>NW_025814896.1:64511250-65810000 GCF_022079265.1 Lynx rufus
TTTTTTTTGAAGAGCACATTTCAGAAATAATTTAACAATACAGTTTGAATTTAAAAATGTGATTTAGAGAGAGAAATTGTCTAGAGAAAATTTAAGTTATATACAATAAATTGCATCTCAAATGGAAGATCCCACTTTCAGACAGTGAAACATTTACATCCCATGATTTTTCTCTGTGTAGAATTTTTGAGTGGATACTCTGAGGTTACAAACTATAAAAAGAATGCTCTATCCTTGGGGAATTTACCGTTTGCTTGCTTGTTTTTTTTTTTTTTTTATTCTCAAGTTCGTTAACATGCAGTGTAGTCTTGGCTTCAGGAGTGGAACCCAGTGATTCATCTCTTACATATGACACCCAATGCTCATCCCAAAAGGTGCCCTTCTTACTGTTCATTACCCATTTAACCCACCCCCCCCACCTCTATCAACCCTCAGTTTGTTCCCTATATTTAAGAGTCTCTTATGGAATTTAGTTTTTTTTTTAACTTTAATTAAAGAAATATATTTATATTTGAGAGAGAGAGAGACAGACAGACAGACAGACAGAGACAGAGTGCGAGCAGGGGAGGGCAGAGAGAGATGGAGGCTGAATGGCAAGCAGGCTCCTGGCTCCGAGCTGTCAGCACAGAGCCCAACTGGAGGCTCAAACCCACGAGCCCTGAGATCATGACCTGAATCAAGTCAGAGGCTCAACTCACTGAGCCACCCGGGTACCCCTGGAATTTACAGTGTAAAGTGGAATAAGTAAACTGTACGGTAGAAACCCAAATGGCAAAAGCTAAAAGAATTCATGAAGAGAAAACCCAACTACCCAGGGAGGTGGTAGACTTGCTAGGATCATAGTCCTTTGCAGCTGAGTTTTGGTTAATGGGGTCCCCATCATTTATTAGTGTCCTCCTTTTACAACTGCCTTTTATCTAGCAAACTGGACCAACTGTTCTCTTTAGAGATTATCTGTGAGGCACCATCTAAATCAAATACAATCCAGCAGCAATTACGTGAATTCTGTAACAGGTTTTCTGTATACTTGCAGCACAGGGCAAAAAGAACGATGTTTTACAACTCCATCAATCTCATCACGCGATGCATGGTAGATGGACACCTTAATAAACATCATAGTTCATTGGAACTTGAAATACCTCTTCAACTGAATAGAAATTTAGAGTACAACAAGAACGTAAGCATTTAGAAAGAGAGAGAAAGAAAGAACTAGTCATATGCTAGGGTAATTTTTTTGGAAAAAATATAACCCGGTTAACATGTTCTGTTACTGTTTAATTCCTGAATGTTTGTCAACCGAACGAGATCTCAAATCTTTAAGGCAGTGAATACCTCAGATTCAAGTTCAGCAGACAACTGAGCTGGGTTTCTTTCCTCATCTGCCTCTCCTCATTATGCCAAGTGCTCCTCCTCTGTGTTCCAAACAGCATTGTGTGTTATTTCTATCAATTGCATCAACACCACTATAGATGCATTGAAACACTCCCAATTGAAATGTTGTATTTCCACGTTTTCTCTTACATTGCTAACAGACAAGCTCCTCAAACTAGTAATTCTGCCTTATTCAGTACCTGGTACACGGCTCTAAGTTAACTGAAGGCTGAGTGATCCAAATACTTACAATCAACAACATAGACACTCGGTGTGAAATACTGGCTAGGAATAACAGTGATAAGACCTGAGGCATAGTGATAGACATGATTCAGGTATATTATTATCTGAACAAACTTGATTCTAATTATTTACCAAAATATGTGTCTACATAGTTGAAAGGACCCATAATGTAATCTTTCTATGGCATGTGGCATTAGTTTAGTATTCGTTATGTTCTATATTTCTTTTGTATCCCCTTGAGCATTTTTTTTTAAAGTTTATTCATTTATTTAAGTAATCTCTCCACCCAGTGTGGGCCTCGAACTCACTCCCCCGAGATCAGGAGTCACACGCTCCTCTGACCGAACCAGCCAGACGGCCCTTCTCTTAAGCATTTAATAAATGTTATTAATATCTGATTTAAAATTTAAAGTAGTAAAAACAAAAAAGGAGTCTTAATAATGGTAGGAACTTGTTATATTGAATGAGGAATAGAAGACTGGGTTTTACTTGAAAAGTAGGGGTTTATAAACATAGTTAAGAGTAGGTGGAAATTTTGGAAAGAATCAACTGGTGTGCCCAAAGCAGCGCCAGCAGCATCCGGTGTGCATTGCAAAGATAGCCCCCACCGGGAGGAGGACTGTTAAGAGAGGGGGATGGCCCACTATTTTAAGGGGAAATTTCATTCAGAGAGCCTCATGCATGATCTCATTTTCATCCCGATTTACTAGAGGCATATGGTGGGCATATCAACAGTACCCTCCAAATCAAAGTGCATCATCGTTTAGGAATTTGTGAAGGGGAAATAGTCTGTGACTGCACCATCTGCTCACCTACCTATGTCCCTCAGAACCGAAGCGTTAGGATATCCTTCTAAACCTTTTCCTTTGTTTCTCGCTATGTAATGTGTGGGGACTGATGTTAACTGCATTTGAATTTTTGTGTAAAACAAGATTAAATCACTGTCTTAAAAAATGAGGTGACTTTACTTGATGACTTAAAGAACAGGCTTCTTTTTAATACATTTAAGACGTCTAAAATGCCTTTTATCCTCAGACTAGCACTGTAGTTCTTTGGTGCTTGAGTCGATACTGCATTTAATACCGCACCTACAAAGAAAATTACAGTTTTTAAACTGTTTCTCCCAAGTGCTTTCAGAATGAAGACACTACAAAAGTGGTAAAAGTATGTTGTTGAAAAAAATGAGCTACGAGATTATTAATTCCTTAAAGACCACGAATATTGTAAACTCAGATGATCCCACTCATTATCGATATGGGGTCCCTTTATGGGTTTGCATATTGCAATGTGTTCTTAAAAATGGGGTAGATAATGACTTTACAGCATCAGCTATTGACGCTTTCCAGCTGCTGAATCCTTTTTTTTTTTTTTTTTTTTTTGCTGTGAGATGTGTTCGTTTCATTGTGTGATAATATATGTCAAGAAAACAGTAAAATTTTAAATCTTGTCATGTTCAGGTTTTTATAATACTTTATGCATTTTTAAGAATTTTGAGTGACCCAATTTTGTAAAATAAATTATCTTATAAAAAAAATGTGTTTCCATCACGTATTCCATGTAGCAGTTGTTCAATAATTTTCTTTGGGTTGAATTAAATTATATCCACAGTTACTTGATGCAAAGAGCACTTAATTTGTAATTAATAGGCCTGGTGGCCTTGGGCAAGTCATGTAATTTTCCTGTCCTTCAGTTTCTTCATCTGTGAAATGGGGATAATATCTCACAGTGATGGTTTAAGGATCAATGTTTATGAATAAAAAGTTCCTAATACAGGACAAACGTTGGATACAAACTATATCACAGCTATTGTTATTATCCAGGTGGCTTATTACTGAAGTAATAAAAGAAGTTTTCACATAATTACGTCAAAGATAGTTCTGGGACATAGACTCTGAGAAAGCATTATAGTGAGGACATAGAGAATTGAGGAAAATGAAAAAGAATATGCAAATAAAATTTGAAGAAAACTTTGAAAAATATATTTCCACATATAATTATATCTGTCCATATATCGAATCACCTTTTAAAAATTACATGGTAAAAGTCCAGTTTGAAACAGTTCATTATTGAGTTAATAGGAACTTGGAATTTTGATCTAATAAAGCAACTGGAAATTCAATTTCAATTTGGAAATTGAAAGAAAATTAAAGTCGAAACTATAATGATTACATAAGCAACTTAAAAATGGCTTGTGTAGGTAGCTGGGGGAAAAACAAAAAACTTGTAAAAACTTGAAAATACAGATGTAAAGCCCAGTATCTAGAATTCTTAGGTGCCAGTACATTTTTGATTGAGCACTTAAGCTTTTCCTATTTCTTCACTTTGCCTAGCTGCCATTTTTCAACTATGAAAGGGATTGAAAGTCCGTGAGAGTTTCTGTCAGCAGCACAAAAGTCATTTGAAGAAGATGGTGGCAGGTTAGACATGCAAAGAAAAAAATGAGGTGATAGGCCTCAATTCAGGACTATCAGCATATTCACAATGGTGGAGTTATGGGCTAAGCCTCATCACAGGTGAAGGATGGTAATGTGAGAACTCATGGGCTTATTAACAAGCTACCTCACCCACAGGGAGGGATAATACTTCTGTGTACAGGTCTACATGGCAAATGCCATGTATGTGAGGCCACAGTGACAATTTATGTCAGTGGCCTCAAAGAATATCTATATTCTGTACCATAGATTTAGTGTGTAAAATTAAGAGCAGTGTATATTAAGTATATTTTAGGAATCTGTGATTCTGTGACCAAAGATCCGAATGATACTCAAAAACAGATCCCAAGTTTTTTTCTATGGAAACATGATGAACATCTGGACAGGTGGTGATATTTGTCAGTATTCACCCGTCTCATATTTCAGGAATAGTCCATATTTTGATGATCATTTCATTTGCTTTTTCATAGCCCCAGATTGAGTATTGTTTTGTTTCCTTGTTTTGTCTTGAGTCTACTTTGTTTCTTGCTATTTGTGGGGATCACAATGGGAGGTTTAGAGTTTAGCAGTTGTGGTAACTTGCTGTTGAATTCAACTTGTCAGTTCATAGCATGTCTACGGCGGTATGTGGGGCAATATTTTTATAGCACGAGTGCTACTTGACTCTGAATGTTTTCTGTTACAAGATTTTCATATATAAGCTTATTTTACCTTGGCTTCTGAATATGGTGAAATCCTTCACCTCTGCCCTTGGTTATAATACCTTTTATTTTTGAACATTTAAAAATGCTCCCAAATCTTTAACATTAATAACAGCATTGGCTATTTTAATTAATATGGACAAAATAAAAACAAAGGGAAACTTTTTGTTTTGTCCTTTGATGATTACAGTAAAAACACAGAAAAGTTAATTTGCTTTTCTAAGAAAAATTATGCAGGCCCTCCTTGGTACACAGTACTACCCATAAGGGTTTGAGTTTTGGAGTCCTTAACAGTAAATGACTTTTAGAATGTATACCCTGCTGTAAATCACCTAAGAATTTCACAAGAAGCTGTCAGCTTTCTGGTTATTTCATTACAGAGTACCTGTTTAATAAATTTCAGGAAGATGGGACTAACTCTGGTAACTGGCATTCTACACTCTAAAAACACTTTCTTTCATCTTACCCCTTTGCAGTGACTCTCAGCAGAAAGTCTCTCTCTTTTGTGGCCTTGTTGGTACAGCGTGGCACTAAGTGACATCAGATTAGCAACTGGAGAACGACTTTGTAAAGCTATTTATGGATGTGAATTTGCAGAGTTCAAGACTGTGTTTTTTCCTTCTCAAATCACCTGGCAACTTTAGATTCAGGCAGAAGTTGGAGTTTATTTTACAAAACACGAAAAAGCTTTTAAACCAACGTCTTTGAGGTAAATCTGTAGCAAAAGTGAGGCCACCTGCTGTTAAGAAAAGTGCTTACACATTCAGCACATTTCTGTCCCCAATAGAGGGTACTGCTGAGTAAAACACTGCCATTATCGTTAGAGCCTATAGGTGGCAGCAGTTCCCGCAGATTCAGAGCAGAACAATGGCTTGATGTGTGGGTCTAAGAATAAAGCTGTCATGAACTCATGGGATCCTTATACTGTAAGGGCTCTTCTTTGAAATGTGATACATCAGAAAATTACCATTAGTTTTTAGTTTCTCTTTTAAGATTTAAGTAGCTTATCTTTCTTCTAAGTTCCATTTTATATTTTAAATTGTGTCCCCAAACGTGTCCACAGCCTTAATTTTATGGTGTTACATTATGAAGTATAAATCTTTAGGTAATCTGAGGGAAAGACATGATAGAAACTATTTTTTCCTTTTCCTTCCACTGCTCCACCCCCCCCCCCCCCCCCCCGCATACAAGAATAGTTCATTGTTAATTTTTACTGCCCCTGCAATCTTGGGAGGGAAATCTTACTTGCTATACAAGCGTAATTTTCCTCACGTTCAGGAGCTGAGTGGTTAATGGTTTAACATTGCCATTCAGCTTCTAGGAGGCTTTGAACCAAATTGTAGCACCTATAAAAGAGTGATTTTGTAACTGTCTTTAATAAAAGGAGTTTTGAATAATACTGTAGTTTCCTATTAGTTGACTGAGAACTCAGCAACTAAGTACTCTTCAAGCAATTCAGTCACCTCTTGCGTCTGAGAAGAAGCAGTCATCATTAGTGTGGCTGGTCACTCACACACACACACACACACACACACACACACACACACACGCCCCTCCACCTGTCCCAAATAAACCCCATATTCGGTAGAAAGATTGTTATTCATTTAATTTTAATGGTCAAAGCAATTATTTAAAAACAATTTTCCCTGTTATTTTGTTTAATTCACACTCGCAAAATCTTAAATGAAACTAGTTTTTGGTTCAAGTTAAAATAGACTTAAGCCTGCCTCTGAAATGTTTGTTGAGAAATTTGGCAACCTTTGTCTTATTGTTCAAATTAGTTATTCCGGAACTTAAAAAGGATAATTTATTCAAATTAACATCAAAGTCTGGGAATCCTATCTTCTTTTTAATTTAGGAAAGACTAAGTTCTCTGTATTTATCATTTGAGATAACAGAATAGTAAATTAACTGTACTATATAAGTATCCAAATATATTTTGAAGGGAATAGGTTAAACTTATTCTTGGATATTGGAGCTCATCTATTTTTATTAATTAGATACCTTTAACTCTGTTGAATCTTAGTTTTTGGAATTAATCTGCTTCTGTTAGGTAAATAGATTATTGAACTCTTAAATTAGAACATACAGATCTATATGCATTGTACATATACACAGACATGCATATGTGCGTTTCTTGTAGATAAAGGAAATGTAGCTTTATGAGCTATGGAATATTTGGATCATACAAGAGATATATACCCATATTGTTCACCCATATATCAAAACATTTATTTATCTGTATGTTCAGAGTGGTGTTTTTCATAAAGAATGATGAGTGTTATATATACCTACATATCCCATTTGATGGGTTATGAAAGGAAACAATGGTAAAAGCAAAAAAGTTTGCTAGGAATCTTCCATGATCTGAATAGTTACATTGTGTGTGCATTGTCTGCTACATAACAAACCTAAGTTGTTTTTAAAGCAGCTCCTAGGAGCAAAAATACAAGTCAATTTATTTTTGAATACTTTTAATATGTGCTCATATAAAGCTGATTTTGGTGGCATAGGAATTTAATTATGTGCAAATATATCTTTTGTCCTTGTTGTTTTTAGCATATTTAAACCAGCTGGCTGCATAACAATGATCCATCACTTAAGACAGGGCTCTCTCGGTTATCTGGAAGCACTATGTCCTCTCCAAAAATATTTCAGCCAGATATACACCAAGATATTATAACATAAATTCCATATTTTGGACAATTCTTATTTAGAAACTTAGTTAAAATCAATCCCAATTTGTTAGTTTCTCATATAGTGAACATGTAAAGCTGATCACTTTGCTCTAGTTCATAAATTTTATGAAGTGTTTTAATGAATTTATATTGCTACTTAACAAGATATTTAACATTGATTTTACTTTTTGAAAGTAAAGTTATTTTGGCGAATAACAAAGCTTTCTATGAGTCCGATATTATGAATTCTTGGAGTTGTTTTCAGCATTTAAAATGTATGTAGGCTTTAAAAATATAGCAAAAATATTTTAGGCATCATAAATGTGGAAAATGAGCTATTTGGTTAAGCTTGACTGATTTAGACTCATTTAAACCCACGTATTAGCATTTCTTTTTACTTCCTTATAATTAAAAATCTAGCCAATTTATTTCAAAATTAATTTGTATTTTATTTTCCCATATTCAATGATATTGAACTTTAATATTAATAAAATATCACCTAAAAAAGATGTTCATAGAAACTACTTAAGGTTCGAAAGGACAGGATAAGATTAACTCACATATTTTGAGGGCAATTTTAGGGCTTACAGAACAGTGTACTACACTGATAGGGAAAGATTTTTAAGGGAGGAAGCACAGCAACTGATAGTCTGACTTTGAGAAAGCAGCAGGTACATTAAACCCTTGATTCTATGTAATGGTTGGTGAATGGAACTTCTTATCAATTGAATTGTTCTGTTTAGCCAATTATCCATGTGTATAGACTATGCATGTGACCAGCTTTATAATCATTAGAATATAATCAGAGAAACTTAACTTTAACATATACTAAAAGTAATTGCTTCTAAAAAAATTACTCAGGAGGCCTATTGTGATCTTTAGTCTCATTGATTACCATCCTGAGCATCTGTTGCTATTTTAGCATCTTGTTTTATGGGGAAAGAATTTGATCATGATTGCACTTTCTGATTGCTTGGGTTACAGACAAATGAGAGTTTGTTAATATCAATTCTGTAAATTTAAGTAAGGGTATTTATTATCAACATTTAGCTAAAATATTATGTAAGCATAGTTATTTTCTGAGTCATATAATTTAAAAGAGTAGGACCTCAAGAAATTTTTTCTCTGAGTGGCTTCCTACAAATTCCTGGACCCTCAAAAATGGTTTTATTATTTACTCTAGGAGAGCCTTGTTCTTTCACAGGTCTGACACTCCATAGAATTCACCTTGGGTATTACTAATGGACATGTTGTTTTTTTTTTTTTTTTTTCCTGTATATGGTAGAATGATGGTTGGAAAGGTCAATTAGTACCATAAACATGCCAGATATTCCAGTATTTGGGGGAATTCTTCTCTCCCTTCATGGATGGCACATTGTCTCCATATGTATCTGGTCCCACGGCCCACAAAAGGGCCATTTCCAACCCATGGGCGTATAGATCAGGCTCTGCTTAAAGTTCATATTTCAGTTTTTTTTCTTTTTAATGTTTATGTATTAATTTTGAGCACGCGTGCAAGCAAGTGGGAGAGGGGCAGAGAAAGATGGAGAGAGAGAATCCCAAGAAGGCTCCACACTGTCAGTGCAGAGCCTGACAATGGGGCTCGAACTTACAAACCATGGGATCATAACCTGAGCCAAAATCAAGAGTCGGACGCCTAACCAACTGAGCCACCCAGGCACCCCTAAAATTCACATTTTAAAATGTACCACCGATATCGTAAAGAATTACGATATTAGCGCTCTAGGTTTGAATGCTCTCACATCAAATCAACAAGTGTACATAGCACAGACACCATGGGCAGGACATGCTTACACTGGATGAAGATAGAGCAAAGAACCCTGCAACTGACATTTTCCCCTTCAGGCCTGACTGACCAGCCCCATCTACTCACTCATCTAAATGGATATACCACCTGTCAACCATGGGGAGAACAAAACCCAGTGTGAAATTTAGTTTCCCTACTTGACATTTTTTTTTTTAATTTTTTTTTTTCAACGTTTATTTATTTTTGGGACAGAGAGAGACAGAGCATGAACGGGGGAGGGGCAGAGAGAGAGGGAGACACAGAATCGGAAACAGGCTCCAGGCTCTGAGCCATCAGCCCAGAGCCCGACGCGGGGCTCGAACTCACGGACCGCGAGATCATGACCTGGCTGAAGTCGGACGCTTAACCGACTGCGCCACCCAGGCGCCCTTCCCTACTTGACATTTTAAGACAGTTCCCATTCAGGTTAAGTATTTTTCTTAGTCTCACATGTTCTTTCAGAAAAACATTGATGAGATAAAATTAACTGCTCATGAAATCAACCACAATTATTATGTTTTACTATTTTTACTGTGTAGGGATTCAACAGTCCCTTTCCTGAAGTCCTTTGTAGTCTAATGGATTGCGCTAGCCTTAAAATCATCACCCAGTTAATATAATAGATGAAACACAGGCAATACAGTTGTTCTTTCATATATAGAAAATCTGAGTAGTTATAAACACTTGATGGCATAGCTCAAACCGGAATCCTAAATTCTTGACTTCTAGTTTTAGACTGTTTGTACTTCTAAAGTTTGCTTGTAAGTTGGGCATTGAGAATTCAAAGCTATAAGAACGGAGGTACCTGGCCGGTTCAGTCCATAGAGTCTTGAGTCAGAGTCTTGATTGTAGAGATTACTAAAAAAAATAAATAAACCACCCCCCCCCAAAGCTGTCAGAACATATGAAAGTCATTATTCAGTCGAAGTTCTAAGGGAAAATAATGCTGTTGCAGTTCTTATAACAATATAAAACAATAATGATTATGTGAGAATTTCACTTTAAAATCTGATATTCAAGTAAAACTGAATTTAATCAAAAGAGGAGTAATCCCAGAAAACCCTTTGCCTTCTAAAATTCTAAGAACTTGGTGATTCCCCTTGTTTTTCAAGGGTGATATAATTGGAACTTCTGAATATACCCTGAGACTTTAGAAAGTACATGATACTGGCAATTATCATAAAAGTGTATTTCGAGAGAAGTCTGGATAGCTGTCTGTTTAAAAAAATCTCTAAGGGACACAAGCACATTTCTAAGAAGTAAGGGCTTGCTCCTCAGCCTGTGCCATGAACCTCCAGTCTGAAACCCCTCATACTGGTACCTCATGCCTTGTCTGCAGAACTTAGTACTCCTTATTACACCGAGTCCTCACGAGGAGAAAGTGGTCTGGGCAGTTGGGAGGGAGACAGTTGAGGTACTTTTAGCAGAAATTGACCAATGAGTCTGATATTTATACAGAAATGGAAAGGACCAATGATAGTCAAGATAATCTTGAAGAAAAAGAAGGGCGATTTACAATACCAGATATCAAGGCTTATTATAGAGCTATAGGAATTAAGAAAGTGTGGTGTTGCTTTAAATGTTGACGATGTCTAAGACGACGAAGTCTAATGGAATAGTGTGGCGTCCAAAAACAGACCCATATGTATCTGGAAGCTTGATTTATGACATAGATGTCACTACAGAACAATAGAGATAGGTGGAATTTTCAGTAAAACAGTCTATGCTTGAGCAATCAATAAGGAAACAATCAATCAAGCATTCTGAGCTAGCAGGATAGCCTTAGAGGAAAAAAAATCATGATCCCTTACCTCACATCATCTACAAATATCAATTCCAAGTGGATTAAAGGTCTAAATGTGAAGCATAAAACAATAATGCTGATAACAAAAATATGTAAGAGTATCTTCATGACCCTGAGGTAGGCCAAGAATTCTTAAACAGGATGAAAACAACCACATAGAAAAAGATTGATAAATTGGTCTACATGATAATTAGGAGCCTCTCTTACTGATGAACACTGTTCAGAAAGGGAAGAGGTAAGTTATAGAATAGGAGAGAATATTTGCAATACATATAGCTTACTAAGGACTTGTTTTCAGAATATATAACAGATTCTTACAAATCAATGGAAAAAGAAAACCTAATTTCACAAATGCAGAAGATGTGGTCAGGCACTTCACAAACGGGATATCCAATGGCCAGTAAACACAGAAAAAGATACTAAACCTAAATAGTCACCAGGGAAATGCAAATTAAAACCATAATAAGATAGCAGTACACCACTCCCAAGAGAATGGCTAAAATTTTTTTGAAAACTGACAAAAGCAAGTACTGATAAGGATGCAAAGCGCACAAAACTCATACAACTGATAGAAGTGGCAAAAACCATCTGGAAACGCTATTTACTAAAGTTGAACCTATAAGCATCCCGTTACCTGTCAATTTCCCTCTTAAGGATAATAGACCGTACAGAAATGTGTGTATATGTGCACCAAAAGACATATAGAAGTATGTTCGTAACATTATTAATATAGCAAAACACTGGAAATAACACAAATGCCCATCAACACTGAATACATATGGTGGTTCATTCGTGCAGTGGAATACTTTATTATAAAAGCCAAGAAAATGAATCAGCTACTTCTACACACAACATCCTCAATGACTGTCACAAACATAATGTTGAGCAAACGATGCCAGACTCAGAGTAATGCCCACTGTGTGATTCCACTTGTAGAAAATTCAAAGGATGGCAAAACTGTAATGTTGAGATCAGAGTGCTGGTTACATCTGGGGAAGAGAGAAAGGGCACAAGGGAAGCTTACAGGGTGTGGGGAATATTCCATTTCTTAAACTGGGTGATGATTATGTGGGTGTGTTCAACTTGTGAGGATTTTTTCATCAATGGTTTTATTGTTTTTTCATGTTTCTGTATGTAGGTTGTACTTCAACAAACACGTTTAACAAAAAAGAGAGGTGACAGGAGTATTTTTGCAGGTTTTTAAAGTAGAGAGCAGAGGAGAAACAGGCCAGGGAGTGGAGAAGGAGCTCTGGATGTTCTTTTTCTGGTTTGGGGGAGGTGGCTCACAGATGAGATAAATCAGTGTCATTCACTGAGCCAAAAACTCATAGTGTGTGTTGATGTTGTTCATAAAACAACAGTGCTGTAACATTCTGTATTCTGTGGTTCTTTTTTTTTTAATTTTTAATTTATTTTATTTATTTTTGAGAGGGAGAGACAGAGCATGAGTGGGGGAGGTAAGAAAGAGAGGGAGACACGGAATCCAAAGCAGGCTCCAGGACTCTGAGCTGTCAGCACATAGCCTGCTGTGGGGCTCGAACTCACAAACCCTGAGATCATGGCCTGAGCCAAAGTCGGACGCTGAACCCACTGAGCCACTCAGGCACCCCTGTGTGCTGTGTTTCTTAACCTATATAGGATAGTGTTTATAAAGTACTTGAATGCTGTCCGAGCCTAGGGGTCTTAGTCGTAGAACTTAAAGCTGTTGAGCCCTGAGCATACATTGCTCAGCTGAGATACAATTTCCCCCTAAAAACCTTTCCTGACTTGTCAGTTTGGGCCAGGCACCCTTCTTTATGCACCCACAGTACCAGTCCTTGTGTCCCCCACGTCCCTGCTCCCCAGACACTGTAAGCTTCTTAAGGGAGTAACTTTGTCGGGGCGCCTGGGTGGCTCAGTTGGTTAAGCGTCCGACTTGAGCTCAGGTCATGATCTCACAGTTCGTGAGTTGGAGCCCTGCATGCGGCTCTGTGCTGACAGCTTAGAGCCTGGAGCCTGTTTCAAATTCTGTGTCTCCCTCTCACTCTGCTCCTCCCCCACTCATGCTCTGTCTCTCTCTCCTTCAAAAATAAATAAAAACATTAAAAACAACAACAAAAAAAAAGGGAGTAACTTTGTCTCGTTTCAAATCCCAGTGCCTTACATGATGGCTGGTACTCAACCATTATACGAATGACTGGAAGTCTGCAGTTCATAACGGGATGGGTGTCTGTGTTTAACTATTTTATTTTATTTTCTTATTTTTAGATTTTTTAAGTTTATGTATTTTGAGAGAAAGAAAGAGCATGAGTGGGGGAGGGGCAGGAAGACAGAGAGAGAGAGAGAGAGAATGAGAGAGAGAGAATCCCAAGTAGGCTCCATGCTCAGGGCAGAGCCCGATGTAGGGCTTGGTCCCATGACCCTGGGATCATGACCTGAGCTGAAATCAAGAGTCGGACGCTTAACCGACTGAGCCACCCAGGTGCCCCTGTGTTTAACTATTTTGTAGATAGATTTGATCAGTTTGAAATGCATAATTCTTGTGAGCACTAAATATTAAGATGAAGAATTTGGGACTCTTTTAGGCACCTGCCTTTGGTCGTTACAGTTAAGTTTTACAAGAAAGTAGAAGCTTGAAAAAGTCTGGTATTTCCAGTTCTAAAATAGCATTTTTCTCAAAGCAACAGCAGTGACCTTCTTGAAAGTCTCTGCTTACTTTATGAAGATGTGAAATCATTTCTTTTTCCTGATAACATGGAGTTTAGTGATATTTTCAAATTGCTCTTGAATCACAACTAAAAAAGAACTTGATAGCAGAGTTATTATAGATGAGAGTTTCTCAAATGTTTTGAGTTTGGAGTTTTCTTTTTTTTTAATTGTACGAAGTCGAAATATGGACTATAGTCATAATTATAATCAAGTAGTGAAGCCAGGCTTGAATTTCATATTTTAGCCATTGGTATGCTTTCTCTCAAATTAACTGTGTTTTTAACAAGTGTAATTTTCACATTGGAGTCATAGGAACGGATGTCTATGTCATACCACAAATAGAAACTGTTTGATTTAATGACAATGCCAAAAGCAGCTAACTAGAGTGAAGACAAATGAAATTCTCCCTTTTGTATTTGTTGGTTGTTGTGTGAAGGCAATCACAGACACAATCTGTGTCCTGGGATGTGGTATGTGAAATGGATGCAAGTCCTTGAATTTCATCATTTTGTGCATTCAAATGGATAGACAGAAGACCATGAGGCCCTTTAATTTAGAAATTCCCACAGTTCTCAATACAGTGGCTCACCTGTGGTTTTGGTTGTCATCTTTTCTAAGGGCTTTGACATCATGTCTTCTTCAGTGAAGTAATTCTGCTTCAGCAGGTAGATTTTCATATTTATGACCTATAGGCTAGACTCCAAATGCTCTTTGGTATTTTCTTTATATCATGGCACAGTCGGCTTTTGCGTGGTTTCTGCCTTATATTCGTGGTAGCTTTGTAAAGCTTTCTGTTGTAGATAAGAGAACTCTAAAATTCAGGTGTCTTATCTGTAATTGTATGAGAAATATTTTAAACCTGTAAAGGAATGGAATGAAATACACATCTCATACCAACATTAATGGCATTAGGTCTCCAAAAACCGTGTGTTTTTTTTGTTTTGTTTTTTTTGTTTTTAATATGTATCTGTTGTCTAGCTTTAGGGCTATGAAATGTGTAAATTTACCTGTATATAATCCTGTAATATTTTACTATTATTTTAATAACTTACTTATAAAGTTATATTCAATTGTGTTTCTATAAAATATGGAGTCAGGATATATTTTAAGCTCAAAGATAGTTATTATACATTAGAAAAAGCCTTTGTTTTATTACATATGTTTAACATTTTTATTAATGTCTCTAATTTTGATTTATTTTTCTAAATTTGAGTTGATTTCACTTGGCAGTGTTGTTTTATTTGGCTGTACTATTTAATTTTGGAAGTTTATCACTCTTCCTTTAGCTTAAAGATTTCCAGATCTATTTATCCATGGAATACTTTCTACAGTATGATGTCATGGCAGAACTTCACAATGTATTCATGAGCTATAATAGTGGATTGCAATACTTGGATTAAAATTATGGAAAAATAAACAAAAACTTTGCAAACTAATTGCTGTGAGAAGTAAAAATTGTGATTCTTAGGCTCTGAAAACTTTATAAGGGGTACCTGGGTGGTTCAGTCAAGTCTCCAACTCTTGATTTTGGCTCAGGTCATGATCCCAGGGTTGTGAGGTCAAACCCTGTATTGAACCCTGCTTTGGGCTCCGCACTGAGGGTGGAACCTGCTTAAGATTCTCCTTCTCTCTCACCCTCTACCCTTCTCCCCTTCTCATGTTCTCTCTCAAAAAAAAAAAAAAAAAAAGAAAAGAAAACTTTATAACAGAATGGGAAAAATAATGGTAACATAATAGAAAAACTGGATTATTGTATGAAGAATAAGAAAAATTCAATTTATTTATTTTTTATTTGAGAGAGAGCATATGCACACGCAGGGGAGAGTGGCAGAGGGCGGAGAGAGAGAATATCTTAAGCAGGCACCACCCTCAATGTGGAGCCAGATGTGGGCCTTGATCCCAGGGTCCTGGGATAATAATCTGAGCTGAAATCAAGAGTCAGATACTCAACTGACTGAGCCACCCAGGTGCATCTCTGTCACTGTATCTCTTATGACCATATATATGACCTCCTTTTGATGTTCTTTGTCACTGTGAGGACTGGATCATATACTTTTCTTTCTGCTGTTCCTTTACCCATTACACCCCCCACCCCCCCACCCCCCCCCCCCAACTAGAATGGGCCTTGTTTAATTGGTAACTAATTGCCTTAAAAGTACCTGGAGAATAAACATTATTTGGGACACCAACAAATTTATAGAAAAATCTTGGAAAGCATGAAATTCAGAAAAGTCTTGCTTTCTTTCTTTCTTTCTTTCTTTCTTTCCTTCTTATTTCTTTCTTTCTCTTTTATTTTATTTATTTATGTTAAGCCCCACTTTCACCCGTAGTGCATGAACCAGGTACCTCCCTACTGCAGAGTACTGCAGATACTGTTATCTAGATCTCAATTATGATTTTATTACTTATTTGATTTTGAGGGACAGAAGAAAACAGGTAGGGATAAAATATAAACCTCACAGAGACTATATGAAGATTAATGAACTTGTGTCTCTTATAAAGCATTTTGGTTTTCATTTGTCTACAGAATGCTGGCATGTGAGAATAAAGGAGGATATTCACTAATACTCAACATTTATTTGAAATGTTGACAGAAGCAGATCATATTTGCAAAGGAAGGTTAGTCTATGGTTAAGAGTTTATTTCCTCCTAAAATTATTATCAGCTTACATAAACTTTTTTTTTACCTGTATTTAAAAAAAATTTTTTGATGGTCAGTCACTGCTTCTCCCCAACATGGACAATATTAAACTGAAAGTTTCTAAAGTGCTCTGAATTTCTTAACTCCTCTTATTTCTAGATAAGAATACAAATGTAACATGTTTCAGAAATTTTTAAAAAATTAGGGGTGCCTGGGTGGCTCAGTCTGTTAAGGATCCAACTCTTGATCTCAGCTCAGGTTATGATCTCACGGTTTGTTAGACTGAGCCCTGTGTCGGACTCTGCACTGACAGCGTGGAGCCTGCCTGGGATTCTGTCTTTCCTTCTCTCTGCCCCTCCCCTGTTTGCACTCTCTCTCTCAAAATAAATAAGTAAACTTAAAAAGATAAATTAAAAAAATTGAGGGGCGCCTGGGTGGCTCAGTCGGTTGAGCGTCCGACTTCGGCTCAGGTCACGATCTCGCGGTCTGCGAGTTCGAGCCCCGTGTCGGGCTCTGGGCTGACAGCTCAGAGCCTGGAGCCTGCTTCCGATTCTGTGTCTCCCTCTCTCTCTGCCCCTCCCCCATTCATGCTCTGTCTCTCTCTGTCTCAAAAATAAATACAGGTTAAAAAAAAATTGATAACGGTAAGCAATGTAATATAACATGATGTGCTTTGCATCTGGATGTATACTGCTGTGCAAAAGCGGCGATTGAGTATGATGATCCCATTTTCCGTGACACATTTCTTGACACATTTTCTTTGGAGCCCACGTCACTGATGATGTTGGTTTGTGGGTCAGCTCCTCTTCACCACTTGGTCCATTTTTATTGCCAGTCGGTGACAATGATGATGTAATGCGTGACAAAATATTTTCATCAGTGTTTGGGGTGTGTGGCTGGCTTAGTTGGAAGCGCGTGAGATTTTTGATAGCGCGGTTGTGAGTTCAAGCCCCACGTTGTGGAGATCACTTATATAAATAAATCTAAAAAAATTTATCGGTGTTCAAAATGGGCTACAATTCTATACTATACTATACTATATAAGTATAGTACTTGAAGATAAAAGCTTTATCTTTTAAGGCACTCGTACCTACTTTAAGGATTTACTGTAACCAAACATGCTTCCCTGATTGTATTTATTAGAGCTAAATGATGTGATCTTTTGTAGATATACTAGATCTTATTTTGGCTGTATTAAGCAATGGTCAACAGAAGAGAAAAGCGCTTTGAATCCTAAATAGGTTATAGAAAAGAACATGACAAGAAAGTCACCTATGCAAGGGACCTTAGGGTTAAGAAACAGATGCTTTTGGATATACTTTATATTTAAAAACCAAGCAACAAAACTTCAAGTTTTGGCTCTGAACTTCTAATCTTCCAGTCCTGTTTTGAAAACCTGTTCTTTCTGTCTCTAAACAACTCAAGAGTATGTACGCTTTCTTGTTTTTATTTGCTTTGCAAAGCGCTAATCAAACTCTTGGTGGTAAAAATAATTTATTTAATAGTAATGATTTTTGCTTTTTGTTGATGTTGTTCTTGATGAGATTTTTCCCAGGGCCAGCCGATGAGGACATTTTGACCACCGGATTTTTACTTGCTGCCATTGACTTTTCCTTTTTGAAGTGAGACTAAGCTTTTGACAGCTCTTTCTTTGGTAATTGGTAGAAGAAAAAGCCTTCAGGAAAAAAATATTTGTACTTGATTTTAAGGGGTAACTGAATTTCTTTGTTGTTTGTTTTTTTGGAATTGTGTTAAAATTGTGAAACTGTAATGACTGAGTGCACATTTTTGAAGGTTTTTACTTTATTTCCTTCATCAAGAAACAAAACAAAACAAAACAAAAAAAAAACAAGCAAACCAGTAACTGTTAACCCTAATTTATTTTTACTCTTCAAGTGACATTACTTTTAAATGGCTACATTTGGATAATAAAAGCCATAGATTTTAAACCACTTAGTAATTTGGTTTCATTTTTAACACAAATAACACCTTTTCATCCATTTTATATAAACTTCAAACAACATATGTTTTAACTTACTGCCAAATAAGAAGAAATGTGTTACATTAAAGTGCATGTTGTTTGCTTGCGCATTTGGAAATACCATTCATTTTATAGCAATTTTGAGTTATTTTTCTGTCACTTTGTATTCCTATTCAAAGAGACATACAGAAACCCTCACTCAAAACAACTCCCTTAGGGTTTACTCCTGGATGTCAGCAGACATGGAGTGGGAGGTACAGTATACAACAAGCTTAGGTCATGGAAATGTCAACTCTCGGTGACCTGCATTCATTATTATCCTTTGAATTGTGTCCTCTTGAAATTCTGTGAGTGGTATTTTAATACATTTCTTTTGTGTTTAGGTGGGCAAGAGAGAGATGCCACATCAGTTTTTTTTTTTTTTCTTCCCTCTGTTGATATAAAAAATCCAGATGCTCTCATTCTCTAGGATTTGGTTCAAATTTTTAAGACGTGTGTTGCCACGGGGTAATGCATACAGAATGTGAAATGTTAATAACATCAAAGACTAAGACATAAAAATGGAAACGTTTTCAATGTTAAGATGCAGTTCCAAGTGTTAGATTGTCTTAAATTTGATGAAGTGAAACGGATATTAGAGAAATGCAGAGCAAATCGATTTTGTTGTGTTCTTCTTATGTTTAGGAATGGGAGGCAGTTTTTTGGTTGAGAATTCTAAGGAATAGAGAAATTAGCAGGTGTAGACACCCATACCTGTTTTGGTTCTAATTAGCCGTGTGACTGTGGGTGAGTCATTTTATTTTCTGAGCCACGGGGGCCCAGTCTCTGTCTGTGAGAGTTTCAATTCTGGTATGACACCAAAGACTAGGAGACGCTCTACAGGATGGTGTGGTAATCTCAGGTGCCGGGAGGGATGAAGTGCATAAGAAGGACTGCCCCAGATTTAGCCTCTTTGGGTAGCATAAAAATATTGGGGGCAAGGGAGTTATTAAAAATAATTGATACTATGGAAGTTCACCTCCTGCACCCCTTTACATCCCTTATAAACTGAAGGAAAAAACAGCAGAGCTGTTCTATGGACGGGTGTACCCACTACATGCATTTTACATCAGTTTCTGTAAACCGAACAGTTTCCTAAAACTTGAACAGTTTGTTAGAGAGTGATTCAAATTTTCACCGGTGTTTTGCAGGAGATTGTTTGGCAAGATCTTTGTCTGGAAAGGGTGTGAGGTGTTCTGTAACCAAGTGCTCAGTTCGTCAGTTGACTCCCCATACTGCCTATTTGTCTGTCTTCTATATTTAAAATGGTTAAAGAGTATCACAGGATGAGATATAGAAGAATAATAGAAAACAGCTCTCCTGGAGCTTTACTGTGGTTCTAAGACAATAGTATGCTGGGAGGTTAGAAAAGCAATCCCTTCCTGCAAAAAAAAAACAAACAAACAACCAAACAATTTTTAGTTGCTTTTCTTTACCACTTTAAATTGTAACAAGAGAATATGGTTTCTTTTAAAGAACGTGGATTACAGTTACCTAAAACATATCAACTAATATAGGGGAGAGAGACTCTTTCACAACAGATAAGGTTTACATAAAATTTATAACTAGTAAATTAAAAATGAAAACGTCCTCTGGAAGCGTTCTCTGACCTATCTCATCTCCTGCACCTGTTGGGTCAGGTACCCCTCTGTGAAGCTCTTGTAAGCAATACTCGTCTCGTTTTCTCTGTGTGAGACATACCTCATGCCTAGCACATCATCACTAGTCAGAAAGCTCCTTAAAGGCAAGGACTGTATCTTATTTGGCTTCGTGTCTCACCCGTGTCACACAGTAGTTGCTCAGGAAATATCTGTTGAATGAGTATCAGGTGTAGAGAGATGCTGG
Source organism: Lynx rufus (assembly GCF_022079265.1). Classification (NCBI taxonomy): domain Eukaryota; kingdom Metazoa; phylum Chordata; class Mammalia; order Carnivora; family Felidae; genus Lynx; species Lynx rufus. Next base: position 64,531,481 of record NW_025814896.1, read on the forward strand.
ACAGACCCTAATTACGTCTACATCCTTCCATCAAAATAAGCTGCATGTGTGGGTTCGAAAATACTCTCATTGCCTTTTCATTAAGAAACAAATGTCTCTGCAGTCTTCCAGAAGAGTTGATATTTATTATTTTTTGAGGACTGACGATTAAAAATTATGTATATGTAAAAGTTGGTAAAAATATATTGCCAAAAATATCATCACTTGATTTTGGTAACTTGACTGCTTTGGGGTTTTGAAAAGCCTTTGTAGGGGCACCTGGATGGCTCAGCCATCCAGGCTCGTGGGATGGGACCAGGTTGGGCTTGTGGAATCGATTATGAGTTGGGTTCATGGGATCCAGCCTCTTGTCGGGCTCCACGCTGAGTGTGGAGCCTGCTTTAGATTTTCTCTCTCCCTCTCTCTATCTCTCTCTCTCTCTCTCTCAAAAAATAATCCTTTGTAGTGTTAATTTCAATACTATCCTTTACTGGTGGCCAAGGATGTCAATCGAAAGTGATTCTTGAGGCAGCGGAGACGGGAAAATGGGTGATGGGCATTGAGGAGGGCACTTGTTGGGGTGAGCACTGGGTGTTGTATGTAAGTGATGAATCATGGGAATCTACCCCCAAAAACCAAGAGCACACTGTATACACTGTATGTTAATCAACTTGACAATAAATTACATTAAAAAATAAGCAAGCAAAATAAAATCTCTAACTTAAAAGAAAAAAAAAAAAGCAGTTCTTCCTTACTACTAGTTGTTGGCCAATGATGTGAACCAGATTTGGACCCAAGCTGGAACTGAAATGTCTAGTCAGGCCCCCTTCTTTAACAGCGGTCACAGGGTGCGCACACTTCTCGTTCCCCATCAGAGGCCACAAAGAATGCGTCCAGTGAACATGGATCAGCCAAAAGTTTTGCTATCGTTCTATTGGGCTGTTGTTGAGTTTCATTTTTATTAACGATTAAATTAGATTCCTCCCATCTCTAATCACTTTTTTGGCAGGATCTCTTACTTTCTTATGAAATCTAGAATTTCCAAGTAAGGAGCCGTAAATAATTCTACACCTTAAATTCAGCAAAGTTTTCCCCCTCTTGCGTGCAGAAGAAAGCTATGGTTGCACTGGGCCATAATCAAGTTTGTAATTTTCAAAACGTCAAGGCATTTGAAGTTTTTCAGATTTCTGTGGTAAAGTCCTCAGTACAATTTTACACTATCCTTTATATTGACTGATCTAAAGATTTGACTATTAATTTAACAAGCACTATTACACTTTTCCCCTAACATAAACCAAAGCTCTTTAAATAAATTGATCCCTTACTGTCCTATAACAATAAAGAGTATTCAGTAGTCCTATTTTCCAGACACTATTGCACAGTATTGTCAATACTTGAAGACAAGAACAGCTGTTGTCTGGTGAGTGAAGGCTGAAAGGTGAACACTCCCTACAGATTGAAAGAAACAGGTACCCTACTTTATTATGTACGCATAAGTAGAGCTCAGTAGAAAATACGGTCAGCTTTCATGTATATTTCATAGAGTAACAACAGCATTTTCCACTGTTGACCAATACAGCCTTTAGAGCCCGCCCTTGTAGGTGACTTGTATATTGCCATATACCCTGCAGGCACTCATTAAATATTAGCTGCTGATGAGAGTTGAATATCCCTGCTTTTCAGTACTGCATGTGAGATAACCAAGCCTTCTAGGTAGAGTTAATTAATGTCTGGTGGTCTTCTACATTCCAAAGAGAATAGGACTTTGAATATCCTCTCTTCATCATGGATAAATTTGTAAGGTCACAAAAGCTGTTTCCCAGTTAGAGACTTGGGGAAGGACATTTAAATGAGTAATGGCAACCTATAGTCATGTAAATGCTTGGTTCTACTGGCCATCTAAGTCTAAAGTATAGGCACCTAGGGACTCTGATATACTCATTTGCTTGTGAGAACCTTCGTTGCTCCTTGCAGTCATATTTGTTGGCATCATATGTTGCATTATTAGTGTGATGGTGGATTTAGAAGTTAAGTATCAGTCTTTGGCTGGAATTATTTGCTAGCCAAAGAACCTTAGCCATTTTCAGGTAGGAGTTTTTTTTTTTTTAATTGGAAAAGGGAGAATATCCTCATTTATTATTCATAGATGCAGTGCATTTGTTATGATTCCTTTGTTAAAAATGAGACAATGTGAATTAAAACCAAGTACAGTTTTAAAGGCTCCAAAGTAAATTAGAATGCTAGTTTCATATATCTTCATAGAGAAATCATGATTTTAAATTTTATTAGCTGATTGAGTATTTCACCTCAGTTAATATGGGGGGATATTGACAAATAACTAGACATTTCTGTTTCAGTGGGGATGCCTTGTCTCTATTTTTCATAATCATAAAAATAAATAGCATAGAATTGGACACTTTATTTTTCATAAGTAGAAAAGGAAATGGTATAGTATTGCACATGGGGGGAACAAAGTTACTTGAGGTAAGAAGTACAAAGTGGGTGTGTACAGCTCAAGGTGTGGGATGGGATGGATTCAGGGAACCCATTCTTTCATATTTGATTTTTTTAACTCAAGTTTCTCTGTGTAGGCATGACAAAGGGTAGGAGAAAGTGAGAGTAACAAAGACCCCTCTTTGTGAAAAAAGAAATTTTATATCGATGTAGAAAAAATATACCCGAAAGTTGCACACCAAAATTATTAACCATGACTGCCCCTGGGGAACAAGCCTCTAACCAGAGGGCCTTTTCTGTTTTTTATTTTATATACCTCCATAGTACTGCAGTTTACTTTGAATAACATGTATTATTCCTATCATTAAAAAAAATTATGAAATAAGGAAAAAGAGAAAGAGACACACAGAGACAGAGAAAATGCGAAGGGCCTTAGGAAGTCAGAGGATGGCAAGAGGGGTGAAGATTGTGGTCATTAGAACCTGATCATGACACAGGTCAATTCAGATACTTGCTGGCTGATGGAGTCTTCTTGCCAAAAGAGAAATCTGCAACCCACGCCAGTGGTGGCCAACTGGGAGCCTGTATGGAGTGGGAATAGGACTGTAGAGGGAATGTGATAGTGGAGAAAGATTGGGAAGGTGAGGGGACTGTTTATGGAGATAACTTGAAATAATGAAATCAGTGATCCTGGAGTGTAGCTAGGATATAAGCATTTTGTGGCAAGAGTGTTAACCTGGGGAGCCACTGGGAGTTTAGGTATGTGTCTCTATTGAGTGAGATCAGTCATAGTGAGCCTTTACTAATTTTATTATTTTTATTTTTTAATGTTCATTTATTTTTGAGAGAATGTGATAGAACACAGCGGGGAGGAGCAGAGAAAGAGGGAGACCCAGAATCCGAAGAGGCTCCAGGCTCTGAGCTGTCAGCACAGACCCTGACACGGGTCTCGAACCCATGAACTGCGAGATCATGGCCTGAGCCAAAGTCGGACACTTAACCGACTGAGCCACCCAGTTGCCCCTTATTTTATTTTTATTTATCAGAAAATGAATGATAGTTGCCCTCTCCAGACAACCTTAATGCAATGACATGACTTCAGTTGGTCAGGTTATATCAACATTCAGGAATGAAGCTATTCATTTTTCTCAGTTTTGGTAATGACACATGTAAAACATTTTTTAAATTGTCTAACACGGGGTCAGACTCTTACATCTATAAATTGAAGTATAAGAAGCTATTTATGGGGTGCCTGGTGGCTCAATGGGTTAAGCCTCCCACTTCAGCTTGGGCCATGATATTGTGGTTCTTAAGTTCAAGCCCTGCATTGGGCTTTGCTGACACCTCAGAGCCTGAAGTCTGCTTCAGATTTTGTGTCTCCCTCTCTCACTGCCCCTCCCCAACTTGTGCTCTGTCTCTCTCTCAAAAATAAACATTAAAAAATTAAAAAAAAAAAAGAAGCTATTTATTAGCTAATGGGGTGGGTTGATTAATAGTTAGCTATGCTAGACATCTGGAATTACATCAATATATATAGACAGAAGTACATACATAATACATTCTCTATGTCAGCTTAAAATCTAGAAAGCTAAATATATTCATTAGTATCACTTAGGAGATGCTCTCTTTTGTCATGTTTCTTTGGCAAAAGCTAGCAGTTCTGTTAGCAGTGGTTTTGATGATAAAATCCTGCAATTCAAGAGGTTGGCTTATTCAGCTAAACTGCTACCTTGGGCAATGCTGGACCAACTGTGAGGGCTCTGTTTTCTTGAGACCTGGAAAGCTGTTCTGTTTGCTAAACAAAGGAATTGTTGATTTCAGTGATTTAATTCCCCTTTTGGCTAAAGGCTGCTGAATGAAAACAGTGCTTATTTGAGAAGGAATCTGTTGCTAGGGCAACTGATATCTCCTTAATTATTGGCCAATATTCCCATATGAGATTGGTCTCTTTTGATTGTTGGAAATAACCAAATTATCCAGAACACTTTCAAGTCTTGAATTTGGTGTGGATGATGGGGGGGGTGGTGGGGTGGTGGGGAAAGAATTTCTCTCAAGTTTATAATCAGAAATCTCCCATTTGGGTTGGCAGAGTGAAGGTAATATGTTCAGGGTAGTGGTGGTGATAAAGATACAGGTCACCATGTCATTTTTGCAAAATCTCCTGCATTGTAAGAGATCTTGTTACTTAAGACTAGTTGCAGTTATGAGATTAATGACCTCTGCTCGGTCTTTTTTTAATTGAATTCTTTGATGTCTAAGAAAATACATCGAATCAGTTATTTATCCTTAAGAATGGGTAGATCTGAGGAGAAACTTGTAAGTACTATTTGAGTAATTATGCCAACAAGGACTGTCTTCGGAAGTGTCTGCAGCCATTTATGTGAAGTTCTTTTCTTGAATGTATCTAGTGGTGCATATGTTGACCTTAGAGAGTGACCTCTTTCTACCTGTTACTTTGTAGGATCACGTAAAAGACCTATGGTTTCTTGTGTCTCGGCAGTGCAGTTGTTTGATCATTTAAAATTAATTGAAGCTTTGAATATAGTCAGGCTAAATTCTGGTGTGTTCCTATCATACTTCATGATTGTTCTCCTCTGGTGTGAAGGACATACTGAGAAATCAGTACAATTCTTACAAAATGGGAGTTTGTCTTTATAATTTTATTGTATGTCTTTTTAAATACTTACTGTGGATAATAGAAATCTCACATTATCTCATGTCTTTACAACAAAATGGGAATTCACTGTACTTGTCCTCTCTAAGCCTGGTGAGCATTGACAAGATGCTTCTAAGATCACTCAGAGCATCCCAGGTCTTCTAGCCAAGTGAATGTGAAGTTCTGAAATGAGATTGTGATTTTTGTGCTGTGGAACCATGTGGATTTTCAGACTCTCACATGAAAGGCTTTTGGCACAACAGTGCTGAGTCAATCTGTTTTGTGATCCTTTTGGATGGCTATAGTTCTTACTCAGGATTAGTCTTTCCATGTTTCATTCATGGGGATGACATTGGTTTTACACCTTGGGTTGAATTGAATATGAAAAGCTTGCACTATGTATTGGAACAATCCTTGAGTTGGATTTTATGTACATATTTATTATCTATTCTAGACATTCAGAATTTCACTCTTCATTTTACTCTTCAAGAAGTAAATACAAATAAGATTCACTTGATGAAAGTATTAAAATACATGAACAGGGACAATAGCCTGCAACGCTGTTGACTAAAACATAAGCACAAAGCCACAGAATATAGGTTCAAAGTGGTTGCTGTCCCCACATGTGCCTTCAACATCATTAATCTAGTTCTCACCTGTGGGTTTTGCAGCATCTACTGAAGTTCTTCCATCTAAGACTGCAAATATAATTACACAATTAAATCCATGATACATTTTGAATTGGCCTCCTTTTAAAGAATCTTTGAGCTTATGTCTTATTTAAATTATGTTGAAGTATGAACTATCAGACATTATTCTTTAAAAAGCATTTTGTGCTTTCTTTTTCTTTTTTTTTTTAAAGTTTATTTATTTTGAGAGAGACAGAGAGAGCAGAGGAGGTGCAGAGAGAGAGGGAGAGAGAGAGGACTCCACACTGTCAGCACAGAGCCAGATGCAGGACTCGACTTCACCAACTGTGAGATCGTGACCTGAGCCGATGTCACGAGTTGGACACTTAACCGACTGAGCCATCCAGGCGCCCCTGTGCTTTATTTTTCAATTTCATAATATTTATAAAATTATAAAGATATTGTTTTAGTCATTTATCTTAACAAATTACTTTTTCAGATTATTATATGAAAAAATAAATTTTCCTAAGATTGTACAAAGAGAATTGATACTTTGTGTTGATTAGATCATAAAAACTTGACCCAAGGGGTGCCTGGGTGGCTCAGTTGGTTAAGCATCTGACTTCTTCTGCTCAGGTCATGAACTCATGGTTCCTAAGCTCCAAACAACCCCTCTGCCCCGGCCCCACCTCCTCCTCCTTCAGGCTTTGTGATGATAGCTCAGAGCCTAGAGCCTGCTGCAGATTCTGTGTCTCCCTCTCCCTCTGTCCCTCCCCTGCTTGTACTCTGTCTCTTTCTGTGTCTCAAAAGTAAATAAACATTTAAAAAAAAAAAAAAAGCCTGACCCCAGTTACGGCATATGTCTATTATGTCAGTCTATTAGTTTGTTTTGTCACATAATATTTGATTCCGTTTTCCAACCAAAATATAGCATTTTACCATTTTCTTAAATTCATTAAGATCAAAGATGTAGAGAATATTTTGTTAGTATTTTCTTACCTTTTTTTAATTTTAATTTTTAATTTTTTTAAATATGAAATTGATTGTCAAATTGGTTTCCATACAACACCCAGTGCTCATCCCAACAGGTGCCCTCCTCAATACCCCTCACCCACCCTCCACTCCCTCCCACCCCCCATCAACCCTCAGTTTGTTCTCAGTTTTAAGAGTCTCTTATGTTTTGGCTCCCTCCCTTTCTAACCCTTTTTTTTTTCCTTCCCCTCCCCCCATGGGTTTCTGTTAAGTTTCTCAGGATCCACATAGGAGTGAAAACATATGGTATCTGTCTTTCTCTGTATGATTTATTTCACTTAGCATAACACTCTTCAGTTCCATCCACGTTGCTGCAAAAGGCCATATTTCATTCTTTCTCATTGCCACATAGTATTCCATTGTGTATATAAACCACAATTTCTTTATCCATTCATCAGTTGATGGACATTTAGGCTCTTTCCATACTTTGGCTATTGTTGAAAGTGCTGCTATAAATATTGGGGTACAAGTGCCCCTATGCATCAGCACTCCTGTATCCCTTGGGTAAATTCCTAGCAGTGCTATTGCTGGGTCATAGGGTAGGTCTATTTTTAATTTTCTGAGGAACCTCCACACTGTTTTCCAGAGCCGCTGCATCAGTTTGCATTCCCACCAACAGTGCAAGGTTCCCGTTTCTCCACATCCTCTCCAGCATCTATAGTCTCCTGATTTTTTCATTTTAGCCACTCTGACTGGTGTGAGGTGGTATCTGAGTGTGGTTTTGATTTGTATTTCCCTGATGAGGAGCGACGTTGAGCATCTTTTCATGTGCCTGTTGGCCATCTGGATGTCTTCTTTAGAGAAGTGTCTATTCATGTTTTCTGCCCATTTCTTCACTGGATTATTTGTTTTTTGGGTGTGGAGTTTGGTGAGTTCTTTATAGATTTTGAATACTAGCCCTTTGTCTGATATGTCATTTGCAAATATCTTTTCCCATTCCGTTGGTTGCCTTTTAGTTTTGTTGATTGTTTCCTTTGCAGTACAGAAGCTTTTTATCTTGATGAGGTCCCAATAGTTCATTTTTGCTTTTAATTCCCTTGCCTTTGGGGATGTGTCAATTAAGAAATTGCTGCAGCTGAGGTCAGAGAGGTCTTTTCCTGCTTTCTCCTCTAGGGTTTTGATGGTTTCCTGTCTCACATTCAGGCCTTTATCCATTTTGAGTTAATTTTTGTGAATGGTGTAAGAAAGTGGTCTAGTTTCATTCTTCTGCGTGTTGCTGTCCAGCTCTCCCAGTACCATTTGTTAAAGAGACTGTCTTTTTTCCTTTGGATGTTCTTTCCTGCTTTGTCAAAGATTAGTTGGCCATATGTTTGTGGGTCCAATTCTGGAGTCTCCATTCTATTCCATTGGTGTGTGTGTCTGTTTTTGTGCCAATACCATGCTGTCTTGATGATTGCAGCTTTCTGGTAGAGGCTAAAGTCTGGGATTGTGATGCCTCCCGCTTTGGTCTTCTTCAAAATTACTTTGGCTATTCGGGGCCTTTTGTGATTCCATACAAATTTTAGGATTGCTTGTTCTAGCTTCGAGAAGACTGCTGGTGCAATTTTAATTGGGATTGCACTGGATGTGTAGATAGCTTTGGGTAGTATTGACATTTTAACAATATTTATTTTTCCAATCCATGAGCATGAAATGTTTTTCCATTTCTTTATATCTTCTTCAATTTCCTTCATAAGCTTTCTATAGTTTTCAGCATACAGATCTTTTACATCTTTGGTTAGGTTTATTCCTAGGTATTTTATGCTTCTTGGTGCAATTGTGAATGGGATCAGTTTCTTTATTTGTCTTTCTGTTTCTTCATTATTGGTGTATAAAAATGCAACTGATTTCTGTACATTGATTTTGTATCCTGCAACTTTGCTGAATTCATGTATCAGTTCTAGCAGACTTTTGGTGGAGTCTGTCAGGTTTCCCATGTACAGTATCATGTCATCTGCAAAAAGTGAAAGCTTGACTTCATCTTTGCCAATTTTGATGCCTTTGATTTCCTTTTGTTGTCTGATTGCTGATGCTAGAACTTCCAACACTATGTTAAACAACAGCGGTGAGAGTGGACATCCCTGTCATGTTCCTGATCTCAGGGGGAAAGCTCTCAGTTTATCCCCATTGAGGATAATGTTAGCTGTGGGCTTTTCATAAATGGCTTTTATGATGTTTAAATATGTTTCTTCTATCCCGACTTTCTCGAGGGTTTTTATTAAGAAAGGATGCTGAATTTTGTTAGCATTTTCTTAGCTTTTTTTAAAAAAAATTGTGTTTTCTGGGGATTATACTTAGTACTAACTTTCAATTTGTATAATATACATTAATATATGTGATGTAAATATTATATATATATTTATGACAAGTCTTAATCTTTGTATACAAATATATGACAATGTTATTTCTTTTCTTTCTGCAAAGGTAGTCTTTTCACCCCACTCCCACCCCCACCCCCCACACCCCAGTCTAAGCCTGGGTAATTTGTTAGTTAGTAGTTTATTTCTCTTTGTTTATAACCATGTGTGGTATCTTTCTTTTGAGAAAGCATTGATACTCTTTTACTACTAGACACTTTCTTTGGGTGAGGTAGAACCACTAACTGTGTTATGCATGTGTACACCAGAGAATATATAAGAACAAAAGAGAAATGTTCCATCACACTTTTGAAAGGTCTATTGAAAGTGCTACATATTTCTGTAAAATCTAGCACTGTAATTTGGAGCAGGAGTAAGGAAACGGACTTGTATAGTTTACGTTTTCTATTGCTCAGTGCGTATGGCACATCCTAGTCTGTCTTTCTTGATACTTTCTCCAACTGATAGAATAACTACTTCATAAGCTTTAGCTCAACCAAGACTTGGACAAATTTAAACACTGGTTCTACTCAGGGAATAGTTTTAAGGCACAGTTCAAATGTCTGAATTAGATCATACGTTAGAAAATATAAAGGTGATAGAAGGCTTACTTCTGGCAAAAATCATCAAGTAGATACGCGTTTATCTTTGATGTTTCTAAACTTACCAGCCATACCTCATCAATTGAATAGTCTTTTTCCTTTCATAAACTCTCCCCGGTGCTCTCATGCACCCTCTGATAAGGATCCTTTGCCACAGCCTGTGCCCCTGTTCCCTTTCTGCATTACCAGCCTTCCCATGTCCCATGCCCTTAGGTCAAACTTCCTTCAAACATTGCCAAGCCTGTATTTCAGTCCCTCTGTATTCCATTGACCTAGGAATTAGTTCTGTACACCAATCATTGTTTAATTGGTAGTAGTTGATGATGTGATAGCCTTTTCTAGTTTGCCATGGTAACGAAAAATTGTAACTTACTCAGTTTTTGGTGAAGAACCCTTCAGGGTACACCCCCTTGCTGGCTGGACTTTGATGGTTTCAACACTCTTTCAAGCTGGTTTGTTTAGGTATTTATTTGGAAGGAAAAAGAACACTGATAGACTATCAATGCATATCTGCTTTCAAGATTTGTTAATTTAAGTATAAGACTGTGACTGTTCCTTAAGGAAAGCTGATTTTAGAAGAGAGAAGGCAAAACTTTATTCAACAATTATGATCCATAATAAAATACCCTCTAGTTGCATACTCTTAGCCAATTAAATGAAAATATTGAAATGAAAATATTTTATATTAACAGGACACACAATTTGGAAGATGGAAAGCATTTCCTTTTTTAATCATCTATTTTTAATCTTTGTGATGATGACTGCTGATTTGCCCTGTTTTATAATTCTCTGTTAGAGTTGTTTAGTATTTATTATAGGTAAACTCTCATTTGTTAAACTATGAAGGGGGCATTTTTATTATGTTCATGTTATATTTCTTGACAAAAAACTGCAACAAAGAACAAACTAAAGTCTATTCATAGAAAGATTATGTCATCATTAAAAAAATCCCTTTCTTGGGGTACCTAGGTGGTTCAGTGGGCTAAGCATCTGACTTCAGCTCAGGTCATGGTCTCATGGTTTGTGAGTCCCAGCCCCACATCCGGCTTTCTGGTGTCAGCACAGAGCCTGCTTCAGATCCTCTGTCCCCACCGCCCCCCTCTTTCTGCCCCTTCCCTGTTCGTTCTCTCTCTGTTTCTCAAAATAATTAAATAAAAGCTTAAAAAAAATCCCTTTCTTAGGTTCTATACTTCTTTTTGTTAGTGTAATGATCAAACCTTTTCCCCCAGGTATTTATTTTACCCCTCCCTTGCTTGTGTCATTCGGATTTCATCCAAGAGCGAGCAACTGAAGCACTTCTGGTCTACCCTTGGTAGAATCTCTGCATTTCCAAGTCTATACTTGTAGGAGTGTGAAGGAAAGCAAGAATAAAGAGAATGTAATATAAGATAGAGTTCTTTTTCATAAGACATTTATGGTCTATTAAGAAATCAGATTACTCCATATGAAGCAACCTATTAGCAAGTCAGGGTAATTTCTAGTTCTAAGATATGTGATAAAGTTAACATTATCAGGCATCAGAGAGGAAAGAGAAATTACAACAAGCTTGAGATGCCAGAGAAGTTTTAAGCTGAACTTTGGACAGGTGAAAGGAAAAAGGACCTTTGAGATGGAAATGTTAAAATGCTCCTGTAGAATTCTGAGCCCCAAAGGTGGTACATGTACCAAACTAAGGAAAAGAGCAAAAAAGATTATTAACTTCCAAGTTTCTTCATTGGTCCACAGGAAGCCTGTCTAAACCCGCTGGGCTGGCCCCTCCTATTTCCAAATACCTGGTGCTGGTCAGCTCTGGCTGCTATTACAACATAGATTGGGAAGTTTGAACCAACGAAATTTATTTCTTACTGTTCTGGAGGCTGACAAGTCCAAGGTCAAGGTGCTGCCAGATTCAGTCTCTCATGAGGGCCCACTCCCTAGTTCATGGAGGCCATCTTCTTGTTATGTTCTCATGTGGCTTTTCTATAGTGCTTGCATGTGAAGGGAGAGAGATTTCAGGTCTCTCTCCCTCTCTCTTTGGCTTTATTGAGGTGTAATTGACAAAGTTGTAATATCTTTACATGATGTGATGATTTGATACACATATACCTTGTGTAAGGTTTCCACAGTTGAGTTAATTAACACATCCTCACCTCACATATTTACCTTTCTTTTTTGGGGGTGAGAACACTTAAGTTCTATTCTCTTAGCAAATTTCAGTTATACCATGCAGTGTTATCAACTGTAGTCACCAGGTTACACATAAGATCCTCAGACCTTGTTAATCTTATAACAGACTTTCCCTTTTTATAAGGACACTAATCCTATCATGAGGGCAACACCCTCATGATCTCATCCAAACCCAATTACCTCTCAAAGGTCCCAGCTCCAACTACCATCACTTTGAGGTTTTAGTGATTCAACATGAATTTTGGGGGTCACTAACATTCAGTTCGTGCACTTCCCATAACTCATATGTGCTATGTACAGTCCCATCTCTGCTTTGACTCCCTGTCTTCCTTCAACACCCTGGGAGATAAGATGCACAGCAAAGACTTAGTCCAGATTTGGTTCAGCACTAAGTCCTGATTTAGTTCAGATTTGGTTCCCTTTACGTTTTTATGGTTGTACTAATGCTGACTTCAAATATTTATAAATGCTTTTAGATTCATGTTCAACTGTTTTCTTTTCTTTTTTTTTTTAAGATTTTTCAGTAATTTCTACACCCAACATGGAGCTGGAACTCACAACCCTGAGATCAAGAGTTGTGTGCTCTACCGACTGAGCCAGCCAGCTTACCCCTTAACTGTTCTCTCAAAATTAGCTTTTTGGAGAAATTGGGTCACCTTATAACTCCATAAAAGTGAATATTTGGCTTGACATAAATGTGGTTTGTTTAATTATTTAACAACTACTTAACAGATGCCTGTTAGAGGCTTCTTTCTGATTTCTGACCTAGGAGTTTGTTCAATGTGTTGTCCCTGTACTTACAAGGGCAGAATTGAGGTGGGCATAAAAGCACTTGCTGTGAACTTGTTATAATTATTACTGAATACATATTTTTAAAGAACCTTTATATACCCTTAATCTCCCCCAAATTTGTATTGTGCACATATTATGTGCAAAGTATTGCGCTAGGTCAGGGGTTTCTGAACTTTTCCTTAAAGGAGCAGATAGCAAATATTTTAGGCTTTGTGGGTCATAGGGTCTTTTCATAACTACTCAACTCTGCGTATAAGGCAGAGTAGCCGTAAACACTATGCAAACCAATCAGTGTGACTTTATTTCCAAGAATAAGCATCCAGACTGTGGGCTTTAGTTTTCCAACCTCTGTGCTAGGTGATGGGGCTACCAAATGGATATGATGTGTGAGGCATTGATAGTGTAGCTAAGGAGACAGAGTCATAAGGGATAATTTCAGTGTGTTGATAAACGCCACGATCAAGGTAATGCATAGGGTTCTCTGAAGCACAGGGGAGGAGCACTTAGCCAATTTGGGAGGTTCAAGGAAGGCTTTCTGGAGGAGCTGAAGGAAGGATAAGCATGAACCAAATGAAGCAAAATGAGAAGCTACAAGGGGCGGCATGAGCAGTGACACTTTGGAGCTGAGTGGTGGCGGACAACTGCTAGAAGTGTGCCTTCACAAAAGGGTCAAGAGCCATTTGTCAAGTAACAGGATTGAAGAATTAGATGGGGCCAAGTCATGGGAGAGCCTTGTATGGTGTACTCAGAGCTTATGACATTAGGTTGGAAAATTTTGAATTGCCGGTACTTCTGGGACAGCCAAAGTGACATGCCTAGCTTAGGTGGATTCCCAGTCCTATTATAGACTGGGAATCATGAGCATACACATGGTTATTAAAGCCATGAACATGGATGAGATTGTGTTGGGACAGGGTAAAAAGTGGAGAGAAGTGAACAGGGAGCAGGACAGAGACTTGGTGAACAATGTTTAAGGAGTGTGCAGGAAGGATAAGCCCAAGAAGGGAGCAGAGAGGGAGGAGACAATTAGCGGAGAGTATTGTCATAGCAGCCAAGTACTCTTCTGAGGGTACAGTGCTAAGCTACAGTAACAACAAAAACCACAAACAAGTAACAGTGAAATGGCCACACGCAAAGGTTGATTTCTTCTCATGCAGAGTCCTATGCAGGTCTAGCCCTCACCTCCTTGCTTTAACACTTGGTGGAACTTGTGGGCTATGAGTTCGTCATTGGCAGGAGGAAAATGAGATGAAGGGGGGGGGGCACCAGTTCTTTGCTGCCTTGATCTGAACTACTTGAACCCGAGTAGTCAAATGGGCCCAGCCTAAATGCAAGGGAGGCTGGGAAGTACAGAGGACTCTAAGAGTACTAACAGTCTCTGTCTTATCCATAAAGTAATGAGTTTCAAGAAGCAGTGAGCAGTCAGCTGTATCAGTACAATGGAAAGGCCACCTAAGGAGAGACTTCAATAAATTTTAAGAAATGTGAGAATATTCCAATAGACACTCCGTTAATGTCTCCAGACCATTCCTATGTGCAAATGAGAAGTCGTGGTACTTCTTTCCATTTAGCCTATGAGGGCATCTCTGGAAGTTTTTTTTCTCCCAAATTTAATTTTTTTTTTTTTTTTTACCTCCAGTTTTCCTGCGAAGCTTCTTATTATGTCAGAAAGAGCTTTGTGAACAGACAGAAAAGGAGGCAGAGATGAATGATCTCCCTACCAAAATGGCAGCATGTTCTTCTCTGTTTAGACAATGGAAAGTGACTTGTGCATCAGTTTTGTTTGTTTTGTAAGGGTCAACATTAAAAATTTTTTTTTTAACATTTATTTATTTTTGAGAGACAGAGAAAGACAGAAGAGGAGAGCAGGGGAGGGGCAGAGAGAGAGGGAGACACAGAATCCGAGGCAGGCTCCAGGCCCCGAGCTGTCAGCACGGAGCCCTCTGCAGGGCCCGAACTCACAAACCATGAGATCATGGCCTGAGCAAAAGTTGGACACTTAACCTACTGTGACACCCAGGCGCCCCCATAAGGGTCAGCATTTTAGATCGCTAATATCTATTCTTCTTCCCTTATAGAAGAGGTTGAAGTGCATAATTTTCGAGAAGGTTATCAATAAGAAGATACGGGGAATTTTTTCTTTCCATAGTGTAATCGTTATGATACCCTCATTTGTCTAAGGGGAGAAAAAGAAAAGGCAAAGCTCTGGCCTAGTGGCTGAAAGATTGGGTTCTAGTAAAGACTACAATGAATAGAATGGACTACTGTGATAGGATAGAATATATTGGAATCAATCACATATAGTAAGGGTAAGGATTGTCTGTTGAATCTTGTCTTTCAGTTACAGGTGTGTGTGTGTGTGTGTGTGTGTGTGTGTGAGTGTTTTTATATAAAACACATTTTTTGCTGTGGATCATCAATGAAAAGAGGTTTAAAAAGACTAGACTGGACATCTTGCTGGGATTCAAGGGTTTAGGTTAACACTGCTTTTAACTTATAACTAGATGCATCCCTCAGACTAAAACCTGGAGCTGAGTGACAGAGCACTCCAGGAGAAAGAGACTAAAGTTAGAAACAGAAAAGAAGAGGAGGAAATGAATATTTTGGTAGAAGGCATGTGGATATCAGGAAAGAAGATGGTTCCATTCCTCTGGAGGCCAGCCTACTGAAGGAAGACATCTGGGCAAAGTGCCTATGGGCCCTGTCAGCTATTTTGGCCACCTGTTGCCTGCATAACAAATTGCTCTAAAACTTAATGGATTAAAGCAACCATTTTATTTTGCTCATGATTTCGTGGGTTAAGAATTTGGCAAGGCTCAGCTGATCAATGATGATGGCTGTTTGCTCACATGTCAAATGCCTTGGTGCTCTTTGTCCAGTCAGTGTCCACGTGTGTTGTCATCCTCCAGGATGTCCCCAGGTGGCTTGATCATTTTTTCTGGGTAGTCACATTTCTTTCATGGCAGTTGGCTTACAATAGTGAGTGTTTCAAGAGACAGGAAGTAGAAGTTGCCAGTATGCTAGGGACTGGGTTCAGAAACAGGTAAAGTGCCATTTCCACCATATTCTATTGGTCAGAGGAATCACAGAGCCTGTCCAGATTCAAGGTAAAAAGAAATAGACCTTACTTCTCAGTGGGACCATTAGCAAATAATTCAAGGCCACCTTTAATGTGCTGCATCGGCCAATTTATGGTGATAGTTTTAGAAGGGTAGCCCTGTCATAAAATAGCGTGGTAAGGTATTGTTTTCTTTGTATGCTACTTTTATTGGAATTATTAAATCAGAAATAATTATGTTGTTATTTCAACTATTTTGAACATTGTTTTAACTGATATCCTTCTTCTTTTCACTTATTTTATTTAACTTTTAAAATAGTTGTAGATTCACATGCAGTAAGGAATAATACAGAGATATCCAGTGTACCATTTATCTAGTGTTTCTTCTAAATATATGTATACATATATATTTTTAATGTTTATTTTTGAGAGATACAGACAGAGAGCGAGCAGGGGAGGGGCAGTGAGAGAAGGAGACACAGAATCCGAAGTGGGCTCCAGGCTCTGAGCTGGCAGCACAGAGCCCGAAATGGGGCTCGAACTCACAAACCATGAGATCATGACCTGAGCCAAAGCCGGACGGTTAACTGACTGAGCCACCCAGGTGCCCCTACCTAGTGTTCCTTCTAATGGTAACACTTGCAAAATAATAGTATCATATTATAACCAGGAAGTTGACATTGATACAATTCACTAACCTCACTCAGATTTTCTAGTTTCCCATGTGTTCAGTTGTGTGTGTATATGTGTGTGCACGCGTGAATGTGTTTAGTTCTATGCAATTTTATCATGTAGGTATGTGTATCCACCACCACAGGCAAGAGACAGAACAGTTCCATCACCTCAAGGATCCCTCATTGTTGCCCTTTCATAACCATATCTACCTCTTCTCATCCTTAATCCCCGGCAACCAGCATAATTCCCTTAAGTTTCATCCACATTGCTGCATGTACCAAAAGTTTTGTTCCTCTTTATTGCTGTCTGGTGTTCGTGGTATGCACATACCACAGGTGGCTTAACCATTCACCTATTGGAGGACATCTGAGTTGTTTTCCAGTTTGTAGCTTTTATGAATAAGGCTGCTATGAACAGGCATGTACAGTTGTTGTTGTTGTTGTTGGTTTTTTTTCCTGAATATAAGCTTTTATTTCTCTGGGATAAACACTTACTAGTGTAATTGCTGGATCATATAGCGATTGCATTTTTAGTTATAAAACCGTTTTCCAGAGTGGCTCTGCCATTGTTCATTCCCAGCATATGAGTGATCCAGTTTTTCCTCATCCTTGTCAATGTTTGGTGGTGTCATTATTTTTTATTTGACATTTTGATAGGTGTATAGTGATATCTCATTATGGTTTTAATTTGCATTTCCTTAGTGGCCAGTGATGTTGAAGGTATTTCATGTGCTTATTTCCCCATCTGTATATCTTCTTTGGTGGGATATCTGTTCATGTCTTGCTCATTTTCTAATTGGATTATTTGGCTTTTTTCATAATTGAGTTTGGAGACTTTGTATATTCTGTGACTAGTCCTTTGCTGCATACGTAGTGTGCAATTATTTTCCTTTGGTCTGCGGCTAATGTCTTCATCCTCTTAACAGGGTCTTTTGCAGAGCAAAGACATTTAATTTTGATGAAATCCAATTTATCTATTTTTCTTTGTGGATTGTGCTTTGACATCAATTCTAAGAACTCTTCTCCTAATCCTGATCCTGAAAATTTTTCTTCTATGTTTTTGTCTAAATTTTATACTTCTACGTCTTACATTAAATTAAGTCCATATTCCATTTTGAGTTGACTTTTGTATATTGTGTGAAGCTTTAGTTGAGATTCTTTTTTGTTTTTGTTGCTAATGAATGTTGTTTTAAAATGCCAGTTTGGGGGCACCTGGGTGGCTCAGTCAGTTAAGCTTCCAACTTCGGCTTAGGTCATGATCTCAGGGCTCATCAGTTCCAGCCCCGCGTCCGGCCCTGTGCTGACAGCTCAGAGCCTGGAGCCTGTTTCAGAGTCTGTGTCTCTCTCTCTGCCCCTCTCCGCTCACACTCTGTCTCTCTTTCAAAAATGAACATTAAAAAAATAATAAAAAAATAAAAATTCCAGTTTGTCTCAGTTAAGGAGAAACAGAGTTTTAATGTGTGTTTGCTTCAAGGCAAAGACAGAGCGGAAAATGACTAGTTGCTGAGTGATCGGGATATCAAAGCAAGATAACTAAATAAGTAAGGAAAGTTGAAATTCAAGGAGAAAGAGCTTATCCCTTCTGCAAAATGTATTTACTTCTATTTAAGAAATTTTCTCATTCCTTAAGGATTTTGTAATATAAAGGGATGATTCTCTTTCTGGTATATATGACAGTTTTCAGAGATTTTTTATTTAAACATAGTAAATTATTTTTCTTACTCTTTCCTGATTATAATTGATTTTTGACACTCGGGGATAATAATGGTTGTTTTTTGTCAATATTTATGTAATTTATTCTTTATTTGTTGGAGTTGAAATTATGTTAAAATCCTGATTATAATCTGGTCAGAATTAAACCTTATTTCTCATTGCAGAGGGACTCTATAAATACAGATGCCCACAATCCCAGAATTTTAGTGCTGATAATGAATGACTAATAACACAAAGTATTTCTTATGGTATCAATATAGTTCAAGAAATCCGTCACCTTACACCAAATTGAATTTCTGTAATAAGTCTACTGACTAATTTTCCTCCAAAATTAACTCTGTTTAAACCATTCTTGCTTTTTGTCATATTTCAAAATGTGTTAGCTAATATTACTTTAAATAATCAAGGTATCATTTTTATCTTGCAAATTTATGCTGATCAAAAAATCTTCACATTTGAAATGTTTATAAAAATGACTATGTGACAGAATGGCAAACATACTCTTTAAAATATTTTAATTTTAAAAGCTCACAAGGCATTTAGAAAGGTAGTGCCTACAAGAAAAGTATTATCTTCAATATTATTTACCTGTTCATTTTTGAATTCATAAAATTTGTTCACTTTTTTTTGGAGAAATTTGAATATGTAGGTCCTTATCATCAGAAAGGAATAGAAAAATTGAAGGCAGTTTGAAGCTGAATAGAAGTTATTAATGAGCTTAGCTTTGACTGAAATGACAGATTAATGGCTAAATTTTCCTCTATAGCAAGTCTGTTAAAACTTCTAGCTTGCTTCAGTAAATTCTTTTTGTCATTACAAATTGAAGGCAAAAGGCAAAGTAGTCTTCATTTCAATTTTGAAATTCAGACCTTAAATCTTCAGTGACCTTCATGCAGAACAAGGACTGGTGGTACTTCTTTGGAGCTCCTTAAAAAAAACCAAAAATCTGATGGACATTATGAATCATGTAACACATAGCATTTTCTTCTTTGTATTGACTACAAAAACCCACTGAACCAAATCTGCAGGCTACGTTTAATCAGTATACCATAACAGGTGGTATGCCTTTTCCCATTTTTTTCTTATGCTCTTTGCCCTGATCTCCTCTTCTGTTCTGATAATAGTAATAATTATCATCATAATTTATATTTATTTAATGCATTTGATAAGCACTTTACGTAGATTACATTAAGCCTCATGTTTAATATCCCTTTGCGATAGGTATTTTTGTTACCTGCCTTTTATTGATGAAGTGTAGAGCAGTGCTGGTCAAAGTACCAGTCTGCAATGAAATTAGGAGTTTATACCAGAATTAAGTCAACTTCCTTCTTCTTTCATCAAGAAAGTTATGCTCTAGGGGTCCCTGGCTGGCTCAGTTGGAAGAGCATGCGACACGATCTCGGGGTTGTGAGTTTGAGCCCCACGTTGGGTATAGAGATTACTATTTTTTTTTTGAAAACTTAAAAAAAAAGTCACACTACAAACAAAATTTCTCCCTCTATTGTGTGGGTGTGTGCGTGTGTGTGTGTTTCCTCTTTGAAGAGGCAGTAGTGTAGTGGTTAAAAACACAGCATAAAGTTATTAGCTCCTCTCTTAACCCACATTTTGACTTTGGGCAAATAATTTCGCCCTTCTATGTCTCGTTTTTTAATAAAAATAAATGGAGGCTAATAAAGCACAGGTTTCCTGTAGGGATGCAATAAGAAAACACACATAAAGCACTTAGCTTGGCACCTGGCATGTTGTAAGCATTCAACGAATGGCAGCTATTATCATTATTATCTAACTTTTATGGATGCGTTTTAAATGTGGAACAAAATTGTACTTTCATTTACCTCATTTTGACAGTATACTTCTTCTTCTGACCTACATGTACTTAAATTTAAAGAACATTCTTCCTACCCTTTCATTATTGCTAGCCTTTCAAGGGTCCCCTACCTTTTTTGCACTCTCAATTCCTGGACTATGATGTATGTGAATTATAATAAAATAAGCTAGTGATTTTTGTATATTGGAAGGCCAACTGGCCAAAGGTAACATAAAACATATAAAAACCTAAATCTGTGCCTGTATAAAATTTTGAAAGGCGTGATGTAAAGCTAACTTAAAACGTTTTTATCATACTTGCTTAAAGTTGAATTTTCACTTGATTTCTATTTTTGTTTTTTCTTAAGATAAATGTAAGCAAACTTCCTTTCTCGAAGCGGATAATAAAATGAATGTCAGTATTCCTGGGGTCTCCAGAGGGACTTGCAATGATATGATACATGCTGTCCCCCATCTATGTATGTGGAGCCAGTACAGAAAAAAAAAAAAAAAATCCTGTGTAATTACATTGGTGTTAATACTATTCACAAGATGCCATGCATTTTCATGGAATTAAAACACATTCTGATGAGAGTTTTAATAACTTTTTATATGTGTTTATTTTCATGGTCAGTACTAGTGGTGCTCGTAATTTCCAAGCCCTGCAGAGGGAGAAATGCTCTCAGGCAGCTCTTCTTTGTGGTTCACCGCAGACAGCCAGCTCACCCCACTATGCACCCAACCCCCTCTGTTTTTCACACAGAGTTAGATGGGGGCCAGAGGAGAGGGATCCAGAGCATAGGAGTATGACTAGTACATAGTAGTGACCCAATAATTGTTATCAAATTAATGAATGCACAGATGATACAGGCACGATGTTTCCATGTTCCCCGTGACTGCTAGAAATGTCAGGGCTAAATTTATTAAATTTATTATTCAGTTGTAGCAACTAGGCGAGGTGTCTGATACATCGTATGTTTACTCCCAATTATTTAAAAATTTTTGGTAAAGCAGGATGCCTTAATATTATAAGCAACCTCCCATATTTGGACTAGGGTACTTAAGAAAGACTGGTGTCAAGTGCATGGTACACATGCAAGGGGAGGTCCTCTTGGGACTCTGGGCCGGTTCCTATCATGGCTTCCTCTCATGGCAGCCTGTAGTGCTCACTCCTCCCTCCCTTCTTGGGTAGGGGCACTGGAAGGGACACACTCTGGTTACTGTGGACTTCGATTTATTCCGACGGTATAGAAGAGAGCACCGTGCAAGATAGGGCAGACATTCCTCACCCCCCTCCCCGCCCCGCTTCCAAGACAGAGGAAGAATGGTTGAAAAGAAAATCAGCGCTGAAAGAAAGCAGAACATGAATGGTTATGTAGAGACCAGCATGAAAAGCACCATAAGAGGAATGAAGACGCTGAATTAGTTGTCCAGGGTTAGAACCTGTATCCAAGAAAGGCAAATGTATTTAGGAGTAAGACAAAGTTTACTTAATGTTTGTGCCAGGCAAGGTACTAAAAATACCTTTGGCCAGACCTTGGTGACTGGCTAGATGGAGAGGTTGGTAGAAGGGCAAACTTGCTGAGATGAAGCTTTTTTAGGGTAGCATGCCATAGATGGCCCTGAATGTCCAAATCGATCAAAAGTCTCTCCTCTCTGAGGACTAAGCAAGCCTAGAGCTAGCTTGCTCTGAGAGGAGGTGACACTGGTCTGTGGGAGTTGCTAGTCTGTACTAGGTAGAAGGTCAAAAGAGGGAGGTGCTGTGCAGATTAATCAAGGGTGTCTAATTCCAAAGCAAGGGATGCCACGATGATAAGAAAGGCAGAGGAAGAGCTAATGAGATTATAAATGCCATGGGAGCAGGGACCTTGTCTGTCTTATTCGTTGCTCTATTTTCAGCTCTTAGACGAGGGCCTGACACATGGCAGATGCTCAGTAAATAGTTTTGAATGATTGTATTAACAAGAGAAACTTCTGACAGATTAAATGCAAGGTCGATTTTATGTAAGCGTTATTGCTCTATCAATGATAGCCGTGCCTGGATTTCTCCTAATATCCATCCCAAATACGTTAAGATAATTAAGTTAATATTGAAGGAATATGTTAGGTAATCATAGGATATAGTTGCTGTGATTTATGGAATGGGGCAAGAGATGGTTTAGTATATTCACAAGGGAGGATGCTATTGGATATGAGGCCTGCACAGCCTCTGAGAAGCTGGATAGTCTGTGTAAACCACTTGCTTATCTGCACCAGGTCAAGTGACAAATAGAGCTGGCCCAATATACTTTTATGTCTTAATGTCTGTATAATATAAGGGATCGAGAAGGGAGTGGCCAGGGAAAGGCAGAGGATTTGGGGTTTAACATCATATGATCATCTACAAAGATTATACCTAGAAGTGAATGTGGCCTCACTTGTGATTCGAATTTCTGTTTAAGAGGAGCTTTGATCTACCGCTAGACCATTCTTCAGATGCTGGCTTTGGTGTCTGAAAAGCTTTTTGGGAGAGTGGCTCTAGTCACTAATAGAGGCTGATTTTCAGGGGGATGGGGAGGGGGTTAGAGGAAATTTGGGTTGGGTACAAAGAGACTTATGACACTGGGTCAAAATGCTCAGAGCCTGACAAAAATAGCCCTTCAGGCTCTGGTGAGGGATCTCTACAATATCTACAGAATATCCTAAAACAAAGGGGCGTTTAGGGGAGAAGATGACCAATGGAACAGGCAGTTCATTCACCTGTCAGTTACAGAGAGAGGTCTTACTTCTAAGGAATATCTGAAATTGAGGAATCTACTGTGGTACGTGAACCAGAGATGTGACTTGAAAAATTGGGGGAATAATGTCACCAGTGAATGGGTCAGGGAATTTGGAAGTAGAAACTGGATTGGGTGGAAGGATCATCATTTTGGTTTTAGAAATTCTGAGTGGGAAATGACAGCACGGCATGTTGAAATTTGTGGTAGAGAGCTGGGAAGAACAGAGGGAAAGCTTAGGGGAGAATCAAGTTAGGGATCATTTGCTTTTTGTTCAACTCCTCCCCCCACCCCACCCCTGCCCCGCCCCCGGAAAGCAATGAACCACAGATACCACATTTAGCCTGTTGCCGTGATAGGTGTTAGGTCCTTTGCCTATGTGTAGTCTAACAGCATTAGGACATCGCTAATGACATGTTGAAAACACAAAGCAGTGACTTCTATTTATTAGAGTGAGAATCTAAAGAACAAGATTCACAGATAAGCAGTTTTCTTTGCCATTTTTTTTTCCTTGAAAACTTAACTATTATCGAGGTCTATCAGGAAATACATGCTCAATGCCAAAGAAGAACATCTCATTGCTTGTGTTGAAACGCACCAGGGTGACTGATGGGTGAAAAAGAAAGCCTCGTATAGAAAACAACTGTTTCAGTAATCCTGCTGCAAACCATGACGGTTTACTTAAAATTTCTTTCCTAGTCTCGTTAGACTCATGCAGTAAATAAATTAAGTACCTTTCCCACTGGGAGTTTTTTAGAAACACTTAATGAAGTAAATGCCACAGTGTTAGGTTAGAGGGGAACCCTGCTATTGAATTATTTTTAGCATGCATTCCTAGTTTAATTTTTGTTGGTTTCTTTTGATGTGGGCTTGAGTCTTAGCCAGCTGGTGTGGTTCAGAGGACAGAGTGAGGGAGAGATTTGGGTTTAATGTCCAGTACACGGGACCAAGCAAAGCATCTTTCTCAAAGGTCAAAAAATTTAATTTGGTAAGAATGCCTCTGTATTGAAATGGCTGTATTTGCGACAGCTGAAGAGACATACTATTAACTCATTACCCTTGAATATTTGAAAAAAATTCTCTATGCTTAATTTTAACTATATAGCTTTTCAAGAAAAGTATTATTATGTACTATTTAAAAAAATAAACATAGTTACCAATGAAATTATTTTAAATTTTTTTTAAGGTTTATTTATTTTTGAGACAGAGAGAGACAGAGCATGAACGGGGGAGGGTCAGAGAGAGGGAGACACAGAATCTGAAACAGGCTCCAGGCTCTGAGCTGTCAGCACAGAGCCCAACGCGGGGCTCAAACTCACGGACCTCGAAATCATGACCTGAGCCGAAGTCGGCCGCTTAACCGACTGAGCCACCCAGGTGCCCCCAGTGAAATTATTTTAAATGCAGCTTAATCTTTATAAGTAAGAAAGCTTTTGGGGATCTTGAAGGGTTTTGAATCATTACGATAATTAAATTAGTATTATAGCAACAAAAGGCCAACGGGTGTGTGGAAAGATGCTCAACATCACTAGTTATTAGGGAAATGCAAATTAAAACCATAAGGAGAAATCACCTCACACCTGTTAGAATGGCTAGTATCAAAAAGACCAGAGAGAACAAATGCTGGTGTAGATATGGAGAAAGGGGAGCCCTTTGCACTGTTGGGGGGATTGTAAATTGGTACAATTTATAGTGTGGAGGATCCTCAAAAGATTAAAAATAGACTACCATATGATTCGACAATTCCATTTCTGGAAATATATCCAAAAAGAAACAACAGTACTGATTCCAAAAGATCTCTGCTTCCCCGTGTCCACTGCAGCAATGACTTACAACACCAAGACATGGAAACAACCCACGTGTCCATCAGTGGATGAATGGATAAAGAAGGTGTGGTATATTTATATCCTACCACTTGCCACAACATGGATGGATCTTGAAGGCATTACACTAAGTGAAATAAGTCAGGCAGAGAAGGACAAATACCATATGATCTCACTTATATGTGGAATCTAAAACCAAACAAAACTCGTAGAAGAAGAGATCAGACTTGTGGTTACTGGGGACGGAAGGTGAAGGGGGAGGGGAAATTGGAGGAAGGTGGTCAAAGGTCCAGACTTCAGTTATAAGGTAAGTGCGTGCTAGGGATATAATATCCAGCATGACGACTCTAGTTAACACAGCTGTATGGTATATAGGGAAGTTGTTAAGACAGTAAATCCTAAGAGTTCTCATCACCAGGAGGAAAGTTTTTCCTGTTTTTCTTTTTTTTCCTTTTTATTGTATTGAAATGAAAAGACTGATGTTAGCTGAACCTATTGTGGTAATCACTTAATAGTATATATAAATCATGACATCATGCTGTATGCCTTAAATGTATACATTGATGTATGCCAAGTATTTTATTTTATTTTTAATTTTTATTTATTTTTAAGAGAGAGAGAGAGAGAGCATGAGCAGGGGAGGGACAGAGAGAGAGGGGCACACAGAAACTGAAGCAGGCTCCAGGCTCTGAGCTGTCAGCACAGAGCCTGACGTGGGGCTTAAACCCACAAACCATGAGATCATGACCTGAGCCGAAGTTGGACACTTAACCGACTGAGCCACCCAGATGCCCCAATGTATGCCAAGTATTTTATTTTATTTTATTTTATTTTATTTTATTTTATTTTATTTTATTTTATTTTATTTTATTTTATTTTATTTTTTATTTTTTCAATATATGAAGTTTATTGTCAAATTGGTTTCCATACAACACCCAGTGCTCATCCCAAAAGGTGCCCTCCTCACTACCCATCACCCACCCTCCCCTCCCTCCCACCCCCATCAACCCTCAGTTTGTTCTCAGTTTTTAAGAGTCTCTTATGCTTTGGCTCTCTCCCTCTCTTACCTCTTTTTTTTTTTCCTTCCTCTCCCCCATGGGTTTCTGTTAAGTTTCTCAGGATCCACATAAGGGTGAAACCATATGGTATCTGTCTTTCTCTGTATGTATGCCAAGTATTTTAAAATAAAACTCAAAAAAATTATTATTACAGTATAAATGTACATAAATGTTTGTTAATCAAGCTTCTGATTAATAAAATTCGTTGAAAAAACTATAACCACATTCTTTGAATAACTAAAAGGAGTTGCTAAAGAGATTGCAGCTAATATAAAAATATTTTTTTGGAATAAACAATTTACAAAAATGCATCACAGAAGATGCATTGTCTGGAAATACTCTGTGTCTAGAGGGAAGTCTTCAGTTTTGATTAATTGAAAATTACTTTCTGAGTACCTTAAGAATTAATGAAATGTGGAGTTAGATAAATTACAGCAATAATTTTCTAATGCTGAACTGCTCAACAGACTCTTGTAATTTTCCAGTGGCGTACTTTTAGAAGGATGGGATTTTCTTCTGGAGGAAAGAAAACCCCAAAAGACAGTTTTCTTTTTGCACAGAGCTCTGTAATACCTCCATACACTGTCTCAACAGGGAAAGTGGTGCTCTTCGTTTTAACGTACAGCCTGTTGTGAGCACGATCCAGCCTTTCTGCCGTCCCCAGGTAGTCAGAAAGTATTGAAAGGTGTAATGGGGAACAAAGTGGAAAACGGCAGTATCCCAAGTTACAGGCCAAATGGGTAACCCCAAGAGAAAGATTTTGACAGCCATAAATACTTCATCTCCCAAGGCCCCGGTGCTACTGTGTGAGAACAATTTAGCTAGAAAGATCATCAACAATTAGGTGACATCTCTATCACACCTATTACTGAGTTGAAATTTCGCTGACATGAATAATAAGGGGTCTTGTTTGACATTTAACAGTTTAATTAATTTGTTTCCTAAAGTGAATGATGTTTTACACTGTGATTTTTCAATACGCCATCTCCACACACTTGAATTTTTTTCTTTTGCTTTTCTCAGGAAACCACTTAGTTTTCCTTTTCACTTAATAAATTACCTACCCATCTTGGGTCTGGTGCTAGCTAGTGTTTGGTAGGGCTTGGGGGTGGGGCTAGGGTTTAGAAAATTAGGGAGGTGTTACAGATCTTCTGCTATTCAGTTTTTTTTTTTTTTTTAAGTTTATTTTGAGAGAGAGACAGAGTGGGGGGTGGGGGCAGAGAGAGAGGGAGAGAGAGAATCCCAGGCAGGCTCCATTCCCACTGTCAGTGTGGAGCCTGATGCAGAGCTCCAACTCACAAAACATGAGGTCATGACCTGAGTTGAAATCAAGAGTCAGACTCCTGCTTAACCAACTGAACTACCCAGGTGCCTCTTCTGCTGTTCAGTTTTAAATGAGAGACCCTGGAGGAATATGGAAAAGGAAAAAGAAAACACCTTTTTTCTCTTTTTTTCTTTTGGAGAAAATGTAGTGCTTTTTTGTTGTTGTTAGACCAAAACATGAGTGTTGTCTCTGGTCCTGGAGTCATGGGGGATCGTCAAGGGACCATTATGTGTTGTCACACTGTCATGTGACATGTCTGGTTGCACTGTACCTTGTATGTTACTGATCTTATTGTTTTCTGCACACCTTCAAGATATGTTGTATATTAATGTGATATCTGTAGAGCTATTTTTGAAAATAAAACACGTGAAGGTCACTTCTAAAACAGCTGCTATGTGGAGCGCCTGGGTGGCTCAGTCGGTTAAGCGTCCGACTTCGGCTCAGGTCACGATCTTGCAGTCCGTGAGTTCGAGCCCCGCGTCGGGCTCTGGGCTGACAGCTCAGAGCCTGCAGCCTGCTTAGGATTCTGTGTCTCCCTCTCTGTCTGCCCCTCCCCCGTTCATGCTCTGTCTCTCTCTGTCTCAAAAATAAATAAAGGTTAAAAAAAAATTTCAAACAGCTGCTGAAGCAGGTGGAATAATCCAATGTGACAATAGAAAACATGAACCTAGGGGCGCCTGGGTGGCGCAGTCGGTTAAGCGTCCGACTTCAGCCAGGTCACGATCTCACGGTCCGTGAGTTCGAGCCCCGCGTCGGGCTCTGGGCAGATGGCTCAGAGCCTGGAGCCTGTTTCCGATTCTGTGTCTCCCTCTCTCTCTGCCCCTCCCCCGTTCATGCTCTGCCTCTCTCTGTCTCAAAAATAAATAAATGTTGAAAAAAAAAATTTAAAAAAAAAAAAAACATGAACCTACTCTGTGTTCTTGAAAATAGAAATAGACTTTTGAAAAATTAGTCAACTCCATTAAATGATTTACTCTAATTGCCCCTGTACAAACCTCAACCCCCCTCCTTAATCTATTTACTTTAGCAAAGAGGGGTTTTTTTTTGTTTTGTTTTTTTAAACCCAAAGATGTCTGGGATGGCTCCTTCTCTCCCACTTGAACCTGTAGGACATCAAGGTAAATGATCCACGGGTATTCTCCAGAGTACGAGTGTCCTGAACCGTCTGATTACGATGTATATTTCTGACAGATGGAGCTTAGCCAGGTAGACGTGCCCAGATGAAATCAAAGTGAGAGTGCATGTTCATGACAAATGTGAGTGGGAAGAATGTCTTAGAACATGTCATCCTGAAGAGACAACGCTGAAGTGTTGCCAGTTGAATACTGAAAGGTAGGCTCCAGCTTTCGGGGAGAAAAATAGTCCGGGACATACCTCCCATGTGATACTTCTTTCCTGGTTACCTTCTTATTTTATAATGGCACCTACAAAGTAAAACAGATGCCTCCACTTTTCTGAGCTGTTTTAGGGCCAAATGTGATGAAAGTGATATGGAGCTGATTTTTAACTATTAATCCTCCGGGATGGATAAACTTTTAATGCTGTCACAAAATACCATGAGATGCTTCAGCATAATAGAATGCTAGGAAGAGTTGAAATTGCCGCTGTTGTATATCTCAGACTTGTTAAAACCATTCCAGACCCATGGTGAAACAGATCGCTTCCTTCCACTGATGGAAATTGAACTCTCCCCCCCCACCACCCCCCGTACATGTGTTTTTAAATAAGCTGGGACATAAACCCTTCCTTCGGAATATACTTTGAAGCAGAGATGTATGTTTATAGAGAGTATTATGTATATGCAGAGATGTATGTTTATAGAGAGTATTATGTATATTATTAAATATTTCTTTTTTCAATACAGCTGGTTTCCAGTTTGTAATTTTGAACCTGTATAATTTTCATCACGATTTTCTCCTCCTGTGAACTGAAAGGCCATCTAATAAGTGAAAACATTTTATATTCATTTAAAATAAACACTTTATTAAGTACTTTTCCCTCTCCACCTTACTACATGCATAACAAAGTATCAAGTATAATTTATGAAAGATAATTAACCACAAGCCTCGAGTGACTTTCTTTTACCACAAAGACTTAAGAAATGAAATGACAGACTTGAGTCAGCACAGTTTGGTTAAAAAAAAAAAATCTGTGACACAGGGCATAGGAGATGTGTATTTACTAAATACTTATACTATGTGCTGGGCACCGTGCTTAGAACTCAAGACACATTATCTCATTTGGTTCCAACAACCCAGTGAGGTAGTGATTGTCTTCATTTTGTACCTGAGGAAACCAAAGCATTTTTAAAAAATTTATTTATTTAAATTCAAGTTAGTTAACATATGGTGTAGTCTTGGCTTTAGGAGTAGAATCCAGTGATTCATCACTTACATACAACACCCAGTGCTCATCCCAACAAGTGCCCTCCTTAATACGCATCCCCTGTTTAGCCCAGCCCCCCACCCACCTCTCCTGCAGCAACTCTCAGTTTGTTTTCTGTATTTAAAGTATATATATATGTGTATATACATATATTCTGTATTTAAAGTATATATATATATATATATATATATATACACACACACACACACACACACACACACACACACATACACATACACACACATACTACATCTTCTTTATCCATTTGTCAGTCGATGGACATTTGGGCTGTTTCCATACTTTGGCTATTGTTGATAGTGTTGCTATGTTGGTATATTGGGGTGTATGTGCCCCTTTGAATCACTATTTTTGTACCCTTTGGATAAATACCTAGTAGTGCAATTGCTGGGTCATAGGGTAGTTCTATTTTTAATTTTTTGAGGAACCTCCATACTGTTTTCCAGAGTGGCCACATCAGTTTGCATTTCCACCGACAATGGAAAAGCGTTCCCCTTTCTCTGCATCCTTGCCAACATCTGTTGTTTCCTCAGTTATTAATTTTAAGCCGTTCTGACAGGTGTGAGGTGGTATCTCATTGTGTTTTTGATTTGTATTTTTCTGATGATGAGTGATGTTGAGCATCTTTTTATGTGTCTGTTCACCACCTGGATGTCTTCTTTGGAAAAGTGTCTATTCATGTCATCTACCCATTTCTCTTCCATTCATCAACGCATTTCATCATAGGTGAATTATTTTGGGGGGAGCAATTTCTTTACCTATTAAGTGTTGGTTTTAGTACCTGTCCCTCTTATTTCAAAGTCAACCTGGTACCACGGAAAAAGCAGATTTAGAGTCATAAAATATGGATTCAAAGACTAACTCTAGTAGTTATTAGCTGTATTAGCTGTATGACTCTGGATTTATTCACCCAATCTCTCTTGTTTCCTTAGTATGTAATGTGGGGATAATGATATCAGTGCAGCCTATCTCCACAGGCTTGTTGGAAGGACCAAATTGAAAATGACATAAGGTAGGTGAATTTGCTTTGTGGTAAACTTTATTACATTTATGGACTGCTCGCCCCACATAGTAGGTACTATTAAAAGCATTTTATACTTTGTGTCTTATTCTCCACAACAGTCTTACATGGTCGGTGCTGTCACGATTCCAACTTAATAGATGATGATCCTGAAGCATGGAGAAGTTAGACAACTTTCCTAGGATTACAAAGCTACTAAGTGGCAGAGCCACTTGATTTGAATTTAGTGATCTGTCTCCAGAGTTCATGCTCTCAACTACTTTTTATATAGCCTTCTATAAAGCTAAGTTGTTTAGGAATAGCTCTCATTATTCACATGAGTGGCTGAAGTAATGTGAGACTGCTTCTTTTGAGGGAAAAAAAGAAGGTGCCCAGGAAAGAAACAGAAGGGAGAAAAGCCAAAGTCAGTGAATCCTGGAGTAGGAGTCTTCTCAGCTGGTCAAGGCCAATGATCCTTAGTGGATTTGAGAAACTTTAGAAGTTAGTAAAATTCTATGGGCCTTCTTTGTGTTCTGGAGGAGATCTTGAATCTCAGTCCTTAGAAGAACACCACTGGAGAGAATCACTGGAGAGGTGTCCTATCCTCGGCTGAGCTGGAGGCAGAAATTATTTACAGTCCCCCTTTAAATTAAAATAGACTTATAATGCTCCCCTATGTTCTCCTATCTTCCCATGATGACAACTGGAAGTCTAGGAACTTGTCATGCAAATCAAGTTCATGAGGTCCTCAGCTATACGACTCCTTGAGTATGGTTTCTCTTCTCTAGTCCTATGAACCAGAGAGATGCTATCTGTCCCCCATGCATGGCCACACACAGTGGTGGGATAGGCACTGGGTAACTGCTGAGCATATTCCTACTCAGAAAGAGGAGGAATAGAACACGTGATTATGACTGACCCATAGCTATACATCCTGGCACATGTTGCATGTTCTATGTTCTTTGTGACTCTTGGCTCTGCTCTGAAGGTTCTAGGTTCTAGGTTCTGAGTCATCCTTTCTTTCCTGTAAGAAATGGCCTGTTTACAACTGAGTAGTCTTATTCTCTTAGCTTCCTCTTCGTAAAAACTTAGTGGTCCAAAAGCCTCTTTTCATTTTGTACTCTATCTGCCCTTTCAACATAAACGAATACAATTCCTTTAAACACTTTGTCAACTTACTGTATAATCATTTATAACCCCTTACATTAGACAAAAGCCATACTTACTAATCAGTCCTTCTCTCCCTTGGACTCCCTGTGAGGCTACTGTAGAATAACACCTTTAAGATGCTTAGAAGCTCTGTTATTTATCAGAGAAAGTCTTCATCTTAAGTGTGATCTTAGGAGATTTAGAAGTTCTTTAATCTGTCCAAAAGGGCTTATGATATATCACCTTAACAAAGGTCCTTTTTCTTCTTTTTTTATTATAGGGTAATCTCTATACCCACTGTGGGGCTTGAACTCATAACCCTGAGATTAAGAAATGCATGCTCCACCGACTGAACCAGCCAGGGGCCACTTAACAAAGGGCTTAACAATGGGTTTTACAGTCATTCACAGTCTGTGGTGTTTTCTTCACATCACCCTAGATTTGATCTTTACCCTGAAGACATTTTTTTTAATGTTTATTTAGTTATTTTGAGAGAGAGAGAGAGAAAGAGAGAGAGTGCCTGCCTGTGTGTGTGCTCACACACACACATACACACACACGTAGAGGAGGGGCAAAGAGAAAGGGAGAGAAAGAATCTCGAGCAGGCTCTGCCTTACTCCAGCTCCATCTCATGAACTGTAAGATCATGACCAGAGGCAAGATCAGGAGCGGGACACTTAACCTACTGAGTCACCCAGGCGCCCCCTGAAGGTGTTTCTTAATTTGAGAAGTGTTTGCTGTGAGACTGGGAATAAGAAACAAATTGGGTCTGTCAACCCCACCAAGTCCTGGCTGCTTTATGGCTCCTGTAAATTTTGCCTAAAAACCAAACAGTTCATCTCTTGCTTTCCCATTTTATCATAGGCAGCAAGAAGAAGGCAGGTAATACTTGTAGTGTTCTTTTCCCAATCTCCCTAGCTAGATCACCAAGTGAATTATGTTTCCTATTTCCCATGCCTCTGCAGCCTAAGTATTGCCACATTTTAAGCCACTGTGCAACAAGGGCCTGTTTTCCTCCAGGTTCCAGTAACATCTTTCTTCCTTTAAGCCCTCACTTTTAGCCTCTAGAGTCCTGTTCCAAAACTAAGACCATGTGTTGTAGATTTTGATATAGCAGCATCATGCTTCCAGTAACCAAATCTGCCCTGGTTATCTTCGTTACATTAAAAAATCAAACCAATCTTAATGCTAGTGGTGTAAAACCACAGCTGTTTTATAATGCTCATAAATTTGATGAATCAAGAATCTGGGAATGGCTCTTCTCCATTCCATGATGTCTGGGACTCCGCTGGTAAAACTGGAATGGCTGAGAGCTGGAGGATCCATTTCTAAGATGGTTTCTTTGCTCACATGTCTGGTACCTGAGTTGGGATGATTAAAAGGCTGGCTTAATTGGTATTGTTGATTAGATTATCGTGGTATGGCCTCTCTATGTGGCTTGGGCTTTTTGTAGCTTGTGCTAGGTTCTGAGAGGGTGTTCTGTGAGGGGGGCTGCAAGCATTCCAAGAGCAAGAATCAGGCCCAGGTTGTATACTTTTCCTTACTTAGCTTCAGAAGTCACATAGCATCCCTTCCAGTGAATTCTATGGGTTGAAGCAGTCACAAGTCTGCCCAGATTCAAGGGAAGGGGACATAGAATTCACTGCTTAATGGGGAAGTATCAAAGAATTTTGGGTTCATGTCTTTTTTTTAATTTTTTTTACATTTATTTATTTTTGAGAGACAGAGTGAGACAAAGTGAGAGTGGGGGAGGGGCAGAGAGAGACGAAGACACAGAATCCGAAGCAGGCTTCAGGCTCTGAGCCATCAGCACAGAGCCCGACGCGGGGCTCAAACCCACAGACCGTGAGATCATGACCTGAGCCGAAGTCGGACGCTCAACTGACTGAGCCACCCGGGCGCCCCTGGGTTCATGTCTTAAAACTGCCACAAGGATGGTAAAATTCAGGGGGCAGGTAATACAGTTTGACTCCATGGCCCAGTAACCTGTCTCTAATCCCCCCATTCCTCATCAAGGAATTTCTCCTACTAGTCAGATGGGAGGTTTCAAGATATTATTTTTAAAAAATTTTTTTAATGTTTATTTATTTTTGAAAGAGAGACAGAGCATGAGTGGGGGAGGGGCAGAGAGACAGGGAGACACAGAGTCCAAAGCAGGCTCCAGGCTCCGAGCTGTCAGCACAGAGCCCGACGCAGGGCTCCAACTCGTGAGCTATAAGATCATGTCCTGAGCCGAAGTCAGGCAGTCAACCGACTGAGCCACCCTGGTGCCCCTCAAGATATTATTTACTGGGGTACTTGGCTGGCTCTGTCGATAGTGCATGTGACTCTTGATCTCTGGGTCATGAGTTCTAGCCCCAGTTTGGGCATAGAGATTACTTTGAAAAATTTTTTTTGAAAAGATACTATTTTATTGAAGATGGAAGTGTTTCTGTCCAAAGATGGTGTTTTTATTGCCTCTCTTTTGCTAATGTTCTAATCCTATTTATATTTTTCATCATCCTCTTCTTTGTTCTTTTCTGTTTCTCCTCCTTCTTGTGTGCCTTTCTTTCCCTCCTCTTCCTTCTCCGACTTCTCTTCCTCCCTACTTCTCCCTCATCATCATCTTCATCATTGAGTGATGTACACCGGACATCCCTTAGTATCTGTTTTCATTTGGTTGTTGTTCTTGGGGGTTTTTTTGGTGGGGGGGAGGGGAGGTTGTTAGCTTTAAGGACAATCTGAAATCTTTAAAATATCTCAAGCTGTAAAATTTGAAAAGAGGACAAGAACACAACAGAGAAAATAAATAGAATAAAAAGGTAGAATGAATGTTGGAGAGCATTTTCATCCTGTGAGCACACTGTATCAGTAAGGAGTAAAGTTGAAGGAAATTCTTGTAAAATAAAGTAGAGTCTCTTGTTTGAACTTCCAGGGAGATAAAGTATGAGAAGCCATTTGGACTCTCTAGTTCCCCAAGGGTGGCCAGTATACAATATTTTTGGTACAAATGAGAGAATGAAATTGCTAACCTTGTACAGAACTCCTTACCCTGTCAGTGCAAATCACTTAAAATGGGAATGGAATTGGGGGAAGTGAATTGGCCAGAAGAATCTGTGAGTATTTCATGAATATAGAAAAACATGTTTAGGGTATGAATTTCCTAATAAAGTCACTTGTCAGACATGCATGCTAACGGAGGAGTAGAATGATACTGATACTCAAATATCATTAGGTTAGGGTTGCTTACTTCCAGTTATTTGAGGTTGTCCCAATATATATGGTAAGACGTAAACTAGGGACTCATCTTAACAGCAGGTAGGTAATCAGTAAACTGTTTAAGTCGGTAATCCACTAAGTGGACAATGTCTTTGCACAAAGTAGGAGAAATTTAAAAAATTGGAAGTGAACTAGGTGAGTCAGAATGGCTCATGTGAAATTAAGCAGGAATTTTAAAATATCATTTCTTGTAACTCAAATAGCTTGTCTCACAAACCTCCACAACAATTAAAAATGTTAACATAAACTTATGGCCTTGACATTAAGAGAAATGGCATTCTTGACATTACTCTTAACACCCATTATGTGCTCCATTCTACTACTTTGAAGACATTAATGTAATTATTTACATTGTCTACTTTCCCTGTTAGACTAGAAGCTTCTTGGGGGAATGGTAGGTCTACCTTGTTTTCCTCTGTATCCTCAACACCTGTACATATTTGGTGAATAAATGAACTAAACAATAGGGCTGGAGAAATCTTGGAGTCCTTATTTTTGCAGTCAGCCACGCCTTACCTTATGCTCCAAAAATACTTTGTGTATCTCTCTTGTTAGCATTTATTTTATTCTGTTGGAATTTTTTGCTTACTTAAACCTGTGTGTGACAATAGGGTGGGAACTCCTGGTGGGCAAAAGTCTTCATTAATCCATGAGGTCTGGCATGATGGGTAGAATCCAGCAAATGTTTGTAGAATGATTAACTGAATGAATGATTTTCCTCTTCTGCTTTTCTTCTAAAAGATAGCCATAATGCTTCCAAAGATCTTTTTACTTTGAACAGTTTAAGAGCCTCAACACGAGTGCAAAGTATCATAATAAGATAACCAATGTAGCTTGTTAAGCAACGCTTTGTATTATTTTCATCAAATATTCATTTAAAACCCTTTATTTTATATAAGAAGAGGTGGGATTAAGATGTCCAGCATATATGAGTAATTATACTAATAGTAATAGTACTGGAAATATTTTTAGGCATTTATACAAACGTCTCGGGCTAGATGATACAGATGTATATTAAATTATATTACTGCTATTAAAAACTGTCCATGTTTAGCTTGTTGATGGCTAAAATCCAATTACAACCATTAGAAAAATTGTCCCAATAAATATTAGAAAGATATTATCTCCTTTAAAAATTTCACTGCAGGGGCGCCTGGGTGGCGCAGTCGGTTAAGCGTCCGACTTCAGCCAGGTCACGATCTCGCGGTCCGGGAGTTCGAGCCCCGCGTCAGGCTCTGGGCGGATGGCTCGGAGCCTGGAGCCTGTTTCCGATTCTGTGTCTCCCTCTCTCTCTGCCCCTCCCCCGTTCATGCTCTGTCTCTCTCTGTCCCAAAAATAAATAAAAACATTAAAAAAAAAATTTCACTGCACATTTTCACAGGAAAATTATAATTCTATTTTTTGAGCACTAGCCGCTTTCTAGCATCTTATGTCATGCAGTCCTTATCATAATCTTATTAGGTAAAAATCATTCTACTGATAAGAAACTGAGGCTGAGAGAGGATAATTCATTTGTCTGAGGTCAACAGCTAATAAGTAGCAGAGCCTGGGCTCCAACCTGGGTCTGTCAGATCTCAAACCGGTCGTGTTAAGCAATATGCTTCTTCCCCAATATTTCACACTGAAATTTTGTGCCAATAAATTGAATACATATGCTGATAATCTTATGACATTAATGGCTACTACCTTAGAAAATGCATAACGCTAGGGACATTCACAGATAATTTTCAATTTTTTTTCTACATGTGGATACAAAACCTCTCAAAATTTTAAATAAGAACTTTATGAGGGTATAATTGACATATTATAGAATTTACCCTTTAAATTGTATTATTCAATAGTTTTTAGTGTATCCACAAGGTTGTATAACCACACCCACAACCAATTTGAGAACATGTTCATCACCCCAAAAGAAACCCTCTACCCATTAGCAGTCACTTGTCATTTCCTCCCAATCCACCTATCTCTAGGCCAACTCCCCAAGTCATTTTTAACGTCCTAAGATAGTTTACGATTATTTGTACTTAGAGTCCATCATACATGTGTAAGAGCAGCAGTATTCTGAGTTTGTACAGCCTGTTGATGAGTGTTTTATAGTTCCTCTTTTTTCTTTGAAATAGATTATTTTTTAAAGTATTTTTTCATGGCAAAATTAAGCAGAATGTACAGAGATTTCTCATATTCCATCTGCCCTCACATATGTACAGTCTCCCCCACTGCCCACATCCCGCATCAGAGTGGTACATTTGTTACACTTGATGAACCTGCAACAACATGATATTGTCGCCCAGAAGTCCATAAAGGTTTACATTGGGACTCACTCTTGGTGTTACACATCCTGTCGGTTGTGACAAATGCATAGTGACATATGTATCTGCCATTACAGTATTATACAAAGTAGTTTCACTGCCCTAAAAATCCTCTGTGCTCTGCCTTTTAATCCCGTATAGTTCTTTTTAAAGCCGTCGAATTATAGAAATTCATAGTGGAAAGGGATTTAGAGATTATTTAGTTCAACCAACCAGTTGGGAAGGATCTAGTAAGAATTTTGTCTCTTCAGCTGAATTTATTCTTTCCTTTCTTGTTGAGTGTCACAGGTAGAATTTTCTTCTTTTTTTGTAGCTTCTGCCCCTTCCTAACTTCCCAGTTTATAGTTAGTCAGGCAATAAATTTTAGAATTTAACAAGAAACAGTATTTCCTTAGTTTTTATTTTATGTGCAATAAAGCATTTTTTATAATAGGACATTTCAAAAATACACAATAGTAGAGAGCATAACATATATATAATATTATAGATAGATAGATAGATAGATAGATAGATAGATAGATGATATAGATATATAGAGAGAGCACAGTTACCAATACATGGTCAGTCTTTTTTTTTTTTTTTTTTTTTTTTTGGTCAGTCTTTTTTATCTGTCCTTCTATCCAATGCCACCTCCTACCAACTGAATCATTTCTGATTAACAGACATCACTAATTTCATCTGTACATACTTTAATATGTACTTTAAAAGATACAGACTTTAAGAAAAAAATTAACACAGTACTATTATCATACCTTAAAAATGATCAACAATCCCTTAAAATCATCAAACATCTAACCATTGCTCAAATTTTCCCAAGTTTTCCATCTTTTTTTTCTTAACTGTCAGTTTGTTTAAATTGGGCGCAAAACAGCATCACCCATTGCATTAAAAAAAATTTTTTTTTTAATTTTGATTCTTGAGAGACAGAGCGCAAGCTGGGGAAGGGCAGAGAGAAGTGGAGACACAGAATCCAAAGCAGGCTCCAGGCTCCAAGCTGTCAGCACAGAGCCCGTCATGGGGCTCAAACTCACAAACAGTGAGATCATGACCTGAGCTGAAGTTGGACGCTTAACAGATTGAGCCACCCAGGCTCCCCACCCATTGCATTTTAATCTATGGTTTTAATCTATAGTTTCCTCTCCCTTCTTTATTTGTTCAAGAAATTGGGTCCTTCTTCCTGTTGTTTCTCACATTCAGGATTTGCTCATTGCATCTCTGTGGCGTCGTCTAATACATTTGTCTCCTATAAACTGATAGTTAGCTTAAGAAGCCTTTTTGGGGTGGGAGGGGGGCGACAAGAATACTTTATTGGTCGTACTCTGCATTTTTATTTCAACCAAGTATCTGATTGTTTTTTGATGTTAGTGGCCATTATTTCATTAGAGGCTTCCAAAGTGGTGATATTCTAATATGTTTATCTTTCTTCCTTTATTAGCTGGAATGCTTCTATTAAGAGAAAATTTCTCTTATCAATAACCTGAGGTACAGTTCTTATAGGAAAGGCAGATTAAATGCTTGATTTCTTTCCCTTTATCTACCAGTTTTCAGAATAATGAATTTGTTCCTTAGCATGCTCCGAAGGGGACCAGCCAGGTTGTATTTGGCTTGTTTTTCTTTTCTTTCTTTCTTTTTTTAACTTTTTAAAATGTTTATCTATTTTTGAGAGAGAGAGAGAGAGAGACAGAGTGTGAGTAGGGGAGGGGCAGAGAGAGAGGGAGACACAGAATCTGAAGCAGGCTCTAGGCTCTGAACTGTCAGCACAGAGCCCAACATGGGACTCGAACTCACGAACCACGAGATCATGACGTGAGCTGAAATCGGACGCTTAACTGACTGAGCCAACCAGGCACCCCTGGCTTGTTTTTCTAGTATCATTATGAACTCACAGATTTTTAACCTATTTGATATGTTTCAATCCACTACAGTTTTTATTCTATTGATTCTCAAACCTGAAAATGCATATAAAATTTGAAAATTAGATCAGTAAAGGGTGATTG
Source organism: Lynx rufus (assembly GCF_022079265.1). Lineage (NCBI taxonomy): Eukaryota > Metazoa > Chordata > Mammalia > Carnivora > Felidae > Lynx > Lynx rufus. The sequence continues at coordinate 64,570,455 of NW_025814896.1, forward strand.
CATTACAAATGGCTTTTCTTCATTGAATTTATTTAAAGAAAAAGCTTCCCTGTGTTGTTACACTTGATTTTTCGGGAATATATCTAATACACAAAGTGGGTCAAACCTGCACGGGGACCTTTACTGGGCATATACACTTGAACGAAAGTGTTTCCATGGATCTCGGGGACTGTGTATGGTATCCTAAGGAATGACTACGTGTTCGCCTTTATCAGAAAGATCCCAACTCCTCTGCTTTGGGCCAGCATTGTTTCTGAGGTGGCAGGCATTCTGCAATGGCTCTTCAGGGCATTAAAAACAAACACAGCCTCCTCCCCGTAAGTTCTTTGGCTCTGACCACAGGAGGGAAGCTAGGCTAATGCTCAGCCATTTGTCAGGTTTACCTGCATTTTCATGGTATTCCTATCAAAGAAATTTGTCCTAAGTGTCAAATTGCTGATTTTTCCCGTGACTGAAAGGTTTCATGGGGATTTCTGTTGTTATTTACATGTATATGGAGAAAATTGCAATCTGTGAGTAATTTGAGAAATTTCAACGGTTTCAGCAGTAGTGATCTAGAAATTGAATGGGTTTCACATACAATATTCCAGTGCAGTGCTGCATATATAATGTATGTGCCGCATATGCTGAGGTCTTTTTCAAAACATTTACATTAAACCTGTCAGGTATTTATGAATAGCAAAAATTAATTTCCCCTAGTTCTGTCATCAGTTAGAGAAATGGATTTTAGCACAGAAGACTGTCAGTGTTTCCCACATACCAGAACAGCTCCTTCAATGTCACAGTATTACACCAGGTGGCCTTCTAAGAGTCAGCTTAATGTGATTTCAAATGATAGGGTAGAGAATGTGAGGGAAATTAAAATAGTATCATACTTATGATTTAAAAGCAAGTTAATTACAAGGGCTTGTTAATAAACAAAGAAAAATTCAGAATGTATTATTTGTCATGTAGCATATCAATAACAAGTGTGATGCTTTGAAAACAAAAAAACGACCACTACGTGACTTTGAGATGACTTAAAAATATTTCATTAAATTGTTGACAAATGTGTTCGTCTACTAATGGCCTTATAGCATTTGAAAGAATTTTTAGATATTCATTTTCGTTCTTAAGGCACTTCTAAAAGCATTGTTTAACCAAAAAGATTAGCCACACTGTTGGCATTTTTCTCTGGAAAATCACCGATGTGTTTGATGTGAATGATTCTAACAGTACTGTACTTTGTCAATGTTCAGTCAGTGTATTTTCTCCAACTGAATACCTTTAAGGTTCTTAAAGGGCCAAAGCACATGCGGTCTCACTATTACTAAAACAAGAGACATTTCACTTGATGAATGATTTAATATTTTTGATGGTCATAAGTGACGTGCCTCTTCAGTGCTCCTGTCTTACATATTAGAGAAAAGGAAAAGAGAGGGTATATGACATATTTTAAGACATTATTTAAATTCTAATTTTAAAAAGTCATTCTGAAATGTTAATGTGTAGAAAGTTTTTAAAATATCCACCGTTTGTTTAATAACCTCAAACAGTATCACAGTACTTGCAGGTATATGTTTTTTTTTTAATTTTTTTTTTTTAACGTTTATTTATTTTTGGGACAGAGAGAGACAGAGCATGAACGAGGGAGGGTCAGAGAGAGGGAGACACAGAATCCGAAACAGGCTCCAGGCTCCGAGCTGTCAGCACAGAGCCCGACGCAGGGCTCGAACTCACGGACCGCGAGATCATGACCTGAGGTGAACTCGGCCGCTTAACCGACTGAGCCACCCAGGCACCCGTAGGTATATGTTTTTTGTAAAAAATATTATTAATGGTTTAATAGTGTAGTGGCCTTAGAAGAAACAAGAGATGATGACAAGGACATTCCCCGTTGTGCATGTGAACTTGCTAGGAGTGCGATATCTTATAAAGAACAGAGACTGACTTTTAAAAATGTATGACTTATGAAAAATTTCATTTTCTAGTCGCAAGATAAACTGAAGATAAATTTTTCCCTTTCTGGATTATACTGTTAGGGTAGTTAGCAAACCTATTTTTTTTTAAAGATTGTTCTAAGGAATTGTAATAGTTCTGTTCCACTCTGTTTTTAAGGTTGAGAATTAAGTTCAGGGTCGCCTAGGGTGGCTCGGTTGGTTAAGCCTTCGACTTCGGCTCAGGTCATGTTCTCAAGTTCATGAGTTTGAGCCCCACGTCAGGCTCTGTGCTGACAGCTCCGAGCCTGGAGCCTGCTTCAGATTCTGTGTGTGTGTGTGTGTGTCTCTCTCTGCCCATCCCCTGCTCACTCTCTGTCTCTGTCTCTCTCTCTCTCTCTCTCTCTCTCAAGAATAAATAAACTTTAAAAATTTTGAAAAAAAAAAAAAAGCATTAAGTCCAACCTAATGGATCTCTCTTTCAATAATGGAGCCAATACAGAGTTACATGGACTTCAAATCCCGGAAATACATGGCTCTCCTTAACGATGTTTTATATGGTTTTCCTTGTAAGAATTACGCTGTTTAATATACCATGCTATAATTTGAGACTGCACAACCCCATGATGAAGGATTTCTTTGTAAGATCCAGCTGTTTTAAGGTTCTTTAAGTGTCCTGGCTGACAGCCCACAACTGCTGTGCTGATGTGGATACAAGAAATCTCATTTGAATAAGAAAGACAACTGACATGAGATTCACAGTTTTATCAGAGGCCAGAGCATTAGTAGTCACAGGAGTTAGTGCTTCGGTTCCACTCATATATACCTTTTTCCACTGGGCTTCCTACTTTCTGATTACTGTTCATTCACATCATGTATATCTATTTTATGTAAAATAAATAGTAGCACTCCAAATCTCTCTGGTACATATCGTCGTCTGTTTTACTTGAGGTTTGTCTATGTCATAGCAATTTTGATAAACCTTTGAATCTCATGATACCGTACTTGTATTTTTTCAGTTACACACATGTTCCCCTAAGAAAAGGAAGCCAAATGTTTTTGAGTATATTTAAAAGAGCATCGTTTCTGCATTTTCTTTTCTCTTCTTCTCTTTTTTTTTTCTTTTGGTCTTATCACAATTTTACAGTGTGATGCCATCATTCTAAGGCATCTTCTACAGGAGTTTAAGCATTAGAAAATAAAAGGCAGGAAAGGGTATTTTTAGAGGCTATTCAACTAACTTAAAATAAATGTATGTCATAGTAACTGAGAGTTAGGGCTCTTGATTGTATTCCCTATAGTGCTTTCCTCTAGTCCGATGTATAGTACATATGTATGTACCTGCATTTTCCAAATCTGGTTTCATGTTGAGCCAGCATCATTTTTTATCAATATTTTAATCAATTAACTATTTAAAAAATGGTACCTACAGCATAGAGAGAGGGTAGCTACTTGCTTTTGAAGTGTCAATATGTTGGAACAGTAAGATGTTTTGTTGATCAAAGTTACAGTGTACAGGGGTGCCTGGGTGGCTCAGTCATTTAAGCGTCTGACTTTGGCTCAGGTCATGATCTCACGGCTCATGAGTTTGAGCCCCATGTCGGGCTCTGTGCTGACAGCTTAGAGCCTAGAACCTGCTTCAGGTTCTGTGTCTCCCTCTCTCTCTCTGCCCCTCCCCAGCTCACGCTCTGTCTCTCTCTCTCTCTCCTTCAAGAATAAATAAACATTAAAAAAATTTTTTAAACAGTTACAGTGTACAAGTGTCTAAGAAATCACAGTTATTAATATCACATATAGATTATGTTGACAAATACATGGGCATATAAATTGAAAAGGGAAGATGACCTGTTGATATGCAAAAAGAAAATAGGTAATAAAATAGGAAGGAATCCAGAAATCCAGAAGTTTAAATATCAGCTTGCATGCAATGGCACTTTGCATTATATTTTGACTTGTGCCACAAACATTTATCGAGCTCCCACGACATGTCACATTCTGTATCTGATGCATGAGGTGAATTTGACAATTTGCCTGCCGTCACGGAGCTTGAAGTATATTGGGGAAACTTGGCATGCAAATAAATAATGGTAATGCGTAGTATATATAATAGGATACCTACTTTCCAATGGGAACACAAAAAGGGGCAAATTCATTTTTTCTGTGGGAGCCAGGGAAGGCATCACTATTAATATACTCTAGTTGGGGAGGCAGAAAATTCAAGTATTAAAGCTGAAAAAAATTTATGAGGACTTTGTAAGTCATATTAAAGAATTTTACGGGGCGCCTGGGTGGCGCAGTCGGTTAAGCGTCCGACTTCAGCCAGGTCACGATCTCGCGGTCCGTGAGTTCGAGCCCCGCGTCGGGCTCTGGGCTGATGGCTCAGAGCCTGGAGCCTGTTTCCGATTCTGTGTCTCCCTCTCTCTCTGCCCCTCCCCCGTTCATGCTCTGTCTCTCTCTGTCCCAAAAATAAATAAAGTTTTGAAAAAGAAAAAAAAAAAAAAGAATTTTACTTTTACCCTAATTGCACGCCACTGAAGATTTTTTTCACAGGTTGACAAGATCACATTTTTGCGTTAGAGATACAGTTTTGAAGAGGCAGAATTAAGATGGTAGTTACCTCCACATTTACTCTGACGGGGAAATAAAAAATCTCATTTTTTAAAATCATGGAAATAGATGGATGCATAGACTGACACTGAGAGCTTCCCTGAAAATCTTGGCATAAAGTCTTGGAGAAACAAGTAGGGTAAAGCAAGTTAAAGGAAGTAGGCTTTCAGGAAGGTGGAGTTGAGGAAAGAGAAACTATATTATGAACAGCCCTGGAGTGTTAACTTCATTTGGCTCAGGGGAAGGAAAGGCTCAGAGAATTTATTCAGTCTTATGTCCTATTAGAAATCCCAATAGCCCGATTCTTTCTTCTCCCTCTCTCTCTGCCCCTCTCCACCTCTCTCCCTTTCTCTCTCTCTCTCTCTCTCTCTCTCAAAATAAATAAATAAACTTAATTTAAAAATTAAAAAAAAAGATGGGGCGCCTGGGTGGCTCAGTCGGTTGAGCGTCCGACTTCAGCTCAGGTCACGATCTCGCGGTCCGTGAGTTCGAGCCCCGCTGATGGCTCAGAGCCTGGAGCCTGCTTCCGATTCTGTGTCTCCCTCTCTCTCTGCCCCTCCCCATTCATGCTCTGTCTCTCTCTGTCCCCGAAATAAATAAACATTAAAAAAATAAATTAATTAAAATAAAATTAAAAAAAAGAAATCCCAGTAGCCTGATTCTTTCTTCTCCCTCTCTCTCTGCCCCTCTCCACCTCTCTCCCTTTCTCTCTCTCTCTCTCTCTCTCTCTCTCAAAATAAATAAATAAACTTAATTTAAAAATTAAAAAAAAAGAAAAGAGAAGAAATCCCAATAGACTAATAGCCTGGAGTGTGGCTCTGGGCCTCCCCAACATGAACCTTATGCAAATAGTTGGCCTTGGAAAAATTCACCTTGTTCAAAGATGACTAATAATTAAAAAAACAACAAAAAAAGGAGTCGGCAGGATCAATACAGAAATATCATAAGGAAAAAGAAGAAAAGAAATAGAAAAAAACAAAACAAAACAGTGACAAACTTACCAGAAAAGTGTTGAAATAGAGTAGAGGCAATAACCATATTTGGTCATAATTTAAGATAGATGAAAAGGTAGAAAGATAGGAAGGAAGGATAGTAACAAAACAAACAAAAACTTGATGAAATAGTTGCTTCTGTAAAATAAGTCCAGAATTAGGGAGATATGGAATCAGAGAAGATATGCTGATTCATCTGAAGGAAATGAAACGTGACTTGGGAAATTTCAGAAAAAGAGGAAGAAGAAATGATAACAGTGGTTACAAAGATGAAAGCCATATAGTTAATTTTCTGTAAAATGATTTTATAATTTGTCATCCCAACTTGAACACTTTTGGGGCTTATGACTCACATGTCAGGAACACAGGCATAAATTGGGATGTCTGGGACAAAGCAAAATTTATTACTCATTATTTTGCCGTCTTAGAGTTCCTATGAATATTTTCTTCTCTTATTGATAACTTGTTTTCAGAGGGACTCCATATGGATGACTGAACATAGGCCATTTAGTCTCCTGGGGTCTCCCTGGCTTTCTTTTCTTTTTCTTTTTCGTTTTGTTTTGTTTTGTTTTTTTCCCACTAAAGCGACCAACATATTCAGTATTTTCTGATGGCTCTCCTTTCATTGGGGATAGCTTGGTCTTTCCTTCAAACTTATCCTCTAACTGACCCTGAGTTTCTCAGGGGGAAGTGATCACTGTCTGTGACACCCTCCCAAGGAAGTACTTTGTGGGCCATGTTCTTACACACTCAAACACACGTGCAAATTATATATTTATGTAGACACACACTTTAAATACTTCGCACTTACAGAACTCGAGCTTCTGTACTTTTTACTTGAATACATTATTTACATTTTGCCCCATTTAACATTTTCTCAATCCATCCATCTATCTCAATAATCTTTATGTCATGTATATAATACTTCTTTGTATATGCCTTCTTATATCTATACTCTCTTCCCTAACCACAGAACAATTGTCAAAATCAGGAAATTTAACGTTTATACAAAGCTGTTATCTAACCCACAATCCATATGCAGATTTTATCAGTTATCTTGATATTCTTTGTAGCTGTTTTTCCCATACCAGTATACAATTCAGGATCATGCATTTAATATACTTGTCATGTCTCTTTAGTCTCCTTTAATCCATAGCAGTTCCTCAGCCTCCCTTTGTCTCATTTGATCTTGAAATTTTTGAAGAGTAAAGGCCAATTACTTTGTTGAATGTCCTTCAATCTGGATTTGTCTTCTTGTTCCCTCATGATCAAATTCAGGTTATACCTTTTTGGCAGGCATATCACAGAGCGATGATGTCTTTATCAGTGCATGATATCAGGGGATAACATCATATTGGTTTGTTCCATTCTAGATGATACTGTCTCAAACACTTGGTGATGACAAAGCTGATGACTTCTAGATTTTCCATTGTACAGTTACCATTTTTCCTTCTATAATCAATAAGTAATCGGGAGAGAAACTTTGAGACTATTCAAATATATTATTCCCCAGTCAAACGCTCACCTGCTGATTTTAGCATTCACTGATGAATCATGCTTGAATCAATTATTATTGTATAAATAATTACTTCTGCATTTATTAGTTGACATTCTATCATAAAGAAGAACTTTCCATTTCCCCTTTCTTATGCATGTATGCATTTTAGTATGGACTCATGGGTTCTTGTTTTAGTCAATAGATTAAAATATTTTGTTTTCATTATTTATTCTGGTGCTCAAATTGCCCCAGGTTTGGTCAGTGGAAGCCCCTTCAAGCTGACCTCTTTGTCTCTTTGACATGGCCCTATGTTTTTTGTATTCTTTTTTACTTTCTGATACAACTAGATATTCTAGGCTCATTGTATACTTTCTTGGTCCAGCCATGGCACCAACCAATTCTCCAAGGAACACTGGTTCTTTTTAGTAGAAAATGTGATTTAAAAACCCAGAAACGGGTTTTAGGTGTGCTCATTGTTATTGGGATGTTATTGCCTTTAGGCCCTCACAGGGAACAAAACTATAAAAATTATACACACACACACACACACACACACACACACACACACACACACACATATACATAATACTGATATCTTCAATCCTATTTCAACACCATATTTGTAACCCTCTCCTTTATCAATGAAAAATCTGGTTCCCATTATCCTCAATATATTTAGGTATTTGCTGAATCCTAGAATATACAGAAAATAGTTTCAGAACTGCTAACCCATAAATACTGCAAAAAACAAACCTATTTACTAGAGTTCGGTATTTGTTTATAGTTCTTTCTGTCTTTAGAGTGAGGTGTAAAATGAATCCCCACCTGCTCCTTCCAACCTCTTCCACCTTCAGTGTAGTTATATTATTTAATTGAAATATAAAGTTCTGTTCACTTGTATTTACTCGTACTGCATTTTAAGGTTACCCTCTCATCCTTGTTGGCTTTGTGCTATTTTATCTTTTTAATACGTAAAGTATTACCATGGCCCCAAAAGTGTATCACTCAAAGAACTGTCTTTTTGCTCCCTCCCCACTTGACCACTCTTCCACCCATTCTTACCTGCTTCCTCTAAGAAATATTCCTTAATCTCTGATTTATCCTTTCTTGATTTCTTTTGCCAAAGAAATGCAGAGTGTATATTTTCTTATTTTATCTTTTTTCTTATACAAAAGATACCTTTCCATATATACTACTGCACTTTTATACTGTGAATCACTGTATTGATTTATAGAGATCTTTCCATTCTTTTTTTTCAATTAAAAAAAATGTTTTTTAATGTTTATTTTTGAGAGACAGAGTGCGAGTGAGGGAGGGGCAGAGAAAGAGGGAGAGACAGAATCTGAAGCAGGCTCCAGGCTCCCAGCCACCAGCGTAGAGCCTGACGCAGGGCCCTAACTCATGAGCCGTGAGATCATGATCTGAGCTGAAGTCGGACGCTTAACCGACTGAGCCACCTGGGCGCCCCTCTTTTGTTTTTAATTTTTAAAAGAATTTATTTATTTGAATTCAAGTCATTTAACATATGGTGTGGTATTGCTTTCAAGAGTGGAACCCAGTGATTCATCCCTTACATATAACACCCAGTGCTTATCCAGCAAGTGCCCTCCTTAATGCCCATCACCCATTTAGCCCATTTCTCCCCCTACCACCCCTCCAGCAACCCTCAGTTTGTTCTCTGTATTTATGAGTCTCTTATGGTTTTTATCTTTTTTTTCCTTCCCTTCCCATATGTTCATCTGTTTTATTTCTTAAATTCCACATGTGAGTGAAATCATATGATATTTGTCTTTCTCTAACTTATTTCACTTAGCATAATACACTCTTGTTCTATCCACATTGTTGCAAATGGCTACATTTCTTTCTTTTTGATCTCCAAGTAATATTCCAGTGTGTGTGTGTGTGTGTGTGTGTGTGTGTGTGTGTGTGTGTGTAACATCTTTATCCCTTTGTCAGTCAATGGACATTTGGGCTCTTTCCGTGATTTGGCTATTGTTGATAGCACTGTTATAAACAATAGGGTGCATGTGTCCCTTCGAATCACTATTTTTGTATCTTCTGGATAAATACCTAGTAGTGCAATTGCTGGGTCATAGGATAGTTTTATTTTTAATTTTTTGAGGAACCTTCATTTTTTGAGGAACCTTCATACTGTTTTCCAGAGTGGCTGTACCAGTTTGCATTCCCACCAACAATGCAAAAGGGTTCCCCTTTCTGTACATCCTCACCAACATTTTTTTTGTAGCTACTAATTACTGCACTGTGTTGATGTACCATAGTTTATTTAGCCACTCTATTTATTGTTCATAGACCTTTAGATTGTTTCGAAATATTTTATTTCATTTTTTAAAAGTTTATTTCTTTATTTTGAGAGAGAGAATGAGTGGGGAAGGGGAGGGGGGGGAGAGAGAGAGAGAGAGGGAGAGAATCCCAAACAGATTCTGCCTCAGCGTAGAGCTGGATGTGGGGCTTGATCCCACAACCATGAGATCATGACCTGAACCAAAATCAAGAGTCAGACGCTCAACTGACTGAGCCACCCAGGTGCCCCTGTTTCAAAATATTTTATTGAAAAAAATTTTTTTAATGTTTATTTATTTTTGAGAGAGAGAGAGAGACAGAGACAGAGCATGAGTGGGGGAGGTAAGAGAGAGAGGAAAACACAGAATCCAAAGCAGGCTCCAGGCTCCGAGCCGTCAGCACAGAGCCCAGCGTGGGGCTTGAACTCACGAGCAGTGAGATCATGACCTGAGCTGAAGTGGGACACTTAACCAACTGAGCTACCCAGGCATCCCTCAAAATATTTTAAATTTAACAAAAAATGCTGCAAGGAATAACCTTGTGTATATGTATTTTTTTGCAATGTTCAAGTGTTTCTTTAGGGTGAATCCTTAAAAGTAGCCATATCTTTGTGGATGTAATCAACTCAAATCTGAGTTTGTGTGTATAAATTATTTTCAGATACTGTTTGGTTCATAACTTCTTTCAACTCTTTTGAATATATTTATCAAATGTAGAGCGGTTAGTATACAATTCCATATAAGGCCCTCAGCCCAAAAAATCCAGAATAAATACTTAGAGAGCTATTGCCATGCATAAACACTGCTAGGCATTTGGGGGTTACCAGAAAAAAAGAGGAAGATAATAACTAAGACCTCTACTCAACTTGCTTCATATCCAAGGAGATAAGGTTCACTTTCTCTCAAGGCTCCTGGGTGGCTCAGTCAATTGAGTGTCCGACCCTTGATTTCGGCTCAGGTCGTGATCCCAGCATCATGGGATTGAGCCCTGTGTCAGGTTCCTCACTGAGCATGAAACTTGCTTGGGATTCTCTCTCTCTCTCTCTCTCTCTCTCTCTCTCTCTCTCTCTCTCTCTCCCCACCCCCCCCCCGCCACTGTGCCCCACTTGTGCTCTCTCTCTCTCTCTCTCTCATTCTCTCTGTCTCAAAAAAAACCTCTTTTTTTTATACGTAGACATAGCTATACATATACATATGTGCACACATGTGCACAGACATGTGTATATCTATGTAAAAACTTGGTTGAGGTCAAGGAGGCATTACATAGAAAGAACTAAACAAGTAGGTTCAGGAGGGAGGCAGGGGAAGGCTCATGGAAGAGGTAGGATCAGTGTCAGGCCCAGAAACAGGCATGGTGTTCAGGATAGCAGTTATGGAAAGCGTAAGGTAAGGACCAAATTAAAGATCATTCCAGCATGGCTTCATCTGGTGAGCTGTGTCTGGGAGATGAAACTGGAACTCCAGAATAATGGTCAGATGGTGGGAGGCTCAGGGTACCAGGTTAGAAAGCTGGGACCCTCTTTCTCCTCAGCCTCCATTCCTCACCCTCAGTAGCTTTCAAAAGCCATACTTTTTTTCTTATTATAATAGAGAATATGGTTTATCTACTAAACAGTTTCTTTCATGCAGATTATCTCTTGTGAGTTAGTAAATAGGGGAACGAAGTAGGAGATGATGTGGAAATTGTGTTGGTTTTTATTTATTTATTTATATATTTTGATTTATGTTTTAAAGCCATCAGGGCAAGCTTTCTTTCAATTGAAGAGAAAACTTTAGCATTTTCTGAAGACCTCAAGAGAGAAGCTGACAGTCTGCAGAAGTGCCTTCCTTTAGTGCAAGTAGTGGGTCACGTAGTGGCTTTAAGAATCTCTGCTCCTTCCATGGTGCTAAGCCGTCTGTGAAGATGGAGGCAAGTGGAGGCCAGAAGGCAACAAGACATTTCCCTCGTTAAAAACATGAATTAGTGAAGAACGCTATGCTGTGGATTGTCCATACGTTTCGTTTTAATGAAAATAGTCTCTTTAAAATCAAATGCCCACCAGGACCTGTATGTAGGAGGAAGCACGAGCCTCAAGGTTTAAGGCTGCAGAGATTGCCAAACTAAGTGTAAATATCGCAGAGATGAACCATGCTGGTGTTTTTAATTGGATCGTTACTACTTTCATTTATGCTCTGGTTAACATGTTTTGAGTTAACCCTCATAAGCTCTATTATTATTATTTAAAAAACATATTTATTTATGGGGCGCCTGGGTGGCTCAGTCGGTTGAGCGTCCGACTTCAGCTCAGGTCATGATCTCATGGTTTGTGGGTTCGAGCCCCCGCATCAGGTTCTGTGCTGACTTCTCAGAACCTGAAGCGTGCTTCGGATTCTGTGTCTCCCTCTCTCTCTGCCTCTGCCCCGTTCATGCTCTGTCTCTCTCTCTCTGAAAAATAAATAAATATATTTTTAAAATATGTTTATTTATTTGGGGGGGGCGCAGAGAGAGAGAGAGGAAGAGAGAATCCCAAGCAGGCTCTGGGCTGTCCACACAGAGCCTAACGCGGGGCTTGATCTCACAAACCATGAGATCATGACCTAAGCCAAAACCAAGAGTTGGATGCTTAACCAACTGAACCAGACACCCAAGCTCTATTATTTTTTAGCACATAATTTTACAGAATGCAAAAATTGTCAGGAAAGATTATGTGGTTGGTTTTATAAGGCTGCAAATTCTAATATTTATCAAGTGTTTACACAATTTAGTTGATCCATGCAGTAATTATGTGATTTATTTCTCTTAAAATTGTATCTTTACTTATGAGAATTCAGAATACTGATTTGGTCTAGAGTCTTACATAATTAACTTGATTTGTTGACTGATGTGTTTTAAAATGAAAATCAACATCTATGAACAATCTGAGTTAGCATTTATTTTAATTTCTGTTCAGAGGGTGGTATATATTGGTCAAACCAAAGCCAAGGGGCCAAGATAGGCCAGATGAAGTTCATGAGATCCCATAAGTGTGCTAGACAAAATCTCCTAGGCTACTGTTGGTGATCATAATTCAAAATACATGTTTTTCACAGGATTTGATATTTAAATTTAGTGCCCCCTGAAAGAGGAGTATGGTTTCAAATAATTTTAAATTTCTATTACATTAAGTACATTCCCAATTTATTCCCAAAATAGTCAATGAAATTCTTTTATTAAATGATAGTTTTATGATTACCTAGCCATTTGGGAAATTTAGCAATTAAAGTTCAGGATTATTTATTCTAGTGCTGGTTCAGAAATTTCTGTTTATACTCATCAAGAGGGATTTTCAGCAGCGTGAGCCTTCTTTTTCTTTTTCTTTTTAAGCTGGCAGAGTCAATGGCTAAAGGACAAAAATTCTAAATTGATTGAGTTACAAATGAATACAGTGTTAATTAAGCCAGGCCATTGTCTTTAAAGTGGAGTTAGTACATTGGAAGTCAGATTTCTCTTGCTGTTTAGTCAAACTGCCTAAGGCTGCAACTGCTTCCTTATTAGGTTACTGGCTACGGGGAGATGTCATTGTTTGCTGCTGTAGCTGGGCTTTCTGTTAAAAATCACAGCATGAGGCTTACACTGCTGCAACCATTATCCAGTGCTAACATGTCACTAAAGGTCTGCTAATAGAACAAGAGGAAAAATATCAATCTTTAATTTTAGAACAGCTGAGTAACCTGTAGCACCTGTTCAGTTTCTCTCATCAACCGATTTAAAACTAGACTAGAGCGATCCTTTGATGGGCAGGCTAAAAGATCCTCATTCCTTTTCTTCCTTTTTCTTTTCTTATCAGAGGGAAATTTAGAATTTAAGCAAGAACGAAGAAAAGAAAAAAATAAACCACATGTAAATTTCTCTTAAAAATTATTTCAAAGGTGGGCTAAGCTGATGTAATCCAATGATGTCTAGGCTATTATAAATAATTTTTGAAAAGGATAGTTTTGTTTAATTTTCTGAAATGCATTTTGTAGATAAAAGTTAATCAATGAGGACATACTACCGTGGTCAAAGGAGCAAATTTTCTTCAAAAAGCAGAAAACTCTTGAGCTGTAAATAACAAATGTACATTTACCTAGTCAAATATAATAAACAATTAGAACTTCGCAGCTGCTAGCTTTCCCTTTATGGAGAGCTCAAGGCTCCATCACAGTATGGGACAAAATTGAAGAAGTCATTGTGGTCTGCTTTTAGGAGAGGTGAAAACAAAGTATGGCTTCTGCAAACTTCCATTAAGCAATGCAAGTTTCAAAACATTTCCAGTGATACTAGACCAAGCACTACATACTTAGCAAACACATATATAATAATAAAGGCAATAAGAATAACTTAGTAAACTTTTCTCAAAGCATACCCATCTTTAATTTAGTGAAATTTAAAAGTAAATTATCAGTAAGCCAATCACTAATTAGCGATTAGTGATCAGTTAGCGAGCCGGTCACTTTCCTAGGTATTGAGAACATCAAGATGGGTAATAATGCCACATGTACCCTGCTCTCCATTATGGAACTTGTGATCTGTTATTGATCCTCTACCTAAAACCTTTTTGCGGAGCTAGTACACCTATACTTTTTGTTTGTTTTGGTTTTTATGTTTTTGTGGGTGACAAAATTGAGATACAGGAGGTTGTGACTTGCCTAAGGTAACAAGATAAATGGAATTAAAAAAATCTAGGATTCTGACTTCTAGTCTAGAGCCTCTTCCCTCCCTCTCTCCCTTCCTTCCTCCCTTCCTTCCTTCCTTCCTTCCTTCCTTCCTTCCTTCCTTCCTATATCAAGATGAAGCCACCAGAGGAGAGAAGAGAATTACAAAAATTACAGTGTTAAAGGACACCTTGTGGACTAATACGAGAATGGCGTAATAGCATGGGAGGATTTGATTCAAAAAAATTAATTCTAGTGATGGAAATCCAGAAGCCAGTTATATTTTAAGTGCCTTCAAAAAGAGATGTCAATAAGATAACAAATTTCACCTTTTACATAGACAGTTGCCTTTTGTTTGTAACATTCCTTCTGGCATCTGATCATATTCTTTTGGATTTGGCTCTTGGAAATACCTTAGACTGGTAGGAGACACACACACACACACACACACACACACACACACACACACCTTTGACCAATTTCACATCTGAGATCTGACATTTAGCCCTAAAATCTCCTTAGCCCAAAGCTGCCGTTGTCCTTGTCCCAGACACTCCAACTTTTAGCATTTTCTTCAGTGGTCACTTGTGTGCTGCATCTGTCCTGAGGTCTACATCAGAGTAGGCTCAGCCTCATTCTGCCACGACCATTTCCATCATCACAAGTACTTGATCTGTTTCACGTTTTATGGAATCGATAAATCTCATCCCTAAAGAGTCCAGCAGGCCTTTGATTCCTGACCTGACATTTGCTAATGCTCTTCCTGATGACCTGCCACCACGGATCTGCAGCCCTGCACTCTGTGTTTGACAACACTCATAATATGAATCAATATTCAGCATTCAGTAAGTGAGCTGGGGAGTCATTTCACTGCTGCAAAAGGCAGCATTGCCCCTGGGCAGCTGTCAGAAATGGGTAGTTATTAATAGCCCTCTCTTTTCACTTAGCATAGTCAGTAGGGGTCAGGCATGAAATGATTTAATCAGTTTATGATATCTGTGACAGAGAGCACTTAAAATGTAATCACAAAATTTAGGTAGAAGTGTCCCTGGGCTGTTGTAATGTTTTTCTCACTTAATTTTCCCTAATGCTGATATAGTGCAGTGTGCATGGAGACTGACCATACAACACGAAATGACACATGACTTGGTGTTCCTTTCATTTCTGCCTCTGTAAATGTGCCTTTTTAGTGGGATTTGCCACTTTAAAATATAGACTGTAAATCCCCAAGGGTAAATAAGGATAAATCTCTTGGCTTGGCTTGGCCGGCTCTGCAGAAATGTGTTGTTTGTTGAGGGGTCTTGTGGGTGGAGAAAAGAACCTGATTGGACAGAAGGAGCTCAGGCGCGAATGTCTCTCTCTGATCCCCAAAGAAACTGTGAATGTACTAGAATCCAGAGAATGTGATCCAGGTTCAGAAACCTCCACCCCATTACTGATAGTCTTGTTCAACCTTTAGACAGCCTCTTGGAAATTCGCCCAGCAGAAGCAAGAATAAAATCTGGTCTAGGCCGATGGTTTGGGAGGACGGTGTCTCAGCAGGATTGATCAAGCTGGGAATTCAGGGTTCAAGTAAGAAGAGTGAGTCAGGAAATGGTAGATGAAAGATTAACCTAAAACTTAAAAGACAGTGAATGAAATCATTACAAGTTGACGGTTAGCAATACATGGAATGAGATTGGGCACAGTGGTTGGAGCTTAGAATCAGAAAGCCCCAGGTTTCAGATCCCATCCCTGTACCTTAATTTCTTCATTAGAAATAATGTCCATTTCAGGGGGTTATTATGAGAAGTAAGTAAGGGCTTATATAAAAGTGTCTGGCACATAGTAAATTGTATTACTCCCCCTTCTTATCCATAAAGGGCTAAATTTAGTTAATTATAATGCAGTGTGGAGGACAGGATTAAACTGAAATTCAGGTGGAAAGAGAGCATCCCCACAGCTGTCTGTCCCCGGCTGTCCCTCCTGCAGCATTGTCCTGACACTGGCATACTTGCCTATCAGAGGCACACTAGCCACTCTCACTATCCTATTGGAGGAGTGGGAAAGAGCCTCAGTTTAGAACATTTTCCTACAAATTTAGGGAAATGGAAGAAAGACAAGCATAGACATATGCTGCGTTTAGGTGTGTGATTCCAACATGAATTAATGTTTGCCCCCAAATGGGCTTAGTTCTTTTAATTAACAAATATTTACTTAGCACCCTACTCTGTGCTTCCTACGTGTTAGCATAGTTTACAGGCACAGCCAGCTCCAGGTCCCCTCCTGTCTCAGTCCTGACTTGTGTTGGATATCACAGAATGAATGTTAGACAAGTACAGGTCACTTCTAGTCCCAGTCTAGAGTTTTCTGTGAATCCAAAGCCTTGGAAGCTCTTCCGTCGTCTAAGACCATTGTTCTCTGTACCTGCTTTGGCTTTCACTGGTTCTAAACTAGGAGGTCATAGTCTCACATGACACCTCAAGCCTCCATAACAGGTGTCTCCTGCGGTAGGGAGAATTCTAAAATGGCCCTCAGGACTCTTGGCCCTTGGTGTGCACACACCTTCTCCCATGTATTCGGTCAAATGCTAATCTAGGTATTGACTGTGGTAGGATTTTGCAGTCACAATTCAGGCCCCAAATCAGTTGACCTTAAGGCAGGGAGTTTATCTGGGTAGACTTGACCTAATCACGTGAGCCCTTTAAATCTGAGGCTAGAGGTCAGAAACGGGAAGTCAGACATTGGAAGCATGAGAAGGGCTTAACTGACTTGAAGACAAAAGGAGCCACACTTCAAGGAATGCTGGTAGTCTCTAGAGCAAAGAGTGGCCACTGGGTGACAACAGCAAGAAACAGGGGACCTCTGTCTCTCCAACACAAGAAGCTGAATTCCACCAACACGAATGAGCTTGGTAGTGGATTTTTCCCCAGAGCCTCCAGATGAGAAAGTCTCATTGATGCCTCAATTTCAGCCTGTGATACCCTGAGCAGAGGGCCCACCTATGCCATGCCAGACTTCTGACCTACAAGATGATGAACTAATCAGTGGGTACTGTTTTAAGTTGCTAAATTTGTGGTAATTTGTTACATAGTAATAGAAAACGAAGGTGTCATCTCTCTTTGATTCTTGCCTTTTCCATATTAGTTTCCTCCTAGGCCAGAGGAAAGCAGGATATCCTTTTTCTATTTTCACATCCATTAAGTTCTTCTTTCAGCTGGAGGAAAATGTTTCCGGTTCATTTGTAGAAAGAGATGGTTGTGATGTTCTGAAGCTAGAGAATGACTAAGGCTTCCTTTAGTTTACCAGCTCTGTCCACTTCTTTGGGCTCTCTTTGGTGACTGATCACTCAGGCACCCCCGGGGGGGATTCCCCGCCAGAGTACTATGATTGTAGTTCTATAATCCCCCAAACACAGAAAATGTACATCGAGTGGCAAACATAATTCACCCCAAGGGAAGAGAAGAATCCTTCGCTCACAGCAGGAAGACTCCATTTTTTCCTGTCAAGCCACCTGCCACAACCTCTTGAGCTACTCATGTATTTTAAAGACATTTCTTGACAGAGAATCATTATCCTTTTGTTTACCAGATTACCTTAAGGACCCCGAAGCCTCAAGTCCCAGTTAACCTATGTCCTCTGTGATGTCCTCCAACCCCACCCACTGCTGGGCTTTCATCTTAGAAGGACAGAATGGGTCTTCTTGAACTTGTCGAACTTTGGCCATACATTTTGTTTCCAGATCCAGCTCTGTCGTGTTCAAAGTCATGGTGCTATGTGGCAAGCATCTTTACTCCAGCCTTCCCTTGCTTAGTGTATAGTTCTTACTAGCTTTAGATTCTAGGATTTTTAAAATAGGAGAGATTCACTTTGGTCTGTCAGAATTGGAAGTAACATTAAAAGGTGGGCAGAGAATGGGGAAGGGAAGTGTGTTTAGGGAGTCGTATTTACAGAAATGTCTTGCTAACGAGACAGTGTCAGCACAAAGAACATCAGCATATATATATATATATATTGTTTTTTTTTAACTGACAGCCGTATAAGAGTGTATTTACATATAAAACACATATATGAAAATTCCACATGTGGGATAGTAAATGATTTTTTTTAATGTTTATTATTTATTTTTGAGGGAGGGAGAGAGAGAGGGAGTGGGAGGGGCAGAGAGAGAGGGAGACAGAGAATCCCCAGCAGGTTCCATTCTGTCAACACAGAGCCCTACGTGGGGCTCGATGCCACAAATCATGAGATCATGACCTGAGCCAAAATCAAGAGTTATGCACTTAGCTGACTGAGCCACCCAGGTGCCCCTGGGATAGTAAATGATTTAAATCAATTATGAAATGTCTGCTGGAAGGTTAACATTAAACAAGGCTCTGGGGAGACAGTGAATACAGGGGATTTATAGGCTCCTCATATCTGTTTTTCTATTCCCATGTGGTGGATATGGGAAGAAGTCAGTAACCAAATGATATCTGATTCACTATCTTCTAAACCAAAGGAGTACTCTAGAAGCTTGCGGTGTCCAGATGAGTTATATTCTGTGTTTCCCTCTTTTCCACTTGTCTTGTATTTGGGGATTAAGCCAATGATGTATTGCCTCATACATTGCAAGATATGAAGGGAACTGTGGATGTTTTATATATTCTTTGTGTATCTTCACAGGGACTGCTAAGAATGGGGCTTGGGACCAAAATTTTAAACTCCCTGTTCAGTGAATGCCCACCTACCTAAATTCCTGTACATAAAGTAGGACATCTTGCAAGACCTAAAAGTCGATTAATTTTAAAGCAGTGTCTTCAGTGTTTTGTTTGGAAAAAAAGCTATCCATTCCCTCAAGCCACACAATTCCAGGTGGTGTTCCAAAGTTCCAGACAGAGTATGCCCCAGTAATCTAATCACAAGATTACATAGTACTATTTAACTTGGGGCAGAAACCCACATCCACAAGATCTTTATTCTCGCTCTTAGATTGCCCAGACAAAGAACTGTTGTGGGGCTTCACCAAGTGTCACACAGTAGTTGGGCATGCCTTAGATGTCACATTGATTGAATTCATATGTTTACTTTAGAAATCTGAGCGCGGAGACCTCAAATTCCCATTGTCCAGGTGACTCTAAGCAGATGGCTTATGCATAGTGTTGGAAGGGTTGCAAGTTCTGGAGGGAATTGTGCAAGTTGCCCTTTATATTCCTCTGGCCATTACTGATGGGCCTTGAAGCTCCCTGGAGTTTTATGCATAAGAAAGAAAGGTGTCGAATTTGCTTACTTGCGTAGTTTTATCAGGGTCACCTGTGATCTGTATTTAACATTCAGTTGCAAGAGAGAGTTTCCAACAAAAAGATGCTGGAACACAGCCAGTCCATTAGCATTGAGGCCATGCTTTCTTCAAAACATCCTGGGCTGGGCTTTAAACCAAAGAATGCTTTTTAAATGGCAGCAATGGAAAAGATTTGTTGAAATTTTATGTCACTATAGATGAATTTGTGTGGAAGAATAGAGATCATTATCAGCGCAGTAAACTTGGGGACATCACAGTGAGGCACTGTGCTAAGTGCTTTTGCATGTTATTTCCTTTGATCTTGGTAACAGCACTGGGAATCACATGACCTTACTCCCACTTTACATAAGAGAAAACTGAGGCCCATACACAGTCTGCCTCTGAAAAGCTATGGAGAACTTTCCTTAATGGTTTGTTGGCATTTGTATCAGAGCCAATGTAACTTACTCTGGGCAAAGTGCACCATGGTTTCTAGCATATAGGATAGATAAGCATTCACGGTGACATCCATTGATATTTTGTCTACAGTCATTGCTACTTCTGAATCTTTAATCAAATTCAGAAGAGAAAAATATAAAAACTCCATTTTACTTCTGGCTTTCTCATTAGCAAGCTGTGCCAACTGAGCCAAGTCACTGACCCGTCTAGGGCTTGACATTCTTCTCTAGAAATGGAGGATCTTACCATAACAACTCTAAAATTCTGGAATTTGACACAGTTGGAGTCCTTCCACACCCAGTACTGTAGCTGTGCTCAGAATCTGGTATGAGGACTGACACCACTACTCACCCTCATATTTTCCATTTATTCAGCACCTATTTATTATGTTTCAGGAGCCATGCTGAGCAGTTTACAGACATCATCGTGTTTAATCTTCACAACTGTCCCACTAATATTGTTCCCACTCTACAAGTGAGAAAACTGAGATGCACAGAAGCTCAGTGACTTGTCCAGAGTCACACAGTATGTGGTGCGAAAGCGGCGACGTGAAAACTAGTCTGTTTGGCCACAAAGCCCACCTCTTAACCATTGGACTACTGCCTCCTGTTCTTCTGCTTCAGGGGTAGAGTAAATTTATATGGTTTAGGTAGGACGTTTCTCCCTGATGGTCATTAGACAAATCTGCAGTGGTTTTAGAAGAAAAAACTATTTTGGAGGGAGGGAATAGGAAAGTTGGAAAGAAAACAAGAGAAGAGTTCCCCTTTTAGTCTACATCTTCCTCACCTAGCACAAGGAATATTAATGTGTCATCTGACATTAATATTAATACTGAGCTGAAATTGTTGTCATACCTACCATAAATCTTCAGATTTATTTGCCTGTGTATGATTGAGAATGATTTTCCATTCTTTATTATTCCTCTCGATATACTGAGTGTGATTTGCCTTGTGTCTTACATCCATCTCTGTGCATCTAATAGACAAAGCATTTTGGGGCGCCTGGGTGGCTCAGTCGGTTGAGCGTCGGACTTTGGCTCAGGTCATGATCTCACGGTCCGTGAGTTCAAGCCCTGCATCCAGCTCTGTGCTGACAGCACGGAGCCTGGAGCCTGCTTTGGATTCTGTGTCTCCCTCTGTCTCTGAACTTCCCCCTTCATGCTCTGTCTCTCTCTGTCTCAAAAATAAATAAACATTTAAAAAATTTTTTAAACAGACAGGCATTTTTAAGATGGCCATATAATTTATCATACAAATAGGGACACTTTTGAGGGCGAAAGGAGGTGCAGTTAATAACTGTGCTCCAGTAATTGCATGGAGTAGGACTGTCCCATGCACACGAGCCTATATAGTCTCACTGGGCTTAGGAGGAGACGTTTGTGGTTCTTATTCTAGTTGACAGGGCAGAGGTTTTCAAATATTTAGCCTGAAATATACAATTCTCTTTTGGACTCATGAAAATTTATAAATCCGCATGGCAAACACTTGTGGGGCAATGCCCACATGCCAGATTCCCCTTGGCATGAATTTTGCACAAGGTAAAATGATGCTTAGCCAAAGACAAGGTCAGAATGCTCCTTTGTCACAGAAATTAAGTACCAGACACGTGCTATGATTTAAAGCTTCATGGCACATGAAAGTCTTTTGTTTAAAATCAGGAACACCTTCAGCAAGTAGCGGATGGTACCCAAATATCTCTTATTGACCAACACAGTATTACTACTGCCACTCTTGTTGACCATTGAGCCAGAAACTCACATGTGTAGATAGCATGTGAACGTTCTTCATTTTATACTCTCATACAAGGGCTGTCATTCTGGGGTAACTATGTATAAGTACTCCTAAGAAAAGACAAGTTGACTTTTTTTTTAAATTTTTTTTAATGTTTACTTTTGAGAGACAGACAGACAGGATATGAGCGGGGGAGGGGCAGAGAGAAAGGGAGACAGAGTATCCGAAGCAGGCTCCAGGCTCCGAGCCGTCAGCACAGAGCCCGTCGTGGGGCTCGATCTAACAAACTGTGAGATCATGACCTGAGCCGAAGTCGGAGGCTTACCCCACTGAGCCACCCAGGTACCCCAAGACAAGTTGACTTTTTAACCTGTATTGTTTGATCCATTAAAAGGACATGGCATCCTTTTGTCCAGGAGAGACACACGTTTTTATTTTTGTTTTTGTTCTTTTTTTGTGTGTGTGCTGAAAGAACGGTATTCCCCTCTTGTGGCCTACCAGAGTTAGATGGTAAAATATTCCACAGTTGTACCCTTTTTTGCTTTATTCTAATGAATGATACTTTGCTCTAGTCTAGCGAATGGTACAATGATTCACACAGCTCAGATAGTTTTGAATTATAATTTTACACTGAAATAAAAATAATTTACCAAAGGAAGACATTTTAATGGGTTTAAAATTTAAGACATTCCTCTTACAAAGTGTTGTTCATTTAATTGGTTACCTTTATTGTTTGGTTGGGTCCTCTGGTTCTATAAAACACAAACTTTAAAAAAAGAGGCTCTAAGTATTAGAGTCTAAGCGACTTGCAAATAAAAAAGTATGGAGAATCTTAAGAAATGGATACCTGTTTAGGTTTTAGAAATACTAAGCGTACTTATCCATTGTGACCATTTTTGCTACCTTATTCATTCATTGAACAAGTATCTAGTATCTGTATATTCAATAGCAATTACTAGAATAACCACTAGACCTTCAAAGATCAGTAAGATATAATTTCTGCCTCCAAGAAATTGTTTCATGAAGGAGATAGACAAGAGAGTAGGAAAATCCAATGGTTAGTTAAGCATTGTGACAGAGGGATGCATTCAGTTGTGTAGGAACACAAAAGTCTTCCTAGTAGTTAAGTAAATGGAAGCTGGACCGAGATCGCTTGGGTTTGAATCCTGTTAACTGTGTGCTCTTGGACAAGTTACTTGGCCTTTTTTGTACTTCCTTTTTTCTTCTGTAAAATGAGCATAATAAAAAATCAGTTAATATTTATTAGGCCTTTAGAACAGCATCTGGTACATAGTAAGTGCAGTATTATAAGTAAAACTGAACAGATGAGTAGACTTTAACGAGATGGAGGTTGTTTTGGTTGGAATGGAAATAGGGGGAGATAGGGAAGTTCCAGCAGAGGAAACTGCATATCTATAAGGACTTGACAAGAGTAGTCTTGGAACTGCCAAAGAGGGTGGAAAGGGGGTTAGACAGCATTGAGAGAAGAAACTGGAGAGAGAAGCAGGAGCCATGTCAGATAGTCTTGTATAAAAGCATGGGCATGATTTGCATTTTGAGATTCAGATTTTTACAGTATTTTCATGGAAGATAGATTGGAAGGGGGGTTAATGCAGACACAGGGAGACCAAAGGTTTATTGACATTGTTCAAATTAAAAAAAAAAATCATTGAGGCCTTAAACTAAGGGTATTGATAGTGGGAATGGGAGAGCATGGAAGTGTTTAGAGAGCTGGAAGCAAAGTAGAGTTACTAGGATTTGGTGACTAGTTGAATGTGTGGGATAAGGGATGAGGGGGAATCATTTGTGACTCTCAGGTCTCTGGCTTGTGAAACGGGTAATGCTGAAGCAAGGATCACAAGAAGAAGAACAAATTAGGGTAAGAGCTGGGGCAGGAAGGTGAGTTTCATTTTAGGTATTTTGAGTGTGCAGAATCTGTGGGACAAGGAGAAGAGTTGTCCCATTAGGCCTTCAGCTGTTCAGAGGTCTAGGGGTCAGCAGAGAGGTCTCAGCTGGAGAAATGGATTCGGGAGTCTTCTTCAAGTGCATGTGAGTTGAAGCCATGATGGCATAACATGAAGAGGAATAAAGAAAGAATAGAATAGAGTTTAAGATAGATTCCTGGTGATCACAGATTTGAAGAGTGGATAGCAGCAAACAAAACCATGGGAAATAGACTGAAAACTAATGCCCAGAGAGGAGGAAACCCAGGAGAAGGTGTTGTCATAGAAACCAAGGGAGGAGAAACTTTCAAGAGGGAAAAAGTGGTCAACCATGTCAAATCCTGCAGAGACAGTAAGATGAGGACAGAAAAGTACCCATTGAATTTAGCAACAAAGAGGTCATTATTGATTTTGGCCAGAGAGGCTTCCAGCAGGTAATAAGGAATGGCAGCCAGATTGCAGTGGGTTGAGGAGTGAATGGGAGGTGAGGAAGTCTGGCTTGTCTATAAAGGAAATCCAGATGTGAGGAGCAGCAGAAAGGAGAGTGTAGGGGCATACCTGCCTGTGTAAGTGGCATCTCCATTTCAAAGTGAAAGGTTATTAAATATATGTGTGTGTGTGTGTGTGTGTGTGTGTGTGTGTGTGTGTGTGTGTGTGTATTTGAAGGATGTAATTTTATTTCAGGGAGAAAATGTATAGAAAATATCCACCCCCCCCATGAATGCAACAGTATGCTAAGAATTTGTCTTTTTAACTCTCCCCTTATGTGGTTTGCTTTGTCTCTTCTCACAGATGAGATGTCTTCTTTATTAATTTACCTAGACATAAGATTTATTCATAATTAATGGTAATGTCTTTTATAAGCAGTATTTGTCACAGAAATGTCCAGTAGAAATATAATGGTAATAACTGCTGTTTAGTCCTCTTTTTGGCATTGCTTCAATCATGTTCACAGCTCTGCCGGAGCACAGCACTAAAAGGAAGTAATTGGAATATTTTCTGTCTTGTTTCTGTTTTGGGGGTAGGGCTGTACTTAAATGCTAGTACATTCCCTCATTTGAGGAAATAAGACTCACACATGAAATAAATAGGAAGCAATACTAAACCGTGTTTAATAAGGCACTTAATTTTGTAGTTCTCTGAGGGCAATCCTTTTGTTTGTTTGGCAATCTGTTTTTGAAGAGGAGGAATACTAGTGGGATGGTCTGATGGTATTGTTTCTGATCTGGAGTTGACATGCTGGAATACCTTGAACAACTCAGTGTATTTCTTCCTCCCCCTTCCATGTGTAAAATAGAAACAGTAATAGTAGTAATAATATCTTTAGGAAAGGCTTGGGAAAAAAATTTCTAAGTAATTAAAAGGATGGTTTGTACCATATTTTTGAGTCATTGTCCATTTGCTTGTAGCAGCAGGTGACCACTTTATGTGGAGAGATGATTTTTTAAAGGCACTTTTAATTATTTTCTGGATGTTTCCATTCCATGTTGATAGACAAATGTTCCTTGTGTTTAATTTGTAATATATAATAATATATTAAGGGAGAATAATAACATATTAAGAGATAGGAGGCAGTTTAAGAATTAGATTAGCCATTACTCTCTGCCTTCTATCAATTTAAGTTGCCCTCCTTCTGTCTCATGTCAGTCAATTTAAAATATCTGTGAGCAGGACCCTACCTGGCATTAAAGGAAAATGTATGTGATAAGTCTCTCCTTGAGATTAGCAACTGTGGTAGTATTGTCAGTTTTTTTTAAAGCTCTTTCTCACTGTCACAAATTCCTCGGTGCTTGCTAAGTTTAGACCAGTTTACATATATGAAAGGATATAAGGAATGCTCATACCTTCTGTTTTAGCCTCAAAGGATGTTTCTCAAGGCAAAAGTCCATCTTAAACAGACAAGGTTCAGAGGGACTCATTAATTAATTCTCAGTACCTATAACAGATGCTTCTTCAAAGGTTTAGACCCACTAGAGGCATCCAACTTGAGAGCTGTTGGATTAGAAGCAGAACCTAGTGATGGCATTGTTTTAATCAGGGCACAATATTTGTAGGAACATGGAACAATAGTGTTGCAAGGGGATATACAGTCTTCTCTTCCATCTATTCCCCCCAACGCAGGAACCCCTCCAATAAGCATCTTGACAGGCTTGTGAGCATATTTACTCCTAGGAAGTACACTCCTTTTGAGGGTAGAACATAGACCATTGTTTAACCGTGTGTCAGGAAGGGTACCCCAGAATGAGCCTAAATCTATCTTTATGTTGTAATATACACTCTTTGTCCTCTCTCTGAAGCACTACCCTATTTTCATGAGACTCCTTCAAATTTTTGAGGACAACTCTAATGGCTTTATTTTTTTTTTATTAAACATTTTTTTAATGTTTATTTTATTTTTGAGAGAGAGAGACAGAGCATGAGCAGGGGAGTGGCAGAGAGAGAGGGAGGGTCCAAAGCAGGGTCCAGGCTCCAAGCCGTCAACACAGAGCCCAGCACAGAGCTTGAACCCATGAACTGGGGGATCAAGGCCTGATCCGAAGTTGGATGCTTAACCGACTGAGCCATGCAGGCACCCCCTCTCATGGCTTTTTAAAGTCTTCATTTCTTCAGACTATGAATTTCTATTTTGTATAACCACTTATTTTTTTTTTTTAACAGGGTCTTCAGACTTTTCACCCTCTTCTGTTCTAAATCTGTCGTCCCTTTGAAAGACACATCTCACACAGGGTCCAGTATAGCAGACTATTACATCTGTGCATCTGGGCCCACTACTTACTGAAGCCTAATTAAGAAATAGGTAAAAGAATGTCGTATAGTGCCTGAAACAGTTGATTGAATTAGAATTATGTGATTGGTTCATGATAAAGCATTTTATGACTATTGAAAATCACCTTCCTTTTCATTTGAACTGTTAGCAACCAGGGTCTTCTCTAACCTGTATATTTGGCTTTTGTTTGTCTTAGGATAAATAACATTCTTTATATTTCTACCTGCTGGATTTCATTTGAATTTGAATAATACTGGTTTGAAACTCATTTTTACGTCAATCAAAATCCACTGAAAATTTTCATTTATCATCCAGCTTATCAACTAAACTTCCTGCTTTGGCTATTGGAAAAATAGCCAAAAAGTTTGTCTTTGACATCTTTCCAAGTTGTTAATAAAAATTTTTGAATGGGGTAGATCTAAACACACCATTCTGGGAGTTTCTCCTAAGACAGGTTGACATCCATCAACTAACTTGGCTGGTTTTTCTTGAATATGTCCGTAAGGATCTTCCTGAGGTTTAAATGCCTTCTTGAAATGAAGAGATACTCTGTGACATTCTTCTAATGACAGCCTGATTATTCTGTCAAAAAAGGGGAAAAAAGACTATGAGATGAGCTTAGCATACTTTCATTTATTAATATCTACAGTTTGAGGAAAGGAGGTATTATAGTTATACTCTTTGGGCTATAGCTTTACCTAATCTTTTACCTTTAAAAAAAATATGAACAAAGCCTATACTTATCTTCATTCTCCTGGCACCTTCCCTGTTCTTCAGGATGTCTTGAAGCTCCTAATACTGATTCTGCACACTCACCCTTAAATTCTTTCAGTGTCCTGGGATGTAGATGGTCTACTCATGTAAACTTGAATTCACTCAAAGTAACTTCATGCAATTTTTTTTTTTTTTTTTTACTATTCTACATCTTACATGGGGCTTTGAGTCCTTTTTAACTTTTTCTACCCTTCCCAGAGAGTAATTTAAATCAGAGCAAAAAAAAAAAAAAAAAGGAATTGATAAGTACTGCCTTCTTCTTGTCATCCTTTATTATTACATTGCACACCCTGGACACTTGTTCTATAACATTCTTGTTTATCTTCTTGTTCCAAACAACCTTTTCTAATCTTAACCCTTTTTTTTCTTTCTTCTTGCAAACCTTAGCATTCTGGAATTTGGCCTTTCCGACACTATGTTTTATAAGCTCCTATCAACTTTACAACAGAAGTCTGGCAAGGTGAAGCTCCTTATCACTACTACATCTTAGGAAAATGTCAAGTTCGTATCTAGATTTAGACATGGATCTTCTTAATTCTCCATCTTGATGATGGTTTCTAATATATGTATTCTCAGAGGACTACCATTGCTGTTTTCCTTTCTTAATCTCTACTTCATTCTTTGTATTATATTTTTATGTAGATAAATATGATTTTACATACAATTTAATCATTACTCATCTCTATGCATTGGTATATAGGCATATTAGTTAAGGTTCTCGAGAAAAACAGAACCAGTCTCTCTACCTCTTTATCTCTATCTTTACATACGGAGATTGATTAGGAGGAACTGACTCACATGATGATGGAGGCTAAACAAGTCCCATGATTTGCCAGCTCCCAGGTGGAGACACCAGAAAGTAGGTAGTGTGATTCCAGTACGAATCTGAAGGCCTGAGAACCAGAGGAGTTAATGGTATAAATCCCAGTTCAATGGCAGTAGAAGACTGGTGTCATAGTGCAGTGGGCAGGCAGGCAGGACTAGCATCCTTCTTTCTCCCTCTTTTTCTTCCATTCAGACCATTACGGGATTGGATGATGCCCACCCACATTTGGGAGAACCATCTACTTATTGAGTCCACCCATTCAAATGCTAATCTCATCCAGAAACACCCTCACAGATGTACCAAGAAATAATGTTCAATCTGGGGATCCATGGCCTGGTTAAAGTTGACACATAAAATTAACCATCATAATGGGCAAAATAGGCATTTCACTTTGTTTTCCCTCTTGTTTTCCCCTGAGATGACCAGGTGACCTTTCCCAATTATATGGGGAAAAGTCATACCTATAGGTCTTTTTAGGAATATTCCTCAGTCACTTCAGCCAGGTTTTTGTCAAACACGTTCTTCCTCCTTTTTAGGAGGTGAGCAGGATTCCTCTTGAAGGGTTTTTCAATCTGCTAGGTTAAACTGTAGATAGACAGGAAGCAACAACATATGGGTCTAGGACAAGTGGCAACTAAGGCATTAATGATGTGCCTGAAGATCTGGTCACGTTGGGGCCCCTCACTCACTTGTGACAGAAGGTGAAGTAAATCTGATGCTGCTAAATCAACAGGGGCGTGGAATTGTGCGGTGCAAAGCCTCAGGACAGGGATTGGTTAGGAAAGGTCTGGGAAATCACCAGGCAGTGGCCAAGTAGGGAAGTGAGCCCTAGATAAGGCAGGAGAGTGTAAGTAGGAGAAAAAACTAGCCTCCAATCAGAGTGGTGGTGGCTGTGATAGGGTGGGGCTTGGGGGTGGGGGGCGAGTAGCCTTGGTGGTAGAGTTGCTTTTGCTAGTAATGAGCGTGTACAGAATGAAGATCCAAGATCAAGTGGGTAGGAAATTTATTAGGGTATTCTGCTGAGGGCTTTGCGATATCCCACCTAGCTGCTACTTTGAGTCCGGGTTCCTCTGACATGTTGAACTAGCAAGAGGGGCTGACTGCCCTCTACCCCTTCCCGAGCCATCCTGGATTGAACCTCAGCCCTTCAGACCCTGAGCAGTTTCACAACAAACTAGGCATGTTTTTCTTGACATTGTCAGGCCTCTGTGATGTCTCCTTTCTCTTCTTATGCATTTACTTCATAGTATAATTATAACCGTTATAATAGTCACGCCAGCTATTAACAACAATAAAAGCTCACACCTTATGAGCTTCTGTTACGTGCCCAATACACGTATTAAATCATTTAATCCTCAAGATGGCCCTGTGGGGTAGGTTTTATTATAGCAAGGTAAACTGGTCCAGGGTCATACAGCTGGTAAGCCAGGATTTGGATCTGCCTCCAAAGCCAAACTCTTAACATATCATATCCCCACCTGCCTGGCCTGCATAAGGGGCTCTGCATCCGGCAGTACTGATGGTAGAGGTGGAAGTGGGGTGTAAAGATAGAGTGATAAGTGTGCATCTCATAATATACAAAGACCTAAAACATTTTTAAGTTTGTTTTATTTAAAAAAAAATTTTTTAAGTTTATTTATTTTGAGAGAACGAGAGAGAGAGCACAAGTGGGGTAGGGGCAGAGAGAGAGAGAGAGAGAGAGAGAGAGAGAGAGAGAGAGAGAATTCCAAGCAGGCTCTGCTCTGTCAGCACAGAGCCTGACACAGGGCTCAAACCCACAAACCATGAGATCGTAACCTGAGCTGAGATCAAGAGTCGGTCGCTAACAGAATAAGCCACCGCGGCGCCCCAGAGATTTAAAACATTTTTAAACAGACGTTACAATGGTATTGGCAAAAACAGACACATAGACCAATGGAATAGAATAGAAACTCCAGAACTAGACCCATAAACATATGGCCAACTAATCTTTGACAAAGCAGGAAAGAACATCCAATGGAAAAAAGACAGTCTCTTTAACAAATGGTGCTGGGAGAGCTGGACATCAACATGCAGAAGGTTGAAACTAGACCACTTTCTCACACCATTCACAAAAATAAACTCAAAATGGATAAAGGACCTGAATGTGAGACAGGAAACCATCAAAACCCTAGAGGAGAAAGCAGGAAAAGACCTCTCTGACCTCAGCCGTAGCAATCTCTTACTCGACACATCCCCAAAGGCAAGGGAATTAAAAGCAAAAATGAATTACTGGGACCTTATGAAGATAAAAAGCTTCTGCACAGCAAAGGAAACAACCAACAAAACTAAAAGGCAACCAATGGAATGGGAAAAGATATTTGCAAATGACATATCGGACAAAGGGCTAGTATCCAAAATCTATAAAGAGCTCACCAAACTCCACACCCGAAAAACAAATAACCCAGTGAAGAAATGGGCAGAAAACATGAATAGACACTTCTCTAAAGAAGACATCTGGATGGCCAACAGGCACATGAAAAGATGCTCAACGTCACTCCTCATCAGGGAAATACAAATCAAAACCACACTCAGATATCACCTCACGCCAGTCAGAGTGGCCAAAATGAACAAATCAGGAGACTATAGATGCTGGCAAGGATGTGGAGAAACGGTAACCCTCTTGCACTGTTGGTGGGAATGCAAATTGGTGCAGCCACTCTGGAAAACAGTGTGGAGGTTCCTCAGAAAATTAAAAATAGACCTACCCTATGACCCAGCAATAGCACTGCTAGGAATTTACCCAAGGGATACAGGAGTACTGATGCATAGGGGCACTTGTACCCCAATGTTTATAGCAGCACTCTCAACAATCGCCAAATTATGGAAAGAGCCTAAATGTCCATCAACTGATGAATGGATAAAGAAATTGTGGTTTATATACACAATGGAGTACTACAGGGCAATGAGAAAGAACGAAATATGGCCCTTTGTAGCAACGTGGATGGAACTGGAGAGTGTGATGCTAAGTGAAATAAGCCATACAGAGAAAGACAGATACCATATGTTTTCACTCTTATGTGGATCCTGAGAAACTTAACAGAAACCCATGGGGGAGGGAAGGAAAAAAAAAAAAAAAGAGGTTAGAGTGGGAGAGAGCCAAAGCATAAGAGACTGTTAAAAACTGAGAACAAACTGAGGGTTGATGGGGGGTGGGAGGGAGGGGAGGGTGGGTGATGGGTATTGAGGAGGGCACCTTTTGGGATGAGCACTGGGTGTTGTATGGAAACCAATTTGACAATAAATTTCATATATTGAAAAAAAATAAAAAAATAAACAGACGTTACACCGTTTGATCTAAACGGCAATCCTGCTGTAACTATTATTCCTATTTTACAGAAGAGAAAAATAAAGTTGTGATGAATTAAATCATACCAAGGTTACCTTCATGGAATTTTTACAATATTTTTTCTTATTATAAAAATAATCCTATAATCCCACTACTTAGAGGTATTTACTTTTTATCTGGATACATTTCCCATAAGTGTATAGAAAAATTAGTTATTTCTTTAAAAAAACCCAGGATTATACAGCATGTACTATTTTATAACCTAACTTTTTAATTACTTTATTGTAATTCCAGTGTAGTACATATAGAGTGTTGTATTAGTTTCCGGTATACAATATAGTGATTCAACAATTCCGTACATTACTCAGTGCTCATCATGATAAGTGTATTCCTTAATCCCCATCACCTAGTTCCCTTGTCCCTCCCAGCCCCTGCAAACCATCAGTTCGTTCTTTATAGTTAAAAGTCTGTTTCTTGGTTTGTCTCTTTTTTTCCCTTTGATCATTTGTTTTGTTTCTTAAATTCCACATATAAGTGAAATCATATGGTATTTGTTTTTCTCTGGGTGACTTATTTTGCTTAGCATCATACTCTCTAGCTCCATCCACCTTGTTGCAAATGGCAAGATTTCATTCTTTTTTGTGTCTGAGTAATACTCCATTGTGCATATATATAACATACCTTCTTTATCCATTCATCCAGTGGTGGACACTTGGGCTGCTTGCATAATTTGGCTATTGTAAATAATGCTGCAATAAATGCATGAGTGCGTATGTCTTTTTGAATTAGTGTTTTTGTGTTTTGGGGGTAAACACTCAGTAGTGCAATTAACTGAATCCTGTGGTAGTTCTATTTTTAACTTTTTGAGGAACCTCTGTGCTGTTTTCCACAGTGGGTGCACCACTTTGGATTCCCACCAACAGTGCAAGAGGGTTCCCTTTCTCCACATCCTGACCAGACCTGTTGTTTGTTGTATTTTTGATTTTAGCCATCCTGACAGGTGTGAGATGATATCTCATTGTGGTTTTGATTTGCATTTCCTTGATGATGAGTGACACGGAGCATCTTTTCCGTGTGTCTGTTGGCCATCTAGATGTCTTTTTTGGAGAAAGGTCTGTTTATGTCTTCTGCCCATTTTAAAATTGGATTAGTTGTTTTTTTGGTGTTGGGTTGTAGAACATATTTTTATATATATTTAAGTTTATGAGTTTGTATATTTTAGATACTAATGCTTTATCGGATATGTCATTTGCAGATATTTTCTCCTGTTCAGTAGATTGCCTTTTAGTTTCGTTGATTGTTTCCTCCTCTGTGCAGGTTTTTATTTTGATGTAGTCCCAATAATTTATTTTTGCTTTTATTTCCCTTGCCTCGGGAGACATATCTAGAAAATGTTGCTACAGCTGATGTCAGACACATTACTGCCAGAGCTGTCTTCTCGGATTTTTATGGTTTCATGCCTCACATTTAGGTCTTTAATCCACTTTGAGTTTATTTTTGTGTATTGTGTCAGAAAGTGGTACAGTTTCATTCTTTTCCATGGAGCTGACCAGTTTTCCCAGTACCATTTGTTGAAGCGTCTTTTTCCTAATCTGCCTTTTTTAAACTTAAAAATACGTTTTGAACATTTCAGTGTGATTAAATATTCTTCTACAATTTTATTTTAATAGTATTGTTTTTCCTCATGTGAATGAATATTACCCTTTGTGCTCTGATACTGTCTCATAGTGGAAAAATAGTAAGGGTAATAATTTTAAGTAGTAGTTTCATAGTATCAGTAAGGTTGAGGTGCAAAGCACATTCGTTGACTAGAACTTAATTCAGGACGAATAAAGGCCTACATTTCTATTATTTATCAAGCTGATAATACTTTGATTTTTCATTGGACCTTGTAGTAGCGTTGCTATTAGAGTTGTGTGAGATGGAATCATAGTCCAAAAAGCTGTCCCAGGACTATCCATTGCTTCCTCACTTGGTCTGCCCGATGCCAGAGTCATGTGTGTTCTTATCTTAATTTTTCCTACTAGACTCTAGATTCTTTGGAGAGGGCATCATCTTTCTCATCTTTGCGCATTGCATTTCCTAGCAGAGTGTAGGTCACGAGGACCCCTCCAAATGGTTTAACTTTTATATTCACCTAACATGGCAGAGGTGGCTTAACGGTAATGGCTCCAAACACTTTTTTAATTCATAAATTGGGTCAGGGATGCTCAGAAAAAGAAGTAGAAATTAAAAACAAAAGAAAGTCAGTACTCAGGCAGTGTGGTATCTTGGGGAGAACAGTAGATTGGAGCAGGAAGATTTAGCTGTAAAATTTGCCACCAACTTGCTTAGAGAACTTGGGGAAGTCACTTGACTCCTCTGGGTCTCTATCTCCCCTTCTTGAAAATGAAGACATCACATCAGATGATTATTTTAGATTGTTTCCAAAACGGACATGTGAGGATTCTGTAATTTACTATTGCTATAGCTTGTTACTTTAGAGGAAGAGAAAAAGAAGTCTTGGAAATAAACAGATTCTAAAGCAATTTTTCTAAAATTTGGCTGCACATCGGAATCACCTGGGGAGCTTTGGAGGAAGACCTGATGTCTGGATCTTATCCCAGATCATCTGATTTAAGTGAGATAGAGTGTGGCCCGGGTCAGGAATTAAACAAAACAAAACAAAAACAAAAACCTCAAAACTTCCCAAGTGATTCTACGTTCAGCCAAAGACACCGTTTTCAAACGGTTTCCCCGTTGTCTTAATGACAAGTGATCGAGTCTTGGTCATGCCACAGGTGTTACTTTTTTGGCTTACAAAAATAAATAGGAAGGCTGGATTCTCGAAAGTTGATGATGCTGGTTTCACAGAGAGGTAGTTTGCCGCACAATATCGTTTTGTCATACAGCAACACGTATTTGTGTGTGAGTGCAAGCGTGGGTGTATGTAGCCTGTAAATCTGTTGAGTAAATTAGATGGGGCTAAAAAGGAATTGAGGATTACAAATTATCTCTACCGGCTGTTGAATATTTCATGTCAATTAAACATTTGCAAAAACCAAGGATAGTATTATGATCCACTCATAACCATTATGAGACTGGCACATCTCCACACAGCAATAGCCATTGCTAGGGCTACTGTACTTACTCTGGCACAAATCATCATAAATTGGGGTCCCCCTGGACATAATGAACAGTAATATAATTTTGTAGTTATTCTCCTAGCATGATGAAGCAGCAAGCCAAATTGAGTTTCTAGATAAATTTTGACATATGGGTCTTATTCCTAAGGAAAAAGAGCTATTGTTGCTCTGGCTTTGTTCCAGAATTCTGCAGAAATCCGCATGGTAGCTTATTGTTGTATTACAAAAAGGTACTACAAGTATTTTTTTATGAAAAAGAACAAATTGCTAAGTTCAATTAGTCCTTTGGGGCAGAATTTGGAATTTCTTTTCAGTCTGGCTGCTGGATCCTATGTGAGCTATTGTTTGACTCACAGAGGGGCAGTCTTAAAGGCCTATGAACCACAAGGCCGCTGTCGGGGCTTCTAGTTGATGGTGGAAGGATCAAGCAGACCTCTTCGCCACAGCCGTGAAATATGACGTTTAACATTCTTCTTTCTTTCTTTCTTTCTTTTTTTTTAAATCAGCCACAGGAAAGGAGGTTAAGAAGTTGTGGCAGAATCAAAACAAATCGAGGCTTTTCAGCTGGCAGTCTGAGAACCCCACTCGACATTTCATGAGTGGATGCGGTTTGAGGGATTGTGTAAGAATAACCAGCTAAAGGATGCTTTTCATTAAAAAATTTTAAGATAAATGGAAAACATACATGTTAAAAACATCTCAGTTAGCGCGGTCTCTTGTGCTTTTAACAAGGATTCATGTAAATGTGTACTTAAGAATTGGGCCCTGATCTGTAAGTATTTCTCAGGGAGACAAGATTCTAGGATTAGAAACCCAGTGGTGGTGGTGGAGGGGCACCTGGATGGCTCAGTCAGTTAGGTGTCCGACTTTGGCTCAGGTCATGATCTCGTGGTTCATGGGTTCGAGCCCCATGACAGGCTCTGTGCTGATAGCTTGGAGCCTGGAGTCTGCTTTGGATTCTCTCTCTGTGTCTGTCTGTCTGTCTGTCTGTCTCTCTCTCTCTCTCTCTCTCTGTCCCTCCCCCACTTGCACTGTCTCTCTCTCAAAAATAACTCAAAAATAAATAAACATTAAAAAACAAAACAAAACAAAAAACTAGTGGTAGTGGAAAGCAGCATTGGAGTGTCATTAAATAGCCAAAGTCAGATGCTTGAGGGAGGACAGGTACCATAGGAACCAGTATTCCAGAAGGAAATTCTGCTTCTGTGTTACCAGTTGATCAAAAGATTCCTGTGTGTATTTGTAAAGAGTCTCAAATCTAGTGGTCTCGGTATGGAATTATTGGATGATGTAATAGAGGAGCAGAAATTTTCCTGCAGCTCTTTTAGTGGTACTGGCTCAGTCTTGGGTTATCCAAAGAGCTCTCAGATTGTCCTGATTAACATGAATTCAGTCCTACTGTCAGGCTTATGTGATGTATGCAACCCAACTATCAGTGGCACATTAAAATGCTCTCCACAGGACCGTGGAGCTGCGGGTGACCTCTGCGTGGACATGATGTTTGTGGAGCAGGAACACTCACATTTCTGCCGCAGCACTGTACAGAGCAGCAGCTGTGGGCTGGAAAAATTATGTTCTCGCTTCTCTCTTGTGCAAATCCTTCGTCACAAAGTCAGGCAAGAGATCAACACAGAGTTTTGAGTAAGAGTGTCTATCTAAGCTAGTGCACTGGTAGCAGTGGGGTTCCATTTGGAGGAAGCTCAGTTTAGGGCTCAGCTTGATTTCTTGGAGGAAAAGATTGCTATTAAGATAGACACAGAGATGGGAGGGATGAAAATTGAAAGAAGATAAAGGGGCGCCTGGGTGGCTCAGTCCGTTAAGCTTCCGACTTCAGCTCAGGTCATGATCACGTGGTCTGTGAGTTCGAGCCCCACGTCGGGCTCTGTGCTGACAGCTTAGAACCTGGAGCC
This sequence comes from Lynx rufus, assembly GCF_022079265.1. Taxonomy (NCBI): domain Eukaryota; kingdom Metazoa; phylum Chordata; class Mammalia; order Carnivora; family Felidae; genus Lynx; species Lynx rufus. The sequence continues at coordinate 64,606,501 of NW_025814896.1, forward strand.
TGCTTCGGATTCTGGGTCTCCTTCTCTCTGCCCCGCCCCCACTCATTGCTCTGTCTGTCTGTCTCTCTCTCTCTCAAAAATAAATAAACTTTAAAAAAAAAAAGAAGATAAAAACCGAGGCTTTCCTGCGTCCGATTTCTTCTGTACTTCTGTCTGTTGTCCTGGCACAGCCCTGCTAACGTGATTCGTGGCGGAGTCCAACATTTGAGTGCCACACCAGGATTCACTTTTTCTTTGACAGCATGGCCATCCAAACTGGTTTCAAAGATGCTGGTCACTGTGCTCTGTGGATCTAGAGTTATTCATTCAGCAGGTGGGTTTGTTTTGTTTTGTTGTGTTGTGTTGTGTGCTTCCCTAGTACTGGGGAAACAGGTGAACGAGAGCAAATTCCTTTCTTGCCTTTATGGAGTTTGCAAGTGAGTCCTGGAGAGGTAATTGTTTGCTTACAGTTGTGGTAAACAGTTGCTGTTTGAGCTTAAAATAAGGAGATCTAACTTGGCCAGGGTGGGGCTAGGGTGATCAAGGAATGTATTCCTGAAGAAGTGTCAGTTAAGCATAAATCTAAAGGATATACTGGAGTTAGAGACAAAGGGGTGGGGCAAAGCAGACAGCTAGAAGAACATATGCAAAGTCCCTGAGGTAACAAAGAGTTTGGTACTGAAGGAACTGAAAGTCTAAAATGCCCAGCCTAGGGGCACCTGGATGGCTCAGTCAGTTAGGCATCCGCCTTTGGCTGAGGTCATGATCTCACAGTTGGTGAGTTCCAGCCCCGCATCAGGCTCTCTGCTGTCAGCACAGAGCCTGCTTCAGATCTTCTGTCCCCCTCCCCCTCTGTCCCTCTCCTGCTTACTCCCAGGTGCTCTCTCTCTGTCAAAAATAAAGAAAAAAAGAAAAAAAAGTGTTAAAAAATAAATAAAAAGGCCAGCCTAGGTGGAGCAAGTGAGCAAAACAGGAGAAGAAGGAGAAAGAGACAGATTTTGCAGAGCCCCCTGGGCCACGGCAGGGGTTTTGGCCTTTATCCTAAAAGCAAATGGGAAGGTGTTGAAGGCACAAGGCCTGGGAATGAAATGCACAGGCTGGTACTTTGAAAGAACTCTCTGGTTACGGAGTGCACAAAGGACTATGTCTGGAATGGGGTATGGGTTCTGAGAGGTCCTGGAGATGCTACTGGAAAAGTCCAGATCTGAAAACTGGAATAAGGGGGACAGCTGTGGAAGAGACAAGTGGAAGCATTCATGATATATTCACAAGGTGGAGTAGTCAGGTCTCGGCAACGACTCAGTGATGGTGGTTGAAAGGCCAGTCCTAGAATTTCATCTGAGTGCTCTGGCCATCTTACCTCAGTTTCTGGATTGCTTAGATTAATGCGAGACAGTTAGAGCCCCAAACTAAGTATGTGTTCTGAGACTGTGCCTCATGAATAAAAATCACACTCAAATCACGCGCCTGTGATTTTTATTCATGGAACAATTGTACCTAGAGACAACTCAATAGGAAAACCATTAATAACTGGTGATAATATCATCTCACTGCTTCAAAATAAATGTTTTTCATTTTCAAAAGTTCTAAGTTCAGTTACTTGCAATGTTTCTGCTTACATGGTAAAGGTCTATAAATCAAGATGCAAATATCATAGGCTTCTTACAGCTTATTATAGGAATGGTGATTTTCTTGGAGGTATTTCGCTAAATTTGCATATGTAATCCGATGGAATGTATTCATCGAAATGATTCTGAGTCATTGGCATTTTTTTCTCTCCCCCATTTTAAAAATGAGTTTTGTTTAGGAACTTCACATTCCCTGGGGCTCCTGGGTGGCTCAGTCGGTCAAGTGTCCAACCTCGGCTCAGGTCATGATCTCTCGGCTCACGAGTTCGTGCCCCGCGTTGGGCTCTGTGCTGACAGCTCAGATCCTGGAACCTGCTTTGGGTTCTGTGTATGTCTCTCTCTCTCTCAAAAATAAATAAACGTTAAAAAAAAAAAAAAAAGAACCTCATTCTGAATCTCTATTATTACTGTCCCTCGGTAGTTCTGTAAAATCTCTTCCAGCTCTCAAATTCCCTGATTTTCCTGCCTTCTTATCTCTTATCCCATCCTTTCGCTCAGTTTCTCTCTTTGTGAAGGTAGTGGCTGGCTGGAGAGGTGTGGGTTAGAATATTCAAGGAGTGTAGTTATCAAGGGAAGCTTGGGCCCTAGTCCTGGCCGATCTTCTTTCCTCAATCTTCTCTGTGCATTAGCTTCAAGTGCAGTCATTACTCATTTAGCCCTCAAATAAAATGCTCTTTGTTGCAATGGCAATTTTTCTCTGGTATAAGGCAAAATGGCGTATCAGCCTGATAATGTGAATTTGATAGCAACTGGCAGGTTTTATTTGTGTGGGGAGTTTTTATAGTTGTTGGTGATATTTTTTTTTCTTTTCTTTTCTTTTCTTTTTTTTTTAAGTTGCCATTTGGATCAGGGAGGATTTTATTTCTTAACTAGGATTATTCCTTTATCGGATATTAATTTAGAAGTGGTTTTTTTTCCCCCTCTAAATACCAAAATCATAGAGATGCTACATAGTTAATTTTTTTCTTTTTAACTGGATTAGCCCCATATCAGGTATTTCATAAAGCTAGATTAAATGTATTTAAGAGCAAATATTCATCTTATGAGTAATACTTCCCCCAAATACAATGAGGCCCATTTAAAGGAATACCTGAAATAAAAATAATCCTAATGAGAGATCTGATGCACTCTGTATCAGACCCATTGAGTTCCTTTAAACCGTATTCAATAAATGCCTGATTAATAAATAATCCTGTTAAATGAATAAAACTCCAGTGTGCCAAATGGAGACATGCAAAGCAATCACGATCAGACTTGTTATAGGAGAATGGTAGATGAATAAATCTACTATGCAATTAATTTATGACTGAACTATGATGAAATCCCTGTGGCAATGCTAAATCTGTTAGAGGAATAGATTTATCATCTTCTTTCAAACAACTGCATTCCAGGAATTTAACAAAATACCGTTATCTGAGTCTCCTCATAATGGAGATATATCTATTCATTTACATGGGGGAAGACAGTTCCTTATCTGCAGTCAGAACTAAATAAATGTTTGTTGTTATTGATACGCAGCAGGAACAGTCTCACAAGGAAACTACTATAATGCTGGTAGCTATTCTTATCTGCTTCTGTTTCTTCAAATCTGATCAAAGTTGCCTAATTTTTAGATAGTTTGGTGTGAATAATTCTACTTTTTAGAAGCCTGTAGGACCAACAAAAACCAGCCACAGACTGAAAATGATCTGTACTACCTTATAACATGGTTTCACTTTGCTTATAATTTTTTTTTAAACATCTATTCGTTTTTGAAAGAGAGAGAGAGAGAGAGAGTGCAAGCTAGAGAGGGGCAGAAAGGGAGACACAGATTCTGAAGCAGGCTCTAGGCTCTGAGCTGTCAGCACAGAGCCCGACGCGGGGCTTGAACCCACAGACCGCGAGATCATGACCTGAGCCGAAGTCAGACGCACGACCGACTGAGCCACCCAGGCGCCCCGATTCCACTTTGCTTATAAAAGTGCAAGTTTGGGACCCTGTGTGCAGAAGTTCATCAGACACTGGTAGAGTATCAGAGTGTTCGTTGCATGTTTTAATTTCAAAAGACAGCCTGCCATATTTTAGTCCTGTTGTACTATTAGATAGGAGACACTTATTGGTACAAAAAATCAAAATAAAAAATATCTTGAGCTAAAGGCTAGATCATCTGGAGTGAGAGTCCTTAGATTCAGAGCACAGTGGCAATGTTTGAAGAGACTTAGGACCAATAAACCAAACATAAATATCCTTATAATTTTTGTTGCTGTTCCTGTTTGCCTGTGGCTTCACATAGCATTAAGCCTTTATAGGATCTTATTCAATATTTGATTGTAGGGGAGGAAAAATATTTCCTTTACCCTTCTAAGTTCTTTTGGCTGGTCTATTAATCAAGCTGAAAGAAGACAAATTCATAAGAGAAAAACAAATTTAATTACATACGCATGGAAGCCCCATAAAAAATAGGAGACCCAAGGACAAGTTGGGCAATTGCGGGTTATACACCATCCTGAGTAAGGAATGGGATAGGGGCTTAGGGCTTCAAACAGGAAGAGGGTAATTCACAGGACAATAGGAAGAGCAAATATTTGGTAATTAGACGTTTGCCCTGACCTACAGATAGGTCTTTCAGGTAAAAAGTTATCTCTGGTAATAGCTCCTTCTGGGCCAGGCCCCCTGAACAAATTCTTTTAGGTAGTTAAGGGAGAGGTAAAATTGTTTCTTAAGTCTGCTGGGTCTTGATTGCCTTCAGCTCAACATAATCCACATGCCAAAGTAGAGTATTTTGGGGTCCCGTTTTTTGCTCCCCCTCACAATCATTCATTTATTTTCCCAGCAAATATTTGCTGTCTATCTACTTATAAAGTGTGCATCAGACTCGCAGGTACCCACCAGGCATCCCCTTTCCTGGGGACCTGCTATATCCAGATCTGGGAGATCTGAGCACTGCTGTGGAGATGTTGCATAGAGGGAAGGCACATGGTAGAATATGTCTCAGAGAAGGTGAGAACAGATGAGATCAAAAACGGGTGGGAGAGGGGAGGGGCCGAAGCAAAAGAAGCCACAGATCTGAAGCAAAGGGCACAGAAGTTCTGGGATGTGGGGCTCAGTGGCTTTGATATATTCGGTAACTTGGGAAGAAGCAATCGTCTGCTGAAAATGAAGGGTCAGGGGCAAGTTTGAATGGAGGAGGATATATCTTGTGAGAGAAATAGAAAGCTTGTTGGATTACCCCGCAGCCCAACATGAATGTGGTCAGTGATCCAAGTGAATGTGACTTTATGCCTTGCCCCGATGGCAGTCAGCAAGCGTAGGAGCAGGTGGGGAGAATGGTTGGTGAAATTCCCGGTTCTGAGGGCTAGCAGATTAGGATTAGTGAGAGAGGGATATCAAGAATAATGGTAACAGCACTGTTGAAGCTAGAGAATGCTTACGATTTGCTCAGAAATGGCCTCCTTGCACAATTTAAAAATGCGACTTAAAAGATCATCATGGACACTTAAATAGTGCCACCGCTCATAACCAAGATAAAAATTTTGCAAAGAATTTCATTCATTCAGTTTCTGTGGACAGAACGCTTGTGTTCAGTACCAGAGCTATTTTCAAGGAGTTTATTTCTAAAAGATTTACTTTCTTGGACCATTTATTAATACCATTTCTTTAAAGGTATATGTTATTCAAATATGCAGTATCTTCCATAAGCATTCTAGTTAAATGTTTCCCCAGAGTGGGCAGATCATTTTGGTGCTGGTATACCAGGGAAATGCCGTGAATTCCCAGACGGTTATAACGACAAAAGTAATGAGACTTTTTGAATGTCTCATTTTCTTTTATCGTAGCTTTCCATAAATTCAACATATGAGTAATGCCTGAAGGTAAATTAACATTGGTAAGAAGGATATACCATAGTATAAAGTACTTTAACATTTATAATGTAAGGAGGCCGTTTATTAAAGAAAATACCATTATATAATAATGAGGCTAATAATTTCATATGGAAATAATACTGTATTAATTTGATGTATTCATACTAACAGTGAACATGATATTTTAAATTTTGCTGTCACATAATTATGCTCCTACTTTCTGAAATGTTATACTGTCACCTAGAAAAACCCTTCTTTGAGTGTAGTTCTGTGATCTTCAGCTTTAGATGGCAGATTGTAATGTGTCACTGAGGTATTTTTAAGTGAAGAGGTGGGAAAAACTCCTGGCTGAGTCATAAAGCCGAGGATTCTTTCTTTCTTCTCTAATCTTCTACCTGGAGCAAGGCTCTGTAGGATAACACCGGCCTTTAGCAAAGAATTAAAGCACCTTCCTAATTCTACAGGGCAAACTGGATAAGTGGGTGTGATGTTAGGTTTGAGCTGAGAAGTAATCTTAAGGCTGTGCGTCATGGTCTGTATAATTGTCACTCTAGAAAAAAGAAAAGGCATTCAAAGGGAAAGTGAGAGCTAGAAGGATTTGAAGACCAGATAATTCTGTTCTGGTCAGCAAATAGCAGTGTTACAATTATGAGTGACTATTTGATACAGGGCTTGTAACTCCTTGACTCTATTAGGTATTTGTACAGTTCCAAGAAGTATGCTTCTGTAAGGGAAAATGAACACATGTTAAAGCAACGGATTAAAAGTGAAAAAGTTGACACATTGGTGCACTGGAATCAGTAATGCCTCCAGGTTTACTCAGGGGTGGCAAGGACACCAAAATACAAAGCTATGCCTTTGATAAAGTTTGTTAACATTTCAGGAAGTAGGGTGCAGTGACAGTGGGCAACACGGAAAAGCAGAACTCTTTCTTGCCGCGATATTCTACAGCTGTCACTGGCAGTGTGTTTTCTTAAACTGATACCAACTACTATTTATACACTTACAATTTCTGGTCAGATTAAGGTAGAAGGTTGTAGTACCCACGTATATCAAATAGTATAATAATGTTCTATTCTTTTTGGAACAAATTTGTTACGTGAAATGTCAGATGAGTCATTTTGCTCATGTCAGATATTTGAAAGTAATGGAAAGATGCCAACGTGGAAGCCCAGTAATTCATGCACTGGTGTAATGGAGCAAATGAAATGCAAAGCTCTCGTACAGGTCCAATTTCAGCACCGAGCGCTTACCTGTCAGTCAGCAAAATTGTCCCTGAATAAAAATGAACCCCATCTGAGAGGCAAAGCATTTTAATATACATCACATTCTTTGACTCTGTTTCGAGGTAGAAGCTGCATGGAAAGAAAGAGAATGCGGTTGAAAAAGACATTTAGTAGCAACCCCTGAGCATGCTGAAAATCTTGCTCGCACTGCTGCTCACAAAAGGTTTTTGGTGTGCCCTTTCTCTCCCGAGCTATTGACAAACTCTTTAGCGGTGCTCCCCACTTCCCCCCCGTGTCTCTTATCTACATGGAAAGGCGGCTGATTGACTCCAGACAGAGATTTGGCCACTCAGGATGTGGAGACCAAGTTTTAGACAGGTAACTTTATTGCCGTCTGGGTGCAGCTGGAGGATGTATTTATGGAAGGGACAATTAAAAACGTGTGTCGCACAAATCGAAAGTCAGACATATCCTTGTAGAAATGGTTATTATGGCCCAAAGTGACTGCCATTCTTTTGAAAAGACTTTCATTTTGGAATCGGTTCCCACTTTTCTATATGAGCAAGCGTCTTACAGAAATGAGGTGTCCTAGTTTTTTTAGACCCAATTCTTTGTGGTTTTTAAAAGGCAAATGGAAAAGTGAAGAGTTTGTGTGCTTCAGTGCCCACACACCCAGGGTTTCTCGAACCCAACCTTTGAAATGTCTGTTTTCCATTTCTGTGTTTTAAGACTCTTAGTGCTTATAGGAACCCAAGCAGCTATTGAAAACCAGTAATGACTAGTTCTTCTAAATGTTAATGATCGAGAATGAACTAGCAATCAGGGCTCAAAAATAAAATAAAATAAAATAAAGTGTGCCGTATTAGGAACAGTAATAATTAAATCAAGCCAAGGTGCCCTATACTTATGACTGCACTAATGCTTGAAAAATTAGGAGTACAGAGAAAATTTACATAAATCCTCTTTAAATGATGTATGTGAGAAAAAGGAAAGAAAGAAAACCATGGTCACAGGACTGAATTTATTTTAATCCCCTGGTTCAAGTGGCCCTAGAAATAATCATACTTGTATCAATCTATATTGCATGACTTTTGTAAGATGTGAAAATAGTGTTTTCCACTAAATTGTCACTTATTATTGTTCATTTAGGGCCACTAACATAGAAAAATTTCTCAGCTACAGTGTCAAAAGAATAGGGACAATTTGATGTTTTCTTTTGATGCTGTTTGTTGATATCTAGACCACTGTAGCTTGATTGCCTAACATTAAACCTATAATAACAGTGCAATCATAGCAGTATCATCATGAATGTTGTTACAATAGAAACAACATTTACACGGCTTCAGAATGGTAATTATCAAACTTTTTGTCATGAAGCGCTTATTTGCTAGCATTGATCTGCCCCGGTCAGTTGTTAGCTCTTCTCATCTGAGGTGTATTGATTGTATAATCAGTAGATAGAGGCTGTGGGCAGATGAAATTCAGTGTTGTGGGGCAAATTATCGGCTGCTTGCCTGTTGACCTGGACCCTGCTGGTTGTACCTTAGATGCTGGTGGGATTATTACTCATTTCAGTGACCCTACTTTACGGCAGAGCATTCTGTATTATTATAAAAGATAAATGCCATCCTGCTCGCCGTGGCTGTGGTTGACTACACAAATGTCAGACTATAGCTAATATGAAAACTAGGCGGAACAAGCGTGTTCCAGATGAGGTTACAAAGAGAAATTTTCAAAGACTTTACCTTTTCTGTATTTGTCCCTCCATATGAATATACAGATCTTCCTGGACTTTTGACGGGGTTATGTCCTGATAAACCTATTTTAAATTGAAAATATCCTAATTCGAAAATGCGTTTAATCCACCTAAGCCAGCAAACATCGTTGCTTAGCCCAGCCCATCTTAACGTGCACTCACAACACTTACATGAGCCCACAGTTGGGCAAAATCATCTAACACAAAGCCTCTTTTATAAGAAAGTGTTGACTATCTCATGTAACTTATTGAGTACTGTACTGAAAGTGAGAGACAGAATGGTTGTCAGTGTATCGATTGTTTGCCCTTGTGATGGCGGGGCTGACTGGGGGCTGGGGCCACTGCCCCTACCCCCCGTTGCAAAGAGAGTGCTGTGTATCACTCGCCTCAGGAAGGACCAGAATCCAAAATTTGAAGGATGGTTTCTACTGAATGCAGATCACTTTCGCAGCATTGTAAAGTCAAAAAATCCTTAAGCTGCTGCATTGTAAATCAGGGGCCGTCTGTAATGAAACCAGCCTCTGTGTATCTAGCTGATGATAATAATGAGACCTTACGTGGATATAGTGCTTTCTCATGTCTAAAGGCTGTGATGTGTAAGTTAATATTCTTGTTTTATCAGTAAGAACACTGAGGCCTAGGCATGAATTTGATTTCCTCTGAATATAAGTCGAGTTTGTCTTGTTGTTCTCCCTTATTAAGTTATCCAATCTGACCATTAAAAATGTCCTGAAAGATCTAATGTTTCATTCAGGTTCATTAAGAAAAAAAGGGAGGGGGGCACCTGGGTGGTTCAGTCTGTTGAGCGTCTGACTTTGGCTCAGGTCATGATCTCACAGTTGGTGGGTTCGAGCCCTGTGTCGGGCTCTGCGCTGAGACCTCGGAGCCTGGGGCCTGCTTCGGATTCTGTGTCTCCTTCTCTCTCTGCCCATGCCCGCTTATGCCCTGTCTCTGTCTCTGTCTCTATCTCTCTCAAAAATAAACATAAAAAAAAAAGACCTTGATGTTATTTAAATAAATTATTGCATTGGGTAACTTTTGAGACTATCTGGGGCATTAAATATTTACAGCATTTGAAAGACCAAAGTCTAGCAGGGGATTTATATTTTAAAAGACAAAGTCATTTTATATAAAGAGCAATATGAATTTTATAGCTGGTGGCTCCTTAAAATCTAGATGTTTCTTACAGAATGTTTTGCTTATGTGGGAAAATTCTTTAAGGTTATTTCTTCTGCCATTTCTTACCTTCCTCAGTCTGACTCCTCTTGCATTTTGGAATCATTCTACCCTTCACAGATAACCGTAGCATGGCATCATACCTTGATGCCTGGACTGGACCTTTCTGACACTACACAGAAGCCTATTTTGATATTCAAGTCACCCCATACATACGTTTATTTAAAACCCAACAGTGTTCACAATGGCATGTTCACCCTTCTCTCTGAAAAGGAAGAGGTGTAAAAAGGGCGCACTTTACTAACAGTGAAATACTATAAAGATATTAACATTTTGGAACTGATAGTTGGATTTTCCAATTGGTATTCTAGAGGAAGGGACATTTACACATAGTTCTACATCTCTAAATGTTCTTGGTTGTGCCTAGTAATTAGCTGTTTCATCCTTTCTTGCTGACAACTACTCCTCCATTGTATTCTAAAGGTCAGTGGTTACCTACTCATTGTGTTTTAAAGGCAAACTCACAGCAAGTAGTCCCATAAGCCAAGTGCAGCAGTACCACATTCCCGTTTGGTCTTAAATCTTGCAGCTCTTGAATCATGATTGAGCAATGATTTTTTTCCTTTCTGACAACTATTTTATATTCCTAGTTTTAAAAGACCAAATGACTGATCTCTTGCTTAAAATATTTCAGAAGACAATGGGTGAAAGGCATGAAAGTTACACGCAGAAGTCGCTCAGAGTTGAGATATTTAGCGCTTGATGTCTCTGTGAGGACCAAAGAAAATAGCTGTTTGTATATTCCTCCAACACCTTTCTTACCTAACGTAGGGGGGCATCAGATACAGCAGTCAATGAACAAGACACACACAGTCCCTGCTCTTCAAAGCAGTGAGGAAGGCAGTGAGACAGATGTTAGACAACTAATTACATAATTAATGCAGTTTTTCACTTTAATACTGTATACCTAAACAAACTTCAAGATGCTAGAGGTTTTTCTAATAACAATCAGATCAAGGTCGCCTGGGTGGCTCAGTCTGTTCAGCTACTGACTCTTGGTTTTGGCTCAGGTTATGATCTCATGGTTTGTGAGTTTGAGCCCCGCATCTGGCTATGTGCTATTAGCACAGAGCCTGCTTGGGATTCTCCCTCTCCCTCTGTCTCTGCCCCTCCCCTGCTTGCACTGTATCTCTCTCTCTCTCAAAATAAATAAATAAACTTAAAAATAAGAAAGAAATCAGATCAGGAGCACCTGGGTGGCTCAGTCGGTTAAGGGGCAGCTCTTGGTTTTGGCTCAGGTCATGATCTCATGGTTTGAGTTCAAGCCCTGAATTGGGCCCTGAGCTGACAGTGCAAAGCCTGCTTCGGCTTCTCTCCCCCACCCCACCCTCTGCCCCTTCCCTGCTCACATGCACGCACACACACCCTCTCTCTCACAAAATAAACTTAAAAAAAAATTAAAAATTAAAAAAATAAATCAGATCATTTTTATTGTTCTCCAAGACAGGGATCTTTAAAAATCAACCTTTAAGGGGCGCCTGGGTGGCTCAGTCGGCTGAGCGTCTGACTTTGGCTCAGGTCATGATCTTGTGGTTTGTGAGTTTGAGCCCCGTGTCGGGCTCTGTGCTGACGGCTCGGAGCCTGGAGCCTGCTTCGGATTCTGTGTCTGGCTCTCTCTCTGTCCCTCCCCTGCTCACGCTCTGTCTCTCTCTGTCTCAAAAATGAATAAAACATTAAAAAAAAATAAAAATCAACCTTTAAAATTTGATTTCACTTTTTAAAAATGCATACATTCAAGTGTATATTTTGATGAGTTTGTACAAGTGTTTACACATACCCGTATGTAAGTATACATCTAAGTATATGCATATCTAAGTGTATATGTATGTATATATGTGTATATATAAGTAATTGTTTGCACATATACATGTATGTATATATGAGTATATATACATATACAGGTATATACGTATGCACACACATATACACCCTTATAATCATCACCTTAATCAAGCTTTAGGATATTTAGGGGCACCTGGGTGGCTCAGTTGGTTAAGCGGCCGACTCTTGGTTTTGGCTCAGGTTGTGATCTCACAATTTCATGAGTTCCAGCCCCACACTACATTGGCAGTGTGGAGCCTGCTTGGGATTCTCTCTCTCCGTCTCTCTCTCTGCCCCTCCTCCACTTGCACGCTCTCTCTCTCTACCTCTCTCTCAATATAAATAATTAAACTTAAAAAAAAAAAAGATTTAGGGGAGGGGCTGGGTGGCTCAGTCGGTTGGGCATCTGGTTATGATCTCAGGTTATGATCTCACGGTTTGAGTTTGGGTCCTGCGTCCGGCTCTGTGCTGATAGCTCGGGGCCTGGAGCCTGCTTCGGATTCTGTGTCTCCCTCTCTCTCTCTGCCCCTTGCCCTGCTCGCACTCTGTCTCTCGCTCTCTCAAAAATAAATAAACGTTGAAAAAAATAAAAAAATTAAAAAAGATTTAGGATATTTATAATATCCTAAAAGGGGTACCTTTGTGCTCTTTCCCAGTACAACCCACAACTTTCCCCAGGACCTCAGATTTGTTTTAGATAAATGATGCCATACAGCATACGCTCTTTGTGTCTGGTTTCTTTGCTCAGCCTGATGTTCCTGAGATTCACTCATGTTTTTGTGTATATCAGTGTTTTCCTTATTGTTGCTGATTATATATATATATATATATATATATATATATATATATATGTATATATACACATATACATAAAATAGAATACTAATAGATACTACAATTTGTTTATCCATTTACCTGTTGATTGACATTTGAGATTTTTTTTCCAGTTTAGAGCAATTATGAATATAGGTACTATAAACATTAATGTAGAAGTCTTTTCATTTTTCTTGAGAAAATAGGGAGTGGAATCCCGGGATGGCTCATAGGGGAAGTGTATACTTAACTATATGAAAAACTGTCAGATTGTTTAACAAAATGGTTTTCTCTTTTACATTGCCACAGGCAGTGCTTGAGGGTTCCAACTGCTCTATTATGTCTTTGCCAGCACTCAGTATGGGAAGTGTAGTAGTATCCTATTGAAGTCAGAAGTAGAAGTGGGGAAAAGTAAACTGCAATCCCCTTCTTGTCCTTGCAAAAATAATCTTCTTAACATATTATTTCATTCCTCTGCTCACCCAGGGAATAGCATATAGAGACCCAGAAGCTATTTTGTTCTGAGTAAGGTAAAGAGTTTTTATGGGTGGTTGGTAGAGGGAGAGGAAGTAGAGAGAGAGGCAGAGAGAGAGAAAGACAGAGAGACAGAGAGAGCACACAGGGAGAGGTGTGATATGGAAGGAGGCCAGGGTTATATTGTGAAGATTTGGGTATTACTGTTATACTGTTGAACTTGAAAGGTAAATGAGGCTGTTTTTAATAAGGAGAGTGTCAACATCAGGTTCATGTTTTAGATTTATGTTTTACAAGGATGATCCTGATGAGCATATGGTTGTTTGTATGTGTACAGTCAGGGGGGAGGGGAGCGCTAATCTTCATGGCTCTAAACCCATAGCTTTTGTTTTCTTTTTCTCTATTCCTTAGAAATTCAAGGAGTCTATTGACTGCATCCATCTTCTTTGGGTCAATGACTTAGGAAGTTCCAGGCTTCCTCTCTTACTTATTCTATATATTCCCAAACACCTCCTGGCATAATCTCTTGGATCCTCTAACTTTACCTCCACCCCAACATATCAGAAATGGAAACACCCAGAGTCACCATGTCTGTTCACCCTCAGTCAAGTCTGTTTCCATCACCATTCTTTCAGTGCCTAAGCTAGAAATCTTGGAATTGTCTTGACTTATCTTATCTTATCTTACACACTATTTCATTTAATTCTGTGAAGCAAGCCTCATTAACCTCACTTTGTAGTCAACAAAAACTAAACTCCCAACAGTTAATAGAGCTGGAATTTGTGCCTAGTTCTATCTGATTCTGGAGTCCATAGGTTTCCTTCGCACCTTTCTGCAAAAACCTACAGAGTCCCATTGGTCAGCGACTTTAAGTCCCAACATTTCTGGTCTTCAGAGCCCTACAGAATCTTCTCCCTTCCCTTGGGTCATACCCCCCATCTGCATTCTACCCTTCAAGCTAAATTCTTATATTTTCCAGTGTTCCAACATAAGTCCTGTCTCTTCTGGTTAGGTCTGCTATCTTAAAAACCGCAGCTACACATGCTGTTTTGCCCGTGTCTTTTCACATAACCTGTGAAATGTTTTTCAAGTAACATTTCTCCCCTAGAATTGTCTCCTTTTGGCCTAGAAAACATCATACTCTGATTCTCATACTGTCCCAAACTGAAGTTGGTTCAGACCATTGTAAAGTCTTCACCAGTCTTTTTGTTTTGTTTACTTATTTGATTTATTTATTTTGAGAGAGAGAGAGAGAGAGAGAGAGAATCCCAAACAGGCTCTGCACTGTCAGTGAGGAGCCCAATGTGGGACTTGAAGTCACGAACTGCAAGATCATGACCTGAGCTGAAGTTGGACACTTAACCGACTGAGCCACACAGGCACCCAGTCCTCGCCAATCTTTATATTAGGGAATAAATTTGAGAGGGTAAGTACAGAACATAAAGAGACACATTTCTGAAAAACAGATTTTAACCTTGTCTTTCAGTGTGAGAAATTAATAGGGAAAAAAAAGTAGTAGTCAACGGATTAAAATTTAGAAACTTTTCTTTTACGATGAACATTAAGAAACACAGAGTCCATTGTCCTTGTTCAAATTCTTGTCTGTCAGATTTCTGCCTTCCTGAGTGGGCTATGTGTATAGGTACTGTGGCCTGAGTATGGCAGGAATCAGCTATACCATAAAGTGTCAGTGAGAGTGGAATATTCCAAAGAGAAATGGAGAAAGAGAAGGTAAACTTGTTTTTCAGTTGCCTAATCAACACTGGCTCCCAGAGAGCAGCAGAAAAAAACAAAACAAAAAAAAAAAAAACAACAAAAAAAAAAGTTGTGGGGGAAAGAAAGTTGGCCTATTACACCTTATTAACACTTTCCTAATATCTTGTTCTTACCTTTGGGTAAACTCACTGCCAAAAGTCCTGGAAATTCCTGTATTTTTTTAATTAAGAATTTCAGACCTTTTAGCAACAATTCTTGGGACAGACAGCATTGTTTAATTAGAAACTCAGATATGCATATTGAAAAGGACGACATTTAGGTTAAGTGAGAGATGAAGGCTAAAGAAAAGAGAAATTGAGATTGAGGATCCCTGAGGAACTATCTTCCCATGGGCAAGTTTTTAGAGAGACTCCCATGAGTTGGGCAGGAATCCCTAGAGTACTCATTATGGATGCCAGATAAGAAAGCCACCTTATAGAGGGACAAAATGACAGGAAAAACCATTGCAATGGGCCATCTTTCTCTTCCCACAAATGTAAGATCCTTGAGAACTGGGACTATGTCTAATTTGTCTTTTCCTCTTGGTATCTAGAGCCACGCTTGGCACATAGAAGGCCCACAGAATGACTAAATAGGATGGTGAAGAAGAGCTTATTAGCCTCTGTAGTAAGACAGACAAGGATTTAAATCCCTGCTCTGCTAATTAGCCAGCTTTGTTACCTGTTATTTAATTACCTTAAACCTCAGTTTCCTTATCTGTAGAATGGAGATAATTATATCGCCTTACATCACAGAGTTGTTGTGAGGGTTAAAAGAGCTCATGGTGATAAAGAGTTTTAGCAATATGCTTGGCACAAAAATTCTCAATAAAAAAGAGCTATTATTATTATTATTTGTATAAGTAGTTTATAAAATGGCTTATTAAGCTGACCTCAGTTTATTGCCTAAAGTATCCTCAGCGATGTTTATTATTTTTTTTTCAATGTTTATTTATTTTTGGGACAGAGAGAGACAGAGCATGAACGGGGGAGGGGCAGAGAGAGGGAGACACAGAATCGGAAACAGGCTCCAGGCTCTGAGCCATCAGCCCAGAGCCTGACGTGGGGCTCGAACTCCCGGACCGCGAGATCGTGACCTGGCTAAAGTCGGACGCTTAACCAACTGCGCCACTCAGGCGCCCCTCCTCAGCGATGTTTAAATCTTACTTGGATATTTTGTAAAATAGAACCTCATCCAATGAGATTATGGATCACTCCTTAACCTGTTCCCCAAAGGATAAGATGAAAGTAATGGCTTAGTTTTAGCTGTGAACTATGGGAATGACCTGGGATATTATGTGGTATTCACCATATCTAAACAAAGTTGGCCTACATTGAAATCATTTTTATCCCCCAATGAAAGTCTGTTATAAAGACAAATCCTACCTACAGAAACACAGTTTCACTGATAATTTATGGATAATACTACATGCTCTCTAAGTTGTTGAGTAGAATGCTGAAGTGTGAGACACTAAAATCATATTAACCCAATACCATTCATTGTGGGGTACTTATGGAACTCAACAATAATGTTTAGAATTAAAATTCAATAAATATTTATGTCTGCTATACACAAAGCATAGTATTCAGTTCTATAAAGTAATAGAAGATAAGCAAGATGGTGTTCCTTCCCTAGAGGTCCTGTGGTCTAAAACTTGGAAATTGGGGATCTGCATCAAATGATAAAAAACAGTAAAAAGGCTTGTTGATTAAACCAAAGCAGTTTTAGTACCCAGCTTTTTAGTTTTATTTTTTAAATTTTACTTCTTAAATTTACATCCAAATTAGTTAGCGTATAGTGCAACAATGATTTCGGGAGTAGATTCCTTAGTACCCTTAGCCATTTAGCCCATCCCCCCTCCCACCCCTCCTCCAGTAACCCTCTGTTTGTTCTCCATATTTAAGAGTCTCTTATGTTTTGTCCCCCTCCCTGTTTTTATATTATTTTTGCTTCCCTTCCCTTATGTTCATCTGTTCTGTGTCTTAAAGTCCTCATATGAGTGAAGTCACATGATATTTGTCTTTCTCTGACTAATTTCGCTTAGCATAATACCTTCCAGTTCCATCCACATAGTTGCAAACGGCAAGATTTCATTCTTTTTGATTGCTGAGTAATACTCCATTGTATACATATACTATATCTTCTTTATGCATTCATCCATCGATGGACATTTGGGCTCTTTCCATAACTTTAGCTATTGTTGATAGTGCTGCTATAAACATTGGGTGCATGTGTCCCTTCGAAACAGCATACCTGTATCCCTTGGGTAAATACCTAGTAGTGCAATTGCTGGGTCATAGGGTAGTTCTATTTTTAATTTTTTGAGGAACCTCCATACTGTTTTCTAGAGTGGCTGCATCAGCTTGCATTCCCACCAGCAATGCAAAAGAGATCCTCTTTCTCTGCATCCTCGCCAACATCTGTTGTTGCCTGAGTTGTTAATGTTAGCCATTCTGACAGGTGTGAGGTGATATCTCATTGTGGTTTTGATTTGTATTTCCCTGATGATGAGCATTTTGTCATGTGTCAGTTGGCCATCTGGATGTCTTCTTTGGAGAAGTGTCTATTCATGTCTTTTGCCCATTTCTTCACTGGATTATTTGTTTTCTGGGTGTTGAATTTGATAAGTTCTTTATAGATTTTGGATATTAGCCCTTTATCTGGTATGTCGTTTGCAAATATATTCTCCCATTCTGTTGGTTGCCTTTTAGTTTTGCTGATTGTTTCCTTCGCTGTGCAGAAGCTTTTTATTTTGATGAGGTCCCAATAGTTTGTTTTTGCTTTTGTTTCCCTTTCCTCTGGAGATACATTGAATAAGAAGTTACTGTGACTGATGTCAAAGAGGTTTTGCCTGCATTCTCCTCTAGGATTTTGATGTCTTCCTGTCTTATGTTTAGGTCTTTCATCCATTTTGAGTTTATTTTTGTGTATGGTGTAAGAAAGTGGCCCAGGTTAAAAAAAAAAAAAAAAAAAAAAGAAATGGCCCAGGTTCATTCATCTGCATGTTGTGGTCCAGTTTTCCCAGCACCACTTGCTAAAGGGACTGTCTTTATTCCACTGGATATTCTTTCCTGCTCTGTCAAAGATTAGTTGGTCATACGTTTGTGGGTCCATTTCTGGGTTCTCTATTCTGTTCCACTGATCTGAGTGTCTGTTTTTGGGCCATAGTGCCCAGCTTTTTAAAACCGGAACAAATTACATCTCTTATAAGCCACTCAGGTTAATTTTGATACCTTTAAAGATTCTGTGCTAGATGAAATCATTGAACAATCAATTAGTCACCACATAGGAGAGCATGAAGTACTGAGTAGTCACTGTCTTGGCTTTGCAAAGAGCAAATTGTACCAAGTCGATTTAATTTTCTTCTTCAAGAGATTGACAGTTTATACAGACATTTAGGAAGCAGGGCATGTAATTTATCTAAACTTCAGAAAGGATTTTGATGAAGTCACATGTGCCATTTTAGCACTAACTCAAAGGATATGATCCAGTCCAGACCATATTCCTCCTGTAGGAAGAGGCACACCTCTCTGACAAGTCACAATTGAAAATGCTTACTGAGAGCTTGGTGTCAATAATGAACCCTCTCCTATAAATGCATAATCTAATGCTGGAGTTCTATTCTGAGTGTCTATCTGTGTCATAGATAAATAATTGAAAATAAACTCACGTTGGGGTGCCTGGGTGCCTCAATCAGTTGAGCATCTGGCTTTGGCCCAGGCCATGATCCCACAGTTCGTGGGTTCGAGCCCCACATCAGGCTTTGCACTGACAGTATGGAGCCTGCTTAGGATTCTCTATCTCCCTCTCTCTTTGCCCTTCCTCTGCCCCCCCTCTCTCTTTCTCCGAAAAATAAATAAACATTAAAAAACAAAAGAAAAAAACTCATGTGTTGGCTGAGGAAAGCTCTGATACAAGGACTTGGGGAGATTGTTATGGTTTAAATGACATGATCTTAAACCATAAAAATGAACCATTATGTACTCTGCGAAGGGCAATAGGACCAAGTTCATAATCACATGCTGTGGTGATCATGAACAATACCAAAGATAGATAAAAAGTGGGAGTGCTTGGCCATAAATATGGCAAAGAAAGACTTGGTAGTCAATGGTGGAACCCGATCCATGTATCGCTGAACAATTCTGTGTTATTATTTGTAAGTAACACATAATTTTAGACCGTGTAAAAGGGAACATGATTTGCAAGCACGGGGCGCCCAGAAGTCATTACTCTACAATAGTCTGTTTTAATCACAATTCTCAGACTACTCTAATTTTACACTGCAGGGAAGCTAGATGGTCCAGAGAAAAAACCTTCTAAATATGTAAGATGATGAGTGGATATTTCTTTAAAGTTCA
Source organism: Lynx rufus (assembly GCF_022079265.1). Taxonomy (NCBI): domain Eukaryota; kingdom Metazoa; phylum Chordata; class Mammalia; order Carnivora; family Felidae; genus Lynx; species Lynx rufus. Next base: position 64,625,389 of record NW_025814896.1, read on the forward strand.
GACTAGAGAAGAGCGACCACTCTTCAAATTTTATAGTCATTTGTTGAGTAGCAGATATATATGTCAGATTGTCAAGTTATTTCATGTCAGTTTCTGGAGCAAGTGTTTTGTTTTGTTTTGTTTTTACAGGGGGAGTATATAAAACAAATCAGCTTAAATGTGGCAAGAGTGTGGGTAGGTAAAGGAAGAACTCTTTTCCTATTGAGTTCATTAAACGCTAAAACATGTTATCAGAGGGTATCTGAAATATTTTTTTCTTGTAAGCTGAAAACAGAATAGACAGCCTTCTGCCTAATGTAGCATAGGTGTTGAAGGCTCTGGTTTAGTCCAATGGTTCCAAAATCTGACAGTGTCAGGATCACTTGGATAGAATTTTTTTGTAAAATAGTTTTCTTGAAGTGTAACTGACCTACTATAAATTGCATGTATTTCAAGTATATAACTGGATAAGTTTTGACTTAAATATATACCCATGAATCTATTACCACACTTAAGATAACAAATATACTCGTTATTTCCAAGAGTTTTCCCATGCCCCCTTGTAGTTCTTCTTCCCAGACCTTTCTAGACAAACATTGTCTGTTTTCCGACACTATAAAATTGCATTTTCTCAAATTTTATGTAAGTAGAATCCGATGATTTGTACTTTTTTTCATGTTGCTTCTTTCACTTAGCAGGTTGATTTTGAGTTTTATCCATGCTATAATGTATTTCAGTAGTTCATTCCTCTTTGTATTGTATTCCATTGTATGGAGATATACAGTTTGTTGATGTATTTTTCCTTTGATGGACATGTGGGTTGTTTCCAGTTTTTTATTATTACAAATAAAGCTGTTGTGAAGATTTATGTACAAGCTTTTGTATAGACATAAGCTCTCATTTTCCTAGGGTAAATACTTAGGAGTAGAATGTTTGGATCATTATGGTAGGTATATATTTGACTTTGGGGGAAACTGCCAAATTATTTTCCATTTACAAAGTGGTGGTTCCATTTTACACTCCCATCAGCACTTGTCGGTGAGTTCTGCCAACACTTGATGATGAGTGAATGTCTTTAATTTTAGACATTCTAATGGGTGTATAGTGGTATCTCATTACAGTTTTAATCTAAACTGACCCAATGACCAGAGATGTTGAGCATCTTTTCATGTGCTGATTTGACATCTGAGTATCTTCTTTGGAGAAGTGTCTCTTCAGCTTTTTTGCCCATTTTTTTAATCTGGGCATTTGTTTTATTATTGAGTTTTGAGAGCTCTTTATGTATTCTGAATACAGGTCCTTTAGCAGATATATGATTTCAAATATCTTCTCCCAGTCTGTAGTTTGCCTTTTCATTCTCTTAACAGTGTCTTTCAAAGGAAGGTGTTTTTCATTTTGTTGAAGTCCAATTCATCCTTTTGTTGGTGTGGTTTTTTTTTTTTCAGATCATGCTTTTTGTTCATGTCTACAAACTTTTTTTTTAGTTTACTTATTTTGAGAGAGAGAGAGAGAGAGAGAGAGAGAGAGAGAGAGAGAGAATCTCAAGCAGCTCTGCACTGTCAGTGTGGAGTCCAGTGCAGGGCTCAAACTCACGAACTGTGAGATCATGACCTGAGCTGAAATCAAGAGTGGGACACTTAACTGACTGAGCCACCCAGGCACCCCTAGAAACTCTTTGATCACCAATATTTTCTCTTAGGTTTCTTAAAGAAGTTTTATAGTTTAAGTTTTATAGTTAGGTCCATGATCATTTTGAATAATTTTTTGATATATGGTACAAGGTATGGATCAATGTTTTTATTTTATATATGGATACCTAGTTGTTCCTGCATAATTTGTTGAAAAGACTGCCTTTTCCCACTGAATTGTCATTGAACTTGTGTCAAAAATCATTTGTCTATATATGTTTGGGTCTATTTCTGGATTCCAGTTGCATTGGTTTACTTGTTAGAGTGTTCTGAGATCCATTTTCCAATGTATGTGTGAGCATTCTAAGCAATGCTCAGGAGGCCAGTTGGACATTCTATAATTCACCTCAATGCCGATGCTCCCCGAATTCCACAGGCTGAGGACTCTGCCTCACAAGGCCAGCTTCTACTTCAGATGCCAGTTGCAAGCCAAGGTTGTTACCTTCTGGCTGACTGGCTAGAAATCCACAACCCCCTCCTTGGGTCCAGTTAATTTGCTAGAGTGGCTTACAGAACTCAGGAAACCCATTTACTCTTTGGATTACTAGTTTATTATAAAAGGATATGATAAAGGATAAAGATGAACATCCAGATGAAAGAGATGTATAGAGCAAAGTATGTGGAAAGGGCTCAGAGCTTCCACGCTCCCTGAGTGGGTCACTCTCCCCAAATCTCTACACCTTCACCACCATAGAAGCTCTCTAGACCCGTCCTTTTGGGTGTTTATGGAGACTTCATTACACAGGCATGATTGTTCAAATCATTGGCCAATGGTGATTGATTGAATCTCCAGCCCCTTTCCTCTTCCCAGAGGTAGAGGAGTGGGATTGAAAGTTCCAACCCACCTGTCACTTGGCTGGTTCCCCTGGCAACCAGCCTCCATCCTTAGGTGACAAAGTCACCTCACTGACCCAACAAAAGACACCCCAGTCTCTCTCACCACTTGGGAGATTTGATTCCAAGGGTTTTAGAAGCTCTGTGCCAGAAACTGGGATGAAGATCAAATATGTATTTCTTACTGTAAATCACAACTTCACACTTGTCCAACTTTACCCTGAAACCATGCTATTTTGGTTGCTTGATCATTATAGTAAGTCTTAAAATCAGGTAATCTTAGTCTTTCAACTTAGATCTTCTTTTCAAAAACGTTTTGATTATTCTAGGTCTTTGCATTCCATATGAATTTTAGAATCATCTTGTTAATTTTTACTTGACTGCCAGGATTTTCACTGAGATTGCATTGAATCAATAGATCAGTTTGGAGAGAATAGGCATCTTAACATCATTAAGTCTTCAAACCCATGAACATGGTATATCTCTCCATTAATTTAAAATTTAAGTTTCTGTCAGCAATGTTTTGTGATTTTCATTGTACCAGTCTTGTGTATCTTTTGTCAGATTTATCTCTAAGTGCTTTGTATTTTTAAATGCTATTGTAAATTTTATTTAAAAATTTTAAATTTCCAATACCTTGTTGCTATTATGTAGAAATACAGCTGCTTTGTGAATTGACCTTATATCCTGCAACCTAACTAAATATTAGCTTTTTTTTTTTTGGTAGATTCCATAGAATGTTTTGCATAGACAATCATATTACATGCTAATAATGACAGTTTTACTTATTCTTTTCCCATCTGGATATCTTTTATTTCTTTTTCTTGTCATTCTGCAACTGACTAGAACTTCTACTATAGTGTTAACTAGAAGTTACAACAGGGGATATATATATTTGTGAGAGATATTGGGCTTGTGAATTTTCTCATAATGTCTTTGTCTGGTTTTTGTATCAGGGTAGTGTCCTCATAAAATGAGTTGGACAGTACGCTTCCTTTTCAATTTTCTGAAAGAATTTGAGAAGAATTGGTATTATTGTCTCCTTTGCTATTTGGTAGAATGCACCAGTGAAGCCAGCTGGGCCTAGTAAATCCCAGATCTGTGGGTGAGCTTACAAATTTGTTTGTAACAAGCTTCCCATCTGATTCTGATTGGATAAAATGTGATTTCTTAAAGGCCCATCCAATCATCAAGCAGCCAGGGAAGTGGCAGTTCTCAAGAGGTAACAGGGTCATGATCAACCTGTGAGTCTCAGCTTCAAACTATGTTTGTGTCATCACAGACCTGCATCACTAAACTGTAGAACTTTCTCTCCCAGAAAATTCCATGCAGAAAACTCTGTCAGGAAGTCATTCTGGCAGAATTGTAAGAATTGTAACAAGTCTAAAATTTACTTGGTAATTAGGAATATGCATATAGATTCCTATTTCATAGCCAATAGACAATTGAACATTTGCTCCAATCTGCCATGAAATCAAACTTTTTAAAGTTATGTTTTTATAAGGAAAATAGGTTTTTCCATGTTATTGATTAGATCTTTGCTCTGTTAAAGTTTGGAAAGATTAAAATCCTTTTCAGTAATTGTGAAATTTCTACTGATAAAAGTCACCTTAGAGGTTGTTTATTACATAATAAATTCAAGTTAGTTGTTTTCTCTTCCAGAGAACAGCTCTCTAAGGGTGTCATTGCAATTCCCTAAGTGCCTGTTAATTGACTGGTTGATTTATCTGTACCAGATTTGATGAACTGTGATGTTACTGTTTTCACAGAGGTTCAACTTTCACAGAGACTAGTTAACTATCATTGTAACTAAGTTCTGATTCTAGGAAGGTGGTACCAATTTGTGAATAATAGGTTTCCACTGACTGTGTACTTACATACAAACATTTTGTTTGACTAAATATAGAATCATCAAAAAAATCTAATGTCATAATTCCTTGTAGTGAATCTATAACCAATAATATTCACCAGCCAGTGATATCACCACTTTATGTAGGAAGCATGTCACTTTCTGGGCTTTATTTAAATTCCAGTTAGTTACCGTAAAGTGTAATATCTGTTTCAGGTGTACAATATAGTGATTCAGCACTTCCTTACAATACCCTGTACTCACCACAAGTGCCCTCCTTAATCCCCATCATTTATTTAACCCATCCCCTCCCCTGCCTCCTTTGGTAACCATCAGTTTGTTCGCTATAGTTAAGAGTCTGTTTTTTGGTTTGCCTGTCTCTTTCCCCCAGCCTTTTCTTGTTTTGTTTCTTAAATTCTGCGTATGAGTGACATCATATGGCATTTGTCTTTTGCAGTGACTTATTTTGCTTAGCGTAATACTCTAGCTCCATCTATCTCATTGCAAATGGCAAGATTTCATTCATTTTTATGGCTGATTAATATTCTATTGTGTGTATATGTGTATACACACACACACACACACACACATATCACTTCTTTATCCATTCATAGTCAATGGACACTTGGGCTGTTTCCATAATTTGTCTATCATAGATAATGTTGCTATAAACATCGGGGGGCATGTATGCCTTTGGATTAGTATTTTTGTATTCTTTGGGTATCTGAGCTCTTTTTAAATTTTAATTTATGTTCCAGTAAGGAGTGGAAACGTGATACTATTTGGTAGATGGTGTTTAAGTGTATATATTACAATCCCTCAGAAGTTCTTAACCCTTTTTATTCCATGGGCCCCTTTGATATTAGATGATGCTTATAGATCCTTTCTCAAAATAATGTTGCAAATGTATTAGTAAAATTATAGGAATACAAAAGAAACCAATTACACTTAAATACAGTTATCAAAATATGTTTAAAACACAATTGTGGTGTAGTAATATATGTGCTTCCTTATTCATGCAATAAAATAATAAGCTCTAGTTGCAGCTATAATAACTATTGTAATTTGTCATTAAGAATGAGCCACTACTTGGCATTTGGAAATAACTGCAACAACTATAATGTCAATGAAAATATCGCTGTTCATAGCCTACCTTTGTAACTGAAGAAAATGCTAAAATTTCAAGAGTTTAGTAAAAAACGGATATTTTTTTCCTTCCAAGCTCATGGACCCCTGAATTCACTCCATGAATCCTAAGAAACCCTGCTTACTTTCTGTTCATTTTTAATGAAAATTCGAATCGCGAAAAACAAGTTATGCAAAAAATAAATTATGAAGGAATATGAGAGAAAAAGTGAAGGTCCATTTTTCTTGTGGAATTGGTTGAATTGGTATTCAACATTTTGATATACATTTTTTTTTACGTTCCATTACTTCCTGCTGGAATTAGCATTGTCCTTTTCAATGAACCACTAATGAACAGCCTGACAAGTATGACTTAATCATACAGCACTTTTAATCTGTGAAACCTATTTAGAATGTTAGCACAAAATAGAAATATAATGATATAAAGGAGAGAATTATATACCATAATGAAATCCCAGCTTAGAAGAATCTAAAGGCTGCAAGCTTGGGACCCTTAAAATCAGAAGTCCTTTGGGTCTCACTCAGTTTAGAAACTTGTTGAAGGCTCTGGGTGGTAAGATGATGGTGAGGGAGGATACAAGAGAACAAAAAGAAGGAACAAATAAAGTCCTGTTTGCAAAATATGAGGCTCAGAAGAATTACATCCTATTACAGGTGTTCAGTAGATATGCCAAACATCATATTTGCAAGTCACTAACTGGCATTGCGTGATTAAATTGAGTAATTGCACATGTTGGTAAAAAGCCATAATTACCTAAGAAAAATGTATGCATTTTGTCTGAGTAGGGTTCACCCCTTTATCATGTCTTTTAAATTTTGATCAACTAAAAATCTGCTAGCAATGTAAAGTTCTCCACTTGCGTGGACCCTGGCACATGGGGGTTTTTGATCATTGTTTACTCAACAGTTAGCTTTAACATTTAAGGTGACATGGAAGCATACTTAAAACTGGCAAGAATTGGGGCGCCTGGGTGGCGCAGTCGGTTGGGCGTCCGACTTCAGCCAGGTCACGATCTCGCGGTCCATGAGTTCAAGCCCCGTGTCAGGCTCTGGGCTGATGGCTCGGAGCCTGGAGCCTGTTTCCGATTCTGTGTCTCCCTCTCTCTCTGCCCCTCCCCCGTTCATGCTCTGTCTCTCTCTGTCCCAAAAATAAATAAACATTGAAAAAAAAAATTAAAAAAAAAAAAACTGGCAAGAATTGCCTCGCTATGAGAAGCTTTGGGACTTGGTCAGAAATTTCTGTTTTTCTCCATTTCTCCAACATTGTGACAATAACTCATCGTCTATTTACAAATGGAAAGCAACACTTCATGGTACCTGGCAGCTTTCAAAGCTAGATTCTATCTGTCCTTGTGTGAAGGGCTCCAGTCACACCATTGTAAGATATTTTCTTCTGACCATCTGGCAGTTCTTCAGAACCCTTCTCTCTCAACCTTTACAGCTACTGCACTAGTTACAGCTAATCCTTTCAATGAATGAGCTGGAAAATGTAGGTACATCAATATCATATCCTTTTAGAGCCCATTTAATCCATGCCCTATTATTATTTCGTTTAATAGGGCCATTATCTTCTGTGGAAATGAAAAGTAATTTGTCAGAATCATTTCTAAAATTTTAAAGATCAGTCTATGTAAATTTTTTTAAATAAAAGAAACCCTAGATTTTTTTCTTTAAAGAATCTCAAACACACTCACTAAAAATCTCAGAAATGGGAATCTAGGGCTTAGATTTCAAACATGTGTTAGGTCTTATTTTTCAGCCTGGGTTCTAACATGTCTAGTCTAATAACCCAGCTCAGGTTGGGCTGATAGTATTCCTAAGAAAGAGTTTATATTAACAGTGACATTAATTACCCCAGCAAGGCCAATAAAACAATTTGTATGTTTCTCTTATTGTTTGCTTTAAGAAGCTAAGAAGAGGTTCATTCCAGTATGGGAATTTTATGAATTTTCCTTACTCTATGGACTTTGGTTTTTAAATACCTTATTTTGCGATTTATGAATAAGCTCATAGACGTGTCTAGTGTTCTCATTTTAACCAAGGTTTTACTTCATGAAAAACCCATGTTGGCTGAAAAGTTTTGTTAGAAATGCTGTTAGTATTTCCACATTCTGAAATTTACATTTATAATCGAATCGAAATGAAAAAAGCCTTTTTTTTCCTCCAGATTCAGAGTTTAAAACTGTATTCACAATACCCTGTCCCCAGCTCACCATTTCATACACATCCCCATCACCATAATACCAAGTTTTTGACAGAAACCTTTCCCCTAGTGTTTTCCAATTTCGTGTTTAGGTACTTTAGCTTGGGCAAGTTATTGTCCCCATTGTTCAGTTAACACACACACACATGCGTGCCGGTGCATGTTGGCAAACTCTCCCTGAGTTGTAGGATGAAATTGATTTGTTATTCCCAAGGTTTCTTGGTGTTAAAATTAATTTTTAAAATTTCCATGGAGAGCGTTATGGTGACTTCTGGGAAATTATTCTTTGTTTTTCTTTTTTGTTTTTGGGGTTTTTTTGGTCACATGGGGATTGAAACTGCCCAGTGTTTAGACTCATGAATTTATGTGAGGTTTGGCTAACAATTGAGCTACCTCTGGAGATTAGAGTCCCTCAGCCTCCTCTGTTGATACTGTCTTTTCCTCTAATTGCTGGGTTTCTGTCATAGCCTAAGTTTAAGGAAGGAATAATATACATCTCCAAGTTAATTATAACATCTGGCTCTATTTTGACACCCTTAGACTGACTATAAATATCAGCCATGCTTTAAAAAAAAAAGTCATAAAACTGGAAGAAACCTCAAGAGGTCACTTATGTAGTTTCCTTTCTTAGGGACTATGTTTCCAGAAAGAGGAAAATCTAGTCTCTGTTCTAGGATGTAGTTACTTTTATCATCAAACATTTCAAATATAGTAAGAAACAAACTCTTTCTTACTGTTCTCTAAACTCCATTCCTCATATTTCATTTTCTTCCATTTTAAAATATTGAACACTTTAGTTTTAAAATTTCTTTTTGAAATCTCTGCTTTAAAACTTATTATTAAACAGTTTCCCCATTCTCTTAATTACTTTTTAGTTTTTCCTAATTAAGTAGACAATTTGGAAAACATACAGAGTTAAAAAGAAAAAAAAAATAGTCCCATGTCCAGAGGTAATAACTTAGATATTAGTGTATGTCTTTTGGTTCTTTTTTTAATATCTGTGCTTTTTAACTTGTGTTTTGCAAAAGTGATATACTGTACATACTATTTTGTAGTTTGATTTTCAAAGATCTGTCACTCAGTTATGATAATAAACATTCTTCCACCCTCTTTTTTAATGAGTACCTAGCATTCTATTTTTTGAATGCACCACATGACCCAACCTCCCAACCTGTTTTCCCAGCAATTGTATTAAGAAAACAGACTATGGAAATGTTGAAATAATTTTACAGTGAACACACACATACGCACCACTTAGCTTTTACAACTAACATTTTATTATAGTTGCTTTATCACCTATCAATTGAACTAGCCCTCTCTCTACCTATCAAGACGTCTTGTATTTTTTATGTGTTTCAGTATACTAGTATACTCCTCCCCCTTCAAGTACTTCAGTGCTCATTACAATAAGTGTATTCCCTAATCCCCATAACCTATTTCACCCATTCCCCCCGCTCAACTCCCCTCTGTCAACCATCCGTATGTTCTCTATAGTTAAGAGTCTGCTTCTTGGTTTGTCTCTCTCTTTTTTTTTCCTCTTTGTTTTGTTTCTTAAATTACACATATGAGTGGAATCATATAGCATTTATCTTTGACTTATTTCACTTAGCATTATAGTCTCTATATCCATCCAGGTTGTTGTAAACAGCAGGATTTCATTCTTTTTTATGGCTGAATAATATTCCACTGTATAAATATAGCACATCTTTTTTTACCATTCATCTATCAATGGACACTTGGGCTGCTTCTGTATCTTGGTTATTGTAAATAATGCTACATTAAACAATAGTGCATGGGGGTGCCTGGGTGGCTCAGTCAGTTAAGCGTCCGACTTTGGCTCAAGTCACGATCTCGCAGTTCATGGGTTTGAACCCTGCATCGGGCTCTGTGCTGACAGCTCAGGGCCTGGAGCCTGCTTTGGATCCTGTGTCTCTCTCTCCCTCTGTCTCTCTCTCTCTCTGTCTCTCTCAAAAGTAAATAAACGTTAAAAAATTTTTTTTAAACAATAGCACATGTATCCCTTTGAATTAGTGTTTTTATATTTTTTGCACAAATACCCCGTAGTACAATTACTGAATTGTATGATAGTTCTATTTTTAACTTTTTGAGGAAACTCCTGAACCTATATTTAAAAAAACAAAAATTGTTTTACATTTAAGTTGTTTTCCAATCTATTGGAAAAAATAATGTACTCATTAGTGTAATTGAATCAGCTTTCTGTTGCTGCATAACAAAATACCTCAAAGCTTAGTGGCTTACCAATGCTTTATTTGCTCATGGTTGTATGGGTCAACAGTATAGGCTGAGCTCAGCTGGGCAATTTTTCTGCTGGTCACAGTGGGGATTATTCCTGCCACCACAATCATGTGTCAGCTTTGCTGAGTCTTCTGGAGCAAGATATTCTCACTTGATGAATCCCTAGAATTGGAGTTCGATTATATAAAGTTATACATACCCATAGCCAAATTATCCTTATTAATTATTTAAAATGTTTTTCTTCCTTTAGGTTCTCTTTGCATTTTTTAAATTCAAAGTCATTTTAGCTCAGAATAACTTCTTGAGATGCTGGCTGGATTCATTTTAATCAATATATTGAGTTAGACATTAAGAACAATACAAAAGAAAGAAATATAAGACATCGTCTGTTTTTCAGGAAGTCATAATCTAGTTGGGAACACCAACACTTACAAAATAGTCAAATTGAATTATAAGAACTTGTATAGTTGTCAAATTGCTTACTTCTTTCCCTTCTCTGGAGGATAGACTGGGTTAACTACTTAACATCTAGTAAGCATTCAGTAAATACTTAGTAACTACCATTGTATTTCAGAAAGGGGCTAAATTAAAGTTCTGTAGATTGGGGGTTTTGTTAAGGAGGTAGGACTTCATTTCTGTCTTGGATTAGAGGTATAATTTAGATAGACTAGGGAAGAGTGTATAGATTCATGTATAGAATCATTTTATTTTATTTTATTTTATTTTATTTTATTTTATTTTATTTTATTTTATTTTATTTTATTTTATTTTATTTTATTTTATACTGTTCAAAAAAATTATGGTTAGAAATTTACCTTCTTTATCACAAACACAAAACTATCTGCTGAAACATTTGCCACTGAGCTCACAACAGGGATTGCTAAAGTGCTTATTTCACTACCATCTTTAAATTTCTGACCGTCCTTTATAATACTAAGTGTGACCGGAAGGGAAACAACCAATTTCCCCAAATTCAGAAACCCTTTCTTTTCTGCAAACCCCGCCTAGTAGAATTCATGGAAATATGTTTGAGGGATTTTGTGGGCGGAAGCAAACCTATGAAAGCTCATCTAATTTTTTTTTTTTTACATTCACTAAAATAAAATACTAATTTCAGCGACTGAATACACATATTAAAATAGTTATAATGAGATCCTGAAGAATTAAAGCCATAAGCGTTTCAGGCTCTCCATCAGCCTTGATTTCAACCCTACGCTTACAACTTCAATTTGTGCTTGTTGCAGCACGTGCTTATACTAACAGTTTGATGTCTTTTCCCCTGAGTGTAAGTGTTGATCCTCCAGCAAATTTTATGATACAGAGTTGACTTCCATTGTCTAATTCCCACCGTGGTCCCAGAGATGGAGAAAACTGGACTTGTAAGCTGTTTGTGGCTCATTTTGTTCAAACAGCCTGAATGAGTGTGCCTTTGCCCCCATTTCAGTAGGAGTGTTAACATTGCCTTAGTTCCAGACTAAGTGCTTTCAGTCCCTGATAAATGTAGCTTTCCAAGGCCTTCGTATACTTTCCCTCAGCTTCCTGTCCCTCACCCTCTCCCTCTCCAAGACATTCATGGTAATACCTCTGTTCTCCTCTACTTTATTTCCCCTTATTTTTCTATCCCTCAATTCCTTTTTTTCTTAATTATTTGTGGAATAGGGAATCCAAAACTCCTGAGGGTAAAAAAGAGCCATAATTGAAAGTGAATTTCACCTCAGGGGAACTCAAAGTTAAGAAACGATCATCCTATTAGAGCACATATCCATACTTAGCATACACAGAAGTGTTGCCTCCTTCACACTTGTTATCTTAACCTATCTCTGCTGCTGTTGCTCCCAGCATTTTTGTTAGGATCTTTTCAAACCGTTGCATGTTGTCTTGAATATACTTGGTGGTGGCAAATCTTCTTTCTTGAGAGGTGAGTTTTGTTTTGGAAGCAGATACAGGTTATTTGCAATCAATATGGGTGATTTCACCGGAAGGAATCACACTGGGTAACATGTGTTTACACACAGCACCTTTCCATACACACACAGGTGTACAATCACACGTATATAAGGCAATGAGACTAATTAAGATACGTGTAGAAAAAGTAGTTTCCACAGGTGGCTGTTGCTGTTGTTGTGTTTGGTTAAGCACACCACTTTAGAATTTTAAGAAGCAAAAGGTCGGCACTGAAAGAGGCTTAGTGGGCATTTATTTTAATACCCTGAGGAAACGAAGACACAGAAAGATGAAATGACTCCTCTGAAGTCCCATGGTCAGTGATTCAGAGCTCTTCTTCTTCTGTGAATGCACATCTTGTTCGTCCGAATTCCCCAACACGAAAGTGAGTTCTGATGGAGTAGAATCTTGTACGTTGAGGTTCTTAAGAAATTTTGATGTTAATGGTAGAAAGCAGCCCTTTCTTTCTTTCTTTCTCTTTCTTTCTTTCTTTCTTTCTTTCTTTCTTTCTTTCTTTCTTTCTTTCTTTCTCTTTCTTCCTTTCTTTCTTCCTTTCTTCCTTTCTTCCTTTCTTCCTTTTTTTCTAACTTCTTTAAAATATCCTTTTTTTCAACCCCTTTCAAATATTCTTAACAGCTGCAAACTATTGAAGAATAATCGATTGGTAAATTTCCTTTTTAATTGGAAATATATAAAAGGAAAGAAGATTTCTATATTGCCCGTGATCATTGGAGGAACTTGAGGCTACCCTCAACTGAACACTTCACATGAGTATCGTTCAAAATGAACTACTCCAGGAACCCATTACCTGTTGTTGTGTTTTATGAGGGTTTGGAGCTGCCTTTTCAAGCATATTATAAAATCAGCTGTCTATACTACTTTCCAAAATCAGGACTTTTTTTTTAAGTTTATTTATTTATTTTGAGAGAGAGAGAGAGAGAGAGCACAAGCAGGGCAGGGTCAGAGAGAGAATCCCAGGCAGGCTCCCAATGCCAGTGCTGAGCCCGATGTGGGACTCGAACTCACGAACTGGGAGATCATGACCTGAGATGAAACCAAAAGTCGGACTCTTAACTGACTGAACCACCCAGGCACCCCCCAAAATCAGGACTTTCAAACTAACTCCTAAAGTATTAGCCAAAAGGGATCCCCACTGCTATAATAAACAATGTGTGTAAAATACCTGTTTTGTAAAGTGATTTGGAAAGGAAAACAGGTGAGGAAATGAGACAATACTTGATCATCCGGAGAAACAAAGTGGCCGAAAAATTGCCTTTCAAAATGACAAATATCCTTCTCCATTTAAATACCCTCAAAGATCAGCCTCTTTACCATCTCGGGAGTCTGAAGATCTTAGACTCCATGATTCTCACTCAGTGTTGGAAGAGACCGTAGAGTAATGGCACCCACAGCCGGTCCACCAGCCTGTGACAAGCAGTCTATGACAGCACGTTAGCCTCAGTAGTGCAGTGAGGAGGAGGTAGATGATGGGGTGAACTTGTCATAGAGCTAAATATACCCGGCTTACTATTGAAATATCATTTTCGAAATGACTGTAATAATAGATCTTTGCTGTTATTGTTTATTTTTAGTTCTTGCTGTTATTATTCGTTTTCATAATGATCTTTCTCAGCAAAGTCGGGGGCCCCGAACTTTAAAAACAAATTGTACCATTCAGGAAATTACAAAAATCTGGGCACCACTGCATTAGAGGTTATCCAGTTCAATTATCTACCCTTCCAGAATATAAATAAAGTGCCTCGTGTAGAATTTCAGTATTTAACCAAAGTTGAATAGATTACTGAGAAGATTTTTAATATGACCCCCGCCTGACACACACACCCCACGTCCCCCAAGATCACTCTGCTAGACTCGTCTTCTATAGTTAATATTCAGCAGATTATTGCAGCAGTCTCTAGGCAGTAATTTTTTCCCTTCCATTTTCATGACCATCCTGAAGCCTTCACTGAAGCCCAGCCTGCTTATATAGATCCTGAATTGTTTGTCAGTATTAGTAGCTCGTAATAGTGATGTGTCACGCAGCACCTCTTACTGTTCTTATAACAGTTCTGTGGTTTTAAAGTTATTTTGGTAGCAGTTCCTTTATCATCAGAGGGAACATTTTGCCTCAATAGGAAATTCATTCTGTGCAGACAGGCTGCAAATTCCCATGACATGGTAGGCTCATCTGTCAAAGAATATTTTTTATTCCCATTTACCTCTTTGATTACATTCAGAATGCCCCAGTAATGCTGATGAGATCATTCTGACTCTTAAGAACATTTTCTTCATGTTTTCCATCATCTCCAATAACATAAAAGGTTTAACTCACAGCGGAAATGGTAGCGAAATCTCTTCTTTTCTCTTTGGGAAGCTAATTTGGGGAAAGGAGGTTGATACATGAAGCTTTAAAAATATTTTAAAAATTAGCAGTACCTGTGTTTATTTCTTAACTGAACACCAAATTGCTCTTGCCTGTGTCACATTTGCATACATGTGGGTCCTAGCAGTGAACATAAAAGCTCCAGTGAGTTACACAAAAAAGATATTTTCTGCTTATTGTCAATTCTACCTATCATGTATTGGAAGAACAGGAGATACTCTGAATTCTTGATACGTTTTCTCGTGAAATGTGGTGTTTTATGTGCCATAATGAGGCCCAAAATAAGTAAACCCTTGGCTGTAGTGATTTAAGAGCAGAGATCTATAATTGATATAATTAGATGCCTAATTGGCATTTTCAATGAAGTCTGTATTTGTGCATATGGAAGTAATTATAATTCAAAACTTTCTGATTTTTTATCCTCTATCCTCCAAATTCTAGCAGTGTATATGGGTTTCTTGTTAAAAAATATTTTATTATGAAATATTTTAAACATTTGCAAGAGTAAAGATAATAATATAATGAGCCCAGTATACCCATCACTACTTTAATAATCAAAGCTTGCAGGTCTAGTTTCATTTATATCTCCTTGCACCACTCTGTCTCCATGAGATTATCTCAAATAAAATACCAGACATCATTCATCCTGAAGAACTTTAATCCATAAATTGTGCACCAAGAATGCATCTAAAATGTTTTCTTTAATACCATCAAATATTCAAAGAGTTCAAGTTTTCTTTCCTCTTGATTATCTCATCATATATACATGTTTACAGTTTGTTTGAATCTGGATCAAACTAGAGTCCACATATTTTATTTGGCTAATACTTTTCCTGAATCTCTTAAACTGAGGTTTCCTCCTCCTTTGTAAAAATTCTCTTGGGGCACCGGGGTGACTCAGTTGGTTAAGCCTCCGATTCTTGGTTTCAGCTCATGTCTTGATCTCACAGCTCATGAGCTTGAGCCCTGCATCCGGCTCTGTCCTGACAGGGCGGAGCCTGCTTGGGATTCTCTCTCTGTCTCTCTCTGCCCCTTCCCTGCTCTCTCTCTCTCTCTCAAAATAAATAATTAAACTTAAAAAAAATTCTCTTGCCAATCATTTATGAAACAAACTAGGTCATTCGTCGTGTAGAATTCCCCATATTCTGGATTATTTGGATAGTACCTCCTTGGGAGTATTGAGAGAGAGAGAGTGCATGAGCATGAACGGGGGGGGGGGCAGAGAGGGAGGGAGAGAGAGAGAGAGAGCTCCATCTCACGAACTGTGAGATCATGACCTGAGCTGAAATCAAGAGTCAGATGCTTAACCAACTGAGCCACCCAGGTGCCCCTTCATATTTTATTTTAATATCATCTTTCATCTTTTGCTGGGAATGTAAATCTCAACATGTCTTCATTTCTCTACTTCATTCAAGTAAAGTACTGTATTTATTCATTCAAGGAAGTCCAGTCCCCAAGTCTAACTTATTCTTGCCATACCAGTCAATCACATTGGCAGGGTTTTTTTTTTTATGTTTAAAAAATTTTTTTTAATGTTTATTTTTGAGAGAGAGAGACAGAGTGTGAGTGGGGGAGAGGCAGAGAGAGTGGGAGACATAGAATCTGAAACAGGCTCCAGGCTCTGAGCTGTCAGCACAGAGCCCAATGCAGGGCTCAAACTCAGGAATGGTGAGATCATGACCCAAGCCGAGGTCAGACGCCCAACTACTGAGCCACCCAGGTGCCCCTTTTTATGTTTTCTTTTAAAATTTAAAGTCAAGTTAGTTAACATATAGTGTAGTGTTGGTTTTAGGTATAGAATTTAGTGATTTATCACTTACATATGACACTCAGTGCTCATCCCAACAAGTGCCCTCCTTAATGCCCATTTAGCCCATCCCCTCCCCCAACACCTCTCCAGCAGCCCTGTTTGTTCTCTGTATTTAAGGGTCTCTTATGGTTTGCCTCCCTCTCTGTTTGTATCCTATTTTATTTTTCCTTCCTTCCCCTGTGTTTATGTTTTGTTTCTTAAATTCCACATGAGTGAAATCATATGATATTTGTCTTTTTCTGACTAACTTATTTTGCTTAGCATAGTACACTCTAGTTCCTTCCACGTTGTTGCCACATTTGCAGGTATTTTAAAGAGAAAATTACATATAAAAAGACTGCTTTCCCACTTGTTCCTAGACCTTGAAAATAGAGATTAATCAACTTAAAATTTTAGCTCATTCTTACTTGTGGGTGGAGAGAGTTCCACTGAGGTGTACAAAGGCCATTTTAAGCCCTTTAGGTAAGAGTCTTTGTAAGTGACTCCTAATATGGCCATAAATTCTTCATTACCAAGTGCTTGTTAACCACTGTAATTTTATGGAATTCAGTTTCTGAAATTACAAATTTTGTTCCAATGGGCTAATTCTCTTCTTTTCCAAAATGTTCTAATTTAGTGTTTCTCGGCTTGTTGGGGAGGAAGGAGAGAGAATGGGCTTATTTCCAGAAGGATGGATTGGGAATTATCCTTAAGGTTTTGAATGCCCCCTGATCTTCCCCTCCCTGCCTCCGCCTTATCCCTACTGAATTGAACACTCCCATGTAGTGTTCAGTCATCACCACTACTATTGATGGAATCATCAGACATCTGTCAGATGTGCTGGGGATGGAAGAGAGGTTGAAAACCACCGTCTATCTGTGTAAGACCCTCATGAGAAAGTTGCTGTATAAAGTTGCAGTGTGCCTCGTTGACTTTCAAAGTCATCTTACCCTAGGACGTTGACTATTAAGAAAACAGAGGTCAGAGAGTATCGTGACTTTTCTTTCTGCACTAAGGAAGAAGGCTCATTTCACGTACCTAGACTAGATTACGGAGGAGGATACATGTCTGACTAGAGAAATGAGTGTATTCATTTAGTGGGGTTTTACCCAGTGTCTACTTACTATTGCCCGGTGCAAATCTCTGAGGGAGAAAGAAAATAAAAATTTTAAGTGCCCCTTGCCCCCGAGAGCTTTTAGTTTGGTTGAAGAGAAAAGGCCCATAAAGGAGCATAGTCAACAGTATTGATGTGGGAAACAAAGACAAAAGAAAAAATTAAATTTCCTTACTACTTACAGCCCCTGACGAGTCCTTGATACAGGCAGAGTGACATTCCTTGGGAACTCAACTGCCTGGATGATGACACTTTGCTAAGGGCAAACGGCAATCTTAGTTTAACATTAGCCCGACCCCCCAGGATCCTGTGAGTCTACTTTAAACATATAGGAATTCCTTTGGAAACTTTCTTTATCTCTGCCCGCCCAGGATGTATGCTGGCAAACATACTCCAAACGTATGGCCCATGGATATACATCTGAAGGGTCTCATGACTGAGCTTTTACTAAACTAATAAATGACCTTTTCCTAACTATAGCTAGCCCCCTCGGAGCCCTGGAAACCTTGTTTCCAAAATTCTTTGGAGGCTTCTGCTGTTCCTGACCCCCTCCCAACCTGAAAGTAGATCATTGGCCATGCCTCACCACCCCAGTACAGCTCATCCTGCCCATGGGTCCTGACCCCGTGCTTTAGTAAAACCACCTTTTTGCACCGAAGACGTCTTAAGAATTCTTTCTCGGCCATCAGCTCTGAACCCCAACATTTCCACATCACTATTGTAATAGCAGTGGGTGCGGACAGAGGGTAGCTACACTTGCGGTGAGCATAGTATAATGTGTAGACTTGTCGAATCACTACTACGCAGTATAGTACGCCTGAAACTAATGTAACATTGTGTGTCAACTACACTCTAATAATAATAATAATAATAATAATAATACAGAGAAGGCACACAGACATGAGAGAGTTAAATAAAAATTAAAGGTAATATTTAATTAAGCATTAGGATTTGGGATTAAAAAAAAAAAAAAAGCCCAGGGGCGCCTGGGTGGCTCAGTCGGTTAAGCGGCAGACTTCAGCTCAGGTCACGATCTTGCAGTCCCTGAGTTCGAGCCCCACGTCGGGCTCTGTGCTGACCGCTCAGAGCCTGGAGCCTGTTTCAGATTCTGTGTCTCCCTCTCTCTCTCTGACCCTCCCCCGTTCATGCTCTGTCTCTCTCTGTCTCAAAAATAAATAAACGTTAAAAAAAAAAAATTAAAAAAAAAAAAAAAGCCCAGGAAGCAGAATGAAACCAAGAATAAGTGCCAAAGGATTTCTGAAGGAATTTGGGCCTCTTCGAAAAACTGGGGCTTCTTTGGGAGGTGCTGATTTTATCATGTGAAGTGAGTTGATGACAATTCTCCAAAAGCTCTTAAGTTTCCTCCATATTTGTGGTTCACATAAGAAAATTACCCAAATTACCAAAATCTACAGTTCCAGTGAACAAACACTGTCAGCACAACCAAAATAATGTAACCCTTTCAATGAAACTGGCAAGCTACCCTTGCAACCTATTTGCTAAAAATAAATGAAACATCCCAAAGTAAAAATAAGATATGAATGGTAAGCCTCAATTGTGTTCTGTTATTTAAGCGCGGGTGGAAACAAACAGTTCCTAACGTTTGTGTTGAGTCTATGGAAAACTGATGAAAACTATAGAGCCCTTTCTCTTGAAAATTATTTACATTTACATACAGAATTGTGCACACATTTCACAAAAAAGAAAGTTAATTCATGGAACGATCATTCAGGAAATAGAATAGGCAGCATACATTGCTGCTTTGAAGGGGGATAGCTGTCAACTATTGATAGTTCAAAGTTTCCAGAAAATTTCGAATATCTCCCTGCCAATCAATAAAGATAGCATCACATTCATCACTTTAGTTGTCAGAAATGATGTTATTTACTGACTAAAGGCAGTACTTTAAAAAAAGCAAAGAGGAGAGTTAACTTTGAGGGAGTACTCACTGTGGAATTTTAGCAGCAATAATTTCCTCTCACTCTGAAAGGCATCACAAATAGAGATATATTCGTATTCTTAGGATCAAATAGTTTTTTAGTAGTTGCACAGAAGTACAGCAGAATACATTATTAGTTCCTATCATAATAAAGAGCATGGATGGAAAATGTCTGACTTGCAACTAGACCGGCCGACCAAAAAAATCAGTAACAACATTGACCAAGGGTGAACGAAAGGTTGACTCGGGAGTTTAAATTCAAAATTAATTAAGGAGCATGTTTATTGCAATCACGACAGGGCCTCCAAGGTGATATTAAAACTCATTGGAGTGATAACTAGTAAGACTATTTAAATTACTGTTGAGCTTACTTTTCAATCTCTCCCTCTCTTTTTTCCCTCTCTCCACTTCCTCCCCTCACCCCGCTCACTCATTACTACCAGTGGCTTTTAAAGAGTAAATCAAGATTTCTTTAAATGTGAACAGATCTTTGCCAATCTACTTTGCTGCCTGCATATACATTTCTTCCATATACATTATGTGGCAGCGGGGATAGTGGTGAAAAGGGAAAGATGGATGGGAATAAGGCTATAAAAAAAATCCACGGTTCAAAACATTTTAATTTATTTTTTATCTAAAAATATTTTTTTAATGTTTTATTTATTTTTGAGACAGAGACAGGGGCAGAGAGAAAGGGAAACACAGAATCTGAAGCAGGCTCCAGGCCCTGAGCTGTCAGCACAGAGCCCCGACACGGGGCTCAAACCAGCAAACCCTGGATCGTGACCTGAGCCGAAGTCGGATACTTAGCCGACTGAGCCACCCAGGCGCCCCTCAAAAAAAAAATTTTTTTTTAAATAAAGAATCCATGGTTCTTCTTTTAAATTTACATGAGACTTCAATGAATCATTTTGGGAGCAATAGAAGATTTCTGTATTTGGCATTATTTTGGTAACATAGCAGTGTTACTGACATAAAATTTTAACTCATGCGTTGTCTTTTATTTGTATAATTAGTGTTTGGGTGTCTGCTATATACAGTGTGATCTGCATTACACAGCAGAACAAACATACCTTCTGTTAAAATGTTGAATTATTTTTATACTAATTAGGAGATAGCACTGCCCTCGGAGCCATGCTCTGCCTCCATGCTCTGGAAGACCCAGGCTCTCTTCCAGAAACCTCTAGATCTCCCTATGATCCAGCAAATAAAAGGAAAATGAAAGGCACAGCAGAGAGTCTTCAGGACCCTAACCTAGTGTGGCTGTGAAGATATTTAATGTTTAAATCATCTCTGGTTATATGCAGACCACTGTGCTTAACTCACCAGGGAATAAGAAGTCGCATCTCCTAGTGTCAAGGAGCTCACAGACGTGTCAGCAGCAGTAATTGGAACAGCAGCTGATAGCACTTACTAGACACCTAGGCACTGTTCTAAGCATGTTTCATGTTTCATCTCATTAGCCCTCATAATATCCCTAGGAGTTTATTTTCCTTGTCTTACGGATGAGAAAACTGAGGCATAGAGGGATGAAGTCATTTTTCAAAGCTCATGCAAACTGTGAGTGGTGGGGCCCTAACGCATCGCATGCAGTCTGACGCCTGAAAGAAAGAGCATGGAAAGATTCATGGTGTTCTAATTGGTGTCCACCTTCCAGGCACATTCAAGACACTGGAGATACACCAGAGAATAAAGTGGGTCAGACTCCCTGCCTTCATACAGCCTATATTCTTATGAGCAAGATAGACGGAAGATTTGTAAAACGTAGAGCATGACATGGTGAAAAGTGCAGTAGGAAAAAACAAAGCAGGGGAAGTGGTGGGGTCTGCTGGAGCTGGAAGACATAGCCTGCAGTTGTTTGTTTGTTTTTTTTTATGAAATTTATTGATAAATTGGTTTCCATACAACACCCAGTGCTCATCCCAAAAGGTGCCCTCCTCAATACCCATCACCCACCCTCCCCTCCCTCCCACCCCCCATCAACCCTCAGTTTGTTCTCAGTTTTTAACAGTCTCTTATGCTTTGGCTCTCTCCCACTCTAACCTCTTTTTTTTTTTCTTCCCCTCCCCCATGGGTTTCTGTTAAGTTTCTCAGGATCCACATAAGAGTGAAACCATATGGTATCTGTCTTTCTCTGTATGGCTTATTTCACTTAGCATCACACTCTCCAGTTCCATCCACGTTGCTACAAAAGGCCATATTTCATTTTTTCTCATTGCCACGTAGTATTCCAATATAGCCTGCAGTTTTAAATAGGGAGGTCTGGAACAGCTTCAGGGAGATATTTGAATAAAATGCTGAAAGCCAAGAAGGGAACAAGCCCTGTGACTCTCTACAGAGAAAGAATATTCCAGGCGGAAAGAATACCCAATGAAAAATCACTGGCATGTTCTTGGACAGCAAGGACACCAAATGGCTGGTTGCAGCGAGCAAGGGGACAGTTGTAGCAGATTGATGATGTCAAAGAGAGAAGGGGATATTGTTGGTGTATGTGGAGTCATACTGAGATGTGATTCTGGAAAGGATGCAGAGACCAGATCATAAAAAGGCCTTGCAAATCGTTGCAAGGAGTTTGATTTCATCTTGATTGCAGTGGGGAACCATTGAACTTTAAGCACGGTAGTGACAGATCTGGCCATCATACAGAGAATGAATTGGAGAGATACAATCCCAAAGTCATAGAGACCGTTTGATCAGTAATCAAGGAGCAGAAATCAAAGTAAGATATGATGAGCACCTGAGCTAGTGCTGCCGCTGGCCAAGGGAATGGAGAAAAGTACACAGAGGCAGAGATTTAGAAGGAAAAGAATCACCAGAACTTGGTGATTGCTTAGATGTGGTAACCAAAGGGGAATGAAGACTCCAGGTAATTCCCAGGTTTCTGTTGTTGGGTAGCTGAGCAGCTGATGATGCCATTCACTGAGAAAGATAAAGTTTTCGGAGGCATTTAGGCGAGATGATGAAAATGGTTTGGGGCGTGTTACATTTGAGAGGCATCAGGCATGGTCTGGACGAGATATCGCATACAGATTCAAGATGATAATGTCGCCCACTCTGGTTCTTGTTGGTGTTTTAAACTGCTGCAATATATTTTTTACAAACCTACCCTAAGATGCCCAGTCACATACTGACTAACTTTAGACTGTAAAAAAACAAAAAGAAAAATTGCCTTTATCTGCCAAGCAATTGTTCCCCACGGAAGAAGAGCTCTGTTGATTGCTTGTTCCTTTATTGTCTCTAATTCTCATATTCTAGAACTCACTTTTTTTTTACTATTGTCATTTGATTTAGATGTCTTAAAAGCTTTTCCATCACAAGATATATGTATACTAATAGAACAACCTTCAACACTATTTTTTTTTTTTTGATTCACCAGAAAAGGTGATCCTTTCTTGATCACAAGCAGTAATGTTTCTTGTCCTCAGCTCAACCTCATTATAACTATACATTTGAGCAAACTAAGATATCCTCAGAAATGAGTCACCTCATCCCAGGGTTCAACTGACATGAAGAATTATCTTATTTTAGTTAGAAAACCTTAATTAGATTAGGTTGGCCTTTCTGGACTTTATGTGTTGTGACATACAGGAGTTAAACACCTTGATCTATGCATATCACACAAATCAGGAGAAAGCAGATGAAAGCAGAAATGAACTCATGTTTCTGTATGCAGCTGCTTTGATGAAGACGTTTCAAATAGAAACTGGAAAACCAGAAGCACAAAACTAAGGAGATAATAGCCAGCGAAGGGGAGAAGTGATTAATTCAGATCAGGAAAAAGCTGCAGAGTTCAAAGAGACTTATGATGAAATTATTAGGGGCTGTTGGAGATGTAATCCATATCTCCCTGTCACATATGTCCTATGTGATAGTACCGTGAATGTCATGGGAGAAAATTAATGCCTTACAGAATAAACATGTTTAAACTTTGTGAAGAATACCCACACAAGAGACTGACATACATACATTTCAGAGATGGACACGTTCGTCTTACAGGAAAATTCATCTGCCTCACAGTGAGTGCAGCTGACAATCAGGGGTCACATTCTAGCAGAACCTTTTACTAATATTGAGCCATAATTGTGTCTCTGTGGAAGTTTTTTTTATCTTATTCTATTTATATAATGTTCTTTGTATAATGGTAATGCATCTCTATTATTTTTTTAATGTTCATTTATTTTTGAGAGAGGGAGAACGTGCGTGCATCAGCGGGGGAGGGGCAGAGAGAGAGAGAGAGAGAGAGAGAGAGATAGAGAGAGGGAGACACAGAATCTGAAACAGGCCCCAGGCTCTGAGCTGTCACCACAGAGCCCAGTGCAGGGCTCGAACCCACAAGCAGCAAGCCAAAGTCGGTTGCCTAATCAACTGACCCACCCAGGCGCCCCATCAGTTATTATTGTTGGATTGCAAACAGAATGCATCCTAAACATACACTTCTTAGATAGGAGAAAAGGCCTAAACTAGACTGTTCTCTGCTCTTGGAGAAAAGAGTTCTACAGTTTTCTCTTTCTTAAAACAAAATACCCTTGGTTAAATTTTGAATTCTTTTTACATTCTTCATAAATTTTTTTTATGAAGTTATTTTTTTCATTCTGCAATAGTTTTAACCATCCAGATGGGAAACTTGAGTGTGGGATGTAAACATACACGTTTCTCTACTTTTCCCACTAATTTACACATTGCTCCCTGGGCTCACTGCACAATCTGTCTTCATTTTGAAGTCACCTGGGGTTATCCCTCATCACAGCCTCACCGAAGGTATGTAGGTGGGTGAAGAAAACCACTTAAATAAAAAGAACATTGTGACTTTGAAGAGTACAGTGCAATTTCCCAGAATGCACACTCATGATTTTTCGCAGAAAGGCAGATGACATGGGACAACAGATTACTTTGTTTTGATTGAGGATTGAATTAATGTTACAGTACATTCTTTGTCTGTACACAGGCAACAAATAAATAATGTGTGATTCTGAAATGCAAAAATGGGATAAAGGTGGCCTCTATAGGAACCAAATACAGCAGAAGCGTACAGATATCAAACTTTTCTTTATTCAGAAGAAACTATCCGAGCTGTTCTTTTTATCTCCCTCCTGTTTCCCCCGTGCATCGCTTTGTATACACTTTTAATAGTTAAACTGCTTTTAATGGCTGGATTTTCATTTAAGAGTAAAAGACGTTCTCTGCTTCAAGCAGCAGGTGTGTTTTTAATCTTTAATAGGTCACCTTCCCAAGTGCAAGCAGGCAAGCTGTTATTGATCAAAGAGGTTTTGTTGGGTAGCTCTCAGATTATTGAGTGACAAACTTTATTGAATTTGACTTAACAGAAGTCAGAAGACAGCTGAAGCATAAGAGCTCGCACTGCCATCAGAGTCATTTTACGACAGCCAGGGAGCAAAGCTCAGAGATGGATACTGAGCTCTTTGCTGGCCCTTGGAGATTAACTGAACAGCCTTCCTACCAATTCCCAAGCCTGTCAGCAGAACCAATTAGATTTTCAACCAGTAGACAAGAAGGGTGGCACTTGGGGACCTTTTTGCTTTAGGTCGAAGGCTTTTCAGACTGCGATGAGATGACATTGATGATGACACGTTGAGCATTGGTTGGTTTTAAGACAAGTTAAATTAGCAGTCTTGAAATGATTCCAACTGTCTCCTGACTTCTCACTGTTGCCATATTCAGTGGATCCTGTCAGGAGCAAGTTGATGACTTAATAGTCTTTCTTGAGTGGATTTGAGCACTTTGGCTGTGTGTTTATGTGTGGTTGTCATGCTTAAAATATTCATATGAAGGCTTGAAATATTTATTTGAAGGCGCCTTCTGCAGAGTTCAGCAGTAAGGCTCTCAGTGCTTCTACCTCCTTGTTATTTTATTTTATTTTTGCTTCCCTAAGCAGTTATTTTGCACGACTACCTTTTATTCTGTTTCATATATAATTGATGACAATATTGCATGTAGTTATTGATCACTTCATTTATGATAAAGTTAAAGAGCCTTTGTGACATCTTCCTTCTCTCCTAGACTACTGTAAATTCAGCTCTACTTACTTCTCAGGGTGGCTTGGGAACCATGGGGATTGGGAAGGACGCCATTGTTTTCACTCCATGACCTTTTATCCAGAATGACTGGGGCAGCTTTGAGTGGAAGGGATGGAAACACAGATGTAGTACTAACGCAACCAGTCTCGTCCAGATGGAAACTGGGTATCTTTGGGAAGCTTCATTTTTGACCCGGATAAAGTTATACAGGATACTTGTTTGAGGTGATGAAAGACTATTACTGTTATCAAGTCTGCATTTGTACTTAAAGATTTGCTGAACAGCCTTAACATCTACTAACATCAGTAAACTAGTATGATGTGGACTTTTACATTATGTAGATAATTGACATTTCTAACTTCGACTTTCTGGTATTTGATAGGCTTACCAGGCATATCATTTGCGATAGTTTGCAAGTTGTTGTACCTAACGCTTACATTTTTAAAAGCAAGAATGATGCTAGCCGATTGTATTTGTGTGGGTGTATACATATGCAGCTGCAAACACATGTGCACTTCTTTGTGTATTTATATTTGTAATTTATGTTTCATAACAAAGTTCTGTAATTTCTACAATTACATTCTGGTGCCATTACTTGGTAATTACTGACCCCTGAAAAGGGTGCAAATGAAAGTATTTTGCATGTGTAAGTTCTTTCTGACTATTAGAGAGTACTCTTCTGCTGAGATACAAAATTAAAATTTTGTCACTAACACCTTGGCAACTTATAGTGGTTAAGTCCTTTTTGTAGACCTTGATTTAGAAACAGGGGATCTTTGGTGTATGTATTTAATGCTGGATTTGGAAATCTAACCCTATGGTTTCGTATGTACACATCGCTCTGGAAAGCAATGATAATATGTGGGAAATAAATCCTTCAACATCAGATCATGTTTTCAAATGGATTATTTTTTAAGATGGCCGTGTTTGGTCAGAACCCCATATAACCATCGCTCAGTCCCAACAGGCAATGATCCCTGGCCAATATTGTTCGTCAAAAACCCCATTCACCCCTTGTCTTGTATTATTTCAAAGCAAATCCAAGATAACCATATAATTTCATCCATAAAATATTTCCGTATCTAAAAGGTGACATTACTATCATACCATTAACACAGCAGATTCAACAATAATTCCTTAATATTATCAAAGGTAGAGTCAGATGTTATTTGTTATTGTTATCCAGGATGACCAATGTTTGAAATTTTGATACATTTCTTTCCTTTTTTCTAAACACACACGTTTCTCCTCAAAGCTATTTTCGTGTTGTCCTTTGATACCTGTTTTTGACTCCTTCTCATCCCACCCAGCCAAGTTGAGCATTTCAGTAGCACTGTCATCTGTCCCTTGAAAGCTTTCATCCCTTGGCCCTCTTTTATGCTTACTCATTCAATCACCAACTACATATAAAGCTAACAGTTGTTTTTCTCTGCTCCTGTTAATCTCTGCTAAATGCTGTTGAAGAAAAATGTGTGACTGTTGATGGCACCATTACACAAGTGTGATTTCCAGCTTTAAGTGGCCCCTTGGTACCACCTGGTGGCCGTTTTACCCATTCCCCACAGGAGCTATTTTCAATCCACACTTTTCTCCATTCCCCAACCTTGCCTCTAGCCAGTATCTTCAGGCGTAATAGATGACTTGGATATTCACCCTTCGTTCCTATGCTTTTTCTCAAAAGAAGGTTCCTTTTTCCAACAATGTTAATGTTTAAGACCATGGACTCTGAAACCAGACTGCCTAGTTTAGAATTCAGGCTTCACCCTTTCTTGGCTATGTGTCCTTGAGAAAGTTAGTCAATTCCTCTGTGTTTCATCTGTTTCTTCATCTGTAAGGTGAGAATTATAATAGTTCTTGCCTTTAGGGTTGCCAAGAGGATTAAGTGACTTAATATGTATAAAGTTCTAAGGACAGGGCCTGGCACATAAGAGATCATACACAATACATGTAATAGTTATTATCGTTACTGTTACCTTTCCAAAGCACTACCTGCGTTCCTGACTGTTCTAAGTAGCATAAGGAAATGAGCAGGAGGAAGGTTCTTTACCTAAGGTGGTCTGGGAAGGCCTCTCTGAGGAAGTGACATATAAGCTGAGATGTAACGCATGAGCATGGGCCAGTCAAGTGAAAAGCTGACAAGACTTATTCTAGGCAGGGCACACTAGTGCAAAGGCCTTGAAAAAAGGAAATTGTTTGGTCTGTTTGAGGAATGAAGGGACAGTAATTAAGGCTGAAGTGTGGAAGGAAGTGTGAGAACGGCTCAAGATGAACTTGGTGAGATGGCTGGGGCCAGCACCACAGAGCAGCCTGGTGGGCCACGTAAAGGGTATGGGTTTTATTGTAAGTGTGATGGGAGGCCAGGGGAGAGTTTGGGCCAGAGGAAGAACATGATCTAATTTGTATCTTGTGAAGATTGCTCTTTTTGCTTCATGGAGAATAGATTTGTTAGAGGGGCAGGAGTGGACTGAGGAAAGGTGTATAAAAGATTATTGCATTATTCTAATTGAGAAATAATAGTCATTTGGATTGTGGTCACGGCAGTAGTAATGGTATGAGATAGATGAATTTAAGATATAGTTTGGAAATAGAAATCAGGACATGGTTATGTACTGGTTGTGGGGGGATAGTGAAGGAAAGGTAAGCATCAAGTTAGGACTGCTAAGTTACTGGCTTGAACAATAGGGTGGATGATGAGGTTATTTATATAAGTCATTCTCTAGCAATCCACAGTCTCCAGACAGACAAAGGTAAAGGTAAGAGTAAGGAATAATTCAAACTACAAAGTTATTCATTTTGATCTCAAAATGGCCTTGGTTTCTCACTTCTCATAGTACAGTAGCTAGCAAGGAAAACTTCTACTTATTTGTGTCTTGAGTCTTTTTTAACTTTTAAAAATCAACTTTATGGGGCACCTGGGTAGCTCAGTCGGTTAAACGTCCGACTTCGGCTCAGGTCATGATCTCATGGTCATGATCTCAAGTCAAGCCCCGCATCAGGCTCTGTGGTGATGGCTCAGATCCTGGAGACTGCTTCGGACTCTGCGTCTCCCTCTCTCTCTGCCCCTCCCCTGTTTGCACTCGGTCTCTCTCTCTCTCTCTCTCTCTCTCAAAAAACAAATAAAAACATTAAAAAAATTTTTTAATAAAATAAATTAAAAATCAACTTTATAAAAGTTCCAATTTACATACAATAAATGCACCCATTTTAAAGGTATATTTCAATGAGTTTTAACAACTCACGTGTAACCACTATGCCAGTCAAGTTATAAAATGTTTCTAGCCCTCGGAAAATTGCCCTCATTTCCTTTGTGATGAACTCCCAGCTCCAGCCCCAGCCCCAAATCCAGGAAACTGCAGATCTGTGTATTGTCACTAGGGATTAGTTTAGCTTGTTGTAGAATTCTATATAAATGGAATTATAATAGTATATAATCTTTTGTGGGTATCTTTTCCCCTCAAATCTTTGTGGGCTTTTTTTGGTTTTTTTTTGTTTTTGTTTTTGTTTTTGTTTTTGTTTTTTGAGAGTCATCCACATTGTTGTATATCAGCAATTCAGTCTCCTTTATTTTGGAGTAGTATTCCATTGTATTAGTATGCTACCCCTATTTGTTCATCCATTCATCTGTTGGTTAACAGTTGGATTGCTTCTGGTTTGAGGCTATTGTGAATGAACCTATTAGAAACATTTGTGGTAGGTTTTTTTTATGGGTGTACATTTTCATTTTTCTTGGATAAATACCTAGTTGTCAGATGGCTGGGTCGTATGGTGTATGTTTAACTTTTTCAGAAACTGCCCAAGTTTTCCAAAGTGGTTTGACCATTTTACATTTCCATGGGCAGTGTATGAGTTTCAGCTACTTCACATCCTCACTAACACTTGGTAGAGTCAGTCTTTTTAATTTTTCAGCCATTATAGCGACTATATACTGCTATCTCATTATGACTTCAGTTTGCATTTCCCTGATGATTACTGGTGTTGGATATCTTTCATGTGTTTGTTGGTCATTTGTATGTCTTCTTTTGTGAAGTTTGATGATTCCACTTAAATTTTTTGCGTTTTTAATTGAATTGTATGCTTCTTTTTATTGAATTGTAGTTCTTTATATAACCTGGAAACAGGTCTTCCAGTCCAACTCTGAATAGAAGTGTTGAGAGTAGGGGGTGCCTGGGTGGCTCAGTCGGTTAAGTGTCCGACTTCAGCTCAGGTCATGATCTTACAGTCTGTGAGTTCAAGCCCTGTGTCGGGCTCTGTGCTGACAGCTCAGACCCTGGAGCCTGCTTCAGATTCTGTGTCTCCCTCTCTCTCTGCCCCTCCCCTGCTCATGCTCTGTCTCTTCTTTGTCTCAAAAATAAATAAAAACACTAAAAAAAAAATTTTTTTTTAAGAAGTGTTGAGAGTGGATATTATTCTCTTGTTTCTGATCTTAGGGAAAAGTATTTGGTATTTTACCATTAATTATGATGCTACGTATAGGGTTTTTTGTAGATGCCCTTTATTAAAATGAGGAAGTGTCTCTCTATTTCTGGTTTGTTGAGAAATCTTGTCATGAATATGTATTTTGTCAAGTTATCTCTCTGCATCTTTTGAAAGTGTTGTATAGTTTTTCTTATTTATTTTAAATATGGTAAATACACTTGATTACGTTTGATTTTCCATGTTGATCCAACCTTTTATTCTTGGAATCAACAGCATTTTGTCATAAGATATTTAGATATTTAGATATGACTCTATTTGATTTGCTATTATTTTGTTAAGGATTATGTCATCTATGTCCATACCAGCCATCATGGTTTGTATTTTTCTTCAAGTTTGTTTGTAGTTTCTTTGTCCGGTTATTGCTGAACTCATAAAATAAATTGGTAGCTATTCTTTGCTCTTCCCTTTTCTGAAAGACTTTGTATAAGATTGATAGTAATTCTTCCCTAAATGTTTGACAGGCTTAACCAATGAA
Source organism: Lynx rufus (assembly GCF_022079265.1). Lineage (NCBI taxonomy): Eukaryota > Metazoa > Chordata > Mammalia > Carnivora > Felidae > Lynx > Lynx rufus. The sequence goes on from NW_025814896.1 coordinate 64,655,499, forward strand.
GTCATCTGGCCTAGAGCATTCTTTGTAAAGGGAAAGTTCTTATTTACATTGTCAACTAAATACAGAGGGTGCTTCCAATTGTTTGTTTCTTCTGTGTCAGTTTTGACAATTTTTGAGGAATTTGTATATTTCCTGTAATTTTTCAAATTTATGAGCATAAAGTTGTTTATAATATCCCGTTGTTGTCCTTTTCGTGTTCATAGGATCTGTAGCAGTGTCCCCTATTTCATTCCCAACATTTGTGTTTCATATCTTTTTTCTTCCTTAAGCTGTCTACTTAGAGATTTATCAACTTTATTGATCTTTTCAAAGAACTGGCTTTTGATTTCATTGATTTCCGCTGTTGTTTGTCCCTTTCCTATTTCACTGCTTTGTCCTTTTATCTTTTTTATTTCCTGATTTCTAATTGTTTTGGTTTTAATGTGCTCTTCTTTTTCTAGCTTCCAAATAAATATGAAAGCTGAAGTCGTTGATTCTAACCCTTTCTTTTTGCCTAATGTAAGCATTCGATGCTGCAAATTTCCCTCCTAAGCACACTACACACCCAACAGATTTCAATATATTTTAATTAGTATTCAAAATACTACTAGTTTAAAATATTTAAAATTTTTTCTTGTGATTTATGTAATGTATGGATAATTTGGCAGTATGTTGTTTGATTGCCAAGTATTTGGAGATTTTTAAGACATCTGTATGTTATTGATTTATAACTTAATTTTAGTTTGGTCAGAGAATGGATTCTGTAGAACTTAATCTTAAATCATGGAGACTAGGGGCGCCTGGGTGGCGCAGTCGGTTAAGCGTCCGACTTCAGCCAGGTCACGATCTCGCGGTCCGTGAGTTCGAGCCCCGCGTCGGGCTCTGGGCTGATGGCTCAGAGCCTGGAGCCTGTTTCCGATTCTGTGTCTCCCTCTCTCTCTGCCCCTCCCCCGTTCATGCTCTGTCTCTCTCTGTCGCAAAAATAAATAAACGTTGAAAAAAAAAAATTAAAAAAAAAATCATGGAGACTGGTTTCATGGCCCTTCATATGTTTTCACTTGATGAATGTTCCATATGCATTTGAAAAAAATATGTATTCTGCCATTGTTTGATATATGGTTCTATATATGTCAGTTAAATCAAGTTTTTTGGTAGTATTACTCTTGTCTTCTGTATCCTTACTGATTTTCTGTCTACTTATTCTATCAATTGCTGAGAAAGGAGTGACGAAATCTCCTACAATAATTATGTATTTGTCTATTTTTCTTTTGTCAGTTTTTACATCATATATTTTAAAGCCCTTGTATTTGTTGCATATATATTAATTATTGCTACATGTTTTCATATTTTGCTGATTCCTTTATATTTATGAAATGTCCCTTTTTATCCTTGGTAATATTCTTTGTATAGAGTCTATTTTGTCTGATATTAATATAACTACTCTAGCTTTCTTATGATTAGTATTTGCATGGTATATCTTTTTCCATCCATTTATGTTTAACGTATCTGTTTCTTCATATTTTGTGTATATTTCTTGTGGACAGCCATATAGTTGAGTCTTGGATTTTGAGCCTACTGGCAAACTTTGCTTTTAATTGGACTCAATTTAATTATTGATATAGCTGTGTTTGAGTTTAATATCTTGCTATTTGTTTTTTATTTGTCCCATTTGTTATTTTTCTTTTTTTCTTCTTTATTGTCTTCTTTTGTATGAATTATTTCTTAGCATTCCATTTTTCTTGGCTATTGGCTCAGTTACCATACCTCTGTTTAAAGTTAGAAGTTGCTGGGGCGCCTGGGTGGCTTAGTTGGTTGAGGTCCAGCTCTTGATTTCAGCTCAGGTTATGATCTTGTGGTTCGTGGGTTCAAGCCCCACATTAGGCTGCACACTGTCATTGTAGAGCCTCTTTGGAATTCTCTCTCTCCTGCTCTCTCTGCCCCTTCCTCACTTGCACTGTCTCTGTCTCTCTCAAAATAAATAAATGAACTTTTAAAAAACATTAGTGGCTTCTGTAAGGTTTAAACTTTATAACTAACTGATCGACCTTCAAATGGTATTTCAGAAGTCCCCCCCCCCCCCCCCCGCCAACCCCTTATTTATGGTTTCACTTTTCATGGTTTCAGTTACCCATGGCCAATCTCTTTTTGGAAACAGACAATCTTCCTTCTGATGTAGAAGGAAAGAGGATCCTAATGCTATGTCACAGTGCCTACATCATTCACCTCACTTCATCTCATCACATAGGCATTTTATCATTTCATCACAGGAAGAAGGATGAGTAGAGTACAATAAGATACTTTGAGAGAAAAAAATAATTTAAAAAAGATACTTTGAGAGAGAGAGAGACCACATTCACATAATTTTTATTACAGTATATTGTGATCATTGTTCTATTTTATTGTTATTGTTGTTAATCTTTTACTGTACCTGATTTAGAGATTAAACCTTATCATAGGTGTGGATGTATAGGAAAAAACATAGCAGGGGCGCCTAGGTGGCTCAGTCGGTTAAGTATCCGACTTCAGCTCAGGTCATGATCTCACAGTCTGTGAGTTCGAGCCCCGCGTCGGGCTCTGTGCTGACAGCTCAGACCCTGGAGCCTGCTTCAGATTCTGTGTCTCCCTTTCTCTCTGCCCCTCCCCTGCTCATGCTCTGTCTCCTTCTATCTCAAAAATAAATAAAACATTTAAAAAAAAAAAAAAGGAAAAAACATAGCATATGTAGGGTTTGGTACTATCCACCACTGTCAGGTGCCCACCAGGGGTCTTGGAGCGTATCCACATGGATAAAGGAGTACTATTATATACTGCTTCACATGTAATATTAGAACCATCAAGAATATACTTTCACTCTTTCCATTCTCTCCTCTATGCTATTGGTATCAAGCATTTTACTTCTACATATGTCATAAACCTCACCACACATTGTTTTTATTTTTGCCTAAACAGTTCCTTATCTTTTAAAGAAAATTTTTTTTTAGCATTTATTCATTATTGAGAGACAGAGAGAGACCAGGGGAGGGGCAGAGAGAGACACAGCCACAGAATCCGAAGCAGGCTCCAGGCTCTGAGCTGTCATTACGGAGCACAATGCGGGGCTCGAATTCACAGACCATGAGATCATGACCTGAGCTGAAGTTGGACGCTTAACCAACTGAACCACCCAAGCGCCCCAGCAGTTAATTACCTTTTAACACAACTTAAAAACAAGAAGAAAATATGTATACTACCCACATATTTACCATTTCCAGTGCTCTTCATTTGTTATGTAAATCTCACTGTAAATGTGGTGTCATTTCCTTTTGCTTGAAGATCTTTGTTAATCATTTCTTTTTTTTTTTTTTAATTTTTTTTCCAACGTTTATTTATTTTTGGGACAGAAAGAGACAGAGCATGAACGGGGGAGGGGCAGAGAGAGAGGGAGACACAGAATCCGAAGCAGGCTCCAGGCTCCGAGCCATCAGCCCAGAGCCTGACGCGGGGCTCGAACTCCCGGACCACGAGATCGTGACCTGGCTGAAGTCGGACGCTTAACCGACTGCGCCACCCAGGCGCCCCTGTTAATCATTTCTTATATTCAGGTTGGCCAGCAATGCCTTCTGTCATCTTTTGTTTGTCAGGAAAAGGTTTTATTTTTCCCTCATTATTAAAGTTTCTTTTCACTGGACATAGAATTTTAGGCTTATGGCATTTTTTTTCTTTAACACTCTTTTCTGGATAGGACTTTTAGTTTCACAGTTTTTTTTTTTTCTTTAACACTTTAAAGATATCATTTCATTGTTCTCTGGCTTGTATATTTCTGGTGAGAAATCAGTGATAATTCCTATCTTTTTTCTTCTGAATACACTACGTCTTTTTGGAGGGGAGACACTGGTTTAAGATTTTTCTCTTTATTTCTGGTTTTCAGTAATTTGATTATGAGGTGCCTTAATGTGACTTTCTTTGTAATTATTCTGCCTGGGGTTTGCTGATCACATGGATCTTTGGGTTGATAATTTTCATCAAGTTTTGGGCTTGTTTCTTTGAGTGTATCTCCCTCCCCAGTCCTTTTTAAAGGTTTAGTTATATGTATGTTTTAAACTGATATTGTCCCATATGTCACTGAAGCTCTGTTCATTTTCTTCATCCTTTTTTCTGTCTTTCCTTCAATTTGCTTAGCTGTCACTATCTCCAGTCTTTTCACCCATAGATTTATCTGACATTAAACCCCATCTCGTGAATTTTTAATCACAGACATTGTATATTTTTGGCTCTAAAAGTGTACTTGATTCCTGTTTTTTTTTAATAGTTCCCATTTCTCTGTTCATTGTGTTCATGTTTTCCTTTAATTCTCAAATGTTTTTCTTTATGTTTATTTATTTATTTTGAGAGGGAGAGAGAGAGAGGCAGAGACAAGGAGAGACAGAATCCCAAGCAAGCTCCATACTGAAGTGCAGAGCCTGACACGGGGCTCAATCTCATGAACCTCTGAGATCATGACCTGAGCCGAGATCAGGAGTCAGACGCTTAACCGACTGAGCCACCCAGGCGCCCCCTTGAATATGTTTGTAACATCTTTTTATAACTCCTAAATCCATCATCTTGTCACTTCTGGGTCTATTTCTATTGGGCAAATTTTCTTCTCTTTTGATCACTTTTTTTCTTCTTTGTAAGTCTGGTAAGTTTTTCAGGATGCAAGATGTGAACATTACATTGTTAAAGGTCTGAATTTTGTTTTCTCTTGGTAGTCAATTAAGCTGCTTGTGGATCAGCTTGTGTCATTGAAGTCTTGCTTATGTTTTGTTTTTAAAATTTGCTGGGACGTGTCTAGAGTAGCCTTTACTTTCTGGCTAGTTTAGCCCTACTACCAAAGGGGATCTTTTGGGATCCTTTCGGGCTCTTCACTGAATGTTTCCATTATGTAATGATATCCTTCCAGGATTGGCTAGCTGAACTGGAATACCATCCAGCCTGGCATTCTTTGCCCAGCTTCAAGAAGTCACTCTGTGGAAGCAGAGCTTAATGCTTAGGCAAAGGTTCAAGAAAGAACCTATTCACGTTTTTGAAGTTCTACTTGTGCATAGCTCCCTCCTCTCTGATGTTCTGCCCTGTCAGTTCCAGCTACCTCAGCTTCCCCTAATTCAGGCTTAATCTCCTCAACTCAGCAAATCATCCATCTTCTGCCTGGAGTGATCTTCAGGCTCACCTCATTTATTTCCCTTCTCCTGGAGATCACAGTCCTATGCTGCCTGTTGTCCAGTAGCTGAAAACAGTGGTTTCATATATTTAGTCCAGTTGTTTGCAGTTGGAGGTCAAGTCTGGTACTCGTTTTCAGTCCTCACTAGAAGCAGAAGCATTCTAATGCCTTTTAAAGATTAATAAGTAATTGCTTAGAAATTCACTTATACACCCCGTTACACTGATTTATTGAGTGCCTGCAATCTGCTAAGTACCATGCCAGGATTTGAGGATACAAAGGAACGTCAGAGAAGACAAACATGTATTATAAACAATTAGAAAGGTATGTGGGAGGCTAAAAAGAAGACATAAGTAGCTGCAGGGTAGGGGCAGAGGTATTGATGAAGAAATTAGTCCTAGTTTCACAGGTGTTGCCCAGGTCGAGAGCTGGCAGAAAGGATATTCCAAAGAGAGAGCAATAAATGGAAAGGTTCGGACAGATGAAATAGCACAATGTGCATATAAAACTAGTTTAATTAAGTAATCATTCATTTAGTAAATCTGTCTTTAGTATCCGTTAGATGCTATGCAATGTACCAAGGGTTGGGCATCCAAGGGGTGAGTAAGATGTTCATAATTCCTGCCTTCATAGAGCTTACAGTCTAGCAACTCAGTGTGGAGGAAGTGTAGGGTGCCCAGGTGGAGGTAATATTTGTGGGTGAGGTGACAGGGATGGCAGGTTGAAGGGAGATTTTAAGCTACTTTAATTGCTGCTATAAGGGGCTAGTCACTGTCCTGAAGGCCACTGTCCTCCAAACATTTTTTATTGCACTTCCCATCTGTAAAAGATTTCTGCATACTACCCCCAACATAGGTATACACATTTATTAATAAACTATATATATGTACTACTATGTTGAGATATACACTAAAAAATATACCAAAAAGAAAGGAAATGTAGGTGGGATAATATAAACGCAAATCGACATTGCAGTCCTCTTTTCCTGCATTCCATGCTTCGTCTTGCACACCCTAGGTTCATAACCCTCACTTTGTAGACCAGTAGACAGTGGGGATCTTTGAAGATTCTTCTGCAGGCAATGAAATTGATCAGAATTCGGTTTTAAAAAGGTTCTGAACGTGACTTTGATTCTGAGTAATGGCTTTTAAAGCAGAGGAGAGGCTGGACTAAATATGATTCCTTCCAGTCCCAAGATTATATAGCTGGGGCTGCTCCTTAGAAGAGGATAGAAATCTAACCTGGAGTGGTTATTTGTCGCATCATCAAGATGTAATACACTAGACCAGCCAAGTGACTTGAAGCAGTGGAGTGTCTAACGCGGAGTCGCCGTTCCCTGCGATGAAAACCGGTGTTGCTACCCGCAGGCCTTCACTCTACACTTGACATTTCAAACTTCGCCAAATCACTTTTTGATTCACCTGTATTAGGTCCGAAAATGGAACAGATCCAGACTGGGCACACTAAGCAAGAAGTTGGACCATCGAAACAAAACCAGGTAGAATTGAAGGTCCCAGAAATCAATGGTACAGGCTGGGAGGCCAGCCAGAGTTCAGGCAGCTGAAGACATCAGGCACAGTGAGAAGCCAGGTATTTGAGAAGGAAGTAACGAGAAAGACAGAATTACCAGAATTAGGATGAGGTGCCTCCAAACTAAGAAAACAGAATTACCAGAGTTAGGGCCCAGGAGGTCTGCAAGAGCTTGGCGAATGGATGCAAAGAACCAGCCCCGAGGAAAACCTGAACGATGAAGAGGCGGCTTCGGCTCAGCAGAGTCTCTGGGCTTCCAGTGAGGCAGGCTGCCAGGGCAGAGCGGAGAACCTACCTGGAGTGGGCGATGGAGGCGGAAAGGAGGATGGTTTGGGAATAGTCCGTATGCCCCACATTTACCCACTGGTTGAAGCACTTCTATTATTTCTGAACTTTCAACAATTCTATTTATAGTTTTAAAAAATATTATCTCCCAGAACAAAGGGAGCGCTTCCTAAGTTATGTGACAGTGTATCAACCATGTCCTTCTATACTATACTTTCTATGCAGTTTGAGAGCAAAGGCCTATCAACTTCTTTTGCAAATTGGAAAACCACGTCCAGAAAACTTACTCCTGTCGGGTAGGACAGGGTTCCATTTGCCTCTTCCAACTTTCCTCCAGCTTTGATTTTGTTTCTTGCCTGGAGAGTTGTTGGGGCCACCATGCCTACCTCTTGTTCCATTTTACCTGACACCTCTACCTGCGGTAACATCGCATCACTCTAAAAACAGAAGCCGAGAATATCCCCTGTCGTGAATTCACCCAGCAGTAGATAGAGTAGGGCTTCAAGCGGACAGGCATTGTGGCAGGTAAGAGGGGAGCACCGAGTTACAAACGTATTTGACACACCGCTGCTGTAGCTGTCCTGAGGCTGGTGGGTGTTCGCTAAAAAAATGGGCCAGAGCCAGGGGCACCTGTAGAACAGTTAATGGCAGTCATTTACCTGTCATTCACTTTTCAGCTCAAATTATTTTAAAATACTTTGTTAGTTCAGAATGTGTTTGCTTAAGTCACTTCGGTAGTAATACTTTTCTCCAGGAGGCAATTAGGTATTCTTCATTTTACAGCTCTTGCATAATAGCTGAGAAAACGGCAATTGCACAAGCCAAGCGCAGATAAACACCAGATTATCATATTAAAGTCCTTATTAGTCTGTCAGAAGGATTTTTTTTTCACTGAATGCTTTTTGGTTTTTTATTATCCAATTTTTTTCAAATCAGGATTTTCTTAATGTGAGTTTAGTTTTAAGGAAATCATTGAGGTCTCCATTTTTAATAGGAAACTAGTCTTTTCTCTACTCCCCCCCCACCACTGTGTTAACTTCAGCCTAAAAATAGCAAGTTGCCCTTTTATATTTTTAAAATATATATAAGCCATTTTAAATAGTTTTCTGAGGTACCCAATGGACCCTTTTACTTTTTTTTTTTTAATGTTTTTATTTATTTTTGAGACAGAGAGAGACAGAGCATGAGTGGAGGAGGGGCAGAGAGAGAGGAAGACACAGAATCCGAAGCGGGCTCCAGGCTCTGAACCGTCAGCACGGAGCCTGATGCGGGGCTTGAACCCACGAACTGTGAGATCATGACCTGAGCCAAAGTCAGACACTTAACGGCCTGAGCCACCCAGGCGCCCCTGATCCCTTTACTTTAAGGCAGTGTATTGGAAAAGGTGGACCTCTTCCTCCTTCAGGTTGGACTGCAGTGGTAAGGAGCCTGTTGATAATCTTAAACCCAGAATGACAGTGGTTACTCAAAATAATAATAAACGTCCCATTTATTTACAGTTTCTTTTTTGAGAAGCCAGCATATTAAAGTATTCTTAAATTTACATATGCATTTATGTGTTTGTAGGTGAAACTGTACTAACTTTTTGTGTGTGTGCTATGGTTTTATCTCCTGAGAGAGAAACTGCATCTTCCACAGATATTTCTTTCTTTCCTGTGTCTTTCAGCATTCAAGGCAGTGCTGTGAAAGTTAGGGTGTCGGTCAGTATTGTTCGATTTCTATTTGGAATAGGCTATTTTTTTCCCCAAGATTCGAGGAGAATACTCAGAACTCCCCTCCCTTCCCCCCGTGAAATCTAAAAGACTACCTTTCTTCTACTTGAGTCGTTATTAGAGATTAAAAACAGGAGGAAAGGAACTAAAGTTCCTTCAGTGTGTCATGAGAGATTGCTGAGAAGTCTAAAATCCTGCCATCTGCTTCGTATGAAATCTTTCCTAATGAGAATCCAAAGCAAGACACTGTGCTTCTTCTAATTCCTCATAAATAGAATGTCTTATTATCTTTCTGATGGAGCCAAGGCCTCTCAAGAGAAAGGAAATACCCCTCTAAAGTAAAATTGTAGGATGCAATATAATTTCTGGGTTTTTTTCTTTTATAAAAAATTGGCATGACATCAAGAAAATACACAAGCAGGAGATATGTTCTACTCTTTCCTATACACGTGACTAATTGCCCCTGCCCTTTCCTGACCTTTGCCTGCTCCAGCACTCGTGGTCAGTGGCACAAGCCTTAGTTAGCCAGTTTTGCCTTCTTAGCTGGCAGAGGGATAGATAGAAAGAACTCATTTGTAGTCGCTGGCAAGCCCAAGCCCTCAAGTGGTGGAGAAGATTATCTCTGTGTTGTCTGAACTGCCCAGTTAGCTTCCCAAATGGCTTGTTCCACAGCGGGTGTGATCTTTTCGTGATATCCTGAGTTACGCTTATTTCCTTTGGCTTTTTGACATGGAGAAAACAAGATACAAGAAAGCAAATCAAGACTGGTCTTTGATATTTAAGAAACGTTCCAATCAAAACTAGGTAGACTGGGTATATTAACAAAGCCAACGTGGAACATTAACAAAGCTAATTCAGGTCAGGATACTTGACCGAAACTCCTAATGGGTGAGCGAGCTCTTAGTTTATTGTGTTCATTTGAGTCTCCAGGGTGTCTTTGGCAAGGTCGTAGATACAACTGGATCATGGTTTGCCTGTTGCACAGGCAGCAGTACCATCTTTCAGACTTCCCAGGGGGTGTTATGTTATTTCAGTTCTTGTGGACAGCTTACTTAGTGGTTGAGAGCACAGATGCTGGACCTAGACCGTGTGGATCTCAGTTGCAACTCTGCCACTCCCTAGTCGGGTGAATGGGCAAATTCCTTAATGTCCAAATTTCAGTTTCGTCATCCATAAGATGGCACTGATAATGGTGCCTACTTCATAATGTTGTCATGGGTTGTAGGAAGTGACTTGATAAATATAAAAGCCCTTGGAATAAAGCCTGCTACACAGAAAGCACTAGACAAGTATGGCTGAAGCAGTGGTATAGTTTCTGGATGACATATGTGTCGTCACAATAATTTTCGACACCAGCTCCTGTCTTCTGTGGCTGGATGTTTGGATACTGGTGATATCCCAAAGCCCCGTGTTCAGTTCCACTCTGTTAGGTTAATCCTGTGTGGCGAAGGCCGGTCACCCGAATGTTAAGTTTAGTTTTTGTTTTTTTTTTTCAATATATGAAGTTTATTGTCAAATTGGTTTCCATACAACACCCAATGCTCATCCCAAAAGGTGCCCTCCTCAATACCCCCCTCCCACCCCCCATCAACCCTCAGTTTGTTCTCAGTTTGTAAGAGTCTCTTATGCTTTGTAAGTTTAGTTTTTTCATTTGTAGTCAGTCAATGCTCAATAACCAAGTGACGATCACCCATTTTGAGGACTATCCATGGAGGTATTTCAATTCTGGGCTATTTTGCCCTATTCAACCTGTTTCTGAGGGCACCCCATTTACTAGAAGCTGATTGGGTTTTCTGGGAATACAAGTTAATTTTGTGATTAGGTTAAATTACCTAAGGATACTAGGGTAACTTAAAAGCTTCTAATGCATTTGTAAATCTTTAGGATTGATTCACGTTTTGGACTGTCTGAGCAGCTACCAGGTGGTAAGCTATACAACCAAACAAGCTATACAACCCCAACTTGGTTGACCCAGGGATTGTATGTGATTTTATTGCAGTCTTGGCTTTTTGCCCTGGGCGGGGGTTGGGGGGAGGAAAGGGGGACATCTACCAAGGACCCAGTGAGCACCCATTTCCCTCCTGTTTGAAAAATGAGTTTTCCTTGTGGAACACACATCCCTCCACTAAATACATAGGTTTTGAATATTCACATTAAGCAACAGACAATTTAAAAGTCATTTTACTATTGATGTGTCATCAAACAGACAATATGACTATATGAGTATCAATAATATGACTTTTGGTAAAATAGAATAGAAATAGTACTTTAAATAGAACCATCATAAGTGAAATGATCAGTGGTTCTTAATAGTTTTAAAACACCTTTTATAACAACATAATACAAAGAAATATCTTCTCTGATTTCATTCCCCTTTTATGTAGAGTTTTGTTTTGAGTGTTTCAGAGTTTGAATTCCTCTGAAAAACGTAAATACGCACTGGGTTTCACATAATTTAAGAGCATGAGCTTTGGAGTTACACTGCCTGGCTTAATATCCTAGCTTTGCCATTCACTAGTTCTGACTTGGGCAAATTACCTAACCTCTGTAGACCTCAGTTTCCTCATTTATATGGTGGAGAAATCATCCCCATGGCAGTGATGGAGAATTAAATGGCTTCATAATATAAGTAAAGCACACCATACAGTGCCGGCATCTTAGTAAAAGCTAGTGTGATATTAATCTTGAAAAGATTAGAGATACAGTTGACTCTTGAACAATGCAGGAGTTAGGGCCATCCACCCCTGTGCGGTTGAGATTCCCCATATAACCTCTGACTACCCAAAAACTTAACTACCCATAGCCTATTGTTGACCAGAAGCCTTAACGATAACGTAAACTGTCGGTTAACACATATTTTGTATGTCATATGTATTATCCACTGGATTCTTATAATAAAGGCAACTAGAGAAAAGAAAACTTTACTAAGAAAATCATAGGGAAGAGAAACACTTAGTACTGTGCTGTATTAATCGGAAAAAATCCACGTACAAGTGGACCCTTGTAGTTCAAACCCATGCTGGTCTCTGGTCAATTGTATTTACAAGCTTCCTTTAATATCCCAATGTTAATCTGTCAGCCATGAAGTTTCCCGAAGCCTTCCTGCACTTCCAAACATGTCCAGGTAATGCCATTTCCTGGAGTCACGAGTGCCATGAGCCTATTTTGTGCTATGTAAACCGGACATGGAGCAACCAAGGCTACTTGCTTCAGGAAGTGGGGCCTCCCTCCTTTTTGTGTTATAGATCAGGTGGATGTATCCCTTCTGATCTTCTTCAGATCCCCCGATAGTGATTTTTGTAAATCTCAATTGCCTCCTTCATCTCACACATTATCTTCTCAACCTAAAGAATCTTTCAAATAATAGTATGAAAATATAAATATCTTGTTAATGTCAGCTTTTCCCTCACTAAGATTACATTCAAGAGCAAAGCAGTAGTTATTTCTCTATCGTCACTGCTAATTTTTCTAGATTCTAACATAATTAATTCATGCCTGCCTCTTTTCTTTTTCTAACGTTGATCTTTTTAAGCTCCTCTCAAAGAATTACAGAGGAAGATGATCTCATGAACCCCTTCAGTCTGGTCCCTTCCTGGGGCAAATACGATTTTCCATGTGTTTTCTCAGGTGAGAGGATAGCCTAATCTTGCAAAAACAACCCCAGACGTGAACCACTAGACTCAAACACATGCATCTGGCTGTTCATGTTATAGGGTCAAGTTCCATTGTTCTGAATTTTTGTAGTCTTATATTTTGTCTGATCCCAGACATGAATCAGGGCTTTAGAAGAGAGATACCATCGTTGTTACCAATATTAGCTATGCATGCATCTACTGAGCTATCCTTACCTGTCTCGCCATCTAGTATCCTGACATTTGGGCAAAAGACTTCTCAGGCCTGCTTTTTTTTTTTTTTTTTTTTAGTGTTTTTTTATTTTTGAGAGAGAGAGAGCGTGAGTCAGGGAGTGGCAGAGCAAGAGGCAGAGAGAGAGGGAGACACAGAATCCAAAGCAGGCTCCAGGCTCTCAGCTGTCAGCACAGAGCCTGACGTGGGGCTTGAACTCACCAACCGTGAGATCATGACCTGAGCCAAAGTGGGACGCTTAACCGACTGAGCCACCGAGGTGCCTCTCAGGCCTACTATTCTTAAAGGCTTATGTTGTCTCCAGACCTCTTACTTTAATCGTAAAGACATAGCGTAAGGGTAATGCTGTGGTATTTGTATTTTTCTTCTGCCTCCTATATAAAAATAATTAATGGAAAAAATAAGGGAAGATAGTTTTACTTTTGTTTGCTAAAAATCACCTTGAGTGCCAGCCTGAATAATGTGCTAGGTGGTATAGGCAGGCCTCAGGAACAGATGAGAATGAACTCAAAGGGTAAGCAAAGAATGGGCAGAGAGAAAATACGGCTGTAGAGGAAAGACAGGCTCATCTGGTGGAAAGGAATCAAGTGGCCTTTGAATTGTCTCAAGTGCTTCCTAGTGGCACTGGTGGCATGAGGCAGCTGTGTTGAGTCTAAGCTGAGTGTCTTCCTGATTTCCACTGTTTCTTGAGACTGAAAAGGGTACTGGTCTTTCATACACATTTATTATAATCTAGGGAATGAGTGTGATCTAGGTCTTTGAAAAGAAGGCTGATCTTCAAGAAGCATTCCTTCTGCTTCCCGGCATTGTGTGTCTGTGATTATGTATGTGACTTTGTGAGAAGTCTCTGGCCTCCTCTTTACACAGATTCTCTTGTTTGTGAAATAAGGTGTGCCCTTATTGCCCCCAGGTGTTGGCAAGCCTGGTGGATGTGTCTGAGCTACTCTGGAGGAGGACTGTTGGGTGGGGGGCGGGCAGCGGGGGCAGAGGGAGTGGAGTGCCCTTGGGTCCAGTCTTCCTGGAACATGAAATGAAATGACACTCTGGGACCCAGCCGCACTGAAGCTCGGAGGAGGTTTGGTGAAGGATTTCATCCAGTGCGTGAAACAGTTAACTTTTCTTTGTCTGAATAAACAGAACATACAATTACCCATGGATGACTCTCAAGCAAAGGCTCATGTGGAGCATCTGCTGTGTTCAGGGCATGGGCGTAAGCCTAATGGGTCATCAGATAAGAACACCTAATTCTTAGTCTGAAAGGACTGACAGTAAAATGGGCAGGGGAGACAGACTGGCAGAAAAAACATTTAGAACCCTATGGATATAAATGACCATGGAGGTATCGGTCAACAATGTGTCTTGCTACCTCTTTTTGCTTAGTTTTCAAAAAACTTTCAGTTAAATTATTCCCCATGAGTATATCGAAGGTGGCTCTCTATTTAATTTGCAAGACTTAGGCTATTTAATATTCCTTAGGAAACCCTACTGAAAATAAGCTGTTTCCATCAGTCCAGTAGATCTGGGGGCACTGTGTAAAGGCATGGAGAGGGTAGGAAATGAGGGAGCTCAAACTACTCAAGTTACTGGAAAAGCAAAGGCACGTCGTAAAAGAGTTAACAAATGATATAAGAGAAGATATAGAATATATCTAATATAAGGAAAGGACCTTATAACACAATGGACACTACTATAAGGAATGGACTATTTTGGAGCTGTTCAAAGGAGAGGAATATTGTTACAGGCTGAAAAAATGAGGGAGGGCTTGATGGAGGAAAAAAAAAAGCTTCAGTTAGTTCTTAAAAAGATGGGCAGGAGCTAAATGGTAAAAATGAGATGAGAGAGTTTTCCAGCTAAAGGAAATAATAACGAACTTGCAAAATTGTTTTTAAAGGTTTTAGGAAGCCACAGTCATTCGTAGTTGTCACCACTAATGGTAAGAAGGAGTAAAATATTTCTAAAGGAATTTAGAAATTTTAAAAATCGTAGAAATTTTCTGTATTTTTCTCAGGAAGAAATGAAATATCCTCCTATTTAAAAGTAACCTTTCACCTTCCTGGTATGATTTGGAAATGCTTCTGTATTTGAACCTCAACGTGATTCTGTAGTTATACCTTTTCCCCATGAACCCAGAAAGAGAAGACACTAGATGGTACCTGAGATCAGTTAACATTTCCATATCGTGTAGCTATGATCAACATTAACACTTTATGATAAAGTAGACTAACTAGAGACAGTGACAAAGCATCGAGATGGTGGGACCTCTTAAACATTCCCTCTGCCCATTTCAGGAGAAGGAAGCACTACTCTTACATAGTGATTACCTCTTGTGACAAAAGACAGGATCTTCGTTTTTCTTCATTTGAAGTCAAAGCATAAACGTGGGCAGAGTTGTTTTTCACTAACATGACTACGATCATCTATGCCCCATTATTTAATTATTCATAGGGATCGCGTTGTGCTGGCACAGAGGAATCCGAATCCAATCTTGAGCCATCAGTAGAGAATGTCATTCATTTCAGTAAATCGCCCCTTGACTGTCATCACGTAGAATTCTTTAATTTTAGGCCTGAGAAACTCAGAAAGAAACACTATGTAAAATATACCAAAAAGAACTATCCTGTGTCAGACACTTCATGTAGCGTTTGGAAATAAAACATGGGCACTGCAACACTTCAGTCTGTAAGTTGATTCCATCAAGGCACTGAGAATGGGAACCGTTAACTAGGCTCATGTGTTCTTTAAAGAAGTATCACATGTTTTCAAATTATGCATTGAATTTAACCTATCTTAGCACATGGAAGTTTTGACGTAGTTCCTTTTCTCAATCAATTCCAAAGAGTCAAAGTGATTATCTAAGCTGAAAAGGCTTTTTGTGTTTTCTTCAAATGTTGAAGCCATGTATGTGAACAACAAGGCGGAAGGATTTGCCGTTTTATTTAGCTGACATTTTAATTCAAAATGTAAACTGAAGTTTCTTTTCATTTCTTTGCACTATTAATATTATTCTGTTTTTGGTTAGGCTGGGTGAACCATTCACTGGTGTCATTTTTGATAATTAGCCTTTTACATCTTGGGGTTTTTGGTAAGCAAATAAATATTTTAAATGTAATTGGTGCAATTACTGTATGTGCATTGAACAACTTTATATTGAGCTTCCTGTCATGTCATTTTTATGCTGGTAGGTTTTTTATGATTTTTTTTTAATTGTATGTGGTATTCTTCTGAAATATGTAATTACCAGCTCAGCCCTGTGTTGGAGAAGCAAGAATTCTGTCGTTCTCTCACACAGACTTGTATTGAAAGATTATAGAAAAGCTTGCTTTGCTCTAACATTCTTTCCCCATCGATAAAAGTAGTTCATGTCTGAATGTTAATGCTATTTTTTGCACCTTTTACCATCCCAGATCACACTGGTCTAGTTGAGTCCAAGCAAACAACCCAAGCTTGGCCCACATTTGATTTGGTAGAAACTGGAAGGCTAGGGGTTGGGATGGAAGGTGGTGGTAATTAGGAGATTAGGGGAAAAACACCGACATACGCATTAGCCAAAAATGAACTTTTACCCTCAGTCCTGTCTCATGGAGTTGCATCGCGGGGAGAGAAGCTTTATGGTGATAGATCTGCTCCAGGATGACTTCTTCTCAAAAAGGCAGCCAGTGGCATAGTCCGGCCACAGAGCAGCCACAGCAGGGAAGCATGGGGCAAGGGTCAGTGGAAAGGTGGGCACAAGAAGAAGGGAAAAAGTAGCATAGGTCTGGGCTCCAGGAAGTTTAGGAGAGCTTTTAGAATGACTGGGCCAACTCTTGATCTCAGCTTAGGTCTTGATCTCAGGGTCATGAGTTTAAGCCCCCGAGTTGGGCTCTGTGCTGGATGTGAAGCATACTTCAGGGGGAAAAAATGGCTGGACCAAAAAGGAAGTGTTAATGAAAACCAAAAGTGAATGGGGAAAGTCCACTAGCAAAACAAACAAACAAATGAAAACTGAAAAGAGTTAAGCAGAGAATGAATAGAAAAGATAACAAAATTCTGCACTCCTTACTAATAATCCTCTCTTCCAAAGAGTAGAAAGTCTGACTGTGACAAAGAGGAGTGTCTTACCAAAGAGCCAGGATAAGAAATGATCTTTGGGACACCTGGGTGGCTCAGTTGGTTAACTATCCGACTCTTGATGTTGGATCAGGTCATGATCTCGTGGTTCATGAGATCCTGTCCCACATCGAGCTCCACACTGACAGCAGGGAACCTGCTTGGGATTCTCTCTCTGTGCCCCTCCCCTGCTCATGTGCGTGCACACACACACACACTCTCGCTCTCTCTCAAAATAAGTAAACATTTAAAAACAATAAGAAAAAAAAATGATCTTTGCTTAGGGTCGGACTATCCTGTTAGATGGCATTGTAAACATTGTAGCAACAACTTATGACGGTTACAACTCTACATGTGCTCCCATTGCATGTTTAAGAATTTTCTACTTTAAAAAGAGATCGAGAACCAGACTGAGAAGGAAACGGATCGTAGAACAGTTAGAGGGGCTTCATGCCGGGGAACATCAATTGTGATATTATACTCTGCCTAAATTATGATGAAATCATAGGAGGCATCAGAGCAAAAAACATCGTGGGGAAGCTGTTAACAGTCTAGCATTTCCTGTTTGTGTGAGGGTTATGGATTCCATCTACCAAAGGGAATAATAGTTCGGCTCAGGTTAGAGACGAATAACAGTATCATGGATTTCAGCTTTATGTTCTGTGTGCCTATAACTGTACAGAGTTAGGCATTGCTAGACGTTTGTTTTTTTTGTTTTTTTTTTTTTTTTGGTTTGTTTTCATTTTTAATTAATACGAAATTTGTGATGTTCCAAAGGTTATCCCAGTAGAGTGACTACTTCACCTGCCTTACAACCTTACAGAAAAATGAGGGGCTCAAGGAAAGAGAAGCATCACCAAATTCTTACAGTTCAGCTAGTGATTTAGCTGACCCGGGACCAACTGCAATAAAGCCCAGGAGATAACTTGAAATCTTCACTGTTGAGATGGGTGAAGTCCCGGCCTGCCTGCCTCCCTCAAGTCTCTGCACTCCATACTGAGATAAACATTTTTTCCCGCCTGCTTTGGAAGCTAGCCTAGAGCATATGCCCGCGACAAAATTTCCACCTTTTTTTCTAAAGCCGTGGAATTTCAGTAACCTTACATTTAGTGTAATTCGGACACATTTTATTCAACTTGCTTTGAAGAGAACCACCACCAAGCCCCAGGCTTCCTCAGTAAGAAGCCAGAGACTTCATAGATACTAGATTGTCAAGAAAGGTACAGTTGTGCCTTTTAAAGAGCATTAAAGAGAGCACATTGTCTCTCATTGGCAAGCTATGCAGGCTGGTTAATGATTTAGATGAAAGAAGGGTAAAGACCAATGGGCCTGTGCTGCTCTCCAGCGGGGAGTTGAGAGTCACAGGCAGACTATTAGGGAAAGGATCTTTCCTGGTAACTTTTCATATAAATGGGATATTAAAAACATTCCTTGAGGTCTCATATACTTAACTGCAATGGAATTGCATCTATACGTATCAGATTACGTCTTCATGCCTGTTACTGTAAAAGTAAATGGCATTTGCCATCGGATTTTAGGTCAGGAGGATTATCACAGCTTTTGCTTTCCATCAAGAGCCTGAGCTTTGGGGTCAGACAAACCTGAGTTTGAGTCTTAGAGCTGCATTTCACAAGCAAATCTGACCTTGAACAGACACTTAATCTCTCAGAGCCTTACAGTCCTCATCCATCCAAAGGAGAAAATACAAACCCAAAATGTCAGAGTTTTAAACTGAATGCCATATATATATATATATATATATATATATATATATATATATATATCTAACACACTGACTCAAGAGACAGTGACTTCCTTTCTTCCTTTCCCTTCATCCCACAGGCATTATTGAGCACCTACTCAGTGCCAAACACTGTACCAGACTCCAGACATGGGAAAGAACACATAATCCAGTCCCTTAGGTACTCACAATACAGTGTGAAAAGTGCTGCAACCCAGCTGCTTACAAAGAGCCAGATGAACATAAAGGAGGGTGCAGTGTCCTTTGTTTGGGAAACCGGGGCAGACTCCTTGAGATGATGTACAGGCTGGGTTTTAGGGAGTGAACAGATGGAAAAGGGAAGAGAGGCATGCCAGGCATTGGTACAGACTTAGGAAACATCAGTTCAGTTGGGGGTGAAGCATACTGTCTGGGTAGAGGAGGAGCTAAAATGAGTCTGAGAAGTGATGTGTGGGCCTTGGATGCCTTGGGTTTTCAGTGAAGTGACATAATCAAATCTACACTTGGAAATCTCCTTCCATTAGCTGTATGGGGGACAGATAAATGGTAAGGAAGTTGTCATCTGGTGAGGGATGCTAGTAAGGAGCCACTTACCCTATTCCATAAGGGAAGCTGAGGCCTCACCTGAAGCAGGAGTGATGAGACTGGAAAGGAGAGAGTGGATGGGTGAATGTCTCAGAGGCAGAACCTGTAGAACTTGGTGACTGCCTAGGTATGGTTGGATGAGAAGGAGGTGGGCATCATGGATGACAGCAATTTGGTGGATAGTGATGCCATTAGCTTATAAAAGAGAGTATAAGAGGCTGGGAAGGGAAGGTGAGCTCTGTTCTGGACCAGTTAGATATGAGGAGTTCAGGATATACTGGTGGAACTGATTATAAATACTTGGAAGCTCTTGGTCTGGGACTAGAGACAGCTTTAGCCCTCACTGATAAATGAATCATAGTCACATCTTTGGTAAAGGATGTCCTTACTCAGAGAAAGGATATAGAGTGAAAGTTGGGGTCCTGGGAAGCACACCTAGGGGGCCAGCAGAGAAAGGGAAGGAGACTGACGTGGTAACACCTAAGTTAAGAGGAGAATCAGAATGATTTCTGAAGCAAAGGAGGGAGAGAATTTTAAGTGAGGAAGAATATAGAGCAATGTCAAATGCTGCAAGTAATTCAAGAAGAAATAGACTGAAAAGTGGTCATTGCATTTGGGAACTGGGAAGCCACTGATGACCTTAGGAAGAGGTGTTTAATGCAGAGATGAAGGTAGAAAGCATTTCTTTGAGTGAATTAGGAAGCGCAGACAGCAGCATGTTAGCTGAGCCTATGTGAATCATCTTTTAGAAACCTTGGGGGCACCTGGGTGGCTCCTTCCTTTACGCGTCCTCCCTCAGCTCAGGTCATGATCTCACAGCTCGTGAGTTCCAGCCCCACCTTGGGCTCTGTGCTGACAGCGTGGAGCCTGGAGTCTGCTTCGGATTCTGTGTCTCTGTCTCTCCCTGTCCCTCCCCTGCTCATGCTCTCTCTCTCAAAAATAAATAAACATAAAAAAAAATAAAAAATCTGTAATATACCATGGAGCATGGAAGAGGTGCCCTAACCCAGAAAGTGGGCAAATGGCTTCTCAATTTTCGACAGTTCATGCAAGCTTAGCTGCACTGCCCCTCCCACGGCCTTCGAAGAGGCCTATGCATGTGGAGGGCCACGCAACTTGAGCATCATGATCTTCACGGTGAACCCACCTCTTGTCAGAGAAAAGTAAAGACTGCCTGCACAAGAATGTTCGACACACCGTTGTCTGTAATGGGAACAAATAGAGACCAACAACCCGAAAGAAGAGCTAGTTAAATAAAAGTTAGTACATTCATACTGTGCAGCTATCAAAAAGAGTGAGGTAAATCCGCTATGTATTAACACAGAAGGGTGTCCATGATACATTATTGAGTGAAAGAAGCCAGCTTTAGAACACCAGATAGTATATTAACAGAGGACCATGGGGGAAGGGAAGGGGAAAAAATAGTTTCAGACAGGGAGACAAACCATAAGAGACTCTTAAATACAGAGAACAAACTGAGGGTTGATGGGGAGGGGCAAAGGAGAGAGGGAAATGGGTGATGGGCATTGAGGAGGCACTTGTTGGGATGAGCACTGGGTGTTGTATGCAAGCGATGAATCATGGGAATCTACCCCCGAAGCCAAGAGCACACTGTATACACTGTATGTTAGCCAACTTGACAATAAATTATATTTTAAAGAGGGGAACACTATATAGTATAATCCCATGTATATAAAAGGGAAATGTGAATATACACATGCAGGCACATATAGACACATGCACACATTACGCATATGTATTTCTATATCTAGTTATATTTGATAGCAAAATCTGTGGAAAGCCCACCAAATCGTCAGCAACTGTTACTCTTAAGCAATAGGAATTGGAGACTGGGGCTTGGGGCTGGGAAGACTTTCGTATTGTGCTCTTGCACCTCTGTGTCATTTTAATTTTTTGGTCAACAAATGCACAATTCTTTTGTTAATTTTCACCAAGTGTACAGAATTTTAAAACCTCACACGAGGAATAATTTAAGATATTTGGCTTGTACAGAGCCTGTCTCAAGGAGAACATAATGGCATCCTTGAAACATGTAAAGGATTACCCCTGGAAGATTACATTCGTTCTGAGGGATCCCTGGAGAAATAGGGCCCATGGGTGTAATAAAGAGATACATGTTTGAAACTATAAAAAGTTAAAAAAAAATACTTCTAAAGACTGGACGTTTTAGATGTCATCAGGTTTTAGAAGGCTGTTCATAACTGTACTATCTATGGTGCTGTTCTGGTCCTGCTCAGCCTCTTTGCTGGGAGTGGATCTTTCTGCCTCACCTGTGAGAATCCGCTTCAGGCAGTATGTGTAGGAGTTCAAGGCAGGGCTCCGGGTCCACTCCTGCACCATCACTTACTAACCTTGGTTATGTTCCTTAACCTTTCTAGGTCTCCATTTTCGTATGTGTGAAAGGCAGTAATCAAACTAATAGTATCTTTTTTAAACTGTTTATTTATTTTTGAGAGAGACAGAGCATGAGCAGGGGAGGACAGAGAGAGAGGGAGACACAGAATCCGAAGCAGGATCCAGGCTCTGAGCTGACAGCACGGAGCCCGATGCAAGGCTCGATCTCAGGAACTGTGAGGTCATGACCTGAGCCGAAGTCGGCCGCTTGACCGACTGAGCCACCCAGGCACCCCTAAACTAATAGCATCTTTGAGAGCAGACACATCTTCAAGATGGAGTTAGAGTTGCATCACATCTTCCTCCTCTACGGTCTCCATCTGCTTGCTCCCCTGGACCACCTCAAATAAATATACAGCCCAACTGAAAAAACCGTGGGCCAGCTCGGTTAATAGAGCTTTCAGACAAGTACTTTAGTCATTCCACTTCCAACCAGATTACTAACTCTAAACCCTCTCCTTGTAAAAAGAGAGCACCACCACTGCCTGAGAAGGTTGTTGAGGGAATTCAATGAGATGATTAAGACATTTAGCACAATGCCTAGCACAGAGTAACTATTCAAGGAAGTAAAAATTATACATACACATGGATCCCACTAAATCATAATGTTATTATAAGTGAGATGACATTTTCAAGATTCTGGGGGTACAGCTGTCAGGTTTTCCTTTCAGTGAATGGAAAAAAAAAATGATTTGATGATTAAAAGCCTGGCACACTCTTGATGCTCTTGGACCTCGTTTCCTTTCAGTTTTCCTGTCCTTGAAGTTCAATGACTTTTCTTATTCCTTTGTTCATTCCACAATCGTTTATTGAGTACCTTCTGAGTTCCAGGTTCAATCCCAGGTGCTGGTAGTACTACGATGAGAAAGTAGGGGCTCGGTGCCCCTAGTCAGAAGGACAAAGAAGTTCGGATCCTTGCAACATGATGTGATTAGGGTTAAAAAATAAAGGCGTGTAAGTGATATTGACGGAGAAAGCAGACAAGTATACTGAAGTCTGTGTGAGGAGTCCGAGAAAGCTTGATAAGAGAGGAAACACCTGAACTGGAGCCTGAAGGGAAGACAGGAGTCTGTTACGTAGAAATCCTCTATCATAGGCTGGGTGTTTGGAAATACTGCTTGACGTTTGGTGTGAAGTTTTCCATGCCTGTTTATAAAACTGAAATGACAGGGGTGCCTGGGTGGCCCAGGCGGTTAAGCATCCAATTCTTGATATCGACTGCAGTCATGATCTCACAGTTCATAAGTTCAAGCCCTGTATAGGGCTCCACGCTGACAGTGCAGAGCCTCCTTGGGGTTCTCTCTCTCTCTCTCTCTCTCTCTCTCTCTCTCTCTCTCAAATAAAGAAATAAACTTACAAAAGGTTTAAAATATATTAAAAAATAAAATTGAAATGACAATCCGTTTGATTTCTCTTTTCTGTCCTGACAGAAAATCCAACAAGTACTATTTAAATAAATTAGAGATGTAGTAGTTCATGGTAGAGGCTTCAGCTGCCTTCCCACTCCACTATCCTTGCCACATGGCTTTCATCCCCAGGGTCAAAAGGGCAACTGTACCTTCAGTTGTGAGGCTTTGTATTTCTCCCAGGAAGGAATGTCCTTCCCCCCGATCTTCCAGTGGACAGGAAGGGGCCACACAGGCCACTGTGAACGGCGAGGGAGGCTGAACAATTTTTCTGGAGGAGGAAGGTGAGGCCAAAGGAGACTGTGAATGACCTTGGCCAACCTGTAGTGTCTCCAAGAGGTAGAGATGTAACTTTTTCATCAGTCGTCATGGTTTGGTCTTACTTTGTAGCTGTTGCCATTTGTGTGTTACTTTCCTGGTGCTGCGGTAACAGGTACCACAAGCTGGGTGGCTTTAAACCACAGAAATGTATCGTCTCACCGTTCTGGAGGCTACAAGTCAAAAAACTAGGTGTCAGCAGAGCCCTGCTCCTTCGAAATCCGGAGGGGATCGCTTCCTTGCCTCTTCCTAGCTTCTGCTGGTCTGTGGGCAGTGGCTGGTGTTGTTTGGTCTTGCTTAGCCCGGGAAGCCCAGTCTCTGCCTTTGGCCTCACATGATGCCCTCCTGTGTCTCTGTCTTCACGTGGCCAGTCATGTTGGAATAGGGGCCCACTCCACTCCCTCATCTTCAGCTAACAAAGTATGTCTGCAATGACCTTGTTTCCAAAGAAGGTCATACTCTGAGGTACTGGGAGTTAGGACTTAAGAATTACCTTTTGGAAGGACGAGGGATGGATATAATTCAATCCATACCACCATTTCTTTGCCCTTGGTATATAAATAAGAAATGCTCTCTTTCCACATTATGTTTCTTCATACCTAGGTTTTATAATAAACTTTTATTTTTTTAATGTTTATTTTTGAGAGAGAAAGAAAGAGGGTGCAAATGAGGGAGGGGCAGAGAGAAAGGAAGAAGGCGGATCCAAAACAGGCTCTGTGCTGCCGGCAGAGAGCCCAGTGTGGGGCTCGAACTCACAAATCACGAGATCATGACCTGAGCTGAAGTCAGACGCTCAACCGAGTTCCCAGGTGCCCCTGTAACAGATTTTTAAAAGCTTTATTTTTATTCTTACTTACATTCCAATTTTGTTCATTTATTTTATTTCTAGTTTATTCCAGTTTTTTAGTTAAAATAAGTCATAATTTTCCTAAAGTAGTTTAGGAAATAATTAAGAGTAATTCCGAAGTATTCCTAAAATAGTTCCTATTTAGTTGAAGTGTATTGGTATGAAAGATAAACAGTATTCAAGTAACGGGTTATACCTTTAGGAAAAATAATTTTAAAATTCATACCTGCACCATATGCCCCCCAAAATGTGCAAATAGGTTGAAGGGTTAAGTATTTCACAGAACTGTAGATAAAACAAAGGATCTGGTCTCTTGAATATTTGCGTGACTGTAAGAATTGTAAAAACTAAATTGTAAGAACTGTAAGATTGTAAGAAATAGTAGAAATAATAAAAGAAAAGGTCCCTGAGCTCTAACTGTATAAAAATGCTAAGTTTTTTGTGCAAGAAAAACTCAATGGGGAGATGATCGATTAGGAAATGTTATGCCATATTAGACAGTAAACATAAACGGTATATTACATATAACTGTTAAGACCCCAATGGGTAGTCAAAGGATGTGACCAGACAATGTGTAAAAACACCATTCATTTTTGTTATGCAAACATGTGGGAAGGTATTTAATAATTGTTAAAAAGTGCAATTTAAATCACAGTGTAACTGATAAATAATTACATTGCCAAGGGTAATAGCAGTCGCTGCAGTCCCTTTGTAAATAAAGCATTTGGCAAATACATCCAGTGTCATCAAAACGTTCCCACAATTAATATTTCTGGAAATCTAACCTCACTAAATAGACCTGAAGAAGAAGAAAAAAAAAACCTGTGTTCATGCAGTTATGAATTGCAGAATCACTGGTAACAGTGAAAACTTGGGAGCAGTCTTACTTGTCTGACAGTAGAGGAGCAGGTGGGTGAACTATGATGCATCCTTCTGTTGGAAACGCAGCCATCCAAAGGCGTAACAATGAAGTCCCGTGACAACATGAAGAAAGACTTGTTTTAAGGTTACATGGTTTTTCTAAGTTGTGTACGCAACAAATGAGATGGTGGAGTGTACAGAAGGTGTCCAGGAGCATGGAGTTGTATTAAGGTGATATGATCGGGAGCCATTTTTCTATCATCTTCCAAACTTTCTTATAATTTAAAAACTGTTTAAGCATATTCAGCTTACTATTTGGTTTAAAATCCTCCTGTACTGCTTGCATATTGATGAAATCATTAGGAGGTAAGGAGACTTTAATGAGCTTTCTGGGAAAAAATTTTTTGCTCACAGTAGTAGTGTAAATCACACCAGATGTTTTTCTATCATAAATAAGTCTTGTACTAAGTGGTAGGATTATTCTGATATGAAAAAGTGACACTTGAAGAAAGCATTTTAATATGGTATATGTGCATTGTATGATGAATGGCCATGTTTTTGACTGGTGAAGTAATTCTTTTAATCCTGTCTTGTCATTCACTTTAGTATGGGTTTTGTGACTGAGATTTAAAAGCCATACTTTCTTAAAAAAAATTTTTTTTAATGTTTATTTTTGAGGGAGAGAGAGAGAGAACACGAGTGAGGGGAGGTGCAGAAAGAGAGGGAGACACAAAATCAGAAGCAGGCTCCGGGTTCCGAGGTGTCAGCACAGAGTCCCCACACAGGGCTCAAACTCACGACCCACGAGATCATGACCTGAGCTAAAGTCAGACGTTTAACCAGCTGAGCCAACCCAGAGTCCCTAAAAGCCATACTTCCGAAGAAAATAACTTGCCCATAGGCTAGAGAGAAATAGTTTTACTTCCATCATGACAAATGATCTCCTCTGACTTTGTAGTTAGGACTAAATAGCACAGGCTTAATGCCAGGTGATCAATGCAGTGAACACTATTTTTAGCAGTCTCTTTATTTGCATTCTTATAAAGAAATTTTGCTCCTCCCTTCTCAAAGGTAGAGTTTATAAGAAGTATAAAAGCATGATTATTTGCCCCGCTCCTTGTTCCTGGTGAGATGTACCTGGTGTATTCCCCAGGCTTGCTGGACTGCCCACTGTCCCCGAGGGAACACAGGCGGCCAGCTCTCTTTGGGGGTGTGAGAAATAACCAGGGATGACAACCCCTTTGGGCTTGTCCACTGCACAGGCCTGATTAGATTATGAATCTATGGTTGACTAGTCTTTGAATTCACTAGTCTGAATTCAGTACCTGAAGATTAAAGTTAGTGGTAGTGCATCTCACTGTCTCCCAAGATAATACACACGCACACACACACAGAGGCATGCGCACACCCACACTCACACTTGTGTATATAGGCTTAATGCCAAATAACCAATTTATATCCTTTAGGAGAAAAGAAGGAGTCTGGTGGGTGGGTGTGGAAGTGATGATGGAAAGGAGTTAATCCCTGTCTCCAAAGTAAAGACTAGACAATGGGGATCCATGCAAAGCAGTGCTGGACAATGGACATCTACTGGCTCCCTACTGAAACGCAGCCTGCCCTCGGTCATTCAGGGGCCGATCATCCAAAGTGTGGATTATCCAAGCCATATGCTTCTCCTCCTTTGCCATCTGGCTGGTTGCCTGCTTCCCTTCTTCCTAACAGGGGAAATACTCAAAATACCTCAGTCCATTTCTGCCAACCCATTTCTATTACCTGTATCAAACCCTCTCTTTTGGCTGATTTAGTGCAGTGATTTTGATCAAATCTGGTCTCTTGGTATATTTGGATTCCTCACAAGACACATTGGTTAGTTTCTAACGCATAATCTTGTGCTTGTTGATCCTTGCCTCGTAAGTCCTTTAGTGGTCATCTCTTGGATGTTTTGTTTATCTTTTCAGGTAGCTAGGGAGTACTTTCAAAATAAAGAGATCTCCTCTGCTTTTCTTTATTTTTGTTTTAAGTTTATTTATTTATTTTGAAGGTGGGAGGGGCAGGGAGAGAGGGAGAGAGAGAGAGAGAGAGAGAGAGAGAGAGAGAGAATCCCAAGCAGGCTACGTACCATCAGCATGGAGCCCCACACAGGACTCGAACTTACGAGCGGTGAGATCATGACCTGAGCCCAGGCAAGTCATGAGAAAGTCACAACAGTAAGGAGCAGTGAGCAGACATGCCATTTTTATAAAAAAAGAAACTGACAGAAAACTCTAGACTTTCAGAATTGGAAGAAGCATTAGAGATACTTTTATCTTGTTGACAGGGAAACTTGGGCCCAAAGGAGTAAGGTAACTTGTCTTTGATTGCCCAGAACATTTGTAGCAGAGTCAGGACTAGAACTCAGATCTCTAGAGCCATTTCTGTTATGTTTCAGATTTCCAAGGATCATATAAAAGGAGTTACGCAGAAGGTATGCAAAAAGAATGGCTTAGATTATACTGCTGGGAAGAAGAAAAATGTTATCCCTCTTTTGTGTACACAGATCTTTTGGAGTTATAGATATCATAGGAAAATAGTAATTTTTTTGGAGTTATTTTTATTTGTTTTAAAGACTGACCTAAAGTAAGACTTGCAAAGGTCTCATCCAAGTGCCTACAACAAACCTGACATGGTAACAATCAATTAAAATTTGCTGAGTGAAAGAGTGAAACCAAAACTTTCTCATTTTCTAAGGACTAGGAGTATTATTTAGTTCCAGAATTATCAAGTCCGCTTATGAAAAATATTAGTCTTCTTTGAATCAAGTTTCTTGGTTTGGCCATGTATTTTAATTGACTCTCGACAAGTAGTTCAGCCACAAATTACAATGAACTGAAATACCTGTGTGTGAGTGTCATAAATTACCAGAGAAAACTAGTACCCTGTCACTTACAAATGAAATGCCCATTGAACATTTTATAATCTTAGCCTGAACATCTTGGGTATGACTAACGTAAATTTTTAAGGTGAATCTCAAACATCAGATTGCCGTTTCCAATTCCAGGTGTGCGGGGAGGGCTTTATGTAATTTTAGAGAATATATTTAGGTTTATAGTTCTATAACCCATGAACCTTTGCATGAGGGCAAAAGTAATTTATATTGCTGTTTTTAAAAGTTTTATACATTACTCAAATAATACATGTTCATTTTAGAAAAATTAGAAAATATCGGTAATCACAAGGAAGAATAAAACCAGTGTTAACTCCAGGAGCCAAAGATTAACTGTTAACTATTGGCTGTGTACCCTTGTAGACCTTTATTCTATGCATATTCATGCATAGAATTTCATATACTACACACTTTTATTTTTATTTTTATTTTTTAATATGAAATTTATCGTCAAATTGGTTTCCATACAACACCCAGTGCTCATCCCAACAGGTGCCCTCCTCAATACCCCTCACCCACCCTCCCCTCCCTCCCACCCCCCCCATAAATCCTCAGTTTGTTCCCAGTTTTTAAGAGTCTCTTATGTTTTGGCTCCCTCCCTCTCTAACCTTTTTTTTTTCCTTCCCCTCCCCCATGGTCTTCTGTTAAGTTTCTCAGGATCCACATAGGAGTGAAAACATATGGTATCTGTCTTTCGCTGTATGACTTATTTCACTTAGCATGACACTCTCCAGTTCCATCCACGTTGCTACAAATGGCCATATTCCATTCTTTCTCATTGCCACGTAGTATTCCATTGTGTATATAAACCACAATTTCTTTATCCATTCATCAGTTACACAGTTTTAAAACTGAGCTTTTTCTAATCTTGTGAATATTTCTAGAAATCATTCTTAATGGTTGCATAGTATTCCATTATGTACAAGTACCATAATTTGTTTAACTAATCTCCTGGTTTTGGATGTTTAGATTATTTCCCATTTTTTGCCATTATAGACAGTGCCTTGGTGAACTTCCTTATTTATGCATCTTGACTCACATATTCACTTATATTCTTAGAATAGGTTCTGAGGAGTATGATTGCTGAATTTAAAATATATTCAGTTGTAGGGTGGGAAATGAGTTTTTAGGTGTCAATGAAATTATCTTCCTGTAGACTTTGAAATTGCCTCAGAGACTTAAGATGTTTTTAGGACTTAGTACTTAATTTTGCTTCTTCACAAGAAACACATTTTTTTATTATGCACTGATACAATTGTATTTGACAAAGGATGATCTTCCAAACACATTGTTGTAGATGGTTTTAAGATATTTCAATGCTTTAAATGACGGTCTTCTCTTAGGAATAATAATATTAAATTATGCTGATCGGTTTCCCCTCATTATTTTCAAAGCCTGGATGCTTTGTTTAGCTGGTTGACATGAGGCGGTTTCTTGCTGGAGGCAAAATGTCATTGGACCATGCACTAATCTTTTTTCCCCTCTGATTTACCCATTTCCAGGCTGATTATATAAACAATAAGGTGTTGCCTTTTTAATTAAGTGAAAGTGACACATTACAGGTGCTTTCCAGCAATCTGAACTTATCTCCTAAATAGGTCTTGTACTATCTATACCCACAAGAGAACATAAACATTCAGGCAAAGCCACTTTAGAGGAGTATTTAAAGTAAGGAACACTGGAGGCTTCCCCAGTTTTGCACACAATGGGATGTAAGAGCAGCGCTATCCAATTAGGACGAAAGGAGACAAGAGGGGAGAGAGGCTATGCTTACTGAGCTTGTTCAACTTGATGGCATTATGATTTTCATGATAAAGTCTGCAATAACCTTTATCTTTTTATATTTAATTTAATGGCCTTGGAATCTGGAGATGCCAGCAGGCCTCAGTTATCATGTGGCAAATATCAGCCTCTTCTGGTACGATTTTTTTTGTGCTAACTAAAAGAGACATGGAATTAAAAATAGGTCAGAAGGCTCTTCATTTCAGTTTTGTTGATTTAAGTGGATGCGGGAGGGGGAGGACAGGCAAAACATTCGTTTCTTTTAAGTGATATTATGGAGAAAATAATCTATAACAAGCAAACAGAGATTAGAGCACAATGAGAACACTGAAGATTATGTTTTATGAAATGAGTTCTTTCCAAAGCATCAGAGAAGTATAATTACAAAAACGATTTCAAGTTGCCTACCAGTGGTTTTTGCTTAAAGTAAGGGAATGTTATTTATTTGAAATATATTCATTTATCTTTCTGTGAGGCCGCGATGGGAGAGGTGAGTATGTGCTTTGCTAAATTATTCATCGTTCATTAGACAATAAATTTATGTCCTATAAGAAATTTCTCTCAAAAAGAATTATTAGTTATTTTCTTAAAAAACTAAACTAAACTCAAACCTGAGCCAAAATAACGGTACATCTAAGAGTATGTTTGGAAGGCCCTAGCTTGTCACTAAAAGAGAATAATGAATTACACTCTGAGATATGTTTAGATTTATTTAGATATATTTGGATTTAGATGATAATTTTCTCAAAAATATTTTTTGCTTCTGGAAAAAAAAAAAAGAAGCTAAAAAAAAAAGCAATAGTCCCTCTTTAGGGGTCTCTAGAAGGCCTGTGCTGTATGTAATAGTAAGAGTGGATAAGAAATGTGAATTCTGGGGCATTGTTGCCCATGGCTTTCGTACTGCAGTGAAATGAATTACAGAAACACAAAGAGCTGTTGAAACCCAGGTAAGCATTTCTCCATCCGTTCCGCTGTGACTGTCACTCTGAGTGTCACCGACTCTCTGAAACCTATTATGTCCTTTAATTCTGACACTAAAGAAGGCCTCCAGAAGAAGCCTTGGTTTTTTGGTTTTTTGGGGTTTTTTTTTGGCCACTAACACTCCTTCTTTTCCCTCTCACCATTACCCCCAAAATAAGAGAAAATTCCCATTTCAAATGATACAACACACTTCAATGTATATTCCAACACGTTGATAGCTTTCACATGTCCTGGGTTAATACTTTGTCCCAGCAAGCAGGAGGGTAAGCAGGCTTCCTCTTCTTATATCCTAATGCCACAAATGCTCTCGAGAAGCAACCGACACTGTTGGCTAGTTGCTGTCAGAGAGAACCACAAAGCCAAGATGATTGATTTTTCACGGAGACATTTTCACATCCAGATGGCTACCGTTCATGTATTTAAAAGTTAACTCTAAGATATCGGAGGATATAGGCAATTTCTAATTTGTTCTCCTGTTCTTATTCAGGGTGTAGTCCCGCCCCAAATCCAACATGTGTGAGAGCCACATGAGGCCAGAGGTCGGGATCTCTCAGAGTACAGTGTAGGGCAAGATCCAGACGCCTTTTACATTTTGTGGCTTTAAGCACAGGAAAGAACTGAATAGATGCCAAAACAGGGTTGCAACAATTATTGATTTATCTTCCGTGTTTACATGTAACTGATCAATGATATAAACACACACACCCAAATGCGATGACTGCACGTCCCACCCAACTCATTTGGAGAGAGCTTTAAGCCTTAACCATGTGGCTCCTCGTGCGTGTCACAGATCTGAAGTCTAGACTGGAACTAACCTCTCCATCCTTCCCGTGAAAGGATCTAGCCCGTCAGAAACTTGGTTACATGTGTCACTGAGCCATTTCTGGCCAGTGTCATGCCTTCCATGATTTATGGTGCATACGTTTGGAACTAAACTGAGTCCATAAGCACATGAGTAGATGAACATGGAGCTTTTCCTGAACAAACCGTACCTCGAGCTACAGGCGTTTCTGAGGCCCCCTCCTGAAGGTGGGTCACCACTTCTTTGAGCAAGAAAGCCAGACAATTCTGTTGTTCAAAATATATCTTTTCCAGCTACGTGCGTATTATTTTGTGGACTCTTAGGGGGAAAAAAAATCTTATTTCAGTCATGTATAAGAATAACTGTCAAAGTTGGATTCTCAAGCATTTCTACACACCAAAGAAAGAAGGAACTTGTACTGTAGAGTCAGAGTCCAAAATAGCATAGCAGACTCAACATTTAAGATCTTTGGTTTTAGTTTCGAACTTCATATAAGTGTTGTATTCTTCTCCATACTGTGTTTTAATATGAAATAGTGATGTGTCTCCCCTGCACCCCCCAGTCATTGATAAATTTGGTTCCCACGTGCTCTGTTTGATTCTGCGGTGCTGTGTAACCTTGGCACAACACTGTGTACCCCTATGGAATGTACACATTCCTGGAGTGTACCCCAGCCTGACATACACGAACCCAAACGTGTATTTGCTTTCTGCCCCCTCTGATCGTCCAAGCTTTATCACTGTTAAGTTGAACTGTCGCACACATGGGTAGTCAGAGGTGGCTCTAGAATTGGCGAGGCTCCCAGAAGAGGGGTTCTCGTGAAGCAAGTTCCGTTTTTCCAAAGTAATCCAGTTTTGATTTTTAAAATTGATCACGTGCTCCCCTGTATCATGCTAGGCCTGGAGAGGATACCCATGGTGGTCTAATTCACAACCGTGGGAGGCCTATTACAAGGTTCTCAGCCAGTGGTTCTTAAAGGGTGCAGTTTAAAATTTGTGGGGATATTTTTTTTATTCTCACACTATTAGGAGAAACTGTTGGCCAGGGATGGGGACCGAAGAATACTGGAAGAAGAAGATTTTTTTTTCTTTTTTTTTTTTTTTTTTCAACGTTCTTTATTTATTTTTTTTGGGGGGGACAGAGAGAAACAGAGCATGAACGGGGTAGGGGCAGAGAGAGAGGGAGACACAGCATCGGAAACAGGCTCCAGGCTCCGAGCCATCAGCCCAGAGCCTGACGCGGGGCTCGAACTCACAGACCGCGAGATCGTGACCTGGCTGAAGTCGGACGCTTAACTGACTGCGCCACCCAGGCGCCCCTTTTTTTTTTTTTTTTTAAGAAAAATGTGATTTAACGTGAAAACCTTGACGAATTAGCAAAGTGGTTAAGACACATACTCCGAAGTCAAACAGACTTGAATTTACATCTTGGCTTTATTTGATACTTAGAGCTGATTGCCCTGGGCAATCTTTTTACCCTCTGGTAGACTCCATTTCCTAAATTGTTAAATAATGGAATGTATGAAATTCCTTCAAGAAGGGTACCATTGCTTTCACCCTCCTCCTCACTCTTAGTGAAAAGAGTCGTGTGACAGATTACTTTAAATGTCTCCAGAGTTCAGGTCCCCAAGGAAGATTATGTCTTCGAAAGAGCTAGTCTATTTCCTTCTAGACAGTGGGAGCCATTTTCCCCTTTACTTTGACTAGTAGCAAACACGGAGCTAGTACTCAGGCTTAATTGCTGTGGCTTTCTGCAAATAGGGCTTAATATTGTTCGCCTCCACTCCATTCCCTCCTCCCTTCCCCCCTCCCTTCTAAACGTTGGCCTTTCATCCTGCATTGTTAGTTGTTGGTCTTATTGTTCTGGTGCTTTTATTGGACGTTGTCTCAAATCCTTTTGAAAGTAGGTGGAAAATAAATAAATAAAGTAAGAATGAAATAATAAGGCTGCATTTTCTTTATGGTACTTCATAGTGCCTATTTCTATAGGTGGCAAAGTTTCTATTCTCCCC
Source organism: Lynx rufus (assembly GCF_022079265.1). Lineage (NCBI taxonomy): Eukaryota > Metazoa > Chordata > Mammalia > Carnivora > Felidae > Lynx > Lynx rufus. Next base: position 64,688,803 of record NW_025814896.1, read on the forward strand.
TTAATTTATACTGTTTGTTAATGATAGTATTAGTCAGATCGTTATTGTATCACTTACTTGGGAAAATATGACAGTCCTGAGCTGAGGTTTTACCCAAAATACCCATCTACAGAGTAGATGCACTTTAAAAATTTTTTGCACTTTAAAAAATTTTTGAAGACCGGGCACCTGGGTGGCTCATTCGGTTAAGTGTCCGACTTTGGTTCAGGTCTCATGGTCTGTGAGTTTGAGCCCCACATCGGGCTCTGTGCTGACAGCTCAGAGCCTGGAGCCTGCTTCAGATTCTGTGTCTCCCTCTCTCTCTGCCCCTCCCCCACTCGTGCTCTATCTTTCTCAAAAATAAATATTTTTAAATATTATTTGAGGGGCACCTGGGTGGCTCAGTCGGTTAAGCGGCCGACTTCGGCTCGGGTCATGATCTCACAGTCCGTGAGTTTGAGCCCCGCGTCAGGCTCTGTGCTGACAGCTCCGAGCCTGGAGCCTGCTTCAGATTCTGTGTCTCCCTCTCTCTCTGACCCTCCCCCATTCATACTCTGTCTCTCTCTGTCTCAAAAATAAATAAACAAAAAAAATATATATATATTAAAAAAATTATTGGGGCGCCTGGGTGGCGCAGTCGGTTAAGCGTCCGACTTCAGCCAGGTCACGATCTCGCGGTCCGTGAGTTCGAGCCCCGCGTCAGGCTCTGGGCTGATGGCTCGGAGCCTGGAGCCTGTTTCCGATTCTGTGTCTCCCTCTCTCTCTGCCCCTCCCCCGTTCATGCTCTGTCTCTCTCTGTCCCAAAATAAATAAAAAACGTTGAAAAAAAAAATTAAAAAAAAAAATTATTTAAAAGTTGTTGAAGACCCAAAGAGCTTTTGTTTATGTGAGCTATTATCTCTCAATGTCTATATTAAAACTGAGAAATTTAAAAAATGTTGACTTACAAATTCATTTAAAAAAGATACTCATTGCACTGGGTATTGTATGGAAACCAATTTGACAATAAATTTCATATATTGGAAAAAATAAATAAAATATATACTCATTATGTATTAGCTCATTATATATCAAATCCACTATGCATTAACATAAATTTATATGAACAATAATTTCCAAAACAATAGCAACAGAACATTTTAGAGAAAATAGTGGTATTGTTTTTGTAAATCTATGTAATATTTGCTTGTGTGCTATTTTTTTAATTTAACTATAATTGACATATAACATTATATTAGTTTCAACTGTACAACATAGCGATTCAAGATGTGTGTATATTGTGGAATGATCAACACAAGTGTAGTTAACATCTTTTTTTTTTTAAGTTTATTTATTTTTGAGAGGGAGAGCGAGAGAGAGAGAGCGAGAGAGAAAGAGAGAGAGACCAAACATGAATTGGTGGAGGGGCAGAGAGAGAGGGAGACACAATCCCAAGCAGACTCCAGGCTCTGAGCTGTCAGCACAGAGCCCGACGTGGGGCTCGAACTCACAGACTACGAGATCATGACCTGAGCCGAAGTTGGACACTTCACCGACTGAGCCACCCAGGCACCCCAACATCTTAATGTTTGTCTTAATGGAAGACAGCTAGATTCTTAGATCTGCTTCTGCATTCACTCTGTTGCAATATCATACATCTTGTAGCCTAGTGGGTAGATGGAAGTGAAAAAGGCAAATATATATTACTACTATTAAAATTGCTTGGATTTTAAGGACCCCCGAAAGGGTCTTAGGGATACTCAGGGCCCCAGACCACACTTTGAGAACTGCTGCTGTAGAACGTAACCGATGAAAATAGCAATATAAGAAATCGAAATTAATGTTTTGCCCACATTTTACTTTTTCATGGTTTCAGTGAGCTATTAAGGTTTTGAAAATATGCCTCTAAGCCTTCTCCCAAAGTTCGTAGAAACATTAAGGTCAAACTATTGTTGATGGGAATGCTTAGATTTTTCCTTCAAGATCTAGACAACGTATTTTGAAAGCCACTAGCGATATATGAAATCAGTGTTATGTTTTTGGCAAGACTTTTTGAAAAATATTGAACAGTGATCATCCTTTTAGTTGTGGTATATAGGAAGGCTTAGCTTTTTTATCCTTCCGATCGATAATAGTAAAACTAGTTTTATTAAGCCATTATTTTTATTTGTATGTGTTCCTTGTTATATCATCTTTATACCGTTCTATAACTGGAGTGGAGCAAATTGATTTGTCTTATTCCTGCTGTGAGGTAGCTCATGATGAAAGGGAGATGGCTTGCCTTGTTTACAGAGTGGCATTAGGTTCAGAATAAGTTAGTACAGAAGAACAACACATTTATTTTACTGTATTTTATGTCTTTTTCGTCATTTAGGTGATAGCAATCATGGTCGTGAGCAAGACTTTAAGCTTACATATTGCTCTAAGGATCCTCTAAGGATCCCAGCTCTGCCTTCAGTGTGATGGAATTTCCATTGCAGTATGGTGGTGCTGGTTCCAGTAATTACCTGGGTTCTCCGTTTCTCCTTCCATGGGAAAATAGTCTTGAACTTTCAGATAGTTCCACTGGACAGAATGGAGGCTGCCAGTGCTTGACCTGCCCAACAGTGGCAACAGAATCTGGTTTGGATAACTTTGAAGTAGCAGCGGTGATAAACAGAGTTTTCTGCCTATGGGACACATACCCTTCAGGTTTCAGATGGGTAATAAAATAAACATGGTGGAGGAGTGTTAATTACCACCTTCAGCCATACCTTCATACAGCTCGGCCCAATCCCGTCCTTGCACCTTTCATAGAAAATCAGATCATGCCTTCACCTAAAAAAAATAGCTTGGCTGTATGTGTATATATCTATCACTATATGTATTATCTGACACTTGCCCAAGGATTTTCAGAACTAAGTCAGATAGGTTAAGAAGGAAAAATGTTTTAATGTTTTTATTTATTTTGAGAGAGAGAGAGTGCAAGTGGAAGAGGGGCAGAGAGAGAAGGAGAGGGAGAATCCCAAGCTGTCAGTGCAGAGCCCGACTCAGGGCTCGATCTCACAAACCGTGAGATCATGACCTGAGCTGAAATCAAAAGGACCCTTAACCGACTGAGCCACCCAGTCACGCCTACTCTATTCTTTATCTGAAAATTTTGTCAGCCCCTTTCTTACCTTTCTTCTCTCTCCGGTTGGCCTGCTCTAGTTTTCGGCATCTGTCTTAGAAGTCTCATACCCAGAATGACACTCCATACTCTTGATGCTGAGTGACCATTATAGGGTTGAGTGGGGCCTTATTGCCATTACTTGCTAATGGATCTGAAGATCTTCTAACTTCTTTGAGAGTTGTATCGCATGGACTTGCCCTGTACTCACTATCAATGGAAAGTATATCTGAGCCACACCAACACTACTAAGCTATATTTTCTCTTGCATTTATATATTGAACGTGCATATTCAAAACTCAGCCCATTAAAGTTTGAAGGGAAGGTGTTCTTTCTTGTTTTTTAGTTTTTGACAGGGGGGATAACTTTTTATTTTAGTGCAATTTTAAATCTACTGAAAGACTTCAAGAATATCTCAAAGGATTACCGTGTATCACTTACCTAGATTCACCCCATTTGCTTTATCATTCTCTAGATAGATTGATGTACATTACACAGAAATATAAATAGTTGTATATTAATTTTTTTGTGAGCAACTTCAGAATAAGTGGCAGATGTGCCTCTTTAAGTATTTCAGTTTATATTTACCACAAAGAAGGACATTTTCTTGAATAGCCACAATATAGTTATAAATCAGAAAATTTAACATTGATATAATGCTATTATATAATCTATGGTCCATACTCACATTTCACCAATTATCCCCATACAGTCCTTTATAGCTTTTTGGGGAGGGATGGAGGGGTTCCAGGATCCAATCCAGTATCATGCATTTCACTCAGGTGCCTGCTGACTTCTCCACCTTAAAACCAGTGTTCTTTATGCTTCAGAAGTTGGATATCTGTGAAGACTCCTCAGGTCTTTGTCCACAGTTTCCATATCACTGATTCAGCAAACACTCAGCTATCATCTTCAAGTAAAAAAATAAATTACGAAATCTGCTCAGTTTTGAGCTTTCCCCTTCCATTTAACCTTGTTTAGCATTTTGACTGTGGACCTTTCAATGTAGGCATTGGAAGCGACAGCTGTCTAAAGGTTCTCAACCTCTCTCCACTCCGGACCGTTTTCATAAGCCTTGTGTTCAGTGAGCCTTTCTTCTTCCTTCAGACATAGCACGACCATTAGCACAGTCTCTCTACTTGCCCCAAGCCACACTCTATCAGTCACATCCCCATGCCTCTACTCATGGGGTTTTGCTTCTCTTTAATGTCTTATCATTCACCCCCTTGAGCCATCCAAACTCTATTGATTTCTCCAGGTAGCATCTTCTTTGTGAATCTTTCCATTCATTTATATAACAAATATATATTGATCATCTTCTATGTGACAGGCAGTGCTCTTAGGTGACAGGGATACAGCAATGAGCGAAACAGGCAAATATCGTTGCCTTATGGAGTTTATATTATAGTGAGGCAAGGAGATCAATAAGTAAGATAAATAAATTTCCAGGAAGTTAGGTGATGATAAGTCTAAGGGGAAAAAAATAGGCAAGAGATGCCCCCCCCCCCACCGCAGCTCTCTCAGAAGCTGGAGGTTGCTTCTCTTTCCTCCTCCTACCACTGTTCCACGTTGCCACCTCCACACATTTCTCCTTCCTTCTCTCTCAAAGTCTGTAGCTCCTTTGAAGCTCATGTTGCTATTACCTGCTGATTTGAGACACTCTCCACTCTGGTGACGATTTTAGAGTTTATTTATTTATTTTGAGAGAGAAAAAGCACAAGTAGGGGAGGGGCAGAAAGCGAGGAGGGAGGGAGAGAGAGAGAGAGAGAGAGAGAAAAGAGAGAGAGAGAATCCCAAGCAGGCTCTGCACTGGCAGCACAGAGCCCAAGGCAGGGCTCGAACTCTTGAACCATCAGACCATGACCTGAGCCGAAGTCAGACTCTCAACTGACTGAGCCACCCAGGTGCGCCTCTGTTGAAGATTTTAGAAACTGCCTCACTCTCTTCTCTGTCACTATTCTCAAAGTCACCAATGTCCATGTAGATAGAAGATCTAACCCTGGTTTCTTCATTCCTCTCCCTCATCTCTCACACTAGTTTTCCTCCACGCCATCTTAGTCGTCCCTATAGTCCTAGTACATAGCCTAGACCTTGTTGTCATCACCAGGAACTGCACCACCTCTGAAGTCTCCGTGTGTAGCATCCTCACTTTCTGTTTCTGCAGCCCAGCTACCGGAAGAACTCCATCCCAACAGCGTGGAACTGTTTTGGACCTCCACTCCATTGACCCTATATAGTTTTCATTGCCTGTCACCCCTCCTTCCTGTACCCCTCCCCCCCCCCCCACCTCAGGCTCTCATTTCTCTTCTTACCTGTTTATGTGGCACACTCATCACCGTATAAGTCATCCTTGATACACATCCTCCACACTCCTCCTTCTCGCTCACTTCAGGAAACTCACCCGGCCCCCCGTTACACTCGGGGCCTGCACCCGAGCAGCTGACCATGGCAATCAGCCAGGCTCACTGGCCTTGCTTTGAATCCATGATCCCAGATCTCAGATCAGCGTTTGAGAAATCCTGCTGCGTTCATTCCCCTGGGAAATTTGCTCATCACGGATCTCCAGCTTCTCCTCTCCCGTCCTTCTCAGCCGATGACTTGGCGGATGTTTGGCTGAGAGAATAGAAGCAATTACTCTAGATCTGCTGCTTGTTCTCATCACACATCCTCCTGCCCCCACCCCTGTGTACCATGTCTCTACCTTCCCTTCAGGAGTAGTGATGAACTACCCCGCTCCTTGCTGAGGCTAGCCCTCCCCACTTTTGTTCTGTGTACCAGTTCTCTTCATTAGCTTCAGTATTTCGGTCTGTAATGATTCCCTCTTTCCCTCATTAGCAAATTTCTCTCACTGCTGATGAACTCCCATCACTACAGAAGCATGTGGCACGAGCGCACATCTCAAGGAAAGGAAAGGACAGGAAAGGCCTCTGTTGACCGTAGCACCTCTACCTACTTTGTTTCTCTGTTCCCCTTCACAGCAAAATGCCTCGAAAGAGTTGTCTTTATCGGTCAACTCCATCACCTCCAGTTCACTCTTGTTTTTCATTACTTTTTTGTGTGTGAAATACATACAGACGAGAGCATGTATGATGTGTAGGTTTCTTTTAAAAGGAAATAAAGGTAATACTTGTGTCTCTACCACCTGAACTCCTCCTGTGTATGTCCTTCCTCAAGTGTGTTCCCCTCTCTGCACTGCTGAAGTAACCACTGTCACGAATTTTTGTCATCACTCTTGTTTTTCTTTACAAGTTTACCATACGTGTATGTATCCCTAAGTAATACATTTTTGTTTTGCCTGTTTTTAAACTCTACCTAGATAGAGTTACATACTTTGATCACTTGCTTTGCCACTCCCCTTTAGGCTTAAAAGAATTTTTTTTAAATGTTTGTTGATTTTTGAGAGAGAGAGAGAGAGAGAGAGAGAGAAACAGAGTGTGAGCAGGGGAGGGGAAGAGGGAGAGGGAAACACAGAACCTGAAGCAGGCTCCGGGCTCTGAGCGGTCAACACAGAGCCTGACGCAGAGCTTGAATCCACAAAGGGCAAGATCATGACCTGAGCCAAAGTCAGACGCCCAACTGACTGAGCCACCAAGGTGCGCCCCCCCCCAACTTAGGCTTTTTAAAAATACTATCCTAATTGTGTGTAGTTCATTCATTTTCATTGCAGCATAGTATTGTACTCTATAACCATATTACAATATATTTTTCTAGTTTACTGTTGATGGACACTTGGGTCGTTTCTGGATTTTTTGCTATTTCTAGCAATGCTACTATGGACAGTCTGGTCCTGGGCTCCTGATGTGTGCAGGTGCAAGAATTTCCATAGGGTATATACTGAGGAGTGGAATTACTGGGTCAATTTTACTAGATAGTCCCAAGTTGTTTTCTAATGTGTGTTTTTTTTTTAAATCAATTTCTACTATACACACTAAATGGAAGTTCCTGTTCCTCCATGTCCTTGCCAAAACTTGGTACCATCTGACTTTTAAAATTTTTGCTAGTCTGGTAGTTAATTAATGCCATCTCATTATGTTTGAATCTGAATTTCCCTATTTACTAATCGGCTCCTTTTCAATGATTATAGACTTTCGGGTTTCTTCTTCCTTAAAATGCCTATTCGTATTTGGGCCTTCTCCTCTCCTCCCCGCCCCCCGCCCCCCTGACCTTTTGTTTTACTGGACTGTCTTTTTCTTGATTTGCAAGAATTCCTTATGTATTCTGGTTACGAATCCTTCGTCAGGTATATGTTATCGTCTCCCAGTTTTCAGCTTGCCCTTCTACCATTGTTATGAAGATTTAATGAGCGAAATTCTTAATGTTAATGGATTCGGTTCAACGGTAAGAAATCGCTGATAGGTGATGATTTTCTACGACACGATTCCGTACAGTTCCTGAGGAGCTTGTGAGAACGCAGTGCTGGGCCTCATTTGTAGAGTTTCTGATTCAGTACCTCTCTCAAGTGGTAGGTGAGACTTTGCATTCTCGAAAGTTCCCAAAGTGATGCTGCTGATCCAGGAAGCGCACCGTGAGAAAGTCTGCCTGAGCCCATTCTGTCTTCTCACTCTTACCTTTAGCCACTTCTCCCTCCACGGTTTCTTAGAGATCACACCCTGTGCCCAACACATAGCCCATCTCTCCTGCTCAGCACAGTGTCCTTTTCGCCAAGGACCTGTCAATCTTTTCCCAGCTGAGGGTTGCCTCAGTTGACATTAGTGGGTCTTACCAGTCCTGGGTGCAGATAGCAGCCTAGGCAGTGCTTGCCGTGTTAAATAAATGCCATTTTGTTCAAAGTTAACATACAGCTTTTAATATGTCCCAGGACTATTGATTAACTGACTTTGCCACCTCCTTTAGGAGTATATTGTGTGATGAAGTTATTCTGATACAATATTAAATCATGAATCAAACGTACTGTCTTGTCATGCTCTGGTACCAAGTCTCCTTCTCCAAAACCCTCCTTTTTTTCCTTCCAAATTTCACTTAAAATGCCTACCCTTTCCTATCGTGAGTTAGTCACTCCACATCTCCAGCCCCATTTGTGACACCCATGAGTTTTTCTAGGACATGCATAATAATATCAAACATTTTAATAATAAAGCCTCAGATGGGCAACAGAATACTGAGTAAAGATTAACAACAAATATTTAAGTCGTCCTTCAAGTTTATTTAGAGCAAGCTTTCTTTGTTTTCTTTTTAAAGTTTATTTATCCTGAGAGAGACTGGGACAGCACAATTGGGGGAGGGGTAGAAGAAAGGGAGAAAGAGAATCTCAAGCAGATTGTCAGCGCAGAGCCCGATGCGGGGCTAGAACTCACGTAACTGTGAGATCATGAGCCGAAACCAAGAGTCAGACGCTTAACTGACTGAGCCACCCAGGCACCCCTAGAGCAAGCTTTCTGAACAGTGACACCATTAACTTTTGGGGCCGGGTAAGTCTTTGCTGTGTGGGGCCGCCCGCGTTGGGCAGCATCAGTGGCCTCTACTCAAGATGCCAGTTGCAACCCATTCGTACCCCGTGTGACACCCAAAAATGTCTACGGGCATTGCCAAATGTCCCCTGAGGGCAAAATTTCCTCTGGCTGCAAACCACTAACTTAGAGACATCTCATGCTTAATTTCTGGTGGGTTTTCTCTTGACATACTGTCAGCCGGTTTGAGCCTTAACATTTCAACCCAAACCTCTTTAACCTGTTCCATTTCTCTCCTATTGTATATTTCTCTTTTGTCCACAGCGAAAGGAGAGGGTTATATTTTCCTAATTGTTCTCTTACTGATCCTCGACCACATTTCCCCAAGACAAAAGGCAGCTCCCACCAAACACAGAGGCAGACCCCAGGACGGACTTCAGATTTTTTTTCCTGTCCTTCCTGCAAGTATTAATCTCACCGTAGGATGGTGATAGCTACTGTGATTAATATACTTTTAACTGTAATGCGATTATAGAAAATCATGCCAAAATTGCTGGAGCTCAAACTTGACCTGCCCTGACAGGATGATGAAAACTCAGTACCATTCTCCCCGACCCCCACCCCCAACCCCCACGCTCCCCAAATAGTCTTGCTTCTTAATGAGTAAGAGTAGTTTAAGCTGCAATTATTTCTTCTTACACTGACTGTCCTTTTCACCCTGATTACTCTTTGGATGTATAATGGGGAGATAGTTGCTTGCAGGCTAGCAAGGAGGTCTGGTGAATGGCAGCAATACATACTTGGAAAGAGTGCATTCTGCTCTCAGAACAACCTGCCCAAACTGAATGCAGCTTCGCCAGCGGAGTGCATAGAGCTCTTTGTGATTTCCGTTTGAAACGCCACTTTTCTGGTTTCTGCAGCTAAAACAGTAAATAATTTTGTGGGATTTTTTTTTTTCTGTTGCTCATAGTTTGACGTTGGCTGAACCATCTTGATTTACTTTTGCAAAACAAGACAACCATTTGTACCGTGAGGCCACTTCTCTTTTTTAGTTGGGTTTAGGGACCTTCTCCAATTTAGCCTCTTTTGACACGAGCACAGTGTCTATTCATTCAAAGGGAACCCTATGACACAGCTGGAGAATATGCCTTGGGAATGTAGAGGGCATTGTGTCTATGTTTCCCAACTCCAGAAGCTCAGACTTGCTTTATTTGCCAGACTATCAACCAAGCTCTGGGTTACTGGGCACTTTTATACATTTATAGTTTTGTGTTAGTTGAGATAATAACAACTCCGAAGCATTATAAGATCTGTAAGTACCTTATGAGTCATCAAAAAAAAAAAAAAAAAAAGGAGAGACTAAACAATAAAGTTTTTGTATCGTTTGTGAGCCAGGCAAATGCTATTTGTAGCTATGTACTTGAAAAGTAGCGGTTCTTATAATTAGTTATTTCATAACTATCTAATAAAAATAAATCCATGCCTCCGTTATCTGTACTTTTTTTTAAAGCAACCTTAGACACCAGAACAGTGCCGAAACAGGGAGTAATAACCTTAATTAATTGTGTGTCTCAGGGGGCGCCTGGGTGGCTCAGTTGGTTAAGCATCTGACTTCTGCTCAGGTCATGATCTCACGGTTTGTGGGTTCGAGACCCTCATTGGGCTGTGTGTTGACAGCTCAGAGCCTGGAGCCTGCTTCGGATTCTGTGTCTCCCTCTCTCTCTGCCCCTCCCCCGCTCTCTCTCTCTCTCTCTCTCTCAAAAATAGATAAACAAAAATAAATTAAAAATAAGTAAATAAATAAATTGTGTGTCTCATGGGAGATGACAAAGCCCCTCTACGTGTATGATCTTGTTTGATTAAAAAAATTTGGCACTAACAGGCAAACATTCACTCGGGGCAGTGAATGGTTAAAATGAATAGCTAAAGACCTAAAGATTAGAACTGGCCAGCATGATTGGTTGGTTTGCGAATCAAAAAAGAAGGGTTCTGATTTGGTGCTGGTAGCTGTACAAACCAAGGGACTTGCTGCAAAAACCTAGAAACACTGGAGAATGCCAGACAAAGGAGTCAGGCAACACGAAAACAAAGGAAAGGGGGAAGAAGAAAGAACATGAAGGGAGACTGGGGGACAGTGGAGGTCACTGGAAAGAGAAACAGAGATTTAAACACTGGTGTGAGGAAAGGAGAGCATCAGTTACAGAAATTGACACAGGTAGGGGTAAACAGCCTAGCCTAGCTGAGCAGCCTTTTGGGACACCTACCCCTGAGGGCACCGGGCTCACAGAGTGAGACAGCCCAGTGCATGGTAGGTTCCAGTCACCCTGGAGCTCTTCACCTCATACCACTCCAGTGCGGTAACTGATCTTCATGGTGAACCCCCTTCATGGTGAATGAAGAAGAGTTTGCATCGCGTCTGTTTTTCACGCACTGAGACCTTAAGTGTTACCTCAAGAAAAAAGAAGTTAACTGAATTTTTTCCCATAAAGGAAGTCGATGTGGAATCATGCATTGTCTGACAGGGCTCACTAAATTTGATGTTTCTATCGGATTTATCGGGATGCCTCATTTCTCTACTGTGCTCTGCAGTACATAAGAGGCAGCGAGGGGGTAGTCACTTCATTATTATATGAACTGTTTAGGATGAGAGGAAAGGTTGATAAGCCAAGATGGTGATGCATCCCACTGGGATTTACGCTTGATTATTTGCATTTGTATTTTGATATTGTGCACTTACCCCTTTGTATTATAATGGTCTGTTTACATCTGTCTTCTCTGCGAGACTATCAGTGTCTTGACTGCAGGGATCATATTAGTATCCAAAACCCAGAGCACAGTCTCAGGCATGGAGCTGGGGTTTAATGTTAGTTGAATAAATAATTGAAGAAATAGATATATCTGATCTGAGAAATCACTGCGAACAAAGTAATGCCTCCCTCCGCACAGGGAAAACATAGTAACACCTGGAAAGCTTAACTGCTTGCCTCTCAGACTGCCGCGAAGCCCCCAACCTCAACCCAAGTGCCCTACTGTAAATCTCTCCCCAGAACAACGGAAGTGGTTAAGTGTTCAGGTGTCAAAACGCTACCCCGCTGGGCTGCAGGCCGCATACAAAGTTATATTACACTGAGTTTGAAATGCTAACAAAGCAAGTAATTAAGCTGAGTAAGTGCTAACTTGCTTGAAAGCAAGATTTGAAGCTGATAAACTAAAATGCTGATAATTAAGAGTTGATTATACAGCTTTGTTGTTTCTCTACCCTGCTAATAGCCTCTCATTCTTGGCATGTAATGATTTCTCCCCCACAAGGTGGGGGGGGGGGGAACCCAACCATCAATCTTCTCCACTTCTTCTCTCCCTTCCTAAGACAACTCCTTCCTTCCCCAAGCTCAGCCCTCCACCCGTGGCCTTGATCCTTCTCTCCTCTCTCTTCTAGCTCTACATCTCTCCCCCTCCACTAATTTCTTCTCTTCTGTCACAAACATGTCCAGGGGTTACCATCATTAAGGTTTTTTTGTTTTTGTTTTTGTTTTTTTAAAGCGAGCCAGCAAATATGAGTGCAGGAATCTTCTCTTATGCTGCGACCCGAAGCCTCCACCATCTTTAGCCCCTACATCTCCCTAAGCTTCCTAAAGGGGACCCGCATTCCTTGTAGCCTCAGCTTGATTGCTGATTGCTTCTTACTCCCTTAAGATCTCCGGGTGTCAGCACTCTGATGAAGCTCTTTCGAAAGTTATCGATATATTCTGGATCGTCAGATTCCACATTCTTAAGTTTTCTTGATGTCTGCAGCATTTCACATTGTTGACCTGCCTCTCTTCTTTTTTTTTTTTTCTAAGTTTATTTATTTTGAGAGAAAGAGAGAGAGAGAGAATGCTCGAGCAGGGGAGGGGCCGAGAGACAGGAAGAGAGAGAGAATCCCAAGCAGGCTCAGCACTGTCAGAGCAGAGCTTGACTCGGGGCTCGAACTCACAAACTGAGATCATGACCTGAGCCAAAATCAAGAGTTGGACACTTAACCGACTGAGCCACCTGGGCACCCCGACCCGCCCCTTTTCCAAAATGTGCCCGTACGTGACTTCCATGACATGTTACCTTTGTGGTTTTCTTCTCCCTCCCCTTATTCTCTTCTCTTCCTCTCCTCTTCCCTCCCTTCTCCCCTTCCTTCCTTCCCTCCTTCCTTTCTTCATTCCTGGTAAGAGAGAGAAAAAAAGGAAACTAGTATTTATCAACATTTAAAACGAATTATATGCCAGGTATTGTGCCAGATTTTCAAACATCTCCTTTTGTCCTCACATCAATCCTAAGATATAAATATTATTCCTATTTAAATATTTATTCATTCATTCATTCATTCATTCATTATAATTGTGGTAAAGTACACATAATATAAAATTCACCATAGTAACTATTGTTAAGTATACCATTCAGTGGCATTAAGTACATTCACATTGTTGTGCAACCATCCCCACCGTCCATCTCCAGAACTTTCATCTTGCAGAACTGAAATTCTGCATCCATTAAACATTAACTCTCCATTCTCCCATTACCCCCAGCCCCTGACAACCACGCTTCTCCTTTTTGTGTCTATGAATTTGACTACTCTAGGCATCTTATATAAATGCACTCACAGTTTTTGTCTTTTTGTGACTTACTTCTTTTGTGACTTATTTCACTTAGCGTGTCTTTGTGGTACGTCCATATTGCAGCATGTATCAGAATTTCCTGCACTTTAAAGGCTGGGTAATGGATAAAGAAATTGTGGTTTATATACACAATGGAATACTACGTGGCAATGAGAAAGAATGAAATATGGCCCTTTGTAGCAACGTGGATGGAACTGGAGAGTGTGATGCTAAGTGAAATAAGCCATACAGAGAAAGACAGATACCATATGGTTTCACTCTTATGTGGATCCTGAGAAACTCAACAGGAACCCATGGGGGAGGGGAAGGAAAAAAAAAAAAAAAAAAGAGGTTAGAGTGGGAGAGAGCCAAAGCATAAGAGACTGTTAAAAACTGAGAACAGGGGCGCCTGGGTGGCGCAGTCGGTTAAGCGTCCGACTTCAGCCAGGTCACGATCTCGCGGTCCGTGAGTTCGAGCCCCGCATCAGGCTCTGGGCTGATGGCTCGGAGCCTGGAGCCTGTGTCCGATTCTGTGTCTCCCTCTCTCTGCCCCTCCCCCGTTCATGCTCTGTCTCTCTCTGTCCCAAAAATAAATAAACGTTGAAAAAAAATTAAAAAAAAAAACTGAGAACAAACTGAGGGTTGATGGGGGGTGGGAGGGAGGAGAGGGTGGGTGATGGGTATTGAGGAGGGCACCTTTTGGGGTGAGCACTGGGTGTTGTATGGAAACCAATTTGACAATAAATTTCATATATTAAAAAAAATAATAAAGGCTGGGTAATATTCCATTGTATGTATATGTCACATTTTTATGAATTTTGAAGAATGTTTATCCATCATTCCATTGATGATCCCCATTTTATAATGGTGAAAATGTGGCTCAGACAATAACTGATCAAAGCTACACAGCTTTTCCCCGTGGGAAAGCATTCTTCTAAATTCTATCCTTAGTCTTGTTTCTTCTCTCTCCCTCCCTCTCCCCCTCCCTCCCATCTTTGCTGATCTTATCCTACGTTTTAAATTATAATCTCCACATGGATGTTTCTCAAAACGTATATCCTAAATGTAATCTTGGTGCTGAATCTAGTTCCAGATATCCAGTACATCCAACAGAACCTGGGATCTCTGTTGCCTTTGAGTCACCATGCAAAAAAAACAAGCCAATCATTGTTTGATCCTCAAAATAAGTTTGTCATTCTGACACCCCTATGTTGTAATGATGCCACAAATTCCCCAGTCACCTGGACCCTAAAACTCCGAGTCATTCTTGAGCCTTTTTCTCCTGCATCCCCCAAATTCACTGCCATAAAGTCCTGTCACTTTTGCCTCCTGATCCTTTTCATACCCATCCTCGCCTCTCTGTCCTTGTAGAAGAGGTTCTTAGTCAGGTGGATCTAAGGGCTTGGGTTGGATTCAAACTCCAGCTTGGCCACTCCCTGGCTTGGAAAGGAGAGAGGATGCTGGGCTAGTCACCTGACCTCACTGAGCCCCAATTTCCTTATCTGTGGAAGAAAGCCCAATTTGCAAGGCATTTTGATCATTAAATATGATAATATTTATAAATAGCCCAGCACGGTGCCCAGTGTTTGGCAGAAGCTAGGTAAATGGTAATTCTTCTGTTAATCCTATCTTCCTACTTCTAGTTTACCAGCCTTCTTCTCTTATAAAGATTTTTCTCTCCCAATATTTAGTGATTTGCAGGAAACAAACCACTGCATTTTAGCATTATGTTTCATTTTACAATGTCCTTGATTCAGTATAGCAATCAGAGGACAGTGATTGTGCTCAGGGTTGATCCTTCATATTTGTGTTTGGGATTTGATGTGACATTTAGAATTCCTAAAACAATCTTGGAGGGGATTTCCATCTCGTAGACTGCCTCATCAAAATTGTTTTACACAAAACAGTTACAACCTGCAAGATTTATTGAGCCCAGTCTCATTTTTTAGAAGATTGCTACAAAGTCAGTAAAGTGAGATTTCCGTGATTGGAGAGAACCCAATCCCTCCGTTGGAGGGAATGATGGAGGGGCAGCATGATCTTATACATAACTTTATTTTGAGTGTGCCAAGAGTTTTAACTAGGATAAGTAGAATCAACGAATATCGCCCCCTACACACATACGCCAAAATACAATTTGGCAGGAAAACAGGCAAACTTGCACATTTTCAGCAGGAGACAAACTTGCACATTTTCAGCAGAAGACACACCTGGGTAGGAGACTGTCTTCAGTTCGTGGAAGAAGGGTACACAGGCATATTAAATCCCAACTTCCTCATCAGCAATCTACACTCCAGGGAGCTGTCCAGAGTAGCCGGGCCACGTCCAGCTGCATTGAAAATAGGAATTCCACATATGGATCCTGAACGGACAGTGTTCTTTACCCAGCTAGATTGCTGGGTCTCTGAAAACCCATTAACAGCAGCCACAAAACTTCCAAACAACTCTTATGAGTAGTTTGGAGAAAGATTTTAATAAGTAGGCATTGGAAAATTAGACTTCAGGTTGCTATTTTCCTTTGATGTTTTGGAATGGTGAAAAAGTAGGTAGTGAAAGTGGGAATGGTGTTAGTTCCCCATCATGTATTAGACCTTCAGGTATAGCCAGGAGTGTAGTTCTCTAAACTTAACTCGATCTTCCCTGAGATTGCTGCAGAGGCTACAGTGCTGCTCGGTCATCCGTGAACGGCACGGCCACCCCTGGTACGACACTCTAGTTTCAAGCTAATGGTTCAGACGTGTCTAAGATCGCCAATCTATCCAAATGCTTGGGTTGGGTTCATTACTCCTGTCTCATTCCTGAAGCATGTAATCAAATTCTAAAAACCAATTGCTTGGGTGTTTTTATTTTTCTTTTGCACAGCAGGTTTTACTCAACCAAAGCAGACTGCACCCTTTAGTGGATAATAGCAGCTCACAAGCCTACCTTCTGATGTTTTGTGTTGTATTTTTTTTTTCTCATGAGTAAGATTTTAAGTGTGAATGCTCATATATTGTCTTCTCTTTTTCTTCCGGTAGCCTCCCTTCCCATCTCTTCTTAGCCTTTCTCTTATGAACTCTAAGAATGCAGTCTCTGGAATTTTCTGTTCATGGTTTATGAAAATGGCAGACTCCACTACTCGCTTTTCTTTTCCCACAACTGTCTTGCCCCAAATCCTGTTTTTCACTCATTGTCCTTGAGAGTTTTGGTTCTCTTGACTCCACGCCGAGTTGAAAGTCTCCAGGAAATCAGTAGCAGACTGGATTTTAAGTTGGTTTGGTCCCAGCAGAACCTTAACAGAGTCCTCCTTCCATTCCTGTGTGAGTAAGATTCCTCAAACTCTTTTGAATAGCCATCGTGGTCTCCCCTAGGCTGGCTGGTAGAGTTGGGGCGTGGGGTTCAGAATGAAAGGTTACGCTCAGAAAACTCAAACTCCAGTTTTTGGGGGTTGGGTAGGTGAATCAACTCTTCGTGAATATTGTAACCATATATCTGGCTGTTCTCTTCTGCTCCTGCCGCAGCACCCTGACATAGTAAAATAAAATTTTATAACTGTGGCTCAAGATCTGGCAGTTACCATGTTTGGTATTGGACGGCTGCCACACTCTCAGCCATTTCCTCCCCACCATTTCTTTCCGCTCTGCCTGCCTGCCTGCCTCGCCTCGGAGCAGGAGGGTTCAAGAATAAATGTGTTCCCAAAATGAAGGGCAACAGTCTATGAACTTCAGAGTGAAGAACTGTAAAGTGGCCAAGACTCTGATTACCAGTCAGGCTTCCAGATGGTTTATTAATGAAGCAATGCATTATCCACAAGGGGCAAGAAATGCCATTAGTGTTTTTACTCCAGGCACGGAAGTTCCTATTTAAGGAAAAGTAAATGCATAGCAGGAGCCATGTCAGAAAACTAATTTTAATGTTAACAATGAGGTGAGTATTCTTGTAGCGATGAGAAAATATTCCAGCCTTCATTGCCTTCCACAAATAAGTTGCTGGAAGTAAACGAGGTGTGCTATTTCAGTACCAATTTAGCAATACCTCTGCTCTATTATCAGCAACATGCACAGTTGGTTCATGGCGGAATGCAAGCCACTCTTGTCTGTGAATAAGCATCAGGCTGACTGTGCAGGAAGATAATTGCTCTGCCTGCACTTCCTTTGGCACCTACTGATCTCTGCTAAGTGGTTAGTAAAACATTTTTGTAGGAATGTCAAGCACTTCTGAAAATGTGAAGGACTGAGTTTTTTGATTGTTCTTTTCCTCACGCTGAAGTTTGAGGAAAGTTCACGCAAAGCCGTTGCACTGCGGCCGTTACTCCTCGCGTGTCTTAAATAGTAGGGTGCCACTGCGTCCCTGCCTGGCATCTGTTAATCAACTGTGCTTTCTGCCGCGTTCCACTGTGACACTGGCTGGATGTGTTGGGATATCAAGTGACTGACTTCAAATGGATGGCAAATTCACTAAAGTGAAGATGATTGTGGTAGTTCCCTCATTTCCCCCCACAGTGTATGTAAAACTGACTTTTAAAGTGTTTAGTGGATAATGGATCATGTAAGGTCAGTACTAGCCATGGCGGCCACGGCTATTATTTTCCCTTTTCATGGGAGGGTGCTCAGCAAAATGAGATTGTCACACTCTTTTTTTTTTTTGAGAGGACGGCGACAGACAGTTAAAAGCCTCTTCATGTAAGGATGTTATTTCATAAAGACACCAGCACTGGATTATCCCCTTCACTTTAAACTTCTGCCAGCGTGTACAAAGAGATAAAACAAAATAGCCCTGGTCCCAGGGGTGGGGAAGTGCCGGCCGGCTCAGCCTGGGTCCACGAGCTTTCATTTTGATTAGTCACATGTGAGGAAAATTCACTTAGGCTGAGAGGTAAATTTAATACCAGTTATGCCCATGCTGTTCATATCACAACCATTTTCACATGATGCCACTTAATTCCCTAAGAAGCAGAAAGGTAAATCGGTGGCTGGCCAGCAAAGGTGTCACAATGCATTAAGAACAGCACTCGCTGCAGGGGATAATGGTTCTGATTGCTGTTGACTCATGTCTCCACCAACTGCCTCATGTAAAATAAGTGACATTTAAAAGACATCAAGATGTGAGAAGAGGTAAGGGAGAGAAAAAGAAAGGGAGAGGAGGGTAAAAAGTCCGCGCCGCGAAACTTGCCACCCGAAAGCGCGGTTTCTTTTCCACCCTAAGTGGTAGGGAATGGTAACTCGACATGCCACGGTGACCCGTACTAGGCTTTTAACTTCCCGTCTTGTGTTTTTAGAGAAGAATCTGTAAAATTGCTTCTGGGAACTGCTCCAGCGTGTTATCATTTATTTCCAATTTAATTTTTTTTTTTTTTAAGTTTTATTCCTTTGCCCTCCCATATCAGTCCATTCATCTCTTCAAAAGCTTTGGGCTGAATCGAGTTAGGCAGTGGTAGACAACAAGAGGCAGTCTACTTTCTGAAGGCCCATTTATGTCTATTTTTATAAAGAGAATCAAACTCCAGTTTACAGTAAGCATATGCTTCAGTTGACATCTGTTTCTAAGACTTGGACGCTTTGTTTGCATAACAGTCACCAATAAATGGCCTTGTTTTAAGTCTGCTCACTGAGTTGTATGTGGGTTGTTCAGCTGGGGATTTCGGTCGCAGCTGATCCCCTACCGCTCATAGCTGATAGGAAGGGGGAAAATCCGAGAAGCCCAGTCCTATTTATTAATGCAGATTTTAACATTCTCAATGAACCACTTATCCAGTGTGATTCGGCAACCAAATCCTTATTTGCTCAGGCAGAGGAGGGGGTGTTCTTCAAAGTGCTGAATTAAAGCTTACCAGCTTTTTTTTTTTTTTTTTTTTTGGAGGGGGAGGGGCAGGGGGGAAGGGGAGAGACAGAGCAAGGCCTTTTCGTCAGCCGGTCTCTGATAATTCGGAGTACAATGAGATTGAGTCTTTACCCGGGACATCGTAAACCAAGCTTATGCTTAATGAGTTTATTGTTAACTAAGAATATCAGACGTTTATAGAGCTCCAAAATGCAGGCCTTTTGTGCAAGACATCTTGATGATTTTTATTCAGTACTGCTTACACATCAGTTTAGAGTTTGGTAGAACAAGGTTGTGTTTCCTTCGTTCAAGTGGTTTTGTTTCGTCGTAAAGCCTGGCCGATGCCACATGCGTGGGAAACAGGCACAATATTCACATATTTCAAGATGTCCATGTGACTATCTTCAGGATCATTAGTGCTAATTAAAGAAGTTACTACTTGCGTTAAGCTGCTTCAAAAACAAAGCTAATCCGTAGGCTCTGTAAGTCTGCCCGATCTCCCCCTGCCCCCTGGAAGGCATGCCAGCAGTTAAAAATATTAAAAGTCTGAGGATAGAGTCTTTGTGCCCTTGAACGTAAACCTGATCAACAGGGGGCTTTGTTTTGATTCACATATTTACATAGAGGAGATCTACCTTTAATGTGTTGGAAAATACGGTCGGTGTTCGCTAACATGAGCATACTGAACTTTTCCCCCCGAATTATTGTATAATATTCAAGTAATCGTTTATGAAACGTGTAACATTTTTTTGAGGGGATTTACATATCAACTTTTCCTAGTGGAATCAACAACAGTAGCATGAAATGTATCTACTCCATTTACTCTTATCCAGTGCTCCTACTTTCTTTTCCCCTTTAATTTTTATATATGGTAAAAATTTCATTGAAGAGAGATTTCAGATGACAGGACTGTAATTTTAAACCCAATAGAAGAGGTGTAAGCAATTTGAGCTTAGTTGAAGCATAATCTTAGGTTGTCAAGAAGAAACCCATTCTCCCTATGCTAATCAATCAGTGTATCAACCAACCAATCATCTCTTCAGCTTAGCATATATCCTAAGGTTTGATATATCTATTAACTGCCCATCATGCAGCTGGTCTCTGGATGATGAGATTCCCTCTATCTTGGCATTCGGCGGCAGACGACTGAGCTATCACAGCCTCAGATAAATACCAAAGTGGAGATTTCAATCCCGTTTCTGAGTGCAGAGACAATCCAGGAACGTGGAAAATATTCTTAGAAGAGAATACGCAGAAAATTACATTTCTCAACACGGTAGTGTGTGTGAAAATTGTATACATTACATGATTTCCCCTCCTGAGACACAACAAAATAAAATAAAATTACTTTTATTATGATTGGAATGCTGGGAATCAAAAGAATAGCTGGGATCTGCTGCAAACTCTTAATTGCAAGGCAAATTGCATGGGGGACATTTGAGTAAGCGAGAATAATGACCGCGTGGATAATAAATTTCCTGAAAACAAACAGAAGCCCAATTTTATAAAACAAGGCACATAATCATTGTAATTCTGGAGAAAGGGGTCACTATTTCCGAAGATTATTCATTGCTTCCTGGCCTCAATTCAGAGGTTCCACCATTAGGTGGGCTGCAGCTGAATGTTACTATAGCCTCTTCCTCCAGCCAGGATGTCACGGTATGGTTTGGAGAGAGTGCGTATTTCCACAAAACTGTTCGTTGAGAAATACAAACCAACAAGACTCACATTTGATTCCTGAGAGTCTGTGAATATGTTGAAATTGGAAGGAGTAAGATTCATCTCTTCAAATACCGATTTCCACCTGGAAGGTAACATCCTTCCACAAAATGCAAATGCAACCGACGATGTCTTTCCTGCTCTGCTGCCCCAGTTCTTCCTCTGCAAAGAGAACCAAGGAGAGGAATTAGGGAACTGAGGTTCTAACTGAAGCTGAGCCACTGACTAGCCAAGGCTAACAAGCAAGTCCCTTAATTCTCTGGGCCTTACTTCATAAATCGAGATTTCTCTGAAGCTCCCAGGAAAAGTAGTAGCTAAGTAGTCTCACGGTAGGTCAACACTGGTTTATATTCTCCCAAAAGGTTGTTTCCCGTGTCAATTGTGGCATGAATTTAGACCTCGGTTATAGCATTTGGTCAGCCAAAATCTCTTCAGTGCTTGGGCAACATGAACAAATGAAAAACATTTGCCAGTCTAAATGAAATGGTCTAGGTTTGAAGTCCCTTTTTCAATCGTGTGTTGCGGGTGGGGCCTAGGAGGAGGAATGATGGGGTTCACGATAACATGAACTCTTTGCTGCTGGAGAGAGAAGGAAACCTGCTTTCTGTCGTGAGAAGTCCAGCGTGAGTCCAGAGAGACCATGATGACTTCTCCACTCCCAGCAACTCAGCCCGTGCACTTTGATCTCAACTTAAATGCACCGGTTTGTCCTGGTGTGAGAGGGCCAGTGACAAATATAACGGCTCCAGAATTTTGTCTTTTTCCCAACAGAAAGATGATTGTGGTGTCAACTTTAGAGCAATAGTTCAGTTCAAATAGTTTATTTCGAAGGCCCTTCTCCAAGAGTTGTGATTCTCGGAGAAAACACTTTGCTCTGTGGGTTAAGGTTATAAATTTCATCAAAGCAAAAAAAAGTGGGGGGGGGGAGGTCAAAATAAAATAAGGAGGAGGGAAAGAAAGAAAAGAAAAGAGAACCATTTTCTCTATCTCAAGTCACTTAAAGGGCCCATTCTGGGACTCATTCCAGGCTACTATGATTAGAGACCTGCCTGTTTGTAGATATCCACAGATAAACCCCAGATATGAGCACTCATGACACGTGCTCTGCTGAATGAGGCAAAAGGATTGATTTAAAGAAAGATGGCCTATTGAATGTGGATTCTTTGTTGCTGGCCTGGAACCTTGTAAGCATGTACCTTTCAGGCCCAGGACAGCCTTGCTCCCCAGAGCATCTATCCTGTCTTCTGGTGATAATTGTCCTGCCAGCCCTGCAGATTGTGGATATAGATAAGAAAGCCAGTGAAAGTGGATTGAGTGCAATTAGAAACTTATCCACACAAGAATTGACCCATGATTGCATTTACAGCTAGACTCAGGTCCTGAGGAGATCCATCATATAAAGCTCAACATTAGCTTTTGCAGAAGAAAAGGGATTCATTTTTTTTTTTATTGTTGTGATTTCCAGCTTTAGAACATTTGGCTACTGCTGTATACACAATTTCAGCATGCCTTCACATGCATCATGTAAACATGCCACAGAGAGGTAAGAGAAGCAATGAGCTCCCTGCCCTCAAGGAGTTTCTGTTTCAAGATAACAAAGAAGCAGATTAAAATGTTTTTTTTTTTAATTTTTTTTTCAACGTTTATTTATTTTTGGGACAGAGAGAGACAGAGCATGAACGGGGGAGGGGCAGAGAGAGAGGGAGACACAGAATCGAAAACAGGCTCCAGGCTCTGAGCCATCAGCCCAGAGCCCGACGCGGGGCTCGAACTCACGGACCGCGAGATCGTGACCTGGCTGAAGTCGGACGCTCAACCGACTGCGCCACCCAGGCGCCCCTAAAATGTTTTTATAAAACCTTGAAAGCGGTACCAGCAAAATGTCTTTATCAGAGTGTGATTAATGTTTGCTTTTCTATTGTGAATTCTTTTAACTGGAAAGCGGAGGCTAAAACTTTAGTCGAGATTGAAGTGAGAAGTAGGAGAGATGATGAGAGGGATAGAGAGGACACTGAAGGAATCAAGGGAGGGCAGAAGGGACTAGGCAGAGTGAAGGGCTCTACTGGGGCCATGGCTGTGCTCTGTCTGTGCTGTGGGTCCTGTGTATGTTTTAGGGAGGGAGTTCTTTCAGCTTAGAATGTACTGGAGCTAGAGAGGGAGTGTTCACTCAAATATCAAGCACGAACCATTGACCACTGTCTCAGCCAATGTGTGCTGCCCTAACAAAATGCCATAGACTGGGTGGCTTTAACAACAGACATTTCCTTCTCGCGGTCTACGGCAACCACTCTTTGTAGCTACAGGGTATCTCCCCAAAGGCGTCTTTTCCAACTTGCTGTTGGAGAGACTACCATTAACCAGTATGGAGCCCATGAATCTTTGCAGGATTCTGGAAGCATTGTGCCCAGCCATTAAGCAGTGGAGCAGAGGGGGTAAGAAAGCACGCACAGAGAGGAGAGGGTGCGTAGTGAATGCTTTATAAACATTCTGAATGGCTGAAAAATAATGACCTCTGACTTCTTTGTGGTTCTTAACTCATGCTGCCACGAGATTGGTTATAAGGTCCATATCACACTGTGATATGAAAGTATTAATTGAATAGGGGCAATCAGAATTTCTATGTGAATAATGACTTAGAAGTAATATTCTGCCCATTCAATAATGTAGTGGGGAAGCTGGGCTACACAGTTCCCTTGATGGGGTCAGATTTTTTTTTTTTAACCCTGAGTTATATGCATTTTGTGCCCTGCTTTAATTCTTAAATCTGATACGAATTTCTTTAGAGTAACTTGAGAAGAAGGAAGAAAATTAAGGGAAGGAAACATATGATAGATGCTAGTGTTGTCGTTTAGGCTTAAATTTTGGCTTTCTGACAGACACCTGCCTAGCTCTCCACTTGAATAGTTACCCTCCCATTAAAAACGAACCCATGGATATAGTGTAATATGAACGTACCAGTGTCAGTTTCTTAGTTTTGATCGATGTTAAGATGTTGATAATGAGAGAAACCAGATGAAGTGTATCCAGCAACTCTCTGTACTGTTTCAGCAACTTTTTACTTTTCTGTAAATCTGACATTGTTTCAGAATTAAAACTCTATTTTTAAAACCCAGGTATGTGTGTTTCACAATGCGCACGTTTGAATGAGAACACCCTTAGCTCTCGTTTATGGGAGCATTTCCTCAATGTTTCTGCTCATTTAAATTTTGTATCCTGAGAAGCTGATGGCTAACCCTACACTTATGTATACCATCAAACGGGTCCCTAGCCGATCCTGGGCAAATGCCCGCTTATCTGATATTGAATTAGAAGAGGAGGATTTAGAATTATCTGACTTTTTGGAATGCCCCCAGCACTGAAATGAAATGAAATGAAATGAAATGAAATGAAATGAAATGAAATGAAATGAATAAAATAAAATAAAAATAAAATAAATTCCTATAGCATGTTCATTAGCCAAAGCATACTGTATCTCATTTTAAGTTACTTGAAAGTTTGTGTTTTCTACTAGGCTTGCCGTGTGGTATACTCGCGATCATGTAAAGGTATCTTGTGGTTACTGTAAAACTAGAGGCTGTCCAAACGAAACTTAAAATCATAAAACTTTTATCCAAAGTGTGGTAATTCTTGGCTACACTCGTAAACAGTTTGACATGTGTTTAAACATAATTCAGTTTCCTTAAAGGAATGTCTAATGAAGTGTGTGACTGTATAATAGAGGAGACAGTATTTGATTTTTAATTTTTTCATGTTCGTTCCCTCTGTGTTCTCTACCTATTTGATTTTTTTTAAAAAAAACAGAGGTAGCAGAAGGTGCACATCTAACATCACTGTGCCTGCGGCATTGTTTCACTTTATGGTTTTTTTGTGCCCATCTTTTCCCCTGAAGGGTGAACTCACTGAGAGTAAGAAAGGTGGCCTCAGTATCCAGCCCAATTCAGTACACAGTAAGGATTCAGTAAATATTTGTCTGAATGAATAAATGAGTGAAATCACATTCAAATGAATGATTCCCATTCTGAAGGGGACCAAATAGCTGCCTCTTGATTTGCTTCCTTTACTACCCTTGTTTTAGGATGGCCTCACCGTTTGGACAGGTTTTTATCGTTGCTATCATTCAGCTATGTATACTAACCTTTCAAATCCGGAAAAAGTATTTAAAAGAAAGGGAAATTGTTCATGTTTCAAAACCTATTATAATGCATTTTCAAATATGTCAGACACATCTTTGTTAAAATTAAACCAGGGATTGGTTTTGAGCGAATAGCCCTATATCCTTACAGATGCTGTGGATGGGTGCATCTAAGCTGCTTATTATATTGATGGGTTTTGCTGCTCTGCAGCAAATGAAAACAGGCAGCTGCTTCCTCCATCAAAGCAAAAAGCAGCCTGAGTTTTTATTAACTGAGCGTTCATTTCTTCTATTGCCAAAATTCTTACACAAAACAAAAGAGCAGTTTTAGCACGTTATTGCTTAACTAGACATGAACAACTGACAGCAAGTGATAAGCCTGTCTGCTTTTCACAACTGGTAATCATTTTTGGAATAGATGTTTTAATATAGTTGAATATAAATTTTGTAATTTACATCTACAATGGTACGTAAATTTATAGATCCAGTTTGTTGCAGGAGAATGAAGGCTATAATCACAAAAGCCTTTCCCGGTGTTGTTTAATTTTTAATGACTATTTGAAAACTGGGGAAGGAAAATGAAATCAAATTCATTTCTTTAAAAAATACACAAAGGTGTTAAAGACAATCGTACAAGTTGGTTGGAGCCATTTGTAGATGGCCCTGGCAGAGCAAGACTGCTGTGTTTACAGCCAGGACGTGCTTCGCACTCTATTTCCACATTAGTTGCAGTGAGCTGCCCGAGTTTGGACAGCAGCAGAAATTTCTGGAGAGCAGACCGTCATGTTTCCTTTGTATCAATGAATGAGGATGAGCAGGGAGCCCGAAGGACAGACCCAGGCCATTTTGCACAGCTGAGATTCTCTGCCAACTCATATATATACACACATATATATATGTATATATATACATATATATATATGTGTGTATATATATATGTATATATATACATATATATATGTGTGTATATATATATATATATATGCCATCTGAACACTGAACACCACATGTTTACTTTCAGATAGAATGGCAGAGAGCGGTTTGTTTAAAGTGGGTTGAGACCGAACCTCAACACCCTCAGCACACAGAGATGTTGCCATATCTACCGCGTCAATTTGCCTAATGATGTTTTTCCTTTTGGAACTTGCTAATGGCAATTCCTGCCGTAAGAAGGGGGAGGCGGGCTTTCTCTTTCCCCCACCCCCTCACAGGCCTAAGAGGAGGAACTTGGAACGAAGGCAGTTTTGACACACTACGATGTGCACCTTCCAAACCACACTGCTCAATAAATAAGTTCTGCCTAAAAAGCCTAATACCAGGGCCGTTTAATAGATGCACTTTGCTTTGGCACCTGTGACACGCACCCCCTGAATACCATTTTCTCTCCAGGGAGGCTTTCATAAATGCGCAGAGCATGTAGTCTGCCTGGAGCACAAGGCTTTCCATTTGTTTGGAATTCAGTCTTAGCATTCACCTAGAAGTGAGATAAAGCCAGACCCCAAGGTAGAAAGCTGCTTCAGAAATCAAGTTCACAAATCATAGGTGACTAAGACGGGGTGGGGGGGTGCCGGGGGGGGGTCTCACTCTCTACTTTTCTTTGGTGTGCCACGTAAGAAGTGTGCGTCTGAGCTGGTGAAGTGACTCAGTGCCTAAGATAAGGAAAAATAACAATTATTTCTAATACTTAAACAATTTTTTAATCTTTTTTTTTTTTTTTTTTTTTTTTAGTTTGAGAGAGAGAGAGAGAGAGAGAGAGAGAGAGAGAGAGAGAGAATGAATCCCCAGCAGGCTCTGCACTGTCGGCGCAGAGTCTGATATGGGGCTCGAACTCATGAGCCATGAGATCATGACCTGAGCCAAAATCAAGAGCTGGATGCTTAACTGACTGAGCCACCCAGGCGCCCCCTAATACTTTCTTCTTTGTTCTACTTTGACACCTTGCTGCTTTCACATGACTTCAAGACACAACACAGTCCTATATTAAAAGGAAAAAGGGTGCTCTCCTTAAAATGATAGCCTGATCACTCCACTCTGAGGACACTGAGCACAGCAAGGTCTTGGTGGGGGGTGTTACTTAAAGTAAAACTGGCAATGAAAATCTCCGTTTTATTTCTCTTTCTTTTTCTTTGTGTCTTTCTTTGTCTTCTCTGTCTCTCTCTCTCTCTCTTTAACTATGAGGAGAATGTGCTGTTTCTAGGGGAACACAGGCCATGTTTCTTCTCTTGCTAGGAGCTCTCTGGGTGTTCCTTTGCCAGACATGACTGTTCTCACTTTCCGACATCCTCTCTGACCAATGGGGATGGAGCGTTTTCTGGTCTAAGCCCAGAAAGATTGCACCGGGAGATACTGTCCTACTTGTGCTTTGAGACTTCGGGAACATTTCTTCTGCCCCAAGGGTGGTTGGTACCCAGACAAGGAGAAAATAGGAGGAAAAAAATACGGTATTTATCTGAGAACCATGCTCAGTATTGGAGAGGAAAAATTATACTCGAGGAGGTTGTTATTAATATGCTGGATTAACTAAATAAAAAAAAAAGCTATTGCCACCACCATACAATGATAGAGCAGTCTCTTCTGAAGCTATGGGGTTGAATTAACAAAGGCAGTGCTAATTCAATTAAAATAGGTGATGGAGGTTTGACTTCTGAGACCATTTTGAATCCTAACTAAAATATTTCCTGGCAAGGCTTTAGATTTGATACTATAGTACAAATAAAATATTTAAACGAATCGAATTTCTTTAAAATGTTGTGGGCTAGAGCCCAATGACCATTTTACAGGTTTCATTTGGAAACGCACAAATACAATGATCTATAGCCACTGGATTTAAGAGTTGGAAGAAGCCTCAGAAATCAATTTGACCCTTCCATTTTATTCTTGAAGCTAGAGCCCAAATATGATTTGTCCAAAGTCCTAAAATTAGTTATTGACAGCCATGAGAACTAGAAACTAGTTCCCTGGATTTCAGGACCAACCACGAGGGTTCGAGCAATACAGGGTAGTGATTAAGAAACCGGGCCCTGGAGGTTGAGCGAAGCCACTTCAGCTCTGTGTGCGTCAGCAAACCTCATTGTGCCCCTTAGCTGGCTGTAATGATGGTACATACCTTACGGGGCTGTTTTAAGGATTAAATGAGATAATCTATATAAAGCAAATAGCCCAGTGTTTGTGAAGCAGTGAGTGTCCAATTAGTGATGCTGCTAATTAATGGTAATAAAAACTAACACTAACAGCATTCATTAGAGTCAGATTACCTGCGTTCAAATTCTAACTTCATGACAGAATATCTGTCTGATTTGGGGGGAAGGCTTTCATAACCTCTCCGTCCCTTGATTTCCTCGTATACTGCTTAGTATAGGAGGATACTTAGCATTCGATAAATGTTGGAACGTCACGGGGCGAGCGTCCACCAGCTCGCTGTACCCGACTACGCACACATTCCCTTTCATCCAGATGGACCCGTGTTCTCTGTGACCTGGCTCCACAAAACAGGGAGGCCTGCACTTGTAATTTATTGTTCAGAACAAGTCTGTTAATGGGTCAGAGCAGGAAGACAATTAAAATTTATTTTAATTTTTTTAATGATTATTTATTTTTGAGAGCGAGAAAGAGCGCGAGCAGGGGAGGAGCAGAGAGAGAGAGAGGGAAATACAGAATCTGAAGCAGGCTCCAGGCTCTGAGCTGTCAGCACAGAGCCGGATGCAGGGCTCGAACTCGCGGACCGTGAGATCATGACCTAAGGTGAAGTCCGACTGAGCCACCCAGGCGCCCACAAGTATTGTCCATTTTTATGGAATTCTATGTACAGTCATTTTTTGAAGTTCCCAAAGCTAGGGTGAATTTTCCCCCAGTTCAGTTTTGGTTTGATTTTGGGTTGATTTTTTTTTTTTAATCGATTTAGGAATCATAATCCCCCTGGAAGTATTATAAAAGTATAATCAAGGTTGATAAAATTTCCTGGATAGAAATATGTCAAAATAATAACAATGACAAAAAGCAGCAGCAACCATAGCTAACATTATAAAACAATTTGCTATGTGCCAGGCACCATTCTAAGTGCCTTACGTATATTATCTCATTTAATCCTTACAACCATGCTGAGTGGGTACTTATACTGCTGGTACTTAATAAGTGAGAGAACTGAGGCATTGCACAATGCTGGCTGGAGTAGCAATACCCCCCCCCAACCCTGTAGTTTTTTTTTAATTTCATTGATGTTTTATTTTCTTCACAACATTAATCATTATCTGAAATTATCTTGTTTACTGCCTATTGCCCCTATTGAAGTTATTTGGGCAAGCGCTTTGTTTTAATCATTTCTGGATCTCCAGCTTCTAGAACAGGCCTGGCTGCCAATAATTATAAGTTGAATAAAAGAATGAATGAGGCTTAGAAAGTTTGGGTTTTTAAAAGAAATTTTTTTAATGTTTATTTCTGAGACAGAGCATGAGTGGGGGAGGGGCAGAGAGAGAGGGAGACACAGAATCCGAAACAGGCTCCAGGCTCTGTGCTGTCAGCACAGAGCCAGACGCGGGGCTCGAACTCACAAACCGTGAGATCATGGCCTGAGCCCAAGTCAGTCACTCAACCGACTGAGCCACCCAGGTGCCCCGGGTTGTTTTTTTTTTTTTAATATAATTTATTGTCAAATTGGTTTCCATACAACACCCAGTGCTCATCCCAACAAGTGCCCTCCTCCATGGAGGCTTAGAAAGTTTAAGAAGCTTGCCCAAGGTCACACAACCGTCAGAGCCAGTCCTCAAACTGGACTCTTAAGTCTGGAGCATGAAATCTGGTTTTTTATTAGAACTTTTTATAGCTTGAAGTCCTCCTAGGCATAATCTGGCCCAAGCCTAGATTCTTGGGGATGAGGATACTGAAGTTCAGAAAGGCTAAATCACTTTCCAATATCACATAGCTTATCAGTGCCAGAGCCAGAATCAGACTCCAAACCACTAGCTGGTGTTTTTGTACCATGAACCCGGCCTCCTCGGTTCATATGAAATTGAAAGAAAATCCTATATGCATTTGCTGTGCATCACCCACCTACTTACTAATCCATGACACAAACCTAAGTCATATCTGACACTTTCCTCTCTCTTACCATCCCCTCCATCTAATTAACTACTAAGTCTTGTCAGTGTACTTTCTGAATATAGCTCATATCTTCCCACTTTTCTTCATCTCTGCTAACCATCACCCAGGCCCCTGTCAGTGCTCACCTAGGTCATTGTGGTAGCCTCCTACCCACTTTCTCGCTGCCTCCTCTTGCCCCTCTTCAATATGTTTTCTTTAGAGTAATCTAAAATCTTCTAAGATGTAAGTCTGATCATACCACTCTGCTGCTTAAAATGTATTATTTATATTAAGGTGCAATTTGCAAATCTTAACGTGGCTTTGAGCCTGTGGCATCTGGCCCCCGACCACACCTCCAATCTCGCCTGGTACTGCTGTCTCCCTTTCTCATATATTCTGCAGCTCCACTGAACCTGTTTCCATTCCTAGAATATCGAACTGTTCTCCTCCTCAAAGCTTTAGCTCATGGGGCTTCCTTACTATGGACCATTCCCTTCATCTGTCCCCTTCTTCCTGCCCTACTTGGCTTTTCATGCTATCTCTGCAGGGAAGTGTTCCCTGATGGACTCCTCCCAACCTCCCTTCCAGCCAAGTCAGGTCTCCTATGATATGTTTTCAGAAGTACCCTCTATTTTTCCAACATAGCCTTTATTATAATTATACTTAGGCACATTAATTGTGTAATTATTTATTTAGTATCTCCTCTAACTAGACGGAAGCTCCAGTTACCAGGCTGTCTCATTCTCTGCCGATCCACAGGGCCTGAGATGTAGGAGGTGCCCCCAAAATATTTATGGAGCATTCTGTAGTCCTCTTTTGGATTTCCACTCTGGGTCAAAATATTAGTGACAAAGCAGAAATGTTTAAGGAAGAGGAGTCAGAGTATAAACACCGAAAACAGTCCAAGAGATTTACCTACCCATTCCACATTAGCTGATTTTCATTTTCGTAACACCTGCCAGTGTGCTTCTTCTTCCAGAAGAGTCAACAGCTTAGCTAAGGGTGTGCTGGCCTCCTCTCAGATTTGAGAGAGGCTTTACTTCTGACTCCTGTGTAATGGACGTGACCCTTTCATTTGAGGAGGGTAAAGAAAGCTGCTGCTTGGGTGCCTTATCAGCTGATCAGAGGAAAGCCATCTCTCTGCTTCATGAGCTGGGTGTGTTGTCCCCATGGGCCAAGTACAAGCTGTTAGAGTGAGAAGCAAGAGTCAGCAGTGCTGTGGGTCCAGTGCCATCTGGCAGAGTCTTAGGACTTTCCTTTAACGTGAACTCTGGGGAAGCAAAAAGCTCTCAGATGCAAGTGATCTAGGAGGACCCACGCTCAGTTAGAGACTCCTATCTCTTATCATCCACATAGTTAGTTTCAAGATTTGTTCAGCCCTCAGGTTAATAACGGATTTATTGTTTCCAGACTAACTATAAAAGTTGGCATTTAAAATAATTCTAAACTAGCTACTTAACCCACAATAAAAAAGTGATTGCCTACATAAAATAGATCGCATTGGCAATTTCCCCCCTCATTATTGCTACATGGATAGCTAGTTTTTCTTATTTTAGTGTTGGCTGGCTACAGCTTTCTGAAGTTTGTCATATCCAGCAGGCCCCGTTCTGACAGAAGCATCTGGAGGGAACCAATCCTTTGTTTGAAAGAAAATGGAATGAAATCAAATGACCATGGAAACCCAAGTATAATATAGTATTCTTTTTTTTCTTCCAAACAGAGCTCTTGTTTAACTAATGCTTTTATGGAGGCCCAGTGGATAAAGGAAGACTTTTCTCCTATGAGTTAAATGAATTCAGTTTATATAGAAAGCACTAAGGCATAGAGAACTATATGCCTTCAAATAACTTTTAAGGAAGTATCCTAATTCATGACGTGTTTAGGAAACAAGTTATCTAGAATAAGTCATTAATTAAAATATTTTGTGATGCTTTTTGGGGGATCAATGCTTTAGCTACTCTAAATGCCACTTTGGTCATTCTTCTCTGTCTCAATGGGTGATGTCAAGAATATAGCAGAAATGCCTATAATTGATTGATAGAGTCCTACAGTATTATTAATGGACTATAAAAATCTTGAGCATAAGAAAAACCTCCCCATTCATGTCATTGGCTTGTATGTCCTCCTAAAATTTAGAGGTGCCTGGGTGGCTCAGTCAGTTAAGCATACGACTGTTGATTTAGGCTAAGGTCATGGTCTCGTGGTTCATGGGTTCAAGCCCTGCATCTAGCTCTGCACTGGTGGTGCAGAGCCTGCTTGGGACTCTTTAACTTTCTCCCTCTCTCTCTGCCCCTGTCTCTTTCTCTCTCAAAGTAAATAAATAAACATTAAAAAAATTTTTTTTAATTTGTCCTCATCACTTTTCCAATGAGTTTCTCTCTGTTGCATGAAGTCCTTCTAGTCACTGTTCTCCTGGGATGCATACTGAAACCCCACAACTCAGACCTTAAAGCATTTATACTAAAATGTACCTTATGAGAGATAAGAACCGTTACTATATGTCTTGGGTTCCAGAATTATCCCACAAGCAGTTACTTTCAAAAGACCAGACATTTCTGGATTTCAGGTAAACATGGGGGTTGAACAATGCGTTAAAATCACTTCCTTCGAGAAACTGTACTAAATCACTATAGAGAGATGTTTTTAAGACCTAAACACACAAGGATGATAGAATGAGGGGACATATAACAACATAATTTTGGAACCTGGGAAGCGGGTGGATGAGAAGTCACTGACTTAGCAGATTTGAGAAAGCCAGCAGTTAAGAAAGCTGAGAAGCAAACCAATTCATACATCTGAAACTTTGAAAGGCTCAGAAATTGGGGCAATTGTAAAAGTAGGAGTTGAAGGGGGCTAAAATAAGGAAGACTGATTGAAAGCTGTTTATAAAGCAGTTACATCCCTATTCCAGTCTGCTGAGTAACTTCCTCTTCTGCACCCCCAGTGGAAGAGATTTGTTCTCTGGAGAGGGTTAAACTGAAGGGTTTTAGATTAAGGAACACCAGGCACAGTTGAAATCAGAGAGAGTACCAAAAGCAGGCTGGAAGGATTGGGTGAGCATACACAGAGCCACCCACACTCCACTCCGTGCCCACCCATTCAGCCGTCTTCATCTCCAACCAGCTTTTTATCTTTCTATGACTATGTTTAAGCAAACAACAAAGAATTACCAGCTATCTGAGGAAACCTTTTAATGTGACAGGTACCCAAGTCAATGAACATCAGCAAAAACAAACACACAAACAAAACCAACAGCATGAAGAAAACAGACTATGTAAGGATCAGAAAACCTAAAAGAAACTAATTAATATTGTCAAATAATTTTTTAAAAGATTGCATTCTTGAAACAAGAGTAAGATGTTCTAAAAAAGAAATACTCAGAGAACTACCAACAACAATAGCATAAATGAAAAGAACAATAAAAGGGTTGGGAGATAAAGTTGAGGAAATTTCCAAGAAAGTAGAAAACAATGAGAACTAGAAAGCAGGGAAGAATAGATAAGAAAATTAGAGGATGAGTTCAGGAGATTCAACATCCAAATAGCAAGAGTTCCAGAGAAGAAGGACAGGTAAAAATGGAGGTCAGGAAATCATCAACGGAACTTCCCAAAAAACTTTAGAGGATCTGAGAACATCAAGTTTCCAGGTTGAAACTACCCACTGAATCCTGAAAATTCCCAAACATTTACTTCCCACACACTTTTTCAAAGAAACTACTGGAGGATATGTTGCATTAAAATGAGGAAGTAAACCAAGAGAAGAAGACAAAGGATAGAGAAACAAGAGATGAGATACAGCAAAAGGGCAAAAGAGAGCCTGGAATGATAGTGAAGACTGATTCTAGGGGATCAGCTGTGCACCATGCATAGGGCGCATTCGTTCCAGACAAAGGCAGATCAGAAGGCACCAGGAGAGATTTCCTCATGAGGTTGATAAAATACCTGATGTGAGGGCACCTGGATGGCTCAGTGAGTGTCCAACTTTTGATATTGGCTCAGGTCATGATCTCATGCTTCATGGGATCCAGCCCCATGTCAGGCTCTGCATTGACAGGGCGGAACCTGCTTGGAGTTTTCTTTCTCCTTCTCTCTCTCTGCCCTTCCCCTGCTTGTGTGCTTGTGCCTTCTCTCTCTCTCTCTCTTCCCCCCCCCCAATAAATAAATAAAGTTAAAAAAAAAAAAGAATACCTGATGTGAATGAATGTACTGAGAGGGGAAATTGACAACTGGATTTTGAGATTGAATAAAAATCTTAGCAAATGAGAAAAAAAATGGACAATTTTAAACTCCACAGGAAAGAAAATTGTACATGAGAGGAAAAGCAATCATAGTTTACTACATGGCTCAGTATTATTTCATGGCCATAAGGGAATTGACAAAGAGTAGTGATCTTCCCAAAATTATAATATATCTATGATAGGAAGACGGTGATAGTGGGTGGATAAGGAGCATGGTGTGTGTGGCATGGGGAGAGGCGTATAGATGAAAGTGAAAAATGCTTATCTTCCATAGTGGGGGTCAATAGATTTTGCCTGAAACTGAAAAATCAAGAAGTAACAATACACACATATGTAGAAATATGGAAGTAATTGCCAGAAGCATCAACTAAAAGAATTAGAAGTACTAGTTTCTGAGAAAGGAGAAAGACTGGGTCAGAGGGGATGGGTCCTGCTGTTTGTCTTGATCATTCTCATGGAACTCAATGGCTCTTTAAACTCTGGATAAGTTCTTTAAAAATAAAATCCTTTAGGGGCACCTGGATGGCTCAGTCAGTTAAGTGTCCTGACTCTTGGTTTTGGCTCAGGTCATGATCTCATGTTTCGTGATTCGAGCCCCGCTGTAAGCGCAGAGCCTGCTTGGGATTCTCTCTCTCCCTCTCTCTCTGCCTCTCCCCTGCTCACTCTCCCCCACCCTCTCTCCCAAAATAAATAAAGAGGGGTGTCTGGGTAGCTTAGTCAGTTGAGCGTCCAACTTCGGCTCAGGTCATGATCTCACAGTTCATGAGTTCGAGCCCCGCGTCGGGCTCTGTGCTGACAGCCTGGAGCCTGCTTCGGATTCTGTGTCTCCCTCTCTCTGCCCCTTCCCCGCTCATGCTCTGTCTCTGTTTCTCAAAAATGAATAAACGTTTAAAAAAATTTTTTTTTAGCAAAATAAATAAACTTAAAAAATTTCTTTAAAAAAGAGACCACTGTTTCCACAAATAGGAATGAGAAAACTTTTTTAAATAATGACATTATTGAGATATAATTCACATACCACAGAGTTCACTCAGTGGTTTTTAGTATATTCACAAAGTTGTGGAACCATCACCACAATCAATTCTAGAATATTTCATCACTGGTAAAAGGTAACTCCACATTTACTCTCAACCATCCCAGCCCTAGACAACCACCACTCTATATTGTGTCTATGAATTTGCCTATTCTAGGCATTTCATGTAAATGGAAACATGTAGGCACATGGTTCTTTGCTTTGGGATTCTTTCACTTAGCACAATGTTTTCATGTTCCATCTGTGTTGTAGTAGCATGAATCAATACTTCATGTCTTAATTGCCAAGTAATAGTCCATTGCATGGCCATAGCACATTTTACTTATGTGCTTATTAGTTGATACATGTTTGAGTTGCTTCTGCTTTTTGGCTATTAGGAAGAATGCTGCTACATGTACATGAGTACAGATTTTTGTGTGGACCTATTTTCTATTCTCTTGAGTCCATTCCTAGGAATGGAATTATTGGGCCATATGTTAATTCTATATTTAAGTTTTTGGTGAGCTGCTAGACTGTTTTCTAAAGTGGCTTTACCATTTTACATAATTTCTCCTCATCTTCGCCAACATTTGCTATCGTCTGACTTTTTGGTTATAGCCATCCTAGAAGGTGTGATGTGGTATCTCATTGTGGTTTTGATGTGCACTGAGATCACTTTCAAAAACTTAATACATTCGCAAAGATAAAATACGTTGTCAAAATCTCATCGGCAAGGCTTTGAGGAAGTAAACACTCTTATTTGGAGGTATATTTTGGTACAAATTTAGGGGAGGACAGTTTGATATATCACAGGGTGATATGTACTTAGCTTTTGACCAGATTTCCCATTTCTGGGCATTTGACCTATGGAGAAAAACCACATTTGGGGGAAAAAATGTGTCTTCGTTGTACCACGGTTTATAATCTCATTATATCAAGAACTCAAAATAACTTCTCTCAAGAGGAAACTAGCTAAATAAATTATGATGCAGACATAAAATCCCTAGGAAGCCTTTAAACACAATGATGTGGGGTGCCTGGGCAGCTCAGTCATTTGAGCCTCCAACTTCAGCTTAGATCATGATCTCACAGTTCGTGGATTCCAGCCCCGCGTCTGGCTTTGTGCTGACAGCACGGAGCCTGCTTCGGATTTTCTGTCTCCCTCTCTATCTGCCCCTCCCCCATTTGTGCGCACTCCCTCTCAAAAATAAACATTAAAAAAATTTTTTTTTTAATTTTTTTTAACATGTATTTTTGAGAGACAGAGAGAGACAGAACACAAGCAGGGGAGGGGGCCGAGAAACAGGGAGACACAGAATCCGAAGCAGGCTCCAGGCTCTGAGCTGTCAGCACAGAGCCTGACAGGGGGCTTGAACCTACCAGCCGTGAGATCATGACCTGAGCCGAAGTCAGACACTTAACTGACTGAGTCACCTAGACGCCCCAAAATTTTTTTTTTAAATTATGATGCAAGTAGATTTTTATTGTCATGAGAAGTTATCCATCACATATTGAGTGGGGCAAAATCAGATTGCCAAATACCTGCACGATAAGATGCCATTTGTGTAAAATATCTTTGTGCTTGGAGAGCTTTTTTTTTTTAATTTTTTTTTTTACATTTATCTGTTTTTGATAGACAGAGACAGAGCACAAGTTGGGGAGGGGCAGAGAGAGAAGGAGACACAGAATCTGAAGCAGGCTCCAGGCTCTGAGCTGTCAGCACAGAGCCTGATGCGGGGCTCGAACTCACCAGCCATGAGATCATGACCTGATGTGAAGTCGGATGCCCAACCGACTGAGCCACCCAGGCGCCCCTGCTTGGAGACTTTTTATGGAATGATGTCCAAAATGACACTAGGGGTTCTATAGCAGTGGTGGAATTTTAGGTGATTTTATTAACTTTGTTCTACATATTTTTGTATTTAATTTAGTTAAAAATCAACCTCTATAATTTTTTGAGAAAATTATAAAACTCTCTTGAAAGACTATGCATTTTAGAAGTCACATTTTTGTACTTAATCAAAGCTTGAATTTTAGTTAAATACCCTTCCCCTATCATTATTTTTTAAAACCTCAAAACCATCTACTAAAGGCATAAAGAAATTTATTATTCTGGTGATTATACGCACATGGTGTAGAATACTGTCTTGGGCTCTTCCTTTGGAAAATTTTACTATGTGCTTTAGTCTTTATGGAGTTCTTTTTGTGGGGAGGTATGCCAGGTATTAAGGACTTTGGGGTGTGGCAACGTCCACGGGCAGGAGCAGGACAAAAATGTTCTCCATCTGTTCTGTCATTGGGATAATTGTCTGGGGTCCACATATTCTCTCTTCTACTCTTTTGTCCCCCTTCTCAGGAGAATAACATTATTTTTTTAATGTTTTATTTATTTTTGAGAGAGAGAGCTCGTACATGCGTGCAAGCAAGCGGGGTGAGGGGCAGAGAGAGGGAGACAGAGGATCCAAAGCCGGCTCTGCACTGACAGCAGAGAGCCTGATGCGGGGCTCGAACCCAAGAGCCGTGAGATCATGACCTGAGCCGAAGTTGGATGCTTAACCGACTGAGCCGCTTGGGTGCCCCAGGAGAGTCACATTTGACGATGAATTTTTCTTGGAGCACATTATAAGTTAGGAACTGTTCTACATACATATCGTGTATTTTATGTATTTAATCCTCACAGCAATTCTGTGAAATTGATACTACAATTACATTATTTTACAGATGAGGAACCTGAGGCACAGAGAGGTTAAGTAAACTACCCAACGTTACTCAGCTAGGGCATGCAGTCCAACATGCTGGGAGTGGAACCCAACGAGTCTGGTTCCAAAGCACCTGTGGTCTTAACTGCCCTACTCCACTGCCTTTCTGACTTTCCTCATAAATACGACTCCAACGCCTCTTGCTGGGGACCTTGTTCTCTCCCAAACTGTTGTTTCTACTAGAAATACCATGGAGGCTGAACTTGTTGAGCACACTTGACTGGACTCTCCTGCAGCACATGCTTCTGTGGGGTCACTGTCTTTGCTGTCCCTATATTTACCCATTGATTCCCTTAGGCTTTTACTTACCATTTCTTTGCCATCCTCTTTTCTGAAATGTTCGGATTTCCCACTCTTTGAAGCTGGAGAGGCAGCTGGGAGAGAAAAAAAATTTAATGCTCATTAGGTGTTTCAGCTTTGCATCCAGACCCATTAGAAGAGCGTTCAGTGCTAAGGCGGTGAACATTCACTGCTCTTCCTCGGGAAGGCAGAGCCTTCTCAACCTCAGGCAGAGCGAGATGCTGGTGCCCTGCCTGCCTGAGCTTTGAGTCTGGCCCCTTGGGGAAAACATAAGATCATGGTTAATTCTGATCATAGGGGTGATTCACATTCGTTGTGAAAATCTTTGGAAAATATAAAAAAGTGTGAAGGAAACACATTGAAAGCACTTGAAACCCTACCATCCTGTGATAACCACTAGAAACTGTCATTTCCATGCTTGTCTTTTTATTTTTAAGGAATTCACATTCATTCATGAAGACTATATAAGTCGTCAAAATAAATGACTTCTAAGAGATGATTTTAGAAAATGCCCATACATGGACTTTAGTGGGGAGGATTATTGTTAAATTTAAAGATGTGCCAAAAGTTGGTGAAATTTAAAGTTCTTAATTTTAATCTCCAGTTTGATATTTCTAATTGCAGAAAGGAAATCATTGTGCATGTTTGAAAAGATTAGGATGGAATCAAAGAAAAAAGTATAATGACCTCTGGGGTTTTTCTTTGCTCCTTGCAAGTGATTTTTTCATTTATTTTTGCCTCATATGGGCTGCATAAATAGTAGGCATTCAGCTGATGCTTATGGATTGCCTGAGAAGAATGTTCATGTGTACAAGATTATCTACCTGAAATCCCATTAAAACTGAACTTTTAATATTTGTAATTTGATTGTTATTGTTTTTGCTCTCTTATTGTGATTGAAATGTAGTAAAATCTATTTAGGATATTTTACTGTTTATCTGGGAAGGGAGCTATAATCAACAACAAAAGAAACCCATGTGATATGACATATTACAAGTAATAATTATGTTAAGTTTGGTTCAGGTGGAAATACCTTGTGCTGAACATTATTTTTAAAAGCAATTTCTTACGAGAATGATTATAGAACAGACTCCTATAATCAAAAAGTGTATCCTCTTGTGTTTTCCAGGCATCTGGCCATCTGAAGAGGTTTTGGCTTACTACTGCCTCAAGCACAGTCATATATTCAGGTACAAAGCTGCACTTAAAAAGATATTTTTTAGCCCCTTGTGGATATTGTGTCTGCATGTTAACGATTGCCATGATTGCATTCTTCAAATTAAGTTGTTAGAAACATAAAAAAAGAAAGAGAGAAAGGAAGGAAAGAGGAAAAAAAGGAAGGAGGGAAGGAAGGAAAGAAGGAAGGAAGGAAGGAAGAAAGAAAGAGAAAGAAAGAAAGAAAGAAAGAAAGAAAGAAAGAAAGAAAGAAAGAAAAATAAAAAGAAAGGAAAAAAGTTCATGGTGAAAACATGTTGCTTCTGAAAAAGAAATCTGAATTGCCTTTGGGTACTAATATTGCACAGCAAGCTTTTTGCTATATGTCAAAGGCTTTTGATTTCCACTCAAGGCATTTTATTTCACTTTGATTTTGGGGAAACAAAAGTGAAGCTCCAATCAATCCTTACTGATTGTGAAGGTCAAAAAAAAAAAAAAAGAAGAAGAAAAGAAAAGAAAGAAAAAAAAACAAACCACAATAAGGACATTCTTTAAACTTCTGCTAGGGAAATCATTGCAGAATATTTGATAAATATATACCCCACAGCTCTTATTTAAAGATGCCATCCCACCCCTGGTTTTAAAGGTATTTTATATACCTAACAATATGTATTTGTAAAATATAAATTACTATTACAGACTCATGCTACGGAAATAACTGTTTTCAATTGTCAGTGTGCATTATAGATTAAACCCATGGATGGGATTTAGGAAAGAGGGGGGAAAAACCTCCTTTTATTTAAAAATTCTAAAGATGTTTGGTAGACCCAGAAAATACAGGTTTTTCATTTTAATTCTCATTTAATAAAAGTCATCTAATATATACTCCCTGAATAGCCCATTATGATTCCAGACAAGTCACTAGAGATCATGGTGTGTGTTTTAACAATATGTACTTACAAGATTGGGTCAATAATATGTATTTTTTGAAGCTCTGTGGCCCATATTTACCAACCAGTCTATAATTGCTTTGAACAACTAAATGTCCATTAAGTGCATTTCGGAATGTGAACATCCTCGTTTGGCCTCTTCTCTTCCTCTTCCCTCTCTTTGCACCTCTCCCTCCCTTTCAGTTCTCTCTCTCTCTCTCTCTCTTTTTCTTTTCCCCTGTGGAGGTGATAAACTTCCCAACCTGGGAAGATGCAACAATCTTAAGGGTTTAAGCATATAAAATAACAGCAGGGCAGTATTGAATTTGGGCCACAAAGCTGCCCTGGGAGTCCGGCATTTGGCTCTTCTCGCTGTGCTTAAGCTTGACTGGAGCTCCAATCATCGAGCTGTGGGCCAGGGCAAGAATGTCACACGTTGAGGGCTAATATGTAGGCACAAAGGGGAAGGTGAGTGCCGAGTGCCACCCTAGACTGTCCGCTTTAACTCTGAACCGCTTTACTTTGGAGCGGCGAAGTCAGAGCCCGGTCATTACTTTAGCCCGGGTTCGCTGGCTTAACCATATTATGCCCCTGCATTGTTTATTCACTGTGTTGTGTTGGGGTCAGTTGTGATTTAAGTGTTAATTGCTAAATGCTCTTTGTGTAATTGTTCTTTATGGGGGCGGTTCGGCTTTCCAAAATGTTTCAGTTTGGTTTCCATTTTTTTTTTTTTAATTCCAGATTGCATTTATTTGTGTGTGTGTTGTGTGTGTGTGACTATAACATAGGTATATACACACTCATATATGTTCTTCATTTACTTGTCTAACTGTTTTTGAAGGAATGAATGTGGATTAACAGTGTTATCCTTTCCTAACAATTATCTTTCGCTACTCTAGCTAGTTTAGTTCTAAAAGACAGCGCCATTGACAAGGGAAAAAAAGGGAACCTTCTCAGATTTTTCAGCTCAGCGGTGGTAATGTTGCAGTGAACACTAATGAGGGAACCCCCACTGATTTGCCTGCTTTGTGACTTTTCTATTTCATAATTATTTTTAAAACGCAAAGCAACATGAGGTAGCCTAGTCATGTCTCTACAACTTCCTGGTAGTGCCGTTCTTACTGCAGATGGCAATTTGTTCTTGTAACATATATATCTCTCTGACCATTTTCATCTAATTTGTATGGGTTCTACCATTTCTTTTCTCTCTTTCAGGGACCTTGCTGTGTGTGAGCTAGGGGGTGGCATGACATGCTTGGCTGGGCTCATGGTAGGTCTTTTCTCAATTCCAATCCCATTCAGAGGGGGGAACAAAAGGAAAAATGTTCCAGGGCCTCCAACTGCTGGGTCAGAGAACCGTCAACAGCATCAGCTGCGGTCAAGCTGCCGGGTCTTGAGAGACCTTCTAGATTGACTTACTTTCGGATCATATTGATTTTATGGTTGCCTCGATGAGCAGAAACATTTTACCTCAGTGTAGTCAATATCGCTTGTTGTGACATTCCAGGCCTCGCGCAGTCTTTCTTTGCCATAGCGAAAGCATTTTTTTTTTTTTTTTCAGATTATAGTCCCATTTGCTAAGATACAGGAATAGCCCGGCGAATCACAGTTGGAGCACCATGATATAGCTGCTAATGTTTTGCCTGCATTATTACACCAACAAACATGATCCAGAGCGCTCAGTAATTAGATTCTTTTGAATTAGATTGGCCATTCAGGAACGTCGTTCCCCATTCTCTGGGTTCTGAGTCATGTATTCAGGAGATATTATGTAGCAGCACAGTGCATTAGACAAGTTTTTATGTCTCTACAAATAAAAGCATATTGTTACACTGATTGGCATTTGACAAACCTGTCGCTCTTACACAATGTGTCGAGGTTACAGCCCAATGTGCGAGCATGTCAAAGCTCACAAAAAAATTACCCTCACAAAGCCATCTGCCTGCAATGCAAAGTTATATGAAGGGCATCAGGCAGTCAGACAGAAGCGAGCTGAAAGGCAGAGTGACAGACAGCCTTGTATGATGGCTCTACTAGATAAACAGAAGCCCACAAATGAAAGCCTCTCAGAATACCATCATCCGCTGTCACAATGCAATTACCGAACAGAATGATAGCAAGATAGAGGCTCCCGCAAATGGAATGATAAAAGTATTGACTGATTTGATTGAATGATTAAAATAATGCAGACATAAAATGGAAAAAGATTGAAGATTGTTACAGAGGAATAGGTGAGGAAGCATGATACTGAAGGCTTGTCATTCCTGTCTTCACTTCCACACAGACAAGCATATTTGCTCATTGTTTGCTGTGCTCCTTTTTTTTTTTTTCAGGTTGCTATTTCTGCAGATGTCAAAGAAGTTCTGTTAACTGATGGGAATGAAAAGGCCATCAGAAGTATCCTTATTCAGATAGAAAACGGGTTTGTTGTGCTCATTCCCTTTTCCCGGCTGAGTAACAATTGATATAAAGAAAGACAGCATGGGGTATTAAAAGAGAATTCCCCCCACACACATGATAAGTAATTAAGAAAAAGTAGAGATATATGGGATTCATTGGATACAACTGTTTTTTTTTTTCTTTTATCTCGATAGATTTTTACAGTCACTTCTTGTTAAAGGAGCCTATGATTTATGGACCTCTCAAGGCAATAAGAGCATTTGTTTCATAATAATTTCCAGGCATTCTTGTCCTTTTATTTCCACGGAAGTTTCCCAGGATAAAAGAAACAACTGAATATTTATTATATTGGATATTGCTTGCAAAAATTAACATCCAGCTTCATGTTCATTATGACCTTTCTTGCGTTTGATACTGAACGTTATGTGCTAAGTAGCACGGTACCTACTCTCATTGCTAAGGGGTTACCTGTATCTCCCCATTGGAAACAGCTATCAGTCTTTCATTATTTCCTCTTATTTAGGATTATAAAAGCTATCTCTTTTTTTTTCTGCTATGCTGTTACAGTTCAAACCCCATTATATTAGATTATGCTTTACCAATATGTACACAGAGTTCGTGAAAATTGAACTGTACTTTAACTAAGAAAGCAAGCATAATTTGTGGCTACTTTAGCAATCGAGCTGACTTGTTCAGGAGCAGTTAACAGCCGTTAGAAATTGAGAGGCGAAGTGGAAGGTATATTTGCTTTGGATTTTTTTGGTGTGCCTTACATTTGCATCATGAAGGAGGCAATCTACTTACGTGAATTCTAGACCCCTAAAATGCCAAAGCACTTTTGATTTTTGTGGCCTCTTACATAAAGCCTGTTTTCGATTTTCTTTTTCTACCCCTGCTATGTAATTTTTTTTTTTTTTTTAAACAAAACTTGCAGCAGCTCTATCAGGCTG
The DNA here is from genome assembly GCF_022079265.1 of Lynx rufus. Classification (NCBI taxonomy): domain Eukaryota; kingdom Metazoa; phylum Chordata; class Mammalia; order Carnivora; family Felidae; genus Lynx; species Lynx rufus. The sequence continues at coordinate 64,732,410 of NW_025814896.1, forward strand.
CTCGAACAGGAGAAAGGGGATGTAAGAAGCACAGTAGCTAATATTGTTCCGCAGCACCTTCTGTGCTCTACAGAGCCCCACCCAGCTAATTGCTTGACAGGCTTAAAAAAAAAAAAAAAAAAAAAATTCGGGAAGGAAAAACAGCCAATCACAATCTTGGCCTTTCACACAAGGGAAAGAGATCACAAAAGGTGCTTCCTTTTTTAAGATGCAGGATTTTAATCATGATCTTCAGACTGTCGCAAGTTTCTCAAAATATCCCCGGAGATGAGCCTGTGCTGTTTCATTCACTCTGCTTTATTCTGAGTTATGCCTTGCACTGTATCATTTCACTGTGCTCCTCCTTCGCATGTCAGGGAACACAGACAGTGAGATGAAGTCAGGTATGCTGGCTCAGCCCCAGTGGATGTTCCCCCACCCCCCTTGGGGGTGGGGGTGGGGAAAGGAGGATTATTGGACAAGAGAGGGTCAATTTAGCCACAGAAACTTCCAGGTTGGGCCCGGCAACCCAAGGTTTTCCTCCAAGTCAGCAGGTGCCTCATTTAATAGCGTCAGAAACAAATTCGAACTTTTATCAAACTATAGGAACATCTGTAGTCGGCATGTAAATTTAATCGTGCTAAAATTATTATAGAGCTAAAGTACAGAGCTTCCAAAGAAGGGAAGCAATGCTAATGTCATTAATTAACACACCTTTGCTTTAAACAGCAAAGATGCCATGCCAGCTCTTGAAACCGGAGAGGAAAAATCTTAGATTCTGTATTCACTCTGCTGGCCTTTCAAGGAAATGATTGGTACAGCCCCCTCCCAAGAAAATGGATTTTTAACATTTGGTCCTCAGAAGCTCAGCCCTGAGAGTGCTTTATTGTGCTGGGTTTTACAATGGGTTTAATATAGCGGGGTGCCAAAGGGCAGGAGGGGAAGAACTTTACAATGTAGATAAAGTAGGTCCTTTCAGGATGCAGACCAAAACTCGTAGTGTGTTTTATTTCATCTCTCAGGACTTTCCTGATGGAGTTCAGTTTTTATCATGCAGCTGTTCTGTGTGTGTGCCTTTTTCTTTTGTAACTAGATCTAATTTTTTTTTAATTAAGAGAAAAAAGCATGCATAAAGCCTTAAAAATTGGCAATGTGTTTCTCCTGCTTTTAATACCGATGTTATTCTCGATTTGCTAACAGAGCTTACAATTGGCATTCGTTGTAAGCTGTTTTCCTGAACAGGGTTAATATGAATGAAATTTTTTTTTTCTATTTGTGTGCCCACTTTCTGTGAGAATAACTAATTTACTGAATCACATACTGTTGATGCATATAGATCGAAACAAATTCATTTAAAAATTACTGTTTACATCTTTCCTTTAAAATTTTAGGAAGCCTAAATTATATACCAGTTGTAGGATATTATCCAAAAATTACTTTCTAAAAAGTAAAAGTGGATGTCAACAAAAAAAAAGGGGGGGGAGAAACATTGCCAGAAGCCAGGAAATCTCTAAGCAAAGCTGCTAATTATTCTTAATGGGCAAGATGAGCACATTAAGAAACAAATGAATACATCAGTGAAATGTAATTGAAAATCGACCTGGCAATCGCACATCACATCTGAGTATTGGCCTGTATATTATTCTCATCATTTTAAAAATTATTTTTGTTGTTTTTGGCATCTGAATTTAATGAATCCAACTGAATCTTACTTTCCAGTCTCTTAGGCTTATAAGGTTCTAGTTTTTACCTTTTTTTTTTTTAAAAAAAAACACAGCATGTTTTGATATTTCCTTTTTATCTTCTGTTATTTCTATTTTTTAACATGTAATGAATGGATGACTTCTGAATCTTTATTTCATAGAAGCATGTCAACCAGTTGTGAGGTTATTTATAATCTTCCCTAAGATGTACCAAATGGATTGGCTATGTCTTTCAGAGCTCTTTCCCTTGACCCTGGAAAGCTAGATGTTGATTTGAGATCTACTAAACAGAGATATCTGAAAAGAGATTAAGACTTGAGGTATAAGTGAATGTTGTAAGTCCTAAATATTTTCTTAGACTCGTGGGTACGTGCCCCTCAGGTTCTCCTTGGTCCTTAAACTGCATTGCTGGGTCTAACCCAGAGCCCCTCTACCTGAGAGCTCCCTCTCCTTACAGATGCCATGTGTATCTGCACCCAAAGAGAACAAGAGATAAATTAGAAATGGGATCCTTTGGTTCGTCCACTTCTCAAATTTACCTAAAATAGTTTGAAATGCGTTCCCTCTGCTTTGGCGTGGCCCTTTTGGTGTAATAAAGAAAGAAATCTCTCGGTGCCTACAGATAATAATTACTCACTAAAGTTCATAGCTGGTGATGACAATGACAGAAGAATAGGGGAGGGAAGTGATATACTGAATTACTGTCGATGCTAAGCCTCTTCCAAATCATCATGAATAAAAGTACAACACCCAGAAGTGAGGAGCCCTCTCTGGTATACTCACTAATTCCCCCAACACAAGCACCCTGCCTTGATCCATCCTTAGGAAACATCAAGTGTATTATCTGCAGACTGTGGAAGTGCTTGTTGACCCATCTCTTGTGCTCCTGACTCAGGCGTCTTATTCCCCCAGCATGCACAGTCCGGATCATGATCTCGAGCTCAGGGTCCACCAAAAATTGGTAAATCTCCTGTGCATTTTAAAGGCGCTACCCCTGGCTTAACATTATTTATTAGCAGAATCCCTGACTTGAGGAATTAATAAATTCAGCTTCATGTAGACTGCGCAGCCTGTGCTGTGGATGGCTGAGACCTTGGGAATGCCACGCCATCGTCCTGTGTTCAGGTCTCTTCCTCTAATAGCTGTGCCAACTGCACTTGTTTGGTGGCTGAGTCATTAATGGATTCCATGTGCCTCATACTGGGTAGGAACTCAATAAATGGCTTTGGAAATTCAATTTAAATTAAGTAATAAATTAATCTAAGTAATTAATTAAAACTAACCCAACCACTATTAATTGCACGCCATTTCAGGTGCTAAAGACATAGCAGTGGACAAGACGAACCAAGTGCCTGTTCTTATGGGACTCGGACTGTGCCTTGGCTGGAGCATATTTATACATAGGAAAGACATTGAAAATCTGCAGGGCAGAAATTCTTTGATTCCTCCCAGTTATTTAAATTCTACAATATAGGGGCTTCAGGGTAGCTCTGTCGGTAAAGCATCCTACTTCGGCTTAGGTCATGATCTCACGGTTCACGAGTTCAAGCCCCACGTCCGGCTCTGGGTTGACAGCTCAGAGCCTGGAGCCTGTGTCAGATTCTGTGTCTCACTCCCTCCCTGCCCCACCCCCCAGCTCGTGCTCTGTCTCTCTGTCTCTGTCTCTCAAAAATTAAATAAACAAAAATAAAATAAACAATAATTGTAGAAATAAATTAATATTTATAATTAATATTTATAATTTATAAATAAATGTGAATAAATTTATATTTATAATTTATAATATATTATGAGAAAATAAATATAAATAAATATTAAATATAAATAAATAAATAAATAAATAAATAAATAAAAATTTTAAATGTTTGTTTATTTTTGAGAGACAGAGAGACAAAGCTCGAGCAAGTGAGGGGCAGAGAGAGAGGGAGACGCAGAACCCGAAGCAGGCTCCAGGCTCTGAGCTGTCAGCACAGAGCCCAGTGTGGGGCTTGAACTCATGAACCGCGAGATCATGACCTGGGCCGAAGTCGAACGCTTAACCAACTGAGCCACCCAGGCGCCCCCTGCTAATTATAATCAACATTAAAAATTTTTTTAAATAATAAATTCTACAATATAAACGTTAACCTAATTAGTTCTGAGTGGCAGGGAGAGAAAATAAAGCCTAACTGCCAAACCTCACCAGCCTCGTCGTCCTTCCAAAGCTTTTGCCTGAACTCTTGAAAAAGATAATGAATTGGCATGAATTAGGCAATGTGTCAGGCTCATCCTATGGAGTACTCCATTAAGCCTATAAAATTAAATAAATTAATTTATTATTTATTAGCAGAATCATTATTCCTATTTTTGAGGTGGAGCTCAGAGAGGCTAATTTACCGAAGTTCACACAGCCGTTAAGTATCAACATCAGCTTAGAAGCCAGCCAGGTTCATTTGGCTTCAAAGCTTCCCTCCCCCCACCCCCATTAAACCATTCTGTTTCACCAAAACCTAGAATGGTTTGCTGAGTGTCATCTTACATTTTCCTCAGCACCCTCAGTAAGAAAAGGCCTCTCATCCAAAAACATAACAGTTGACACTGCTAACAGAGTTCAAAGCATCTCCTGTCATCCTCTCAATTCCTTTGATAACAACCACATTTAAGAATGTTTTGCAGCCTTTAAACTGGCAAATATTGCCACATCAAGCATTTTTAAAAACCAGTGATCAAAATGAACAGGATTTATATTATAACTTCATGGTTTTCGACCCTCACCTTGGATGGTCCAGTGAAAATAAAGGTAACATAAACTCAGAAAGTAATGCTTTCTGAATCACAATGTTTGTTTTATTATTTTATGTTATTTTTTTAAGTAGGCTTTACAGCCAGTGTGGGGCCCAACATGGGGCTTGAACTCACAACCCTAAGGCGAGGACCTGAACTGAGATCAAGAGTTGGACGCTTAACCGACTGAGCCACGCAGGCTCTTATATATACATATATCTATATATATATATGGATTGGATTTCCTTTGTTACTCTGAAGTGACACTAAAAAATGATAAAATTTATTATTAGATACATGCCAACCAGAGGAACCACCTCAAAATCTGACCTAAAGTGAAGGTTGGGGGGAGCAGAATATCAGAATGTATCTCTTAAGATATTTAAATACACTACTGCCATTTGTTTTTCTCTTTGGACTTGTTTTAATATAAAAAACACCTCCTAGGGGCGCCTGGGTGGCTCAGTTGGCTAAGCGTCAGACTTCAGCTCAGGTCACGATCTCACAGTTCGTGGGTTTGAGCCCCGCGTCGGGCTCTGTGCTGACAGCTCAGAGCCTGGAGCCTGTTTCAGATTCTGTCTCCCTCTCTCTCTGACCCTCCCCCGTTCATGCTCTATCTCTCTCTGTCTCAAAAATAAATAAACGTTAAAAAAAAAATTAAAAAAAAAATAATAAAAACACCTCCTAAACCATAAAACATATTTCCTTCCCAGTTCTAAAAATAAAGCAGCCCAAATACTGCTGTGAATTTTTTTCATTATATATAAAAAAAAAGCACCTCCAGAATTACAAATACGTACACTTGCTTCAACCTGACCACCCAGTGCCACAGGTTTATAAATTGTATAAAAGCATAGAGCGTTAAGATGTTTACTAAAAATTATTAATAGGTTTTCAGGCTTATGTAATTTAACTTCCCTGTGACTATTTTATAAGAAGTATTACCTCCACTAACAAAATAATATGTTTGGCTTGATAGATTAGTCATGTACTCACACGACGCTACAGGTGAACCAGGCACATTGTTGCATGCGGTGGGATGTCATGGAAACATCGAGAAGGGTGTGGCCGGCGTGTGGGGGAGCATAACCAAAAAACAGTTGTCAGTTGATTCTTCACTAATTTTGGTCTTCTCAGAATAAAGATGTCAGCTGTCCTTTCTTACAAGACAATTCGTTTAGAAGACTTTCCTGAAATACTTTCTTCCTGAAATAGACAGAACTGTAGGCCGATGTGTCATTTTAGTTAATCAAAACAAGTAGGCAAATTAGTCTCTTTTATTTTTTTAATGAATGTAATTTAACGGTATTTAATTTGCATACAGGAAAGTTCACCCAGAAAAAAAAAAAAAAGTCTCCATATAATGCACTTTTGTAAACCTCCACAAAGCCCTTCATTAGGAGACCTAATTGATTTTTCCTACCCACTCCTGGGGGGGAGAAAGCTATCACAGTACCTGCTTATTCACTCAGAGAAGAAATGGGTGTGCCTGATGTTTCAAGCAGAGATTTGGGTTAAAAAGTCCTGTGGCTCTGTTCTTACGGGGAGATCTTGGCCAATGCTTGTTTGGAGCATTCAGGAAATCTGTTTTTCTATAATAAAAAAAAAAAAAAAAAAAAAAAGGAAATCTGTTTTTCTGAGCAATAGGGGAACATCGCTTGTCTGCTTGGTGTCCTCCCCATGGGCCCAATTTAGTTCAGCTTGCAGCCTTCAGTGGAATTATTTTATTTCTTGCTTATTTAAACCTGCCTTGATCAGAAAGAGGGACTTGGAGGCTTTTTACAGTGACGCATAGGATATACCATATGAAATAAATGAGAAAGTGAGGATTATTGAAATCAGAAAGCCAGGAAAATATGATGAAGCCAGGATGAGAGGTCAGTACAGAAAACACATACCATAAGAGCTCTTGTGGTTGATAGAGTTTGGTCATCCATTTGGCTCTGGACAAACGGCTCTGTGCTTTGCACAGGCACCAGAGCAAGAAGAGAAACGAGGACAGTTGTAAGATTTATAGCGCCCGGAAGTTGAAGCAAAAAGGGTTGATCTCAAGTCTAGCCTTGCCCCGGTGTTGGAATGTGACATGATTTTTCCCACAGGCCCTCATCAAGATGGCGCTGTGTGATGTAATGGACTAGCTCCTCAAAACATCTCTTCGAGAAATACGGCTTTTCTCTTACAAGCCCTTATGTGCCAGCAGATGGCCAAAGGCCGCAGCATGAGTCTGTAAAGCCACTTCTTCAAGGGGCCTTTCCCTGGACTGACTTTCTTCTTTAGTAATTTGTTTTCTCTCAAAGGCTCTCCAAGCTTTTCTGTCTTTCGCCTCTCACTTCCTCCCAAGCCCTTCCCTGCTGCTCGTCCCCATACTCTCTGCTAGCGTTTACGAGATTGGAAATTCTTCAACCTGGAGAGTCTCCGAAAACTGCCTTTGCCCTCCCCACTGACTGAAAGAGGCTTGCCTTGGGGCTTGCAGCTCGTTTAAGCAAGTGGGGCATGGTGCCCACGCAGGAGTCATCTACACCCACCAGCACTCATAGCCCTGGGCCTTGCCAACATGCTCCCTGAATGTCCATTTCACGGGTGACAAAACTGCAGCCCAGCAAGTCCAGAGAGCTTGCCTGTGGCAAGCAGTTCAACATTGGTGGTGAAGAGTGGTAGGAGAGCCAGGGCTAGACCCTTCTTCTACAACTCTTCTCTTTTCACCGTGCTGATTCCATGTACAGTAAGAAGATCATCGTGTTTGTGGACCTTTTGGTTTGGTTTTGTTTTGAGTCAGTTGACAGTCTCTGCAGAAGCTTTCTTAACTGTGTCCTTCAGACGTGAGAGACATCATCACAAGGAATCAGAAGGCTGGTGTGTTTAAAACTCGGAAAATATCAAGCGGGTAAGCTACCCTTCTGCATTAAAACACTCTGGTGTTCTCACTACTAGGGATGATTGTTAAAAATAATAATAGCTAACATTTGCTGAGCATTTACTGTGGGTCAGGCCCTGTTCTAAGCACTTTAAAAGTATCTCATTTAATGTTGAAAAGAAGTTGTAATGAGGCAGACGGACATTTCCATTATCTTCAATTAATAAATGAGGAAAACTGAAGTGTATTGAACCCTGGGTTGGGAATGATTTAAGGGTTGAGAGTGTACAGGATGAGGCTGGGGAGGTCCCTCGTGAGACCTCCTTATGAAGGCTCTGTTACTAGGGGCAGTCTTGCTCCCAGGGACTTTTTCATTGTCCTGACCTGGGGAGAGGATTGCTACTGACATCTGGTAGACAGAGGCCAGGGATGCTGTTCAACATCCTGCAATGCACAAGACGGACCCCTTTGAGAAACCTCGCTCCATTCATGATTGTAAAATGGGCTAGGTGTCCTTTCCCTTTCAGCTTCTGTTGATTCCTATTCAAACTTAGAGAAATGCCTCCCCTCAACCAAAACAATAGTGCTTTCTGTGATGCTACATTTCCTTTTGCCCTGATGATAGGAACCAGAAGAGTGAGTAATCATCGTTCGGTACTTTTCCCATGAAATGTCTGTATTTGTGCATTTTTCATGCATAGGTCAAACCCCAGACATTAGAAGAACAGTCTGATTTTTAACTAACTATTTCATTTATTTATTACTCTTAACCTGTCACCCTTTGATATTTTGAGTTTTCTCTGTGTTGAAGATGCTTTCCCACCCAAACTGCTCAGTTTGGGGGTGTGGGAGGGAGATGAATGAACAGCAACAACGCTTAAAACCTACAGTGGTCAACACATTGGGACGAGGCCATGGAATAGCAATAATTATTTTTCTCTCCTGTCAGCTGGTGAAGATAATGGAGTGTCCACGTATGTGTTTTGAAATTTCGCAGTAGAATGTCAGAGTGGGCTGGTGGCACAGGGGACGATGTGCTCTGTGTTCCTCATATAAATAACAAACCCTTTCTGTTTCCCAGAAAGCCTCAGGCAGGTCAGGAGAAAGAGCAATCTGTTACCTGTGTATCCTTCATTCTTAGGACAGCCTTCGCTCCGCGGTGTAGACTGCCCTACCCTTCTGGGGAGGCCTTCTTTAGGGACGTGATTTGCAACCTGGTCTTTTAGTTATCAATCAAAAGCACATTTTCTGTGTTGTCCTCATTTACATTTATTTAATGCTTAAGGTCATTTGTGACCATTTGAGTGTATTTCAGCATATGGAATCAGGGAATAATAGATTTCAGCATCATGCTGTGAAGTGAGATTGTGTTTTTACAAGACATAATGTTGTTTACTGGGTGTTAATAATCACTAATTAATAAACATATCTACATTTCTAAAATGTGCCATTTTGAGGAATAAAAATGTCAAGTGTTTAACTTATGGAGTGCAACAGAATTTGCTGTCATCTTTTCATAAAATAATTGTTACAGAAAGAAGCAAAATGTCGTTATCCAACACAGGACGTTTCCAAAATGGCCTTTGTTTCTATTTACCTGTTATTAAAAATGCGATCTCTAAATATGTTGTTCTGATATGTACCTGGACATATAACATGGCAATAGTCTTATAGGAACCTCCCAAGGTGAGAGATTTGGGGTTTTTGTCTTTATCTTCTATTCACTGTGGTCAGTTTTTTCTCTTCTGACCTCTGCAGGCATTTTGTCCAAAGTCTACTAAAAACACTTTGCCAGATAACCGGCGGATGAGTCAGACCTTGAAACGCCTTGATCTCATATTAAGAAGCTACTTGACCACTTAACCTTCCAGAAGCTAAGAGGGAACTGCCAACCAGTGATGTAGTAATCAGCATTTCCCTTCTCTCCACTGCTTTCCCACCCATAACCAGTACAATATGATGAGCACATTAGTTCCATGCGAGAAGAAATAAAAGGAAACTGTTCACAAAAGAGCTAAGATATAGTTCAATGTTCTTTTTTATTGCCTCAATGCCTATGCAGAATTTCTCCTCCAAATTGGAGGTGTGGGATAACAGTAGCGACAGATAACTAAGAAGTATTTACCATAGCTACAAAGCCCACCTGTGAGCCCAATATTTCTGCTATTGAAAAGCACTTCAAAGCTTGACATGAAGTTTGGAACAGCCGAGAGTTTCCTGTGACTTCATTCGCAAAGGAGATGTGACAGCAGAAAGGTGTATCAGGGTATGAGGACACGGGGCCTAGGAAACGGTGTGTTTTTAGAAAGGAGCGGGAAACTGCCCAGAAATGGCAACGGCACCCCAAGCTCCCCTTCCCGCTGCTCCAACAGCATGCTCAGTGACCATCAGCCTCCTCTTGCCTCTCAGCCAGGGCAGACGCGGGTGCCTGTGGGGCCCCACATTTTGAGGGCTCTCTTCAGGAGAATGAATTTGATGACATCTTACTTTGGCAAATTTTACAGAAGCATTTGACCATAGGAACACATCACTTGGGGCGCCTCATGTGCTTGGAAGGAGCCTGTGCAAGTAAGGGACCCAGATACTTAAGCTCCACTAGCTTCACAACGAACCCACCCCTGCTCTCCTAAACATCACCACCCTTGCCTAGAATAACGCCCTTCCTTTAATAACAGACTTTCTCACTCCCCCTGTTCCATTCTAATCCCAGTCTAATTGTTGCGTAGTGAGACAGACGTATCTGTGGAGGCCCGGGAGCTTTAGCCCCGGTGAAGGAAGATCTAGGATGCCCATTGATGAAGCGTTATATCCATTTCATCTCACAGATCTTAATACAGTCATTTGATGGTTCACGTGTTTGTCCATCCATGTAGCCATCCACTCATTTAACTGATAGGTCCAAGGCATTCTGCCTTTGAGAATATAAATATGGAGTTAGCGAGAGTAACTTGTGAACAAAGGAAATTGTGCTGCTAAATATAGCCAGAGAGTGGTGGAAAGAGCAAGGATATTTACGGCTTCTCAATTGTTAGGTTTATCTGAAGCTGTCTTCAAAACCTTGACTGTCTCATAAAAAAGCATTTGGAGCTTTTGACGTCTACATATTGCTGGGTGTTCTAGAATTAGTGAATGGCGTCATTCTCTGGTTAATATTAGTTAACAGTTACAGTATTTTAAAAAATCTATTAAATATACCCTGCTGTGATATTAAAAGTAAGTTTCTACCGAAGAAAAGAGTTTATCTTTGTGCGAAAATTGCTGGCGAATTTAGGCCTGTGACTTGTATTATTCTTTGATAAACCATTAATTTTAGTAAACTATGGAACTTATTATAACATTTAAGACTTCTTTATAACCCAAATTTCACCTTTATGTGGGCCCCCAGGACTGGCTATTGGCCCCATTGCCCTACTGCTTTTTAAGATTTATGTTTTTTCTGAGGCTCATTTCCTTTTAAAGGTTAAATCAAGGGTGTGAAAAATGATTCTAAAAGTGTAAATGTCCACCGAGTGGGATCCAGTTGCTGATTTTTCTAGGCCTTCTGCAGCCTGCCCTCACTTCCTTCACTCTCCTCATTCAGTCTAGCTCCCTCTGCTTCCCCAGCATATGCCTTCTCCCTTGGCCCTCTCCAGGGGCCTTCTCCCATGGCCACCCAGGCCTCTGCACTCTCTGGACACATTTGGTCTTTCCCATCACTGGCCTTAACCAGTCCTATTCCCTTCCCCCTCGTCCTTCTAAATTCTTCCTTGTAGGATGGCCTAATTATCATTTATCCTGCCTTAATCTTGTCATCCTTTTAACTTCCATTGGCCTTAGACTGATCCCACAGTTAAAAGTGCCATATTCTCTTATTGCTCAAAGCTTGTTGACTTTGTCTTTTGATTCATTTCTTTTTTAAAAAATTTATGTAATTTATTTTTTTAATTTACATCTAAGTTAGCATATAGTGCAAAAATGATTTCAGGAGTAGATTCCTTAATGCCCCTTACCCATTTACCCCATTCCCCCCCCCCCACAACCCCTCCAGTAACCCTGTTTGTTCTCCATATTTAAGAATCTCTTATGTTTTTGTCCCCCTCCCTGTTTTTATATTAATTTTGCTTCCCTTCCCTTGTGTACATCTGTTTTGTATCTTGAAGTCCTCATATGAGTGAAGTCATATGATATTTGTCTTTCTCTGACTAATTTCACTTAGCATAATACCCTCTAGTTCCATCCATGTAGTTGCAAATGGCAAGATTTCATTCTTTTTGATTGCTGAGTAATACTCCATTGTCTATATATATACCACATCTTCTTTATCCATTCATCCATCGATGGACATTTGGGCTCTTTCCATACTTTGGCTATTGTTGGTAGTGCTGCTATAAACATTGGGGTGCATGTGCCCCTTCGAAACAGCAAACCTGTATCATTTGGATAAATACCTAGTAGTCAATTACTGGGTCATAGGGTAGTTCTATTTTTAATTTTTTGAGGAACCTCCATACTGTTTTCCAGAGTGGCTGCACCAGTTTGCATTCCCACCAACAGTGCAAAAGAGATCCTCTGTCTCTGCATCCTCGCCAACATCTGTTGTTGCCTGAGTTGTTAATGTTAGCCATTCTGACAGGTGTGAAGTGGTATCTCATTGTGGTTTTGATTTGTATTTCCCTGATGATGAGGGATGTGGAGCATTTTTCCATGTGTTGGTTGGCCATCTGGATGTCTTCTTTGGAGAAGTGTCTATTCATGTCTTTTGCCCATTTCTCCACTGGATTATTTGTTTTTTGGGTGTTGAGTTTGATAAGTTCTTTATAGATTTTGTATACTAACCCTTTATCTGATATGTCATTTGCAAATATCTTCTCCCATTCCTTTGGTTGCCTTTTAGTTTTGCTGAGGTTCATTCATTTCTTGACAAATATTTCTGTCACTTTCTGCACACCAAGTACTGTTCTAGGTGCCAGAGATGTAGTGATGAACAAGACTGAGAAAGCCCATGCCTTCTTGGACTTCACACTCTAGCAGGGGAGATGGATAATTTTCTTGAAGGCAAAGATTCTGCTTAATATGTTTTTATATTCCCTGAAGCAATTAGTATGCGTTAGCCCCGCCATAGAAAAAGGTTTTTAAGATTTGTAGTTGGAGCACATTTTGAAAGACATGAATCCATAAGGCTTATGGAACCAAATAATTTTTAGTAGGAGGAAAGTCAAGCTCTGGAGACTCAGACATCAGTTTATACATCAGATAGCTGACTTTCATTTCAGGATAGGCTTCTTCTCAGGAATGCCTATGCCGTGTCTATAGACAAACTGACATTGTAAGTAGGCATTTATCTGTCCTTTGTCAGGTTGAAGAGGAAGGTTAGAAGAAGGTAACTGAGATAAGGAGGCTGAAGGCTGTCTTTGGGAAATTTTCTGATAAACTATACCTGTTAGTGAGTTTTGCTAGAATTATGTAACAGAATCTTGAGAACTGTTGACAATTCTAGAGATGCCACAGTCCTGTTTCCTTCCATCGCTATCTTGGATGTGGGGGAAGGAAATTACTACATGTACTTTCTATTACGAACATTTTTTTATTTGCCTGACAAATTTAAAGAAGGATCCATGTCCCCTACTCTTCAGTGTTTTGCCGTGAAGAAACCAGCTCCCTCAGGCATGTTATCCAGTTTTTGATTATTTTGATAGAGTTCTCCTTTTTGTATTAAAATGAGCCAGATTTTAACAGTTGGGGACATTGTATTTTTTAAGGCATCCTCTTGAACTGCAGTAAATTAAAAATTAAGTCCTCTTATTCTAAAATAACATTATATTAACTCTTTGGACATGCGGTTTCCTACTCCTCACCAAGATCAAAATCTCACTATCCAAATTTGGCCAAGTTCAATATTGATAGCCAGGTGTGCATGTCAGACTACTGCATCCTCTGCAAAAATGCCTTCTAGTTCTAAGAGAAAAATCACTCCTTTATAGAAATGTGTATCACCAAAGTTACATATCAAATAAAAACATCTTCATTTTCTTTCTTTTTTATTTTTTAGAAAAAAAAAATTTTTAACATTTTTATTTATTTTTGAGAGTCAGAGAACGAGTGGGGGAGGAGAGAGAGAGAGGGAGACACAGAATCGGAAGCAGGTTCCAGGCTCTGAACTGTCAACACAGAGCCTGATGCGGGGCTGGAACCCACCAGCTGTGAGATCATGACCTGAGCCAAAGTCAGATGCTTAACTGACTGAGCCACCCAGGCGCCTCTCTCTCTCTCTCTCTCTCTCTCTCTCTCTCTCTCTCTCTCTCTCTTTTAGAGAGAGAGGGAGAGAGCATGTGTAAGTGGGGGAGTGGGCAGAGGGAGAGAGAAAGAATCTTAAGCAGGCTCCATGCTCAGCAAGGAGCCCCACCTGGGGCTCAATCCCACAACCTGAGATCATGACCTGAGCCGAAATCAGGAGTCAGAAGCTCAACCAACTGAGCCACCCAGGTGCCCCAAACGTCTTCATTTTCAAAGGATTTCTTCACTTTAAAATGGACAAGGGGCAATCTTAAAATATTTCTTTAGAGAATGGCCACATCATAATCCATTGCTAAAAACTAATTGTTTTTTTAACTTTAATAATAGTCTGTTTTCAGTATTTTGCCATTACAAACAGTGCTGCAGTGAACACATCTGTACGTAGACTGTATATTTGCAAGTATATCTACACAACAGACTTTCAGAAGTGAACTTTGTCTATTCATATGGCTCTACCAAAGGGTAAATTACTACCTCTTAGTAATATATTTTCCTATCTGTTAAGACTAGTCCCTTGTCATTATGCTTTCTTTTTAGAATTTTCTAAAATTATGTTGGTATTTTTATTACGCTGGCATTTTCATTGTGATTGAAAGAAATATAATTTACTAAGCCTTGACGTCTTTATGACTGAGTCTTCCTATTCAAGAACAGGGCGTTTTCTTTTTATTCAAGTTTTTCCAGATGTTTCACTGGCACTTAAAATCTTTCTTCATGTCTCGTTAAGTTTATTTTTGGAAATTAGTTTTGTTTCTCTTGTAAATGAGCTCTTTTCTTTCATATATTTTCTAACTGGTTGTTATATGTATGTTTATAAAGGAAGCTACAGGGTTTTGTATAGTAAATGTTTAGTCATCTCTATGAGTTATTGTTTCTGAAGTTTGTCAGTTTATTTTCTTGAATTTTCCAAATAAACAATCACATCATCTACAAACGATGACGATTTTGACTTCTTTCCAATTCTTATACCTCTTCTTTTGTATCCCTTGTATACTTTTATTGGATAAAAATTTCCAGGATGATATTAAATGATAGGCATTTTTGAATATGACTTTGTTGGGACTCCTCTAATATTTCACCAATTAGCTATGCATTAGCTTTTGAGTGGAAATATATATGATATTTTTTATCTTGTTAAGGAAATTGTTATTGGTTCCTAGTTTTCAAGAGATTTTATTATAAATAAATTTGGAACTTCAGCAGGTGCCTTTTTTGCATGAACAGAGCTGAGCAAATTGTTTTTTTTTAATTTCACCTGTAATTATGACAAGTCCTGTTAACCAGTTTCCTAATATTAAAGGATCTCTGCATTTCTAGTCACTTGGTCATGGAGTCTTAATTTGTCCTTTAACATGCTGCTGTATTCTAACGTGATATCTGGAATTATTTTTATAACAAGTTTGTTGAGATACAATTCACATGCCATACAATTCACCCACTTAAAGTGTACAACTCAATGGTTTTTAGTATATTCACAGAGTTGTGCAACCATCATGATCAATTTGAGGACATTTTTATGTTCTAAAATATAAAAAGTGATACAAATGTTCTAAATTCTAAATAATAAAGTGACCCATTAGCAGTCACTCCCCATTGCCCCCCCACACTTTCTCCGTCCTAGCACTAGGGGGCCACTAATCTACTTTCTGTCTCTATGGATTTGCTTATTCTAGACATTTCACATAAATGGAATCATACAACGTGTGGTCCTTCATATCTGGTTTCTTTAACCTAACATAATGTTTTGGCGTTCATCCATGTTTTAGCACATACCAGGATGTCATTCATTTTTATGGCTGAATAATACTCCACTCTATGGATAGACCACATTTACTTTATTTTATTTTAATTCCAACATGGATAACATACAATATTGTATTAGTTTCAGGTGTATCGATTCAACAATTCCATACATTACTCAGTGCTCATAAAGATAAGTGTAGCCTTAATCCCCTTCATCTATTCTACCCGTCCCCCAATCCATCTACCCCCTGGTAACCATCAGTTTGTTCTCTGTAGTTAAGAGTCTGTTTTTTGGTTTGTCTCACTTTTTTCCTCTGTTTTGTTTCTCAAATTCCACATGTGAATGAAATCATGTAGCCTCTATCTTTCTCTGTCTGGCTTAATTGCGCTTAGCATTATACTCTCTATATCCATCCACGTTGTTGCAAATGGCAAGATTTCATTCTGTTTGTAGCTGAATAATATTCAATCGTATATATATACTACATTTTCCTTATTCATTCGTCTACTGATGGACACTTAGGCTGTTTCCATAATTTGACTATTATGAATAATGCTGCAGTAAATATAGGGGTGCGTATATCCCTTAAATTAGTGTTTTCATATTTTTTTAATAATTTTTTAAATGTTTATTCATTTTTGAGACAGAGACAGAGCGTGAACAGGGGATGGGCAGAGAGAGAGGGAGACACAGAATCTGAAACAGGCTCCAGGCTCTGAGCTGTCAGCACAGAGCCCGAGCGGGGTTCAAACCCACGAACCGTGAGATCATGACCTGAGCCAAATTCGGACGCCTAACTGACTGAGCCACCCAGGCGCCCCAGTGTTTTCATATTCTTTGGACAAATACCCAGGAGTGCAATTACTGGATCATAGGGTAGTTCTGTTTGAAATTTTTGAGGAACCTCCATACCGTCTTCCACAGTGGCTGCACCAGTTTGCATTCCCGCCAATAGTGCATGAGGGTTCCTTTTTCTTCACATCCTTGCTAGCACTTGTTGTTTCTTGGTTTTGATTTGAGCCATTCTGACAGGTGAGAGGTGATATATCATTGTGGTTTCAATTTGCATTTCCCTGATGATGAGTGATGTTGAGCATCTTTTCATGTGTCTGTTGGCCATTTGTAGGTCCTTTTTGGAGACATGTCTATTCATGTCGTCTGCCCATTTTTTAATTGGAATATTTGGGGTTTTTTGGTGTTGAGTTGTATAAATTCGTTATACATATTGGATACTGACCCTTTATCGGATATGTCATTTGCAATTATCTCCTTCCATTCAGTAGGTTATCTTTTAGTTTTGTGGGTTGTTTCTCAATGTCAGAGAAGTTACTGCCTGTGCTCTCTTCCAGGATTTTTATGGTTTCAGATCTCACATTTAGGTCTTTAATCCATTTTGAGTTTACTTTTATGTATGATATAAGAAAGTGGCCCAGTTTCTTTCTGTTGCATGTAGCTGTTCAGTTTTCCCAGCACCATTTGTTGAAGAGACTTTTTTCCCATTGCATATTCTTACCTCCTTTGTCAAAGACTAATTGACCATATAATTGTGGGGTTATTTCTGGGCTTTCTTTTCTGTTCTATTGATCTATATGTCTGTTTTTGTGCCGGTACTATACTATTTTGATTACTACAGCTTTGTAATATAGCTTGAAGTGTAGAATTGTGATACTCCCAGGTCTGTTTTCCTTTTTCAAGATTGCTTTGGCTATTCGGGGTCTTTGTGGTCCCATACAAATTTCAGGATTGTTTGTTCCAGTTCTGTGAAAAATGCTGCTGGTATTTAGATAGGGATTGCATTAAGTGTGTAGTTTGCTTTGGGTAGTGTGGACATTTTAACAATATTCGTCCTTCCAATCCATGAGCATGGAAATGTCTTTCCATTTATTTGTGTCGTCTTCAATTTCTTTCATCAGTGTTTTATAGTTTTCAAAATATAGGTCTTTCACCTCCTTGGTTAAGTTCATTCCTAGGTATTTTATTATTATTGGTGCAGTTGTAAATGGGATTGTTTTCTTAGTTTTTCTTTGTACTACTTCATTATTAGTGTACAGAAATGCCACAAACTTCTGTACGTTGATTTTGTATCCTACAAACTTATTGAATTCATTCATCAGTTCTAATAGTTTTTTGGTGGATGGATAGACTACATTTTATTTATCCATTCACCATAGACATTTGGGTGGTTGCCATTTTTGGGCTATTATGAATGGTGCTGCTATGAACATTTGTGTACAAGTTCTTGTAACAAATTTCATTTCCCTTGGGTGTATATAATCATATACTAACTCTATGTTTAACCTTTTGAGGAACTGCCAGACTGTTTTCTAAGTTGGCTGGACCATTTTATATTCCCACCAGCAGTGTATATGTTATCTGGGCTTTTTGCACTGATATTCATCAGTAGAAATGGTCCACAATTTTATTGCACAATCTTTATTAGATTTTAATATCACTGGTATGATGGCTTCTTAAAAGAATTTGGAAGCTTTTCTTATCTTTTGAACCACCTAATCTGGGTCACCCTAAGTTGCTACCATAATGCTAGATCAAAGCAATTTTTACCCCATTATTTTGGAAGCTATGACTTGAAGTTGGCAACAAATAGTGAAATTCTTATATTAAAATTGCATTATACTTGAAAGTTCATAAGTTTGAAAAAGAAAAAAGAAATGAAAACATGAAAAAACAATAATCAATTTGTGATTTCACATCTAACGGCACATAATTGTAATTTGATATGAAATAAGAGCTAATTCTAATTTTTTGTCATCACTTTGTTTTGCTCTTATGTAAGTTAATCAGCTGTCATAATTATGGAATCAGAGATACTTGAAATGGGAAATATAATTAGTAAAATAATTAGTACCTTTCATTCCAAGATTTCAAAACCCTTTACCAGTCCTCCCTAACCAGTGTGGAATATACTGGTCAACAACTTAGGAAGTCCAAATGTTAAGTAAATCTGTCTTCCTTTTGGACTCTGAAGTAAGTTTATTTCAGCTGAATTACAGACAAAAACACAAATCCAGAGAGTGGGGTCAGTTTTAAAGTCAGTCCAGAAATATACAACAAGCTAGAGCCATAGCTCTCAAACTTTAGTATCAGAATCATCTGTAGAACTTGTTGTGACACAGAGATTGTTGGGCCTTATCCCCTGAGAGACTGAGATGGGGGCCTAAGAGCTTGCATTTTGAGCAGGTTCCCAGGTAACCCTGCTGCTGCTGGTCTGGAGACCTCACTTGAGAACCACTGAACTTGCGGTCTCTCTGAGCGTTTCTCGTTAAATTCTATAGTGTTTCATTGCTTTAAAGTTGTCCCAATTTTCATTCATTAAAACCAGCTCCATCCACCTTACTCCCATGTTTATTTTATAGATATCATGTATTTACAAAGAAAGTACAAGATCTGACATCCTGGCAACTGTTAATTGTCTGTAATTAATCAATCTTGTAGATCCTCTAAAGTAAAATTTTCATTGAGACCTCATTTTACTTCCCTTTCACCTTTCTCCAAGCCTTCTTTCTTAGTCTGGAAATGTGAATTAGTTCCCTTCAGGATAAAAATCAAAAAGTTGGTCAGGTCATCTGTTTCAAGGAATTTATATAAATGAAATCCTGTTTTGGTTCATCTGTGATGTTGCTTCCTTCCCTTAGTGATCCCGGGGGGAGTGGGGTTTTGTTGTTGTTGTTGTTGTTGTTGTTGTTGTTGTTGTTGTTGTTTTCTTTTGTTTTAATTGAAGTATAGTTGACACACAATGTTATGTTAGTTTCAGATGTACAGCGTAGTGATTCCACAAGTCTCTACATTATGCTATACTCACCACGAGTGTAGCTACCCTCTGTCACCACACACTATTACAACACCATTGACTATATTCCCTGTGCTGTACCTTTTATCCCATGATTTGTTCATTCCACAGCTGGAAGCCTGTGTCCCACTTCCTTCACCCATTTTGCCCATCCCTTCACCTTTTTCCACTCTGGCAAACATGTTTGTTCTCTGCATTTATGGGTCTATTTCTGCTTTTTGTCTGTGTATTCATTTGCTTTGTCATTTAGATTCTACCTGTAAGTGAAATCGTATGGTCTTTGTCTGCCTTATTTCACTTAGCATAATACCCTATGGATCCATCCATGTTATCCCAAATGGCAAGACACCATTCTTTTTTATGGCTGAGTAATATTCCATTGCACACATATATACCACATCTTCTTTATCCATTCTTCTATTGAGGAAACTTGGGTTGCTTCCATATCTTGGCCATTGTAAATAATGCTGCAATAAACATAAGAGTGCAGATATCTTTTCAAATTAGTGTTTTTGTTTTCTTTGAGTAAATACCCAGTAGTGGAATTATTGGATCATAGGATATTTCTATTGTTAATTTTCTGAGGAACCTTCCTACTGTTTTCCAAATTGGCTGCATCAATTTCCATTCCCACCAACAGTGCACGTGGGTTTCTCTTTCTCTACATTCTTGCCAGCACTTGTTATTTCTTGTCTTTTTGATTCTAGCATTCTGACAGGTGTGAGGTGATATCTCATTGTGGCTTTGATTTGCATTTCCCTGATGATTAGTGATGTCGAGCATCTTTTCCTGTGTCCGGTGGACATCTGTATGTCTTCTTGGGACAGGTCCTCTGCCCATTTTTCCATGGGATCATTATTATTGTGGTGATGGTGATGATGATGATGTTGTGTTGAGTTATGTAAGTTCTTTATATAGTGTGGAGTGCTCTTAATTCTGTTTTTAGGGCCACTATTACTTCTCTGGAACGGCACCCTTTTTAAAATCACTCTTTTGAAAATAAAGACATTTGACATGTGGAACTAAAAGTCTAGACCTTTGGCTAAAGAGTATTCTAAATGCATATCTATACTGGTAAAGATCTTCTGGAACAGGTTTCTCAAAATGATGCATGACCCATTTTCATAGGAATTACCTTGTGGTGCTTATTTTAAAAACAAAAGTTCCTTACTGAACTGGACTCCCCAGGGTTGTGGTTCATGAATCTCACGTTTTAACAATCTTCCATGGTGATTGTGATGTATTTGGATCACAGATCACACTTTGATCAACTTGTTTTATCCCTACATTGCTGTTCCGTTTAGCATACCAACTGAAAGCATAAAGGCGAATCTATTGGATATCCCGCTATTTGTCCTTAGGAGAGGTGTTTTGTTTTGTTTTGTTTTGTTTTGTTTTTACCTTCCATGTGAGGCTTTGTTCCTCATGTTGGACTCTGGACTTCTATGGTGGCATCTTCATGACGATGTAAATGGCAGTGGGAGGGGGAAAGTTGTACAGAGAAGGGAGAGTTCTGATTAGTTTCTTGTCTGCATCACAGCCTTTCGTTACTGGGATCCAACAAGAAGCACACATCAGAGGTGGAAGAGTCCTCTGAGATAATCCACCAGCTGTTCTCAACCAGAGGTGGACTGTGTGCCCACCTCTGAACCTGTTTGTAATTATGTCGGGTATTTCTGTTTGGTTGTCACAATGACTAAGGGTTGTTACTAGAACCGGAGGGAGCAGAGAGAGTAAACATCCTACAGTACCAGGGACTACAGTTCAGCGTTGTCCTGTCCCAAATGCCAATACTACCCCAGTTGAGAAACACTAATCCTATACTAGTTGAGAAAAATGGAGATCCAGAAATTAACCTTGGATCACTTTTATAGCATTGCTTATTTTCTGGACTTTTTTTTTTTTTTTTGAATTGCTATATCTGTCTTACATACGCTCTTCTTTAATTAAGTTTGTTAGCGAATAACATTTTTACCTAAAATGTTTCACTAAATTAGCTGCTATTCTAGTTCAACTTCTGTCATTCAGTTCAAGGTAATAAAATGTAATTTAGAGTCTGCTCCATGTAAAAGCACTATGGTGAGCCCTTTAGGGGTTACCATGAGTAACCCCTAAATATGAGTAAGGTGAGGTTTCAAGATACCCACATGAGACATAAGATACTTGCCCAACTACCAAAACACAAGACTGAGTCTGCTCTAGTTGGGTTACTCGTGTTTTGTAAGTAGAAAAAGAAGATCAGCCAATCCAAGGAAGAGGGATCTGAGAAAGGGTCATGAAGGAGGTGGCCCTTGAAAGGCAAGAGAAGAAAAGCAGTTGAAGAGTGCATTCTAGATATGATAAGCAGAGAGGAAATCATCAAAGGCATAGAGGTAGAAAAGATGTGTCCAGGCAAATTTAGTTCTTTGGTGTGATGAATGGTGGCAGGCTAGAGGCCGATGACCAGTTAGAAAGTCATTGCATTGAGGTGAAGGTTGAAGGTGAATGATAGAGCACGTAAAGGGACTTCTGAGGGATCAGGCAAAGTTCCATTTCTTGATCTGGGTGGTGGTCCCAAGTTTTTTAGCCTCATAACTAATTAGGATGCATGTTTGCTTCACATAGTTTTCTGTTTCACTGTTTTATTCTATAGTAAAAAGGGTTGGTTTTTGTCGTTGTTTGGTTCTTGTTTTGTGTTGTTTTTTGTTTTTGTTTTTGTTTTGCTTGTTTCAAAGCCATCTCAGTGGTTCCAGAGAAAGGGAAAGAAGTAATCAGGCCTGAATAAGAGTGCAACCTGGTAAGCAAATATGGAGGCCATTCCAGAGAATTGACTGTATGTGGGCATTAAAGAAAATAGGTGGAGTGAGAGAGCAGTTTGGGACATGATGCATTCATGTGGTCATAGAACATAAATGTGTGTTCTATATGTGACAATAACTAGCAAGCGGTTAAGCGGGAGAGTTCAAATCTCAGGAAATGTGCCAGAAGATATGGAGATCAACATGAAGAGATAAGAGCAGAACTATGGAAACTGGAAGGTAAAAGAAGATGGCCAATGACAGAATCTTGGAAAATGGCTGTCTTGGAGGCAGAGTAATAGGAGTCAGTCAGGGACACAGAGAAGGAGCTGGAGATAGGAAGGCTGATGCAGGGTGGTGTGGCGTAACACCGCTCCTTGACGGGAGCAGGGTCAGCTGCTGCAGATCGCTGAAGGTCTGGAAAATTGCAGAGCAGCGCTGGTGTCTGCTGGGGGAGAGGTCATATTGCAAGGGCAGGTGAATCAAGGGGAGTAGACTCCTCCTGCCAAACTGTTGATGGCAAAGGGAAAGAGACAAGTAGTATGTATGTCAAGGAGAAGCAGAGTCAAGGACAGCCAAGGAAGAAGAAATAAGTAATATATGAAGTGAGGCGGGGCGGGGGGTCGATTTGATGGAGCAAGGATGCAAAGCGGTGCTTCTCAAAGTATGGTCCCCAGACCAGCAGCACCAGCACCACGTGGAAATTTGTTAGAAATGTGGATTTGCTGCCACCACCCCAGACCTACTGAATCGGAAACTCTGAGACTGAAGCCCAGCAATCTGTATTTTAACAAACTTTCTGAGCATTCTGATGCATGCTCAAGTTTGAAAAGCACCGAGCTAGAGGAAAGAGGGAGTGGCTTAACCCTGCGCATAGGTGGAAAGGACGGACTTTGAAAGGAAGGACTACTTCCTTTTAGATAAGAGGCAAAGAGAAAAGATGAAGAAGAGGGGAAAGATATCAGAGAGCCCCAGGCTTGAGATAAGGTCATCTTCGAGAACAAAGACCTGGGATGTTGGGGAGCTAAAAACAGAGATGTGTACATCCAGCCTCCAAACCCTTGCCTCCTATACACTTTGTCTAAGATATAATTCCTCTTTCTCTTTCCTGTCCAAAACCTGACTTTAACATCACATTCCACCTTCTACCTTCTTTAGCCTACTTTCTCCAACATGGCCCTCTGTAATTCTTTTGTTTCATTTCCAGATAAGACTATATGTTTCCTTTGACTGTTCTAATTTTGTTACTTAGAAACAGGTCCTCCTTGTCCTACGTTCACAGCCTCCAGACAAGTGCTGAATAACCCTGTGGATGGACCGGCGCACAAGTTAGGAAATCAACAGATTGGTGTCCCTCCTCATTCTCGGTTTCTGTTCTAGATTTGGATTCCTTCCTCCAAGTGTCTAAGGCACCATTAGAGAAGCTTCTAGCATATGGCATTTTGAAACTCTATAAAAGATCGGGAGAAATGGAGGGCCAAGTGATAGGGAATGGTTTGAAAGAAGAGAAATGATTCCCCAGTGTAGGTTAATACTATGAATGACTTGAATGGACCCTCCATAAGGGGGAGCTAAGCCCAGACAGTCTTTGAGAAGTAAGATGTAAGAAACCGTGGAAGGGTTCCTGGAGTCTGTTGCAAGGAAGAATGGGTGTAATATCCATGTGAAGAAAACCACTGCCTTCCCCACTGCTGGTAGGACAGCTTGTGTTTTGTTTTGTTTTGTTTAATAAGTCTAAGTTCATTACATTTGGCAAACATCATCAAGAATTGTATCAGTATGGGGCGCCTGGGTGGCTCAGTCGGTTAAGCGTCCGACTGCAGCTCAGGTCATGATCTCACGGTTCATGAGTTCGAGCCCCGCATTGGGCTCTGGGCTGACAGCTCGGAGCCTGGAGCCTGCTTCGGATTCTGTGTCTCCCTCTCTCTCTGCCCCTCCCCCGCTCATGCTCTGTCTCTCTCCTTCAAAAATAAATAAAAACATTTAAAAAAATTTTTTTTAAGAATTATATCAGTACACTATTGCAAACACACAAGGGACAACAGTTTTAACAGCAGAATTAAAAAGTGTGACTGGCTCCTCAACAAGGAATCTACAAATATAACGGTAAACAAATATTAACTGTGCGAATGTGAGAAAAGAAATACCTTAAATCTGTAGAGGGAAGGTTATCTGTGAACACCAGAATGAAATACAAATGAGATTAAGCATGTTTGACATTAGGTTTTATTATAAACTTAAAGCAGACTTTCTGTTTGAGAAATTTTTTTTCTTTTTTTTTTTTTTTTTTTTTAGTGTGAGTTTTAAATCACAAGGTAGGAGTCCTATCAGAAATTGACTTGGCTTTGCATTTCAGGTTGAAACTCCAAAGTCAAAGCCAGAATGAAAAAAAAAAAAATCTAAGTTAGTGCAAGAATAAGGGAAGGGAAACTGATACTGAGCACCGATACTGCATCTTTCATATATTCTAGCTCATTCGATTCTTTATTGCCGTGCAAGGCAGCTAACGTCTGTTACAGATGAGGGCCATGATACTCCGCGTCTCTCAGCCCCACTGGTCTGTGAGTGGCAGAGCTGGTATTTGAACTCAGAGCTTTCTAGCTACAAGCCCAGCATTCTTTCTGCTGTGCTGTACCTGTTAAACTTACTGGGTTTGATATGCCTATAGGTATTCAGATTTTTCTAAAGCATGGGGAGTTCTGTAATGATGATTGGCTTTATATTTCTATCTGTAAAATTGTATTCTGCTTCATAATGAATTTCAAACAAATAAGATTTTGACATTGTGGTCAAATAAAATGGTGACAACATAAATTTTTCTTCAGTGTCGGTGTAATTCTAGGTAACACATTGGCATGATTTGGGGATTTGGAAGAACCATCTTTTACTTGTCTTTGCATCTGAATGTTATGCCTTAGATTGTGTAAAGTCCATATAGGTCCAGGGGCTAGGAGTATTTATGTATACACCCTGCTGTCTCAAAAAGCATTTCCCTTTTAGCTTTTCCTTAACAGTTGCATTGAGGTAAATTGGCATCCAGTAAACTGTATGTACAATTTTGTAAGTTTTGAAATTTGTGCATACCCTTGAAGCCATCACCACAATCCAAATACTGAAAATATCTCTCACCCCCAAAAGTTTTCTCTTGCCCTTTAACAATCCCTCCTTTTTGCTTCTTGAAGGTTCCTCCCTCCCCAGAAAACCACTGCTTTGTTTTCCCTCCCCTTATATGAGTTTATATTTTCTAGAGATTTAAATAAATGGAATCATTCAGTACGTGCTTTTTTTTTTTTAGAAAGTCAGTGTTTTCAGTCAGTAAGAATATTTTGAGATTCATCTGTGTTGTTGCATGAATCAATAGTTCTTTCCTTTTTATTCTTGAGTAGCATGCCGTTGTGTGGATGCACCACAATTTATTTTTGTTTTCACTCATCGATGAACTTTTCGGCTGTTGCCACTTTGGGGCTGTTACGAATGAAACTGTTAGGAATATTTTATTTATGTACACATGTGGATATGTAGATATATTCTTTGTATGGATATGTGCCTTCACTTCTCTAGCGTAAACCACTTACGAGTGGAACAGCTAAATCATAGAGAGACACATATGTAATGTTTTAAGGAACCCAACAAACTTTTCCAAACTGGTTCTACTATTTTATATTCCCATCAGTGCTGTCAGAGAGTTCTGTTTTGTCCACAGCCTCTTCAACACTCGATATGGTCAGACTTCTAAATTACAGCCTTTCTAGGGCACCTGGGTGGCTAAGTCAGTTCAGTGTCCTGCTTTGGCTCAGGTCATGATCTCGTGGTTCGCGAGTTCGAGTCCTGTGTTGGGTTCTGTGCTGACAGCTCAGAGCCTGGAACCTGCTTCGGATTCTGTGTCTCCCTTTCTCTCTGCCCCTCGCCTGCTAACACTGTCTCTCTCTCTCTCTCTCTCTCTCTCTCTCTCTCTCTCTCTCTCAAAAATAAATAAACATTAAAAATATTTTTTTAAATTATAGCCTTTCTAATAGGTGTATAGTACTATCCCATTAGGGTTTTAATTTGAATTTCCCTAATTACTAATGATGTTGGGTATCTTTCCATGTGCTTATTTGCCACTTACATATCTTTGGAAAAGCATCTGCTCAAATGCTTTACCTACTTTTTGGGGGGGGGGTTGCTTGTTTTCTTATTAACATACTCTGAGAGTTCATTACATATTTTTTATATGTTTATATGTAAGCTTACATGATATAACCTTTTATCAGATATATGATTTGCAAATATTTCCACCCAGCCTGTGGCTTCTCTTTCCATTCACCTCATAGCATCTTTCCAACTACAGAAGTTTTCATTTTAATGAAGTCTAATTTACCAATTTGTTCTTTTATGGATCACGTATCTTGTGTCATATTTAAGAAATCTTTGCTCAATCCAAAGTTACAAAGATTTTCTCCTGTACTTTCATCTACAAGTTTTATAGTGTTAGGTTTTACATTTAGTTTTATGACCCATTTGGAGTTAATTTTTTAATATGGTACAAGATATGTGTTGGAGATATATATATATATATATTTTTTTGATGTGGATATCCAAATGCTAAAACACTATTTGTTGAAAATACTCTCCTTTATCCACTGAATTACCTCCATTTATTTAGGTCTTATTTAATTTCTCTCATCTTTTGTCAGAATTATCTCCAAGTATTTCATATTTTTATTCTACTAATGGTATGGGTTGTTTAATGTTATTGTGAATGGTATGGAATTGGAAATTACAATTTCCAATTATGTGTTGCT
Organism: Lynx rufus; assembly: GCF_022079265.1. Taxonomy (NCBI): domain Eukaryota; kingdom Metazoa; phylum Chordata; class Mammalia; order Carnivora; family Felidae; genus Lynx; species Lynx rufus. The sequence goes on from NW_025814896.1 coordinate 64,759,095, forward strand.
TGTATAAAGAAATGCAACCGATTTTTGTATATTGGTCTTATATTCCATAAGCTTCCTAAACTCACTTATTAGTTCTGCTTGTTTTTTTTTTGTATATTCTATTGGATATTCTATATAGACGATAGGGTTGCCTGCTAATAAAGATAGTTTTACTTGTTCCTTCCCAGTCTTGATGACCTTTTTTTTTCTTGCCTTATTAGACTGTCTAGAACCTCCAGTGCAATGTTCAATAGTGAGAGGAAGCATCCTTTCCTTGTTCTGATGTTTAAGGAAAAAAAAAAATCTAGTCTTTCACCATTAAATATGATACTGGCTGTAGGTTTTCCCAGATGACTTTTTTCAGGTTGAGGAAGTTCCCTTCTGTTCTTAGGTTGCTGAGAATTTTTATCAGGCATAGATATTAGACTTTGTCAGTCAATGCATTTTCTGTACTTATTGAGATGATATTTTTTTTCTTTTCTAGTTCATTAATATGGTGATTTATTATATTGATCAATTTTTAAACGTTAAAGCAACCTTCTTGTATCCCTAGGACAAACCTCACTTGATCATGACATCTATATCTATATATTGATATGTATTTATATACCTGTAGAGAATATATATATTTATTAATATATTTTATGAATACCTGTTATATTCTTATTATCCTCTTACTATCTGTAGAATCTGTAGTGATGCCACTTCACTCGTTCATGATATTGGTGATTTATGTCTTCTCCCTGTTTTTCTAGTCAGTCTGACTAGAAGTTTATTAATTTTATTGCTCTTCTCAAAGAACCAGTGTTTGGTTTCACTGGTTTTCTATTTTGAATTTTTCTATTTTGAAATCTATTCCTATTTTGATTTTTCTATTATGTTTTTGTTTTCTATTTCATTTATTTTTGTTCTAATCTTTACTTCCTTTCTTCTGGTTATGTTGAGTTTAACTTCTTGTGTGTGAGGGGGTGCTTTTTTGTTTGTTTCTTTTGTTTGGAGTGGAGTCTATTGACGTGAGACCTTTCTTTTCTGATATAGGCATTTTAGTGCTATTAATTCCCTCCATGTACTGCTTTGATATCATCCCACAAATTTTATATGTTGTATTTTCATTTTCATTCAATTAAAAATATTTTTCAGTTTCTGTTTTGATTTCTTCTTTGGATGCTAGGCTATTTACAAGCATATTATTTATTTTCTAAATATTGGAGATTATTTATAGAGAATATTCATTTTTAATTTAATTCCATGATGGGCAGGGAACATATTTTTATATGACTGGAAATCTTTTAACTTTGTTGAAAGTTAAAATAAGATCCAGAATGGGTAGGGGTGCCTGGGTGGCTCAGTTGGTTGAGCATCAGACTTGGGCTGGGGTCATGATCTCACAGTTTGTGAGTTTGAGCCCCATTTTGGGCTCTCTGTTGTCAGCACAGAGCCACATCAGATCTTCTGTCCCCTTCTCTCTGTGCTTCTCCCCTGCTCATGCTCACTATCTCTTTCTCTCTTTCAAAAATAAATATTAAAAAAAAATTTTTAAGAATCAGAATGGATATATTTTGGAAAATGCTCCATATCTATTTGAAAAAAAAAGTTTATTCTGCTATTATTGGGTGGAGTGTTCTATAAATATCAATTAAGTCATGTTGCTCAATAGCATTGTTAAAGTCATCTGTAACCTTGGTTATTTTCTGTCTACTTCAATTAATTATTGAAGAAGGAGTATTGAAATCACTCATTATAATTGTGGTTTTGTCTATGTTTTCTTGCAGTAATACCCATTTGGGCTTCAAATTAGAAGCTCTGTTATTAAGTTCATATACATTTAGAAGTGTTATGTCTCCTTCTTGAATTGGCCCTTTAACATTATAATGTGATCCGTTTTATATCCAGTAATATTCTTTGCTCTGAAATCTACTGTCTGGCATTCATATAGGCAATCTGGAATTCTTCTGACTAGTGTTTCTTGGTATGTCTTTTTACATTTAACCCACTTGTGCTTCACATTTAAAATACACTTATTGGGGTGCCTGGGTGGCTCAGTCAGTTTAGTATCTAAATCTTGATTTTTGCTCAGGTCATGATCCCAGGATCATGAGATTGAGCCCCACATCGGGCTCTGTGCTGAGTGTGGAGCCTGCTTAAGATTCTCTCTCTCTCTCTCTCTCTCTCTCTCTTTCCCCCTGTGCCCCTCCCCCGGCTCACATGCTTTCTCTCTCTCTCAAAAAAAAAAAAAAAAAAATAGATTCACTGTAAACCGCATATACTTGCATCTAGCATTTTATTTATTTTTTACTTTTTATTTTTTTGAGAGAGAGAGAGAATGCAGTATCTTAATCCAACTTGACACTGTGCCTTTCATTTGGGGGCATTTATGCCATTTTCACTGAATACAAGTACTAATGTGGCTAGATTTAAATCTGTCATTTTGCTTTTTGTTTTCCATTTGTTCCATCTTTTTCTTCCTCTTTTTATCTTTTTCTCCTTCCATTCTATTTTATCTCCTTTGTTGACTTATTAGCTATAATTTTGTTTAGCTGTTTTAGTGGTTACTTTAGGTTTTATAATATACATCTTTAGGGGCTCCTGGGTGGCCCAGTCGGTTAAGCGTCCGACTTCAGCTCAGGTCATGATCTCACGGTGTGTGAATTCGAGTTCTGCATTGGGCTCTGTGCTGACAGTTCAGAGCCTGGAACCTGCTTCGGATTCTGTGTCTCTCTGTCTGTCTGTCCCTCCCCCACTCATGCTCTCTCTCTCTCTCGAAAATAAATAAATGTTAAAAAAGAAATTTTTTTAAGATTTACAGTATGCATCTTTAGCTTATCACAGTCTGTCTTCAAGTAATGGACCACTTCATCTACACTATAAAAACCTTATCATAGTATACTTCTATTACTGCCCTCCCAGTATTTATGCTATTGCCTTATATTTTACTGAGGTATATGTTATAAACTCCACAGTACTTGTTATTTGTTTAGCTAGTCCATATTTCAAAGAGTTAAATAATTTAAAAAATCTTACATATTTGCCCATATAGTTACAATTTTTGGTTCTCATCATTTTTTTCTGTTGATTCATATTTTCGTCTGCTATGATCATTCTTCTGCCTGAATGACTTCCTTTACATTTCTTGTACTATAGATCTACTGATGATTAATTCTTCGAGGTTTTGTATGTCTGAAAATACCTATTTTACATTTTGGGGGAAAATATATTTTAACTGACTATATAATTCTAGGTTGACAGATTTTTTTTTTCCCATTCAGTCTTTAAGGATGTCAGTCCACTGTCTTCGGACTTGCCCATTACTCACAAGAAATATGCTGTCATTCTTACCTTTATTTATATATAATGTGTCTTTTTTTCCTTTGGGTGTTTTTCAGATTTTCTCTCTATCACTGCATTTGGGCAATTTGATTATTTGTGCCTTATAGTTTTCTTCATGTTTCTTGTGCTTGGAGTTGGCGCAATCTCTTGATCTGTGGGTTAATAGTTCTCATTAAATTTGGAAACATTTCAGCCATTATTTCTTCAAATAATTTCCATGCACGCTCCTCCCTCGCTTCTGTCCTTTGGAAACTCAAGTTACACATATTTGAGGTCATTTAAATTTGCCCTACAGCTCACTCACTAAACCTCTTTTAATTTATTTCTATTCTTTGTTTCTATCTGTATTTCATTTTGGATAGTTTCTATTGCTTTGTTTTCAAATTCACTTATCTTTTCTTCTGAAATGTCTAATCTGCTATTAATTACATCTGATGTATTTTTTTCCTCTCAGACATTGTAGTTTTCGTCTTTAGAAGTTTGATTTGGGACTTTGAAAATATCTTTCTTGTTTCTATTCATTTCTTTAAATACAATGAATATCATTATAATAACTATTTTAATGCTCTTGTCTGTTAATTTTAACATCTGTGGCAGGTTTAGACTGGTTTCAGTTGTTTGAAACCAGTTGCCTCATTATTGGTTGTGTTATTTCAATTCCTTGCATACCTGGTAATCTTTGATTGTATGCCAGGTATTTTATATTTTATCTTGTTGGAATTGAACGTTGTTGTAGTCCAGTAAATGTCTCTGAATTTTGTTCTGGGTCACAGTTAAGTTATTTTGAAATAACTTTTGGGTCTTGCTTTTAATATTTATTAGGCAGAACCAGAGTAGCATTTAGTCTAGGACTAAATATTCTCCCCTACCGAGACAAGACCCATCTGAGGACTGTACCCAGTACCCTGTAAACTATGAGGTTGAATTGAAAATAAAGAGTTTAAACAATTTTTTCATGGATTTTTCCTGCAGAGGAGGAATTGGGAAATAGAGTTAAAACTGGAGGGTAAGTAGAGTTAAGATATTTTAGGAGAGAGAAAATAACTACGTTTGAATAGTGATAGAAATGATCCAGAACAGAGGTGGTACTATAGGATAGAGAAGGGAGAATTGCTAGAGCCATATCCTAGAAAAGATGAAAGAGGCTGCACCTATTATATAAGAAGAGGTACTAGATTTAGATAGGGGTATGGCATCTTTTTAAAATTTTTATTTTATTTTAGAGAGGGAGAGAGAGAGAGCATGTGAGTGAGGGAAAGGGATAGAGGGGAGAGAGACAGAGAGAGAGAGAGAGAGAGAGAGAGAATCTCAATCAGACTCTATGCCCAGCATGGAGCCTGACATGAGGCTCAGTCCCACGACCCTGGGATCATGACCTGAGCCGAAGTCAAGAGTTGGATGCTCAACTGACTGAGCCACCCAGGCACCCCAGGGTATGGCATCTTTAATTCATCTATGATAACAGGCAGGAAGGCAGGGTATATGGGAACAGATGCTGTTAGGAGCATAAGCGTGGTGGTGAGAGTATGTGGAAGTTCTCATCTGATACCTGCAATTTTGACAGTAAAGTAGGAAGCAAGGTGATCAGCTGAGAGTGAGGGTGAGAGAGGAAGTCTTAGCATTTTGAAAAGAGAAGGTAGTGCAAAATAACAACCTGGGAGACTGGGGGAGTAAGTGGACAAGGGAAGTCTAAGTATAACTGTTAGACATCACCAAGAGTCCACTTGGGGTTCATGGTTATGAATTTAAAGCAAAGCCAGTCAGGATGCTTTTGTGCTTTCTCCAATCACACTCAGGTGCACAGGTGCAGTCTCAGAGCAGGCAGAGGGCTGGATTTAACAAACAGGAGGGAGTAAGAAAGGGAAAAGGGAATAGAAGAATGAAGAATGGTTGAGATTAGAATACCTTCTGGAAGGAGTTAGCTGTGAAAGGGCTGGTCAGAGAGTAGGTCAGGATTGTAGTTATTCATAAAGACAAGGTCTTGAACAGTGTTGCTCAACAAATAGGCCACACGCTGGAGCCAATATGTGAACTGCATGCTACTCATCTGCAATGAGGTAAGTTCAGAAACTGAAAGTAAACGTTTAGGAACACTACTGTGCTATCCAAGCATATGATCGGTGGACTTATATTTAGAATGTCTTGGCTTTTAAAATCTCATCTGTCTATTAATTTATATTGTATTTTATAAAAGGGTTGGTCTGCAACAGATTGGGTCTAAAAACCATAACAACAAAATCTGGTCCTTCCCCACAGCTAAAATACTGCTCTAGTGTACATGACCATCCTGTGAGTTATCTGAGAAGGGTGGAGGGCAAGGTCATTGGAAGAGAAGAATTGGAAGGCCCAGCTTCTTGAATATTGACGTCACCATCGTCAGTTTCCTTCCAAGATGGAAGGTCTCCTGATTGCATAGCTCCAGCGGGCACCCTTCTCATCGTATGCTACGTGAACACCGTAACTCCAGAATACAGTGTGAATGGTGTTCTCAAGAAGGTGGCCATTGTTCTCTCCATTTTACAGCTGAGAAAGCAAACTCCAAGTTCACATAGCCAGTCAAGGAAGGAACCAAAATTTGAACCTAGGTGTGCCTGTCACCCCAAAGCTGAACTCTGTCTATACACCACTCTTTTGTCACATGCTTACAGTTATGGGGATAGCATGGCCATAAGCCTCATGACAACTAAGACAAATGCCTTTTGGGAATGCGTTGTGGTCCATGTGGCCAAGCCAAGCATTTCAGTTTCTTTTAGAATCACTCGTTACATCTGCTGTGGTAATCCACAGCCAGTTGCTGTCTAGGCCCCTGTCTCTCCAATTTGTCTTTGTTGAATCAAAGGCTGAAGCACCTCAGGAATCCAACATGCAGTACCCACCAGAGGATTTCCTACATTTTCTGTTCATGTGCTTTAGTAACTACTTATGTGTTAGAAGCACTTTCTAAATAATGGTTTACGGAATGGTAAGATTATGAGTAATTTTCACAGTTCTCTCTTTTTCCTAAAATTTGTGCGATGGGTACGTTATTTTTATGATTTGAAAAGGTCAAGCATAGATCTATACTTTCAACTAGCCTCTTCATGTAGTAACTTTTTAGGACTCTTAGGTCTCTGATGAGGGCTCAATGGGCCCGGTTTCCCAGGGAGCTGGAGTTCCAGCTGCACTGGAGGCCTCAGCATTTCCATAAATGTTGATATCAGTTGTGTCCCACTCTCCTCAGGTGCATGGAGTTTCTGAGGAATTAATCTAAAAACAAAGTAAGCCTTAATCTCTTAGGGCTTCCCTGGTTTTTCCATTCCTTGGCTCTCCAGTAGGCCCAAGTAAGTACAACAGTAGAGTTAATTTAGAAAGCTTGTCCAAGTGTCATGACATGACACGTTCTTCTGGAAAGCCCTCCCTGGAGCTCTATTATGTCTGTATGCTTACACAACACATAGGACACAGCATCAGAATTATAGGTTTATGTATCTGCATGTCCTGCTAGGTTGCCATCATGAAGATACAGCCTGTGGCACAGCGCAGGGCCTGCGACACAGTGGGTGCTCAGTAACAACGAGTTAATGAGTGAATGGGGAACTGATGCTCAGTCTGTATAGATATTTTCGTGGTGATGTGTTTAATCTTTTCTGCGTTAAGAAATTCACTACCACTTGTGTATATTAGTGTATAGGGGAAGAACTTTTGGACTTACTGACATAAGACTTGGTTTTTTTATTCAAATATATGGCTTTTCACCCAGGGAAGATGGAGAAGAAATAAAGAACCCACCAGGAAAACCAAATATACCTGGACAGGGTTGAATGTGCTCACTCAGTTTGGTTTTAAATAGTAATCAAAGTAGAAGATAGGAGCACAATTTTCCTTTGAAAAATAGCACTGCAAATCACTTTTGATGTGGAAAGAGGAATCATTAAAGTACTTTAATGTGGTAAAATGCTGATTATCCCTATTAATTAAAAGTAACTTAAAATCTTTGGTTGGCTTCATAAGCACAACTAGAATTTTTAAATATGTGCTATTAATTATTGTTGCTAATATGAGGTTTAAAACCTGATCCTCTTAGGGAGACTAAGTGGTAGGATGGGTGAATTTTAAAATGTGCCTAAAAAACTAGAACTACCAAAAATGAAAGTTGGCTCTTCTTCCATCCTGCCAAATTGCTCATTCCCTCAATCAGAAAGGCAACTGACATGCCAGGCAAGATAGATACACACTAAGTTTCACATCATTTATTTTTATAAATTTGTATTCCAGTCAGACGGGGAATACTTTGATCTCAATATGTACCTCATTGATGTTAAGAGTCTGGACTCATTGTAATGACTATGGTAAAAATAAGATGTTTTTCCCTGGTTCCTCTACAAAAAAAAAAAAACTATAAAAAAACTAGCACAAGCTTAACTATTGTATCTAAATAGAGAATTCTTCCTCTTCTAGATTTGAAGACTAAGTAAAATACATAACAGACAGTTACATCCTTAATTTTTTTATTATACCTTTTGAAATAATTTGTATATACCTTTTAAATAATTTCAAGTGCCACAAAAAATAATGTTAATAGCTCAAAATCAAAAGTTAAAAAAAAAACCCTAAGTATAATTTTTAAAATCTTTTTCTCCTCAAGCGTTTTACGATGGGATAATGAGACAGATGTCTCTCAACTGGAAGGACATTTTGACATTGTTATGTGTGCTGACTGGTAAGTACATAAAAATCATAAAACTCCTGTTAGAAAAAATAGCTTTGCTGGAGTAATTGGGCTGTGCTGCTTTGCTGACGGCTAAGCCAAGTCAACAAATGAAGCACAAAGCCACCTTAACCTCAACAAATTAATATTCATCTCCATGTGACAGTTATAAGGTAGTCTTCTATCACACAGTAACTTCTACCACATTATTTCCCAAAGATTGATTTTGAGAAGCATTTCCATTTTCTGGAATTGCCTCTGTTTCATGCTTGACGTATCAGTAAATGGACGACTTAGGCAAATTGCAAATAATTATGGCTCGGAGAGGAATAGTCTGGAGAAAAAGGAGTTTATCAACACAAACAGCTCAATTAGCTTACTTCTTAGGAGAGATCTGACTATTGAGATAAGGGAATATAGGTACATGTGTGTACACGCACGTATATGCTCCTACAAATAAACGTATTTGTGGAATATCTTCGGGGAAATATCTTTTCTTAAAATGTATGTTTGTTATCTAAATTTTCAATGTATTCAATTATGATATTTAATTATACACAAAACAGGAATTATAAAATTACATTTTATTGTTATGCAAATAACATTAAAATCTCTGTCAGGTGCCTGCATTTTAAAAATAATTTACATTAGATATTTTGTCTTCTCTTCTAGCTCAATCTACTCATTGTTAATGAAAGTCTGATCCCAAGTTGCAGGATAAATATGTATCAAACCTTAATAATTATTTCAAATAATCTTAGGTATTTTCTTCATGCACGTCGAATAAGAATTATTTCACCATACGGGGAACGTTGACAGTTCTAAAGTATTTTTTTCCCTGGTAAGAGTAAGATGTTATTTGTCGTTTTATCATGGTTTTATGACACTTTAGATTTGAAAACACAAGTTCGGATTTTGAAGAAGTTCTGTTGTATCAATCAACCCAATTACGAGATCCGGAACCTGGAGAAAACTTTCCCCAGAGAGAAATGGAATGAACTTTTCAGGCCGTCATTATTATTATTATTATTATTATTATTATTATTCTAAATAAGATTTTCAATAGGTAACTCTTCTACGTAAGTCACTGGAATTAGATTTGCTTTCTTTTTTCTTCTGAAAAAATACTTCTCAAGGGAAAAGAAGGAATTTGTTCTATTTCTAGTTTTCCATGGCCTTTTGGTGTCTTTGCACCCAATTTCAGAAAACCTTGTTCCAAAAGAGGGAGAAACAGATTTTGGACTAATCGTTGGTATGGTGCCTAATGTTATATCCCTCATCTGATCAAAACCAAGGCACTAAAACTTCACCATACAATTTGAGCAAGTAATTTAGTAACTGCCTCTCCTCACCAAATATGAGAAAGGATCCTCCAGGTTTCATTGCACAGGTGAAGATAATGCTGGCAGGATTAGATGAGATTAAGCATGAAAGATCAGAGAGCAGCAGGAAGAGGGAAGCAGGGAGGCATCTTCTTGGAGGTTTAGACAGGGTCGCAGGCGTGGGCTCTGATATGTGGAGAAAGTCAGGTCTGGCTGGGAGATTTAGAGTTAAATGTGTCCCTTACACAAATATCAGAACAGCCTGGCTTTGTCAGACCTTGTGCTATGGACACTCACACCACGTCATCCTATTTGTACCAGAGAGACAAGCAGCGGAAGTAAGATTTAAGCTCTTTTCTGATTAATGTTCTCAGTTAGGTTAAAAATAGCCACACAGCATGTTTGAGAAATAGTCTTTTTTTTCCCCTAGCGAACAGGGTCACGTACAACCGATATACCTAATGCATATTCAGTTGAGGCTTTCATTGCAAATACATAACATTGCACAATGTTAGATGTACACACACACACACAGACACACACACATCCAGGAGCTATGTGAGTATTTACGGATTCAAATGAACTAAATATACCAAGTTTTATTTTATAAATGGCTTTTCTATGCGTGAGTTGTTAAGTTTTTTTTTCCCCCTGGTGTCGTAAGTGCCAAAATGTCAGCCTGTTTATAATTTCCCATTTGTAAATGTGAAACATTAAGCTAGTCTCACTGCAATGCCGATATTATTTCCAAAAGAAATGCTTTGGTAATGGTATCTCTTCATATTCACAGGGATGGGTAAGCTGCTTAGAAACTTAGAAAGCACAGTGATATTTTTAATATGCATGTCGTACACATAGCAGTGAAGCAAAGGCTCCGTGAGCTCTTTATGTCCTGACGGTTTGGTGTTGCTCTGTCCGTGATTGGCGTGGGTGATGCTTCTGGGGACGGGCAGGCAGACCATGCTGCATTTTTTTTCCCCACAATGTTACAGAGGAGGGGAAAAGAAAAAACAACTCTCTTTAGACACCACCTCCAAGATGAAACTTGAAATACGCAGTGGCAGAAATAGGTGCCACGCATAAACAGATCACACTGCCGCACACCGTCCTTTAGTTATTATCCGTGAGGTCTGGATTAGGCCATAGGAATATGAAGCAAGAGTTGGAGTTCCAATATTAGGTTCATGGATTAAATCCTTACTGAAGCATTTCCAGCAAGGGTGGCATTGTCTGATTTTCTGAATAGCTAACCAGTGGGACTGCTTGATCCCATTTACATGAAAACAAACCCCATTCACAAACCTATTCCAAACCCACCGTTGCGGTTCAAGGAAAATGCACATGATTACAACGAGCGGGTGATATGTTTATGTTTTTAAATCATTCATATATTCATATATTTACATTCAAACATTCATAAACCTATGGGCTGTGGGGGAAATGACTTCTTTCCCAGAAGAGACGGTCTCCTTCGCTCACGTCTAAATTTAGGAGCTCCCCAGATTCTAAAATAAAGAGGCAAGCTGCGAAAGCGAGCCAGTATTTCACCATTCAGCATTTTTGACAATGAAATATAGTTTCATGGTTCAACAGTTTCTAAATAACTTGTAAAATGTCAACTTTGAAATAAACAAGAGGAAAAAAATTGAGGTACACCTGCGAAAGGATGCTGTTGACAAACATCACAATATTAGAATATTTAACCACAGGTGTAGAAGAAAAACCTGCCTATTAAGTTCCTCGGTTGACTTGTTTAACATCGAATTTAATGTAAGAGTTCCTTTCTACCCGAATGCAGTCCAGCCTGGTCCTTGCTGAGTTTAGATTAGCACGTGATTGTTAATTTTCGGCCTGCCTTTCCAGACTCCTGTTCAATCACAATAATCTCAGAGTCTGGAAGTAAGATTTTTTTTTTTTCACCCAATGAACGCTTTCATTCAGTGTTCGATGGCTGTCCAGTTTATTGTAGCTCTGCAATAAATAAAAATGATTCTGTATGTTTGGATTCTCTAAAGGCTTGGAAAGGAAGTCTAAAATGCCACCCATAGCCTGATGCATCGCGCTAGGTCCGCAGGACAGTCAGCACTGTGCCTGCAAGCGCCATCTGAGACTTTGTGGAGAAATGGGGGAAGGTTACACCACCCCACTGGCTCTCTTAGCATTTTTACACTATGTATGGTGGGTTGTTCCTATTTTCTATTATTCTAAATGATGAAAAAAGTTTGATTTTTAAGGTGTGTTTGTGGCAACAAAAAAAAAATTTTTTTTCTCAAAACAGGCTCTAGAATACCTTTGTTTTCTTCCAGATGCTGTGCTCGTGGATAGTTCTAAATCGCAGCCTTCCCACCTGAAAAACTCTTTAACCCAAATGCGGCCAGCCCTTTTACCTAAACTCAGCCATACCTAAAACTCAGTCCCAAAGAAGATAAACAAATTGTCAAAGATCTGGCACCCTAAGGGGTAGCCCCACGGGCAATCAGACCCCCCATCAACCCTGGCTGCACAGCGATCAGTTGATAAATATTGATAGAGGCCATTCTTCTGAAAGTTAAATCTTTAACTTAGCACATGTCATCTTAAAGATTGCATAGAGACCTTCCTTTCTGTGGATACTGACCGAGAAATGTCTCCTTGTCCACTGCACTCATTAATTAATCTGTCTATGAGTGGAGGGTTGGGTGCTCTGTGCTCTGCCTAAAACTCTGATTCTAAGGGAGACCGTGAAAATGGCCTAGCACCTTTCCTTTGTCCTGAAATCAGACCAGATCAATGGAACAAAGCAAGTGTTGATTCCACAAGTGCATTATATAGAGGGCTGTGTGTGTGTGTGTGTGTGTGTGTGTGTGTGTATTTTAATAGCCAAACTAGTGCAACTGTCCATGTATTTTGATCAGTAACGGAAGGGAGAGTTGAAATGGTATCTCCATTCCAATCAGTGACCCACTCAGCCTTTTTTAAATAGATCTACTTAAGCTGCTGTTGTTCTCAGAGCCCATTAGGACTTATTTAAGGGGTGAATTTTCAGGAGATTATACATCACTCCCACTAAAGCACATTGAAATTGCTCATATGACGTATCCTACAAAGCATTATACATTCTGCCTCAGAGCTAAGTAGAAAGGTGAGCTGCTTGGAATCAAGACTTATTAGAGAACTGTAAGAATTACTTTTGGGAAATTTGACTTGGAAGGATGGAGTAGACAACACTGCCATTCAAATACGTGTGTGGAATGGGTGCTTGGGCGTTAAGGTGCATTTTCCAGTAGGCTGCAATATTAATATCTTTGTCATATCACCAACGTCGAGTGGAAACAGGGCTTTATAAGGTTATGTTTTAAGCTCAGTTTTTAAGGTGCTGATTATTTCTGACAGTCTTACCAGTTCATAGGATGCACAGGTACAAACTGAAGAGCGGTCTTTTGCTTAATGTTGCGTATCATAACCAGCCAGCTCTCCTACGGGCCTGAGTAACTGACAGAGATATTGTCCCACAATGATAGTCATTTTAAAAAATAAAACCAGGATGCTTAATTATTAACATTTAAGATATTATTGGGGCGCCTGGGTGGCTCCATCTGTTGAGCATCTGACTTTGGCTCAGGTTATGACCTCACAGTTCGTGAGTTCAAGCCCCACTTCAGGCTCTGTGTTGACAGCTCAGAGCCTGGAGCCTGCTTCGGTTTCTGTGTCTCCCTCTGTCTCTGCCCTTCTCCTGCTCACTCTCTGTCTCTCTCTCTCTCTCTCTCTCTAAAAATAAATAAATAAATGAAATGAAATGAAAACAAAATTAAGATATCATTACCTCACTAAAGAATAGGGTATACAGTCCTGAAGAGAAAACTTTAAAAAAGACCAAGATAGAATTTGATTCCTTTCTTTTTTTTAAAAAAAAAAATTTTTTTTAACGTTTATTCATTTTTGAGAGACAGAGAAAGACACAGCATGAGCGGGGAAGGGGCAGAGAGAGAGGGAGACACAGAATCCGAAGCAGGCTTCAGGCTCCGAGCTGTCAGCACAGAGCCTGACGCGGGGCTCGAACCCACAAACTGCAAGATCACTACCTAAGCCGAAGTTGGACGCTCAACCAACTGAGCCACCCAGGTGCCCCAAATTTGATTCCTTTCTTATCAACCCTTAATGATTATTAATCACTGATTAATATTACTTATTGGCAAGTTTTTGTAGCATTTGAATTAGACACACTCTAAGCTCTAAGATTTAGTGGGTTTTTTTGTGGGTTTTTTTTTTTTTTTTTTAATGGAATGATAGGAACATTTTCCCCTGGCTCACCCTCAGGTTGTCCTGATTGATGGATGGAGCGGGATAAGGTCCCACTCTAGATATGATTTTAGCTCATCTTGAAAGGATTCTTTCTCCGATGCTCAAAGCATCCTTTTATAGAAGAACCTTCTACTATACACGTCATGGTGAAACCCAAGCACTGACTTCCTGGCAGTTTTTCATACACTGCTCTCCCCCACTCCTTTCTCAAATGAGAGACTTGGAAGAGAACCAACCTAACTGGTGGAACTTTCTACCCAAGTGTTGGTTCTTCCTTAACAATTCCTTAACAATACCCGTAAAGAAGTGCGGACAGCCTGTTTGAGGGTCATTGAAACCAACACCGTACGTAAGTTGCTCGATTTCAAGAACTGTGTTTCTCTACCAGTCAGGCAGTAAGCAGATACTTACAGAGAGTACCTTCTGGGTGCGTATGTTGGTTGTGCTAGAACTTGTAGTGTGTAAATGAAGAGAGACCGGGAGCTCCTTGAGGATGGGAACTTTGTTCTATTCACAGCGTGTCTCCAATGCCTAAAACAGCCCCTAGTATGTAGTAGATGATCAGCAAATATTTGTCAACTAATATATATTATTCATTTGATGCCCACCACAGCCACGTAGGTGGGCGTTTATTGACCAGGAAACCGAGGCCTCGTGTGAAGCGACGTAGCCACACATAGTAGAAAGTTCAGAGCCAGAACTCTATTAAACCCTGCACTGGGCTGCCCACTTGCCTGCAGTTTGACTCAGCACAGCAGCCCTCCTACTGAGAGCTGGTAGTCACGCTGAGTTCAGAGGAGGATGATGAGGCAGGGCCCTCGAATCTGTGGTGCTTACTCATGCTATGTGAGGAGCAGGGAGGCCAAATCAGAGGGACCCACACCAAACTGCAGCATTAGAAACGGGAGGATGAGGCTCCACTTAGGCCCCTTATGAGGTGGCTGATGCACAAGGCTGCTCAGTGCTTTAGCCCACAAGTCCCAGATAAGACAAATCTGCCCCAGGTTTCCAAGAGCAGGCCTGGTAAAGAAGGCTTAGCCTGACCCAACCAAAGGGGTGACAGAGCAACAAATGGAAATTCTCAAAAGAGGGGGTGTCTGGGCGGCTCAGTCAGTTAAGCTCAGGTCATGATCTCATGGTTCATGAGCTTGAGCCCCATGTTGGGCTCTGTGCTGACAGTGAAAAGCCTGAAGCCTGCTTCAGATTCTATGTCTCCCTCTCTCTCTGCCCCTCCCCTGCTCATGCTCTCTCTCTCAAAAATAAATAACCATTAAAAAAAAAATTTTTTCAAAAGAGAAGAAAAATGAAAAATCACAGTGAACTCAAAAAAAATCAACATGGAGGTCAAAGGAGAAAAACCCTGTGTGATACCTTGCCTAAACCTGGTCTTTGTTTCTGGAACTGTTTACTCCTAGGTCAGTGGTTGAGTCTGACCTCAGTGCTGCTCTTAGTCACTAAAACCCATCACCACCTGAGATCTGTTCTGTGGTTTGGGCATCAGAGGGCTGGTGTTTGTTTCTGGAGGGTGGCCTCATAGTGCCCTCCGTGGGCTGATGGCCCAGGTCTATAGAAACTAGGCTCTCATGACAGGAAGTGTTACATCTCAACCAGATGATCCCCCCAAATGGCAGCTTAGAAATTGTCCCTTTATCACTCACACATGACCCAGTCATGTGTGAATCCTGGCCAACTGCATGTTGATGACTTGGCTTTGGGTGGATAACACCAACCACAATATCTTTTTTTGTTCCAGTGAGACACTTGAATGGAAGGAAACAATTTCTCCTTTTTTAGTGTTGAGTAAACATGTGTAATTAGTCTTGTACTTATCTCCATTAGTATCATTAGACTTGGAGCCCAGTTTAATCTGGATTCTTCTCTCTTCTCAATGTCAGCCTGTTTCTGGACCAGTACAGAGCCAGCCTTGTTGATGCAATAAAGAGATTACTCCAGCCCAGAGTAAGTATGTTTCTATTTTCTCCTGAACACTGGCTTCAGAATAATTAGTCTGTGCACAAAGATGGAGAGAGTAATGGAATGGCAGGATTAATGTCATGTAATACTTTAATACTTATTATGTCCAACTTCAATTGGGTCTTCTGATCTATCAGATTCTTTCCTAATCACAACTAGGAAACTTCTTACCCTTGGCCTTCTGATAAGGAACACAGTGGGTAGTAAAATAAATGAAACCGCTTCAAAGATAGTGTGAGATTATTTTTATCAAAGAATTTCTTGAGTCTTTTCCTTTGATAACAATATCTTCATATTAAAGTAGAAGTATGATATTGAAAGTTTTCTGTTGACTTCTGTCATTTTAAATCCCTTCAATGGTAACCTTTGTCATTGGGTATTTATTTATTGCAAAAGAATATTTTTTCTTTTTATTTCTGTTTATATCAAAAAAATAGGACTTCAGATGAATCTGTATATTAAAAGTTCTTTGCTTTAAAAGGAAGCCATTATTTACATATTATAAACATTAGGTCACAATGAAGCCAAGCATGGCATAAAATATTGTGCACATTTTTACATTTATATATCCATTTATGCCTGTGAGTAAATTACAGAGTTTGTAGCCATTCTTATTTTGTTGGGCTGTTCCACTAAGCTAGGAGGTCCTACAGCCTAACCGGAGAGTTAATATACATCTATTTAAAGTAAGAAAACAAGTTTAAAGCTCATGCATTAAAAAAAAAATCTTATAAGTATGTAAGACTCTTGCTGTGCCCTAGGAATTTAAAATAGGTTAACAATGTTAATGCAGTTCTAAGACAGGTACTCATATTTGTCTGAGAAAGGACTGCAGCGTGTGTGTGTGTGTAAAAGTATTTTCTAAAGTTTTGTTTCAAAAGTCTTTTTAAGAAGGTTTGCTCTAGTTCTCTGACCTCGATGAGACTTATGGACTAATACCTTTCAATCTTTCTTTTATATCTTATTCACATTGAAGGTTCCCAGAGCAATTTGATAATCGTCCTTTGCCTTATGCTGTTGCTTTTTATTCTGTTATCTCTGTGTAGCTCAGAAACTTTAAATAGGCCTCTCAGAGGAGTAACCACAGCTTGGTAAGTGGTAATCAATTAAATTAAATTGGCCTTCTCAATTCCCCCTGTGAGGTGGGTAGTAGGTCTTGAGGCAAGGAAGGGGCATGCTCCAAGCTGTTGATGGCTGCTGCCATGGTTGAGTGAGCAGCCCAAGTTGAGGGTAGAAGAAGTAATTGGGAGCCTCCTCATCCCCCCCCCCCCACCCCCACCATTAGCCTTGGGTGATTCTTGTGAGCACTTGCAAGGTCAGGATTTTCAGAGAGGGCATGGAGATTCTCGGATGTAAAGGCCTCTGTGAAAATGTATCATACATAAATACAATGCTTTCAAGGACTCTTGGATCTCACACTGCACAGACAGGACTTCACCAACACCCTTCAAAGCCTATTTGTGGCAAATGCTCCATTTGTCAGAGATTTGCATGATTTACCTAGGATCTATTGTAAATCTTTCGAATGATTTCCAATGGAAAACCGTCCAGGCTGTGGATAGTCCTAAATGCGGATTGGGCTGGAATCTCTAGCAGCTTCTTCTACACCCTTCAGTAAACCCTGAACCTTGCCTGAAGTGTGGCTCCACGGAGCGGCCCTCCTAGTGACAGCCGATACTCACCGTTAGCTCGAGAAGGACGAGGCAGGACCCTGGAGTAGGTGGTACTTGCCCATTCTACGTGAGGAGCAGGAAGGCCAAATCAGAGAGGCCTGCCCTGAACCGCAGCATTCGAAATGGGAGTAGAGAGCCTGGCTTAGGCCCCTCATGGGATGGTTGATGCCCAAGGCTGCTGGGTGTTCTCGCAAGGTGTCAGAGACCCGCCATGAGAGGGGAAATCCAAGTTGTGGGTGGCGCACGGATATGGCCAAATTACCGCCCAGGAATCTCCTCCCCGTTGGAAGCAAGGCACTTGCACTTCCTGGGCCTCCATCAGGTGGGTGGTAGAAGGATCACATAGACTTGCAGTGGCCACCAGGAGCTCCGTATCTTGTACCAGTGGGCTGGTTACCCGGAGGCGGGGGCGGGTAACCAGAGCAAAAACTGACCCCTTCCCCTCTTAGGTCTCAGGACTGGCTGTTCTGCTGCCATAGGCTCTCCTCCTGCGGAAATCACTATCTAAGACTAAGAGAACACGAGAAGTTTATTCCATTACAATTAGAACTGCTTTTAACGTTCTCTTGAGCCCAGACAACTTCTCCATGGTTTTGTAGCCCTGGTGTTAAAAAGGTGTCACAAGGGGCGCCTGGGTGGCGCAGTCGGTTAAGCGTCCGACTTCAGCCAGGTCACGATCTCGCGGTCCCCGAGTTCGAGCCCCGCGTCAGGCTCTGGGCTGATGGCTCGGAGCCTGGAGCCTGTTTCCGATTCTGTGTCTCCCTCTCTCTCTGCCCCTCCCCCGTTCATGCTCTGTCTCTCTCTGTCCCAAAAATAAATTAAAAAACGTTGAAAAAAATTTAAAAATAAATAAATAAAAAATAAAAAATAAATAAAAAGGTGTCACAAGAGGCCCACAAAGAAACAAGTTGGGGGGCTCCATTAGTGGATCCCAAGTTCTGGGTAATTCAAGGCTCAGCAAATTCAGTGGGAGATAAAAGCCAAGTTCTCAGGGTGCTCTGTGAAAACTATTTCAGCCAAATGCTTCCAAATGCCAAGGAGGGCCCCAGTTTCTGCTGGGAAAGCAGGTAAAGCTAGAGGGTGAAGTCACAAATATCTGCATACAAAACCCAAGTCTGCGCTTACTATCAAGGCTCTCTGAGCCCAGAGTTTCATCACCTCCTGGTGAGGGAGGAGTAAGTCTTACCTCCGGCTGATGTAAAATATTTGCATATGTAAATGCCCAGCCCAGTGCCTGGTGCATGGGATGTGCTCCAGGATGAAAACTGGCTGTTTGTTATTGCTCTATTAGCTTGTCAGGGTTAATACCCATGAGACACTTGTCCAAAGGGACACTTGACCTGGCCGATGGAGGGTGGTGTGGGACATGAATCTAGGCCCGAGTTCACACTAGCAGGCTCTGGAACTCAATCTCTCTCACCAAGTCCTTCTTCTGGAGGGAAGGTATGCTTGTTCTCTGTAGTCTGAAAGTTTAAGGTTCAGATGTGGCCACTTACTGGGTTCATCTCATGAAGCCTCAGTTTCCCCCATGTGTAAAATGGGGAGGGAACAAGCCAACGCATCAGAAAGCTTTAGCACACACACACCACTGGCTCTGAATATATTTTAGCTCTTAAAGAAGATCCAGAGAGACTTTCTGACTGTGGTGAGGACAGAATATTTCCTTGCAGATATGCCGGTGGGAGGGGAATACACCATTCCCTTGACCCAAACTTTGGTGATTTCTGCACATACCTGGACATACAGCGTCTCCCCTGCACCCAGGTCCTGCATGCCTGGCAGCGGGCCCCTCGGTCCCAGGAGGACTGTCCACATGGATGAAGATGACACTTTTTGCTACAGATAGAGTGAGAGGAGAGAGATCAGTGCTAGATGGCAATAACGGAGGAATTGTCACGTGAGGTTTCAAGGGGTGAGCTGCGGGAAGAAATGAACTCTGCCATTTGCGGGTATGTTCCTTGATTTCTAGCTAAGGCAAATCAGCTGTCTGGAGTCACACGATCCAGAAGCAAAACAAGGTGGATGGAGAAGAGGAGTTTCCCTGCTTTTCAGATTTTGAATTTTTTTTTTCTTAGCGTTTATTTATTTTTGAGACAGAGAGAGACAGAGCATGAACCGGGGAGGGGCAGAGAGAGAGGGAGACACAGAATCGGAAGCAGGCTCCAGGCTCTGAGCCATCAGCCCAGAGCCCGACGCGGGGCTCGAACTCACGGACTGCGAGATCATGACCTGAGCTGAAGTCGGACGCTTAACCGACTGAGCCACCCAGGTGCCCCTGCTTTTCAGATTTTGTAGTGTGGTCATGAGTGAGAAGAACAGACCCCGGAGAGAGCTGAGCCACCAAGGTGCGCTCCTGGCATGGCACAGTGCCGATGTCAAATCCCAGGGCTGAGCTTAGATCCTCAGCCAGATGGACACCTGTAGTTGCAGAGTCATTACACGAAGCCCCAAATTTCAGCAGGAAATTTTTTTCGCCGGCCCAAATGGGAACTTTCCTCAACCTGCTGGTTGAGAGAAGCTATAGAATGCTGGCGTCCTGCCAGAATGTACAGGGAACTCTCTAGCAAGCTTAAAAGGTGAAAAGAAAAGAACAGATACTAAAAAGGAATGAAATTGGCAAAATGTACTTATTCTAAGAAGCAGTGTTGCTCCAAAGCGTCCCCTCCCCATCTGTTTCCCTTCCATGAGTGGCTTCTTGTTGCTGCTGATTGATAGGTGACCCCCCGTTGTTGTGTTCTTCAAAGAACATGAGCAATGTCTGATATCAGAGGACCAGAATGTAATTTAAAATACAGCCACAGCAACCTGCAAGTTGAACTTTAGCCTGGAAATGACAAGCCACAAATGGCATCTACTAATATTTCTCTGAAATGGCTTTCAGTGCAGGGAGGGACACCAAGCCAGCTAGACGGTCTGAATTTACTCAGAAGCGCAAAGAGATGGATGGGGATGCCATGTTGACCGCTCTCCAGCTCGTTGCCGCTAACCAGTTGTCGGAAATTCAGAAATGCCATCTTGGGATTCATTTAACCTTTAAAACTGGCCCTAACTAACCACCAAGTTCCTGGAGCCCTGCTTGTATGCCAAGAGTGCTATGCATGTAAATCACGGACATGGTTTTTGAAGAGCAGAGATTTCCTCCTCCTCTTTTTTTTTTTTTTTTTTAAATCCAACATCTCTGCATACATCTGTACAAACCTCTGTTTTTGCTTATCTCAGGAAAATGCCTTGTGAGTGTGGGTTCAGGGCAATGAACTGAGCTGGTGCTGAAGGGCCCTTATTTTCCTGTCTGCCAGCTGGGTCAGAGACCCAACAAATCCTCCCTTGTTCTTGGTGAGAAACCGGGTTCAGCCATACCTGCCTCTCCCAGTTGTAGGAATAGAGAATCTCCAGATTGTTTTAAGACCCTCAGAGTAGGAGGCTGGCTCTAGAAGTTCTTTCCTGAAGTCTACCCAGCTGCTTGTTCAGCACATGTAGTACTGAGTCTCTGCCCCCAAAGAATTTATAATCCGGTCGTGGAGATGTACCACACTCACAGGTGGAACCCCAGTGGACACTGAAAAATGGCCTACAAGAGCCCAGCCTTTGGTCATATATAATGTGATGCTGAGTTTATTTGCTTTGATAGTCTTTCTAATTTACACCTTCATTAGAACGTGATAGTCAAGATTTGGACTCTGTCTTGATGCAATAAACATTTGTTAAGCAACTACGAACTACCCGGCACTCTGCTGGGAATGTGGGGTAGGGGTGTCAATATGTATCATGAGCACTCTGAGAATCTCAGTTTAGCAGATGAGTGCCTGAACCACCAGGAATTACAGTGCAGTGTGATGGGTACTGGGGAGGAGGTACACCAGAAAGAGTGACTGACTGCCTGAGGAAGGTTTCTGTACAGGCAGTGGCATTTGACTCTGGTCTTTAATAGTAAAGCATCCTAAGCTTCAAGGGAAGGGGACTGAAAGGAAGCATCCCACATCCCAGGTGGAAGGAACGATGCTCCCAGGTACAGGGCATGAAACAGCATGTTGCATTCTGGGGTCAACAGAAAGTTTGCTCTGGCTGGAGTGTGAGAATCTGTGTGGTTTTGGGGTTAGCGTTGGGAGGGGCAGAAGATGAGGTTAAAGAGTTAGTTTGGGGTGCCATTTTATGAAAGGCTGAGGACACTATGAGAAGAAACTGGGCTTTATTATATGGGCCATAGAGAGCCACTGAAAGTGTTTGAGCAGTGGGGTGGTCAGATGTGGGTTCTAGAAAGATCGACTGGCCCGCATAGAGGCTGTAGTGGAGTATGAGAGAGCTGGAAAGCAGCAAATCTCCTCAGGTCACCTTCGTGGACCAACTTGTACATGAGATTGAATAGTTAGGAGCTAAAGAAGATCTGAAGATGGAAAAGAGAGAATTGAGTAGATATTTACTGAGGAATTATTCAGCAGACATTTACAGAGTACCTCTCAGATGCCAGATGCTGAGATGCTGTGCTAGGACCTGGGGATAGAATACGGTACAATGGAATCTTGCCCTGAACGAGATCCCAGTCTAGTGTTAGAGACAAACAAGCAAGCAATTACCTGATGGTGTGTTAAGGATATACCAGAGGTGTGGGTGAGGAAGCAGAGGGCAAAAGGGGCTAAAAGGGAGGAGGCACAGCATTGAGGCCAGGGATGGTCAGCAAAGACATCCCAGGGACAGGGTGTCTAATTTGGGTGCTGAAGGAGGAGTAGGGTTTACCAGGCAGACAAAGAACTGGGGGTAAGAGAAGCATTTCACCCAAGGGAATGTTTGCAAGTTTGAAGACACATGGGGTCCATGAAAGGGCAAATCGGGGGACTACAACGAGTTTGGCCTGATTGGAGCTCCAAGTGGGTATGGGGGAGGGGCTAGAGCCGGGGCTGAAGGTAGAGTCATGGGTCGGGTCATGCTAGACTTTGCCTGCCTTCCCAGAAAGGTGGGACCCATGTCATGGTCTTCAAACTCTTTTTAAATGGGAGAAGCCTTCGGTCAAAACGTTTTTAGCCATCACCCCAATTGTAAGACAGATAAAAGTGAAGCAGCTGTGGTTAGATTGGATGTGAGAATATTAGCACTTCTGCTCTTGGTCTCATTTTCACCCTCCCATGTCACCCTGGACACAACTCAAACACAGTCTGAAAATCATATACAGCAAATGACACTGATGCAGGTGTGGCATTGGAGGGTTTTACAGGCAATGCCACAATTCCCTGGTTTCCAACTTCATTTTGA
The DNA here is from genome assembly GCF_022079265.1 of Lynx rufus. Lineage (NCBI taxonomy): Eukaryota > Metazoa > Chordata > Mammalia > Carnivora > Felidae > Lynx > Lynx rufus. The sequence goes on from NW_025814896.1 coordinate 64,781,582, forward strand.
AGGTGAAGGGTACGGAAATGCTTGGGGCCTAGTAGGTACTCAGTGTGTTTGGGTGGGAGGATGGGGATGGGAAGGGGTTTGTGGCCAAGGGTACGAGTTCCATTGTAGACAGAATAGTTTAAAAGTACTTTCAAAAGGCCCCTGGCTGGCTCAGTTGGTAGAGCATGTGACTCGATCTCAGGGTCGTGAGTTCAAGCCCGTATTGAGCATGGAGCCTACTTAAAAAACAAAACAAAACAAAACAAAAATCATCTCCTTTATCATGGGGCGCCTGGGTAGCTCAGTCAGTTAAGCTCTTGATCTCAGCTCAGGTCTTGATCTTAGTGTCGTGAATTCAAGCCCCGAGTTGGGCTCCAGATGGAACCTACTTAAAAAAAAAAAAAGTATTTTCAGAACATCCTCCTGGAGAGACCTAGTAGGCACCTGAAAACATGGGTGGGCCCTGGGTGAATGCTCTAGATAAATATTTGGAAGTGTTGATGTATCAGTAAGAGCTGAAGTCGTGGACTTCCATACGATTGCCTAGAATCGAGCACAAGAGGAAGAAAAAGTAGGCAGATCCCTGGAGACCGAGGGGCAGGTGGAGAAGCCAGGGAATGGGGTTGAGAGAGATGGAGGGGAGGAAGCAGGCAAAGGCAGCATCTCAGAAGCCAGGTAAAGAAAAAAATAAACATAAGCTTAAACATGTAATCGGTATTTAATAGTTGGTTGTCTGGAAATGAAACAGGAATAAAGGCATTTCACCGGCATAGCGTATTCCTTTTAAAAGAAATCTGAAGCATACTTATTTTTTCCAGAAGCACACACCCTTTAATATATGAGTATAGATTAGTGTAGCAAAATAACAACAACTGAGCTCACGATGTAAACAATATCATTGTTGTTTAGTGGAACTACTCCTCTCTCCTCTCCAGGGATAAATGAATTCTCTCAAATTTCTGCCCATCAGTCAAAATTTTACGTTCAATTGAGTGTTCATTCTGAGTTTAAGATGATTCTAGGACTTCAAATGCCTAGAAAGTTGGGCTTTGGTAAATTGAAAGTAATTTCTCTAAAGCGATGGGCTAATTTGAAATCTATATCTCTTTTTCTTGTTTTGATTTTTGCAGCCTAAATTGTAAGGCATATTCCTCTGATTGTACCAGTGTCCTGCTCCACTGGGGACAGGGAATTCTAAAATCATTCCTTATGGGGTGGATGCTGGCACTCAGCAGCTGTTTATTGAATGAATGGATGATGTACTATTGTCCCTCCCAAATACTGATTCACACCTCAAAGGTGTCTGTCTGTATTCAATAAAGTGAAAAAGAAAGCATTTTAAAACTCAAAACTGAGTAATTAGAGATTAAAACTACTGCTCACCCTTTCTCTTTGTTGTGGGCACAGTATTGTGCACAGAAGGCTGCCCTCTGAAATCCCATCAGAGCTATGGACTCTGTAAAAGCTTCCTGGGGAAGATCATTTTTTGAAGAATAAGCAATAGAATGTGGCCTTCGAATTCCCTAAGACTTGCATTTCTCAGATTACTCAACATCTGGATTTCGTTTATTCTCTCGACAAGTATTGACTGAGAGTCTACTATATGCTAGGCACTGAGAAAATGCAGTGAATAAAACATTAGAAGATCCCGTTGTCATGAGCGTCCGTTCTAGCCGAAGGTGACTGGCAGTAACAAACAGGGATATAATGTGTGTTAGCGGTGATGAGCGCTAAGAACAAAAGTGAAGGGGGGAGGGGAGGGGAGCATGATGGGGAAGCAGCTGCTGTTCTAGAGGGTGGTTAGGGAAGGACAGATAAGCTGGGACCCAGAGAGGGAGAGATGTCTGGGCGGAGAGGAATGCCATATGCTTAGCTGGGTCCCCCTACAGCTCACCCTGACCAGCAAGGGGTGGGGGTGGGGAGCATGTGCTTATAAATGTAAACACCAACCCAGCCAAGAGCCCTGTAGCCCTGTAAACATTATGATATGTAGCTCAGATAATAACTGTTAAAAATCAACTCTTCAGGGGCTCCGGGCTGGCGCGGTTGTTGGAGCATGCGACTCTTGATATCAGGGTTGTAAGTTCAAGCCCCACGATGGGTGTAGAGATTACTTAAAAAAAAAATAAAATAAAATCTTGAAAAAAAAATCAACTCCTCAATTTTAACTGTGAGACAATTTTTGCAGGTGACTTGAAAATAAAGCAACTTCTGGGGCGCCTGGGTGGCTCAGTCGGTTGAGCGGCCGACTTCGGCTCAGGTCATGATCTCACGGTCCGTGAGTTCAAGCCCCGCGTCGGGTTCTGTGCTGACAGCTCGGAGCCTGGAGCCTGTTTCGGATTCTGTGTCTCCCTCTCTCTGACCCCCCCCCCCCCCGTTCATGCTCTGTCTCTCTCTGTCTCAAAAATAAATAAACATTAAAAAAAAATAAAAAAAAAAGAAAATAAATCAACTTCCATTATTCACCAGCTCTTAGAAATGACTAAAATGACCCACTAGTATTCCTTTTTTTTTTTTTAATGGAGACTTTTGCTCCCCTGCCGAGACCATGTATTATATCTAGTTTCACATCAAAATGAATTTTTGCTGCTAAGTTTGGAAAACGCTGAAAATAGCGATTAATATTGGAAAAGCTGACAGGACCTGAAGTGTGGTGGCGTGATTGGTGCTGATATAATTATGTGCCTGAGTGTGCACATGTCTGTGTAAACACAGTATGAAAACACACTTGATGTCCAGGACACTATATCAGTGTATTTTCTTGCAGGTGGATGAGGGAAAGAGAGGGAGAAAGAACTGATAGAATCCCTCTGGCACTGTTAAATGGTGTAGATGTCTCTAGTCTTACATTGACATAACCTTGATTTTCAGATTATTTTCACATTCGTCATCTCATTCGATCCTCACAACTTACTGGAGTTGGCGGCGGGGGGGGGGGGTTGCAGCTTCGTTCTTCCCATTTGGTGAGTGAGAAACCTTGGTGGGTCGGCTGGGATGACTGAGGAGACTGGATTACGTCATCCCCAAGGTCCCTTCTCGTTCAACAGTTCTACGGCTTTTTTTTTTTTTTTTTCCTTCTTCTAATTTTCCTGAGGTGACAGCTGTGTCATGGTGGGGACTCTCTTAAGCCCAGAACGTTTTCTGCCACGCAGTTCCTCCTCGTCTTCTTCAAGGCCTTCACTGCATGTTTAATCATCTGTGAAATGTAATGTCTACCACACAAGGTCATTGAGGGTACCGTTGATGGGATGGAAGGGAAGGTTGGTGAAGCACCAAACACACTGGTAGCTATTATTATTATTATTGCCATCGCTATTACTAATAAGGAGGCAGTGTAGTGTCGTGGAGCAAGCATCAGCCCTGGAGTCCGGTAAGTTTCCAGTCTTTTGCCGGTTGTGTCATCTTGGCCAATTATTCAACCACTGGGAGCATGCTGTAAAAATGGAGCTGATAACACCTCCATTACCGGGTGGCATGAAGAGCAAATGAGGCCAATGGAGCGCCTATCCCAGACACTCCATAAATAGGTGGCAGTAATAAATGAGAAACCACCTTTCATAAGAAATATTTTCATGACCCCCTCAAAACCTGAAGAAGCATTTCACAGAGGTGAAGTATAACCTTGAAGTTAACAGAAGCGTACGGTCATCTTTTGAACAAAAAGAAAGGATTTGGAAGTTGAGCTCTTCTGTGCATGTCTCAAGAGGGCGCGGAAAAGTCCGCTTGCAGCCAAGGGTCGGCAAACGGACATCGTGGAGTCTCATGTCCAATGGCCTTCTGAAATCCAGTGTAGATTTTACTCAAGTCCCTCCATCCTTTCCACAGCAACAAGCTCATGAGGTTGTGCAGTTTATTTGGAAAAGCCCGGCGACCCTCATTATACCACTTTCTTTGGAAAGCAATCATTTGAGTACCGCAAGGAGCTGCTTTGCTCTAATGATGACTATCATGAAGGATTCGATGAAGTTGGAAACCAAGATCTGGTAGCCTTGTCTCTGACAGCATGGTCCCGGAGAAGGCTGTTGGTAGCAAAGAGCAAAATTCTCCAACAGAGATTGCACTTAGCTGTCTCTGTGGAGAATTTCTTGGAACTGAGTTCTCAGGGCACAGTAATAAACTAACGTCCCTAGGCGTCCGTTGCCACACACACTGGAGCTGTGTTGTGGACAAGCTGGTAGCTGCTAAGGAGTCACAAGGTGGGTAGCACTGCCGTGGACCAGTTACTCTAACATCTAGTTGATGGTTTGAACCACTGGACCCAAGAGAGGTGTGTGTCGTACAGAATACCGACTCTGGGCCACATTTTATTTATCAGATGCGTTAGTTGAAAAGGGAAAGACAGCAACATTTGAATGAGAAATACACGTATTTTTTCTTGCTCGATGTATATCTGTCCTCAAAATTATTCTCGCTGTGAATGCCCATCCTGTGTGGATGTCTCCAAGAACAACTGTGTTTTCTACCTGAGAGCAGTACGTTAAATGCTTTACCCAATGTTTGTTGTGTTTGGTTGCCTTCCAGGTTTAAAATGTGTGAATTTCCTTTTTAATGTTCTAGGGGAAAGCAATGGTATTCGCCCCACGCCGAGGGAATACTTTAAACCAGTTTTGCAATCTAGCTGAAAAAGCTGATTTCTCTATCCAAAGACATGAAAATTATGATGAACACATTTCAAACTTCCACTCCAAGGTTAGTTTTCTGCTTATGTTAGATAACACTTTAATCCGCATTGCATTTTGAAGAGATCATGGTCTTTTTGGCAGGTAACCTAAATATTTGATTAAAGCACTCCTTAGGTGTGCTGCTTCTGAACAGCTATTTGTATCTGATTATTTTTGTGTGGTAAAGCCATCTTTTATCTTTGCATGTCTAGAAGGATTTTACAGAAACCATTCCTGTTTACTCCTTTCTCTGAAACAAACTAATCTTTTCATTCATAATGGACTAATTTGTAGGATGCAGGGGAGGTGGCATAGAATGAATGATAAACAAGCATTTATATTTTAATGAAAAACCTTCGGCTTTTAAGTAGGTTAAATGCTCAGCTGCACTGAAATAAATAGAAGGTGAATGTCTAATTGTATCATGTTGGACTGTAAATCTTTATCTCTGCTTGCTTTATGGCTGGGTCAGTTGGCAGTTTGAGACTGTTAAATCTCATACAGAATTTCACAGTTGTGAGGTTATATGTCAGATCGAGGAGGTACAAGATTTAGGTCAAAAGCACTTATCTGAGAGTGATTTCTAAGCTTGCTTACATAAAGCAATGTTATCAGCCTTTTTATTATTTATAAGTATAGAGCAGTATAGGACACTGAGAGGCAAGCGTTCCACTGAAAACTTTTTAGGAATCTCACCTTTGCTAATACATATCACACTTGCTAGTCTAACATGTATTACTTCTGTAATTTTGTGCCTTACAGAAATCTCCCTTCTCTGAGCTAGTCTGACCTTGGCAAGAGACTTTGAACTTGTCATGATTTTGCAAGTTGTGAACGCAGAAAAGTTAAGCCCTGACCTTAATTTTCTCCTGAGAAAATGGGAAGAGCATTCTTTATTATCCAGGACTATGATATAATGTCGAAGTATGTTGACTTTTGAAAAATTATATGCAAAGTGGATCTGATCTTCAGGCACGAGGAAGAAAATCCTTACTCTGTGGAGATGGGTTCACTCTTTTGGGTGTCTAAGGTTTCATTTAGCCCCCCTGGGGGTGGGGGTGGGGGTGGGGGAGGAAACAACCATGCTTTGTGAACTGAAAGGGTTAAATCACCTCCTCTGCCTGGTGGGATTGCCCTTTGCTTACAGTCAGAAAATAAAAAGAGAATGGCGTGTTACTCAAATCGGACCTGCTTCTCCAGAATGAGATTTTTCCCTTTTGCAACCCCTCCCCAGAATAAAAGGAAAGCCTCTGAGGGCTTTACCAGGTAGGGGAAGGGTCTCTCCTCTACCCAAAGGGACAAGAACAGCCTTCTCTCCTGGATCGGGCTAGAGCTACAGGGATCAGCCTATGGCTGCTTAAATGCCTTGTCATTCACCTTCCCCCTAGAACAACAAATGCTTTCGGTTTCTCAGTCACAGATCAGGAGAGCAAAGGCAAGGGTTTGTCCACCAGCGGAGACGGTCAGCGTGGTGCCTGATACCCTCCGTGTCCTCCCTGCAAGATTGGAAGTGTGCTGGGCCACGTGAGTCCTTCGTGGCCACGTCTCCTTTGTCTAGAACTTTAGATTGTCAGCGGCTAGCGGACAGCAGCTGCCTCTATTTTCAATGCTGTACACTACCCTGCTAAGCATAGCACGGTCCATAAATCGCTAGACATGCCTCTTGTATTTATATTGTGTCACGTACCCACAGGTAGGTAGTACTCCGTAAATAACCATGGACTGGTTGGTCCCACGGAAGTAAATTTCCACAAATAACCAGGCGGCCTTAGTTTTCATCTCTTCATGATTGCTCAAAAGTTAAAACTCTCCACTTTGCTGACCCTGGGCTAAGAAACAGTTTCCCTCCGCCTCAGCTTATGAGGAGTTAAGAGTTGCGTGTGGCTCTCAGCAAGTGGAGCCGCCAGGGGAATATTCTGCAGGGTTGGGGCGCCCCTGACTACGCGGTACCAACGTGAACCCAAGATGTGTATTTTTTAAGGATGGGGGGGGCAGTTGCAGCTGGTCTGGTGTTCTAGCAAAAGAGCGCCTCTGGTCCCTTCTGCCCCGGAAGCACAGAATGCCCTGCCCTCCTGCTTCGGGCGGCGGCGCGGATAACCGTGTGCCGCCTGGCGGGTGTGTCGGGGCGGCGCCACCCGGCTCCGGCTCGCACGTGGAGGTCTCCTTTGCAACGGAAGGCCGCCCAGACAGGGCCGCGGGCCAAGGCGGAGGGAGCGGGGAGCGCCCCTGCTCCGCGCCGAGCCCCGGTGCTCTTCTCCGGGGCGCCCCCTCGGGCCCCTGCCCGCCGCCCGCCCCGGGGCTCCGGGGACGCGCTGGGGACCGCGCGGCCGCCGGGAACCTCCACCCTGGCCGCTTTTGTTTGCCGCGTGCTAATAGCCAGGGCTTAAAAGTTTTCCATCTTGCGCGGCAATCAGCTTTCTTCCTCTCCGTCTCTGGCCAAAGCCCCACGGTCCCTGGGCCGAGCCTGCTCGCAAACGGAGGAGCAGCGTTTTCCTTCGGGCTGCGTGTTATCCTCTTAGCCCTACTGTGTTGGAATAGAGCGTAACCAGCTGGAGGACTGTAAGACGCCTGATAATGCCGCTCTTTTCCGCTGTCCCGTCTTAATCTTGTTACACAAATGGTTGTGAAGAGATTCATGAATTTTAATTTCGCCCTCTGCATTAGTGCCTCACGTCACTCATACACAGCTGGCTTCTATGCTGAGTTTTCCACCCCTCCTCTTACAACAGGGGAAAAAATTAGTTACAATCTTGGCAGTAGTGGAAGGTAAAAAAAAAAAAATCTACAGATTTAGGCAACCACCCATGAAGCTGATTAACAGTCAGTGATCAGGAGGAACAGCTTTGCCTCTTAAACTTTTCACCTCTCATTGTTAACTGTGAAATTTTATTTCCGTTAAAAAGCAAGCCTGTAATCAAAACGGTGCCATTCTGCACTTTTCTGCCAGTGCTTTTGTTAAATTGTGCCCACACCATGCAGCCAGCGTGCTCAGGAACCAGGCGGCCGAAGGTGTGGTGTTTTAAAAAATATTGCCTTTCTGTTCCTCCAGGCGACGGGGAAGAAAAATAGAACACTTCCCTCCTTCCCAACCTCTTGGTCTCCTCCAGGCTAGGAATCCCGTGCCTTGCCCGTGTCTCAAAACCTTTAGGATGTTAAGATAAGCAAATTGTTTCTCAAGGTGGAGACCTCACTTGGAGCTTACCGCTGGCTTGAAATCAGTTGATGAAAATACTCTCATTCATGCAGACAGTCTTTGAAATCTACATGCCACAGGTTTTGGGGTTTGTTTCTGTTTTTGTTTTTTTAACTTTTGCAAAACCACCGGTGTGTTTATTTTCTGTATTTTGTAGACTCCACGGTGAAAACAGCCTTGGGCTCATTTGTGAAGTCGGTACATTGTGTTAAAAGCATGGCCGTATTGCACTTCTGCTTATCTATTCAAAATGCCACTTTACAAGTGGCTGGTGCTTATAATCTGTGTGGTGTGCTGTTGATAATTGTGGATACTGTAAAGGGTAAACAGTCTGAACTCTGTCCCTAGTGCTGCTGCTCGCTCAGCGCCGTGGCGAGGGTGAGCGTGTTACATCCAATTATGAAGTAAAGCATAATGTTACTAATAGCCGCTATGTAATTTAGTTGGGTCCTCAAAGACCCTGTTTTAACCGATGAAATTGAAAAATTGTTTTATTCGCAATTTGCTTTTTGTTCATTTTTTTTCAAGGTGGTTTTCATTTCTTAAAATTGTAATTATCAATTGAGCAGAGAAGTACAGCCTGAGCAAATGGAATTACTCTTAGACCACATCACATTCCCTCGTCGACAGCAAGTATTTCCCAACAGCCTTGTGTGTGTTCAGGTGCCCTGACATGACATACTTGGTTCAGAAATGATCTGGTGCTGGGGTGTGGTGATGCCTTTGAGGGGCGTTGGTTCTTCCCCGTGGCAGGAAGGGCTCACAGTCAGTGCGGGGCTGGCCCCTGGCCCCTTCTAGCAAGGAAGCCTCTGCTTTGGCCTCCAGAGGTCAGCACAGAATCCAAGTTAAAAGTGATTTCTAACCCATATTTACAGAAGAATTATTTATCCCACATATTACCTCGGGGACTATATAAAGAGCTCATTTGAGTCTCTGTATATTAGTGCATTGTGAGTGAGTAGGTCAGCTGACTCACGCTGAGTAATCAACTTTCCTCCATCCCCAATCCCTGAGGAAGAACCGAGCTAGCCTGACCCCCTCTTCCCTCTGTAATGTATGTCAGCGAGCTCCTATCACTGGGGCGGCTGGCAACAAAGGTATTTACAGCTGGCAGGCCCTACCTAGGTAGTGGGTTTGGATTGGGAAGTTTGTGAAGCCATTTTCTTGGCCTTTTTTTTTTTTAAGAGTGATGTTAAGGGACCGTGTGTTGGGGATTAACACTGTCACTACTTTGGCGGTAACAAAATTCCAGGGGATCTTTCTAAGTAGGCAACTAATCATCTGTAAACAAAGCAAAGTCCCATCTAAGAAAACAGAAGGAAGTTACTTACCTCAGTGACTGCACCACCATCTTTTCTTGTGAAAATGGATTAGAGAGTACAGGCGAGGTTGGCTTTCTGTTCCCCAGTGAGGAAGGTAAAGCCAGCCCGTTGCTCCTGGTCCTTACCGGTGAGGGTGTGTCACAGTTTGGGAATATGATTTAGAAGAAACATGAAAAAATTCAAGTTAATATGCCCCAGACCTATACTAATCCAGGAAAGTGTCATGTTGGAGCCATTCATGTAGTTTGGGGGGGGGGGCGGTGGGGTGAGGGGAGGTAATCTGATTCAAAACAATAAAAGAAGTGGTTCCGTGTATCATTAAAAGAAATATTTATTTCTGATCCTTATCACTTAAAGACTGAATTAACAATTGGCTCAGAAACGCCGATGTCAAAATACTAATTTTTGTCTTTATAAATAGCAAAATATTTTTTGCCAGGGGACATATAAATATGACCGTCAAAGTCTTCTGGCCGAATGAGGAAAAGAGTACTCTAGATTTGAGAACCCTGATTGGATTTTTAAAACTACCACGGAAAGGCCCTCAGAACTTCACCTGAATGGTATCAAGCTTGCTGCTCTATCGTTGGACTCTGTTTTCCTCCTCAGAGAAAAGAGTTTTTGAATTATCATTAATATTAACCCCCCCCAAAGAGCAGCTGGAGAGCCTTTGAAATGTCTTACGCCTGGAAACCTGTCCCTTGTGCCCAGGTGCTGCCAGTCTCCAAGAGATCTGAAATGCCTGGCCTCCTTGCTCCTGGGGCTCAGGTGTGGGACACAGTAGACCCAGAGCAGAAACTTCGATGCCAAATGGCTGGCCTGGTGCAGATGACTGAGCCTCCAGCTTTCCCTTCACTGAAGTGCCTCACAGTTCATAGAGGTCACAAATACTGTCATTTATGAAAAAAAAACCACCCTGCTCTCCTCCTTTCCTCCTTACCCTGCCCCCCCCACCCCTCCCACCCTCCCAGGAAACATCCCAGCCTGGTGCATGGTACTATCACGCCAATGCCACTGAAACTACTTTCAGTTGCTTTTTTGTGATTTATTTTCCAGAACAATGTATTCGGGTAAGAAGTCTTCGTTGCATTCGGCATGAAAAACTACTGGCAAACCCATAAGAGACTCTTGAATACAGAGAACAAACTGAGGGTTGATGGGGGAGAGGCGGGGGAGAGGGGAAAATGGGTGATGGGCATTGAGGAGGCACTTGTTGGGATGAGCACTGGGTGTTGTATGCAAGCGATGAATCATGGGAATCTACCCCCGAAACCAAGAGCACACTGTATACACTGTATGTTAGCCAACTTGACAATAAATTATATTTAAAAAAAACCCCAAAACTACTGGTCAAAATTCCTAATCTGAGTCTCCTTACCTTTTTTCTTCTGTTATTGTTTTCAGTTGAAAAAGGAAAACCAGGATGTATATGAAGAAAACCTTCATTACCCGCTTCTGCTTATTTTAACCAAAAATGGATAGAAGATTAAGATGTTCAAAAGACGAAGAAAACACCAAGTGCACAGGGAATATTTTCACAAAAACAGAAGTCTGGGATGGGATTTTTTTTTAAATCCTCCCTGAGGAGGCTCCCTGAGTCCCCCTGAGATTTGTGAGCCCCCCCCCCCCCCCCCCCCCCCCCCCGCCCACCACCACCTTTGCAACATTCCACATGTGGGTTTTGGAGTCCACCTGTCCTCACGTCATTTCCAGCCTTGCCGGACTCCTCCTTTTATCGTCTGCTCTTCTTGTGCCAAACCTTTGTTTGTCTTCAAATATCTATAAACAGCCTGCGATTTGAATTGGACTTATGAGAATCCTAAATATTTTTCCTTTTGAGACAGAATTTCTTTTGGTTGATTCCCACCCCCGCCAGCCCTTTTAGAAAATATCTTGGTCTTTGTTTTACTTTGTGGTGGTAGTTTTTAACCTGTAAACAGCTAACATCATGATTCTTTCCTGGTTGGGAAAAGAAAGAAATAAAGGCATATCTTTCTCACCTCCCTCAAATTAATTGTATTCAATCTGCCATTTTTTTTTCTGTCTCTCTCTCTCGTTCTCTTTTTCCTTTTCAACAGGATGTTTTTTTCCCTGTAGATGTATAAGAAATGACTACATCAGCCCAAAGCCTCATAAACTGACCGTTTGTCCTCTGGACACAATAGCGTGGCCAGCCCTCTGCTCCTCCTCTCCAATTATGTGTGATTAGTCTCAATGTGTTGTGTCAAGGAGGAGGAGTGTGCTGAGTGCTTATTATCTGTTTAGGTACAAGAAGAGCACATTTAGGCTCTGACTATGAATGAAAAGTGAGCCTTTATCGGGGCTCACATCTAACTGCTGCTATTCTCCAGGCCTCTTTCAAAATAGGTCCTTTCCAGAGAAATTTTGAATAAATGGTTGCTAAACTGGATTGCGACCAGGGGGGAGTTTTTAAAAACTCAATCACACAATTATCTTATTTAAAGTAAGTACATCTTGTTGTGTGCTGGGATTCAAGTGTGTAATAAACATTTAATAGGTGCTACCTAGGATTAAGAAAGAATGACTTTTCTGCGGGGAACCCAAGCATATCCTTGCCTGGTGCATCCGCGAGAAGCTTTAATGCCTTTTGTGGAAATTCAGATGTTTATCTGTAAGGAATCATCTGTGCCCACGTTAGCAGTAATGTCATTAGCAGGTTAGCTATATATGCTCATATCTTCAGTGGAGGCAAAGCATGTATCTCGTGTGATACAATTAAAGTGCTAGGTGGGAGACTGGGGGGCAAATCCTTTTGCATGTTAAACAAACTTAGCTGTCATAAAAACAGCCACTCTCACATGTCTCCTCTGCTCACTTCTATCATCAAACAAATTTTTCACCATCAGTTTGCATGTCCTTGTATTCACCACTTTTTCTGCTCCATTAGAGCACCTAGATGGATCTCGGAAGGCATAGGTCAAGTCGCAGTTAGATCATACATTTCTTTCTCACAAAAACTTGAATTGCAATGCCAAGCGATGGGCTAACATCACAATAACAGCAATTTATTCCTCTTTGGATAAAACAGCAGTCTATTCTCAGTGCTAGATAAAGACCAGGGCAATGCAAACCAGCCATTTAGCCGAGTAGTTCAGCTAGTGGCAGCTCTCCTTTGGCGACTGTATAGATTGCACACTGGCTTCACATTTTCTTGTTTAAAAATTAGAATTTGGAATGTTTTAAAAGGCAACACAGGTAGTTCCATTTATACGGGTGGAAAAACAGCCGGAATTATTTCTTCCATAAAACCTGCAACTAAATCAGCCAGACAAAGAAAGCCCATCCCTACAATAGCGTCTGAGATGGGCTCTCCTTTTTCTTTTTTCTTTAAAACGTAGAGAATATTGTCATTTTTTTTTCCCATGAGAAGACGTGAATCGGCAAGAATTCCATTTGCATTTGTGTGTTGTGGGTGTAGACATCCACTGTTTATTTCTTTGGGAGAAATTTTACTTTAAAAAGGGACTAGTGATGTATTCTTTAAAAAAATGTATCTGAGAATGGTATGTATAGGTTCCCAAGCTTGAGATGGGGTGTAAGAATTGGGCTTTTCTTGCCAAGAGATGCCTGGTAAAGAAATAAGCTTATGGTGATTAAAACCCAGAGGGTCTCCTGTAAAATGTTAAAGGCTTCATAGAGCTGATCTTTATGGGCTCCTCACCTGGAGATGTCTCTAGTTCAGGCTCTTGGGAGGTTGGTGAGGAACTCACGTTGTGTGGTATTGAATAATTTTAAGGTGTTTTTATTTCCTGAAATTGTAATGAAATGCCAGTATTGAGAAGGAAAAAAATATATAGCTGCTTTAGAAAGGTTACCATTTTCATTTCTTTTGAACTTTATGATTAAGAACTATTTGTATGCCTCATTGTTGGGTTGTATAATTGCAGTTGAGATGCCCCTTCCATAATTGTCTATTAGGTAATTATATATGTGTTTGTTTCAAAAGGAGGCCTGTTCACTTAAGAAATCAGTAGGATTATTATGATATTCCTCTTCTCCGTGTACCTGTATCTCCTGATAAAACTCATGATTTCCCTTTATCATACTAAGTAGATTGGGTTGGACGTAAGAATGTTTTCCACATCACCCGTGGTCAGTCCTGATGCGGTGGTATGAACAGCTACATACAACTTGGTTATAAGAAATATATTTTATTTTATAGCAAGACATATGCTGTGAATTGGGATGAAAGTGCTAGCAAAGAGTACCTAAGAGGTTGATGCTATTTTGTATAAATTGTGTATTTTGTTGGCTTTTTGACTGAGCATGAAAATGTAACTTCCATTAGGGAAGGGTAATTTAGGTGCTCAGTATTCAGCAGAAAACTTGTCGGGGCCATAAAAGCTTTTCTGGCTGGTTCCTCGGGTGTTTTCAGAGGAGAGCTGCCCACCCCTTGCTGATTTTCCCTTTGGCTTCAGTATGGGCTGAATTTACCACGGCATACCTGTTGAATCAATTTGGGGGATCCAGCAGTTAACCGAGTGAATGGAAGGATTAGTGGCCCTCCGGAGCCCTATTTCAACAGCCAGGTGTCTGTCCTGAACTAGTTAACTGCTTTTGACACTTGAAGAAGCTGATTTTAATAGCATAGGCAGGAGGCTGTGGTGGTGGTGGGTTTGTTGTGGTTGTTGTGGTGGTTTCCTTCTTCCCACTGCCAAAGTGGAGCATACCTTCTCCTAAGGGTTAGACTTTCCCTTGTTTAATAGGAATAGACCGTGCCCTTCCCTAAACCCAGCTTCCATGGAGTTTGTCTTAGCATTCAACTTGTTTCCAATCTGTGCCAAACAATTTGGTGGCATCGTCCAGCAGGACCCTTTCATTGGATTCTGGTAGTGGAGGAGGGAGGACACCCACATGAGGGAGGGAATGAAAGTAGATGTAGGTGTGCCCGTGCCCGCACGCAGGTACACACACACTCACACACACACACACACACACACACACACACACACACTTAGAAGGAAGATGAGGCTATTTAGACCCTAGATTGGGGCTCCAGTTCCCAGATTCCAGACCTGCTCCTCACACCAGATCAAAATCTCCTGAGTTCAGACAGCCCGAAATGTCATAATTATGCAGAGTGTATCTCATAGATTAGAAAGATTGATTTGAAAGTCAGTCTCCTTAGAAACTGAATTTAGACAGGGCAAATATGTTTTCCTGAGTGGACTGTTTCCAAATTAGGAAGGAGCTTGTTGGTGTTTAACAAACCATTAAGCCCGAAATGCCACTTTTAATTCTCAGACTTTGTTTTACCCAGGAAGCTGACTACCTAGGCTGTGGTTAAAAGCTCACTGTGCTCACTGCCCTGGAAGTCTGCATTTGGAGTCTATATTTTGCCTTTTTTTTTTTTTTTGGTCTCCCTGACTTTTCAATTAATACATTTTTTAAATAGATAAAACAGATCATACTGTGACTTTTAAAATGTCAACAAGCTTGTAAACAGAAATGTAATAAAATGGCTAATAGGAGATTCAATAGTTAATAGAGGGCCTGAAGTGTGAGCAAATACAGTAGCTGTATATTGGAAACTGTGCAAGTGAAGATGGCTTTAGTATTGCAAACTGAGGAAGAAAATTGTTTTTAATTAGCACCTTCATAAGAACTGCTGATTAATACTGTTTTGTTTGGTGAAAAGCTTTCAGCTGAGTAATTTGTACAGCCATTACAACAGTTTTGTTAGAGCGGCACTCCTGTTGTTAAACACAAACAGCAGATGATAATGGTGGAAGATGAGTTTGTCATGTAACAATTTACCTTATTGAAAAAAGCTTTATATAAAACCCAATACAGTAGGTACCAGCAGAAATCACATATTTTAAATCTTTCCAAAATTGCAGTGTGCCATGCTTGTGTGTGTGTGTGTGTGTGTGTGTGTGCGTGCGTGTGCGTGTGTGTGTGTGTGTTTTCAGGGACTAGAAGCAGATTTTATATCATTTATAAAATTATGTATACAATTTAAAGGTGGTGTAGCATGGACAGACCACTTTTTCAGCAGCGTTTTACATCAGAGCAGTAAAGTGGCCGTGTATTCAAACACTTTCGAACTACACAAAGCAGGTTGGAAAATGGAATCCTAATTAAATAATGTTACTCAGATGTAAATTTGCAATGGGATGGGATGGATGTAAGGAAATAAGAATTGGTGTTTCTGCCTTAGGTGGGTTTATCACACATGGGATCTTTTTAAAAAAAAAAATCTCAAGTGAAGTTTAATTAACCTTTTTTTTTTTTTCTTCCTTTGGAGGGGTTCTAACCCACCAGGGAAAAGAGTGCCCGTTCAGTGAGACTTGACCAGGAAATCAGAGGCTGATTTCAGTGAATTCCTATCATATGGATATTGCCCTAGCCACAAGCATGGGAACTTGTTTTTTCTTTTTAAATAAAATGCAACGGTATAGCATATTTGCATTAAAATATTACACCAACCAAGGCTGGTAAGAACTGTAAATTACTGGAGTGGAGTAATAGAGCATGAAGGTTTTTTTGTTGTTGTTGTTTTGTGGGGGTTTTTTGGTTTTTTGTTTTTTTTTTTTTTTTTTTTAGACAGGCCTTCGGGGTAATAACAAGGGTTGAGGCTCACGACAGTGCCAAATAAGCTTCAGACAGCATAATAGTCTGCAAAGAAAGCCACAGAGCACTAATGTGAAGGAAGAGCTGTCCACCACATGCAGCAAAAATCACCAAAGGTCATTTTATGGTAGCAATTGTGACATAAAATTGGTGGTCATGCTACATGCCTAATACTCGGTACAGCTTTATAAATGATGGGCCCCTAGCGATGGCTGTCATTAAGTGCTTTCATCATAATAAACTTTAAACTGTTGGCTTTATGAATCGCCAGCTAGCTTCAGCTGTTCGTTGGATGGAGCTCGCGGTGCCTTAAGTGTGACAAGACCTATTAGGAATTGCAACCATGTTTCAAGCGTACTTGGCTTCCCCACTCCTGGGGTGATTGCTGCCTATTAAAGGCGTCTGGGAAGATTTTCCTCCAGCAATCTCTGATCAAGAGCTTTTTTGGGCTTTGACCTGCATTTCCTTCAAGACTTTCTCTGAGGAGTTTTATAAGAGCAAAACTCCAGAGGATTTATAGCCACTTCTGATTAATACCTTTCCAGTTTTTCTAGCAACTCTCCCACTGCTGCATAGAGAAAAGCTTTCATTGTTCCTGAGGTGCTTATTCGTGACCTTTTCTCTGCTTCCTGATTCCCTCTAACGTGTTCTATCCACGAAATCCTCGGGGTGGAACCAAGACAGTCAGTGAAGTTGTTACAGCTGGAGACACAGAGGGAAAGGGAGGCTTTTATATTTTTAAAGAATTACATGCCGGGCAGCCTGGCCCCGCCCATGTAAATACCCGCTGTGACGTCACCTGCCGACCCAAACGCATCCTTAATGAGCCCTCGGTGTAAACTGAAGCGACACATAAAGATTTCATGATTCCGATTACACTTTCATTAACCTTTAGCATAGGAAGTCTTTTAGTTTCTATAAATCTTACAGTGGCTTACCGTCTGTCCTACTGATGTGAATAATAGATGTTTGGGGAAATCGCTCTTTAAAAACCCAGGGCATTTAATTTACAAGGGCTCGATACATATTTCAGACTCACTTAGCAAGAACTTTAATTACTTCTTGTTGCTTTTTCTAACTTGGAGGTCTTCCCCCACCCCCTCCGGTTTGCTTCTGCTTGACTCAGATGTTTTAGACACGACAAAAGCTTTCAATGTCTAAGTCCCCGTCTTAGTACTCTTATTAGTCCTTCTTTTAAGCTAAGTACTGTCCTAAAGATAGTTAAGGGAATGTCTCGGGTGTGGACCATTACACAATTCAATTAGCAAACCTCCGAGGGATGGGATTAGGACTCGGCGGGGAACACCTGGGACTCTGGGGCAGAGCCGAGTTTCTGAACCGCGGGGCTCTCGCCGTGAATAGCGAGGGTCTGCCTGTTTGGGTAGTCCCCATCACAAACTTGTCCTAACCAGATACGGTATTGCAGGCGAAACTTCTCCCCCCCCCCCCCCCCAGTAGGTCTCTGTGGCTGTCAGAGGGAACAGGAAAACCATCAGCGAATGTGTCAAGCTGAAGAGAAAACAAGAGTTGGAGGACTCGTGGCGTTTCACATACAAAGGCATCCGCCCATCCCTCCCCTCGAGCCAGCCAGCCCAGGGTGGACAAGTGCATTTTGAGTCTGCTGCCCAGGTGCAAGGGGTGGGGGCGGAGCCGCTGCAGAATGCCCCAGAACAAAGGCGCCTCCAGGAGCCTGTGCAGAGGTCACCTGCCGCCTCCAAGGCAGATTAAGGAGGACTGCAGAGGGCATTTGGAGGAAATGGTGCTGTTCTTTGGCAAATCAATTCGTCCCACCCTTAATAGGGCATTTTGCCCTCCCTCTTTGGGAGTCCCAGGCAAATGTGTTTCCAGGTCTCTCGAAATCAGTTATTAACCGGCCCCTGTTTGAAGAGGCGACACCTTTCCCTGCCTGTGCTCCTTCAATAGCCGGTGCCCCCTGAGAATTTCTTTTCTGCTCTCCGCAACGTCTCACTTCCCCTTTCTCCCTCCTTGGGGCTCTCCCGCCC
The DNA here is from genome assembly GCF_022079265.1 of Lynx rufus. Lineage (NCBI taxonomy): Eukaryota > Metazoa > Chordata > Mammalia > Carnivora > Felidae > Lynx > Lynx rufus. The sequence continues at coordinate 64,799,334 of NW_025814896.1, forward strand.
CTCTCTACCCAGGCTTCTTTCATAATTAGGCTGGAAGTGGAACTTTCCCCCACTCCCTTACTCTGAGATTTCTTTTTTCCCAGTGACCTGGGCCGCACTTTGCCCCCACTCCCTGCCTGCCAATCTCTTCAGGGTTAGGGCCTCCCTCTTTCCATTCTTGCGGGCTCCCCCTCCTCGAGAGCCCCGGGAGGCCCAGCCTCCCAGAATCCGATCTCCTTCCAACACAGCAGCCCCCCTGTGGAGGAAGGAAGAGGCCTCCTCGGAATGAATGGCTGCTAAGGAGGTTTTTAATTTGTCTGGAAATACAAGAAAAAGGCCTCAGAGCAGCGTCCCTCCCTCACCTCGTTTGGAAGCCCCTGTGCCTTCGGGGTGGGCGCTGTCACCTCGCCATCCTAGGCCAGGTCCGCAAGGGAGGCTTGGCGGAGGGATGTGCAAACACTGGGAGGGGAAACCGCCTGCTCAACCTCGAATAGGCACACCGCTTTTTAAATTGAATTCTGATTTTTTGTTTGTTTGTTTGTTTGTTTGTTTGCAGCCCGGCAATGTGAGAAATTTGGAAGCTTAGCACGTATCTGTCAGGGTTGGAAAGTGAGCTCAGTTCATCACTTGATGTGGCATCTGCCTCCTGTGGGCCGGCTCTCCTTGAGCTTGGGGGGGAAGGGGGGGGGAATGTCACCATGCTGTTCCCAGCGCAGAAAACACGACTTTTAAAAGCTTTGCCCACCTGACCTATGGTTTCATCTCCAGGTACATTAGCCTTCATTTTCCTTTATAGGCTTTATTTTTAGGAGCAGAGGGCACAGTCCTGACCGGCCTGTGTTTTGAGTGGAATGCACCCTCTCTGTCTCTTTCTTGGCCAAACCATTTATATAAGTGGCATCTCCTGATGCCAAGAGCTAACCAGAAGGAGGCAGCTCACAGCTCACAAGTTGTCTGAGGTGTTTCCTCGCTTCTCAGATACTCTGGGTCAGTCCATTTCAGTAGGACCCCCTGGGCTGCAGGACACAGGCCTCAGGACCGCCAGCTGGCTTTTAGTGCCCCCCACCACCTCACAGCTGGGGGTCTATGTCTAGCCTCAGCTTCCTTTTCTGCGCTGCCCCCTCCCCCCCTTCCCGCCAGACTAGACAAACCATAGGATGGTTCCAATATTGTCAAATATGAATGTGATACTGAAGGGGTTGATCGGGCTCTGCCCTTGTAGTAGGTTGGGAAAAGCACACAAAACAATATGTTCCAGCCTTGCTCATCAAGAAATAGAATCTGTTTCTCCACCCTTGATTCTCACTTTGGTTAAGTATAAACAGAGTATAAACAGAGGTGAGTATAAACAAAGTTTTGAAAATCACCCGCGCAATGCCTTTTGCTCTCTCTTGCTACTTTTGGAACCCAGCTACCATGGGGAAAAGCCTGGGCTATCCTGCTAACACCCTGGACACATGGGACTTCTTCACCCTATTATTCCAGCCACGCGAGTGAAGGCGTCCAGGACTAAACAGCCCCTAAAAGGCTAGCTGCTGACAATAACTGCATTGGGTGAACCAGGTGAGCCAGCAGAGAAACTGCCCAGCAGAGACCAGCCCCCAATTCTTACTCAGAGAATCATGAGGTAATAAATGCTGGGATTTTCTTTTTCAAGTTTATGTATTTATTTTGAGAGTGAGGGTACGAGCAGGGGAGGGGCAGAGAGAGAGACGGGGAGAGAGAACCCCGAGAAGGCAGTGCAGAGCCCAATGCAGAGCTCCATCCCAGAAACCATGAGACCATGACCCGAGCTGAACACGGGAGTCAGACACTTAACCGACTGAGCCACCCAGGCACCCCCTAAATGGTGGTTTTAAGCAACTAAAGTTTACGGCAGTTTGCTACACAGCAAGGGATAACAGATATAGTCCTTGGTCTTTTCTCTCTGAAGCACTTTTCTTTTTTTGTTTTTAAGTTTATTTATTTATTTATTTTGGGAGAGAGAGAGAGAGAGTGAGCAGGGGAGTGGGGGAGGGGCAGAGAGAGAGAGAGAGAGAGAGAGAGAGAATCCCAAGCAGGCTCTGCACTGTTAGTACTGAGCTCGATGTGGGGCTCGAACCCATGAACCATGAGATCATGCCCTGAGCTGAAGTCAGACACTTAAGTAACTGAGCCACCCAGGCACCCCTCCCTGAAGTACTTTTCTTTTCTTTTTTTTTTTAACTTTTACTTATTTTTGAGACAGAGAGAGACAGAGCATGAATGGGGGAGGGTCAGAGAGAGGGAGACACAGAATCTGAAGCAGGCTCCAGGCTCTGAGCTGTCAGCACAGAGCCCGACGCGGGGCTCGAACTCACGGACCGTGAGATCATGACCTGAGCCCGAAGTCGGCCGCCTAACCGACCGAGCCACCCAGGCGCCCCTGAAGTACTTTTCTTAAGTGTACCTTGAGGTACCAAAACTTTTGAGATAATGTTTTGCCTAAAATGTGTTGAGTCACATGGTGACTAGCATTTTGAAAATACTAAAAGAGGATACAGGCCTCACTCATCCATCAGAAGGCCAGCAAGTGCCATAGGCAAACCACTCTCAGGCTCCTAGGAGAAGACACAAGAGAAAATAAGCTATGGGAGAAAGAACGATGGAGTCAGGATTAGAATAACTAGATGCTGGCCCAGGCTCTACCAGTAACAAACTGGTGATTTTAGGCAAGCTACCCACTCCCTGGGCATCACTTTCCTCCTCTCTGAACAAGATCATTTAATTTCCCATTTTACACTAAATTCTGAAGGATTCAAGATAAAAACATTCCATTATCAATCAGGGCCAGAGATGTTCATCACCTCAGGGAATCGGAATTCTCTGATGTTGCCAAGAAAAACTTGTTCCACATTAGCTTGGTCCTAGAGAATATTTAGTCATTCTTAACTTTTTTTAGTGTTTTTATTTATTTTTGAGAGAGAGAGGAAATTTTTTTTGACGTTTATTTTTGAGAGAGAAAGAGCGGGAGCAGGCGAGGGGCAGAGAGAGAGGGAGACACAGAATTGGAAGCAGGTTCCAGGTCCTGGGCTGTTAGCACAGAGCCCGACATGGGGCTGGAACTCGTGAACCATGAGATCATGACCTGAGTCGAAGTCAGGTGCTTAACCGACCGAGCCACCCAAACACCCTGAGAATACTTAGTACTTCTAAGTAGACTTAGCCTGGTGGGGCTCTGGAATAACCCCAGGATCCTACCTTGCTCTGTTGCAGGCTGAATCGGGGGAGGGGGGGAAAGAAAGGAGCAATGGGGACCCTTGAGCCTTCATTTTTATCCATTTATCTATAAATGCTTATTGGGTACTGGTCACCCTGTTAGGTGCTAGGGATCTAATAGTGAACAAAAAGACCCCATTCTATGCTGGGGTCTAGTGAGAAAGACAGAAGTGCTGTCCACACATAGCTTGCATTCTAAACAGTAAAGGTGCCAGTGCATTTATGGAATAATTACGAATTGTGATAAATTCTATGAAAACCAGATAGGGTCCTATTGGTAGAGAATCATAGAGAGACTTACTTCAGACAGGATGGATGGGAGAAACCCCCGAGGGTCTCAATTGTGAGAAGGGACATTCCTGCAAAGCAGTGATGGTGGGGCCGAGGAGCTCAGAGGGAGGGAATGTGGAAGGCAGGCCCCAAGGTAGGCTGGAGCTGTGGCCTCTGAAGAGCGAAAGGGAGGCCAGTGGAGCTGGGGCCTTGGGAGGAGGGTCATGGGATGTGTGAGGCCAGACTGTGCAGGACTTCGTGAGTTTGGATTTTATCTGGAGTCTGATGAGCAGCCGCTGAATGGTTTGGGATTAGTGAGAATGACATAATCAGATGTATATTTTTGAAAGCTCACCCCGGATGCTGGACGGAGGACAGTTTGGAGGAAGTGGAGATTCCAGTCAGGAGGCTTCTGTCATGCTGCGGTCTTGGGGGACGAAAACGGCAGTGTGGACCGGGGACACAAGTGACCATGAAGAAGGAGGAACAAACCAATTCAAAGTCTGTGCTTGACCTGTAAGTAGCCTGATTTCGGGTGAGGATATGGTTGGTCAGCCTAAAAGTCTGAACCCACTGCGTTGGGAATGTAAGCCCCTTTGCCGCACTTGGCTGGGGATATGTGGCGGTGTGGGAGGACAGACCATGGATGGGATGGGACCTCCACACACTCCACCCCCAGCTTCATGATCTGCAAGAACCTGGGAACAGGGGTCTTCATATCCTGACGCCTCCTTGGCCCCCCAGGTGGACCTGCCTAACATCCTCTGATATGCTCAGAGTCCGAGGTGGCAGTGACCAGACAGGATGAGGCTATAGGACTAGGAGCTCATTTGTATCCTTTCTGTGGACATAACTCCCAGGATAGAAGAGTTCATTCATTCATACTGTTTTCTAGACATCCAGCACTTGGGGGTACTAAGGGGAAAACCCAAGGAGGTCAGAGACTAGCCTCTGTCCTGATCATAAGGCCCCACTGAGCTCAACACAGGCAGAACAAGTAATCCCCTATGTGGCAAGATTTAAAAAGCCCAGCAAAGCTCTTGGGTGGGAAAGAAACGAGTCATTGATACTGAAATTCCACCAACAGAACATCTTCCCCTTAGCTCAAGGCAGGGGGTGCTGTTAAAATGAGGCTTCTCTGGGCAGAGTGGACACTCTCATGGTCCTTGGTGTGAAATATCTGAGAACAGGCCTTAGTGGGGATGGGGAAGTGAAATGGGTGAGGTGGGCGAGGAGAGGACCCTGGGAACCTAGGGGAAGGAAAGGGGCCCCGAGACCTGGGGGAGGAACTGAAATGGGAGGATCCACTCGTCAGCTTCACGATGTTACCTGGGGCCAGGAGGGCTGTCCTGACTCGACAGTGTGGACACCTGACTGTGTGTGCACAGGAGTAAGAGAATGAGGCCCACGGAGCACTTAGAAACTCGTAGGGAGATGGAGCCTGTCCTCAAATAATGCAGATGCATGGGAAAGGACTGGCATAAGGGTTACTAGAGACCAAAGGGGGGAGCAGGAGCGCCATGCAAGAGGAGGCCAGGTTCGCGGCAGGCCTCAAGGTGGTGGCGGTGGAAGGGGAGGCCCTGCCAGGGAGGGCAGCTCATGAGCTAAGGCCCAGCGGAAGATTTCGGAAAACGTTTGACTCGGCAGGATCGTGGGGTTGACTGAGGTACAGATTCGCTCATCCCATCCAGCAGGGAGCGGTGCCTGAGGCTCATCAAAGCCTAACAGGGGCCAGGCACTCAAGGGAGAATTGCAAACCAGACTGACAAATCCCCTGCTCTCGTGGAGCAGCATTCCTGGGGGGGGGGGGGGGAGGGGGGGGAGAAAGGCAATCTACAGGCACACAAATAAGACTGGCTCAAATCAGGACAGGTCTGGTGAAGACAAGAAGATGAGTTGCTATTTTAGAAAGTGACTGGGCCTCCTTTAGATACAAGGTCAAGGAAGCTCTCTTGAAGGAGGCATCATTTTAGTTGAAACCTAAATGACAAGAAAGAGCCAAGCTTTGGAGATTGAGAGGAAGAGGATTCCAGGCAGAGGCAACAACAAGTACAAAGGCCCTGACGCAGGGGCAAATCTGCACAGCCAGGGCGGATGGAGCTCAGGGCACAAGTGAAGTGCATGGTGTGAGGCAAGGAACGTATGGGACTTTGTAGGCCATGGAGGAGGAGCTGGATTTTATTTCAGTGGGAAGCTACTGCAGGATCTGAAAGAGTGACGTGATCTTGATTTCTCTGTTGCTGCTGCGAGGAGAAGAGGGGGGTGTAAGAGAGGAAGTGGAAGGTACCAGGAGAAGCTGTTATAGTCATTTGGGAAGGAGGTGACAGGTGAGGGGAGAAAACAGGGAGTCGGCTGAGGCCTGGAGAGTCAGCAGAGAGAATCCATCTGGCCAAGAGGGCTGGACTCCAGCTGGGAGCAGTGGGAGACCATCAAGACTGCTGACCTGGTGTGACTTTTGTAAGGAGCCGGAGTGAAAATATTCCTGCGCTGCGGGTCGCAGACATGGAAGCAGAGCTCCAGGTCTGTCTTTGGCGTGTGACGACTGCAGGACCTTAGCCCGGCCCCTGAGAGCCCCAGGGCCAGTGCACTGACCCATGCGAGCAGGGAGCGGTGTCTCATTCACTGAGGCATCCCAGCATCTGGCAGGTAGTAGTTGATGGACGGGAAGGCTGGAGGAAGGCGGCTGGACAAGAACTGGCCCAGGACATCTCTGGCCCCAGCTCCACCCTCTCTGCTCGGCTACATTCAGGAATTGGCAGAAATGTCACAAACTTCCCAACAGAAACCTCTAAGAGTTGTCGTCCACGATCACATGCCCTACAGCCATGGGACTTTTTTTTTTTTTAACATTTATTTATTTTTGAGATAGTGTGAGCTGGGGAGGTTGCAGAGAGAGAGGGAGACACAGAATCTGAGGCAGGCTCCAGGATCTGAGCTGTCAGCACAGAGCCCGACGTGGGGCTCGAACTCACGGGCCGTGAGATCATGACCTGAGCCAAAGTCGGACGCTCAAGCAACTGAGCCACCCAGGTGCCCCCATGGGACTATTTAAAGGAAAGAAAACCTCCATCGAGGATTTGAAGACCCAAGGGAAACGGTAGCAGCCGCTCACATTCACCGAGCACTTACCGAGTGCCAGGCATTATGCTAAGTGCTCTGCGTTGTTGCCACATTTTATCTTCACAGCATTCCTCTGACCTTGTTGTTATTATCCCCCTTGTTGTAGACGAGGAGATTGAGGCTCAGACAGGTGAAATGACCGACCATCTCTGGCCTGGTCCCATTTCTGCTGAGGGAATGATGGGCCCAGGTGAACCCTGGCCGTTCGGCCTGTGAGACCATTGTCCAGAGGAAAGGCTTACCTAGGAAGAAGGTTTAGCGGTTAATCCGAAGGCAGAGGAAAGGAAGAGTGGTGTCACCGGTGCCTGGTTGTTAGACTGACGGAGTTGTTGAAGCGAATCGACATCGGAGAGCCATGTCTGAGCAAGGAGCCCTGCAGGGGCTGTGAAGCATATGATTTGGCCAGATGAGGGCCCAAACCACAGACAGATTGGAGGTTAGCCACCTCTCAAAAGTCGGGTGCCAAGCCTTCATTCACACACATGCACACGCACACACACACGCACATGCACAACCTGCCTGCAAAGGAAGTTTCTTTGGACTCTGGCCTCCCAGGACTCCAAGTGGTAGCCCATGGCTAGTTGGTCCCGGTGGCCAGTCTGAGATGCGTTCTTTGTCTAGGGATTTGACTGCCATCGCCCGGAATGGATGTTGGCAACTCGGTTCGAATTTTTCAGACGACGTCCAACACTGTGGCCACAGCGGTTGCTCCCATGTGAAGTCACTTGTGGCCTGCTCACCTGAGCCGAGACTAGGCTCAAAAGCCACCAGGTCAGCAGTGCCAGAGACATTCCTTCTCTGTGTTCCCTTCTGTTCGTCACGGGCAAGGCAGAAGCCACGTTTTTGACGGAGAAATCAACTGTGTCAGAGTGATGATTCACCCCTCACAGTGTGATTCAGTGGCTTCTCATCACCTCTGCTATAGGTAGAGACTATGAAAATTGAGGAAAACAGAAGAGCTGAGGAAATAGAGCCAATGCCTAAACTGGCTAGAACAAAAGGTGTCTCCCCCAGGAAGCAAGAGGCGAAAAGGAGACCCAGGATCCACGGACGTGCCATGGGTAGGGACAGGAAAACTACCAGCGATCCCACAGAGAAATTATTCTTGGGTATTCTCCTCTCAGCACAGGGAGCCCACACACAACCCCATCTCTTAAGTGCCTGTTGCCTCGCTGCCTGGTTGCCAGGTAGAGGAGGAAGACACAGAAAATTCCACTCTCTTACCGTGTATTTGACGTCAGTATAGCCATTTAAAAAAATGATCAAGCATATTTAGGTGTTTCTTCCTCTTAGAGATTCTCTTTGAAGAAGCAAAGAAGGAGGAATTGGGCAGGGTTTGAGGCAGGGCATGATTCTCAGAGGACCTTGGGGCTTGGTCGTGGGTTGTGGGCGCTTGGTCGTGGGTTGTGGGCACTTGGGGTGGGGAGAGCTCTCACCCAAAAATCTGTAAGGCTCAGAACAGACAGCTTTAGTTGGTCACTTATATGATTAGCATTCCCTTCCTGATTTTTTGTGGGAGGAGGGGAGGGAATGGGGGGTGAGGACTAAAGAACATTCTTTGATGTCAATTGAATATTAAAGATTTAGATTTTTCTACATTTGAGTCTGGCAGCAACAGCTGCTAAGCTGGCATTAACAACTCGGGAATCTTCCTCAGATTTTGCTGCAAGGGGTCTCCAGAAAGGGGCTGAGGGGAGAGAGGGTGTTTACTCAGTCCCTTCCATCCCAAATTAAATATTCAAATTGGGTTTGTTCTGAGGCATTGTTAAGGCTTGAGCTTTAAGCTTAATGGAAATGGTATTGTCCCCTGAATAAAGGTTTCATTAGGCCGGCCCGCAAACTTGTCCCATTATCCCCTGCAAGAAACAATCTGGGTGACAGCCTGCCCGTCATAATCCCCTGCTTCAGATTTATGGTGACAAAAGACTCCTAATACTGAAAATGTTCGGGGGGAGGAGAAACACTTCCCAAACAAGGGGTCTCTGCCTTCCAGGCCAGGTAACAAAGGGTCAGAAGGAATTTGGTGGGGCCTCGTGGCCACCTGCCGATTAAGCCTGTGGTCAGTAGATTAACTACAGCTCTGGCTGAGTGTTTGGAAAGGCAAGTTACATGGCAGAGCAAACAAAATTCAGACTGTGCTTTACACATGGTAATCCCAAATTTAATAAAAGCCTCACCACTGGGAAGCCAGAGTCAGAAAGGTAGCTGAGGTGTGGAGCCACATTGTTCCCAGCTGGGGATATCGCCACTGGTGCTGGGCAGCCCCTGGACCACCCCCTGGGGGTTCTGTGGCCCCGGCTGAAAAGTTCCTCCTGTTCTCTTGGGTGAGTTGGCTATTTTCCCTCGTTCCAGGCTTCAAGGGCCTTGTCTGAGATGAGTCACAATTCTGTCCGTTCTGAACAGAGTCTCTGCAGAATGCTTGGGTGGTCAGAAGGCCATAGAAGCCTCAAATGCTCTGGGCTGCACCAGAACCCACCTTCTTGACCATGGGGCTCACCATGGGCAGAGCTGAGGCTTCAGACAAGAGGCCATGGGAAAACTGTGATTCAGGCTTTGGGCAGTGCTGATGAAAACCTGGATGTCTATGCCTAGTCAGATATCAGGCGTCTGATATGTATATGTGGTATTTACTTTGGGCCCATGTGAGCTATTTCTCAAACTATGGGTAGCCGAAGGAATGCTTCTTTTGTGGCCACCTTCGTGATCATTCATTGACTCAAGAGCTACTTAGTGAGCACCTGCTATGCTCCAGCTCTGTCCTCAAGTGCCTCGGACATCACAGTGAACAGAAAACAGACGTGGTCTCACTCTACAAATAACTCCTACAGATGGAGTTAAGGGCTGTAAAGGAGAGGAAAAATTGTTCCATGAGGCCATACTATGTTTTTTCTTTTTCTTTTTCTTTTTTTCTTTCTAGGGGGATGCCTCTTAAGTTCTGTGAATGAAGAGAAAAAGATAATTCACATAGTGCCAAGAAATCGATTTGGTTTATTTCTCGAAGGCCAGAGGACCATCTTCATTGTCATCTCTTGGGGACCAAATAAAGGATACTGTACGCTTTTCTCTAAAAGAACTCCCTAAGTAGCACCTGTCCCACTGGCATTTTGTCAAAGCCTACCGTAAATCTTTGTCCGCTTACGGTGAGCTGTTTGTTTAAGTGGTCCACACCAATGCTTGGTCATATGCCGAGCAAACATGATGAATTGACCAAGGGGGGCTTGAAAACACAACGTACAATCAAAATTAAATTGAGGTGCTTGGGAGAGTCTCTTTGCATGACAGTGGGACATTTGGGGGACTGTGGGAATTTATGCAAATGTAGGACTCCAAGGAAAATAGGGATGCTCCATTTCAGCTTGCCTGAGATTTGGCCCTTTACCATCTCCCTGGTAAGTCTTTTTTTTTTTTTTTTTTCCTCTTAATGCCCTGTCCATATAGTTTATTGTAGTCTTTCTCCATGGACCCATGAAATCTAGGTACTTAATAAATAGGTGTGCCCATGTCCACATTTCCAGAATTTTTGGTAAGAACCACCTTTATTTGATTCCTGCCAGTTCTTCTGATCATACTTTCCATGTCCTCTCCTCGGTTCTTAAATCCAAATGGCATTTGAACAAATGTATAAAACCTCTCCCTCCTCACATGTTCCTTGCCCTGTGGCCCGAGACACACTGCCATCCCAAACTTCTCAAACACAGTAAGTCATTTGTTGAGAACCTACCATGGGTCAGGCACTGTGCTGGGCACTTTATGTATATTATCTCACTTAATCCTTCACAAGGAAGGCTTGATATCATTATCCCATTCTATAAATAAGGAAACTAAGATCTATATTTTCAAGTAAATTTCCAGAGGAACATGGCCAGTAAGTTGCCAGTCTCAAATATTTAAAGTTTTATAATAGAAACATACAATTCATATTATGAATTTATAGATATTTTTGCTGTTATTGTCACATGTTTTATCTTAGCATTTTTTCTTTTCTTTTCTTTTTTACCCTTTGACCCCCTTTACCCACTTCTCCTATCCCCTGCCTCTGACAATCGTCAATCTGTTCTCTGTATCTTTTTTTTTTTTTTTCTTGTTTTAGATTCCATATGTAAGAGAGATCATCTTGGTATTTGTTTTTCTCTGTTTGGCTTATTTCACACATGGTGCCCTCGATATCTATCCATGGTTATGTTGTTGCAAGATTTCATTCTTTTTTTTTATGGCTGAATCATATTCCATCCTAGATATGGGCCACATCTTCTATATACATTCACCTGTTGATGGAAACTTAGGTTGCTTCCATATCTTGACTGTTGTAAATAATGCTGCGATGAACATGGGGGTGCATATGTCTTTTTGAGTTAGTATTTTCATTTTCTTTGCATAAATACCCAAAAGTGGAATTTCTGGATCATATGGTAATTCTATTTTTAATTTTTTTAGGAATCTCCATACTGTTTTTCACAGTGACTACACCAATTTACCTTCCCACCAACAGTGCACGAGGGTTCTCTTTTCTCCACATTCTCACCAGTACTTGTTATTTCTTATCTTTTCAATAATAGCCATTCTAACAGGTGTTAGGTGCTATCTTATTGTGGTTTTGATTTGCATTTCCCTGATGATTGTTCCAATTTTACTGTAAGTGCTGCTAAAGCGAGCACTGTATTTCCCTGGTGATGAGTGGTGCTGAGCATCTTTCCATGTGTCTGTTGGCCATCTGTATGTCTTCTTTGGAAAAATGTCTGTTCAGATATTCTTCCATTTTAAAAAATTCTTATTTATTCATTTAAGTAGAATCTACACCCAGTGTGGGGCTCAAGCTCACAACCCTGAGATCAAGAGTCACCGATTGGGCCAGCCAGGAGCCCCTTCTGCCCATTTTTTTTTAATGTTTATTTATTTTTGAGACAGAGAGAGACAGAGCATGAATGGGGGAGGGTCAGAGAGAGAGGGAGACACAGAATCTGAAGCAGGCTCCAGGCTCCGAGCTGTCAGATCGTGAGATCATGACCTGAGCTGAAGTCGGACGCTTAACCGACAGAGCCACCCAGGCGCCCCTCCTTCTGCCCATTTTTAATCAGATTGTTTATTTTTCTGCTATTGAGTTATAGGAGTTCTTTATATATTTTGGACACTAACCCCTTATCAGATACATGATTTGCAAATATTTTCTCCTATTCAGTAGGTTGCTTTTTCATTTTGTTGATGGTTTTCTTTGCTGTGCAGGAGATTTTTAGTTTGATATAGTCTAGTCCCACTTGTTTATTTTTGCTTTTGTTGCTTTTGCTTTCGGTAAGGCCATATATGACAAGCCACAGCTAACCTACTCAGCAGTGAAAAGTGGAAAGCCTTCCCATAAGATAAGGAACAAGACAGCAATGCCCACTCTCACCACGTCTATTTAACATAGTATTTGGAAGTTCCAGCAGAGCAATTAGGCAAGAGAAAGAAGAAATAAAAGGCATCCAAATTGGAAACAAAGAAGTTAAACTTTCATTCTTTGCAGATGACATGAGGTTATGTATAGAAAACTCTAAAGACGCCATCAAAATACTGTTAGAACGAATAAATTCAGGGGCACCTGGGTGCCTCCGTCAGTTAAGCATCCAGCTTCAGCACAGGTCATGATCTCACGGCTCGAAGCTTCGAGCCCTGCTTCGGGCTCTATGTTGACATCGCAGAGCCTGGAGCCTGCTTCAGATTCTGTGTCTCCCTCTCTCTCTGCCCCTTCCCTGCTCACTCTCTGTCTCTGTCTCTCAAAAATAAATAAACGTTAAAAAAATTTTTAATAAGAACTAATACATTCAGAAATGGCAGGATACAAAATAAATTCACAAAAATCTGTTGCATGTTACTTAGTAACATGAAACATGAACCATGAAAGTTATTCCATGAAACATGAAAGTTAGTTTCAATAACAATCAGAAAGAGAAATCAAGAACATTGACAACTGCATCAAAAAAACTAAAATACCAAGGAATAAATGAACCAAGCGAGTGAGAAATCTGTATGTTGGAAATTCCAAGAGATTTAATGAGAGGAATTGAAGGAGACACCAATAAACGGAACAATCTGAGCTCCTAGACTGGAAGAATCAGTACTGTTAAAATGTCCACACTACCCAAAATAATCTACATACCCCATGCAATCCCTATCAAAATTCTAATGGAGTTTTTCGAAGAAATAAATAATCCTAAAATTTGTGTGGAATCTCACACACACACACACACACACACACCACAAATAGGCAAAGCAATCTAGAAAAAGAAGAGCAAAGCTTGAGGCATCCTGTTTCCTGATTTTACGCTGTATTACAAATCTATAGTAATTATAACAGTGTAGCATGAGCTTAAAAACAGACACATAGATCAATAGAACAGAGAGCCCAGAAATAAACCCACAAATATATTCTCAATGAATTTACAACAAAGGAGCCAAGGATAGATAATGGGGAAAGGACAGTCTCTTCAATAAATGGTGCTGGGAAAACTGGACCATGGTCTTACACCATACACAAAAATTAACTCAAAATGGATTAAATACTTGAACGTCCTTGTCCTAGAAGAAAACATAGGTGGTAAGCTCCTTGGCATAGGTCATGGAGATGATTTTTTGAATCTGACACCAAAAGCAAAAACAACGAGAGATTATACTATGGAGGAACTTGGCTGAGTCAAGAGGGACAGGGAAGACTTTTCTGAGGAAATGGTGCTGGATCTGGGGTCTGAAGGGCACATAAGGGCTAAGCTAGGTTGGGGATGGGAACAGATGGAATGAAGGACAAAGGGGAGCCTGCTGGGTGTTGTAGAGGCTCTTGGACCCGTGGTGAAGAAAAGGATGGTGACTGCAAAGAAAGGCTACCCTCATTCTACTTCCTGGGGCCCCCAAGCCTGTGCAGGAAGAAGTTGGGGAAAACCAAGCCCTAGTTTATGTGTACCATTGTAAGAGTGAGGGCCACAAAATGCTAAGCGTCTGTGAACAACAGTTTCCTGGGGAGCCCCTAAACCTCAGGTGGACCTCCTGGCTTAGGGGTACCAAGCTGCTGGAAGATGAAGCCATCAAAAGTGTAAAAACAGGGGAGCCTGGGTGGCTCAGTCGTTAAGCGTCCGACTTCAGCTCAGGTCAGGATCTCGCGGTCCGTGAGTTCGAGCCCCGCGTCGGGCTCTGGGCTGATGGCTCAGAGCCTGGAGCCTGCTTCCGATTCTGTGTCTCCCTCTCTCTCTGCCCCTCCCCGTTCATGCTCTGTCTCTCTCTGTCTCAAAAATAAATAAAAACGTTAAAAAAAATTTTTTTAAAAAGTGTAAAAACAAAAAACAAAACTAAAAACACAAAAATTTCAGAGTCTTTTTATAGTTCAAGATGGTGAACCCAGGATACACATTTGCCTCCCATCCTTCCCAAAGTCTCATTGAAATAAATTTTTAGAATTCCAAAATGATATACACCTGTAACATTAAAGAGAGGGGGAGGAGGCCACCAACAGATAAGAGATGTAAGCCAAATTTCTGGAACATGTCAAGTATATGGGAGCCGTTGTTAGAGGAAAGGGCTGAAGGAAACCACGCATAAAATGCTCTTTGAGAGGCAGCAGAGGAGATAGGAGCCAGTTCACTCAGAGAACCTCACAAAGGTTCAGGGAAGCCTATTCAGGCAGGAGATGTGCACGATTGCACAGTAAATCCACACCATCTCGAGTTCTTCCACATTCATCATCAAAGGATAATCAAGGAGGCATATGTGCAGGATGAGAACCATTCACATGAAATAAATACATAAAAATAAGCGAGCTGAAAACTATCACCCCAGGGAAACACAAGAAACAGGAAATCACTTTAAATATTTTTTAGAATTTTCGACTGGGGCTGGGAAGAAAATGCATTCTAAAATGGGATTTTGAGAACAAGAATGAGCTCTTGGAAGTTGAAAATGCAAGCGGTGAAAAAAAAATGTTCAGCAGGAGCACTAAAAAGTAGATGAGATCTCAGAAAGCCTTGAGCAGAAAGACACAGAGAGAGAGAAAATATAAGAGAAAAAAAGACACCCTGGCATAATCCAATCTCTCACTAATAGGAATCTTTGAAAGAAACCACCAGGAATTAAAGGGGAGAGAATTCTCAAAGAAAGTAAAGAAGATAATTCCCCAGGGCTTACGAAAGCCTAGTCCCAATACTGGAAGGACCACTTGTGTAAGAAAAAGACCCACAACTAGACGCATCCTGGCCAAATATCAACTCACCACACATAAAGAGTTGATTGTGAAGGGTTCCAAAGAGAAAGTTCAGATCTCCTACAAACAAATAGCAGTAAGAGTGGTGTCAGACTTCTCCTCAACACTAGATGCCAGAAGACAATGGAGTAATGTCTTTAAAATTCTGAGGGAGGGGCGCCTGGGTGGCGCAGTCGGTTGAGCGTCCGACTTCGGCTCAGGTCACGATCTCGCGGTCCGTGAGTTCGAGCCCCGAGTCGGGCTCTGGGCTGATGGCTCAGAGCCTGGAGCCTGCTTCCGATTCTGTGTCTCCCTCTCTCTCTGCCCCTCCCCCGTTCATGCTCTGTCTCTCTCTGTCTCAAAAATAAGTAAAAACGTTAAAAAAAATTAAAAAAAAATAAAATTCTGAGGGAAAGTTATTTTCAGTTTAGAATTCTATACACAAACTATCAGTCAAATGAAAGACGACAGAAAAATTTTCGGGCAAACGGGAGCACGGAAAATCTGTCTCCAGCGCGCTCTTTCTTACGAAGTTACACGAGGCCATACTTCAGGAAAACTAGGACATAAGGTGGTAGAAAGAAGAAAATCTGGGCTCACACCTGGGAGAGCAGTAAAGACAAGTCTCCAGATGACTGTTGCCCACCAGCCTGGGGAGCAACTTGCCCACATTGGAGCAGGATGGACAGAGGCCTCCGAGGAAGAGGAGAAGGTTGTTCTCAATAGATTAGATAACCGGTAGATCCTGAAATAAGCATATGATACTAACAAGTAATGCAAGAGAAAGGAAAGGCAACTGGAAACACTGGAGGAAAACTGATTTGATATTCAATTCAAGATCTGAATATGACGCTAGCTAAAAGTGACGTGATATTAAGCTAAAGATAAAGTGTAAGGAATGAGAATCCACGTGAGCTGGTGCCAGAAACATCCCTTGGAGAGGCAGGGTGTGTAAACCTAACATGATAACTACTATTAAATACAAATTCCACAATAATAACAAAACATATGATCCATTTCTCATTGTAAGAGTCAACCGTTAGACAAAGCTGGGAAGACGAGGATGTGTATCAGAACAGAATATAAGTTTTTTTTTTTTTAATGTTTATTTATTTTTGAGACAGAGAGAGACAGAGCATGAACCGGGGAGGGGCAGAGAGAGAGGGAGACACAGAATCGGAAGCAGGCTCCAGGCTCTGAGCCATCAGCCCAGAGCCCGACGCGGGGCTCGAACTCACGGACCATGAGATCATGACCTGAGCCGAAGTCGGACGCTTAACCAACTGAGCCACCCAGGCGCCCCAGAATATAAGTTTTAACAACCTTGTGAACGTAAAAGTACAAGTATAGTAGCAGAAGGTGAGATATGGAAAGGGAAAGAAAAATATAGAAGGAAGGAGAGGGTATCGGTAATGACTCAACTTATGAAGTAGACAGCCAAGAGGCAATGCTGAAAGTTGACGGATCAATAAATACAGGTTTAAACATTCTGTTAAAGTTACAAAGGCAAACAGAAAAATGGATATAATATAACTATTAAAAATTTTCACACTTCTGATTCCACGGATACTAACAAGTTGGTAAATGAAGAAATGAAGACAGAAATACATTAGAGGCATACTGTATACAAATCTATACATTAGATGAGGGATCTAATGAAATAGATAAAATACAGTATCTTGGAATATTTTGGACATATTCGCTGTTTGTCTGAAATTCAAGTTTTACAAGGCGTCCTGTACTTTTCCTCCCTAAACTCGGCAACCACTGGAAGAACTAAAAATCCAACAGATCAAAGAGGTTGCTTCAGAACAGTGGGCTGATGGTGGGAGAAGATGTAGCATTTTTTTTTTAATGTTATTTCTGTTTGAGAGAGCATAAGCGGGGGAGGGGCAGAGAGAGAGAGAGGGAGACAGAGGATCCGAAGCAGGCTCTGCGCTGACAGCAGCAAGCCCTATGTGGGGCTCGAACCCAAGAACCGTGAGATCCTGACCTGAGCCGAAGTCCGACGCTCGACGGACTGAACAACCCAGGCGCCCTGGAGCTGTAGCATTTTTACTCACAAGCGTGCATGTGCTCCTTATTTGATCTGCAAGTATATGTGTGTATTATTTTGATAGGAGCAAAGATGTCTCAAATGTGTTTGGTGCATGTAGTAAATCAATCCCTTACTCTGAGTATCCAGGAAAAGGCAGATAATTTTATTAATAGCAAATCAGCATTGTCCTACCCTACTGCATAAGTTTTAAGTAGGTATGTAAGGAATACTTGTCTGAGATATTCATATTGTAAATAGTGTAGATATTCGTATTGTAAATCTGTCAGACACCTACAGGTCTTGCGTACTTGGACCAACTTTGTGCCAGATGCTATGGGTCCCTGAGCTCTAGGAGTTTGGAATTCAATTGAAAAGGCAAGATATATATTGTGCACAGAACAGCAAATCCTCTAAGAGAGGTTGGCTTCCACTCCTAGAAGCCAAATGATTAAAAAAAAAAAAAAGTGGTAGTTGCTAAATGCTACAGGGGCTCAGCTGAGGGACCAGAGTGAGGGCAAGGCAGGGTTGGTGATGGAGGTGTGACTTGAAGGAGGAAGTGGGATTTGGGGAAAGGAAGAAGCAGGAATTCCAGTGTCTGCTTTTAAAATCTCTGTTTTACCACCATGAGATGTCACCCCACACCTGTCGGAAGGGCTTATTTCAAAAAGGCAAGAAATAACCACTGTTCACAGGGATGTGGAGAAAAGGCAACCCTTGTGCACCGTTGGTGGGAATGTAAACTGGTGCAGCCACTGTGGAAAACACTACGGAGGTTCCTCAAAAATTAAACATAAAATGACCACAGGATCTGGCAATTCCACTTCTGGGTATTTATCAGAAGAAAACAAAAACACTAATCTAAAAAGATATGTGCACCCCTATGTTCATTGCAGCATTATTTATGATAGCCAAGATATGGAAGCAACCTCAGTGTTCGTTGATAGATGGATGGATAGAGATGTGGTGTATATATATATACAATGGAATATTACTTGGCCATAAAAAAGAATGAGATCTTGCCATTTATGATAACATGGATGGACCTAGAGGGTATTATGCTAATTGAAATAAGCCAGACAGAAAAAGATAAATACTATGTGATCTCACTAATATGTCGAATCTAAAAAACGAATGAACAAAAGACAGAAACAGACTTGTAAATATGGAGAACAATCTGGTGGTTACCAGAGGGGAAGACTGGGAGAGGGAGGATGGGCAAAATATGTGAAGGAAATTAAGAGGTACAAATTTCCAGTTATGAAAGAAATACATCATAGGGACATAAAGTACAGCGTAAGGAATATAGTCGATAATACTGTAATAAGGTAGGGACAGATGGTAACTAGACTTATCAAGGTGATTTCATAATGCATACGAATGTTGAATCGCTATGTTGCACACCTGAAACTAACATAATATTGTATGTTAACTATACTTCAATAAACAAAGGAAAGAAAAAATAAGAATAAAAATAAAACATAAAGTCTCTGGGTTTTTCTTCAAATTTTTATTTAAATTCCATTACGTAAAGTCTCTGTTTTATTTTATTTTTTTATTTTTTTAACGTTTTATTTACTTTTGAGACAGGGAGAGACAGAGCATGAACAGGGGAGGGTCAGAGAGAGGGAGACACAGAATCTGAAACAGGCTCCAGGCTCTGAGCTGTCAGCACAGAGCCTGATGCGGGGCCCGAACTCACGGAGTGCGAGATCTTGACCTGAGCCGAAGTCGGCCGCTTAACCGACTGAGCCACCCAGGCGCCCCGTAAAGTCTGTTTTAAACTGCACCTTGGCAAAGGAGCAGATGTCTGCCACCAACACTTTCAGCATACCCCAAGATGCTTCCTTTTTTCTGGGCCTTCCCAAACTTCAGAAGGGCGACTCAATCCATAGTTAAATGTCCAAGAACCCCTTCAAAAGGACGAATCGACGGTCAAACGATGATTAGGAACCACTGTTCGCGTCAGGTCTAGGCAAACCCTACCCAGGGGTCCCCTAGCCTTGGTGGGCTGAGAGGACAAGGGTAACCCTCAGGAAAAGTCCCTTCCCTGGATCAACCAAATGCAAGGTGTTGATCTTGTTTGGACCCTGCTTTGCGACAACATCTGTAAAAGTCCATTTGTAAGACAAATGAGATTTTAACTTAGGCTCGGTATTTGATGATGTTAAGGAAATACTATCAATCCTCTTATGTGATAATGTAATTATGATTATGTTTTTTTAAATTTTTTTTTAACATTTATTTATTTTTGAGACAGAGAGAGACAGAGCATGAAAGGGGGAGGGGCAGAGAGAGAGGGAGACACAGAATCGGAAGCAGGCTCCAGGCTCTGAGCCATCAGCCCTGAGCCCAACGCGGGGCTCGAACTCACGGACCGTGAGATCGTGACCCGAGCTGAAGTCTGACACCCAACCGACTGAGCCACCCAGGCGCCCCTGGTTATGTTTTTTTAAAGAGCTTTATCTTTTAGAGATGTATTCTGAGGGGCACCTGGGTGGCTCAGTTAAGCGTCCGATTTCGGCTCAGGTGACCATCTCATGGTTCGTGAGTTCAAGCCCGGAGTAGAGCCCTGCGCTGACAGTGCAGAGCCTGCTTGGGGTTCTCTCTCTCCCTCTCTCTGCCCCTCCCGTGCTCATGCTCTCTCTCCCTCAAAATAAATAAATAAACTTTAAAAAATGTATTCTGAAATATTTACAGATGAAATTACATGATATGTGGGATTTGCTTCAGTATAGTCCAATGTGGGCTGGGCAGAGGGTGGGGAAGGATGAAACAATATTGGCTATAAATTGATAATGCTTGGAGCTGGATGATGGGCTCATGGGAGTTCATCGTACTTTTCTACTTCAGTATATGTTTGAAATTTTCAATAATAAAATTCCTCACTTAATATCCCTTGCTCTCTCTACAGACAAGGTAACAATAGCTTAGACTTATTTGACACGTCTGGTTTTCATTTACATCAAATAACTCTTTTGATCCCTTCAATACCCGAGTTGGGCAGTTGGGAAATTTTGCTGATGAGGTGAGGAAACAGAAAAAGACAAAGGTCCACGGAGGCCTTGACATGGAGAGAGGATGTTTCTGTCAGCCAGGCATTTTTGTAGCTCCTCCTCAGTATTCAATCTCCTGTCAACCCATCCTTTCTTCTCCCTATCCAGGGAAACACTATTGCCAAAGTCTCTGGGGATCAACGCTGTGACGCGGACCCATCCATGATGACTGAGTGCTGAGGCAGCCATTTTTCTTATTCCAGCCTTCCCTAACTTGCTTTTTCCATCCCTTTTGATTGTTCCTTTTCTCCTTCCTGTTTTCTGAGTCAGTACCTCCCCTTTGTCCTTCAGGCTGGCCAATGATTTCAATGTCCCATGTCCTCAGGACTCACTTCAGAAGATCTTCTAATGTCTGAAGGGCTGGCCTCAGGTTTCCTCCAAACTGATGGGCTCTGCACCTCCTCCCAGCCTTGCTAGTCTCTTCCTTCAAACTTAGCTTGGGCCAACTCACTGACAGCAACAACCACCTCCAAGTCAGGGCCTCCCCACTCTTCATGCTTCTCTTCCTGGATCCCACATTTTTACTTTTGAGAAGGGTTTATTGAGCATTTACTACATGCCAGGATCTGTGCTAAATATCTCTGTGTGTTATTTCATTGAATCTGCCTAACAGTGAGGTGGGCATTATTATCTTAGGTTCAGAGAGGTTACAGAGCTTGCCTGGGGTGGCAGAGCTAATGTTCAAGCCAGTCGGCCGGTCTCTGCAGAGAGCACCGAAGGCTGGGTGAAGTGAGTAGCAATCAGGTTAGGACTAGAACTGCAACCGGACATTAGGAGATAGAAGCTCTCCTTCTGAAACAGATGTGTGGTAATTGGCGTCATTTAGCCTCCCTGAGCTTCACTTTTGCCATATTAAATGTGTGGTTTGGAGAGGTAGGGACAGTACAGTCTCTTATGAGAAGCTGTACAACACAGTGATGAAGCGTGTGGACTCAAATGTTAGTTCTGTCAGTTGTGAAATCATGTGACCGAATCACCTCTGTCTCAGTCTCCTTATCTCTGAAATGGGTGTGATGATACCAGTGTCCATCTCACAGAGTTATGATGAGAACTCATTGGTACAGGTCGAGTATTTCGTGTCCTGCTGGCATACAGCAACATCAGTCATCATTCGTGTGATTTTAAATTATTATTAATGGTCTCTTCCATCAAAATTATATTATTTTAGGATGCATTAGAACTTTTAGAACTGTTGTTAACATAGCCAGGATTTTCACGTTTAGATATTAGGAGGTACGGGCTCTTGTCTTTCATAAGGAGAAAAAAAGTCTCCCCTCTTGTACAGTAATTCATTTCTTTCAAAGCACATGCACATAGAGTCCTTCAAAAGATTTTGTTTAAGTTTATTTGTTTACTTTTGAGAGAGAGAGCACGCGCAAGTGGGGGAGGGGGGCAAAGGGTGAGAGAGAGAATCCCAAGAAGGCTCCACCCTGTGAGCGTGACTCAGGGCTCAGTTTCAGAACTGTGAGATCATCACCTGAGGGGAAATCAAGAGTCGCACACTTAACTGACGGAGACACCCAGGCGCCCCTATGGTCCTAATTAGTACCTGATAACTCTCCGAAACTGGTCATGAAAGTACATTTAAACAGCCGCTCACGGCGATCAATGCATTTGAACTCATGTCACGCATTTTGGCCCCACTGTGAGGCAGGCGATGCCAATCAGAGATGAGGGACTTTCACTCAGCCAAGGTGACCTGCTCCAGATCACACATTCATGGGTAGAAGAACGAGCAATGAAATTGAAAGATCCTGATCCCAGTTTAGAGATCTTTCCGGAAAGAAATCTGTATTCTGCAAAGTACTTTGTGCTTATACATGTGTTGGGCCCCCATAGACCTGAACCGGAACTTGGAGTGGAATTCTCCAGGTGGCAAACATCTTTCTTCTATAACCAAGGACATAACCGGTCCCCGTCTAGAATGGAATCCCAGTGTGCACATGAAAGTGGGTATGGAGGATCACTGCTACCTCGCAGAGAGTGAAAGAAGTGAGGGCCCTAGGGTCAGAGAGACCCCAGTCCTCATCCCTACTCTGGCACTCAACTAGTTTGATGGCCCTGGGAAAATCACTTAAAATTCTCTAAAACTGTCTCAAAAATGGGGATGAGCATAACCGCCTCATAAGGAAGCTGTAAGAATTGGCACTAATATGTGGAGGCATCAAATAGGCATTGGATAGATGGCAATTTAAAAAAAAAGAAAAAAGAAAAAGCCTTTTTTTTTTTTTTCTTCTTCTCCAAAAGGCCAGCATGGCTGACAGTCCCAGCTTCTGGTTTCACTTCTGATTCTCCGGGACGCTGGCTCGAAGAAAGGCAGCAGGCAAAGCAGACAGGTGACTTCAAGTCATGAAACATATATTCTCACCTTCAGCACCCGCTGTTTTTAATGACTAACCCCCCCACACCCCCATACAGCCATCATTTAGCAAATACCAGGGCTAGTTATTAATTTAAAAACATGTTCAGCCTGTGCTTACTGAAACTGCCATTTCCCCCTCGGGAATGAGTTTTTAGTTATGTTTTTAAAATTAGCTGGCGCTTGAATTTCATTTTCCATCCAAGCTTCCCTGTTATCTGTAAGGTCACAGAAACACGTAGGCCGCGGACAGTCCAATCCCAGATATTAGGCTCTTGGAATTAAAAGCCGAAATAAGTAAATAAAGAGAGAATGCCCAGGGATTTTTCAGAGCAGAAAGCCGGTCCTCGGCGAACTGAGGGAGCCAGGTTTCCTCCTTAAGAGCTTCTTCCTTTACACTTGGAGGTGCAGGCTGAGGAAAAGGAGGAGGAAGAGGAGGAGAAAGGCCTATGACCTATATCTTCAAGGTCTGTCTCTTCTGCTCTCAGCAACAGGAAAGAATCAGAATGCATTCTGGAGGAAGAAGAAAAACCCCAAGCGCTGATTGTCCCTTTAAGCCATTCCAATCACAGGCTCGCGGTTAAAATAATGCTCACCTACTGCGTTTCCAACTGGGCCATCTACCTTTTTCGCTTGGCGGGGTCAGGCCCAGTCAAGCCTGATGAGGCTGCCACAGGCCCCGTGAGCTGTGCTACAAGGCCGGGCTACACCTGTTTATCGCCGAGTCACTTCATTTCCCTTCCCCTCCTCCCTGCTTGAAAAGGAGCATTAATTAAACCGGTAAACAAGCCGGCTCCCATTCTAAATCAGAGCTGCAGGCAACGGAGAGATAACTTGGGCTCCGGAGAAGAGGGATTTTCAGTTAATTTATGGAATTCACCGTCACTCTCTCTCTCTCTCTGAGCAGCCAGCTCCCCGCTTAACGGGGGAAATTGAAGCAGACAGCCTTTGTCTAAACACTTCTTTTGCCCAGAATATCTTAATTTTTCTATTTGAATGTTTAATAAGGTTTGGGGTGCTTCTTCTTTTTTAATTTTAATGGTGCAGACGTTTGGGTGTTATCACTCGGCTGGTGGCTGTAGGGCGTGCGTCCTCCTGGGCCGTGGAGGGAAGGGCCAGGTTGTTGTTTGTTTGTTTTTTTTTTTTCAAGCTGGGCTCCGACAGCCTGCGAAAGAAGGACGCTGGGGTTGGGGGGAAATTTCGGGGGGGGGGGGGGCGTCTCCAAGTCAGGGCAGCCCAGAAACGCTTCGCCCACAGGCACGCCCTTTCCTCCTTTCTGTTCCCAACGCCGTCGGTGCCCGCAGGCGCCCCGGGAACGCGGCCCGGGCCCCGCGCCCGCTTTCTTGCTCTCCCACCTTCCGGAGCACCCTGGGCAGTGCTCCCGGCGAGGCCCGACCACCCCGCGCGCGCACGCGGCCCCAGCGGCGTCTTGGGGGATCCCTCTCCGCCCGAGGGCTGGGCCACCGCTCATTTCCGGCCGCTGCTGCGAGAACCCTGCGCTGCCTAAATTAATTTCTCCAAGAAGGGGGCTGCGCGCGTGCATTATTCCCACACTGATATCCAGAATTCCACCGTCTAAGCGGGAATTCCATTGAAATTGTCGTTTTCACAAGATTATAGACAGTCCAAGGAAAAACCCTCCGTAAATCTTTGTCATTTCCAATATAAACCTTCGTAAAAAAACACAGGAACGTCTTACACATATTTCAAGGCAGCCTGCTTTTCCGGGTGGCATATCCAGTAATCATGTTGACAAATTAATGGTAGAGAATTAGTTGTACATTAAAGATTTAAATTATATTATGCAGCACATTGTCATAAAGTGATATAAAACAATAGGAAAATAAATGTAAATTAATTCCAGTTACTGACATGTAAAACACCAGACTGACATCTGTACACTCAGCGGCGCGCTCAGCCGCCGGGGCGCAGCGCGGAGCGCGGCGGTGCCTTCCCAGAGCAGGGGAAGGGGCCGCGCGGCTCGGCGCGCCAAGGGTTAAGTGGCGCCGATCGCCGCCTCCCCTGGCTCCCCTCCCCTGTGCGCCGATTTTCAGGCCCGCCGAGTCGCCCGAGAAAGTTTTCAATTCGACGAGGCTGGAGCATTTCAGGGGCTGAGCTCCTTAGAAAGCTTCAGGGCCCCTGAGGGCCGACTTGCTGGGAGGGGGCGGCCTGCCCCGTTCTGGACACGCTAATTACAAGGATTCTGTTTCCCGGGTCTGAAGGAATGCATTACCTGCAGCAAAGGAGGCACGGCCTCTCGGGAAGGCCCCGAGAGGAAGCTGAATGCCCCAGTGAATTCCAGCCCCATCCCTAGGTTTATACCCACAACCCCAGCCCATGCTGAGGGACTAATCGCTTGGCCATTGTCAGGGCTGTTGTCCAATCAGCCTCTGAATAGCAAAACTTCACAATGCCGAGTATGAATTAGAGGGGAACAAATGTGGATGCAGACTTTTTTTGCAACAATACCTAACTGAGCCTTTCAGACAGGACAAGGGACGCACAAAAGCTCGACGGAAATTGGAGTAACTTTTGGAGGCCCTTGTAAGCTCCCGTCAATAAGCGCCCGCTCCATAATGGCGGCATGGGCCTCCCCCAGCAACCCCCCTTTTCTGTGGGATGGATCGATTGTTCATGGGGTGGGGGGGGGGACATTGTCATAAAAATTGGGCATTTTTGTTGTCCTTGTCTTGGAAACGGTGGCTGTCTGTTGAACAGCGCCAAATGGATTCGTCTCCTTTTTATGCGAATTGTACATTTGGTCATACGGACAAAGTCCCCTCCCTCCCTCTGCCCACCCCCAAAAGAACAGAACAGCTTCTTGAGCTATACAAATGTCAGGTCTCTGTTTTAAAATTTAGCTTTGTTTACCCAACAGAATGGAATTCATTACTATGTAAAAGTGGTTCCATTTTCTGATCTTTTTATTCAAAATGTTGAGAGTATCAGAAAGCTCATTTGAAGGTCACAGGTTTATGTATCTATTCTCCTAAGTGTTTTAGAAATTCATATGGAGGACACAAAAGGTGGAAAATGTGAAAACATACTGTTCATTGTTTATCCTAACCTTGCCATGGTTATTAGATAAATGAGTGTAGGGGGAAAAAAATGGCATTAAAAGCCACTGTGAACTGGGAATTTTTTTTTCCCCTGAAGACTGTTAATTTTAGCCCTTGATCTGTAAAGGTCAATTTCTAATTCTTTTTACTGTGCAGTTTATATAACTTCTGCATTTGAAGTCTATAAAAAGCTTTTGCAGACTTTTCATAATGTAAGTAGCAATTTATTTCATTACGGTTTGAATTTTTTATGTAATTCCTATGGACATTTTGATGAAATTGTCAGGCTTAAAAGCTGTAGTGCTTTTCATTTGGGGGTGTGTGGACTTTTTTTTTTTTTTTTTTTGCTTGGATCCATTCTTGCTGGATAATTTAAAATTAGTAGATTAATCAGTTCAGTGATTTAAAAGACCACACTTTGGTTGGAACAAGGTCTGAGGCAAAATCATTTTATTTTATTTTATTTTATTAGTAAATGATTTAAAAGGCCTTTTCAACTAGTTATCTGAAGCCGATATTTAACTGTTACTTATTCCACTAATTTCTATCTTTTGTTAAAAGAACTTTCCAGCCTAAATCTCCTCGCTCTGTCCCATGCTAATTGCAGCTTACATTATATAAATGGCTTTGTAAAGAAAACTATAACTCTGAGCCTTGAAAGTTGGGTGTTTCTATTTGCTCAAACTTGATGCACTTGTTTGGAGAGGGTCATTGCAGGGAAAGCTGTGTAGCCTGTAAGAATGTCCTGGATAACAAGCTTAAACAGAACCTTTTGTTGTGCTTAGTATTCTCAGGACTCCAAAATGAGGCCTCCTTTTTCTAACCGCGGGCTGAAGTGGTTCATTACTGCTGTTTCCTCCGCCAGGCCAGGGCTCAGCCATTCCCACTACTGAAGGTCTGTAACTTCCTTAAAAAGGAAGAAGGAAAACATGGCCCAGAAAGGTCTTGTTAGCACTTCCTATGTGAAATTAGCAGCTTTCTAAAAGGTACAACTCCAATTACCTCACATTGTGGAGGCGAGTACAAACTCAACAATACGCACAGCCTAGCAAGTGACATTCTGTCTTTCTAGAGTTACTTCCCTAATTAGGAATGAAGAAGCTCTATTCTGCTGAGTGCATCTATTTACAGTGGCCACAATGCTTTAACTTGAGCATCCTTCTCAAAGCCCAGTGTTAAAAAACACAAGTGCTCTTTTCGCCGAGCAGGCTATGGTGAGGCGACACATTCCTAACGGTTACGCCCTCGGAAAAAAAAAAAAGTGTAGCCGCTTTGGCAGGATTGTTAACACTTCAGGATTCATTTTCCACAATGACGCCCCTGCCCAGAGAGCTCTGGGAATTACAGTGGACAATGGGGAGGCATTCTTAGGAGGGTCTAATGATGGAATAAAAAGAAAAATATTTATTGCTTTTGACAGTTCCACAAGGGGCAAAAATCCTTGTCGTGGGTAAAGTTTCCCTAGCTGTTGGAGGAAGGCGGCTCACGGGGACTCAAACAGTTCCACTTCCTTTGTTAGGAGGCTGAGTCCCAGGGCCAAGCTGGGAAATTAAAGATTAAGTTCATTAAGGTAAGATAATTGTGCGGAGGCATTGTTGTTGATACAGGTGGAGCGATGGGGGCTGGGGTAGGAAGCCCATTTACATGGAGGGACGACCCATTAAACAGGCTTAACAGATGTGCAACACAAATATGTTTATTATTTGTCTGATGGCTGACCTAGGCTTTCGCTGTTTCATTAGTCAACAGGCCCCCACCAGCGGAGAGACCGGACTCCCTGCCGGGAAGCAGGTGGAAGAGAAGAGAAGAGAAGGCAGTCTCCGGAAAAGAAAGATCCAGTCCCGTGGGCCCTCCTCTGCCTCCGCTGCACGTCCCCACGTCTAAGTTCCCTTCTGTCCCTGTACCCACCTGACGGGACCAGCCCACCCTGGATGGGTGGAGGGGACAATGCTCTCCCAGCTGAGGTGTGTCTTTGGGTCTTTGTGGAACTGACAGGAGGTGTTGGTGCAGAACACAATGGATGCCCCTTTTAAAGAAGGTGTTGGACTCTCTCTCTGGAATCTGGTGATTGAGTTTCCAGTCAGGGACTTTATCAAACGCTTTCCTTCCCCAGTTACCTCCTCAGAAACTGACTACTTTGGAACTCTGGGTGGCCTTTCAATTCCTTCTTCTGGGGGGAAAAGCAAAACAAAACCAAGCATGACTCCCCCCCCCCACTACACACACACACACACACACACACACACACAGATACGTTCTCTGCTTTGTTATTGCAAACCGTGTTTGTCTTTGTGAGGAAGAGCTCCTCCCCTGCCCCTTCCCTAACTTGGAGACCCATAAATACAGAGAACTTGAAGAAGAAAACACTGTAAAGCAGCATGGTGGAATTCTTGTGAGCATGGGGTCCACCTGTGCGATTTGTTTGAGGGGAAGAAGGTGGACGGGGAGGTACCCAGAGCGTGGTCAAATGGCTGAGAATGTGTCTGGTGCACTGCTCAAAAAAATCATTCCCCCACAAGCCTCCCTGCCTTCCTTTCCCCGTGTCTTGGGATAAGGAGAAAGACCTTCTTTACTTTTGGTGGGGTCAGTAATTCTGTTTCTGCTGAGGAGCTGAGAAATGCTGTCAGACTTGGAGATGTCTTTGATAACAGATATCCTGAAAGTGGAGTGCTTGTTTATTTGCATGATAGGGTCACTTATTCTACAAAAACTCACCAGCTTTCTTTCCTTTCCCCTCCCGCCCTCCCTCCACCCCCCCCCCCCCCCCGAGGAAAATAAACAGGTCATAATGATTTTGGTAAATAGAATTCTTTTTAAAGCCACCTGATCATGGGGAGATATTCTGAGAAGACCCTAGGATTTAGTTTAGTGTTGGTGTGTGAAAAAAGACTTAATTTTAGAGAGGTTTTAATACACACACACACACACACACACACACACATACACACACATGTACACACATCACGTGGTGAAAAGATTTTTCAGGAGTTAAGAATAAACATGTTTTGATTCCTTCAGGCTCCATCATGTTGCTGTATTTATTGTTATTTTCCTTTAAAGGAAAGGTTACAGTAGAGTGTTGATTTCCTTCAGGCTTCCAGGCATCTGTAACGTGGAGTGAAATGGAGAGTCTTTTAGTTATTTTCGTAGATCATATCAGAGAAGTTTCTGAATAAAACATTCTCAGTGTAAGGTGTTTATTGGTTCGGACAGAACTGGAAATAATTCTGAAACAAGCAAGCAACACGTCCCAAACGTCTTGGCGGTTTTCTCCTCTGTGCTTATGTCAGGGTTCCTTTTTATTTATTTCTATAAAGTGTCCTTTGTCCTTGAGAATGTTGAATGGACTTCTTTCAAAAGTTATCAGAGACCGGTCTGATAAATCAGACGAGAAATTAGGAACATCTGAGTTATTTTCTAAGATGGGTTAATGAAGAGATGAGGATTTGCATTTTCTTTTAAAGACCTAATGAGCAAGCCAAACGGATGAGGGAGGAAGGCTCGCAGGCTGTCACATTGTGATTTATCAGAAAGCAGAAGGGAAAATTTGATACAGACAAGATTCCAAGCTGCGGCTTACTCGAAATGTGTTAACTTTTTGAAAACAAGTGTGCAATCATTGGCCTTTTACAAAAAAGATACAGCTTGCAAACCTCATGCGATGTCCTCGGAACTGAAGCATTTATCTCCATAAACGGCCCTGTAACGGAAAAGAAAAACTGTTTTGTCTATGATCAGAAAATATTGCTTCCTAAACTAGTGGAAGCTGCATTTGTATTTGCAGCCCTACTGAATCGAGATTACTAAAACCTTTTAAATGAGAGGCTTTTTCTTTACTGCTTAAAAAAAGAAGCTTGTCACATTGTCATCTAAGAAGGGAAGCCTCATTTTTGAAATGATTTGTATGTTTCACGTTCTCAGAAGGATCACCCTGAATTTGGAACTGAGGTTAAAGTTGGTGAAAGGACAGGCGTGTCGGGATGGGGCCACATTTCTCTACGAACTTGGAAAATTTCTCGAATGGGGAAGAAACTCGGGGCTTCTTCACCCTGCCCTTTCCAGCGTGCTGGGGGCCATGAGTTCCACAAACAGGAACAGCCAGGGAGGATGATGTAAAACCCTCTAGATCCTCCCCCCCAAGCCCTGAGTGCTTCAAATATTTCAGGCTATTTGCATCACAATTTCTGGAAATTCTGTTGGAACTTTTAAACTGTATCTAGTTAATAACGATTTTTTATACTTCCTACTCGTAAGAAATATTTATGGGCTCTTTTTATTTGTTGCAAATACTTTATAGTTGTTATGAAAATATGAGAGTATACCATGTTGCATTTTAAGGAAAGCTGTCAGGTTGCTCTTCCCTGGTTTCTGCCGTTAGTGTTATTGTTATTCAGGTGGAATTTCCATAACCCCAAATCAACCACTTCGAAGTGGACAGTGCAGTGGCATTTCGGGCATTCACAATGTTGTGTCTGTAGTTCGTTTTTTAGTTATAATTTCTCCCAGTTGTAGAATCAGCGACAAGTCTTTGGAGAAGACTTCTTAAATATCGATATTCACTCAACAAACATTTGTGGAACAGATTTTTCCAAGAGTGGTGCCAGGCTAAGCCCTGTTGTGGGTTACAAAGATGAAAAGGAACAGTCATGCCCTCGAGACATTTGTTTTAAAAAATCATTGAAGATGTGCTGCTGGCACCCACAACTGTAGTCAGGGAATATTTACTGATTTTATTAATAAACTTTATTCAGCCCCACAGAGTTTTAGCATCCTAAATCATCAAGAGTTGCTCATCAAACTATAAGAGGCAGAGACTAGTTACTATACAATTTTTCTCAGAGTGATTTCATTTTCTCTGACATGTTCCAAAGGTTCCAAAACCGGAAATATTTTGTTCAGCATGTTCACTTAGAGGAACGTTTATCCTGAGTGGGTCTATCATTTCAATGTGAAATTCTCTGTGTAGTGTTTCAGCACACTGCAGCCTGGGCAGCGATGGAAGTTTCTGGAGAAGGCTCCACAGGCATATCAATTGCTTCCCCTCGCTGGCAAAGCCCTGTGTGTTTCTCAGGGGCCTTGAAGGCAAATGGTGACGGTAAACTAAGGCCAATGGCTCAGCCCGCTGTGGGTAACAATAAAGGTCACGAAACCAAGAACGCATGGAGCCTAACCTAGATTTTAAAGGTTGAAATTGCTTAGTATAGAAAAACCATGATCCATCTGTTAAAATGTTTCTCGTTTTCTTGAAAAAATATTTCTCCTTCAAATACAACCTGTAGTTTGCCGTGGTAGTGGTGGTGATGGTTTGGTGAGAGTCAGCTCAGAGGAAACATGACAAAGAAAGAGTCTCCTTAAGGTTACGTTACCAGCTTTGGAATGTTTTCTTTGGCATAGAATGTAGGAGAAGTATGACAAATCAACAACCATTTACGGAGCTCCCTTTCAGCCAAGGCGGGTACCAAGTTTCCTTTACGAGGAAGAAAGATGGCAGTCAAAGGGTCCAGTGTTTAGAGCTTAATTGTTGGGGGGTTCCAGTGTCGGTCCGGCCACTTTCTCGCTGTGTGCCTTTTGGCAAGTCACTTCTCTGCTCTGAGCCTAAATTCTTTCTGCAGCAGCCACCACAATAGTCTCGCATGGTCCCCTGGGAGGATCAGCAGTGGTGTGATGTTAAATCACATCCTCCGTGCTCAGTAAATCATTAATTGCCAAGACAAATACACACGTCAGTCCTGCTTGCCATGCCTTTCAGCCCAAGCACGGAGTCTGACATTCTACCAGGGAAAACAAAGTACCCTTTGGTGTGAGTTTTGCAAATCATCAAGCATCAATTTAGTGTATGATTGTGTGTGTGATGTCTGGGGAGATCATGTTGAAAGCTCTCTCTGGAGGGAGGGAGGCTTCAGGATTAGTATTTTGAATGGGAATGTCTAGAATCAGTGGCTTTGACTGTTGAATACCATCTCTTGCTTCCACGGAAAGCTTACAAATATCACCTGAAAAATTATTTCAATTTGCCATCGGACTGGAACTATCAATTTACACCTGAAATGTGTCAAAATGTTGGGTATCTCTATAATGATAAAAATGATTGGAATTGCCATGTTTAATTAAAATGTTAATCCACTGTCATTTTACATGATCTCTATTTATAGAGGATTTTCTATTTGCTGTTAGGACATTTTATTATTAAATGAAAACCCTGCTGTTTAGCCAATGGCTGCTGCTGACTTAAGGGAGAGGTGACAATCTGCTAGAGGTGAGAAGAGGTGACCCTTTCATCAGGAGAATGTCTCTTATAGTTGAAGGAGAGATTGCACGAGAGAGCTGGAAAGACCTCCCTGTCTCTAAATCTTGCCAGCCTGGTCCCTGATGTTTAAAATCTTTTAACAATAGATCTGGCTAAAATGTAAATGCTTTGGGGGGAAAAGGAACACTCGAGTTCGGATTCACAAAAAGGTGCAAAATGCTTGATACCCCAGCCCTTTTCTGAGGGTGGGTGGGAGAAAGGAAATTACCCTCACTGAATTTATAATTTTGCTGAAAATGACCATGAATCAGAGGGACTTCCAAGGAGTGCGGAGGAGGGAAGGAGAGTCTGAATTTTTAATCTTAGGAAATGATATCTCTGCTTTCTTGTCCAGAGTATAAGTAAGTACAAGACCAGTCTCTGTTAAGGTAGAAGAGCAGATCTCAGGGTCTGCACTCAGGTTCCTTGGAAAGGACTCTGAATAACCACGAAAGTCTCTGCTTGGTGTGGACGTGGTCTTAGATTGGATTCAGCCCATCCTCACTGGGTTACTTGCCCAACCTACCTTCCCAAATGACTTGGGCTTGAGGGATATCTCCTGCATAAGGCCCCTTTCCCCCCATCTCTAGCCACCTTGACCCTAACCACAGCTTGACCCTAACACACAGCTTCTGACTCCTCCTTCCCATCCATTGGTCAGCTTCTGGCTCCTCCTCCTCCTCAGCCATTGGTCAGCTTCTAACCCCCCCCCCCAGCCATTGGTTACCTTCTGGCTCCTCCTCCCCAGCTGTCTATGACCTGCTCCTCAGGCTCTTTGAGCTCCGGATCCTCTAGATACACCGTCTCCAGGGATTTGATTTCTGGGGTAGCAGCTCCACAGCAGACACATTCCACCCACTTCCCAGATGAGCCTTTGCCCTGGCACCACTCTGTGTATCATCGATGCTTTCTTCCTTGGCCTTCAGGACAACTCCATAGCAGGTGGCATTGAAGCATCTCAACCTCAGGACTGGACTTCTCCTACAGGAGCCGCTGGGCCTAGGAAGCTCCTAGAGAGCCCTGCCTTTCCTGTAGTTTCTGTCTGTCCTGCTTAAAGTTCTTCCTCCATCTCTCTCAGTCCAATTCTGCCGAAGGAATACCTCCTGTCTCATGCCCTCTCTGACTTCCCAGCCTTCTCTGGAGAATGACTTTTTTTTTTTTTAACTGCAAAAACATATAACATAAAACTTACCATTTAAACTTTTTATTATGTGTACAGTCCAGTGGCATGAAGTATATTCACAATGCTTTGCAGCCATCACCACCATCCATGTCTAGAACTATTTTGTCATCCCCCAGAGAAACCCTGTATCCGTTCAACAAGAACGTTCTCTCTTCCCCTTGCCCCTTGGAGGCTCTAACTCACTTTGGGTCTTTATAAATTTGACTACCCTCGATACCTCATATAAGTGGAATCATAGTACATTTGTCCTTTAGAGCCTGGCTTATTTCACTGAGCATAATGCTTTCAAGGTTCATTCGTGTTGTATCAGAATCTCATTCCTTTTTGAGGCTGAATAATATTCCACTGTATGCAAGTATCACATTTGTTTGTCCATCTTTCTATGGCGGACATTTGGGTTGTTTCCACCTTTTGGCTACTGTGAATAATGCCGCTATGAACACGGGTGTACGAGTGTCTCTTTGAGTCCCTGCTTTCAATTCTCTAGGTATGTAGCTAGATATAGAATTGCTGGATCATAGATGGTAATTTTATGTTTAACCTTTGAGAACTTGTCAACTAAAAATCACTTTTATGACACATTTATGTGACACATTTATGGTTGACCAAATGCTGGCCGTTTTATTAGCTTCTCAGAGCAAGGAGACAGACACTGTTATGAACATCACCTTTATTCAATTCCAGAAGATGAAGTTCAGAGAGGTTCAGTGACTTGATCAGGGTCACTCAACACATCGATGGGGACTTTGGCCTCAGAACAAAATCGTGTGACTGGGGTGCCCATAGACTTTCTGATGCTGTGGGCCACACCTCAGTGGTCCCTCGTTGCTTTATCCACACAGCGAGAATGAGCCTTGAGTCATGTTTCTTGACTCCCAGCCTGTCAACCTCAAGAGTGCTATGTCCTGGTTATTTTTGTCTCTCTAGTATACGCAAGGTCTGGTACATGATAGGCTCTCAATAAACGTCAGTTAAATGGATAAATGAATGAATGGGTTCTTGGTGAAAAGAGGGACGTGCCACAACAGAGAAAGGGCCAAGAGGGCCTTCGTGTTTTGCCCCAGACATGCAGCAGAGCTGAGGTTTCTGTGCAGGTGGTGACCTCTGCTCCTTCACTCATCTGGAATGTCACTTCTTGCTCGGCTTTTCCTAACCCGGGACATTCCTGCTCAGGGTGCTTTGATAGTCACTTCCTCTCTACCTCCCAGGCTGGACTGTAGGCTCCCTGAGGTCAGGCACTCGGTCTATCACCCCAGCATGGAACACAGTGCCAGGCACAGAGCACAGGTGCTTGGTATATAATTATAGACTGAATGAATTTTGCAATGAAAGGGCCTCAGGAATTTGCTCTTTTTTCCCTCACTCATGCAGGGATGGGAGGGTAGTCGGATAGAATACAGGATGCCCAGTTAAATTTGAATTTCAGATAAACGATGAACACTTTTCTTTAATGTACTACATGCTCATACTAAAAAAGTATTCGTTGGATATCTGAAGTTGACATTGAACCGGGCGTCCTGTATTTTTGGCAACACTCGTCACTAAGTACTTCTTCCCACATACTGTCATATCACCGACCTCCTCAGACATGCTAAGGAGAGAGTAGGAAACAGGTTTTCCAGAGCTGAATTGCTAATTATCTTTTAGTCTTAAAAGTGTAAACGGGTGCGTTTTTTTCTAGAATGGAGACAATCCTACACCGGCAGCAATTTCATTCCCATTTGAAATCGTAGCTTCTGCGTCCTCTCAGGTAGTTCTGCTCTGTTGTTAAAATATTTCCAGTGTCTACTCTGGCTTTGGCTAACCCTGGCACCCAAGCCATTCCCTCTGGAGATGTATGTGCCTGTAGTCATTTGAGACATTCCCCGAAGGCTGACATCTAGGGGTCTCACTCCCTGGCAGGCTAACTATCCTGATGTGTGCAATTTATTACACTCATGTTTCTGAAGGTTCTTTCGGGTGTGACTGTCCTATAATCCAGAACTTCCTGCCTGAGTCTTAATTGGAGACTTGACTTGGTTTCCCCATAAGCCCGTTTTTGTTTTTGTTTTTGTTTTTAATGTTTACTTTTGAGAGAGAGAGAAAGAGAGCATGCAGCCCAGGGCTGCACGTGAGCAGGGGAGGGGCAGAGAGAGGGAGACAAGAGAATCCAAAGCGGGCTCTGTGCTGACAGCAGAGAGCCCGATGTGGGGCTCAAACTCACAAACTGCGAGAAAGCCGGTCACTCAACCGACTGAGCCACCCAGGCGCCCCCCTTCCCCAAAGGCCTGTTGTTTTTTTTGTTGTTGTTTTGTTTTGTTTTTAATTTTTTTTCAACGTTTTTAATTTATTTTTGGGACAGAGAGAGACAGAGCATGAATGGGGGAGGGGCAGAGAGAGAGGGAGACACAGAATCTGAAGCAGGCTCCAGGCTCTGAGCCATCAGCCCAGAGCCCGACGCGGGGCTCGAACTCACGGACTGCGAGATCGTGACCTGGCTGAAGTCGGACGCTTAACCGACTGCGCCACCCAGGCGCCCCCCAAAGGCCTGTTTTTAACTGTGGCACTGGCAGAAGTCACTCCCTAATGTCCCGGAGGGTCCATCCAAGTTCACCTGAGTGAGAGTCCTGGGATCAGTTCTCTTTACCAGATGTACCTCAGACTTCCTGGAATGAGGGAGGGGCAGGGGGTCCAGTGGGGAGCAGAGTCCCTGCCTCGTTGATCAGGATGGTATCTGCTGGGGCTGGGGAACTGGAGGCTGAGACCAAACTGAGGTGAAGGTGGGGGGCTGCAAGAAAGGGCCAAGAGAAGACATGAGAATCTTTCATTTGCTGTTTCCTTCTGTGGTTAGCCCCCTAAGTACTGAATTATCACACTCCTTGCTGCTTCTCTGACTCACCTAGCGGAATCTTAGGATGCTGTTACTTACGCGTCTTCTGATTCGGAGAATTTTTAAGCAGACATACAGTGGAGACTGGGGCTGCAGACCAGCTCAAACGCACTTGCAGAAGTTTGGGGTCTCCCCCAGACAAGGGCAGGGTGGGAGGAACGCGGAGAGGTTGCACAATCCAGAGATGTCTGAGTTCCTTTACCTCCAAACTGGGCATCTTGAACTTGGGAAGTTCTTGGGCTAAGGGATTGAAAGGTCTGTGTCCTTCCAGGTCCTCAGTTTCACTCACGCTCAGAGAGTAGAGAGTAGAGGCTAACCTCTGTCACCAGCTGGCCGGCAGGGGAGACTAGAGAAACTGAGGGTCTAGCACTTTGTATTCCTAGGAAGACAGATGTTGTCCAAAGTCAAGCTGGAATAGATCCAGAGTGAACAGGGCAGAGGACACCCTTGCGGAGACATTTTGGGTTGGGGAGACTGGAATGTGCACTGCTGAGTTATTCTTCGAAAGGTCTGCTCCCCTCTGGAATAGGAAATGGAATTGGCCTTATAACCTAAAATCCCAGGTTTGCGTTGGCTGTCACTCACTTGAAGAGACCTTGTGACATGGGGCCAGGCGGTTCTGGGGAAATCAGCCTACCCTGTGGGACTTGTCACAAAATCCCCCAAACTTCCCAAGCACTAGGGTTTAGGCTGAAACAGAACACCCCGTGGAGATCTCATCACCTGATGCCACATCCTGTCCCATCTACGAAGGAAGGAATTACATGGGGACAAAGTAACCTTAGGTTGTATTTTAGAATTTTGCTTTCAGGAGATACTGGAGAAGAGGTCCATGGAGATTTCATTGTCTGATTACTGCCACTTATGGGATTATATAGACGACATGTGAGTTGCCCTCTGGTCACCCAGTCAACAAGGAAGGGGCTGAGGGTTGGAGTCTGTCAGGGAGATGGCAGGTCAGGGTTTGTGGAGATTGACCCTATCAGAAGGGCCTCCTGGTGGGCCCAGAAAAACCACGTAGAGACTTCTGAACCCTCAGGAAGGACCAGAGAATGTTCCACATCCCAGGCATCTAGAAACTTGAATCTAAAAGACTGTCCCCTTCCTGGATCTGGGCATCCCCTCCCGGCAGGACCCTCTCAGCCACAATCAACAAAATATGATTATTTTGCAAAGGTCTAAAAAAATCAGATGATACGGTTTTATAATTCTCCATTCTCTTCCCTTATGGAGAGTTATATGCCTTCCAAGTTGGTCCGATGGGTGGGTTTGCTGGGAATGACGCTTTGCCAATGACATATGTGGCAGAATGAGTTGGACTAACATTGGGTGGGGAGAGGGACTATAAACAAACCAAGCCTGTGGTTGAGGGAGCCAACTGAATGAGGTGGGGAGCTCCAAAAACTACTGAGAGCAGAATCAGAACTGGGGCAAGGAGGCTGAGCAGAGGGAGTGGACGGGCCCCGGAGGGTTCTACTCCTCACTACACTCCACCCAGGCGTCTCTCCTGGGTCCCCTTCTTCCTCGCCATTTGTGTGTTGACAATGTGGGGATGGCCAGAGGGGAGCCCGCATGCTGGCCTCTTGTATAATCCGATAATTGGCTGTAATCCCTGTATGAAATATTTGGAGATCTGCCTCCCCATTAACTCCTACTTGAAGAATAATCACATCTCCACATACAGGCCTTTGGGCCAAGTTCTCCCCTCACATCGCTGAAGCTCTTATCATAGTCTCGGCTGTACCAAAGGTTTTTGTAAATGGTCCACACCCTGTTTGTTACATTTTTAACTTACCACAAAAAAAAAAAAAAAAAACCTCCATATTCAAAGGGAAGGCCTCCGCTGATGTGTTTGAGTAGACATGGGGGTAAAATTCTTGGAAGCTGACGGAAGTGGGAGTCTGTTAGGCAGAGCATGCAGGTACCCGGGGAGACCATAGAGGGTCTTGACAAGAATCCTGGGCAGAGGGGCAAAATGTTGGGAGGGAAGGAGATCCGTGTTATAGGTGTGAAACTACAGCAAGGCCTCTGGTTGTCATGGAAACAGCACTCGAAGGCTGTTTAGAGGTGGGAAGGCCAGGGTGGGAGGCCTGGTACTCTGTCTAGGAGAGAGCAACAACAAGCCACGGACAGGTATGTGCTTGAGAGTCTGGCCCTGGGGTTCGGGAGGCTCAGCGCCTTCTCTGTGAGCTGGTCTGTGACCATGGCTCAGCACCGTCTGCCTTCCGGGTGGAGACCCTCCAAGGAGAGGATGGAGGCCAAGCAAGAACGAGAGCAACTAGAGACTTCAGCGCTCAGGGCCGGTGATGCCTGTGCAAAGAAGGCCTTTCAGCCCCTGTTGCTCCTCGGCGTGGAGGAAGCTGCCCAAAGCAGGACGAGCCCCAGAGAGTTCTGGTTCAGGCTGGAACTTCGTGTTAGGTGTGATACTACGTGCTCGTGTTTCGGTACCCATTCCTTCAGGCAGAGTTGGCAGAAGAGGTGGTCACACAGTTGGTATATTTTGGGGACTACCAAAGGGCGCTTCTGTTCCCAGTCTCCTTCCAACACTTATCGCAAGGCCTGGCATCCTGCCATTTGAGTTTCCTGCCCTTGGCTCGAGCATATCCTCCTCGAGCTCTTTCTTTCCATTGCAGGTTCTCCTAGGAAGGGGTCCCATGTGCAGTCCCTGCCACCTCAGTGTGGACTCGTTTATCGAATGCTTTGGCAGGAGGCTCAGAGCCTCGGGGAGCCTGGGTTAGTAAAGGCATGCCCGGAAAAGGGAGAACATGGGAGGTGGGATGCCCCAAAAGCAAACTTGTCCACCCGTCCAGTTTGTCCATGCTCCCGACAGGGCTTGATGGGCAGCTGGGATGCTGCACTGACGGCTGTTCCCACCAACCCCTACCTCTGCTGGCTCCCGCCATGCTGGAAGGCTTCCTAGCTCAGATGGTTGAGAAGCAGGTGCTCTGAAAGGAGGCGGCTGCTACGTGGGGCATGTTTGTTTGAAGATCCCGGGCATTAGGAGGTGAAGGGAAACACTGCTCTGGTGCTTTTTTCCAGATGCTGCCGATTGTCTCTCCGGGCTCCAGACCCAGATGCCGTGCATGGGAGGTTGTCAGATTACACACAGACACCAGTGAAACTTGGATTTCAGAAGAGCAACAGATGATTATTTAGTATAAGTATGTCCCATATAGCTCATGGGGACATAATTGTGATTATTCATTGTTGGTCTGAAATTCAAATTGAACTGGGTGTCCCATATCGTTAGTGGCTGAATTTGGCAATCCCACCTGTTGTGAGCGGCTGGGATTCCCAGGTGGGCCCTGCCTTCCCTTCCTTCCACGTGGGGCTTCCAGAAGGATCAGCGATGGTTGCTCTCTCTTTCCGTCTCCCCCTCTCTCTTTCGCTCTCCTCCTCTTTCCCCTCCTGCCTCTTTCCTCTCCCTCTCCCAACTCTATCTCTCTTCAAGAACGGCCATTTTAGAGTCAGACATACCTGGATGCAATCCTGTCCCACTACCTGCTGACTGCATGGGCCTGGGCAAGTAAC
The DNA here is from genome assembly GCF_022079265.1 of Lynx rufus. Taxonomy (NCBI): domain Eukaryota; kingdom Metazoa; phylum Chordata; class Mammalia; order Carnivora; family Felidae; genus Lynx; species Lynx rufus. Next base: position 64,838,518 of record NW_025814896.1, read on the forward strand.
TCTACCTCTGTGAACTTCAGGTTCCTCAAGTAAGATGGAATGATATCGGGGCACCTGGGTGGCTCAGTCGGTTAGGCATCCGACTTCAGCTCAGGTCATGGTCTCTTGGTTCCTGAGTTCAGGCGCCACGTCGGGCTCTGTGCTGACAGCTCAGAGGCTGGAGCCCGCTTCGGATTCTGTGTCTCCTTCTCTCTCTGCCCCTCCCACCCCCCTCTCAAAAATAAAGATTTAAAAAAAATTTTTTTTAAAGCTGGAATGATATCAAGGCTGTGTGATCCCGCTGCCAGGATTGAATGAGATAATGTATGGAAAGGACCAAGTACAGCACCTGACATCATAAAACTGGCAAACAACTTCTGAGCTGTCAGCTCTCCCCTCAGACTCAGTTGTTGAGGTGCCCCCATGCCAGCAGTTCCCACCCCCATACCAAACCCAGTGCACACACTGGTACCTCTTCTGGGCGCAAAAGAGTCCCCTTAACAAACATCTTTTGTGAGCAACGGAGACTTTCCGCAGGAGAAACACGAGAGGGAAGTTAAACTACACACTTCCCAGCCAGTCGAAAAAGACATCTGAGATTTTATCCTCCTCCAATGTCTCTCTGTGAGGTTTCTTTGTTACCTCCCCCCGCCCCCCTCCCCGAACCCGCCGCCACCCCCCTCCCCCAGCCCCTGTGGTCCCCTTGACCTACTGCAGCCTCTCTTTCCCTCCCTCTCGGTGATCAAGCAAATCTGGCACTTTGTCCTATGTAGCCAATTAGCTACACACTCCATTGCTCTTGAATATTCCTTTCCTGCTTTACCCCCCTTTCTGTGTTGTTTAGCATAACATTTTCTCCAAGCAGATATAGGGCTCTCCCCAGGAGGGATTCTGGGGACCACGATGTCCTGCTTGTCCTTACTCTTTGTGATAAGGCCAAAGACCATTTATATGATACTCATGTACATTAATCCTTCCAGCAGCTCCACGCTGTAGGTGCTGTTAGCGTTCCCACTCACCGATGAGGAAACTGGGGCTACGAAGGTTTAAGTAATCATCCAGAACAGGTAAAGAACCCCTATAAATTAACCAGGAAATGATAAACCATCCAATGGAAAAATGGGCAACAGGTGTTAAGGGGCAATTCAGGATGGAAGCAGCCTGGACAATAAATTTCCCACCTCTCAGGAAATTGCAAATTAAAGCAAGAATAAAATACCACACATCGCATTCATGGGTTTGGCCAGTTAAAGTCTGACAACGCTAAGCGTTGGTGAGAATGGGAGGAGACGGAGGTGGTGCCCGTAGGAACGTAAATGGGTCTGACGACTCTGCGGCAATCGGGCAGTATCAGGTGACGTAAATGCACACCCCGCGCCACAGCAGTTTGACCCCCCAGTGTCTCGTTTGGAGAAGTGCTCGTACGGTCCTCGGGGAAGTGTTCGCAGGAATGAACATGGCAGCATCGTTTGTCACAGGAGAAGAGTGGAAACGGCTCACCCGTCTCTAGGACGAACCTGGCCTGCCACCTGCGAGCCAAGAGTGCAAATGGTTGAAAAAAATAAAAAGAAGAATATTTTGTGACACATGAAAAGTATCATCGAAACATGTCCATGCAAAAACCTGCACATGGAGGTTCCTAGCAGCTTTATTCATAATTGTCAAAACGTGAAAGCAGCCAAGACGTCTTGCAGGGGTTCATGGATAAATAAACTGTAGTACACCCAGACAGTGGAATACCACTCAGCGCTAAAAATAAACGAGCTACCAAGCCATGGAAAGACAGAGAGGAAGCCTAAGTGCATATACCAAGTGAAAGAAGCGAGTCTGAAAAGGCTACATACCATAGGATCCCAACTGTGTGGCATTCTGGAAAAGGCAAAACAGTGGAGACAGTAAAAAGCTCAGTGGTGCCAGGGATGGGGTATAGGGAGTAGGGAGGGCACAGAGGCAGAGCTCAGAGGATTTGGGGGGCAGCGAAACTACTCTGTATGGAACCATAATGGTGAATACATGTCATTATACGTTTGTCCAAACCCATCGAATGTAGAGTACCGGGAGTAAGCCCTAATGTAAACTATGGATTCTAGGTGATCATGACATGTCAATGTAGGTTTACCAGTTGTCACAAATGTACCACTCTGTTGGGGGATGTCGGTAATGGAGGAGGCTGTGCGTGTGTGCGGGGGACGTATGGGAATATATGGGAAATCTCTGTACCTTCCCTTCAGTTTTGCTGTGAACTTTACACTGCTCCAAAAAATAAAATCTTATTTGAAAAAATTATTTGAAATAAATTTTTTATTGGAGCACAGCCAAACTCATACTGTCTATGGCTGCGTTCCCTCTCCAGTGGTAGAGTTAAATCATGGAAGAGACCATATGGCCTAAAAGACTTACTCTCTGGCCTTTTACAGAGGAAGATCGCTAGTCCCTGTTCTAGGAGTGGAGAAATAAAACAGTGGCGCACTCTCAGAGTAGAATACCATAGGGGGCGTCTGGGTGGCTCTGTCCTTTAAAAGCGTCTGACTTCGGCTCAGGTCATGAGTTCTAGGTCCATGAGTTTGAGCCCTGCATTGGGCTCTGTGCTGACAGCTCAGAGCCTGGAGCCTGCTTCGGATTCTGTGTCTCCCTCTCTCTCTACCCCTCCTCTGCTGTGCACAAATATACCCGTGGGCTCTCTCTGTCAAGAAAAAAAAAAAAGATTCTAAAAAATATTAAAAAAAAAAAATAAAGAATACCACACAGCCATCACACAAGCATCGGCCAAAGTCAGTCCCAGAATGCAATGTCGAATGCAGAGAAAAAGGAATTTTCAAAAGAATCCACAAAATATGGTACCTATCACGTAAAATTTTAAGCAGCAGGTGTTATTACGGCATATATGTTTCACAGTTACTTATGTAGGTAGTGAATGTTTTAAAAAAAAATGCGCTGGAATAATAAATAGCTTCAGGACACTTGTTACCCTAGGAGAGGAAAGAAGGGGAACAATGAGAAGATAGTTTTAACTAATTGTTAACATTCCATTTCTTCTTTTAAAAAGGATGATATGGAGTAAATATGATACAATGTTTATGTCTTTAATGTTAGTGATGAATGTATGGGTACCTGTTACATATAAATGTAAAGATTATATATAAGTGCTTGTTTTGTTTTAATGTTTATTCATTTTTGAGACACAGAGAGACAGAGTGTGAGCAGGGGAGGGGCACAGAGAGAGAAAGACACACACAGAATCCAAAGTAGGCTCCAGGCTCTGAGCTGTCAGCATGGAGCCTGACGCGGGGCCCCCAACTCCCAAACCACGAGATCCCGACTGGAGCCCAAGTCTGATGCTTAACTGACTAAGCTACCCAGGCGCCCCTATAAGTGCTTGTTTTATATTTGAGATATATTGTAATTAAATTAAGACATTTTGGGAAAAGAAAAGTGAGATTAAATAACTCAGTCAAGGTCACCCAGCTGGGAAGAGGCAGACTTGAAGAGTTTGGATTTGAACTCGGTCTGTCTGATCCCAGAGATTAAACTCTTAACCACATACTATGCCTCCCTTAACTTACTGACATAAATGCTCAGTAAATGGTCTTTCTCTTTCTGCCTCCCCTAAGAGTTTATAAGTAAGAGTAGAGGTGAGTCCCTTGGCACGAATGGTGCCAAGCAGTTTGGATCGGCTGCCTTATCAGGCTCCCGGGTCCTGTCTATTCTTTTACAGGAGAGGACCCTGGCTTCTCCCCAGGGGTTCACTGACACTTGGGGAGTCTGCCAGGAAGCAGTTCAAGATGCCTGGCGACCAACTGGGACATGGTGAGATGCTGAAATGTAGCCTTAACATCCCAACAGGCTTGGTATGAAGACCAGGGTCTGGGGTCCTATGGAGGGCACAGGCTCCACGGGAATCCTTTCAGACTTTGTAGGGCCACCTAAGAAGGTTCCAGAAATTTTGTTTTCTGAATCCTTGTTGAATGAGAATATTCTTTGTCTCCTTCTCTTCCCTTCAAAATGGCACCCATTAACCATTTCTGTCATCCTTCTCTCCTCATAATAATGGGGAATCAAAGGAGAAAGGGGTCTCCCACAGATGCAAGCAGACGTGAGTATTGGTGCACACAGTGAAGTGTTCCCTCACCACACCTGACCTCCCAGGCTATGGCAGCCTGGGATGCAAAGGAGTCAGAGTTCCCACTTTTATGCTTCCCTTTCCCCAACTCCTATGTTTCTCTCACCTCTGGAAATACCTTCTCTTTTGTCTGTTTTGTGTGTCTCACCCATCACTTAAGGTCTATTTTAAAAAGCCCATCTTGGGGCGCCTGGGTGGCTCAGTCGGTTGAGCGTCCAACTTCAGCTCAGATCACTCTCTCACGGACCGTGAGTTCGAGCCCCGCATCAGGCTCTGGGCTGATGGCTCAGAGCCTGGAGCCTGCTTCCGGTTCTGTGTCTCCCTCTCTCTCTGCCCCTCCCCCGTTCATGCTCTGTCTCTCTCTGTCTCAAAAATAAATAAACGTTAAAAAAAAAATTTTTTTTTAAATAAATAAATAAAAAATAAAAAGCCCACCTCTTCCAGGCAGTCTGTTCCAGCCTGCCATGGCCTCTCACCTCAAAACCCCCACAGTATTCGTCATCCAGTACCTCACGGGTTTCTGAGGTGTTTCTTTGTTAGTTACCCTTTTACCTCAGTTAGTTTGAAATGTGAGTGATTGGAGCTCAGGGTCTATGCCTTATCTGTACTTTCCCATGATACCTAGCACAGTGTCAGGTACACACTAGGCATTTAATAAGTGTTTGTGAATAAATTAATGAATGAGTGAAGTACATTTGAAAAAATTCCTGGAATTCTGTTCCTAAGGAGGGAGAGAACCACAAAATAGGTCAGGTGAAAGCTGGCCCTACCATTCCACCTTAGTCTGGCTTTCAGACTCCCTGGGCATAGGGAAGGGGTGGCCTGCCTGCTACGGGCCTTGCTGGGCAGGAGACAGAGAGGGAGAGGCAGTGTCCAGACAGAATGCTGACCGAGTGGGTGCAGGGGTCGCTGTGGGGGAGGGGAGCCTTGGCATTGGCTTTCCTTATGATATTTGTGTTTATTTTTCTATTTGTGCCCAAGAACCTCAAACAATGCCCCACACTGGCTACATAATGTGAAAACAGCTGAAGAAGAAATAAAGCAAAAGAGAAAAACAAGGAAAAGAGGGTAAACAAAGAGAGAATTCACCTTTCATGCTCCTGCAAAGTCCTCGGTTGGGGAATGAAGTTAAGACACAAAAGCTTTGCAACAACAACATTGTGGGGGAAGGCACAAGAGGGGAGCCGAACAGCCATTAAAGCAATTAAGAAAAGATTAAGGTCGCTTGTGGTGGAGAGAGAGAGACCCATTAATCAATAGGCCAGAAATCGCAGCAGGCTACAAAATTATAAGACCAGGCAAACTGGAGAACACACAGGCTCACCTCAACCAAGATGCCTGAGTAACTCAAAGGCAGAAATATTATATTCATTTCTCAGGCTTGGGGGGGAAAACGATTCTTAGAGGAATGGTTTCTTTTTAATCAGCTAATGGGGCATCCTGAGGTGGGGGTGAGGTCCACATTGATTTCAAGGCAAATTCTAAAACATCTTGGTAAAAGAAAAATTCCTAACAATGCATGATAGCAATGTTGCTGGGAAGGAGGGGATAGCAGGGCGCGAGCCTGTCTGATAATATTAGGAAGGGTCTTAAAACTCCCTGTGGTGGGGGTATATTATGGTTCACAAATATTTGCTGCTGCTTCCTGGGAAGACCTGTGTCCCAGCTCCACTGGCAGCAGGCCTGGCTGTATGACTTGCTTGGGCCAATGACACCTGTGTCACTTACCAGCGGAAGTTTTAAGAGCCAGCACAGTTTGCTCTTCCCTTTTTTTTTTTTTTTTTTTTGGTCCTTTGCAACAACCCGGAAGTGTTCTAGACGAGTCTGTCCTTGGTCTGGTCTCAATGTGAAGCGCATGTGGGACAGAGGCTCAGGTGACTGGCAGAGGGCATATAAACTTTGTTGTCCGCCACTGAGAAGAAGTAGGGGGGTGCCGGCGTGTCCCTGATTGATATATGTCCTTACAGTATGTCACCGCTCTATGGAACGTGTATGGGCTTCCTATTCTTTACAGGATAAATCTCGAACTTCTGGTCCTGACATCGAGCCCTTCCCCTCTCCCCATGCATTCTAGATATCAGGATTCTCCTCACGTGCTCCCACGGTCCCACCCGACCTCTCTCCTTATTGGGCCCACACATACCTTGTTTTAGTGAAGAAGGTCTTCTGGTTAAGAGATCTGAATTGCTCAGGCCTTTGGTCACACTCTTTCTGATATCCGCCTTGGGAAGCCATTTCACATAACCTCCCCCCACCCCCCTGCTCAAAGCCATCTCTGGACCATTATAGCTCATGGTCTGTGCCATTGAAACACTTATTTTTATTCAACAAATACATATATAGTGTTTGCTAAGCGTCAGGTACTGTATTCATAGCTATACCTATATTAATACATTTAATTCTCACTCAACCTTATTGTTCCCATTTTACAGATGAGGAAGTGGGGCAAAAAGAAGGTACAGTAAATCCATAGAGCTATCTAGTGCAGAGCAGGGACTTAAACCCAGGCAGCTGGGTTCCCTGCTCTTACCCTCTCCCGCACACTGCCCCACGTACGCCCACGCCATCTTGATGTGGCCTGACTTATCTTCCACCAAGATTATAGAGCCCTGGAAGGCACAGGCACTTTTATCTTCCCTAGCATTTAGCCTGATAGCTGGCCCACTAGCTCCCTCCCAAGACCTGTCAGTTGATTGAAAATTCAATGGGTCATTTCATTTCATCCATTTTTTTGTCTCCACGTAGAAAAGAAGCAAAACCACGTTAGAGAAAACTTCTCGAGAATGCCTATTTGAGCGTAGGGGAAGCTTCCTGACATCCAGCTCAAGTGTCTCCTCGGGCAACATTGATTCGTTTTCCATTGTTGTTGTTGTCCGCGAAGACAGATAGCAGATGACCAGCTCTTACTTAGGATAATACCTATGATACAGGAATATCATTATTTTATTAATCCCTTTGTTGTTTGAACACTGCCTTGTTTCTTTAAAAAATTTATTTATTTATTTATTTATTTTTGAGAGAGAGAGACAGAGCACAAGGTGGGGGGGGTCAGAGAGAGAGGGAGACACAGAAGCTGAAACAGGCTCCAGGCTCTGAGCTGTCAGCACAGAGCCCGACACGGGGCTCAAACTTCCGCACCATGAGATCATGACCTGAGCCGAAGTCGGACACTCAACCGACTGAGCCAACCAGGCGCCCCAAACACTGCCTTGTTTCTAAAAGGATACATGAGGGGCGCCTGGGTGGCGCAGTCGGTTAAGCGTCCGACTTCAGCCAGGTCACGATCTCGCAGTCCGTGAGTTCGAGCCCCGCGTCGGGCTCTGGGCTGATGGCTCAGAGCCTGGAGCCTGTTTCCGATTCTGCGTCTCCCTCTCTCTCTGCCCCTCCCCCGTTCATGCTCTGTCTCTGTCCCAAAAATAAATAAACGTTGAAAAAAAATAAATAAATAAAAGGATACATGATGGCCAGGAAGGAACCATAAAATACAGTCAAGAACACAGAAAGGGTCAGAAGGAATCATCACCACATACTGTTAAATGAAAAAAGCACACTGTAGAATAATGCATACTCTGTGAGCCATTTATAAACTTCATAAAAAATAGGTCTGCCTGCAAATTTCTATGAACACATATAAATGTTTATTGCAATTTCAAAAAAAAACAGATCTGAATTAAATTTAAGATATTAGTTATGCTCTGACTGGGAGCAGGGAACAATCCTAGAGGGGGACAATGGGCACTTCAACTTTGTGTGTAATGTTTCACAGACTTAAAGCAAATATAACAAAATAGTAACGCTTTTCAATTTTGTATGGCAATATCAGATATAGTATTATTGTGTGCGCTTTTCAGAATTTTCCAAGTTCCTCAAGTTTTTAAAAAAGGGAAAGAAGCAGAAAAAGATTTGGTAGAATACCTCAAGGCTGTATTTACCTGCTCTAGGGAGCCACAAATTTCTCTCTAAGCTTTCTAAAGGCCGATACAAAGAAAGGTGCCGGGTCAGTTATATAATTCATGGTGTCATGACTGTCCCCAGGTGAAAGCCTATCTGGGCTTTGGAGAAGCCCAGAAGCTGATACTAGAAACCCCAGAAGCAATGGTGGCTCCAGAGTGTCTGTAGGGATCCAGGAGCCTGCAGGCGTATGTGTGCACAGGTGTGCATGTGTGTGTGCACGTGTGTGTGTCTGGTTGGGGGAGAAAGCTATTTGTTAGGAATCTACATTTATGTACTTCTTTACCTAAACTTGTCTGCAAGGATGGGACAGGTGGGGGCCACCCCTGGTCCTGCCATGGGACGTGATGAACGGCCTCCTCACGACAGCCTTGCCACGAGCCAGTGACTAGTTTTTGTTTTTGTTTTTGTCTTTTGTGATTGGCATCACAGCAAGGCCCATTCATAATGTAGTTCCGCAGGAGCCCCACGGCTGCAGGGTAGGCCCCGCTCTCTGCCAACCTGGCCTGGCCCAGGGGTGGGCTTCCAAGCCCCTGGAGGAGAAAAGGGACCATGTGTCCTTCAAGCAAAGATGTCCTTAGAGCAAATGATTCGTGCTCTTGGCAGAATACAAGGAGGTGAGATGGGGTTTGTGCCACTGGCAGGGGCCTGGCAGAACCATCAGGGTCTTGTCTTTGTGGGGCAATGGCGGCCAGCTGGGAGCAGGCTTGGCTGTCCCCTTACAGAAGCTGCAGACATCGGGGACTCCCCTCTCTAGGCAGCCATCCCACCTCCTCTGGAGGTGAGCCCAGGGGGACTCATTGCTCTGCCAGGTATCTCCTCAGAAAGCATTTGGAATTGGCTCCAACGCACGCGCGCGCGCGCGCACACACACACACACACACAGAGTGGTACAGGTGTCCAGGGTCCCCTCCAGGCGGTGTGCCCAATGGTCTAGCCTGAAAAATGTTTAAAGCAGGTGTCACCAGATATCCAGCCTCCACCAACCTGCCAAGAAGGAATTCAAGAATGTTTGCCTAGCCTGCCCACACTTCCTGGCGTGTCCCCTGGATGCACTGCTTGAGAAATGACGTCACCACCACCGCATGAAGTGTGAAGCAGGTGTTTTACGATCAGTTAATGTGGCTTGCAGAAGAGTGGCTCTCTTTCCTTTCCTCGGGACAATAATTAGCCAAGAGAACCAACTGCCTGTTCAGGCCTCTCCAGAACGCTTACTCCCTCACCAGCCGTGCTTTAGAGCAAGACTTCTGCAGCCAGAATCGAGCCCCACCACTTAGTAGGTGGCACATTACTTCAACTTGCTAAGCTTCAGCTTCCTCACCTGCAAAGTGGAGAAAATATTAACAACGCACTTGCTTCACTGGGTTGTCGTCGGGAAGTACATCAGGGTGCTTGCGCTAACTGTAAGCGTTAGTTACTATTATTACTATTTATGTGGGTGGTGGCGGCATTTCTGCCCTTAAATTCTGCCCCTGCCCTTTATCCTGCAGACAAATCTCCATTCCTTTGTGACGTGACCCTCCAATGCTCGAAATGCTTTCATTGATGGGATCCTGAGCAGCGAGCTGTTCCATCTTTTCACGGCAACAGCAGCTTGCACGTATCATGCTTCAGTCTGGGCCTCGAGACGAGTTTCCCGTGTCAGATGGTTCTGAGGATTCTGGGAACCCCAGCCCTGCAGCTGCCTTCTGGAAAGGACGTGCCCTTCTTCCTCGCTCCCCCTGCTCCCCCTGGCATCTCCAAGGGAGAGTGAAAATTGGGGCTCAGCTAATCCTGAAGGATAGGTCTTGAGAAGCGCTCTCTCAGCTCTTGCTTTGGGAAAAGGGCTTGTGAGCTGAGGAGGGCTGGTTGTTGGATTGGTCAAGTTGTGGGGAATGAAACAAGTCATTTATGAGGTGATGAGAGAGACTGATGGGCTTCTATAAAGTGGGGGGAGGGGAGGAAGGCCCGCTGGCCATTGCGTGGGGTGGGGGAGAGGGCCCAGGGACCCTTGCTAAGCCCCCTTCCTCACACAGCTGGCCTGTCCTCATTAGCATGCCACCACTGAGGGCCACTGGGAGCCACACTTTGTGGATTTTCCAGAGCAAAGAGTAATCCCAAAATCCACAGTCACAGGCTCCAGGAATAAACAAGAGATGGAAACTGGGAGTGTATAAGGGGGAAGGGGTACTGACTACCAGACAAGCAATTAATACTCATGTTCTTGTGCAAAGATCCTGAAACTCTTTGGTCTTAAGCCTCTTTTTGGTCTTAAAAATTATTGGGGATCCCAAAGAACTTTTGTTTATGTGGCTTATAGCTGTTGCTGTTAACTGCGTTAGAAATTAAAACTAAGAAATGCTTAAAATATTTATTAATATTTATTAATTTATTACTGCTTAAAATATTTATTTATTAATAAATATAAAAATATTTATTAATATTTAATACTATTAATATTAATTATATATTTATGGTGACTTTTGAAGTCACCATACAAGCCCATTACATGTTAGCACGTATAGCATATTTTTATGACAATAGCTATATTTTCCAAAGAAAAAAAATCAATGAGAAAGGTAGCATTGCTTTGCATTTTTGCAAATCCCTTCAGTGTCTGGCTTAGTAGAGGACAGCTGGATGCTTGTATCTGCTCCTGCCTTCAGTCTTTTGTGAGATCACACACTGTGTAGCTTCTGGAAAACACCAATGTACCATGTGAGACAACGGGAGGGGAAAAGGCAAATAATATCTCGATATTGTTTTGAAAATAATTTTGACCTCAGAGTCCCCTGAAGGGGTCTTGGGGACCCCAGGGGGCTCCAAACCACACTTTGAGAACTGTTGTTTTCGTGAACACTGGAAATAACCGTTGTAAGATGACAGAAGCTTCTTTTAACTTTGTAGCTTTTCCCCTCTTTACTCTTTCCCTGACCCTGATCTGTATCTGTTTAATTAATCAGTGCCGGGCACAGTGCTAAATGCTAGAGGCTCAAAGAAGAAAAACGCAAAGGCCCAGCCCAAAGGAGCTGACAGGCGGAGGGAAGGTGGACACGAAACCCCCTTGGGCTCCAGAGAAGCTCTGTGTCTCTCTAGGCTCAGAGCATGTGGCACTCAGCCTACAAGTGAGGGAGAGGCAAGGGCCCCTCCAGAGTGGACTCTTGAGAGACTCCGGTAACATAATTAATGAGTCCCTCAGTGCTGCCCGTCGAGTGCTGTGTAGTCTGAAGCGATCAGAGAAGTCTTCATGGAGGAGGTGGGATTCATGGCCTAATGTGGCCTTCCAGGCACCTGCCACCTGTGAGAAGGCACCGGGGCAGGGCAGAGCATAATGAATGTGAGACGTAAAGGAGACCGGCCAGACTGATGAGGTGCTGGGGAGAGAAAGCACAGGGGAGGGCAAAGTGAACACGAGGGTTGGGGCAAAGGTGGGGGCTCATAGAGTTGGGACTCCTGCTTAGTCCTGGCCACTTTCTCCAGGGTGAAAACTCTGGGCTGCTGTGAGTCAGCAGAGCCTCACTGGGACCTTCTAAATGGCAACCCACATCCCACGTTGCCATTAAAATCTGAGCCCTGAAGACAGTCACACTTGGGGACCCCAGTATGAGATAGGGTCCTGCACGCCTGGGTTCTGCAAGCCCACCTGGGGCCTTCTCACCTTCTTCCCTGACCCAGTTGGCACACTCCCATGGTAGTGCCTAAGCCCCTGGGTTCTGTGTGCAAGCCCAGTATTTTTTCACTGAGCTACTCACTTCCCTGGATGGCTATGAAAAAAAGAATGGAAGGGAGGAGGGAAGGGAGGGAGGAAAAAAAATAGGGAAAAAATAGGAAAAAAATGAGGCAGTTTGAGAAGAATCATCTTTGAGTCCTCTCTAGCTCTAAAATTTAGCATATCTCCTTTCAAACGTGCTAAATGCCAGCCCAGTGCTCTGGCGAAGCTCTCAGCCATCCTGCCCTAAGCGAAGTGTGAATTTTCTATAGATAAGTCCGGTCCCCTTGGCGGACCTTCCACATTATCCTGCAGAAGAACAGAGACCCCAGAGATGCTGCTAATGCTACATGTTTTCTGAAGATGCAGACGTTTTTAAAACTTCTCTATAATGAAGAAAGAACCGAAAGATGAGAAGGTTCCTTACCCTGGTGAGCCTCTCCCCTACTGTCACTTCTCTTTCTGCTGCTCTGTCCTGGTGTCCCCGGGATGGAGAGAAGGACCCGTATCAGCCCCTTCACATCTCCTAGTACGAGGTGCAGGGGCACATATTATCACATGAGTAGTCAGCGCTACATAAAGGAACACAGTAACGTGTTCTATGTAAAAGTAATCGGATCAGGCAAGTGTGAGGAAGTGGGGGGATTAATGAATTAAGAACCAAACGGGAGTGGCTGGAGAGCCTCAGAAGCGAGAATGAAGCTGATCGAAGATATGGGGGATGGCCCCCATAAATCAACCACCTTCCCCATGGAGACTCGAGTCTGCTTGGACCACAATATGCAGATTGCGGGGAAAGCTAGCCTCCTCACGAGCTGGAGGGAGCTGCAGCTTTTGTGGAGCTAGACAACAAAGAACAGCATAAAGGAAGACATGGGCCAGCAGAAGAGTGGGTTCCTCCAGGTTCTGTGGTCTCTGATGAGCTCCGTGGCTTGCTGAGTGACGGAACAGATTTTCTTCTACACTTACTGATGAAGAAGCTCCAAGCTTTCAATCAACCTGCACAGAAAGCCAGCTGGGACCCATGGAGGGGGACTCAAGGGTGTTTGTGAAAGCACAGCTCCCTGGGGAAGCTAAGACTCGTGTGTTTGACATTCTCACCTTCCAGTGTTTCCTGCTACAGCAGGCCCAGCCCTGACTTAGCCCACAGGGCGATGGCCTTTGGCCAGAGGACGGAGATGGGGGTGCCACCTGGGTGGGCAGTAAGAGTAATGGCCAGAGACCTGCTCATTGTTAGGAGCAAAACCCCTCGGAGTGGGCCAGATCACGTCCGGGGAGGCCCACGGTCCCAGGCCCACGCTGCCGAAGGACTTGCTGGTTATTGTGCCCATCAGATGCTTTGACAAAAGAGGCTTACACATACACACGTGATGCTTCAACCACTGCTCTGAAGGAGCAGATATGACGTCAAATGTTGCCATGGGTAGGCAGAAATGGGCCCTCCCATTCACTGTTGTAGAGGTGTCAGTTGGTTACCTTTGCGGGGAGGCGGGGGCACTCAATCTGGCAATATGCAAAAGAAGTTTTAAACAGTACATGCTCTTTATTGTGGCAATTACATGTCCAAGAATGCGTTCACAGGAAATAACCAAACAGTGTTCAAAGGGGAATGAACAAGGATGCTTACTGCACTGTTGTTTACAACAGCATTGGAACACTGGAGAAACCCTAACCAGCCACTGATGGGCTTGGTTAATAAATGAAGGTACAGCCTTGCCTCGGAGGAGGGTACAACCACTCAAAACGTTGCTGTCGACCCTTGGATGGCACCATGAACATACAGTCACACTATATCGTTAGATTTTACTTTATTTTTTTAACATTTTTAAGTTTACTTATTTTGAGAGAGAGAGAGAGCATGCGCACGAGCAGGGATGGGGCAGAGAGAGGGAGAGAGAGAATCTCAAGCGGGCCCTGCACTGTCAGCTCAGAGCCCGATGTGGGACTCAGTCCCACCAACCGTGAGATCATGACCTGAGCCAAAACCAAGAGTCGGACGCTTAGCCAACTGAGCCTTCCCAGGAGCCCCTGTGTTGTTAGATTTTAAATGGCAAATTACAAATGAGCATTACATAATATGGCTCCCTTTTTTTGGAGATAAAGATCACACATGTGCATGAAAATAATCTGAAAGAATATACATCAAAGTGTTGCCAGGGTCCACCCAGCATGTGGGGTTTCAGGTGGTGGTTTTCTTTTTGTTTATTTGTATTCTAAATTTTATATAATTCGTAGTATATACTTGTGCAGATTTTTTGAAGGGCCAGGTGGGGGAAACCGGGTGTATGGCCGCAGGTGAGCCAAGGATGGGTCTGCTAATGGTCAAGTTCTAGATGGGCTATTTCTCATTGTTCCACTTACCCGCAAGATCACCGGGAGACACAGTCTCCTAACATAGCACGGGCAGCTCAGGCAGAGGCTCTAACCCAATTCTAGAAGGCCCTACGGATATCTTCAGGGTCTCAGAGGCCCCCTGCTTTTTTCCCTAGAAAGGGAAAGGCCCACCAGGGCAGGGGCTCTGAAATCATTTGCCCCACTGCCTTCAGAGGAGGCCCTCCTAGGTCCTCATGCTGCCCAGGTGATGTAAGGACAACAGGTGGGCAAAAGAGAATAAACTACATAACCCAAATTTGTCTGATGTCACAGCAGAGAAAATCTTCTGATGAAGTCAACAAACATTAAAAAAAATTTTAATCACAGGGGCACCTGGGTGGCTCAGTCGGTGGAGCGTCCGACTTTGGCTCAGGTCATGATCTTGTGGTTTGTGAGTTCAAGTTGGGCTCTGTGCTGACAGCTCAGAGCCTGGAGCCTGCTTCAGATTCTGTGTCTCCCCCTCTCTCTCCCCCTCCCATGTTCATGCTCTGTCTCTCTCTGTCTCTCAATAATAAATGTTAAAAAAATTTTTTTTAATAAAAAATTTTAATCACAAAAACAAAACCTTTTTACCCCAGTGCCTGTCTCTTAACTTTCTCATTCTTCCATGATGGAGGAAGACAGAAGTCTCTAAGGCATCCCACCTTTTAACCTGTAGAAATTTAAGTAGCATGAAGGATAAAATCATTGGTGAAACAAATTAAGTTACTTTTAGATTCTGGGTCTCCTAAGCATATTGGAGTAAATGCCTCCTCCCTTCTCCAAGATTTTTTTTCCTTCCAATTTTATTGAGATATAATTGACACATAACATTGTTTTAGTTTCAGGTGGACACCATAATGATTTGATATATGTTTATATTACAAAACGATCACTACAAGTAAGTTTAGTTAACATCCATCACCTCACATAGTTACAAGTGTGTGTGCATGTGTGTGTGTGTGTTTGTGTGAGATGAGACCTTTTAGGAATTACTGTCTACATGTGAGTGAGATCATACAGTATTTGTCTTTCTCTACCTGGCCTTCTCGGAGGTTCTGATGGATTGAGTAGCAGCTCAAAGATCAGTAGCCAATTGTGAAACAAAACACAGCTTTAAAGAGTCTCTGGGCCAATACTGTATAACCCCAAAGCAGGGCTCTGAGAAAAGCAGGGCTGGGGAAGATGGCTCAGGCTTCCGGTCAAAGTGGCAACTGTTCCACTTTCCCAAATCTGCCTTGTTTAGCCCCAGAACCTAAGGATGCAGTGCTACGAAAGGCCAATTTGAAGCTTATTTGTAGATAAAAGAGCAGGACAAAATAGTGAATGTGTCAGTGTCTCCAATGCCCAAGTGAATAGCTGTCTGGGTTGTGAGACCCCGGGGGCCGTGTTGATGTGGAGCAGGAAATAAAAGAGGACGTGGGCAAAATGTTCACGAACTTTTTTATGTACGGTGACCCTTAGGCTCTCAGATTCCCCCCTCCTCCCATGGGGACAGAATCTATAAAGGGGAGTGTGGATGTTCCCCCAACACCCACCAGGGTGGGAAAGAGGACTGTGCCATGTTCTGTCCTCTCCACAGAGAGAAGCAGAAACATGGCGGGAGAGGGCAGGGGAGACGTTTCTTTCCTCCCCAACAAGGCAGTGCCCAATAGAAAGGAAGAACTGAAAGCTGGCCTAGAAACATGACCTCATCCATCCCCACCTTGAGTCAGACCATCTCTGATCTCTGAGATTCATGTGCCTTCACTCGGAGAACCTTCGGAAAGTCCTCTTGCTACCTGTAGGTCAGCACAGCCTTGTCCCTCCATATCCCTACCTTGACCCTGCTGTGCAACAGGGGCTCTGAAACTGCTCCCTGGGAAACCCTCAGCCCACTGGAGCCCTCCCTGAAGGAGACAGTGGTCCTTGGTTGACAGTTCTGTCTGTCCTCCTAAAGTGCTGAAGAAAGACAGTGGGGAGATCAGACAGAAGAAGAGGGGTTGAGCCAGAGGACTGAATTTCTGTTCCCAGAACACAGTCCTAAACCACAGGATTAAGTGTCATAAATGACTTGCCAACTCTCTCCGTTAGACAATGAGGCCACATGAAAGATTAAATAAGAATTCCTAATATCCACCGGAACATTTTCTCATACATCAGAATATGGTCTGAGTGATGAAATGACTATAGGTAACATATTTTGGGGTTCTGTTCCCTTTTCTGGGAACTGAGTTCTGCCCACAGGACTGCCTACCCTCTAAAAAGGAGCAGGTGTAGATGGCCATGACTCGTCTGATGTTCTTTTCCCTCTCCAGCTGCAGCTAAGTGAGCCAGGGGTGGGCATCTGACGTAAGAGGAGCCTGTATTAGCTAGGGAGCTCAGCCAGTCAGATCCTCCCTTCTGTATGCAAACTAATTGTATTTGGGAGCAGGCATTGGAGATAACCATGTAGAGTTGGCTCTGGAATTAATGGCAAGGCAAAGCCAAGCTTCATGTGAGCCAGAATTGGAGGGGAGGAGTGGTCAGAGGGAGCAGAGCAAAATGGTCTGCAAAGAGAATGAGACAGAGCAGGAGAGATAAACCAGGAATGAGAAAAAGTGGGAAAGAAGGGAGGGAGAATGGAAAGAAGGAAAGACAGGTGCATGGAGACAGAAAACAAGCCAGAGGGGACCGGGAATCTTTCTGGCTGCCCGTGCCCTCTCGTTGCCAGTTTCAGTTCCCAAGAGGTCTGAATTTACTTTATTTCTAGAAGATGCTTCCACACCTTTTAGCAATCATCCTTTTCTTTAAGTAACATTTATGTTTCTTGTAGTCAATGAGCTTTGATTCAACCTATGACCCTAGCCATGGTGGCAGGAGAGGGCTAGAGTCTGCCAGTGGATATGCCCCGTTGAGTGGAACCAACACTTGGGGGAACATGAAATCAGGGGCAGGTGACCCATGAGAGCTTGGGCAGACAAGCAATTGGCATCTGGACAGAAAACGGGCAGAGAAACGGATCCCTGGGCTGAGAGACAAGAAAGGGAAGGAAGGGAGAGGGAAATGGTTGAGTCAGAGCAGGATTCTAGTTCTGGAAATCCTGGACAGAGACTCACCCAGAAGAATCCTATAACCAGAACTGAGGGCCAGGATGGGCCAAGATCTTGCGCTTTTCCTTTAAAGACAAGAAAATAACATCTTTCAAAAAAAAAACACAACAAAACAACAATAAAGAATGTCTTTGTAAGTATTTCCAAAAGCCCCACACAATTTGAGTCTTTATTGAAAGGGGTAGTTATTGCCAGACCACTTCCTGCAAGCTTTGGAGGACTCCAGCTCCAGAGTGCCTGGGACCTCCCTTTAACTCCACAGATCCCTTGTCCTATTTACAGTCAATTCTTGTTATTGGCAGTAGTTACGATCTGTAAAGTCACCTGATCACTGAATTAGCAAATACTGAACCATTACATCCAGGGGAAATACCAGGTTACTTTCCTACAAACCTCTGGCCACATTTTCATGAATGGGTCAATGCATAACCTTGTTTTATATGTATTTCTGTTTAAAGATACCTTATTCGATATATATGGGTGATTCATTAACCTTGGACTCAAGACCAACAGCACTATAACTCATACCTGAATAAAGCTTCTCTAATACACATATTGTCTCCAGAAGGCCTGTCACAGCCTTTTTGTGTCTTAGAACCATTACCACAATGGTGGTATCATTGTTTACATGTGAGGAGTGAGAGCTCTTTGGGGGAAGAGAGGATAATTACTTATTAATTTTTGTAGCCATAGCACCTAGCACAGTGCCTGGCATCTAATAGTCACTCAATAAATATCTGATGAAAGAATCATAGAATCAGGGAAGAAGCCCAGTTCCAAGAGTCTGTAGTGGGCGAATACAAAGTGTGGACTTTCTCTGACTCTCTCCAAGTTTGCCCGCTATGATCAGACTGGGTCCTTTCTGAGGCTGAGCTTGCAGAAAGGAATTCAGCCAAGGAGACAGGAGTGAACACCAGGCAGGGCCTGGAAGCATTCATCACTGTGGACAGGCGAGCACAGGTAACCATCAACTTTTAGTGGAAGAGCATCCATGGCTACTCACAGCATGGGAAGCCAAGTTCTAGGTCCCAGATGATCAGCTGAGCTGGTGAGGAGTCAGGGAGGTGTCTGAGCTGGAAATGGAAGCAGATGCACGTGTGTAAATTGCACTTACTTACATAAAAGTTGCTTCGTTAACATGGCACCAAACCTCCTAGTTGTAACGGGTCAAAAAAATAGCTTAGACGGCAAGCCATGTAGACAGATCCTTGCTTTCCTAACTTTCTGTCTCCTTCTTTTTATTACCTTACCCCCTGGGCATGATACTTGAAGAGATACTGCCCATCAAACAAATGGCATCTTAAGTAACTACTGTCTCATGGTGATTAGAGACACAGAACTGCCCATCAAGTTTCTCCCTGCCAAGAAATGCCATGTGGAGTTGCTCTATTCGAGCCAAAGGTAAAGACACTTGAAATTTACTCTGCTTATGGTGGTTAAATCTATGATTTTGACTTTTAAAATATTGAAATACTTTGGCATGCCCATTGCTAAGAGTTTCATCGGCCCCTTTGGAAACCTCAGGTGGAGAGTAACTAAAATCAATGTCTGAATTCACCGGTGCTCATGGCAGCAATATAGGCACAGGTGAACACAGGGAGCCGCTGCTGGGGGGGTTTGACCATGACTCGCCCAGCCCAGGTGAAGTGGCTTCCGGCCTCTCTCTTTCGCTCTGTTCTCAACAGACCCAGACAATCCTCCTTGGCCATCCCAGCCCCTGGTATGGTGGGCTGTCAGCTTCTGTTCTTCTTTGTGTCTCCTGTGGCCCCCAGCACAGAGCCACGTACTCACAAGGGGCTCAGTCAATACTGGTAGACTCCTTACATGTGTCCTAGTCAACTACCATGGCTCCCTGTGGTGAAGCATAAAATTCTCTTGTCCAAGGCTCTTCTTCTGGTTCCCGTTGGGGTCTCTGAGCCCTTTCCCCCAACAAGAGGTATAAGAAATGACCACGCCTCTGCTAGAGCGTTCAGAGAAAGAATCCAAGGAAAGTGGTGGCGGGGCTGGGATACAGGAGAGATGGGGCAGGCTGCTGTCTCATCAGCTCTGCTCCAGTTTGAGGAATGAAATGCTGTAATTGTATATTTGGATGCTTCCACAGGCACGTGAGATTAAATTCTTTGGCAGACCACTGTTCCGATCAACAGGGACACGTCCCCGAGGTACTCCTGCCTGTGGTCCCTGGCTGCCAATTGGTCATTCCCGTATCCTGGACTGCCTTCCTCCTCCCTGCTGCCCACAGCCTATCAGCTCACCCACGCTGGGCCCTATAGGCATGGGGAGGCAGGTTTTCTGAAGATCGTGGAAACACCTTTGGCCAAGAGACCGGTGAGACCTGAGTGCTGATTCCTGGCAAACGGAAAGGACTGCGTTGGGAGGCAGGTTCACCAGGCCTTGCCTCAGCTCCTGCATGAAATTCACTTAACTGTCAGTCCTCAGTTTCCCCACCCAGGATCGAATGCTCTGGATACATGCAATCTCCCTCCTACATGGTCCCTGCTTCTCGACAGTTGAACGTGGCTAGAGAAAAGCAGATGGGCCACACTGACTGGTCTCACTTTCAATTTATTGCTGCAAATTTCTAGTGGGCACTCAGCACTGTCTAAAAGTCCTAACCTCTCCCCAGACTATTGTGCTCTCCTCTTCCAGACGACTATTGCCCCCTTCTCCTCTCCCCTCAAACCTTCAACCCCCTCCTCTTGCTCTCATTACTCTCAGCTAATACAATACTCTTTATTTCACTGAAAAAAAAAATAGAAGCATCAAAAGAGAACCACCTTTTTATCCTGTCACCAATCAACCAATCCACCCACATCTGCGTCACCTTCTCTGCCTCCCCTGCTCCCTCACCCCCTCCTCTAGGGTGACCAACCACCTCAGGTTGCTTGGATCTGAGGGTTTTCCTGGGAGGTGGGCCTTTTGGTACAAACAACAGGCAAGTCTTGGGCAAACCGGGATGAGTTGCTCTTGCCCCCCTCCCCACCTCCCACGGTGCCCTGGATTCTTCCTCCTCATAGAATCGGGGACGCTGGTCCCATACTTGTGTTCCTCTCCTGCACCACCATTTTTTTCTGTCTCTTCGGAATGGGTCTTATCAGCACATAAACATGCTGTGAATTTGTCTCCCTTTTAATCCTCCCTGGGTCTCACGTTCCCCTCAGTTGCTGCGCCATTTCTCTGCTTGCTAAACTGCCAGTTGGCCAAGTCCTATCATTAGCCAAGTGTGTCCCTCCATATACAGGCCTCGGCAGTCACCATTCAGCACTCATGGCTGCACGTTACGGGCCCGAACGCTGATTCCTGACATGAGCCCAAGTTTCACATGCTGGATCTGGGAGTGTCAAGGACCTGATATGTTGGGGTCATTTGGTCGTGTATCTGTCCCTCTTCCCCACCTCCCACTGGGAGCATCCTGATGGCGGAACCCTGCTCTACTCATCTTTGCACGGCTGGTGTCTAGAAAATAGCGAGGCACGTGGCAGGAGCAGAGAAAGTGTTCGTTGAGTGAACAAATGGCTAAAACACTGAATGAATGAATTATGGACCCAGTTCAAAATTCCTGAGCACTTTAACCACATATGTCCCACCCTCCTCAACTCCCAAAGCTCTAGGTGGCTGACACTTAACCACAATTTCATGTCACATTTTCCCTTTTATCACATAGCCATTTATCTCCTGGGGTGCACTAACCCTCGGGTGATAGTCTTGGCTTTGCCCCGTAAGCTTGCGAGTTCCCTGTAGACAGCCTGTATGCTCTACAACGTTCAATAACTATATTAGTCAGTTGGTATAAATTACGAAATACCTAAGGGAACACTCTTCCATGTGCTGTGGGCCATTCAGACAGAAGACACGGCTCCTTCTGGTAGGAGCTTGCACAATAAAGGAATGGGATATTGAATAACAGGACTACAGAAGCCTATTGCCAGTAGATAAGAATCCCTCTTTTTCAACCATCTCAGGGCTCAGGCAAGATTTGGAGTCCAGGAGAGAGCCAGCAGCCAGGGTGGAAAAGTCAGTGAATAATACTTGGGAGATCGACCCATCCGGGCTGCTGGGAATACCTGGGGAAAAGATAAATCTGACTCCAGAACCTATCACCTGGATGGACCTGCCTTCGGTGCACACCAGCCCCCTACTGCCCCAAAAGTCTCTTCCTTGTGTATTTGGAATATTTGGTCTTGTTATAATAAAAGATTTCCCTTCAAGGAAGCATCATTCCTTGCCCAGTTAGGCGGGCTGTCTCTGATTTTGCTCTCTTAAAATACCACCCTCTCCCAGCTGCATCCACTTCCTCCTCCAGTCACCAAAGGAAAACCCACCAAAGCACTTGGGTACCAGCCTGTAGCAGCCTCGCTTTCCCTGCCCTGCCCCTCCCTCCCCGAGAAGGGCACCTGCAGCCCTAGTAGAAATATGGTCGTCAATTTGTGCGGCTGGTACAAGCGTTTTAGCATATTGAGTGGTCCAAATATTTAAATATCTATGATATAGGAAGCGTGGAGAACATTAAAAACCATTTTCTCCCTGCTGATTCCAAGAGAGGAAATCTACACAGTCCCTGCTCCCCTGCACAGTTGCAAAACTGCTGGCCTAATCATATTGCCTATGTAAAGTACCTCTCCCGCCTCCTCTAGTCTGGCTTTAGGTTGCATTTACTGTAAACAAAGATGTATTTGGGGGGGGCAGTTGGATTGAGTTTATTGTTTATGTAAATCTCTCAGAATGTGACATAGCAAGATAGCTTCCTATGTTGTGTTGATCCACATTTTAGGCCAACAGCCAAAGTATTTTATCTTTTCCTTCATTATAGTGATCTTCCAATTAGCCGTGGTCTGTAATACCCTGATTTTGGTGGCAGTGGTTTGGACAGGATTGTTTGATAGTTCTGCTCGAGAGGCAAAATAAGGGGCCTTATTATAGAAGTGCAGAGGTTGTGCGGGAGCTGAGTTCTGTTGCAAAGTTTGCCGATAAGGGGAAAACCGGCCCTTAAGCGTCCATTCTGTTCTGTATATTAACACTTCTAATCTGCACTGCTGATAAAACTGCAAGCCATTTGCCTTTGGAGGAATTAGTTCTGCCTCACTTGTGTAACCAGGCGATGGTGATTAACCTTTAAACTGTCCAATATTCCCAGCAGCCTCCTGCTCCAGATTAGAAACTATTTAGTTATGACCAACTAAATTAACAACACTCCCTCCTCCGAAGAATGAGATTTGGAAGGTGGATGCATTTTAAGGTGGAATTGTGTTTTGAATTGGCGATCCATCTTTCTAAGGTGCTTATTTCCTCGCCTGTTATAGTCCAGGCTGCCACAGTGGAGATGGAGTTCAGCTGGAGGCTGGGGAGAGAGGGAGGGAGACCAGTCGGTTGTCCCAGTTGGGTTTGCAGATCCGAGGTTTCCTGGGCACAAAGGAAACCTGACTTAGGTTTGGATTTCCTTCCTGTTATTACCCCAGGTTAAAAGGGGACTTAGCTCTTCTGCTAGACCCAAGCCATGCTCACAGTGGGAGAGAGCTGCAGCTCCTAATGGGAAGATTAAGGAATAAATAAAGTAGCTCCTTCATCACCCTACTCCCAATTTCTTCCTGGAGTTGAATGTCAGAAAAAGATACTAACTAACTTTCATGTTCCAGGCACCGGGATCTGCCCACCGCAGGTGGGTCTCCCCAACTGAACTGTGGCCCCGCTAAACAATCCCGCTCAGCCCTCTCCTATCTGCCCATTTCAAATGTGTAATTTATCAGTGGAAACATACCCTCGGTGGTGAGGGCCAGGCAATTATGTAATCGTGTGTCGTGCCTCAAATCCCCGAGTTGTTGGTCCTTCCTGGATAACAAATAAAATGGAACAACAACCCTCACTACCCACACCCCTCCCCGCCGCCCCGCCACCACCCAATCCTGGTAGCAACCTTTTCTGTTTTACTAGTTTCCTATTAGCTGCCTCCTTAAAAACTGCTAATCTAGATACTGCATTAGTGGGATGTCAGTCAAGCCGCAGTCCACGGCGAAGCCTTCTTCATATACCAATTTAAATCATTCATGGTCTTTTCTTTGGCATTATTCAAAAGATCATAATAATTTTCTTGTGCCCACGGCACAAAAAAATCAATTATTTCCCCACAAAGACTTGAAAGTACT
Source organism: Lynx rufus (assembly GCF_022079265.1). Taxonomy (NCBI): domain Eukaryota; kingdom Metazoa; phylum Chordata; class Mammalia; order Carnivora; family Felidae; genus Lynx; species Lynx rufus. The sequence goes on from NW_025814896.1 coordinate 64,861,819, forward strand.
TAGCGAGGGCGGCAAGAAAAGCTGAGGGTGATATCAAATTGAAATTGCACTCATTACATACAACACAATTAGTTGCCACTAGCCTGGCCGGGCTTTAATTCTGAATGGCATATCTTTATTATTACAGAAACAAGCATGCAAATGGCATTGTTCGGGATTTGCCGAAATCAATAGGATATAGTGCTGTGTGTTTGGTGGCCACTGTCACTCACGCTGCTGTGGATGCGAGATAATGTGTGTGTTTGAATTAATGAAGGGAGCAGGCAACATCATAAGTGACACCCAAATAAAAGAAATGGGTACATGATATTTGTAATTATTCTACTTGTGTTTTTGTTGTAAATACTTGTGCTTTTTGTTTTCTAATCAAAGGATTAATTGCATTTTAATAAGGCATTATGATTTGCAGAGCTTTAGTTAATTAAAACTTGTAGTATATAATTATGAAGTGATGCTGAGATTTTTCTAAAGATCACCCATATGTTTAGAATATGTATAATTTTTCTGTTAAGCAGTTTCGATCTCTCCCCCACCCCCAGCTTGACTCCTTGGTCCCTCCCCTGCCAACAGAAGATAGGGATGACTTACGTGAAATGGTGAACTGCTGATTCCAGGTGCATTTCTCTAAGTGGCAACTAGAACCCAACTTAGGTTACTGCACAAATTAAAATGACTTTGAAGCCGCGCTCGTGTGATAAACTGTGGCAGGAAACTTTCTTGTTGACACTTGCTTTCCGGGTAATCCTCCTGAACTGCAGCACTGTAGAGGTCTGGGGAGTTGATGTGGGTTTCAGAGTGCAAACACTGAGATCTTTCCATCTGGGTGAGGTGGTGCCATTGAGAGTTAGACCCTGGTTGCTTCTCTGAGGCTGGGACCAAACCCTGGTGGAGTCACCGAGCCCCGGCCTTGTCCTCTGTGACACATAGGAACTTAGTCGGGAGGGCTGCGGCGGGGAGAGGGGGTGCTGAAAATCAAGGGAGCTAGGCATTCCCGAGTGTTAACACATTAGTAATTCACAGTGGAATCCAGCCCAGAGACGCGGAATCGCGTTTCCTGTAGGTGTGTATTATGTGAAGGCTGATGGATTAATTGCTAGATAGATGGAATCGAGCTCAGGTAAAACATTATTAAGAAGTTTTAAAATCTTAATGCAACATTTTGAAATTTGCTTTGGGGAATTTTTTCATTGCAGTCTCCTACTTTTTCCATTCTCTCCGGGATCAGGAGTCTTAGTTGTCTTTGCAGAAGGAGGGATCCATTGGCTGAGAGCTCACGATGTTCTTTGTTAAGAACATCCAGGTGGCCCTGTGACGGTGGGTGGAGGCAGGAGCTGGTGGCTGGGCCTCGGGTGGCCAGTGATATGATGAGATGAGGTGACTTCGAAAGGCTGAACTCCAGTTACCCTTCCGGGACCTGGTTGGCTGGGCACCCAAAGGCGAATTTTCCTTTCCCTCTAAAGACCCAGGCACTGCCATGAGGAGTACCAAGGTTCCCCACTCCCTGCAAAGGCAACGTGAAGAAGGATAAGGTTGAAGGGAAGAGGGTCCTGCGATGCTCGTGCCCCCAACCTGGTTTTCCAGGAGACTCACAATAGTGCTCTAAGTAGGGTGGCCCAAAGCTGATTTAAACTCTACTATTATTAGGTTGGTCATGGCTTCCTATTTTAACTCTGAAAACCTAGGGCTTGAAAAGGTGGTTCATTCAAAGCTTGCTAAAATATTTGCTCAGCAGCACAATGGTGTGTGATGGAAAATAAACTCTTGTGGCTTGCTTCATCCTATCAGCCGCGGCCTGCAGCAGGGAAAGAATGAGGGAAGGTCAGTCAATTATGTGTGGTAATCACCGTAAGCATATTATCTGAGACACAGATGTCTTCTATGACCCCACACGACATGGCTATTAACCTCGGAGCAATATAAAAATGGAGTGGGTTTGGGGGGAGGAGCAGAGGTAAACCAGACTTTCAGCCTGGCCTTGTCCACAGGCTCAGAAAAAAACAAAAACAAAAAAAAAAACAAAAACAAAGTTGTGGACATGAAGACTATTTTCAGGAACCCATCCAACAATCTGACCCCTACTCATGGTGGCCAGGGCCTCATGCCCCTCCTTCCCGGAGACTTCTCTGTAGGTCTGCTCACGTGGGGCAGTACTTGCCTCATCTGAAAACGAGACTGATAAACTGACTCGGGAGATATCTTGGACGCACGATGGCCCAGGAATGCTACTTTCTGTTCACCAGGGGAGAGGAGAGAGGGAAAAGCCATTTGGGAGACTATGTGGGTACTTAAATAAGTTCACCTCCAGTCTTGGACAGTGGTAGGCAGGGAGGACAAGGGGGTCGCCAAGGCATGTCGGGGGACACAAGTAGGTTACCCAGTAGACACGGACAGATGGAAGTCAGGGTTGTTATACTTAACGGGCTTTTACCTCCACATCTAGCCCCGATTCTGAGGTTTCCCTGGAGAAGTTGGCATCAGGGCCTGGCCTGAGGGGCTGGGCACGAAAGCTGTTGATGGGTTGTTACAGGGTGGGTACAGCACTTAGGTAAAGCAACAGCCCCGTGAAGCACCCTGGACCAGAGGCTGAGGATCCCAAAATGAATAAACGAGTTCCTGCCCTCCAGGAGCTTATAGTCCAGTGAGGTGAGGATACAGGAAGACCTGGAACTCAACTCATCTCGGAACGTGTCGTGGATGCTAGAGCAGGCCGGGAGAAGGGGTTCTGGGCAGAAATGAAGAAGGGACTCTTCTAGCCCAGGGGCCTGGAAAATCTTCCAGAGGAAACCATACTTGAGCTGGGACATATGGGCTGCTAAGAATAGCAGCTGTCCTTTGGAGGAACTCACCAGAGCAGGGCCCCGTCCTGGGCACTCTCCTTGCCTGTTGTCTGATTCTCACTACCCTGTAAGACCCACCAGACCCATCGCGGACTTGAGACTGGGACAGGTAAGGCTACTCGTCCCAGGTCTCACAGCTGGCTGGCTGGCTAGCTGAGGTTAGAATTCAGACCCAACTGACTCCAAACTCCACTGAAAAGGAGGATGCATTTGACTGTCGGGCCAGAGAACGGCGTTTCAGGTGAAGGGAGACATATAAACGAGGGCACAGGCACATCCAGGGGGCGCAGGGACAGCTGGGGCTGGGAGCAGGTCAGAGGGGCGTGACCAGGAAGCCTGACAGTCCCGGGTCCAGGGCCCATGCATTATCCTGTGCACGACGGAGCCACAGCAGGATCAGATGTGTGTCTCTGAAAGGTGTCTCTTAGAGTTGCAGGGTGAATGAATCAGGGAGGGAGGGTGGCTGAAGATCAAAGACCTGAAGCGGGTTAGGGAACTATTAGAGCAAGGCCAGGGCCGGGGAGGCGGTGCAGGGCGCCGAAGGGGAGGAAGGGCTGAGTATCCTGAAGGGATGTGGTGGCGAGGGAAAGGGAAGAGTCTGGGATTACCTCAGCTCCTCACAACAACCCCTTGCGTGTCTTACGGCCTGACCCACCCACCCACCGCGACCCTCTGTGTGTGCGGGTCGGGGGTGGGGGCAGCAAAGGACCCCTTCCAGACGCTTTAATCTAGGTTCACCTCCTCTGTAGATCTCCTCCCTTCTTCCCTTTCCCTAAACTTTTCCAATGAAAAAGAAGTTGACAGATGTGTTACCAAAATTGCAGTGGTGACCCCAGCCACTTCTGTATTTCTAAGCTGTTACGAGAAGGTGACTGGACAAAATGAGCTATGGAAGAGATGTTGTTGCAATATATACACATTTTAAAATGTTTACTTATTTTCGAGAGGGAGACAGAGCACAGGGGAGGGGCAGAGAGAGGGGGGGACAGAGGATCTGAAGCAGGCTCCATGCTGTCAGCACAGAGCCTAATGCGGGGCTCGAACTTGCAAACCGCGAGATCGTGACCTGAGCTGAAGTCGGTTGCTTAACCACCCGGGCCACCCAGGTGCTCCTGTATACATTTTTTTTTTTTTTAACTTAAAACAGCTTAATTTAACAGGTATTCATGACACACGTTTTAGTGAGGGCGACAGGGTCATGGTGAGCATGAGTAATAAATGGCCTTATTAAGTGCTATTTTACAAAGTTGCAGTGGACACAGTTGGGTAGCTTTCAGCATCATTTCCACCACCCCTACTGTCCTCACAGAACCTATTTTGTTGAGGTTCCACCCTACTCCACGTGGCCTTCTGCTTCAAGGAAAGCTGGCTCTGGTCCCAGCTCCAAAGGGCAGATCCTGATGGGTCTGAGATGGCCATTATGGTCCCCCTTAGGCACGGGGTAGGGTGTGATGTAACTCTGGTCGGTGAAATGGGGCTAGATGTGGGAAATGTTTCCCCTCTCCTTAGGAAACCCCTTTCTCCCTAGGAATAAATGGTCTCTCTATAATTTATCATGTCTGGATGTCATGTGTCCAACTGTGACCATTCTGTGACCATGAGAAGAGCCAGGTACACATCCAGAAATGACAGGGCAGAAAGATGGAATGGCCCTGCGTCCTCCACGATGTGTCCGAGCCACTGATCACATGCTGTAGAGTTGCTCTACCTCTGGGCTTTGTGTGCTGTGTGATCATTTTAAATTTCCCTATTGTAAATCACTTTTCGTCTTTTATAAACAGCTTTTATAAACAGCTGTGGCATAACCATGTTATTTATATTTATATAATATAAATAACAGAAAATTTACCATTTTCGCCATTTTTAAGTATACAACTCTGTGGCATTAAATACATTCACATTCTTATACAGCCATCACCACCATCCATCTCGAGAGCTTTCGTCCTTCCAAAATGAAACTCAGTACCTGTTAAATATTAACTCCCCATTCTCTGCCGTCCTCCAGCCCCTTGAAACCACCGTTCTACTTTCTGGCTCTATGAATATGATTGTTCCAGGGCCTCTTACAAGTAGAATCATATAGTATTTGTCCTCTTTTTTTTTTAATTGAGGTATAGTTCACCTATAGTATTATACTAGTCTCAGGTGTACAACATAAGGATTCGACATTTCTATACACTGTGAATGATCACTACACTAAGCTAATATTACACTAAGTTAATATCCATCACCATACACAGTGACAATTTTTTTTTCTTGGGGTGAGAATTTTTAAGATCTACTCTTTCGGCGACTTTCAAGTATGCAATACTGTGTTATTAACTGTCATCACCATGCTGTACATTACATCTCCATGACTTCTTTATTTTATAGTGGAAAGTTTTTCACTTTTTGACTCCCCTTCACCCATTTTGCCCACCTCCCCCCCATCCCCTGCCTCAGGCAACCACCAATTTGTTATGTATGTATGTATGTATGTATGTATTTATGTGTAATGTTTATTTTCATTTATTTTTTATATTAAATCTAATTAATTGTCAAATTGTTTCCCATGCAACACTCAGTGCTCATCCCAAGGGACACAGGAGTGCTGATGCATAAGGGGCACTTGTACGCCAATGTTTATAGCAGCACTTTCAACAATAGCCAAATTATGGAAAGAGCCTAAATGGCCATCAACTGATGAATGGATAAAGAAGATGTGGTTTATATATACAATGGAACACTACTTGGCAATGAGAAAGAATGAAATCTGGCCATTTGTAGCAACGTGGATGGAACTGGAGATTGTTATGCTAGGTGAAGTAAGTCAGACAGAGAAAGACAGATACCATATGTTTTCACTCTTATGTGGATCCTGTTCTCTGTATTTATGCGCTTGTGTTTTTTTTGTTTGTATGCTTTAGATTCCACATTTAAGTGAGATCATATGGTGTTTGTCTTTCTCTGTCTGACATATTTCCCTTAACATAATGCCCTCAGAGTCCATCGATGTTGTCACAAATAGTAAGATTTCCTTCTTTTTATGGATGAATAATATTCCATTGTGTTTCCATATACCACATGTTCTTTATCCATTGACCCACTGACAGACAGATTATTTCCATATCTTAGCTAGTGTCAGTAATGCTGCAATGAATATGGGGGTGCAGATGTCTTTTTGAGTTCATGTTTTCATTTTCTTCAGATAAATACCCAAAAGTGGAATTGCTGGATCATACGGTGTTTCTATTTTTAATTTTTTGAGGAACCCCCATACTGTTTTCCATAGTGGCTGCACCAGTTTGCCTTCCCACCAACAGTGTAGAAGGGTTCCCTTTTCTCTCCAACACTTGTTGTTTCTTGCCTTTCTTATAATAGCCATTCTAACAGTATTTGTCTTTTGGTGACTGGCTTATTTCACTCAGCATAATGTCCTCAAGGCTCTTTCATGATGCGTGTGTAAGTAATTTGGGGAAGGAGTTTCTGATATTTGCAGTGGTAGGCATTCCAAGTGATAAACCCATTAAACCAAGATTTAAAATTTTTCTTGCCATCATTGATTCTCAAGTGTAGTGGTTAAGAACACGGACTCTAGAACCCAAATCCCTGATTTTAAATTTACTTTTTTTTAATGTTTATTTATTTTTGAGAGAGACAGAGACTGAACCTGAGCATGGGAGGGGCAGAGAGAAGGAGACACAGAATCCGAAGCAGGCTCCAGGCTCTGTGCTCTCAGCACCAAGCCCACCACGGGGCTCGAACTCACAGACTGTGAGATCATGACCTGAGCCGAAGTCGGACGCTCAACCATCTGAGCCACCCAGGCACCCCCAAATCCCTGATTTAAAATTCTCACTCTATCATTTACTAGTTGTGTGAGCTCAGAAAATTTGCTTGCCTCTCTATGCTTCGATTTTCTCAGCTGTTGAATGTGTATAATATTACCTCCTGCTTAGGATTGCTGGAAGCTTAAATGAGTTATTACATATAAGGCGCTTAAAGGATGCCTGGGACACTGCAATTCTTATCATCACTCTCACTGTTATTCTTGGCTATGAGCAGGCAGCAGTTTCGACAGCTTCCCCTGAATGCCATGCATGAGTTTACTCTACACTCGCCTGGCCATTAGACGAAAGAAGATCTGGAATGGTTCCCCTCACCCACGATTGTTGGTCTGTTTGGAAGGAAGGTCCTGGGTCCTTTCCAGTCTTTCTCAATCTTTTTCTTGCCTTGGGTCTTCCTGCTCCCATCTGAGTGATGTGTCCACCTTCCCCTTGTTCTCTGCTCAGTTCTAGCAAGACCAGCTCCAGGCTCCCAGGACCTAAAGGCCCAGAGGCAGCTGGTGCTGTGGGCCAGAAGACCAGGCGTGGGCTGTTAGGCAACAAAGTCACCCCTGCAAGAGTCCTGAGCTCAAGGAGGGAGGCACTTGAGAAGTGGTGTGTTAACTCTGGATAACATGGATGGAGGGAAAAGAGTAAAGTGAGCTTAGCCCTGGGTTCACCGTGTGGGAATCTGAGGAGAGAGGCGCAGCGACAATCCGAGGGCTAAACTGAGGGAGGGACCAGCAGGCACAGAAAGCTCCAGAGTCCAGGACATAGACCCAGACACGGGTGCTTTGCCTTCAGCGGTGTTGAGGGAGTGTCCAGCAACCCCTGCTGTAAGCCCCATGGCTGTCTCTGTAAGGAGCTTTTGATGTGCTTAGGGAAGGAAGAGAGAGGAAGATCACCTGAAAGAACAGAAGGTAGACATCAATGAAGCAATTCTGGAGACAGAGACAGGTGTGTGCGTGTGTGTGTGTGTGCGCGCGCGCACGAGCACGCGCGCGATGTGTCTTAATTTCCCCATCTGCATCAATTTCCCCATTCTTGCCTTGTGAAGAGCTTGTCAACAACGAATGAAATATACAGCTGATATCACTGTATTATATAATTGGGAAATAAGGAACAAAGGAAATAATGCATTACAAAGTACGTTGAGGGGCGCCTGGGTGGCTCAGTGGGTTGAGAGTCCAACTCTTTGTTTCAGCTCAGGTCATGATCTCATGGTTTGTGGGTCTGAGCCCCACGTTGAGCTGTGTGCTGGTGGTGTGGAACCTGCTTAGGAATCTCTCTCTCTCCGCCCCCACTCTCTCTCTCTGTCTCTCTCTCTCTGTCTCTCAAAACAAGCATTAAAAAAATACTTATTTAAAAAAAAAGTACTTTCTAAAGAGTAAAGCCTTCAAGGTAAATTGTTATTGGTGTGTCTTTATAAGATGACATTTGGGTCCAACCTCATGATGACAAAAGGAAATGTGTTCTTCTGGTGCAAAAAGGACACAACCTTGGACATGCCATGTTTAGATGCCAGCGAAGAGAGGTCCGAAAAGGCATTTGAGGAGCCCTACGTACTGACTCCCCACCGACCCCTTTACAGAATTGCTCGGGTCTCCAAGTAGGCCCCCGAGTGCAGCGTTAGACTGAGAGTCTCAGGAAACCCACTTGGACAGAAGGGACACAGACTGAGATTTGTATTAGTGGGAGAGGAGCAGAGAGGGGCAAGTGCCACCAGAGGCAGGGAGGCTGCCTGATAAACTGTATATTTGGTGGAGGGACAGGGAGGAGATAAAAGATTAAAAAATGTAATAGAAGATTTGCTTACACTTCTTGGAATGGTAATTAAATTTATTTATAGTTATGGAAAATTTGGGGAAGGGAGGAAAAGCAATTTAAATGCAGAGTTTTCACAGGGCAACTGCAAATGGCTTGCTTTAACGGTGCCTCTGAAGGTTAACAGAATGGCAGGGAGGTCAGACTGAAGTGCATATGATAAGTGACAAGTGTTAACATGGCAAATCATGTATTTAAAATTACTCTGAGCTTTATCAAATGTTTCCTCTTGAAAATAAACTATCCTGGAAGGAAAGGTTAACTGAGAAAAGAGTATTACTCTAATGTTCCCGCGATGACCAGGGGGGAAGGGAAGGGAGTTCTGTAATATAGGAGAGGTGGTGATGAATGTAAATAAGTTGTTATGTTATTAACGGGAAAGAAACAAGGATATTCCAAACTTACATTGCACTAGGAGGAAAGGCAAGTAAGTGTTCTCTGTCCTCGTCATCTCTCCCATCTCCACGAGCCAAGCAGCTTCCCAGTCTTCCCGTGGAGTGGAAAGGGGACACACTACAGAGGGGATGCTAAAGGAGGAGCAACAGCCGATGCCTCCAGGGCTGTAACTATCCACGGTCAGCGTTGGCCCTGGAGAGGAATCCAGAGGATTCTCTGAAACCCCCCACCCCCACTCCCATCACCTGGTTTCCATCTCTCATAGGACTTCTCCTTGACCTTGCCCTGAGGAAGGGTAAGGTGGTCAACTGGGCAAAACAGAAGCATCCCTGCAACCCAGCCCAGCCAATGAGACAGAGCCATGGGCTTTCTGTGAGGGTCATGAACTTTGCCACCATCTTTTCCCCGTGGCCCCAGCTTTCTCCAACTTATTGGAGCAAAACTTCCATTGGCTCGATGGAACAGTAGAAGCAGATGCATAAAAATGAGAAACAAATCCGCAATGTTCTTGTGGAACACTGTTATTGAATATTGTTCTAGAAGCACGGGCCCACAAAATGCAGCAGGGAGAAGAAACAAAGTGATGATTCTTCGTGTACGAGGTGATCACTTACCAAGGGAAAAAAACAGTAGGAGACTCAAATGAAAAACTCTTATAATTCAGTGGCATGACTGAGTATGAAATTAATATAAAGTAATATATAGCCCTTGTAAAGAAAGCGGGAACATGTTAGAAGAGATAAAGGAAGAAACCACACTTAGGGAGAAATCGAGCAGGTAATGTCCAAATGATGGATTCTTTCAAATGTTAATGACCAACAATATGGACCAAAAAAGATCTGGACAAAGGATATTCTTCTGCAGAAAGGGTCAACATCATAAAGATGCTAATAGTCTCTAAATTATAAATCCCAGTACATTTTTTTGGTAGAAGGCGAATCAGACAAGCTGATACTACATTTCACATGGAAAAACAAGCCAGAAATTGCCATAAAAACTTCAAAACTGAGATGTGATGAAAGGAACTGGCTCATCCAGATATTCAATTATATTATAAAGCTATAAAATTGAAGCAGTCTGATACTGGCACATGAATAGACAGATCGATACAACTATGAATAGGGACGCCTGGGTGGCTCAGCCAGTTGAACGTCTGACTCTGAGGTCATGATCTCACAGTTCATGGGTTCGAGCCCCACGTCGGGTTCTGTGCTAACCGATCAGAGCCTGGAGACTGCTTCAGATTCTGTGTCTCCCGCTCTTTCTGTCCCTCCCCCACTGGCACTCTGTCTGTCTCTCTTTTAAAAATAAATAAACATTAAAAAAATAGAACTATGAATAAAAATAATTTGTATACCTATCTCAGGTATTCTACCTAAAGAGACTCCAGGGGGTTCAAAGATATAAATAATTACAAGTGAACTTTAAAAGAGCAAGAAGGAATATGGGAGAGTATTTTTATTATTTATTTATTTATATTATTTTTGTCATGTTTATTTATTTTGAGAGAAAGACAGAGTGCGAGGAGGGGAGGGGCAGAGAGAGAGGGAGACACGGAATCTGATGCAGGCTCAGATGCTGACAGCTCAGAGCCTGACACAGGGCTCAAACCCACGAACCGTGAGATCACAACCTGAGCCGAAGTCGGACACAACCTACTGAACCACCCAGGCTCCCCCAGAGTATTTTTAATGGGTCCAGGCTGAGGACATCATCTGTAGTTATGCCATAAGAGCCGGAAGCAAGAAAAAAATTTGGAAAACTTAATTGTATAAAAACCAAAGTTTATTCATGGGAGAAAACATCATAAAGAATGGAAAAAACAAACAAAAAAGGAAAAACTGGGGAAAAATACTTGCAACTCATAACACCTAAAAAAGGAAAAATATTAATATGAAACGTTTCTAAACGTCAATGATAAAAAGACCAACTAACAGAAAAGGATATATAAATTGTTTTTAAAGTTCAAGAATGAATAGGGGCCTAACCTCTCTCCTAATACAAGAAGAGCTAAAACGACAATGAAGTACCATATTTTACTTATCATATAGGAAAAAGATTTAAATGTCTTGGAGAATGTGTAGGGAAAAAGGAAATCTATACTGATGATCAGAGTAAATACTAATATCATGTTTATAAAGAACAATGTCTATCAAGGGTACAAATGGGGGCACCTGGGTGGTTCAGTCAGTTAAGCATCTGACTTTGGCCCATGGTTCATGGGTTCGAGCCCCACACAGGGGCTCTGTCTGTCAGTGCAGAGCCTGCCTGGGATTCTCTCTCTCTCTCCCTCTGTCTCTGCCCCATCCCCGTTTGCTTTCTCTCTGTCTGTCAAAATAAATACATAAACTTAAAAAAATAAAACTTAAAAAAAGCATACAAATGAACATCTTCTTTTACTCAGGGATTTAGCATCTAGGAATTTATTCAACTCATTTATTTGCACGGGCACATACAAGAATATTTACAGAAGCATACCTGTAACAGCAAACAATGAGAAACAACCTAAATGTCCCTCACTACGCCACCGGATGGATGAATTATTGCTCTTACGTGCGGTGCAATAGAACGATCTCCAAGATGCATTTGTAAGCGGAAAAAGAAAAGTGCATTACATTCAACAACATGTCTTAAAAATATAATATTAGGCAATAAAAAGCAAAGACACAAAGGAATATATATGATATGATTCCACTAATATAAAGTTTAGAAACAGGCAAAGCTAAACTCTATTGTTTAGAGATACAATTCAGAGGAGGTAAAACTGTGCAGAAAAGCAAGGGAGGGACGATCACAAAAGTCAAGATAATGGTTCCCTCTACAGGGAGGGAGGGAACGGATATTAAGAAGAGGCTCTGGGGGCGCCTGGGTGGCGCAGTCGGTTAAGCGTCCGACTTCAGCCAGGTCACGATCTCGCGGTCCGTGAGTTCGAGCCCCGCATCAGGCTCTGGGCTGATGGCTCAGAGCCTGGAGCCTGTTTCCGATTCTGTGTCTCCCTCTCTCTGCCCCTCCCCCGTTCATGCTCTGTCTCCCTCTATCCCAAAAATAAATAAACGTTGAAAAAAAAAATTAAAAAAAAAAAAAAAGAAGAGGCTCTGGAGTGTTGACACTGCTCTGTGTCTTGAGCTGAGTGGTGGTTACACAGGTGTACGCTTTTATCGTGAGTAACTCCACATAGATGTTCTTTGCTTTCCTATGTGCGTGTTCTTTCCAGCAACAACTTTTCTTCCACAAAAGCGAGTGCAGAACTATGTGCATTGTATGATACTATTTATTTTCAAAAATAAGATGCATATATGCCCTTGTCTCTGCATAAAAATAACTCTGAAAGGATTGGCACAAAACTGTTAGCGCTATTTGCCTCTGGGGAACTGAGCTGCTTGAGGCCAGAGAGGGAAGGGACCGAGGAGGGAAGACCTACGTTTCACTGAGAACCTGTTAGTGCTTTTCGAATGTTTGACAGGTGCATGTGTTACCTTTAAAACATGTCTCAAGCATTGACTCAGCTTTAAAATGATGATCATACTCAAGATAGGTTAAAATTTTTAAATGGACTTTTACAGAAACGGAACTGAAAACATAATGCACCTAGACTCTAGGGAAAAAGTAACCATAAAAACAATTAATCTGTTGGCTGGGGTACTGCAGGGAACACTGAATCTCTAGAAAGTTCAATAGAAAGGAGTTTCTGACAGGACGTTAAATAGCTCACAGAATCATTCCACCAAAGAAACGGACTCTAGGTTCAGTTTTCAGAAACAGTTGTCCAGGCCACCAATTCTCAAACTAATTGGGCCAACAAGATGGTGGCTGCCCCTTATATGATCTTGAAGCACCACGATCAGGAAGCTCCTGCTATGATCTGCACTAACACAATGGCTATCCTGCACCCTGTTCTCCATCGCCTTGAGACTGGGGACCAGGCCCTCGGACCCCCACTAATGCCACTACAGAAAAATAAAATGGCTCCCCACCTGTGCTTGCTTCTGGATGCAGCAGAACGTGGCTTACTCCCCGTTCTGGGTTTTTCATGAATACGTTCTGTTTGCAGAACTGGATCATATCTGGAATGCTAGGTGCAAAGGAGTCTGGGAAAGTAAATTTGTGTTACCACTGTGCAGAGCGATTTTGCAGTATCTAGTAAAGTTGACATTGAACCTACCCTAGGACAAAGAAACTCTACTTCAAAGTAAATAATCTAAAGAAACTCTTACACATTTGCCCAAGGAACTAAACTACAATAAAGTTTATTCCTGGGGCGCCTGGGTGGCGCAGTCGGTTAAGCGTCCGACTTCAGCCAGGTCACGATCTCGCGGTCCGTGAGTTCGAGCCCCGCGTCGGGCTCTGGGCTGATGGCTCAGAGCCTGGAGCCTGTTTCCGATTCTGTGTCTCCCTCTCTCTCTGCCCCTCCCCCGTTCATGCTCTGTCTCTCTCTGTCCCAAAAATAAATAAACGTTGAAAAAAAAAATTAAAAAAAATAAATAAATAAAGTTTATTCCAACAGCTTTTGTGACAGTGAAAAACTGCAAACAGCCCAAATATCCATCAACAGGAGAATGGATTGTGATGTATTTTTTTCAATACTCTATAGTAATATTAAAGATATGAACTAAAGCCACATGTGCTATAATAAATAAATCTCAAAACAATAATAGATGATAACACATCATATAATAAAACAAAAGTTGTAGAATTATGTATACGGCAAGATATCATTTACGTAAGTTTTTTAAATTGCAAAGCAACACTCTATATTGGACGTGAACACATAAATGTACCACATGGATGGAAATGATAGTTGCCAAATTCAGATTAGTTGCCTCTGGAGAGAAAGAAGGAGGTGGGATTAAGGAGGAGTACACAGAGTTTTCAACTGCTCTGTAATGTTTCATTTCTTTATAAAAATCTGAACCAAACATGGCCTATGAAGCTGAATAGTAAGTACACTGATGAATGTACTATTATTTGGTGCAACTGTCTATATATTTTAAATATTTCATAGTAAAAAATTTTAAACTATGGATAACCATTAAAATAATAAAAAATAGGGGCACCTGGATGGCTCAGTTGGAACATATAACTCTTGATCTTAGGGTTGTGAGTTCAAGCCCCAAGTTGGTTAAAGGGATTACTTAAAAATTAAAAAAAAAATCTTTGGGGCGCCTGGGTAACTCAGTCGGTTAGGCATCTGACTTCGGCTCAGGTCATGATCTCACGGTTTGTGAGTTCGAGCCCTGCATCGGGTTCTGTGCTGACAGCTCAGAGTCTGGAGCCTGCTTCGGATGCTGTGTCTCCCTCTCTCTCTGCCCCTCCCCTGCTCGTGCTGTTTCTCTCTCAAAAATAAATATTAAAAAATTTTTAATAAAAAATAAATCTTTGAAACAAAATAAAAAATATATGCAGTTTCCAAATTAGCAGAAAAAGCAAAAAGAGTGGGGATAAAGCAAACATCCTCAATCTAACAATACAAAAGGAGCAGAAAAAGAAGTCAAGGAAAAACATGGAAAAAAGGGAAATAAAAAGAAGATGCCAGAAATAATTCCATATGTCAGTAATCATCATATATATAAATGGGCTAAACTCAACTACAAAAACCCTGAGCTTATCACTCAGATTTTAGATTTTTTTAAATTATATGTTTTAAATCCAAATATGTACTGTCTACAAGTACATCTCAAACCAAAATAATCGAAATATTGAAGCCAAATGAATGGCAAAGGTATACAATGCAAATACTAATCAAAATAATTATTCATATCAGATGAAATATAACTTAAGGCACACACATAAATAGAGATAAAGTGGAATATTTCATAATGGAAAAAACAATTCATAAATAAGGTATAATAATCATGAAATCGTATATGCCTAATAAGAGATAGTCTCAAAATATATAAAGTAAAAACTGACATAATTACAAGGAAAAAAGTTTTTTTATTTTTATTTTTAAAGAGAGATTTCGTGCTTGTGAGTGGGAGAGGGGCAGAGGGAGAGAGAGAAAAAGAGAGAGAGAGAGAGAGAGAGAGAGAGAATCCCAAGGAGGGTCCATGCCCAGCATGGAGCTTGATGCAGGGCTGGATTCCATGACCCTGGGGTCACTACCCGAACTGAAATCAAGAGTAGGTGGCTCAGGGCCACCTGGGTGGCTCAGTGGGTTAAGTGTTCAACTCTTGGTTTTGATTCAGGTCATGATTTCACAGTTCATGAGTTTAAGCCCTAAGTCAGGCTCTGTGCTGACTGTGGAGCCTGCTTGGGATTCATTCTCTCTCTCTCTCTCTCTCTCTCTCTCTCTCTCTCTCTCTCTCCCACCCCCACCCCCTGCCCTTTCCCCTGCTTGCACTCTCTCTCAAAATAAATAAATAATCTTAAAAAAAAAAAAAGAGTTGGACACTCAACCCACTGAGCCACCCAGTTGCCTTGAAAAAAAAAATTAAACCCAAAATTACATGAGAGATTTTAGTACACCTCTATCAGGTGGATAGATTAAGTGGAAAATATAGAAACTATGTAAATAATAACACTGGATGGTGAGAGAGGACCTGACTACAGATGCAGTAGAAAATTTTAAATCATAAAATAACCTATAGATGATTTTACTGAAATTTGAAAACTACATTTCTTTAAATCCAAAAAACTTAGATAAATGGATAATCATCAAAACTGACTCAAGGAAAATTGTTACCTTTAAGAGATCTATAATCATTATTAAACAAATTGCATCAGTACTCAAGTCCATCATCAAAACAAACTGTTCCAGAGAATGGAAATTTAGAAAACTTAACCAACTCATTGCAGATAGCTAGTTTAACCTTGGTAGTAAACCCAGACAAGGATAATAGGACAGGAGAAAATCATATGATGAAGGAAGGAAAGATAAAAGACTCATATGGCAATGTTACTCATGAACACAGATGGAAAATACTAACTCAATCAACTTCAGAAAGGTTTAAAAGTAAAAATATGTCCTGATCAAGCAGGATTTATCTTAGGAATGTGTTAGTCAATAGCAAAAGATCTATCAGTGTAAGTGACCACTTATCAGATTGAAAGATCATCTCAGTAGATGCAGAAAATATTTGACAAAAGTAAATACTCTTTCATAACTAAAAAAAAGGAAATATTTATTTAACTGGAAATAGAAGGGGCCATTTTAATCAGATACAGAATATCATCCAAAAATCTATAATAATATCTTAGTTAATGTTTGAAGTGTAGTTTTAATTTCCTTTGATGTCATAAGACATGGATGCCCTCTTCTGCTCCTCTTATGCGAAATTATCCTGGAGGTTCTAGAGAATGTAATAATGATAGGAAAACTTTATTTATTTTCAACAACACAAGAAAAAAATTATCATTTACAGATAACGTAATTATCTACAGAGAAAATCCAAAAACCAAGCTCTTAGACCTAATCAGAGTATTCAACAAGGCTGCTGGGTTTAGTCCCAACATCCTTAAAGTATTAACACTTCTAGACACTAATAATAACCTATTGGTCAAGAACTTAATATACAGTGTAATTCCAAACAAAGTTCCAAGTTATTGTGTGGATGTTGACAAGATGATTCTAAAGTTTACATAGAGAGGTGAAAGATCCAGAAAAGCCAACACGGTATTTTAGTACAAGAACAAAGTCAAAGGAGTGACACTAACCAACTTTAAGACTTACTATAGAGGTACAGTAATCAAGACAGTGTGGTATTGGCAAAAGAATAGACAAAAAAAATCAGTGGAACAGGACAGAGAGTTCAGAAATAGACTCACATAAATATAGTTAACTAGGGGCGCCTGGGTGGCGCAGTCGGTTAAGCGTCCGACTTCAGCCAGGTCACGATCTCGCGGTCCGTGAGTTCGAGCCCCGCGTCGGGCTCTGGGCTGATGGCTCAGAGCCTGGAGCCTGTTTCCGATTCTGTGTCTCCCTCTCTGTCTGCCCCTCCCCTGTTCATGCTCTGTCTCTCTCTGTCCCAAAAATAAAAATAAACGTTGAAAAAAAAAATTAAAAAAAATATATAGTTAACTAATCTTAGACGAAGGAGCAAAGACCCAAACAATGGAGCAAAGATAGTTTTTTAATAAATGTTGCTGGAACAGCTGGACATCCACATGCAAAATAATAAATCTCGACACAGACCTTACACCCTTCACAAAAATGAACTCAAAATGGATGGCAGGCCTAAATGTAAAATGCAAAACTGTAAGACCCCTAGAAGAAACATAGGAGAAAAACTAGATGGTCTTGGGTTGGCAATGACCTTTTAGATATAACACAAAAGGCATGATCTGTGAAAGAAATAATTACTACGCTAAACTTCATGGAAGTTAACAGCTTTTGCTCTGTGAAAGACTTGTCAAAAGAATGAGAACACAAGCCACAGCTCAGGAGAAAATATTTGCAAAATATACATCCGGTAAAGGACTGTTATGCAACATATACAAAGGATTCCTAAAACTCAGCAATAAAAAAATAAGCAGTCCAATTTAAAAATGGGCAAAAGACCTGAACAAACACCTCGCCCCAAAAAATGTGATGGCAAGAAAGCATACGAAAATATGTCATATGTCACTAAATTACAATTACAAATTAAAACAACAATGAGATATCACTACATACCTAGTAGAAAGGCTAAAATCCAAAACACTGATAACACCAAATGGTAGCAAGAATATAGAGCAACTGGAATTCTCATTCATTGCTGCTGGGAATGCAAAAATGTTACAGCTACTTGGGAAGACAGTTTGGCATTTTGTTACAAAACTAATATATTTTAACCATGTGATCTAGCAGTCGTGCTCCTTAGTATTTGCCCAAATGAACTGAAAATTTATGTCTATTCAAAATCCTGTACAAGGGTGTTTATAGCAGCTTTATTCATAATTGCCCAAACTGGAAGCAACCAACATGTCCTTCAGTTGACGAGTGGATAAATAAACTGGTACATCCAAACAATGAAGTATTTCGCACTAAAAAGAAATGAGCTATCAAGCCCTGAAAAGACGCGGAGGAACCTTAAATGCAAATTACTAGGTGAAAGAAGCCAATTTGAAAAGGCTACATACTGTTTGATTCCAACTATATGACATTCTGGAAAAGGCAAAACTGGTGACAGTGAGTGAGATCAGCGGTTGCCAGAGGTTATCAGGAGACAGGGATGAAGAGGCACAGCACAGAGGATTTTTAGTGCAGGGAAAATATTCTGCACAATACTGCAGTGGTGGATACATTCATCATACATTTGACAAAACCCATAAAATGGACAATGCTAAGCGTGAACCCTAATGTAAACTACGGACTTTGCATGATAATGATAGGTTTATTATTTGTAACAAATATACCACTCTGGTGCTGGAAATTGATAGTGGGGGAGGTTGTACATGTGCCCAACAAGGAGTATATGGAAACTCAGCGTGCTTTCTGCTCAATTTTGCTGTGAACCTAAAACTGCTCTTAAAATTGAACTTGACTGGGGCACCTGGCTGGCTCAATCGGTAGAGCACGTGACTCTTGAGCTTAGGGTGGTAAGTTCATGCCCCACATTGGGTGTAAAGATTACTTACAAGTAAAACCTTAAAAAAGAAGAAGAAGAAGAAGTTGTTTAATTAAAAAGTAAAAGTAAAACTTTAAATCTATTTGGAGAAAATATAGGCAAACACATTTTTGACCACAAGGTAAGGAATAATGTTTCTTAAAGGCACATACACACAGAACATATACACAGAGAAATCGTAAAGGAAAAGGCTGAAAACATGTGACATCCAAGTGGAAAACTTTGTGGAACAAAAGACACCATGAACAAAATGAATGGCCAAGCAGTACACTGGGAGAAGATATTTACATCATATATAGCAATCAGAAGATTACTATTTAGAATAAAAAGACTACAAACAACCAAATAGAAAAATGCGTGATTCATGTAAGAAGAAACCTGAATAGCCTAAAACACATTTTAAAAGGTTCAGCCGAAGTATAATCAAGGAGTGCTAATTAAAATCACAATGAGAGATCATGTCACACACATCAGATTAGCAGAAAATAAATTCTGATTGTTGAAAGGATATGGGGGAATAAGAACTCTCACACAATGCCGGTTGGAATGCAAATTGGTACAACCGTTTTGGAGATCGATCTGGCAATATCCAGCAAAATGTGAAATGTGCATATTCTATGCCCTGGTAGATCTGACTTTAAATACTGTAGAGAAACATTTGCACATGTATTCAAGGAGATGTTACAGGAATGTTCATTCCAGCATTGGAACAGCCTGAAATCAGAAACAATCTAAATGTCCATTAGAAAAAGGAATGGGGAGCCTGGGTGTCAGTTGGGTGTCAGACTTTGGCTCAGGTCATGATCTCACAGTTTGTGGTTTCGAGCTCCTCATTGCGCTCTGTGCTGACAGCTCAAAGCCTGGAGCCTGCTTCGGATTCTGTGTCTCCCTCTCTCTCTTCCCCGCTTGCACTCTGTTTGTCTCTGTCTCTCAAAAATAAATACACACTAACAAAAATTTTTTTAAAGAAAAAGGAATAAATAAATTATGTATGCTATGTTTATTCTACAAACTACTATCAAGGGGTTAAAATGGATGGACTGTACTTAAAGGTATCAACATGGATAGATCTAGAAACAATGTAGAAGAAAAAAGAAGTAACTACAATCCTACAAACTGTAGGATTTCATTTAAGTGAATTTAAAAGAGCAGGAAGCAATATATTGTTTATGGCTACCTACATGTAATAAAATACAGTTATTTATGGATACCCTCTCAATTAAATCATTTGAATGCAAATAACAGAAGCCCCAGGCCCTGTCCTCCAGTCTCCTGGCCTCTGTCTTAAACAATTCTAAACCATCCTGACTGCAAAGGTCCAGATCATCAGGCGAGGACCTAGGGGATGGCAAGACACGGACATTTCTCTTGCTCAATCTCCCTCTTTTCTCTGCCTTAGGATGCCTTTAGTCATATCTTCCCCGTAGGATATTACCAAAAGCAGTAAGATAGAGTTAACACACCAAGATCCTGAACTTCTTCTTAATACTACAGCTTCAGTAGGCAAATGGTCTATGTCCCAAGGAACACTGGGGTTACTTGTCCCCAGCTTCCCAGCCTCTTCTGTCCTCCAACCTCCACTTAGCCAATTCCCCATTTTATTATTTATTTGATTTTATTTTTGCATGCAGTCGTCTTCTTCTTCTTCTTCTTCTTCTTCTTTTTTTTGCAAGTAGGCTCCATGCCCGACGTGGGGCTTGAACTCATGACTCTGAAATCAAGAGTCTCATGTTCTACTGACTCTGCCGTCCAGGTGTTCCCAACTCCACATTGTAGTGTCTGATACTTGAAGCACCTACTTCCTGATTAAAAAAAAAAAAAAGTAAAGGGAAATAAATAAACACTCTTTGAGCAGGCCAACAAAACACACGTGCACTTGAAAAGTATAAAAACACAACCTGGATATAAACTGAATTCATGTTAGTAGTTGCTGGTGGGAAGGATGGGATTGGAGAGGGACGTAGGGGAATATGTTGTCTGGAAAAGTTATTTCATTATAAAAAGATCTGAATAAATAGGATCGAATATTTTCCTGTTTGGGACGATGTGGGCATTCGTTATATCTTCCTCTATGCATGTACTTACTATTTTAATTTAAGATTTCAAAAAGAGGGCAGAGCTGAGCCTATGGCCATAGATGAACACTTGGCAAAGTGATCAGTCCAGTGTAACAGTCAAGGAGCTGGCAGCTAAGACCTTTCCAAAGGGATGGTCTCTCACAGCCAAGGGAAGGCCATGCTTGGGATCCGAGCACATGGTCAGGTTTTGTCTCTGTCCTCCGCTCTGCCCATCTACATCCTGGTAACCTTTCCAGGCTGTGCTGAAGTCCCACTCCTCCGGGAAGCCTTCCCAGACTATTCCAGCTAACAATCACCTCTCCCTCTGTTCAGCTATCGGAGCCCCTAAAGCCGCTGCTCACTGTGTATCACTAACTCTTCATTTCAGGAGTTTTCGATAACCCAGAGCAGTCAGGTCCAAAGCCCACGAGGGCCCCTACGAAGTTGACAGGGACTTCATACACCCCCACCAGTCCCTCCTCAAACCCCAAGCACATTAACAGAACATAGCCTCCAATGTTACCCAGCTGACAGTATGTAGCTGGCAGAAAAGGGCCCATCTGTCACAATTCAGCGGGCTCAGCTCTCAGCTCGGATGAGCCTCGATCCCCTCAGAACGCATTTTCCTTTTGTGTGATATATGTAAAACACTCCTAATGTGAGGATCCTCAGCGAGAGCTCACACTGCCCGTCTAAGTGTTTTTTTTTTACAGAATCGAGCTCTTACCTTTTAAAATTACACCGGGGTGGTATTGTTCAAATATGTCAGACCGACTACTCCAGAAAGCGGCGACAACAGGACACAATGCACTAATTTTATCCCACTTTGACTTAGAAAATATAATCGGTACTTACAAAAATTGTAAATACTAAAGAATCAAGGGAATAGGATTATTCTAAAATAGGGCGCTAATACATCAAACAAAATAGCTTTTGCTAGTCTTAACTGAGGGCCATTATCTATCAGAGAAGATATACCTCTGGCCTTGATAATGTGAAGAAACACAAATGGCGAAAGAAGCTTGCCAATATTTCAGGGAGTGGGAAGAGAGGGAAGCATCTTTAACGAGATAGGAACCTGGGAAAGCTGAGCGATTCGACAGGGTAGATAAACAGCCTCAAGCACGCTGGAGAGGGGGCAAGCCCTGCCTGGTTCAATCACCATAATTTTCCTTGGAGACTCCATCCCTCCCCTCTCTGAATTGCTGTGGCTGTCACACAATCCAGGACTCCCTTCTACCTCTTGGTGCTTGTGTTCCATCACTGTATGTGTCTCCCCAACTAAATACAGCCCCCCTCAGGGTAAAACCATGCCCTATATTCCCCTCCTAAATCCTGCTTCCTGCCCACAAACCCAGCTCAGCCTGGCCCACGCAGCAGCCTTGAATGTCAGGGGCCGAGCCCACTTTCTCCCTCTCTCTGTGTCCCTGCCCATGATAAGTGGAAGGGATGTGAGAATCTGCCGTAGGCTTCCTGATGACATGCTTCCTATGATATCGCCATATGCCTCTGCTATGATGTCTTCCTGAGAGTATGCGGAGATTAGTAAGAGGCATTCATTCTGGACAGAATTCCAAGATGGAAAGGTGATACGTTTTACAGATAAAATATTGCAGCTGGTGAGCGCTACGGATGTGCATCTGAAATTTGGCGTTTAGAAGATCTTAGTTTGATTTGTGTGTCCCAAGACTGGTGGAGAGTTGACGGACCAGTGTGGGGCGAAGGGTCCCCAAACACTTTGCAAGAAACCAGAGGCTGTTTGGTAACAATCAAGCAGTGTGCATTATATACTTCAGTGGTGTCCTCACTTATGGGCACCCGATCTTTACAGGGCTCCCCAGTGGCCACGAAGTCCATTCCCTTGCCTCTGAGTTTCACCACACCTAAATAATTCCAAGAACATGTGGTTAAGGACCAATTCTGATGGAAACCAATATCTGTATATTTGTGCTCTTTATGTTTTGTGTGATTCTCCATGGAGGAAGCAAAAATGAGTAGAAGACGCCTTCCACTTCATAGGATTTACATTTAGCACTTTGCTCCTATTTTCGTTCTCTGTACCAAGTCCAGGTCATTTTTTTAAATGTCCATGTATTTATTTTGGGGAGAGAAGGAGAGTGTGTGTGTGTGTGCGGGGAAGGGGCAGAGAGAGGGAGACAGAGGATCCGGAGGGGGCTCTGTACTGACAGCACAGAGCCCGATGCTGCCTCGAACTCACGAACCACAAGATCATGACCTGAGCTGAAGTTGGACGCTTAACCAACTGAGCCACCCAGGGGCCCCCAGCTCATTTTCGTCCATGGGCGCCTGAGTACAATCCAAGGGTCTACATGGTTTCTTTTCAACAATCATGTATAAAATGTATTTATTGCCTCTTGAGTCTAAGAGAAAACTACAAAAGCAAAATTGGTATTTGTTACATTAAATGAATGAATGACAGAAATCTTGATGAGACACTTGATTCCAAGCTCTGCAGCGCCATACTGGTTTTCAAACTATTTTTTATGGGGAAAACCAATGTTCCTAACTGATTACAATGGAGGTGTTCTGGGTGAGCTGTGGTAAAAGAACTAATGCTCCCCTCTGCCTTCAAGTTTCTGGAAGCTTCCCAGAAAGCTCTAGACAGAAAAGAATTTCTCCCAGGATCAAAGGCTTCTGAGAAATACACATGACCATTCCTGGCTAATGGAGCCTTCTGCTTGTCTAACTTTCATCTGCGTCCTTGTAGTAAAGAGTATGATAACAAGTCATAAGATTCCGTTTCCCAGGGTAAACAATGCTTATCCATTTACCTTTCCCCTCAACACTTGTCCTAAACCCATTAATGGACATTGTGTCTCTTCCAACTCCTTCTCTGGTTCTCACCATCTGTCATATTCTGGTGAGAATATAATTGCACAAAGACTGAAACTGAGACCATGACTTGAAATCAGGTCCAGTTTGGTGTCTACTAAAAATTTCTATCTCAGTTCCCATGAAGGATTTATGTTCCCACTTACAGTGTGTGTATATGTGTATGTTTAAAAAATACATATGTATAATAAAATTTTCCATTTAACCATTCTATTTACTTGAATATATACAATATAGTATTTAGAGCTTATATCATTATTTGGGGCTTTTGATCATCTGTACTCTGGCTTGGGTTCAAATCCTAATTCAGATACAAGCTGTATGCCCTTGGACAAGTTACTTAACTCCTCTGACTCTTAAGTTTCATCATTTGCCAAATGGGGTTGATAATATATAACCCACAAGGTATGGATTAAATGAGATAATGTGCTTGAAAACAGCAGATGTTCACTCATATTCGCATGTTTTAACTTAGTTATTGCTTCTGACTCTGGTTCTCCTGCTCTTGTCCATCCTTTCTGGTTCCCCATGATTTTTGGTGAACACAGTCAGTAGTCGTTTCATTAACTGATGTTAGTAAGTGATCATTTGAAACATTTATTTATATATTTGATCGTATATTTGTTGCCTCCCTACATATAGATTTTGAGATGGTATTTAGATTTATGCCGTTTTCCAAAGAGCTCCTTGTGAACAGCTGTAAGATTGACTTGTCTGACTTGGGAATACATTGTCCCAGCCTTGTCAACCGCTCTCAACAGAGTCCTCTTTTTCTTCTCTGTGTCAGAAGTGACATAATGGCGGACATGCATGAGTTCCCTGGAGAACAATGAGGGACTTCACAGAGCTCAATTTGGGAGAATACACAAGTGTTGTTGTTAGAGAGTGATTTTCCCGTGACACTTGCAAGTGGGAAATGAACTGGACAGTAGATGAAGTGAAGGGTGCTTGAGGGGAGAGAAACTTGCTTCCAAAAGGAATAAAAAACAAAAATGCCCCTAGCCAGGCAGAACTGGGAGGAGACTCTGTAGATGAGATGTGCAGGGTTAATTAAGCATTCACCCCTCCATCTTCCATCAACCCCTTGGCCACCATTGTAGGTGATGACTCTGAACTTCCCAGGACAGTATTTGTTTACTGAAATATTCTTCCCCTTTTTCTTTTTATTTCTTTTTCTTTTTCTTTGGGGATAAGGATTAATGAGTACCTCAGTCCGTGAAATCTCTAGTAGCTTTCTAGAGATCATTAATCCTTTCTTCATTCGGCAAACATGCACTGAGTGACTAATGAATGAAATAGGCAGACCCTGGTTCACACAAATAGTCAAGCTTGAGGGTGACAAACTAATCCTTTGAGGATAAGCTTGGAGAGAAACTCTTTTCTTCTATTTTAGACCTCATTCATTTTCTTTTTCCTCATATGTTGTGGTGAATAATTCAATTCCAAACTCCAAATCAATTCAATTCAATTCCAAACCTTGCATGAGTGTATTTAGTTAGGTAGAACCTAATTCAAATCCAGAACTCTAGCTGCAAGAAAATTTCAGAGATGTCGTTTTAATCTTTCTAACCTCTCCAACTGCAAAGGGAAGTTGAGTGAGCAAATCTAGAGTATTTGGTATATGCAGATGATGAGCTTTGAAACTGGCCTTGAAAATGTATAGGATTTGTTTTAAGAAGGAAATTTTCAGGAAAAAGAATTCCTGGCTGGTGAAGAGGAAAATTGGGCAGGGGGTAATAAGAATATCTTCTCTGGACTGGACTATAGAAGGCATGTGAGAAAGGCAGGATGTGGAGAGGAGCTTGGAAGGCTGGTTAGAGAAGACTGAACCTGATTCTATAGTCAGGGGAGTGTGAGAAACCACTAAGGGTCATTAAGCAAGGAAGGAAGTTCTAAGAAAAATTAATGCCACCATTACTATACCATAATCAATATATACCTGCTAAAGGGTGATCTTTTGCCCTTCAACTTTTCTCCAGTTCTCAAAAATCTACTAGTAGGTTATCACAGTGTTAGTCACTGATAGTGTCAAGTTGGTTTAATATTTTCAGAATCAGCATGCAATCCCAGGAGGTATAGAAGTGCTTTACAAAGCTGGAGAGAAATTATTTGCACCCTAGAATTCTATACCTAGCCAAACTATCAGTCAAGCATAAGAGCAGAACAATGACATTTTTGCTTATAAGAGCTCAAAAAAGTCACCTCCCCCTTTTTTTACTTATATTTTTACTATGAAGTTTCTGAGGAAGTAAACCAACAAAGGGAAGACAAGGACACAAAAATCAGAGAATGTAATGTAAGAGGGAAGCATGTGGTGCCTGGTGGCTCAGTCGGTTGAATGCCTGACTCTTGATTTCAGCTCAAGTCAGGGTCTCATGGACATGGGATCAAGCCCCATGTCGGGGTTCAAGATTCTCTCTCTCTCCCTCTGCTGCTTTCCTTCTCTCCCCTGCTTGTGAGCTCTGTCTCTAAAATAGAGAGAGAGAGAGAAAGAGAGAGAGAGAGAGAGAAGCTAGAAGCTGAGGGATCATCAAGATAGTAATAAGAAAGATCTAAGATACTAACTCCACAATAGCCTCAGGAATGTCCAGTCCAGATTGAAGCAGGAGGATAGAGAGCTTTGAGATGAAAGTCTCTAGGGAAAAAAATAAAATGGATAATATTCTAAACACATTGAGAGAAGATTTCAAATATGTAGGGATGAATTAGTGATAAGTATACAGTAAGCCAAGGGAAAAAGGAAAGTTAAGTATAGGAGAGGAAGTGTAACCATAGAATACGTAGAGCTCCACAGCAAATAATTATTTTCATAATCATAGTAATGTAAACACTAAGCACTGACCCTATCAAAAATTGGGAAATAATGATGTTGTGAGCATGGGGGCAGAGAAAGGGTTGGTGGGAGGGAGCATGTGTGAATGGGGTTGGGGGGAAGAGGTGTAAGAGAGCCCAAATCTCATCCTCCTCAGTCAGAAGTTAGTGGACAGTGGCTAAAATCAGAAAACATAGAAGTAACCACATAAGCATGGTATTTAGACACGTGGAACTAAATAATAGAAGAGGCTGCTCAGAGATTGGAAGTCACGGCCTTTGAGGAGGGGGAGAAGGAAACTGGAAGGAAGCCTTGCTGGATTACATTTTTTCTTTTAAACTATGTACCTGTATAACTTTGGTAAAAATGATATTTTATGAGGGTTTATAATAAGTGCTCAAGCTTTGTCCTCTGTTTACGGTTTTCCTGTCACCCAGTGCCCTCAGTCTCAGACCCTTCTAACTACTGCTACTGGGTCCCGCTGGCAAATGGGTGGAGCGGACTTTGTTGGATTCTATGTTCGCTGCAAAATGGGAAGCACTGGGAATTTCTGAAAATATGACTATTACTAATGGCCTCAGCTTGCCTTGTGTGGCCAAGGGAAAGCAAACAGGGCACGGAGGAAGGCCACAGTGGTAGGTAGCGGGTCCCCTAAAGAGCTGCTTTGGTTGTGGGATGCTCTCGCCGGGGACAAACAACTGAAGAACATCGTAAATGTGGGGGGAACAATGATGTAACATGATCGAACAATTAGTTTTTGTTTATGGTTTCGAATTATGTCTTCCACCCCTTTGTAGCAGGCTGCAAAAGAATGAGTGATTGCTCAAGGAAGCCATTAAACAGAGCTGCTTTGGAGTAAAAAATAAGAAAAACACTGTAGGGGCGCCTGCGTGGCTCAGTCGGTTGAGCGTCCGACTTCCGCTCAGGTCACGATCTCACGGTTCATGGAGTTCGAGCCCCGCGTCGGGCTCCGTGCTGACAGCTGGGAGCCTGGAGCCTGCTTCGGATGCTCTGGCCCCCTCTCGCTCATCCCCTCCCCCACTCGCTGCTGTCTCTCAAAAATAAATAAAAAACATTTAAAAAAAGAAAAAAGAAAAAGAAAGAAGAACACTAATTATTTCCAGACCTTCCCTTGGCTGTGTTATATCTCACCATACTTCTCTTGGGCTGCCTGGTTTTTGGAAGAGGGGGAGATAACCATTATTGTTTCAAGAGGGAGGGAAAGCCATTTGTTCAGTATCAGAAATTTAGAGAGTGTTTCATTTTCTAAGCTCCCAGTTACTAATGTATTAAGTTCTCTGAAAAATTCTCTTCATCATTTTCTGTGATATTTTTTTTCCTTTCTAAGCAGCATAAAGCTCCGGCAGAAGGCAAAGACATTTCCTTGTCTGAATTACTACCACCATGAAATAGATTGGAAAAAATGTATCATTTTATATCAACCAGTAGCATCCCAGTCCACAGAGGGGTGTCTCCTAAAGCCATCAAGATAGTATCAGAGTATTAATCATTTCTGGAACAGTGAGAGCCCCAACACCAGCCAGCACCCACAAAGGCTGCAACCCCAGGGCCAGCTGCAGCCGCCCATGACAGACGCCGGCTCGGGATTCAATCTCCAAGTTCTGTGACCGAGAGCACGTTCCGGCTGGCTCCTGCTATCTGGCTAAGGGGCTGTTGCCAAGCACAGTGGCCGATGGGCCCTGACCTCCCCAGACCAAGGAATCACAAGGCCCTGTTCATTGCCGTCCAGAGGCCAGGGAGCAGCAAGAGTGGGACACGCGGGATTCAGCAAACACACCCACACACATACAGGTGTGCACTAAATACATGTAATCCAATAGTCCTTGTCGTGGACACGTACCTCATGCAGGCTGGGCCCTGTACGTGTGACATCGTACAACGTAGCGGTTGAAAGCACGGCGTTACAGCAAGAGACTGGATTCAGCGTTCGGTTGCCAAGTACTTAATTTCTCTGAACCCTGATTTTCTCTTCAATAAAGTGGGGATGATAACAGTACCCACCTCAGAGGGTTTTATCAGGATGACGTGAAGCCACATGTAAAGAGAGCTATCCCAGTGCTTTGCTTATTAAAAAAAAAAAAAAAAATCCCACTGGTGTTTGCTATTGTCACCGATAATAAAAAATTGAAAATTATAAATGGGTACATTTAGTCAGTACTTGATAAATGTTTGTACTGAAGGTGACAATCATTGTGGACCAAAGAATTCTTCCCTTCCGTAGGAAGGAGTCTTTCTGGGAGGAGGGGACTCCCAGTTTAGTTAAGTATCTATTTGCGGATCACTAAGTATCTGACAGGAAGATTGGAACTGTAAGACACAGGTTCCATAAGAAATTAAATTATCTCTGAGAAGATAAGGTATAACTGCGTGGAGAAGGAGGATTGCTTTATAAAAATTCGTTTCGTGCCCGGCTTGAGGAGAATGCCAGGGAGGTGACGAGAGAGACTGTAAGAACACAGGAGATCCAGCTGTCTTGAGCTCCAGCCGAGAAAGCAACTTTCTCCCATAAACACTAGGCCTGCAACAAAAAGCATGCTAGGGGCGCCTGGGTGGCTCAGTTGGTTAAGCATTCGACTTGGGCTCAAGTCATGATCTCATAGTTCGTGGGTTCAAGCCCCACATCGGGCTCCACGCTGACAGTGCAGAGCCCCCTTGGGATCCTCTGTCCCCCTCTCTCTGCCCCTCCCTCACTTGCAGGCTCTCTCTCGCTCTCTCTCTCTCTCTCTCTCTCTCTCAAAATAAATAATTAAAAAAAAAAGAATTAAAAAAGAAACATACTCATGGGTCCCTTAGGTGGCTTTGATCAATCCTCCCTCTCCTGTGAAGTTGGTGACCTTCCTGGATGGAGTGGCCTGCCCCCACCCCTGGCCCCAGTGGGAAATAGTCCAAACAACGGAATATCTGACTGGCCTTTTTCCTCGGGAGAAAGGCCCTTGGCACCCCAATCTCCTTGTCTCACACCAGTCCCAGGGAAAATTCTGGAATGGCCCATCCAATACCCCCCCCTTTTTTTTTTAAAGAAAAACAGACTGTCACAGGCATGTGGCACCTCATTTGGGTGTGTCTGGAGTCTTGGAAGCTTGGCTACCCAACATTCCTCTACCAATGGACCTTGAGAGCTTGTTTGGAGGTTCTAGAAGGGGAGCACAGCTACTCGTATAATCTTGACTGAAGAATGTCCTCCTCTTCCGCCCAGTGAGCAGCTTCAGGAGGGACACACATGGAGCAGTGAGGGAGGAAGGGGACACCTGCTCAGCCAGCTGGAGCAGCCAAGTCAGCGCTGGTGATCAATGGGGTGACAGCTGTGGCAGCCAGATCGCCCTCGCATCCGTAGCGTAGTATCCTCTTGCCTACCCAGAGCACAGTGTGTGGCCAAGGCCCAGAGATCCCACGGTGGAAGGTGAGCGAATTTCTTTTTGGTGCCAGTCCAAAAAAATGGACTTTAAAGGGTCTGGCAGCCCCGGGAGAAGGAGGTAATTTACCAACATGCCATGTTTGTGTACTCCCTGACCAAGGCTTTCTTGCTCTGTACAGTCATTGGATCCAGCTATCCAGATGCCCCACACTCTATAGAATGGATGTCACTGGTCCCATTTCACATAGGAGAAGATCAGGGTCAGTTGATGGAAGGTGACACTGATGAGTTAAGGCTGTGCTATCTCTTGGCCCCTTGCCCACAGGTTTTTCCACCATGGGAGATTCAGGTACAAAACCAGCCCCTTTCCCATCAAGGCTCCTCTGGCGAGTCTGGGCTGGGGTTGTAAAAGGAATCCATATACTGTTCTTGCCATCAGGGAGTTTACAATCCACTGAGCAAAATAGAACACACATTCAAAAGGGTAACTGACAGTTATTACTCAGCAAATAGTATTAGAGCCTCAGAGAAGGGGGGGGGGGGGCGGGAGGTGAGACCAGGCAGCAAAGCAGAGCCACCTCCTGCCTTCAGGAGCTTCTGTTCTAAACGATGCGAAGACAGCAAGTGCTGGAAAAGGGTCAGACACGGGCATGAAGGTGCACAGAGGGACTTGCGTGGTGGCCGGGAGGGGTCTGGCTTCAGAAGAAGAGTTTGAACTGCACCTTGAGGAGCAGCTGAGTGGAGGGAGAAGCTTCAAGGGGGTTCCAGGTGGGGAGAGGGGTATGTTCCTTTCAGCAGCCAGTGAGCAGTAGATCAACCCTCCGGGGCCGGAAGGAAAGAAGAAGTGGATGGTGAGTGAGGAAAGGTAATCGAGACGAGACTGTGGAGGGGCCTGGGGGCAGGGGTCGTGTTGGATTATCATCCTACAGACAACGAGGGGTCTTTGCCATTTCTGAGCAAGGGCGCAGGTGCAGGGCTCAGAAGGTGATGGGGACGGGGAGTCCAGGTCACAGAGGACCGTCATGGGTGAGGCTTGGTGGCCCGAGGGAAAGGTGGAAGACTTGAAAATGCCAGACTCCCATCTCTAACTTGAAAGCAGGAGAGGTGTAGACCAAGAAGGACCCAGCCTAACCGCACTCTGTGGGGAGGCCACATGGCCTTGAGATCTACAGGCAGGAGTCCCCAGGAGGTACCTCTGCAGAGAAGAAGCCCCTCCTGGCCTGCTGGGGCCCTCCTTTCTTCTCTCCTGTACCCACCTGCCTCCAGCTTCTGGAAATCAGGCTTCATCCCCAGAAAGAATGAGCATGCGGCTTCCTGGGGCGTTGCAGGGCGGACAGGGGTTGGGGGGCGGTATACAGGGGGACGGTGGCGGTGATATCTAATTCTACTCGAAGAGGCTTCACCCTTTCTTCTTCTGCCTCCCCATACGAGGCTGGGGGGTGGCCAGGGAGGGAGGGGGTCGATGGAGCCTGGAAACCCAGGAGCAAGGCAGCCCTCGCCCTCCCTGTGACGTGTCTCTCAGAGGCAGTAGGAACCGCCAGGCCGAGGGCTTTCCCTGTGAGGTTCAGTTTCAAATATGAGGTTGATTTTATTTTCCCCCGTTGCAATTAACTGAGAAAAATATTTCAAAGCTGTATAATTAAAGGCCGGCATTTTATTAGGGTTTAAAATAGTCGCTATGAAATTTGCTCCTGCCACTGGTAATTACAACGTACATCTTAATATCCCCCTGCTTGCCAGCCTCGAGATAACACCGCCGTGCACGCTGCATTTGGCTGTGCAGAGAAGGTAAAATCCTTATCTTATCTCCATCTGCACACAACAACCAGCCTCTCTTCCAATTCAACCCTAATCTTCTTAGTAAATAATACTGATATTTTTCACCATAACAAAATGGAGCCGGTGCCAGATTCTCACTGATAACACCTCTCGTTTACACACCATTCTCTGTCCAAATCGGCCCGATTTTTCTTAATCTCTTTAACTTATCAAAAAAATACTTTTTACATTCGGCCATAGTTAAGTTCTTTTCTACCCAATAATAATATTATAAATAAATCCCTTTGCCTACAGCTGACTCGTTGCAAGATACCCGGCCTCCTCATTTTCTTCATGAATGGGAAATTGTTCTGGCTCTTCAATTTGCCTCCGAGTTTGGGGTCCACGCCGAGCGAATTGTTTCCAGGCCGGCCCCGAGCCATCTTTGTGTCTCACAGGGGGTCAGCCTGGTCCAGGACGTGCAAGCTTGCTTTTTATGTTCATTGTCCCGGCCGTGGCGGGCTTCCCCCACCCCTACCTCCATCCACCTCCAACTCAGGGAAAACGCAGAGACGTCAGGCAAATGCGGCAGGCTCTTCCCCAGCCTGTAGATGACCGTCTGCTCCCACTCACACGCGTGCTGAGACAGGCCTCTGCTCAGAGCCCCATCCTGGCAGAAACTGGGACCCCACTGCCCTCTCCTGCTGCCTTCCAGTGTGAGTCTCCGAACTGTCGTCCAACCGGGAGAGGCAAAACTGAGACGTGTTCATCACACAGCAGGTATTTATTGAGCACTTACTGTTTGCCCATTCCAGGCTTAGCCTGGTAGTGATTCCAGAGATGGGAAAGCGCAGTTTCGGCCCACCAGGATCACATCACGTATGCAGTAGGCTGTCTCCAGGCATGAAGAGAATTTCCAGTGGAGGAGGATCGGGGTTTAAGAAATGTAAGGCGTTCAAGGAAAAACGGGATTGGGGCAAGGAGGTTGAGAATGAGCCTTTTCGAATATTTGTGTGTTCAGTAAGGTACGGCGGAAAGACACTAACAGACACTATCAGTAACATTTTACACAGTTCAAATTAATAATAATCGGCACTGTACCAGGAGATTCCAATTTCCATTTCCAATTTCCTTGTTCACCAGAAGCTTCCTATGATTTCCCTCCCTCTCCCGCAGTTTCCATGATATGCTTGTAAATTTGCTTTGCTTTGTCGCCGATAATGCACACCTAAGAGGGTTTTACTTTCTGTATCTCTCCTCCTTCCAAATGTCCAATGCTTTGTCCATTCTATGACATCCCAGTGGCAGCTGCCACTCCTCCTTGGGGTCTCAGCCCCCCCAGAATGGGGATTCCCCTTCCTCCCCCCCAAGCCCCCAATGAATCCGGATGGTTGAGACTGCAAAGGCTGGGGGTGCCCTGTGTTCAGGTATTTCTCAATCCCGTGTGGCTCATAAATACTTAGGACTGTGGGATGTGGGCTCTGTCCCTGGGTACACGTCTTGCCAAAGCACGTGGCATCAGCTCCTCTGACCCGGGCGCCTCCTGCCCCCAAGCCAAGGGACTCCTGTTCTACGGCTCTGTTTGCTCCTCTTATCTTCCTTCATCTTCTCCAAGGCAGCACTGAAATCCTTCTATTTTTTTCTTCTGACCCATCTGCTTCACATGCCCTTTATATTCCTAATCCCCAATTCCCTCATCATCTAGGAGGCAGGAGAGTAGTTATTAAGAATCAGAATCAGGGCGCCTGGGTGGCTCAGTCGGTTAAGCGGCCGACTTTAGCTCAGGTCATGATCTCGCCGTCTGTGAGTTCAAGCCCCGCATCGGGCTCTGTGGAGCCTGCTTCCGATTCTGTGTCTCCCTCTTTCTCTGCCCCTCCCCCATTCGCACTCTGTCTCTCTCTGCCTTTCAAAAAAAAGAATAAATGCTAAAAAAGAATTAAAGTCAGACAGACTTGGATTTTTGTCCTAGCTCTGCTATTGCCTACTGTGTGACCTTGGGCAAGTTACTTAGCCTCTCTGGATCATAGTTTCTACCTATCTCATAAGATGTATTTTATGATTTGCCTTAATAAGCTATGTACGTACCTGGATCATAGTAAAGGTTCAATAAATGATAGTGACAGTTAATAATAATATTAATTGGAACTCAAAGAAGAGAGATATCAGTGTGAATACACTTGGCTGGAAATCTACTCAGAGTCGCAGGGTATCAGGAGAGCTGATCACAGAAGGCCAGACAAATTCTTTAACGAGAAACCAAATTGTTGGCATTTTGGTTTGGCGACATCTTCAGAAAGTCAGGGTTTGCTAGACCCACCGACCTCTCAGGACCAGCAGGAAGGGCACAGACAGCACCATAAGCAACTTTGTGCCCTGGTTAAAAATAATAAAGACAAACGTGCAGAATTCATTTCCCTTCAAAAGTGACATTCTTCCGGATCGTGCCAAGAGGTCAGTTTAACTCAAATTTTGCCTGAAGAGCTCTCCAAGATCTCTGCTGTGTACGTGGGCTGGCAAGCAATTTTTGTGCAAAAACAACTCAGTGGAGAGGATCTCGAGGCCGGGCCTGTCTCTTCCTCATCTCCGAGAGAGGGTCCTCCTTCAGCACAGCCACCCCACTGGTTCCCTCTGCAGCCCTCTCCAGCTTCTCCTCTGGGGTTCCTTTCTCATCCGGGTTACATCCATGAGGTTTGAACAGAAGATAACCCAATGCGTCCGTCACCCCCTAGCGGTTGTGTTGGGACATGTAATTAGCGCTTGCTGTGCACCCGGCACTATGCTAGCTCTTCACGTATTATCTCATTTAATCTTCCAACAACCCTGTTAAGCAGGGGTCCTCTTGGCCCCCTGCCATCACTAGGCTTGTTTCCTCCAACTTGACTCAACCTCCACTGGTCCCCTGGAGATTTGTCTCCATCTTAGAAGGCCGTGCGTGTCCCATGGACTGGAGAAGAGACTTTTACATTTTCTCCAACCCCAACAGCCTCTCCCTGACCTCCAGGTACTGCAGTATTGTTATTTCACGGGAAGGTGGGTGTTGTGCTTTTGCCCGGAGAGATTCGGAGGCCCCTTAGGACACGATCACACCGCCAGTCGCAGAACCCCTAGGGCTGGAAGTCGCGACAGACATCATTTCTTCCAACGCTTCGTTTTATGGACGAGGAAACAGAAGCCTGCAGAGGTGGAATATGTTTTCGTCTGTATTCCCCACGACTTCCTGCCCTGGGTGGATACACAGTAAATGCTCAGTAAGTACCAAGGCCATCTGCTTGGCTCTAGCTTTGCTCCAGTATTTGCCGCAAAATCTCTGGTACAAGCCTTGGTCTCTCACTCGTTTTCATTGACTGTGTTCACAATGTACACAATACATAGGTTTCCCGCTTTAAGAAACTCTACTATGTCGACTTCCTGAGCCAGAGAAGCTAACACGAATTATTCATTCTAAACCACGGGGCTCCTTTAAATAGCTACTATATTTATGCAAAGATTGATTTTAACCCGGAATTCCAACTGAACTTTTCAGCCACGGGTCAAAACTGCAGAGAATAAGGCCCTCTTGTGTTTCACTTGCCTTACAAACAAAATGGATCTCTGAAGGAGCCGATAGCCCAGCCGATTTGCCCCTGAATCTGAACGTTCATTGATGAGCCATCACCAAACCCAGGCTGGCTGAATGAAGGGGCAGACAGGTGTGGGTAGGTAGATCCGACAGCTTTGGGAGCCGGATTTCCAGGTAAAAAAGGTGGGAGGTGGGACGTAGGGAGGAGGGGAGCGGCTGGGTCAGCATCCCGTCCCGCTCATCAGGGACGCTGTCCTGCTAACCCTGCCACTGCCATTCTCGGGCACTGCAGCCACGGGATGGCCTCCACCATCAATGCTCAGGCCAGAATGCTGCCCACTGCCTTCCTCACCTGGCCATCGGTCATCCAGGTCTCTCCTCTCAACCCGTCTTCTCCTCCTCATACCCCCCCCCCACCAGTCCCCGTCTCCCACTCTGAGTGCACCTGTATGGGAGAGGGGACATAGTCATATAACAGTGTTAAAAATAGACTTTCTACAGGTGGCTGGTTAGCTCGTTGGGTAGAACGTGACACTAACAACACCAACATCGCAGGTTTGATCTCCAAAGAGGCCAAGAAAGAAACACGTTCTCATGTTTAGTAAAAATCAATTTTCAAGAAATAGACATTTCTATCATCTGGAAGGTTCTTGAGTGTTTGCATGAAAAAGGCCCTGGCTCCTTTATTTATTTATTTTTTTATTTAAAAAAATTCTGGGGCGCCTGGGTGGCTCAGTCGGTTGAGTGTCCGACTTCAGCTCAGGTCACGATCTCACAGTCCGTGAGTTCGAGCCCCGCGTCGGGCTCTGGGCTGATGGCTCAGAGCCTGGAGCCTGCTTCCGATTCTGTGTCTCCCTCTCTCTCTGTTCAACGTTTATTTATTTTTGAGACAGAGAGAGACAGAGCATGAACGGGGGAGGAGCAGAGAGAGAGGGAGACACAGAATCGGAAGCAGCCTCCAGGCTCTGAGCCATCAGCCCAGAGCCCGGCGCGGGGCTTGAACTCACGGACTGTGAGATCGTGACCTGAGCTGAAGTCGGACACTCACCCGACTGAGCCACCCAGGCACCCTGGCCTTGGCTCCTTTAAAAAGTCGGGAGGTAAATGTTGCTTGCTCTCGCAAGCATGGATAGGGAATTCCGAGAAGGTGAATTGGAAGTAAATGGTTGACACAGGACGTTCAGTGCCTCGGTGAATTCTCTGAGTTTCTCAATGATCTGCCTTAGAAGAAAGTCTGTTCTACTGGGCCCGAGTTACCATCAAGAGACCCCGCTGTGGACCTGACTGCAGGAGCCCTGGGCATAAGCACGAGGCCTGAGGAAGAAATCGGCCTCCGGAGGCCTCACCACCCTTGTCAGGGACTGCAGTGACTGGCATCCTCTAGGATCTGAAATAGAGAAATTCTCATGTGAGATCTGCCTCTTCCAGGCAGCCTTCCCTGCTCCGTCCCAACTGCCCTCTGCTCACCTCCTCCCTCTGCCAACCTTTCAACACCTCCAATTTAGTCCATACTTGAGTGTTTTGCACTCACTGCCATGTTGTTCTGTTATTCTCTACTATTTCATGTGGTTATACTTTATCTAGAACATCGCTTAAAAATATTAATAGCAGACATTTATTAAGTGACTCTTAGGGGCCAGACACCTAGCTTAGCATTTGGTCCTCGGACCACCCCAAAGGTAAGTATTATGTTCCCATTTTGCATATGAAGAAACTGAGGCTTAGAGAAGGTGAGTACTGCGTGAGCACTATACCCAGCTTGCATCCCTCTGCAGGCTGTGGCCTCTGTGGGAGCCCCGGCGAGTCTTCCCTCCCTTCCACCCAGGGCTCTACCCGTCACACTTACCTGGCAAATGCCACTAACACTGATGCACTGTGCCTCCCCATCAGGGGGAGTTGGACACCAGGCTCATGGGTGTTGAGATGTGTCTGTCGTGGGACCTGTCATGGGACACAGAGCGCGGCATCCCTCTGCCCTGCTGCTGCTCACCCACTTGCCTGTGGCAACTTCCAGAAGAGTGAGGATGATAGGGCGATAAGGGTGGGGGCCCAGATGTGCCTGGAAAGCTACACTGAAGAAGCACTTTCCAGAATGTGAGGCTGAAAAGTGGCAGGAGTTGTTGACCTTTGGTTCGTTGCAGCTGCAGCAGCCCCAGTTTGGGAATGCTGGTTAGGGTGCTGGGGACACTCTCAAAGTCAAGGGCAAACCCTCCTAAGCACTGGCTTTCCCTGCCAAGTATGGACCCGCCCTGCATGTGGCAGCCTTAATTGGGCTCTCGTTTATTATTGTAATGAGGATCCCTTTTCTAATGTGTTTTTCTAGCCCTCATGTGGCTGAACTGTTATTTTTCTCACTTGACTTTTTTTTGCCTATGAAATGTTTTGGATAAATATGCAGCTGAAATGGCTTGTTACTGACTGTGTACATTTTTAGTTGAATGAAAAGTAAAGAAATACAGCCTTTCGCATATAAAATATTCTGTTAATGTTATATAATTTGGCTGCGGAGTATCATTTTGCTTTTATGAAAGGGTTTGGAGAAACCCTCAGGAATAGCAGATGGCTAACACACAGTAATTATCGGTTACTAAATATCACTTATATCATACTGATCTATTCATACAAGTATAACCACATTAAATGTATACATTTTTTTTAAGACAATATGTAACGTGAGTGCTTGAAACAATGGCAGGACTTGAGTAAAATTCGTCTAAGGTGTAAGGGATTCAAGGGACCCTGTTTGGGCCGCTACAGAAACCCCCCACCCCCCCGCCCCATCACACGGTGTCCTCTGCTCTGGGTTTACACAGGGAGCTGGGCTCTGTTGACAAACAGCTGGGCAGGGCGGGAATGCGAGGAGGGATGTTGTGTGGAGGTCAGCACTTGAGCAGATGTTTTGAATTCTCTGCTCTGAAGCTGATGTTTAGAACCAGCCATGACTGCCATTCTAGGCATAATTTCTGTTTGGCTGTGAGTCAATGAGGACTCAGAGGTCCCACGATGGAACTTGAGTCGGTCCAACAATGAAGCACTCTGCAGACTATGAATCACACAGCAGTCCTCTGCTTGATGCAAGGTGATTTTCATTCTCCAAACAACTCTTCTCAGAGTTCGCAGGACTTCCAGGTCCTCTGACCTTCTCTGTCACTCTGTTCCCAGAAAATGGAGACTGGTTCTAAGTAGCTCAAGCAACTGCCGTGTTGGGAAAACAAAACTACTGTATACAGTAAGTGCCTAATCAATGCGGTTGCCTCAGGATCACGGAGAAGGAACTTCAAAGTTACATCAAAGTGGTTTTAGGAGGCCTGCTGGTTTAGGATTAGCAAAACCTAGGCAAATACATTTCAATTCTGGTTCTGATTCTGATGAATCCGGGGTAGGGGACTTCTTGGAGCACCTTCTTAAAGAATCTGAAGTTGGGTTCCTAGCTAAGAAAAAGGGTGCTGTAATCAATTAGTGGATGTCTGCCATTGACGCGGGCATAAGGGAAGAGCAACATTTTGTGGCATATTTGATAATCCAGCTTGCTTAGACTGAATGTCTGCATCTCACCAAACTTCATATGTTGAAACCTAATTACCAACGTGGTGTTGAGGCCTTTGTGATGTGATTAGGTCACGAGAGGGGGACCTTCACGAACAAAATTAGTGCTCTTATCAAAGAGCTCCCAGAGAGGTCCCTTGCCCCTTCAGCCAACAGAGAAAAGACAACCATCTAGGAAGCTGGCTCTCAGCAGAAACCAAATCTGCCAGTGTCTTGATCTTGGACTTCCCAGACTCCAGAACTGTGAGAAATAAAGTTTTGTGGTTTACAAGCCCTCCAGTCTATGGTACTTTGTTACAGCAGCCTGAAAGCAGCTCTACTTATCCTTCAATCTCACCTCTTTTTCACCTCCCCAAGGAAGCCTGCCATGACTTCTTGGCAACATGCCACAGGGCTTGAGAGTATAGGCTCTGGGACGCACTGTCAGGGTTTGAATTCTGAGCCGGCTACTTACTAGCTTTGGGACCTTGAGCAAATCATATGACTTCGTTATGCTACAGTTTCCTCATGTGCTGGCACCCACCTCTGAGGATCGTGGTGAATATGGAACAAGCTGAGACAAGGACCCCACGTACAGCACCAAGTCCTCCTGAAGATTTCGCCAGCTGTGGCTCTTTCCAGGCCAGCTCAGGTGCCAGTGTGACTCCGTTGTCCTAATCCAGTTGTATTTTACATTCGCAGTGTGGGTGTTTAGTTAAAGTCTGCTTTGCCTCCCCACTGTGTGCCCAGGACATAGGAACGGGTGACCTGACTGGCTGACTCATCCTGCGTGGGAGAAGGCCCTGATGGCTCTGGGGGCACCTCAGCTCACCTCCAGATGATTTTCTACTATAACTTGTGGTCGTGCCAATGTTGCTGCAGGAGAGAGAGCTGGCAGGGGGAGGCATAGGCAAGAAGAAAAGGAGGAGAGGTGAGAGAAAAAGCTAGGACTGGAGAGGAGAGGAAGGAAAATACAAGCAGACCCAAAACAAGGGAAATAAGGAGGATGAGATCATCAAATAAGCAAGTGAGGAGTGGAAGGGGCAGGGAATGGAAGGAACGTCTGAACACTAAGGAGGTGAACGTGTTGAGGGAGCCAGGGTATCTGTTCAGGAAGCCTCAGGCTTCTGAAAATCCCCTTGGCCTTTTGAATTTTTTTTTTTTTTTCAACGTTTATTTATTTTTGGGACAGAGAGAGACACAGCATGAACGGGGGAGGGGCAGAGAGAGAGGGAGACACAGAATCGGAAACAGGCTCCAGGCTCTGAGCCATCAGCCCAGAGCCCGACGCGGGGCTCGAACTCACGGACCGCGAGATCGTGACCTGGCTGAAGTCGGACGCTTAACCGACTGCGCCACCCAGGCGCCCCCCCCTTGGCCTTTTGATAGGTTCTCTGTGGGTGGACCTGCTTGGAGGCTAAGAGCATGGTCTCTGGACTTGGACTGCGTGAGTTTGACTCCTGACCCCCGCATTCTGCCTGAATAACCTCGGGCAAGCCATTTATCTGAGCCCCGGTTTCCACACCTGTAACACTGTGATAAAAATTACCCATTTCACAAAATCATTGTATTACTGAGATAACCCATGTAAAAATTTTAAAGTTGCTGGCACACGGTAAGCTGTCAATGAATAATAACAATAGCAATTGTTATTATTAGAGAATGCCAGGCAGGCTCCAGAGTCTCTAATCCGTCTTCCCGCTCTATGGTTTCACCCCTTGCTAGAAGCTCAGGAGTACTAAGCTTACAGCACCACCGGTTCACTCACTTTGACGCCCATTTACTGAGGAGCCCTGGCTTCCGGTCACTTGGGGCTTTCTTGCTCCCAAAGCAAGTCTCCACCTCCAAAGTGGGCAGTGAGAGTCAGAGGCTAGGAGCTGACAGACAGATGGAGGGGGCCAAGGAGTAGGCACGAACAGGCTCACAATGAGAATGCCCCATTCCAGCCTCAGTCCCTCGGCAGTCCCACCGCAGGACCTTGGATGAGTCTATTAACCTCCCGGAGCTCCTGTTTTGCACTTTAAAAAAAAAAAGCCTATTTATTTATTTTTGAGAGGGGATGGGGAGGGGCAGAGAGAGAGAGAGAGAGAGAAAGAGACAGAGAATCCGAAGCAGGCTCTTCACTGTCAGTGCAGAGCCCGACGTGGGGCTCAACATGGGGCTTGAACTCACGAACCAAGAGATCATGACCTGAGCCAAAGCTGGATGCTTAACAGCTGAGCCACCCAGGTGCCCAAGTTTTTTATTTTTTCATTTTTTTTATGTTTTCATCCTTACTGAGGTATAACTGACAAATAAAATGTAAGATATTTAAAGTATACCCTACGATGGGGTGCCTGGGAGGCTCAGTCAGTTAAGTGTCCAACTCTTGGTCTCGGCTCAGGTCACAATCTCATGGTTTGTGACACTGAGCCCCACTTCGGGCTCCATGGTGACAGCGCAGAGCCTGGTTGGGATCCTCTCTCTCTCTCTCTCTCTCTCTCTCTCTCTCTCTCCCCTGCTTGCACATGTGTGCAAGCTCTCTCTCTCTCAAAATAAACTTAAAAAAATAAACATAAAAAATACAGTGTACAATGTGACTATTTGATATACGTATATATTGTGAAAGGATTCCCCCCATCAAGTTAATTAATGCATCCATCAGCTCACATATTTACCCTTTTCTGGTGAGAACATTCCAGTCTCACTCTCTTAGCAAATTTTAATTATACAACACAGTGTTATCAGCTATAGTCACCAGGTTTTTATTACTGTGATAACTATTTGTACTAAAACAAATGATAAAATTTCCAGACAGAATAGAAAACTCCTTCTGGATGTTGTTTTTTGCTTTCTTTTTTTAAGAAATAAAAAAGCTCTGGTAGTATTATAAAAACAATGTGAAGGGGTCTCAGCTTGGCGAGGGAATGAACTCTCAGGAGAGACGTGCTCAGGGCAAAGAGGTGGCCGGATGGCCTATAAATGGTGGGACTGGCGTGAACCCCTTGCCTCTTTCTGAACTTCCTCCTTAAGGGCCTGGACAGGAAGACAAGATCCTGAAATACCAGAAGAATGGTGTTTCTCATTTCTCACCAGTCCAAACAAGGAAGCCGGGAAATCTTGCAAGGGCACGTTTTAGTTCAAAGGCCTCAAGTCCAAAGAGCAGATTAAGTTCAACGGGAGTCAAGAGCCAAGGTCTTGAATGCTCATATGGTCAGGCCCTGGGTCTCTGAGTCTCCCAGACACCCTCGCTTGGAGGCTTTGGTTGGACCTCACCTATTGAATCTGCACCGCTAATATTTTGGTCGACTCAGGGTCAACCAAATCACAAAGTAGTGGCCTGCCAGCAAATGGCTCATTTCAGTATAAACCTATGTAAATAGTTGAAAAGCACTCAACTAGCTATAAATGATTCTTACATACTACAGAATTCTAGAGGCTAATAACTGAACAGAAATTAGTACAAATGTTGGGCTTCTTTCAGAATTTGTGTTCATGTGGGGGTGCCTGAGGGCCCAGTCGGTTAAGCATCTGACTTCAGCTCAGGTCATGATCTCACGATCCATGGGTTCAAGCCCCGTGTCGGGCTCTGTGCTGACAGCTCGGAGCCTGGAGCCTGCTTCGGATTCTGTGTCTCCCTCTCTCTCTGCCCCTCCCCTGCTCACACTCTGTCTCTTTCTCTCTCTCAAAAATAAACATTAAAAAAATTTAAAAAAAAAAAAAAGAAGAATTTGTGTTCATGTGACCACAGTGAAATCTTTTTGAAATGTGAAAGCACAGACTTAGAAAAACTGTTTGGCTACTTTAAATGTATCCCATTTCCAAATCACTTTTCAGAAAGGCGATAATATTTATGAATCGGTACCACACAAGCTTCCCTCACGTACCCTCCCGGTCTGCACTTCCCTTGCCACCATTTGGTGACACC
Source organism: Lynx rufus (assembly GCF_022079265.1). Lineage (NCBI taxonomy): Eukaryota > Metazoa > Chordata > Mammalia > Carnivora > Felidae > Lynx > Lynx rufus. The sequence goes on from NW_025814896.1 coordinate 64,904,071, forward strand.
TCTGTCACCAAAGATGCATTTAGCCTGTTCCTGATCTTCACACAAGTTAAATAGTGCATCTGGCTTCTTTCGCTCAACACTATGCAGTTTTTTCTTTTTCGTTGCTGTGCAATATTCCATTGCACGAATATACCACAATTTCTTTATCCATTCTACTGCTGATGGATATCTAAGTTGTTGCCATTTGGGGACTATTATGAGGAAAGTTGCTATAGATATTCTTTTATTCTTTTTTTACATTGGAAAAATATCTTTATTTTATTTTTTAAAATTCATTCTTAAGTTAGTTAGTATACGGTATATAGTCTTGGCTTCCAGAGTAGAACCCAGTGATTCATCACTTACATATGACATCCAATACTCATCCCAACAAGTGCCCATCACCCATTTTCCCCACCCCCATCAACACTCAGTTTGTTCTCTGTATTTAAGAGTCTCTTGTGGTTTGCCTCCCTCTCTGTTTTTATCATATTTTTCCTTCCCTTCCCCTGTGTTCATCTGTTAAGGTTCTCAAATTCCACGTATGAGTGAAATCTGTCTTTGACTGGCTTATTTCACTTAGCAAAATACCCTCCAGTTCCATCCATGTTGCTGATAATGTGGTATATACCACACCTTCTTTGTCCATTCATCAGTCAGTAGATATTGGGGCTCTTTCCATACTTTGGCTATTATTGATCACGCTGCTGTAAACATTGGGGTACATGTGCCCCTTCTAGTCAGCACTCCTGTATTCTTTGGATAAATTCCTAGTAGTGCAATTGCTGGGTGATAGATATGCTTTTAAATGTCTATTTCAGTATCATAAATACTAATTGCTGTTAGGTATTTACTCAGTCATAATTTTACCAAATTGAAATGGGTCTTTGTGGGCACTTGATTCAAGCAAAGCCTGCATTCCTAATTGAAAGTAAACGTCTTCCGATTCCACTAGTTTTGTGATAAGTAGTGAAGCAGCTATTCTCTCAAGACTTTCCACACTGTCTTATGTTCTATTCTACATATCTGAAACCATAACCCACCTTCCTTAGAGTTGATTGCACCCAGCATACACTCAGGAAAAGCTCACACTACATCATGTGGTCATATGCAGAACTGTGAGTCTGTGTGCTACGTTAAACTCAGAGCAGTTTAAAAATCACAGCAAACGTCACTCTTCCCTTCAAGACCCAACCAGCCTGGCAAAACTAACTTTAGAATGGGACCTCCCACACTCTGAGCATACAAAAGAGGTCAAATCTGAACAAACCCTTACTACGTTGATGCAGGTGGAAAGCCCAGGGAGCAAAGGTGAAAACGTCTACCCTTCTGAAGCAAGGCTCTCATTTTCACTTGCAAATCTGCCCTTATCTTTTACGTTTTATCATTATTACTTGAACTAGTCGTGGCCACTGTCCTAAACAGCTTCCCAAGGGCAGGGGGCTCACAGACGGCTTAATGCTCCTGTGTTATCTTGTGTGCGGTAACCGGCGTGAGTTGATGTGGAAAATCTTTAATTATTAATGACAGACATGTCATTGTGCTCTTCTCTTCTAGTGACCAGGGAATTTGGACCAAAGTTTGAGCGATGGGGAACAGCGGTAGAGAAAGCAGCTCTCACTCACTGAGCACGGGTCATTGCGCACTGCGTGAATCACATTGTTCATCGCTAGTCCGTTACCCCATTTTACAAATGTGAAAACTAAGGCTCAGAAAGGCTAAGTAATGTGCCCAGGATGGAACCGTTGGGAATTTGCAATGCCGGGGTTCAGAGCCAGGAGAGCCTGGCTGCAAATCTCAAGTTCGCTCCTCTACCTCATGTTGCACCCTTGTGCTCCCGTGTCACTTTCCAGTGGGCCAAGTACTTCTGCGTGCATTTAAGTCATTTAGTTTTCATTATGAGCAGAGCTGGGCATTGCCATGTCCCCTCACCAGTGCCACACAGCTCATTAGTGGCAGAGCCAAGATTTGAACTCAGCCTGCCTGACACCAAGTCTGTTCTCTTTCCACCCTACCACAGCTACCTTCCAATGGAAGCCCTCTCCCCCAGTCCTTAGAGCAAGTCTTGTTTCATCTGATGGCAATCCAAACTACCTAGAGAGACAGGAGAGAGATTGCTTCCTTCAGAGTACAGTGTTTTTATTTTTATTTTTAATTTTTTAATGTTTATTTACTTTTGAGGTACAGAGAGAGACAGAGCATGAGCGGGGGAGGGCAGAAAGAGGGAGACACAGAATCCAAAGCAGGCTCCAGGCTCTGAGATGTCAACACAGAGCCCGATGCGAGGCTCGAACCCACAAACTGCAAGATAGTGACCTGAGCCCATGTCAGACCCCCAACCGACTGAGCCCCCAAGGCGCCCCTAGAGTATGGTGCTTTAGAAAACTCTAGGCTCTCAGGTGTGTTGAAGGCTGGCAGGCAGTTGTACCCCCACTTGGGCCAAGGAGGCCAGAGCAGTGGCATAACCACAGGACTAGACCTGGGAGTAAATGAGGTGATCAACAGACTAGATTTCCCTTTCTCAAGAGAGAGATGCAAAACTTCTAAGAAAACAAGCCCAGGGTACAAGTACTGTTACCCACCCTTACCTGCCCCAATCAAAAATTGTTCCTCTGGCATACTGTTCTGTTCTCATCCTTTGAAAGATATTATGTGTTGTTCATTGAAAGGTGCACCCTCTTTGAAAAGCACAATGTTCCGTGTAAATGCAGGGCGGTGGTGTTGTTATTGTTACCATGATTATTTCTGCAGGGGAAGAAGAGGAGGGGCCGGGGAGCTGAGGTTCCTTCCCTAGCCCCCTCCCTCCTGCCGTGTCTGCTAACTGATCGGCAGGATGCCTCTGCTAGGTGTCGATAGAAGAGTCAGACCAAAAGTATTGTCTGAGGACATCACGAATAACGCAGGCAGAATGATTCAAAAAGAAATCAATGGTCCTAAAAATAGCAAAGAGACGTTACAGAATAACGTCTTAATGGGAAAAAAAGGGGTTGAATGATGTGTTGTATTGTAAAAAATCAAGTGTTTCTAAAATGTCTATACAGAAGTATAAGTGATCAGCTTATAAAAGGGAGAGAAAAGCCTGGTGACATTCAAGCTGAGAAGCCCCTGGACCTCAGACCGTGGCAAAGCCCACTGTGAGAGGACACGCCTTTCCCCTGTTGATTGCAACTTCTTCCTAGTACCCTGGAGGAAAGAGCTGCTGATGAGGAAGGTGGCAATCTTCCCATGGCAAAAATGATCCAGGAAAGAAGGAGCACGCCACTAAGAGAAGGTTCATTCGCGTGCATGTGCGCGGACACACACGTGTGCATGCACACACACACCTGCTCCAGTCTTGGTCGTTGGGTTCATTGTGCTGTATTACACTGTGTTGTATTGAATAGGGTGGGTATTGAATATTTGGGTTCAGCCAAATAGTGGATTTTGCTGAATTGTGCTGAATTCATAATTGTCCTCGGTGTGGGTGAAAAGCAGGTAGATAGTCCTGATTTCAACTTCAACCCAAGGTGGGGGTTGGGCCTTCAACCGAGAATCATGAAATTCAAAGAATTTCCAGCTTCCAACGGCTCTTGAGAACTCTCTCTGGCCTTGCTCTCCTGGATAATGGCTCAGAACCTCAGAGAAAATGCTGATGGTCATCCCCAAGAAGAGTGCTCTGGTGGGGCTCTAAGATCCAGCTTTGCATCCTGCCCCACCATCACCATCTCCCTGTGAGCCCCTGCTGGTCCATTGAAGAAACTGGGTTCAAGTTTATTTGGGAAAGTTACATTTGTATCACGGATCGTGACCATAATGTATTTTTCCAACTCTTACTCCTGAAGATAATATTCTTGTTTGCTAAAATAATGGAACTTAACTGGTATCAGTAACCTAATGGCCAAAATAGGGTTGGAATATTTTATTGGCAAGATGCAGGGTATATGGCTGCCTCTGTGGAGAGGCTTTTCAAAGGTGCAACGTGGGCAACTTTCATGTCAATTAGGAAGCTTTTGGATTCAAGTAACAGAAGATCTGACTAACTGTAGTTCACTGATAAGGATAATTGTTTATTTAGAGATTAGTGGTCCCAAGTTTGGTTTAGCAACTCAGTACGGTCATCAGGGGACCAGGCTGTTTGCATTCTCATCCCACTGTCTTGAACTTCTTGGCTTTCGTCCTCAAGCTTCTTGTCTCATGGTTGCAGGATGACTGCCATTGGTCCTTAGATCAAGAACATGCAAGGAAAGATAAAAGGGGGCAAATGGTTTTTTTCCTTGTGCTGCTCTTTTGTCATGGAGAAAATGTTCCCTTAGAAACCCCAGCAGATTTCCCACCATAGAAGGTCTCAGGCTCTGAGCTCACACACAGGCTTCTTCCACTTATTACCTATGTGAGTCTGGGAAAGTTCTGTGTCTCTATTTCAACGCCCATACAATCATAACGGTAACAGTGCTTATCTCTGAGGATTGACTGAGTCAATACATACAAAGGTCTTAGAACACTGCCTAGTACATAGCAAGTATTTAAAACATATTAACCATTATTTTTAGTAATCTTGTCATCATGCTTATTATCATTTCCTTGGCCAGATCTGGGTCATATGCTCCAGAGTGTCTCCCAACTCAGAGGTAATGAAGTTAGTCACCAGCTGGAATTTGAGTCTTTAAGAGTCCTGTATTAACAACCTAACATCACGGGCAAAAAAAGACACCTTAAGCATTTGACTTCTAATAACCTTAGCCCAGGAATTTGCTGCTCAGATAATGTTCCTGGGAACGAGGCTGGAGGGAAAGAGATGACAGAGAAGTCTCTGGGAGGTCAGGTGAGGACAGCGAAGCTCAGAGGCCCTGTGGTCAAACTGGCCAACTTTACAGTTTTGTCCAGAGTGACAGAAGCATTTCAGAGGGTACACTGTCACATGACTGTGACTATTCTCGGCAGTTACAAGGACAGTACAATTCCAACTTTGACATTGATCCAGAAGATCATAGGAGGCCAGAGAGACCCAAAGACATGATTTCCTGGATCCTCACTGGCATAAATCTTATTAAGCCAACCATGTCAATTTCCTTTAAAGCAAAGGCCACCAATTTGACATTCTTTTGCCCACCCCACAGCACCTTAAATAGTACTAGGCACAAACATCATAAGCTTTCAACATTGACTGGTTGCTTGATGTGCACATTCTTCCAAATAATAGCAGATGTCCTGGGTTTCTAAGGAGGGTAACTGGTGCATTAGAGGCACCCAGACAACAATATCTACCAGGTGGGTGCTCCTTTTGATTTCTTGGGAGTTGAGGGGGAAAAGATAGTGAAGAAACACCAATATGCCAGACGCTGTTCCAGGTTATCCGCTAACATTGTTCGTTCGTTTCTCACAACAATCCTAGAACCAGGAGGTATCATGATGCCCATTTGTAGGTAAGGAAGCTGAGGCTCAGGAAAGTAGTTATCCGACCTGGTAAGTGGTTGATACGTGGCACAGCCAAGGTTGAATCTTGGTCTACCTCACCCCAAACACAGACCTCCTCTGTGCTGTTTTCTGTAGGTGTTCCCTGGATGGAAAGGCAAGGGATCTCAAGTTTGCAGCTGGGATATGAGTAGAAACCTATTTCTCTGTGCTCCGAAGTCATGGGTGTTTCAGCCAGGGAGATGGCGGCCAGGGCACACGCTGTTCAGGAGCCCCGTGAGCTCAATTAAAAAAAAAATTTTTTTTAACATTTATTCATTTTTTGAGAGTCAGAGAGAGACACAGCATGAGTGGGGAAGAGGCAGAGAGAGAGGGAGACACAGACTCTGAAGCAGGCTCCAGGCTCTGAGCTTTCGGCACAAAACCTGATGCGGGGCTCGAACTAATTGACTGCGAGATTATGACCTGAGCTGAAGTCGGACACTTAACCAACTGAGCCACCCAGGCGCCCCCTAAAATTTGATGTTGGTGTGCCCCTCTCCCCAGCACCAGCCTCATCCACAATCACCAAATGGGTAGTCCTACCCCTGGTGCCCATGCGCATGTCTCCAGTTGTTCATATCTTAGACTCAACATGTGGTCAGTGCGCAGCTTGGCTCCCAGGTCTGCAGGATGAAAACCAGCCACTGTCTCTGCAAGTAGACACTGGGTTGCACTCCAGCCCAATCCATCCCTCCCCAGATTGTAGCAAGCAAATCAATTGGGTGGAATTGATTTCCTCCGTAACACAAGAGTTTCAGAAAACAGCAGACATAGACCAGGCCCTGATGACTGGTTTGCAGGTGATTCAATCAGACAGAAACTCAGGATGTTTGAGTGGTGATTTTAGGAAATATCCTCCCTCTTCCCTGGAGTGAATGAAGAATATATTGCCTTCATTGCTTCTGCAGCCATCTTGTGGCCATGAGGGAAGTTGGCCTATGCCGACACACAGAGGAAGGTAAAGCCAAGAGAAGTGCAGAGAAACACAGTTGATGCCCCAATGAAACTGCATCAAAGCCCACCTTCTCTGGGCTTTATATGAAACAATAAATCCAAGTCATTTTTCAGCTGGTTTGATAGGTTTATGTTTTCTGCTTGCAACCCAAAGCATCCTAGCCAATATACCCCTGCTCTCTTCTCTATACTATCCTTTCCACTTTGGATAGTAAGTGGGTTCCATCTGAAGGATGAGTCATTTCCAGTTCACAGCTACTATTTAGGAAAATTGGTAAAAAGGGACAGGCTCTCGGAGGGACAGGGATTCCCTCTCTTTATTACTATGAACTGAAAAGAAGGCAGTTGTAGGCAGTTGTCTGTCACCTGGGATGGTCCAAGAAGCCAGGTGCAGGGAACCTAGGCAAGACATCTGTGAAGAGGCGCTAATCTTTGCAGACAGGATGAATTTTCCTCACCACTCTGGCAGGAGTGAACGAGATAGCTGTGTAGGCTGCTTGAATTCCACACACTTTTTATGTTTGTTGCCCTTTTGTCCTCTTTCTTTTCCTTTTAATTTTTTTTAATGTTTACTTATTTTTGAGAGAGAGAGCGTGCGCGAGAGCGAGCAGGGGAGGGGCAGAGAGAGAGGGAGACACAGAATCCAAAGCAGGCTCCAGGCTCTGAGCTGTCAGCACAGAGCCCCACGCGGGGCTCGACCTCACGGACCGTGAGATCACGACCTGAGCCAAAGTAGGATGCTTAACAGACCGAGCCGCCCAGGCGCCCATTGTCTTCTTTCACATTTATGGAAGTCTTTGGGGGTGCTCCCACCTATCTCGGCTCTGCCAAGGGGTAGAGCGTGAACTATATGGTGAATTGCCCTCAGCATCCATTTCTGTTTCTTTCTTGACAAACTGGAGAGGCCGAAAAGCCAAACAGTATAGACCTCTTTGCAGCTGGGGTTCTGAGGGCCATTCACACCCTGCCAATTACATGCCCTCTCGCGAGATCTGGCAGGTGAAGCGGGGAGTGATGTATCTTCCTTCCTTTGGCTGTTGATCCTGGTGAGCACAGTCAGAGAAATATTGGGCTTCTCGGCACAGATCCCCTGTGTCCCATGCAGAGGTGAGAGGCAGATGTGTCAGAGGGGGCTCCCTGATTCCTGGCTTGTACCTCGATCGTGTGTCCTTGGACTGATTCCAGTGGTAGTCTCCCCATCCCCGCCTCTTGGGTAGTGGCAGGAGCAGCTGCTCCCTAGAAGGTCAGTGCTGGGATGATGTTCTCGGAGTTCCTGGAGCCAGCCAGAACCGGTGGCTCCTGCAGCCCTTCTAGTGGCCTCGTATTTAACCCTGTGCGCAATACCTCCCTGCTTAAAATCTGCAAGGGGGCTTATGTCTCCCACATCTCAGCTCTGTCTGACACGGGAAACGAAGGCGAACATACCGTTCCTGCTGAGGACAGAGCATGGAAGGGCAGAAGCACTCCTTGGAGCCCACATGGAATTTAGTGGGACAGAATTCGTGTTGCGAGGTCAGCTGGCCGGTTCTCCTTCTTGGACTAAATCGTTGAAGGTCTAGATTTTACTCACTGAGCGAGACTCCATCCTCCTACACAAAATAGAGTCACTATGTCATGCAGTTTGCTGCCTGTGTAGCACTCTCTGCATGTCCTCAGCCATCACATCCTGTCACTCTGGCGAGAGTAAGAAGCAAGCCTGATATTATAATCCCCATTTTCCCAATGTTCAGAGAGTGTGATCCAACAGACCCTGATAAATAGTTCACCAGTGTTCCAAAATGTCAGATCTTCCAAAGGCTGCAATTCTACCATTAGAGACTCATTTCTCCCGGATTAAACACTGGTCTTTACTGGTTCTTCTTTCGAAATCAGATTATCTAGGATTGAGGGCCATACATGGAGTTCCTGACGTGCCACTATAAATGAGTTTATAGTTTTACTCCCAATAAAAGGGATGTGGCATCATCGGGGGGCCTAGCTGGCTCAGTCAGTACAGCGTGCAATTCTTAATTTCAGGGTCATCAGTTCAAGCCCCACCTTGGGGATAGACTTAATTTACGGGGGGAAAAAAGGAGGGATGTGGCATCACGGAGACACTTGATGCCCACAGGGTGGGGAGTGGGGGATGAGTCTGAGAAGGCACTTGCCAGGGGAGGAAGCAACCGATGCCGGTGATATTTCTTGGACACCATATAATGTTTCTAATGACCACCCCTGCTGTCACACATCTCTTCTCTTCGGGGTGGGAGAAGGTCACAGATCTGCGGTAGGAACAACCACTGCAGCCAGAGGGGTGAGGGGTGGATCTGAGAGTGAAACTGGCACAGGAACCGGCCTCCTTCCTTTGCCAGGAAACTTGGCAGGATCGGGGCCCTAAAACACCCTGTGTGGTCTGGGCTTTGCCAGAGACCCTGGAGCTACAGCGGCAGAATTCCCCGACTAGGTAGAGAGGAGACGGCTAGGGAGGATTTACTTTGTCAGCGGTTTACTGGATGATTTCCCCATGCTCAGACAAGGATATCAATCGGAGCAGGCTCGCCTGTCTCCAGCGGGCCTGACCCTTCCTGCGAGCTGCAGACCAGCGGTGTTTGCCCTGGGCACTGCTGTCCTGCCCCCCCCCCCCACCCTCCCCAGCACAGCTGACAGAGAGAACTCACGGGAGACAGCCCAGAGCCACACAGGAGACGCTAACCCAGGAAGATGGGAGTGCGGAACGCATCCCCAGGTTGAAGCCAGCCGAAACTTCCTTCCCCCCTTTGTTAATGCTTTCCACAGGAGGCGCCGGGCTCAGGGGTGGCTCGCAAAAGCATTTGATGGGAAGAGGTGACACCTCATCTGAAATGCCTTCACCGAGTTTCTGAAGTTGACGGGAGCGTCGGGAAGTGAGGCCGATAAAGTCCGCTGTCCCCTCCAAGCGGGCTAATCAGACATGAAGTCTTGGCAAGAGATAACCAGGTTATAAGAGAGCCAAAATGACATCACATCAACTCCACTTCAGATCCTGTACACACCGGTGCCTATCACCGCTCCAGGTGGCTGGCTTCCTCCATACACGAGAGGTATTTTCAGACCGGGACATCTGTCCCCCGCGCGCCCTGTAGCTGTCACTCTGGGGTATGCTGGGAACATGTTTGTCAGCACGTGTAAAGCCACACACGTTAAGGGGAGGCCACTCTGAAGATGAAGTGGGCTTTGTACTCTGCCCTCCTTCCCCACGCCGGCATCGGTAACAGAAAGACCTTGCCCTGGGCACCAGAGACAGAGGCCAGGGCGGGTGCCTTCCGGAACCTTCCCCGAGAGAATCGGACCGGGCTTTCCATCAGAAGAGTTGTTCGCATCAGCGACGAATTCCAAAAAAGTGTATTCGCTTCAGGAGGAAGTGGCTGGCATAGAACCCTCACCACCGGTTTGCGGGGACCATTGGTGGCCCGTACTTTGAGGATGAGGAAAAGAAACAAAGGACAACGGGCGCAGATTTGGAGGCAGTTGTGAATGCCATATCTGTTTAATTATAACTCCCTCTTTAGCTGACGTGGGTCCTTTCCTCCTCGAATGAAAACATCCAAGCAACTTGAAATGTAACAGGGAAAAATGTTCTCTGTTCTGCTCCCTACCTTGTATCCTGGCTCAGGGCACGGGCACCAGCACACTTGGAGCCTTTTTTCACCAGATAGTTTATGTGTCATGCAAGAGTTGCCTGCATGACACAGATAACTCGGGGAACAGCACAAAGTAAATGAGATGCATTAGTGCCTGGATGGGAACTGAAGATATAAGTTCTCAGAACTTCTTGTTTAATTTATAGACACGGCTTTCCCTCCTGTGCTTAAGATTTCAAAATAGTAATCATATTCTGAAGAGGAGATATTCCCACTCCAGGTACTAATATCAATATGTAAAAGAAAATCATTAACTCGCTGTACCTCTCAGCAGCACCTATTATATGTCAACAAGCTAACTGAGGTGATAAAACAAACTGTTAGTGGAAATTTAATTACCAGCCATTGAGATTTGGGCAAGGACCGAGGATTCTAGATTCATTACTCTGGCACCGGAGGCTGCTTGAAGCAGCCATCCGCCCGGAACGAACATTTTTAATAGGTGTTTTCCTTCCCACTAAAAAATCAGAGCACCAAAGGCCAATCGGAAACTTTTCAAATCCAGTTCCTTAGGGAGAGCCAGGGTGAGGTGGAGTGGAGGCCCGAGCAAAAAGAAAATAAAACTGTCCGTTTCCAAGCGCTTGCCTGGTCAACTTCAGGGACGATTGGGGCCTATGAGGTCATTTCGTAAGTGGTTTCTGCACATTTAATTCTGTCAGATTCCTGGCCAATGGCCACTTTTCAAGCTGGCGTGATTTGTCGTTTATAATATGATAAATAAAACAGGGTCCCACTCTCTGTGAAGCTGGCTAAGCTGTGTTCCCTTCTCCAGATACCCGAGCTGGGCTTGTCTTGCCACCCCCCCCACCCAGTCCCACCGCAAAGAACCCCTTAATGGTGCCCTTACCCACCACCTTCATTCACCTTGGGTATGAGCCTGGGCACAGTATCTGGCAAGTGAAAGGTGTTCAATAAAAGGGTTAGTGTATGATAGATGCCAGTTGGACTCTGATGTCACCTGGAAGCCCCTTGCTCCAAGATCTGGGTACAAAAGGCATGAAGCCACACCGATTCCAAGTCACAAGTCCTCTCACAAAATGTGTGCAGATTCCTTTATTTTTATTTTTAACATTTATTTATTTTTGAAAGACAGAGCGAGACAGAGCATGAGTGGGGGAGGGGCAGAGAGAGGCAGGGACACAGAATCCAAAGCAGGCTCTAGGCTCTAAGCTGTCAGCGCAGAGCCCTATGCGGGGCTCGAGCTCACGGACCGCAAGATCATGACCCGAGCCAAAGTCGGACGCTTAACTGACTGAGCCACACAGGCGCCCCTACAAAATGTGTGCAGATTCTTGGAGGGGGTGCTTATCGAGGCAACTTCAAGTTCAGAGTCTTGCCTGCGTCCCATACTATGTCAACCCTAAAATGAAACTCGGCCACCTTTTCAGTTTTATAAAGAAAAAGTTGTTCATATCAAGCAATTTTTTAAATGGTTATTTTTGAGAGGGAGAGACAGAGCATGGTGGGAAAGAGGGGCAGAGAGAGAAGGAAACACAGAATTTGAAGCAGGCTCCAGGTTCTGAGCTGTCAGCTCAGAGCCCGATGCGGGGCCTGAACTCATGAGCCGTGAGATCCTGACCTGAGCCCAAGTCCGACGCTTAACCCACTGAGCCACCCAGGCACCCCATATCAAGTATTTTTTTTTTTTAATTTTTTTTCAACGTTTATTTATTTTTGGGACAGAGAGAGACAGAGCATGAACGGGGGAGGGGCAGAGAGAGAGGGAGACACAGAATCAGAAACCAGGCTCCAGGCTCTGAGCCATCAGCCCAGAGCCCGACGCGGGGCTCGAACTCACGGACCGCGAGATCGTGACCTGGCTGAAGTCGGACGCTTAACCGACTGCGCCACCCAGGCGCCCCCATATCAAGTATTTTTGAATTGGTGGGTCTTCATGAAATCAGAGGGTCATGAAGTTGTACGTCGGGGGGATCGCAGGTCTGAGCCCTCCACCAGCTTGCTTCTTCGCTCTGTTGCTGCTTCCCACCCCCCAGTTCCCCTCCTTTCATTATGCAGAATTGAGCCAACCTGCATTGGGGTGGGGGGATAGGTAATAGAGTGATCAACCTTCCTGGTTTGGCTGGATCTGAGGGGTTTCCTGAGGGGCAGGACTTTCGGGTACTAAAACTAGGACCACAAAGTGGATGGTTGGTCCCCTTCAAGGAAACGACCGTCCCAGCACAGAGAGTGCAGGCTATTGAGAAATGATGCATTTCTCTTCTTCCTTATACTACAGTCCTCCTCCTTTGCTCACCCGGAATGGCCCCTTATAGATCACTGTTCTCAATCTTAGCTATAGCATAGAATCATCTGCAGAGATTTAAAATATCTCAGTGTCCAGGCCACATCAAAGAACACTTGAATCAAAAGCTCTGGGAATAGGACCTAGGCCATAGTGCTTTTTAGAGTTTTCTAGATGATTCCAATGTGCAACCAAGGGTGAAAACCAATGCATAGGGAGAAATGACTTCAGGGAGCTCTTAAGGTTGGGCTCCTTTGGCTGTGTCTGTTCAGCAGCCTGAACTACCTGAAAAGCCTCAAAAGGAGTCCATGTTTTGGTAAAATGAATGACGTCCAAATGTGTTGTGAATCTATCTGACTCTACTGGCTACATTTTCTCCAGTCTCATTAAAACAGCTAAACTTGTTTTTATCACTTCCTTTCTCCCTTCTTAAAGAAACTCTTAGGCTTGCAAGTTTCTTGGTAGGTGGCTCGGACTGATTGACATCTGAGGCTTTCCAAATGCAAATGACATGACCCCAAGGCCCTACCACTGGGGACATTTTGTAAAGAGGGGTGAGGCTGCACTAAAAATATGTATTTAGCTACCTAGATGACCTTGACAAGCTCAGGTAACCCTAGTCTGGTTATCCATCTGAAGACTGAGGTTAAATAATCTTATCAGTCCCTTCCTATGGAGGACTTCTGAGTTCTGGGTCTGTAAGTTCTGTTTAAGCGATTCCACTTAGATCCCAAGATTTGACGTTCCTGCCTCAGGACTTTTTAAGCAGAGAGAAATCTCTACCTTTGGTTCTGTCTCCGAAAACTTCACTAATGTTTCTGCTGCCGCTGCTGTGGTTAGAGGTACCAAGAGAAATTTCTAATCAAGTCAGCTAAGTCTATGTGAAGACTGCAGGTCTCTGTGCCTCAGTTTCCTCACCTGATACATGGAGGTGGGGGACGGGGAAAAGAGAAAAGGGTTGTGATGGGGACAAAGCTGTGTCACTCATATGTTAATTTCACAAACATTGATTGTATCCTTACTATGTGGGCAAAGATGAGTAAGACAAGGTCCTTGCCTTCAAGGGGCTTATAATCTAGTAGATACCTAGTAAGAGCTATCAAAGGGCTCTATACGGTGAAGTATACTATATAAAGTTAAGACATAGTGGTGTCATTGAAAGGAAGCCTTCGGAAGCTGATGTCATTATGTTCAACCAGACCAACTGAATTGAATCCAAGTCAGTAGAATAGAGTGGCTTATCTTTTTTTTTTTAAGTAATCTCTACACCCAAAATGGGGCTTGAACTCACAACCCTGAGATCAGAGTCATATACTCCACCAACTGAGCCAGCCAGGCACCCCTAGAGCTGTGCTGGTAACATTATTTAAAAGAGGAAATATTTAGCATTCACTGAGTGTCTAAAGAATTTGCAACCCCTTGCTGGTGTCTTGCATGTGGCTAACGCTGCGTAACTCTTCACTGCGGCCTCCAGTTGAAAGCGTCTAAAACAGTGTCTGACACCATTGTGCCCATTTCACAGATGAGCAATCTGAGGCGAGGAATAAAGAAAAGTTGATAGCCTGAGAAGACAGCTCCAGAGGGAAGTTCTTCTAACTTTCCAGGGCAGCATCCCCGGGCTTTACAGAACTTCCTCTTCCTCAGCTTCCTTTTTCAATCTGGAGAGACCGCAGGCCCTTTGCACTATTAATTCACTATTAATTTGCATTTGTTCTTCCGTCTTTCTTCACTATCCTGCCTCTTCCTGACATTCAAGCAACTTCTTGATATTGAGGTCTCAGCTCAGAGGTCACCTGCCCAGAGTGACCAGGCTCGATTAGACTTGCTGGTTCCTCTCTATTAAATTTTCTTTTATGGTCGTCATAGCACCTATTTTATGGGCTTCGTAGCAATTCTCCTGATCATTCATTTGTGCATTGTCTTCTTCTCTTGCTAAAATGGAACCTCCATGAAAATAGGATTTGGTCTCAGTAGTGACTCTATCCATTATGCCTGAAACACTGTTTGGTACGTAGCAGGTGCTCAATAAAAATGTGTTGAATTGATCAATATGTTTGCATTCTCTCTGAGATACTGATGATGGGAAGGCTAGCACAGGAGAATGGAAATGTCTCAACTCTCACAGCTAGGCTGGTCAGCTGCTCTCTCGGTACCTTAGCTTTCTTGGCTATAAAACCCAACAGAGGAGCCGGGGATGGAGGCATTGTGGACCAAATGAGAAATCTGTGGTGAAAGTGCTCTGACCAGAGAAAACACGAGTTAAGTGGGAGACGTTATTATCTTCCGCCATCTGCTTTACTTTAATCTTTTTTTCCCTCTGTAAGCGGACCTATTGATTGCAGCTTGCTGCAGGAAGCTCTCACTGTCTAATTACTGCCCCAGCTCAGCCTGTCACCGTGTCCTCCACAGTCAGCACGTCCTGACACTGACCCCTGATACCACAGCCCTTTGCAGATCAGCTGCTTCTGGCACTCTGCGCCCGGCACAGAGGAGGCAGGTCTGGCCCCGCCGGCTGTAAGGGGGTCTGCTCTCCTCTCTGGGGGGAGCTGAAGCCCCCAGCGAGACAGGCAGCTGGGGAGGGGCAAGGATACAGGTGCTGCGGCAGCCAAGGCCAGTGGGAACACAGCCCTTCCCTGGAGCCACAGGCCTGCAGCGGCACAGTGTGTCCATTGCACACAATTTTGACCATTCTCAGGTTCTGGGTTCTGAGAGAATGTTCCCTGCCAATTCTTTCTGGCCTGACATATTATTAGTTGTGGCGGGGTGGGGGAGAGGGGGGAGGGGTAGGACAACCAATCTTTTCTAATGCTGGGCAATAACGATTCCTTTCCCATAAATTGTAGAAAGTTTCAGAACATCCAGGGTATTTTCACATACATTACTTCCCCTGACACTCACAACCCTGTTGTGGTTAATATTTCTTTCTTTCTTTCTTTCTTTCTTTCTTTCTTTCTTTCTTCTTCTTTTTTTTTTTTAATAGGAATGGGACTGTGGTCTTGAGAACTGAGGGTGTGATTTTCCCAGGTTCAAACAGTCAACTAGTGAAGAGGGGAATGAGAATTCTGGTTTTCTCACTCCCCGTCCAGACTTATAGCGTAGTCCCTCCCAGGGCTGACTCTGGCTGTGCACAAATAACGGGAGTTAAAAACAGTGCTTGAGAAAAACTCCCAGAAGGTATCAGGACTTTTAAAGTGCTTTTAAAGAAGCAAATGCTTTTGGGGCACTTGGGTGGCTCAGTCAGTTAAGCGTCCAACTTGGGCTCAGGTCATGATCTCACGTTTTGTGAGTTCAAGCCCCGCATCAGGCTCTGCGCTGACAGCTTGGAGCTTGGAACCTGCTTTGGATTCTCTGTCTCCCTCTCTTTCTGCCCCTCTGCCAGTTGTGCTCTGTCTCTCTCTCTCTTAAAAAACAAAAACAAAAAAACAAAAACAAAAACAAAAACCAAAATGTTTTTTTGGCCAGCAAAGGACACGGAGATGTGCCAGAAATGACATCTCAGTTTTGTGTCTGTCATTTAGAAGAGGGGGGGGGGAAGAAGATACAAGCAAACAGCACAAGTTTTCTGGGTTTTGTTTTAATTCTTTTCTTTAAGTTTTTTAAAAACGTTTTTATTTATTTTTGAGGGAGAAAGAGAGGATGAGCAGGGGAGAAGCAGAGAGAGAGGGAGGCAGAGGAGCCAAGGTGGGTTCTGCACTGACAGCAGAGAGCCCTACAGGGGGCTTGAACTCAGCCGTGACATCACGACCTGAGCCCAAGTTGGAAGCCTAACTAACTGAGCCACCCAGGCACACCTTGTTTTAATTCTTAAATAAACCACAATTTTGTCTTGGATTCAACCCCTGTAGAAATAACTGAATCAAGTAAACCTCAGACTAGGATAGTGCCATATAGAAGGTGCTTGGCAAATACTTGTTGAATGAATACATGAATATTGACCTAGATCATAAATAACCTGTGCTAGCTTTCATCACTGATCTTAATGAAAAAGAAATCATTCTTATCAGATACAGATTCATGAAGTGCTCTAATATAGTGGGGTATTGCTTTACTTTATAGTTTAAAAGATGTTTCTTGGGGCGCCTGGGTGGCTCAGTCGGTTGAGCATCCGACTTCGGCTCAGGTCATGATCTCGCAGTCTGTGGGTTCGAGCCCCGCGTCAGGCTCTGTGCCGACAGCTTGGAGCCTGGAGCCTGTTTCAGATTCTGTGTCTCCCTCTCTCTGACCCTCCCCTGTTCATGCTCTGTCTCTCTCTCTCTCAAAAAAATAAACGTTAAAAAAATTTTTTTAAATAAAAAAAGAAAAGATGTTTCTTGTACAATATCTCAATTGATCCTCCAATAGCCCTAGGAAATATGTGATTTTATAGATGAGGAGACTGAGGTCTGGAGAAATCGATTGTTTGCCCAAGATCAGAAAGATGGTAGGTGGCCATGTCCATTTCTTACAAGACAGTGGACTAGACCCTCTGATCAACCTTCGCAATGAGAACAGCTATACGTTCTGGATAAAATAAAAAGAAAATTTTAAATGTACTAATGAGGTGCAAAGAAATTAAAGAATATTCAAGCCAAAAACCAGATGAAAGTAAAAATTCAGAGAAATAACTTAAGTACTGATGTTGGCTTTGACCTTGAAGGCATTTGCCAAATCGTGTAAAATTTGGTTTCAGTTTTCACAGCCTCACAGAGCAAGGGGGAAAGAAGAAAAAGTCTAGGGCTTATCTAAGGTGGGGGATATAGTAAAGATCCCTGTGCATAAATCTGAGACCCCCAAATTATGCTTCATGTGTAAAGATAAATGAAAAGTAACCTATACTTTATTTCTACTATGGGAACTACAAAGAAAATTACATACATCAAATTTTGACCCTAAACAGAGGGAAGAATTATTCTGAGAATTTATAACCATATCCAGCTTTTTGTAGGCTTGCACATCGAATTCCCACTCCCTGGGTGGCCCAAAAAGCCTCAAGTTAAAATTTGGAGGAAGTGAATCTGAATTATCAATGGTCCCAGGCACCTAGGAAGTAAGATGCTACCTCTCTGGAGGAATTTTAATCCAAACCTCAAAGAATTCCCATAGATAAAATTTGAAAGCAAGAAACTCACAGTCAAAAATCATTAAGCGTTCAAGGAAGCAAAGTACCATTAGCAAGAGTCAGCAAACAGCAAAATTGAACCCACGAAGACGTCAGATGTGGAAATGACCAAATATAAATATAAAACATTATGTTCAATGCATTTAAAGAAATAAAGGAAAGGATTAAAAGCATGACCAGAAGTAAGAGGCTATAAAAATGCCCAAGCAGACTGGAAAAGAATTCCAACAGGATTTTTATCAATAGATGGCTTCAACAGAAGATTAGACACACTGAATATGCTACTAGACAACTAGAATATAGATCTGAAAAAAAAAATGATCCAGACTGCAGCTCAGGAAGACAAAAAGAAGGATGATGTCAAAGAAATGTAGCTTCATATATAGGATTGAGTGAATATGTTTACACATATCTCAAGACAATTTATGGAGGAGGAGGAGAAGAATAGGGCAGAGGTAATATTTGAAAAGATAAGAATTTTCCATAGATTCTGAGCCCCCCAAATGCTAAGAAAGATAAATAGAAGATAATATTAAGTGGCAGTGAAGGGCCCAATACCTAGTATAACTTGCAGAGGTATTTGGGTCCCTGACATTTGTTCTAGGTTCATATCACAGGTTTAAAACCAAGCTGGGAGTGACTAGTAAGGATTATCTTCATACACAAGCATACTATATTATACTGTACTGAACTTTGTGGTCATACCGTATATTGTATGTATAACACCAACATTGTACATGAGATTGAGCTTAGAAAGGGAAGATATTGTTCCAAAGAGTTTGATGTGACTCTCTCTCACTTAAAACTGCCATCTACGACAAGATACTCTCATGAAAACTAGGGTCCAGAAGCTTACACCTCTGTCTCTCTCTGCTATGTATTCTCACTGCACTGACTTCCATTCATATTTTTTTTATTTATTCAAAAATGATTTTTAATGTTTTATTTATTTTTGAGGGACAGAGAGAGACAGCATGAGTGGGGGAGGAGCAGAGAGAGAGAGAGGAAGTCACAGAATCTGAAGCAGGCTCCAGGCTCTGAGCTGTCAGCACAGAGCCTGGCACGGGGCTTGAACCCACAAACTGTGAGATCATAACCTGAGTCGAAGTCGGATGCCCAGCCGACTGAGCCACCCAGGCGCCCCCCCATCCATATTTTTTAGGTAACCAGACATCTTCTGAATTATCCAAGCCTGTATCTGATTTCTTTATCAATCTGAACCTACTGCTAATGTTTATCAATACAGATCAATACGTGGTCATGCATATATACCCATGCATATCACACTGCAATCACAGAACACAAAAGACAAAGAGAAAATCTTAAAGGCAGTCAGAGAGAAGAAACATCATTTTCCAAAGGATGATCATTGAAATAGCAACTGGCTTCCCAGTAACAATTGGTGCCAGAAGATATTGGGAAAACGATCTTCAATGTATTGAAAGAAAATACTTAGCAACCTAAAGCCCTATACTTAGGGGAAAAATACATTTCAAAGCATTTTCAGACAAACGAATTTTTTTACCAACAGGTCCTCACTAAGGAAAAGTAGCAAATACTGAAAGATAAAATGGTACAATTCCAGAAATTGTGGAAATCAGCTAAAGTAGTTCTTAGAAGGAAATGTTTAACCTTACATAATGATGCTAGAGATGGGGAAATAAAAAATTAAGGAGCTAAGCATCTGACTTGGGAACTTAGCCAAGGCCAGAGATCCCACTTTAACCTGCTGCGTTGCCACAGTCTGAGAGAACTACGTCAACGTGAATTGTACCTAAGAGCCCTCAGAGAGATCCAAACATAAGTAGTGATGAAATTATCGAATGCCACACAGTCAGATATGATAGTGTCTTTTCCTGTTCCCTGAGATTTTGGTTCTGGGAGTTGGGACGGTAAGGATATAGCCTGGAGTTGGAGAATGGGGCAGGATCAGAACATCTGTTGTTACTCTTTCCCTCAGGGTGGGGAGCCCTTAGCTTCTGCTTGTGTTCTGGCCTCTTTAAGCCCAGGCGTCCCCCTCTTCTCGAGCCAGCAGAAGCCCAGAAGTACAGAGGCAGGATTCAGAAAAGCACTTACTAAATGCAGGGGGCAAAAACAAATGAGACACAGCCTCTGAAAAGTTAGATTGTCTTTTGGAGGTAGGCATTGCACACAAAGGAAACGAAACATCTTTCCACTCACTCAGGAAAGCTCATATCTCTGGTCCTCTCCAAATAAGTATGTAACTTTGCTTTCTGCCTTCGGATGGAATCCACTAGTGGATGAGAACCATCTGACACGATTCACAAAGTCTGGTGGCCAGAGTTGGCAGGGGCTCCTTATTTGTCCAATACGCAACCCCAGACATTGAAGACTTGTGCCTGTCACTGACTGTGTAACTTCCCTGAGACTTCCGGTCTTAATCTAGCTGATGATGTGACCAAAACTGAGCTGGGAACGTGCTTTGGTGAGAAGGTGTTATAAAATGCAAGATGTTGATTGTCACCAAAGTCTAGCTTCCTTTAGGAATGTTTAGCTATGTTTCTCTATAGGCATCTTGAAAACATTCCTTCCCATGGAAGCCAATGGTCTGATCCAACAATTTACGTAAGAAGTCAACTTAGGAAAACTGAATTCTGTGTGACCTTAGATAATTCACACCCCTCTGAGTCTCTGAGTTGTCACAGTTTTGTTTATTTGTGTGTGTGTTTAAAATTTTTATTGCATGTCTGTCTGCCTGTTTTGTTTTTCTCCAGTGAATAAAGAGTTTGGATTAGGAGAAGGATTCTTTTAATTAATTAATTAATTAATTATCCATTCATCACTTACATATAACATCCTGTGCCCTCCTTAATGCCCATCACCTACTTTCCTCACCCCCATCAACCCTCAGTTTGTTTTCTGTATTTAAGAATTCTTTATGGTTTGCCTCCCTCTCTGTTTTTATCTTTTTCCTTCCCTTCCCCTATGATCATCTGTTAAGTTTCTTAAATTCCACATATGAGTGAAATCATGTGATTTCTGTCTTTCTCTGGCTGACTTATGTCATTTAGCATAATACCCTCCAGTTCCATCCACGTTCTTACAAATGGCAAGATTTCATTCTTTCATTCATTCATTCCAGTGTGTGTGTGTGTGTGTGTGTGTGTACCACATCTTCTTAATCCGTGCATCAGTTGATGGACACTTGGGCTCTTTCCATAATTTGACTGTTGTTGATAACGCTGTTATATACACTGGGGTGCATGTGCTAGAGGAAGGATTCTCAACCTTGACTTCATTTAGAATCACTGGGGAGGCATTAAATACACTGATGCATAGGTCCCTTTCAAGCTGGTTGAATTAGAATCTCTGGAAGCAGAGTCTTGGCTCTAGCATTTTTATAAGAGATTCTGAGGCACAGTGAGGATTTGAACTCCCATACCAGATGATGTCTGCAGTCCTTTCCAGTTCTCTGATTCTGTGACCCAGGCATGTACAAGGCTGCAGCCTGTGGCCCCTTGGGATTCAGCACAGGTGAGTTGTCTGAATCACACCACAATACTCTGAATACAATCCGTGACCTTGGTCAATCCTCTGAGGGTCATTACCTCATCTCACATCCACAGAACTGCCCACTGATGCTCCACATCTGAATCAGAAGACTGGCCTGTAGGGTCATTCTGATATGTGAAGGCAGAGGAAACCCAGACCTACACTAATAACGGAACAACTACTCTGTACCAAGCACGTACATATGTAATTGCTAATTCTCACAACCTCTTTTCAGTACAGGCTACATTATTTCCATTTTAAAAAAGGAAACAAGAGGCTCAGGGAAGTAAGCAACTTGTCTAAATCAATAGCTGGGTGAGAGATTCACACTCACATTCAGTCTAGATTCAAACACCACATTCTTTCCATTATACTTACTTGGCCAAAGATGAAGCCATGCCCTGGGCCACGAGAGGATGTGCTAAGGCAGAACCACTGGGGTTTGGCTGGGTCACTGGCTATCGGAGTCCCAAGAGAAGACCCTTAACCAGCTGGGAGCTGAGTCCAATGGTCTGCTTAGCTCCAGGCCTCCCTGGGCGGGAAGACAGCGTTCTTGACTAACACACATCAGGCTGCCAGCCTCAGTTTGTATTTTTACAGTCTACTAATTAGGCCATTTTAACTAATTTGTTTGCATTTTGTATGAGCAAGTTGGGCTTTTGGATTGACTAATGTAATTGCAGCTGGTTTCTGCCAAATACAAATTACTCAGTCTAGTGTGGGCTAGAGAGAAAAGCAAATATTTAATAGACATCAATACCCTTGTAGCTTTTTAGTGGAGCCCTTTTTTCCCTATGGAAAGTTGAAATAATTTCTCCAACATCTGATTGAACTTTCATGTTAGGGAATTACTTTTTAATCATTTTTTAAAAAAATAATGAGGCAAAGGCTTTCGTGGCTCTGTTAAGGTTTATCTCTGATCCATTTACCCCTAAGCTCAAGAAACTTATGGGACTTTTCCATTTTCAGGCTGGCTCTCCACAATCTCTTTCTGCTTGGGATATTCCAGTGACCACCAACCAATCCATATCACAGATTGTCACAGCCAGAAGGGGACTGAGAGCTCATCTAGTCCAGTGGTTCTCAAAGTGTGTCCCGGGATGAGCAGCACCAACATCACCTGAGAATATGCTAGAAAGGCAAATTCTCAAGCCTTCTGAGTCAGGAATTCTGGGGGTAAGGCTGAGAAAACTACATTTTTTTAAATTTATTTTTTAATGTTTATTTATTTTTGAGACAGAGAGCATGAATGGAGGAGGGTCAGAGAGAGAGGGAGACACAGAATCTGAAACAGGCTCTAGGCTCTGAGCTGTCAGCACAGAGACGGATGCGGGGCTTGAACTCACGGACCGCGAGATCATGACCTGAGCCGAAGTCGGCTGCTTAACCGACTGAGCCACCCAGGCGCCCCGAGAAAACTACATTTTAACAAGCCCTCCAGGTGATTAAGACGCAGGCTGAACTTTAAGACCGCTGATTTAGTCTAACATCTCATTCTACAGATGAGGAAACTGAGGCCCAGGAAGAACCCGAGCTTGTGCTCATGGCACGGACTGTGTCTGCTTCACTCATTGCACATCCTCTGGGTTTAGTCCAGTGTGATAAGCACTCGGTGAATATTTGCTGAATGAATGAACCATGGAATGGATGAGCTAGAGCTAGAAACAAAGTCTCTTGATTCTATGTTACTCCCTCAGTGCCTCTCTGGCTCTGAGGAAGAAGGGGAACTTGGAGAGGAACTCCTTCCTGGTTTTTGCTTTGTGAGAAGGGCAAGGACTAAGGATTGCAACATTATATTCCTGTGTCCTGGCCCTTAGGGGGATGGCAGTCCTCCTCCCACAGCCTTGCTCCTAAACCAGGGATAACCTGGCTCCCCTGTCTCTAGCCTGGTGGATGATAGGCCCCAAACCCCACAGGGAATTGTTTCTGTCACTTTCAAAGACCCTAACATTGTCTGAGGCAGAACCAGAACCCTTGTCTGGGTGTTTGATTCCCTGGCCAATAACTTCTGGTCAGCTAGTAAATGGGGAGAATGAATTGAGATTGGATTTATGAAAAAGGGGATTTCTTTTTTTTTTTTCTTCTTCTTTCAGAGAGAAAGCACAAGTGCGAGTGGAGGAGAAAGGCAGAGGGAGAGAGAAAGACAGAGACAGAGACAGAGACAGAGAGAAAGAATCTTAAGTAGGCTCTACTCTCCACATGGAGCCTGACGCGGGGCTCAATCCCACGACCTGGGATCATGACCTGAGCTGAAATCAAGAGTCACACGCTCAAATGATCAAGCTACCCAGGCACTGTGAAAAGGGGGATTTCTAAGCAGAGAATGCTACAAAGGTGAGTCCTTCAGATTAAATTACTGGATCCTATGAAGCCAGACCAAAACAAAACAAAACAAAAACAAAAACAAAAAACAAAAAACAAAACAAACAAACAAACAAAAAAACCCAGTCCTGGTTCTCAAAACTTCTGATTGCGGATCTGCAGAGACGGGTTGACTAGATCCGAATGAAGTACTCTCCACTGCCTTGATCCCCCCGGCCTGGCCTGCTGACCTTCTAGGAAATGAGAAGAAGGGAAAGACAAACAGTGCCCATAAGTTTTCAAACAGATAAACAAGGGAATCTCCCTGGGCCATGAGGAACAGGCTTCTAGAGAGGGTGCCTCTGTCCTTAATCCGGTTAAATTCTCCTATGAACTATCTAAGCAACTAAAAGTACCAAGCCATCTGGATTTAGTCACTCAAGGAGTTTATGTTCTTCTAACCTCAAGTTCAAATGGCTCTCGTGACACAGCTTCCCAAATCCCTTGCTTCTGCTTGTCTACGTGTCTCATGGAGCCCTGAGAAGAATAGTGCAATCTTTTCAACACTCACAGCATCCTCTTTACCATCCCTGGAGCACTCAATGCTTTCCTAGTAATTTCCAAATTTCCCTGAGACCTCAAGGAAAACTTTGATAATCTCATTCGCTTACAGGTGGCCCCAACTAATGAGAGCTGCTGCCTCCACCCCATAGAAGATTTACGCTAAAGATTCCATACCCCAATGTGAGCTCTTAGATCCTAATTTGTTATAGACAGTCGAAGCCACAACATTCTCTTCTGAGAACAAGTCCCACCCACATAAGGAATCAGTCCTCTGGGTCAACTTCTAACCCAATAGACCACAAAAACGCTCTCTTTAGGAAGTTTGGAGTTGACCAATAGAAAACTGAAGGGGGGGGGTTGCTGCTGGTCACCTGAAGTGAGGGGAAGAAGTCCTAGAGATGTTGAGTCTTGCAGGAGAAGAGTAAAAGCTATTATGGAGAAAGCTGATGGTATAACTGGATTATAAGCCTGCTTGGGATGAGGGGAGGGGAGGGGGGGAGACTTATATTATAGAAATATAAGTTCTAGAACTGAAGGGGTCTTGGTCCACCATGCACACAAAGAAGCAGAGAATGTCAACCAGTAGAGAGGCTTGAACTAAGCAGAGGCAAGACTCAGTGAGCGTGAGAATGGCCACCTCTCTTCTGGTGCCTCATCTACTTCCGGTCCCAGACCTGTCTGAAGCAAATACTCCTTCTGCTATTTGCCCTGAGATACCGTTGTATCCTTGACTGAGATTCCCCCATCATTTTAGTGATGCTAGCTTGACTGGGTTTCTCTCACTTCTCTTACCAGAACATTCTCGGAGCTTCTGGCAGAGCTGGGTTACTACAGAGGTGCCCAGTGATTTTTTTTTTTTTGTGTGTGAAAACAACAAGTGATGTCCATTCACACAAATGTAGAAATGGAGATTGCTACATTACAGATTTTAGACTGTTAGACTATTAGGTTCTTGAGCCTCTATGTGGCCAAAGACCTTTCTTTACTTGTTGGAAGGGTCCTTGAGGTCTAAGAGACAGATAAGACACTTATTCAGCCCAAGAGACTGGAGGCTAAGCCTAAGGGAGAAGAAAAGCCAAGGATGATATTAGAGAAAAAACAGGAGAGCCCAGGAAATGCCCAAACCAAGGAATCTAGAAGCAAATATCAAAGTTAGAGCTTGGGTGGGGCTTTAAGGGACAGGTGTAAAACCAAGAACATCCCAATCTAGCATCTGGCCAAAGATGAACTTGGCCGGTACAGTTGTGGGTGGTACCACTTCTTTTCCTTGGCTTCAGTTACCCCTTTCTCAATTCCTTTGACCTTCAAACACTGATTGTAAAATCAGTGTGAATTGATGATGATGCCCTCATTGGAACACATCCCAAACACGCGCAAACCAAATTCTCCCCTGACGACAGTGGGCAAGGGCTGCTTCCTCCTTGGAGCACACTCCAGGGACTAGGAAAAGGTAGCACCTGAGCGACTGAGCCATATTCAGGGATGAGTGAGTGTCTGTGGGCTGCTCCCTGCGAAAGCAGCATGGTGGTAGTGGAGATCTGAAGGATGACCAAATACGCTGAAAAGGGATGGCTAAGGAGGCAGGAGAGAGGACCCTTCCAGCCAGATGTCTCAGACACCTCTGAACCGCCCCATCACAGCCAACATTTAGGAGCCAGGATTTACGATTCAGAATCAGGTGGAGTATATTTGAGGGGCGAGGTTGGCGGGGGAGAGGGGAGAAGTCCTAGAGATGTTGAGTCTTGGAGGAGAAGAGAAAAAGCTATTATGGAGAAAGCTGATTGTATAACTGGATTACAGGCCTGCTTGGGGTGGGGGGAGGGGCGGGGGGGGAGACCATCCCCCACTTAGAGTAACAAATTGCTCATACCTGGCATATTCTTTGAGTAGGAAAGGAAGTAGCGAAAATGGAACAAGAGTAAGAATAAAAAAGAATTAGCTGATATCAGATGTTTTCTCCTCGGTTTCTGCTTGCCCAAGTCTGACTGGTACAGCTTATAATTAGTCTCTGCTTGCAGATGTGTGGTTCCAAAGACTTGTGGATTAAGGAGAAACTCTAGAATTTCTCAGTACCTGACAAGTTGTAACGTGAAGAGCTACACTTAGTCCATTAAAGATTTTTCACAGTGACATTTGAGTGCAGCTTGAGAAATATGCCACCTTGCCATTTATCATTTTCAGGGCACGGGTGTCGGAAAGGAGGTTGCTATGAAGAACAAAACAAAATGGATTGCATGTGTAGAGGTGAGCTGGCGAATACTGATAAATGTACTTCACTGAATGTCAGCAAATGTCACTTGAGAAGCCATTTGCAGCTACCATAACAGCCTCCCAAACCCAACAAAGAGTAGCAAAAACAGGCAAAATGAACTGGGCGTCTTGCTTCCGCATGAATAAGCAATCGGCCCTCTCAGAAGTTACACCAGAAAGTTGTTAAACTTGATAGAAGAAGCTTTCGCACCCATACTGACGCATGCTATAGATTGCTACTGAGGGTTGGAGACCTTGTGAGGACATCAGCACCGTGGCTCAGGGAAGGACCTAATAACCCCTTCTGTCCCAGGTGGGTGCCTTCCTTTTGTGTGCAGACAGACTTGCTGTCTCCTGGACCTGCTGGGTCGGCTCGGTTTTTCCTGTCCCCTCCTCTTGCTGCTCTCGATGACTCTGCGGACCCCTCCCCTGCTTCCGATCTACTCTCCCTTGCGCGTGATCTGGGAGTCGTTGAAGATCTGATCTGGGTATCAGGACTCGAGGGTGCAGCCCTCACACGCCCCATCAAGAGGAGACCCAATGTACCACCCTTGAGCCAGATTTTCCATCTCTCCCTCAAGAAAAGGCTTTTCGGTGCGTCCTCTGGTCAGTCTGAAAATGGGAGTAATGGAGCCAGCTTCTGTTTTATTCTTGGTAATGGGGTCTAATACTTTGCCTACATGTGATTTAGGATTTCTGGAAGCCAAGGCCAAGTTTTCTTCGGAATTCGGCTGGGGTGGAGATGGGCTTGGTGAGTCTCCATACTTTACTGCAGAGAGGCAAATGGGAAAGGAGATCGTATTCTCAGAAAAGCCCTCCAGGGAAATGTGAGACTAATTAAAACAAAATTCCAGCCCCTGTTCAGTTTTTAATCTCCGGGGGCTCCTCCTCCTTAACACAGACACACAAGGTCATCCAATACTTTTTTCCTCCTTTATACCAAGAGTCTTACCGAGTAGCTGGAATTTGTCCGGCCTTGTAAATACACACACACACACACACAAGCGCATTGCCCACACAGATTGAGGTCAGTTCAGCTTTCACTAGAGAGATCCTGCGGTATTAGAATGTTTTAGAAACCCCGTATTAGAATGTTTTAAAGTTTATTTGGAGAGAGAGATAGAGCGAGTGGGAGGTGGAGCAGCAGGGAGAGAGAGGGAGAGAGAGAATCCTAAGCAAGCTTCCGTGCTGCCAGCATGGAGCCTGACGTGGGGCTCGAACTCAGGAAACTGCGCGATCGTGGCCTGAGCCGAAACCAAGAGTCGGGTGCCTAACTGACTGAGCCACCCAGTCACACCGAGGAGCCCTTTATTGAACGTGCATCTCAGCTTCTGCCCTTCGATGTGCCAATGGATGCACTTCTTGCTTCAGACCATTCTGCCGTATGTTCAGCTTGTGTATGGTGCGGCTGAATACATTCTACACCAGCGACAAAAAGGGGCTCTTGGGAAAGCAAGCTTCCCTCGGACGAATTTGGAGAGACAGCACATGGATGTGGGGTGGAAGGTAGACCCCTCTTCAGCCACACTCATTGCAGAATGCTCCATAATCTTTAGTGTTTCCTCCTTTTGAATTAGGTGCTTCCGGGGGAAGGGCCTTTACTTAGGTCGTGGGATCGCAAAAGTCATCTGTTTACTGTAGAAACGGAATTGCCCTCAACCCGTTGGCTTCCATGCTTAGTTTAAGAAGAAACAGTGGCTTGCTTAGAAAAAGAAAAAAGAAAAAAAGTAAAAAGTAAAAGAAAAGAGGCACCAGAAGAAAGCCAGATTTCTGGAGCAGAAGTGGAGGTGAGGGCGAAGGGGAGGAGAATGGAGATGGAAGGTGTCTTGCTCGAGGCGAGATCTGTAGTAGAGCCCCACACTGCTGTGCTCAGCAAAGCTACTTTCTGAAGAACCAGTCAGTGCTGTGCCCTAATGTGAAGCACATGTCCAGGCCCAAAGACCTAATGAAGCATAAAAACGCATTCTGTAGAGGGGCGCCTGGGTGGTTCAGTCGGTTGAGCGTCCGACTTCAGCCAGGTCACGATCTCGCGGTCCGGGAGTTCGAGCCCCGCGTCGGGCTCTGGGCTGATGGCTCAGAGCCTGGAGCCTGGTTTCCGATTCTGTGTCTCCCTCTCTCTCTGCCCCTCCCCCGTTCATGCTGTCTCAAAAAAATAAATAAATGTTAAAAAAAAAATTAAAAAAAAAACACATTCTGTAGAAAAGACAATATGCATGTAGATTTCCCATCTCGCCAAGATTTATTTTCCAGTTGTTGTCATTTACAACTTGTATCTTAGGGCACCTGGATGGCTCTGTCGGTTAAGCGACCGACTCTTGATTTCAGGTTGGGTCAGGATCTTGCGGTTCGTGGGTTCCAGCTCCACGCTGGGCTCTGCGTTGACAGTGCGGAGCCTGTTTGGGATTCTCTCTCTCCCTCTCTCTGTGCCCCTCCCCTGCTTGTGCTCTCTCTCCCCCTAAATAAATTAATTAAAAAAATCTTTTAAACATATTTTAAAAAATAATTTAAAAAACCAAAATTTATACCTTAACGTTCAAACTAATCAGCATCTGCTTCCGGGAGAGAAAACAAAACAAAACAAAACCGTTCATACTCGATTAATATCACCCAAATCCTGCCGTTGCTAGAGGCCAGAGCTGTAAAAACCCACCTTCTTGTTGTGCCTTTAAAGAACAACACCAAAAGTCCTGTCACATAGACAAGGGTGGCTGATATTGTCTCCGTCTCTCAAATGAGAAAAAGTGAAGCTGGGTTGGGTGAGCCACTTTAACCCCCCACTAATTATCAGCACCACCAGCTTTCCTTGTTTCTAATCCACGGGCCATTTTCAGTGGACTCTTCTCTGCTCTGTATATAAAAACCTAACAAGCCCCCTTTCACCATTCTGCATTCCAGGATGTTTTGAACAAAACATTAAATTGGTACCATAAGAGAAAGATTTGTTAAAAATAGGAAACCTCTTAGAATTTCAGTAATCCCCTCATTCTTGCAAGAATGTGAATAGGACTAGAGGGAACACTTGGCCCTTAGAGAAGTATCCCCTGAGTACGAACCCTCACCCCCTCCTATCAACAAGCATCACTTTGTCAGCCCTTGACATCATCAAAATTTCAGACTTTGCTCCCTCAGCCTAATTGAGGAAAAGGTACAACATCAATGGAGGAAAGAAATAAAGAGAGGTTCAGGTTAACAGAGCAGACAGGCCAGCCTAAAAAGAAATGTTTAGAGGAATTTATTATCAGACTTCTAAATAATTCTATTCATTCATTGCATTTAAGTAAGCACTTTTAAATGCCTGTGCTGTGTCAGACTTGTCACTATATCTTAACTGGATACCAGTTTTGCTTGTATGTCATTCTCCTCACCATCTCGAATCATAACTCAACTTTCAAGCCTCAGCTCAAACCCCACCTCTTCCAGGAAGCCTTCTGAGATTTCTCCCATGCTTCTCTCCTATGTGTTCCCAGCCAGGGCATCCACAGAACAGCATTGTTCTGTGCTATTGACCTGTGTCCTGTGTATGTTCTTCTCCCCCAACAAGTATCAGCTCCCTGAGAAAAGGGCCTCAGTCTTACTTATCTCTGAGATGGTCTTCCCTAATATGCTCTTGGAAATGGGATTTAAAGCAACTGAAAGCAGGGGCGCTTGGGTGGCTCAGTCAGTTAAGTATCCTACTTTGGCTCAGGTCATGATCTCACAGTTCGTGGGTTCGAGCTCCAAGTCGGTCTCTGTGCCAACAGCTCAGAGCCTGGAGCCTGCTTTGGATTCTGTGTCTCCCTCTCTCTCTGCTCCTCCCCTGCTCACACTCTGTCTCTCTCTCTCAAAAATAAATACACATTTAAGAAAATAAATAAAGCAACTGAAAGTGGGTTATCTTTCACCCACTTGAGATTTAAGCCATCTTGGTTTAAATATATGAGAAACAGCCTTCTCCTCCTTGGCTATTGGTAGTATTCAGCATTCAGTGAGGGGGAAATATGCAGATGAGGGTTAAGAGTGTGTCCTGTCTAGATAATATGCGCCCTCTCAGCAGTGGAGGCAAAATCAGACTGGTTAATTTGCGGTCAGTAAAAGAAGATGGATTATCTAAATAATTGTATAAATCTGGTCTTTGCTGGCAGGTGTCACCCTTTTTGATACACTTGGGTATTTATAGCAGTTTTCCCCACCTCTGTATCAAATAGACTTCAGGAACTTGGGGGTTGACTCCTTATCCTGGCATAATGGGAAAGAAATGGGGAGAGTTCACATTTTCTTTTCTAGAACTGCCAGCAGTGGGGCACCCAAGCTTCTTAGTACACTGACTTTCGTTATTTCCCAGAAGGAAAAGTTTGCAGTCTAGGAACTTACACTCTCCTTCCTTTATCAAGTACTCACAGGGGAGAGAATACCTACCACTTCCCTCAACACAATGCGGCAAAGTTTACTGTTGAAAACTAAGATTTTGAGTGGGGTTTGTGAATGTTAATAACTTTTGATGAAGAGATTTTCTTTTTTAAATCAAGAATTCAAAAATGCCCTTCCTTCCTTCCTTCCTTCCTTCCAACACCTGTTGTTTTCATGTAGGCCTTTCAGGGAAGCACCTTTCTTAAAATTTTTCTACCTTTTTAATGCAAAAAGTCCCCCCAAAGCGGGCAGAACGCATCACATCCGAGCAGAAAGTCAGGCCATAAAAAGCTGGGCATCCAGTCGCTTGGTAAGTGCACAGAGTTTAACAATCTCGTGTAACTGTTATTTTTTTCCGTGTTGAGCACTTAAAAAAAAAAAAAACTCACCTAGCATACTTCAAAATAACCTTTCTTACCATGCCAAATGTTTCATTTCAGTGCCTGTAATACTTACTTGTTTCCCTACCCAGTTAGGGAAAAAAAAATTCTGCCTCGATTTTAAGAAGAAAAAGATCTTTAAAGTTTCTAAATGTAAGAATGGTTAAAAAGTTTTTTTCCCTCTCAAATCGGCATTCGGAAAAATATATTTGTATATTCATTTACGTCTGGTGTGAGAGCAGAATTGCCGCTTTTGCTCAAAGGAAAAGGTCTTTGAAATGACACAGATCTATGTGTGCGTATTTTTAGAATTAAGACGCTTGTATTCATTGTCGTGGTGGGATTTCCTTCCAGGGGAATCCGCATTGGGGGATGTAGCCCGTCTAGGGAGCATTTAAAGAAATTTTAATATCCAAACAAAAACGGTATTACCATTGCTATCCACTCCCTCCCCTAGAGGAAAAACAATTAATAATTTGCATATGCTCCTGACACAAATTAAAGACAAAGGGCCCCTCACTGACTGTGGTTACCACGCAGCCCTCAGCAAGCTGCACCGCCCCAGCACTGTTCTTGCTTCCAAATGAATAGCATTAAGCTCGATAACTAAAAATAGTGGTTCTGGGCCCTCTGGCCTATTCCCACTGTAGAATCATGTGTCCCCAATCAGAAACATCTCCCAATCTCTCCACGAGGTTCTAGGCAAAAAGAACGTATAGTTCCAAGGGAAAAAAATACGTATATACTTTGCCCTTTTTATTTTAATGGCTAAACATTGTAATGCTAGCTAAATAGAAATTCTTGTCTGTTAATAGGTTCCTTTAGTTTGTAATAAATAGGAATGCTAATGACTAAAATTTGGTATTTGGTATGCATTAGCTTTTGTGAGCTTTTCTTTACAGTCCTCATTGACATGCAATATGGCAAGCTTCCTTTGAAACATATTTATAAAATAACTACAGTATAATTAAACCAACAAAGCCATCTTTTAAGTAAGCTTAATAGCTTGGTTTTTTTTTTTTTCACCTCGGTAAAAATTTATTTTAAAAAGAAAAATAGTTGTGCCTCAATCCCACTGTATATTTTATTCTGTGCATCTAATATTTCCTTTGCATCTACAATCTATGCATATCTAATTCTTTTTGACAACTATGATTACTAATAAAGTTCTCATGAAAGATATGCTTCATAGCTTCTTCAACAAGAATAATGGTTTTTTGTTAATGGAAATTGTAACATATCTTGACAGATACAATATATAAGATGTGCTTTTTTCTTAATTGTTAATGTTGCTGTGCTGAACACACAGGGAGCAGATCAACAGATATGGCAGGTAATAATCAGAGCGGATGCTATTTTGTACAAAGTGACTAAAAATATTTTAACGATATAAAGGCAATAGATAAATAAAAGCAATTATGTTTAATTTTGCTTTCGGTATGCGAACAATTTTTGGTTGTTGCTGCTGCTGCCGCGGGTGTATTTAACAGAGGAGGGAGCTCGGGGCGCAGTGATCGGCACAGAAGCGGCTCTGCCTTCCTGCAGCGGAAGGGTCCTGGAAGCCGCCCTTTCTCCACCTTCGGCGGCTTCGGCCTCCCAAGGGCGCAGGGCCCGGCCGCACGCCAATTCGCAACACACAGTGGCTCAAGTTCATCAAGTTTTCCTCAATTTTGCAAACCCTTGCTGTATCTCCAAGCCTCCCGGCTTAAGACCACACGATTTCCAAAAAGGGAAAACTCAGAAGACCCCAGGCGCGGGACCCGAGCGGGCCCGGAGCGGGACTGGAGCGGGCGCTGGCTGCTTCTGCGCCTCTCGGCCCCCTGCCCGCTCCGCTCTGCCCCACGCACCTCGCTCCCTTCTTTCTCTCCGAAACTCCGTCCTCTCCGCCGAGGGGCTGCCGGGCCCCCAACCCACCTCCCGCGCGGAGAATAAACACAGTTGACATCACTGTTATAATCTTTATTTAAAACTGTTTCCAAGGTTACAAATTACCGTGCCTCGTATGCAACAGGTTCCTCCGAAGCGGTATCATTACAGATTAACTGTAATGTGCAGGATTAGAATAAAAGCATAAGGGATTAGGTAAAAGGGGGGACGCTCGAGAAAGAACGCCCGAGCGCATCTCGACCAGCCGGCGGGGGAAACCGCGTAGACGCTCTGTGTCCGCGCGCGGAGGCTCGCCGAGCTGGAGCCCGCTCGTCCTCTCCCGGCCCCAGAGCGGTCGGGGGCGGCAGTGCCGGAAGGGCCAGCGCGGCCGGAGGCTTCGGGGCGACGCTTCCTGGGCGCCAGGGACTAGGGACGGGGCCCCCGGGCTCGGGGAGGCTAGGGGCCGGGAGGCCGCGGAGGCGCGGGGAGGCCTACGGCCGGGCCAGGGGCCGCGGGCAGCGCCGCGCCCGGGACCAGGTTCCACCGCCGTGCGAAGCGGCCAGAGTGCAGCGACGGGGACAGCACGCCCACGCGGGGGTCAGCGGGTTTATCGGTGTGGCTGACCCTTCATTCAAGGTCCAGGCTTGTTGGGGCCCCTTCCTGCGTGCTCGTCCAGACCCCACACAGCCGCCGCTCTCCTGTGGGGCTGGGGGCCAGGACCCGCCGGCCGCTTCGGAGCCCAGGACTTGGGCCTGGGCCGCCCGCCGAGGCCGTGCGCCCCACTAGTCCACGTCCCCGGCCCGGCCGACCCCTGCCCTGGAGCTCCAGAAATGCCCCCGAGCTCCTTCGCCCCTCGCTCTGCTTCCTGGGGGGTGGAGGGGGGTGGGGGCAGAGCTCGGCGCGAGGGCCCCAGCAGGGCTCGGGCCTGCTTTGGGCCACGGCCTCGGGCGGCTGACGCAGCCCCGAGGGCTGTTTGCACGTCCCGGCCGAGGGCGCGGGGCTGGAAAAACAAACAGGGCGGGCGCGGAGGCTGGGGGGCGACCGGCTGGGGGCTGGAAGGAAGTGCGCAGTGTGGCAAGAGCGCCGAACAAAGCCCTCACGGGAGCCCCGTCACCCCGCGGTGACCCCGGGCCCGCCCCGCTGAGCCGCCGAGCCCCGGGCCCTTGCCTCCGAGCAGGCCGCGCCGCTCCGCCGCCGCACGCCAGGCCCCCGGCCTCCGGGCCTCCGCCGCCCGAGCCCGGGCTCTCCTTGGGTCTCGCCTGCCGAGCCCGCGGCCCGTCCGAGGGCTTGAAAGGTGGCTTGGCCGGCGGCTAAGCCTCATCCCGCCACCAAAGCCAAAAGAGCGAGGCTGGGGGGGTGGCCCATGCGGAGGTCCTCCGCAAGGAAACAGGGTGACTCTGGAGCCGCTAAAGCCACAGCTCTGCCAGCAACCCCGGAGGGGCTGAGCGGGCTCCCATGTGGGCCACCAAATTCGCCGAGGCTCCTGCTTCCAGGGGAAGGGCCCCCGGCTGAGGAGGCGGCGGGAGGGGACTGTCGCAAACAGCTGTTCCTCATACATATTTCATTACACAATCAGATAATGCGTCCCACCACCTTCTCAATTATTCACAGATAAACATTTTCAAGACGTTTTGACATCTGTCTTAGTGCCTGCTATTAATTTAGTAATCACTGTAGTTAAAAATGTATGGGATTTTTGCCGTCGGAGCACCTCCTCTTGGGCGCGCGGGCCCAGTGTTGGGCCGCGACGGGAAGCCTGGGCCCTCCGGGGGTGAAGACACCTTTGGAGGTGAGACGGCCCCTCTAGCGCACTGACACTGTTAATGGAAGGGATTAAATGGGGTATCTGGTTATTTTATTTTATTGTCGAAGGTGATGGTTGTCCCCTCCCCAACCCGCACACACCGCCCTTCCTTTCCCTCCCCAGCTTAGGACCGGACAACTTTCAGCCCTTTGCCCGGGGCAGCGGAAATGGATAGCGTCTACCTAGGAAGAAGCATTCTTCGGAGGAAGAGGCGGGCAGCCGGGCGGACTCATCTGGGGAGGGGGGAGAGGGGGGAGAGAGAGAGGGAGAGAGGGAGAGGGAGAGAGAGAGAGAGAGAGAGAAGAGAGAGAGAGAGAGAGAGACGGAGAGAGCCTCACAGTATCACTAAGAATTCCTTACAACAAAAAAACCCTAACAACACAGTGCGCTCCACTCAAGAGGTCGCAAACCTCTCCGGTTTTGCCCTGAGTCCTGTGGCTCCGGCAGAGGTGATAAGGGCTTTTAGGAAACACAGAGAAAAATAAATTCTCTCCAGCGACCGTGCATGGGGCACTTAGGGCTATGAGAGACTGAACTGCTTTTCTGCTTGAGTGATGAATGTTACAACGACTTTAGCTACCTATGTGCGGTTTTCTAAATCATACAAGCAGGGTTTGAAGAATCTTGTAGAATTAATTGGTAAGTAGTAACAAACATCTTTAACTCTAAAATGCTGGTGGTTATGTATTATTGGAAAGGCTCTGAATAAACTACTCAAAGGGGAGAAATGCCCTCAAGGTAAAGGAGTTTGCTTCTTTGTGTCCCGAGTCTCAGCTATGGGGAATGGCAGTGACTCCCGGCTTGGGAGTGATGGTCTCCTTACTCATTTCGCTCTCTGTCATAGTCTCTTCCTGAAGCATATCAGCCAGCAGGTGGACTCTTATTAGGGAATAAGGAAGAACAAACCTGGAGAAAGAAAAAGGTCTTGGAAGAAAACGCCCTTCCAAGGAAGATTGAGTCTAAAATGATTTTCACTCTTTATTGTTTAGAACATCTACAAGAACAAACACTACAATTTCCAGGAATTAAATGTATCTTTGGGAAAATTGAAAGGACACAGTGTTTGTCCCCCAAAGGGAAGAAATCCTTCCCTACTCATACTCCCAGCCCCCCTCCATTTCTAGGGTAACCACATTTGTTTAAAAGTGTCCTCCTGCAGTGTTTTCCAGATGGTTCATCTCTTCTTCAGGAGACGGACCTTCCTCTGCCCCCTTGGAGGGTGGTCATCCGACTTGCTGGCCCAGAGCGTCCTCTTTTTTTTTCTCTTGTTTTGTCTGAACGAATCTTCCCAAACTTACCCTCTACTTTCAGAGAGACAGTTGGGGAGGGGAGGGCATCATTGCATCCAGTGTGCCTGCCTCTTCTGCAGGGAAACCATGATGGCTACTGTCTGGAAGGTTCACCAGGATGGGGCAGGCAAACAGAGCTGAAACCAAAAACAAGGCTGTGCACTTGCTTGGGCCTTTCCAGGAAAGCTACTCTGGGAATCAATCCCTCCTCTTCAATCCTCCACCCCCAATGGCCTGGACGAGGACTTTGTCCTGGGACAGGGGAGTAGGTGAGGGAGAACTTCTCAATATCTCACAAAGAAACGTAGTCTAATAAACCAAATAATTCAATTTTCTTTGGAGTGCTCTTTTGCAGACTTATTTTACACAAAGGGGACTGGGATGGAAGGGAAAAGGCAGGAAGACGTGGAGATGAGCTAATGTTCTTTTTTAAAGACTAAATTTAGCATAAGAGGAGTGGAAGGGACCCTCCGGATTCTCCAACCTGATTAGAGCCCAAAGTTCCCATTAGGTATTAGGAATCTCCTGGCATTGAAGTGCGCCTCTGCTCTTCACCTCATCCTCCTTCAGAATGCAATCTCCCAAACCAATATAACAACAAATAAATGATGCTGATCCAGACGGATCTTTCCTGGATTGCCCTCTTCTGGGTGTCTCTGACCCAGAGCAAGGGGAAAGGGCCAGCTTTGGGGTGGAGGAGGTGCTCTTTGTAGGTAGTCTCCTGGACTTGACCTGAAACCTTTCACGCAGTCGGCTCAACAAAGTTTTTCCCTCAGGAACCAACGTCCCTCTAGCAGGAAGCCCTTGGCTTCACAGCCTGCATCCTCACTCGGTCCACTCTCCCGCTGTGGCCGGGGTCACTCCGCGCGGGCGTTGTGGCTTTTGTCTGCATCTGGACAACCGGACCACGCACTGGAAATGTCTGTGGACGTTTCTTTTTTTTCCTCAAATTCTGTTTTTAGTGTTCCTCTAATTCCACCGCGTGTACTCGGTTACAATTGCACATACGTTCCATGTACTTACTGTCAGGTGACTCTGCTCAAGCCTGACGTGCGACCTGCTGGGTCTGCTTGGGGAGGAAGGTGTGCAAGTGAAAACTTGGGCCTTAGGGTGGAATGAGAGGTTAATAGGGTTTCCTAGCCCCGGGACCCTCTAGGCCTCTCTTACAACTTCATGTGCCCAACTTCTCAACTTTCCAAGAAGAGGCAGACCCTCCAAGGATCCTGCCTCCCACTCCCTTCTGGAAGGGTCGAAACAGCCTCTGGGACTGGTCTTGGTGGATTTTGGCAGGGCCAAATGGTTGGGGGGGGGGGGGGAAGCAGGTTCTCTAGGTCTCCTAGAGGCTCGAGACCCCGCTCCATCCCCGAGCCACCAAATGGCCGAAAGAGCCCCAGGATACTGGGGAAGGTGCAGGACCCAAGAGTGGACGTGACGGTGCCTCTCCGCCAGCGTTACGAGTCTTTGGGGGCAAAGCTCTCCTCCTAGGCCTCGTGAGAGCAGCCGTATTTGTAACTGGGAACTTGTCTGGGCCCGCCCCCTCGGCCCCTCCTCCCGCCCCCACCTCGGAGCTCTGAGCTCAGCAGGCAGCGGGAGCTCGGGGTCCAGCCACCCCCAAGCACCTGGGACCACGCCGTCTCTTAAAGCCCTTGGAGTGGGTCTAGGGGGCTGGAGTGGGGAGAAAGGTGGCCACGGTCGTCCGGTAGCAGTCTTGTGTTGTATACCTCTGCTGGGAGACGCTTTGCCAGCCCGCCCGCCTTCTAGTCTCCCGGGCCGCTGGAGGGTTGGCCTGGGGAGTGCGGGGGTGGGGATGGGGTGTGTGAGTGCTTGCTCGCCTGCTGCTGCAAGCGATGCTCAGAGGGATCCTGCGGGGACGTGTGCGGTCCTGGAATCCTGTGGATGTGTTTTCTCATGAGCGTGAGGGAGAAAGATGCGGACTTGCGTCGAACTTCAGGTCAGTTTGTTGTAAAAGGCCATTGTCAGTCAGTCAGTCGGTAGGTCTGTCTCTACTGCGCAATCGCATAAAGTGAGGCCACCTCTCCCCCGCCTTCCACGCAGCCTTCCAAGTCCGGCCATAAGGCTGTGGCCCGGGGACCCTGAGGCCTGGCGAGGCGAGGGCCTGAGAGTGCGCCCCGTGTTTTGATCATAAGACCTAAGATGCCCAGGTGCCCAGGGTGAAGCTATAAAACCTACGTGGGAAAGGGGGACTCAGAGAGCTACCCCCGCACACAATGCAGGGTGAAGTTCCAATCAAGGCATGCGTTGAACCTGCAGACCTGGCATCTCATTGCTGACCCAGCCGGGGATCGGATTGTTGGCGGCAAGGGAAGGAGGGATGGGGAGTTAAGCTGATTCAGGATGGAGGTGGAGATGGCAGGAGGGGGGGGAGGAAAGATGACTGGGTGGGGATGTGGGGTGGGGATGTGGCTGTGGGTCAGACTCAGCGCCGGCTTTTCGCCCTGCTTTGAGGAGGTGCATCGGGCTGTGCCGTTACCACCACCCCCCCCTCCACGCCGGAAAATAAAGCTAATGATGTAGTAATTTAGGAGGGGTGAGGGGCTGGGCGAGAGAAGGGAGGGTGGATGGGGAACGCGCTCCCCAAGAGCGAAGGCAAACAGCTGTGGAGGCGCTGCCCAGGGCTCAGGCTTCCCAACAGGTTAGCTAGACGGGGATCCACTCGGCATTTCGCAGGAAAGGGGGGGGAAGCTGAGTGAGAGGGGGAGAGAGCCTCAGAAGAGGACAGAGGGAGGGAGGGAAAGAGAGAGAGGAGCGAGAGCGCGCGCCGCGCTGTTTAAAAGGAGACACTTACACTTCCTAATGAATATTTATCCGCCGCTGCTTCCTGCTCCCGGCTTCCCTTACCTTTCCGCAGGTAAGATCCTCCCAGAGCCCCAGCCCTGAGGGCTCTCCCAGCTCCCCCCGTCCTTCTCCGGGCACCGGTGGTCAGGCGGCAGGGCTCTTGACAGCCGGGGAGCTGGGGAAGTAGGAGGGTGGCTCTGCTCGCGGCTCGGCTTGGGCGCGGAGGCTCGCGACCCAGCACTTGCAAGGTCCGCGTGCGTGGGTTACCTGTGTGGAGTGGGTGTGAATGCGTGTGTAAGAGTGGGTGACAGAGAGATGTGAGCCCGCGAGCGCGCGCGCGCGCCTCTGTTTCCCGCGCGCTCCGAGGACATTTTCCGACTTTTCACTCGGACGCCGGGGATTTCTTGCCTTTGCCTTTCTCAGCTTCCCCCTCCTCCCTCCGCTCGCCCCCTCCACCTCCCCCACCCTATCCCCACCCCCGGCTGCCAAGAACCCCTTCTGCGGGCTATTGTACAGCCGGCGCGGGCTCCCCCGGGCCGGATCCCGGGTCTTGAAGAAAAGAGGGTGTGTAGTTGGGTTTCTGCCTTAACCCCACACACAAAGGCCGCCGGGCCACGGGGTCCCCCGCCCCCTCCCTGTCGTCTCCGCTGGCGAAATGCTGCGGCGTGTCCTCCCATACTCAACCTCTCCCACCCCCTGCCACACACACACACCTTGGGGTATCAGGGCCCACAACGGAGCTAAGAGTGATTGGGACCTGGGGGTACTGGGTGGAGCCTCGCGGGGCCCTCCAGCCAACAATCCTGAGCTGGAACCGGGGGACCGAGGACCCCCAGGGAGAGGGTGCCTCGCATCGCCACTACCACCATCCTCCCTGCCTTCACCCCGGAAAGGAGCACGAGGATTTCGGAGAGGCCCGGGGGTGGGGTGGGGGGGACCTGGGAGGGAAAAAGGAAGGAGGCCGTGGAGGAGCTGATAGTATGACCAGAATTTTTAAATGGACTTACCCGGCCACCTGTTGGGAATCCATTTGGGGTCGGCCAGTTCCGGAGCTGCTCCAAGTGGACACACAAAACCAAAAGCCGAAGTTGGAAAAAGAAAATTCTTTCTCTGGCCTTGCCCTGGAGGGGCCAGTCAGGCTAGCAGCTCTGCGCTAGGGTCAGGGAGCTGCAGAGCCAAAAGCACCCTTGCCACCCCAGTTCCGTTCATCCCATGGCTCCGAGGCCAGGGGTCTCGGAGCCCGCGGACTCGGCGCTCAGGGCCCAGCGCTCGCAGTTCGGCTTAAGCCAGGACGAGCTTTCTAAGCCCTGCTCAGAAGTCAAGAGCAGCAGCGCCGCCGCCTCGGCGCGGCCTTTCATGACGCGGTCGCTCCTTATTCTTGTGCCTCGGCCTCTCTGGTCGCCCCCGGACAAAGCCACCGGAGCCCGGCCGCTCCCTTCCCGCTAAATCCCCTTCGGGGTCAATGCGCTACCAGCACCAGGCCGCGCGCTTCTCCTGCCAGTGGTGTGGCTCTTAAAGAGCCGCACCCCCCCCTCCGTCCTGCGCGCTCCCCCGACCCCCGCCTCCCCGCCCCTCTCCTCTGGATCTAGCCCCCCACGCCGACGCCTTAGGTCCCTGCTGCCCCGACCGAAGCCTGCGGACTCTTAGCCCCCTCCCTTCACCTCCTCCCCTGAGCAGTTGGTGGGCCTGGCCTTAGGCTTTACCCCGCTTTAGGTCCCCTTTCTCTCCAACATCGTTCATTCTTCGCTTGCCCGCTCCTACCTTTGCCCTTTGGATGGATCAAGGCCCGGGCACCATCTTGCCCAGTGCACAGATGATCCCTAAAGATCGTCAGTTTGGGCTTAAATTAGGGGGTCGTGGGATGGGAAATGGGGCGGGGCATGCCAGCTGAGCTGGGGGAAAGAAAGAGGAGTAGACCAGATGGACTTAGAGGCTCTGCTATCCCAGGGCCTTGCTGGCCTGTCGGCAGAGGGTGAGGACTGGCTGGGTGCCACTCATTCCTAGAGGTGGCCACCCTGGGATAGGGTCCTGAGGCTACCAACCTGGTTAGCCTGCTGTGTATCTGAGGGATTGTGGGCATGTGGTGGGCACCTCTAGAAGTCCCAAGAACGTGCGTCTGCGAGAAGCCTCTTCCCCAAGCCCTCCAAAGTCCAAGAACTGGGTGCGCAAGAAGGGACCTTTAGTGACAACTGTCCAGGCAAAAGGGAATGGGAAGGGGCAGAGAGGGAGTCTACTCCTTTTTCAGAGGACTGAAACACAACTTGTCCTGGGCCTCCTTAGAGTCGCTGGCTTGTCACTTGCCCCACTGAGGCAAGGGGAAGTAGATGGTGGCTTTAGTCCCCCTTCCTTCCAAAGTACTCCCTTTCTTCCTCCTCTTCGGGCTTGTTTTTGTCCCATCTTGCCCTAGCAGCAAGGTGGTCCTGTACAGGGGGGCCCTGCTTCAAGTGCTTTCTTTAGGCTTCCTAAGGACTGGAAGCATGAGTAAAGAGAGACCAGAGAAGGCATGGTTCTCTGGGGGAAGGGGGGCTGGTTCAAGGTAGGCTGTAGTGCTGTAGTTACCAGTGCCGACTGTGTTTGATTGTTTGGGGTCTGTGGTGGAGGGGCAATGATGGTTTGAAGAGGAGCGCGCCCACCCCTGCTCAAATTCACTCCCCAGCACATCCGTTCTGGCTCTCCTAAAGAGATCCCTGCAAAGACATAGGCAGCCTCCCGGGCAGTGGAGCCCAAAGGAACGTGGTGTGGGAGGAGGGTGGAAAACAGACCCTCCCCTGGACATCTGCCCTCTGCCACCCCAACATTATTCCAGTGCATCTTAAAGGAACCCGGGTAAATGGTTGGAAATTGGCCTTTTGGGAGAGGGTGGCAGTGCACTCCCTGGACTGGAACCTGAGGCCACAACTCTCCTCCCCAGCCCAAAAGACTCACAACCCCAAAGTCTCCCACCTCTCTCCCTCTTCCGGCTGGGTCACTACAGCCAGCTGGGACCCAGCTTGGGCCCACTCTCCTGGGCCTGGCAGTGGGAGGTGCGGTGGCCCAAGACTGAGCCAAACTTCTCTTGTTTGAGGATGTGGGGGGCGAGGAGGCCTTCAGCGGGTGGTGGGGCTCATTAGGCAGAGTGGGGTGCCGAGAGGTGCGCAGCGCCGGCCCCGGAGGCCGCCTTTGAGCGGTCGGGGCAGCTTCATTAAGCAGCGCTAACAAGGCATACAAATGCCGGGCCCAGCAGCTTTCTTGCAATGCCGGAGCCTTAGCAGGGCGCCAAGCTAATGAGGGTCACTCAAAGGGGCTGATCAAATATTCAAATTTCCCCGCACGCCAGGAACTTTTATGTGCAGAGAAAGTTGAGGCAACTGAGCTGTGTTTACTGTCCCGAGCGACAATTGCTCGGAGCGCGGGTCCCCGGAGGCTAAGGCGCGGGGGGGGGGGGGGGGGGGGGGGCGGAGGCGCTGGGAGGGAGCAGTTGTTGTTGTTGTTGTTGTTTTTCATTCAAAGGAAAGTAATCGGGGTCCTTGAAGGGCTTCTCGGCCTCCCCGCCTACGTGCTGCGCTCCCCTGCGCCCTCCTCCGCCGCCCGCGCCCAGCGCCTCAGTTTGCAGCTTGCGGGGAGGCCCAAACAGCCCTTGCCTCCCGATGTCCTGGGGGCCGGAAGGCCCGTTGCCCCCCGGGACGAACCGGCCTTACGGAGCTGAGCAGGGCCTAATGGGTGCAGCTGCTCCAGCCGGGAGGCTTGCAGACCTCTGGGCTTTCCCGGTAACGCCAAACACGAAGTGAGTCCTCAGACACCTCTCCCGGTGGAGTTGAGACTGCTGGGGTCGGGGCTGATTTTGTAAATAAATGCCCCGCAGGTCCTAGTAATAGAAAGACACTCTCCAGCTCAAACGCCC
The DNA here is from genome assembly GCF_022079265.1 of Lynx rufus. Lineage (NCBI taxonomy): Eukaryota > Metazoa > Chordata > Mammalia > Carnivora > Felidae > Lynx > Lynx rufus. Next base: position 64,946,465 of record NW_025814896.1, read on the forward strand.
TTTCTCCCCGCACCACCTGTACGCAGTCCTGCCGGTTGCCTGGCCCAAGATTAAAGCAGAGACGATGGTGGCAGTTTTGTGACCTCGGCCTGTATGGGCTCCAAGTCCCAGATCCGGGAGTCTGAGCGGCCAGAGGGCAGGGGAGAAGTATGGGCCCCGCGGGCTGACCCATTCATCCGGATCTCCACGCTCTGAGAGACCCAGGGTGCTGGCGCCCCCCTGCGCGCCACCCCTTCCAGATGTCCCTCAGGCTCAGCTCCCTTCCCTCGCTCTGCTCAATGTCTCGGGCCCCCAGAGCAGCGTGAAAGGCGCCCGGGCCCCGGAACCCGAGGTCCTTCTGCTCCTACGCCCCCTCTCCAACGCCCAGCGCCTGGGAATTTGGGAGGGGAAGCTCGGGTGCTCCACAGTCCCCTCCCCCACACGGCCAGGGGGACCTACTAGACCCGGACCCTATGGAGCCTGCGCTCCCAGCTCCAGCGGGAGCCGGTCCAGTCACCCGCGCGGAAGACCCGCCGCCCCGCCTCCCCCCAACACCCAGCTCTCTGGACTCTCAACTTACAGGCTCCCGGAGGCGGACATCGTGCTTCGGGCCAGAGGGGAGAGGCGCTGGCGGCAGCGGGGCCGCGAGGCTGGCTCCCTGGGCGGCGCGGAGCTCGCTTCTGCGGGGAGTCTGACAGCCCGGGGCTGGCCGCCGGCCCCGCCGCGCCGGCTCTGTCCTGGCGCACAAAGCTGCGCGCCTCGCAGCCGCCCTCCGCCAGGCTTTGCACTCCCGAGTCGCGGTCGCCACCCCAGCAGGCGAGGTGCGGCGCGTCTGCAGGCGCCCCGGGCCGAGGCTGGGGGCCGGGGTGTCGCCGAGCGGAGCCTCGGCCCCATTTGCCTCAATTCTCCTTGAGTGGCGACGGTTTTTGATTTCAGCACTTTTCGGCAGAGCCCGCGGCACCTGCCCAGCCTCCCTCCAGGGCTGGCCGGGCTGCGACGGGGAGAGGCCGGGTCGCCCCCACCCGGAGGCGGGGGTTGTGAGGACGGGGAGGGGACTGGTTGGGTTCACCCGCCCGCCCGGCGCCTGGGTCCTCGGCTCCAGGGGATGCAGTTTCGGGGTCACGAGCTGCTTTCAAAAAGTTGAACACAATATTCGGAAACCCACCCGTAGGAATTCTCCCCCCACACGCGGCACAATACCCACTCCCCTCCCCTTTTTCATTCCTTCCTCCCCCGCTTCCTCCTCCTGCCCCTTCCCCCTCCCACCCCTCAGCCTATAATCCTTCCCCTACAAGAGAAAGGGATCGGGAAGAAAAGATGAAGCGTCTGTTTTTGTGTCCCAACCTTAGGGCTCTTTCTGGGCCCGCCGTGAACGACCGCCCAGAGCTTCGAAGCTAAACGGAGAAGTCCTCGCGGTTGGAAGCAAGATAGTTGGAAGGGAGAGATCAGCCGAAGTGGGACTTGGCGGGTCTTCCCTTTGAACGAATATTTCTCTGTCTCTGTCGTGGGGTTTAGGACCCGCAAGCCTCAGCTGCCTGGGGCTGAGCGGAGGGTATCGTCCCCCACGCCCAGTCCAGACCCTCCCTGCCAGAGGAGAGACTCCAACGGCAACTTGCACTTCTCTTTCCAGGAGGCCTGGCTCTGCGGGAGTCAGGGCCTAAGCAGGGCCCGAGCTCAGGGTTTCGGGGTGGGACACTCACAGCCCTAGTCACGTTAGGTTTCCCATTTAAATGCTCACTCAATCTCTTTCTCTCCTCCCTCATTGAGATCTCCAAAGTGGTGTGGACTCTGTGCCTCGCCCCCCGATCTGCATCGGAATGTAGAAAAGATCTTTTTTTTTTTTTAAAAAGAGTTTTGAATTCCTCAATGATTTTTCTTCTGGAAAGGCAGCTTAGGATAATTATTTCAGCTTTATTGAGGGCAGATTAGTTGAAGTCTGGACGCTGCGTTTCAATACGCGTTGTACACGGGCCGACAATGTGGGCATTGTTGGCTACTGTGTGTGAACTCATTCAAAATATACACTTTTTAACACCAAACCGAGTCCTGTCTAAATATACACAGTGCTCAGGGGAAAGACGTCTCTGACCCCGACAAATCTGCGTAAATCACACTTCCATAGTTACAGAGGCCTCACAAAGGGAGACCCCACTAAAGATGCTGATTACATCTTCTTAAAAGCAACATACCTTAGAATAAATACCCCTACCGGCCCCTGGGAGTGGGGGAGTGGGGGTTGCCGTGGCCAGAGGGAGGAAGGGCTCTCTGTATCCTATGGGCTTTTTGGGGTCTGTTTTAGGCTTGTAATGTTACTTTGCTTAGGTAAATTAGTTGTATTATTTTTTTTTCCTTTACAATATGAGCAAACATGCAATGTTCAGGCCTATCCGCTTCTTTGGGAAAGCCTCCAAAGTTTGACTGTCCTTCTGGGGCTGGTAGGCAAGTCCAGAGCTCCTTGGAGGAGTAGAGGTAGCAGGCATTTCAGGGAGCTCCAGAGGGTTCCAGACTTCTCAGCTCCCAGGGGACACAGCTGAAGTCTAGGGGGAAACAAAGACGTGGCTTGCCTTTCAAGATAAAAAGAAGTGTAGTGTTATTTATGCTGGTATTTTAAAATACAGGGCAATAAGGGAAATCAAGGCTCCTTGACCCGGAGCTGAGGAAAGAGAAGCGGGTGGAATCCAGTGCAGATGAAATCGAGGTAAACGTGGCCGATGAACCAGGACGGGGGAGGCCAGAGCGGCTTCCAACACCCTGGGGCCTGAGCTCAGCCTCTCAGGCGCCAGGTGCCCCCCGAAATCCGGGAACCCCGCCGCAGCAGCTAGGGTCAGCGTGCGGTGGGCCCCATGATCTCATCTCTTCTTTCTTCCTCACCAGTATTAGTGCTCACATAGGCAGAAAGAGACAGCCCGACGTGCACACCGTGTGCAAACCGTGCCTGCTCGGCCGGCCCTCGGGCTCTACTTGAGGGCTGGCCTTCGGCCTTCAGGCGGCATGGGGAGCCTCTCACTTCCCGACAAAAATCCCTTTAATTGCTCATCCCATTCAACAACTCTATGCCCACGGCATTTTGAATTTCTGGATCAACTTCTTTGGGGAAGAGGAAAGAAGGGAGCTGAGAGAGAGAGAGAGAGAGAGAGAGAGGGAGAAGTGGCGAGATTAAGAGTTGCAAAGATTAAAAAAAAATCTCTTTCTCCCCCTTCTCCCTCTTTCCCTCCTCTCCCCCTCCCCCCCCCCCCCAACTCTGGCTAAGTGGTAAAACCGTCCTTACGTTCTCGGTATTGATTGGCAGGGCTGACAGTGATTGGCAGCGGTTGCCGTGGCAACGCCACAACGACACGCCGTAGACCAATAGAAAAGCGAAACAAAATGTTTCAATGCTGCACTCACTGTGGATTTAGGGGAGATATTATGAGGCTGTTGTCATTAGGGCGATTGCTGTGGAATCGCTGAATCTTGACTCGGCGGTGGTTGGCTCTCTCTCTCTCTCTCTCTCTCTCGCTCACTCTCTCTCTCTCTCTCTCTCTCTCCCTCTCCCTCTCCTCTCCCTCTCTGTCTCGGGTTCTCTGCGCGCGCGCACCGGGCCGCTCTCCTTCCTCCCTCTCTATGTGGCTGCGCGGGTGTGTGTGTGTGTGGATGTGTGTGGGGTGTGGGTGTCCCTTACGCCCTTCCTCCTCCCCCTCCTCCTCCTCCTGCTCCCCCCTCCTTTCCTTCTCCTCCTCCCCCCTCTCCTCTCCCTCCTCCTGGTCCTCATCGCCCCTCTCCTCCTCTTCCTCCCCTCTCTCTTCCTCTCCCTGAATTTTCTCCTCTCCTCTCAGGTCAGTCCATGGTATTCCGCTCCCCCCTAGACCTCTATTCCTCCCACTTCTTGTTGCCAAACTTCGCCGATCCTCATCACCGCTCCCTACTTCTGGCGAGTAGCGGCGGCGGGAACGGTGCGGGCGGCGGCGGCGGCGGCGCGGGCGGCGGCGGGAACTGTGCGGGAGGCGGCGGTGCTGGCGGAGCAGGCGGCGGCGGCAGCGGCGGCGGCTCCAGGGCCCCCCCGGAAGAGTTGTCCATGTTCCAGCTGCCCACCCTCAACTTCTCGCCGGAGCAGGTGGCCAGCGTCTGCGAGACGCTGGAGGAGACGGGCGACATCGAGCGGCTGGGCCGCTTCCTCTGGTCGCTGCCCGTGGCCCCCGGGGCGTGCGAGGCCATCAACAAGCACGAGTCGATCCTGCGCGCGCGCGCCGTGGTCGCCTTCCACACGGGCAACTTCCGCGACCTCTACCACATCCTGGAGAACCACAAGTTCACCAAGGAGTCTCACGGCAAGCTGCAGGCCATGTGGCTCGAGGCGCACTACCAGGAGGCCGAGAAGCTGCGCGGCCGCCCGCTCGGCCCGGTGGACAAGTACCGCGTGCGCAAGAAGTTCCCGCTGCCGCGCACCATCTGGGACGGCGAGCAGAAGACGCATTGCTTCAAGGAGCGGACTCGGAGCCTGCTGCGGGAGTGGTACCTGCAGGACCCCTACCCCAACCCCAGCAAGAAACGCGAACTGGCGCAGGCCACCGGCCTCACTCCCACACAAGTAGGCAACTGGTTTAAGAACCGGAGGCAGCGCGACCGCGCCGCGGCGGCCAAGAACAGGTCAGTGGCGGGCCCGCGGCCTGGCTACCGTCTCCCGGGATGGGGAGGGAGAGAGGGGTTGAAATGGGGGCGGATGGGGCAGGGTGCCAATGGCTGCCGAGCACTCGAGAAGCCGCGACCCCCTGGCCAGTTGGAGAAAAGTTTCTGCTTGCCCAGACGCACAGAAGAGGGACGGTCAGCGGTATTATTGGCCGCTTTGTCGGAGAGGGGCTTTCGGCAGGGTGGAGAGAGAGAGGGAGAGAGAGAGGGAGAGATCCTGAGTGCCCATGGCCCCTGGTCCCAGCCCTGGGCACCTTAGCCCTGCTGCACCCTGCTACCTGCTCAGCCCTTCCACAGCTCGGCACTCCTCTGGAGCCTACAGACAGGGAAGGAAGGAAAGCAGTCCTTGCCATCTGGTTCTTATTTCCATGCATTGCAAAAACCCAGGAGGAATCCACAATGTCATGGAAAGGAAACTGAACCTGGGTCTCTGCCACAAAATGAAAAAGGTCGGTGGCCACCTTTGAGCAGGCCTTCATTGCAAATTGCCTGACGGGAAGCAGGAAAATCAGGCTGGGAGTAGAAAGGCCATGTGTGTGTGTGTGCATGTGTGTGTGTGTGTGTGTGTGTGTGTGTGTGTACACACGCATGCAGGTGCTAGCCCTCAAGCCTCAGTCAAGGAGCATCCCCTTGGTACATTAACTTGGGAAGCCACCAGGAATAGGAGCAACCCCATTACCAGCAAGTTGGCCACAAAGTCACAAAGTTGACTGGGCTTGACCAGTCAGCAGACTTGGGCCTGGGGGAAGTCGGGAGAAAAAGAACTAGAAGAAAGAGGAGGAGGAAAGGGCACGGAATGGGAGGGAAGGGGGATGGGAGGAAGTTGGGTAAAAAAGCCCTGGTAAGGAGCCTGTGTCCCTACCTAGCCTGCAAAGGCTCTGGGCCTGATGTACCGCAGGGAGCGGAGCCCCAGTTGCTGACAGTTGCCGGGGGCTTGAGGCCCGGTGTGAGTTCCCGGAGTGAGCGAGTGTGTTTGCGTTTACGTGGCCCAGGCCTGAGCCCCGCGCCCTCTCACCCTTGCCTGTAGAGCCAGGTTTTCGCCTGAGAGGGGGAGTTCCCCCGGGACCAGGGGAAGGCCTCCTCCTAGGAACTCAGAGACTCTAGGCTCGGGCAGCGGCTGCCTGGTGCGAAAGGGACAGACGGAGACTGCTCTGCACCCGCTCCTGCCTTCTTCTCTGCTTTCTCTCTTGCTCCTCTTCCCCACTTTTTCCGCTTCCGGCTTCTTGGTTCTCTCTTCCCCTGCTCCTGCGCTCAGCGCAGGGATTCAGAGAGCAAAGCCAGCGTGTCCTGCCCGGGAGAGGCTGCGGACGATCACCCCGCAGCTCTGGGTGTGTTTGGGGGAGCTGGGACAGGAGGCGCTGCGGGGACCGACCGCTCCCGGCAGCCGGCTCAGTCTGAAGAGTCCCAGGGGCTGGGGAGGAAGAAGCACCCTGTCCCTCTCAGACTTCTGCTCCTTCGGGATGCTGCATCCGGAGGCCTCCCCAGGCGCCCGGCCTCGGGTTCTACTTCTCCTCTGAGGCCGGCTCCGAACTGGGAAGCTTTGGGAAGCTCCAGCGAGCCCCGGGAAGGAGAGAAGAGAGCCGAGACCGGCGCTGGGGGGCTCTGCAGCCGGGTGCTTGGAGGCGGGGGGGGGGGGGGTAGCGAGAAGTAATGAGCGCAGAGAGCAGAGTCAGGGGTGGTGGCGAGGGGCGCGGGGTTGGGGAGGTTGGGGAGCACCGGCGGCCGCCGGCGCGGGGAGGCTGCTTGACGGAGCTCTGTGGCGGGGCCGCTGTGTCAAGGGCTGGTGCCGCTCTCTGTCTCCCGCAGGCTCCAACACCAGGCCATCGGACCGAGCGGCATGCGTTCGCTGGCCGAGCCCGGCTGCCCCACGCACGGCTCGGCAGAGTCGCCGTCTACGGCGGCCAGCCCCACCACCAGCGTGTCCAGCCTGACGGAGCGCGCGGACACCGGCACCTCCATCCTCTCGGTAACCTCCAGCGACTCGGAATGTGATGTATGATAGCCAAGGCCGCCCTCCTCCCCCTCCCCCTCCTTCCCCTCCTCCTCCTTCTCGCCCTCCTCCTCTTCCTCTTCTTCCTCCTCCAGCCCCAGAACCAACCGAAATCAGGATACACAATCATACACACACACACACACACACACACACGCACACACACACACGTACACACACACTTCTACCCCAGCCAAAAATATATAAAAACCAAGAAAAATAACAAACGAAACGCAAACTATCAGCAACCCCGACCACCATCTACCGCCACGGCCACCCCAAAGGACCGCGACGCCGACAGACAGTCACAAACGCTGATGTGGCGGGCAGAAAACATAAAAGAGGTGACAATTGTATACTTTCTAGGACAAGCACGGCTTCTCCTTTCGGTTCCCACGGACCCGGCACCCCACCTGCATGACGATTTATTTGTATCTGGGAAAATATTCTCTCTAGTTTAAAACGATTTAAAAAGAGTCGACTATACAAAAACCGACCACCACCACGACGACAAGACGACAAAAGCAAAACAGACAAAAAGAGAAAAAAAAAATAAAACCGCCATCTCCGTTCGGAATTTGTTTAAAAAAAAAAAAAAAGAACTCCTCGAGAGGGAAATAGCAAATGTTTCTCGCCTTTTGTTGCTCGCTCTCTCTTCTTTCCTCTCTCGCTCTCTTTCTTTCTCTGTTTTTAAGTCCAAGTATTGGTCAAACAAGATGCAATCTTCTGTTTTTTGTTCAGCAGACAATCATTTTCTTCGTAAGCACCTTTTTCTCTCTACTCTGTCACTGCCTGTGTGGGTACTGGTTATAAATGTGGAAAAAGAATAGTTATGACTGTAACAGATTTTTATTTTTATTTCAAAATTTTATATGAATTATGTATATCTTAATGATCGGTCATTTTCCCAGTTTGTAATATATGTGTAGAAATTGCCTGTATATGATATTGCTTTTTCTCCTCTTCCCTTTTCATTCTCTCTCCCCCCCCCCTTCCTCTGCCCTCCCCGCTCACCTGTCTCTTTCCTTTTTGGGGTTCCCCTCCCACTCGGTGTTCCTGGCGTCGACTTGGCAGTCAAGGCGTGGCATGGCGGGCTGGGTTAGGCAGAGGGACCCCGTCGCTAGCAGAAGCGGAGAGTGAGACCGTAGTATTCTTATGCAAAAGCTATTCCAAGTATTTCTTAGCTGCTTTGGAGATATCTCTCACTCCCCGTAGGGCGCTTTTACTGTTATCTTAACTGCGTGTTTATCTATATGTAAAAACTTTCTAAAGCAAATACAGTATTCTCCATTTTCTTATCACTCTCGGAGACTGGTGTTTTTGTCCGCCCCTGTGCGCAGCCTGGGGGGGTGCAGCGCCCGGCCTTCACTTCCGCTCCGACTATGATACTAGAACTGGGGCAGAATTTTAAGGCTGGGGGTGAGCTTTTTCCTGGAGGTGGGGGTGGGGGCTGGGGGGAAGATGGGGGCAGGCCTTTCGGAAAAGAACCAAAGCCAAATCCTGAAGGAAAGGCTCAGAGGGTGCAGGGGGTAGGGGGCTCAGGCAGGTTTCTTCAGCAAAGATGCCAGGCCGTGGTCCGCAGGAATTATAGCCTCCTGCGGCCCTTGTGGGTCTTTGGGGGTGTATTTGGCATCTTGTGGTTGTGGTTGTTGTTGTTGTGGTTGTTGTTGTTGTTTAAGGGTAAACACACAAGGTCACCAAACCAACCATTCACCCATCCAGAGCAGAGCTGACAGGTTTTATCCTCTTTTTGTGGGGTGGAGTGGGGGGCAGCGGTAGCCAGGATGCAGAGGGTAGAGAGAGCAGAGGAGAAGGTAGTGTGAGGAGTTTAGGGACCGACCTTCTCCTCACCACTCGTGTGACTGTATTGACTTGCCTTACGGATCTCCATCTGTCTCCTTGAAATTCCTTCCCGTCTTTTGGGATCGAGTGGAATCTCTCTCCAGCCCCTAAGACACTTCAGTTGGTTTACACTTTAAAAGGAAAACCAAAAAACTCACTGCCTTTTGCTAACCGGTTCCCGCCTGCCCCAGGCCTCCCCGCCCTGCGCCGGCCCCACAGTTCCCTATGATGGGGTGGCTCACTGAGCCTCTGCCGCTCTGGGCCAGGGCAGCCTGCGCCCGAGGAGCCAAAGAGGTAATTTCAGAAAACTTGCCTTCACTTGAAAGTCTAATTTCCAAAGCGAGGAGGATTAGGGAGAAACGTGCCTGGAATTTCGCGCCCGGTTCCAAACTAATTTTGACTTCCGATTTCCTTTTGTCCCCATCCCCAGTCTCGCCATGGGGTTTACACAGGGCCTGGCTGGACAGAAAGGCCGCCAGGCCCAGAGGTGCCCTGTGCGCGTAAGGGGGGCCTTGTGCACCCAGGGCAAGCTTGCCTGCAGGGGAAGGTTTCTGTGTGTGTCCTTACTTAGATCCAGGGCATCCGGATGACCTCGAGAGCTTCCAAGTTCTGAGGTCTGGCACGCAGTGTCAGAATCTCTGCATGCATTCACTGCTCTGGGAAACATTCCTCATGATGCCACACTTCAGGCACTATTGACCCAGGTGGCAGGACTTTGGGGAAGAGCTGCTGCATTCTACCCAGCTTGAGACTCTGGTACACAGCACAATGCCTGAGATAACTGGCCCTATCCCAGACCTGCATTTTAAAATGTACTGGCACATACTTGACCCAGAACTTGGACCTGAAATCCAGAGAAGGGGCTGCCTCAGACAGTATAGAGGTTGTGGATGGACCCTACCCTACGGACTAACCAGAACTGATGGGTGGAAGGAGACGGTGGCTGATGGAGACTGATGGAGAGTGACTTCTGGAGGGGCTTTGATTGGTGAACCAGGGAGCGGACTCCTTTTTGTCTGGGGACAGAGGACAAACTCGTGGAGTTAAAATGCCTCCTTGTCTCAACATACCAGAGAAAGAAAGCGAGTTTGGAGTGTCCAGTACCCATTTCTCTCTCTCTCTCTCTACTGCAGAAAACAGGCGATCAGACTCCATAGCAACCTTCAGCTTTGGAGGCCTAGGCTCTGTTGGGTGTCACCTGCTACCTGTCTGTCTTCCTATCTAGCATCCATCACTCTCTCTCACATCCTGTGTTTCTACTCAGGTCTGTACAAACACCAATACTCTACTGTGCACTTTCTGACCTTACCTACAGATTCTCTGCAGGAGAGGTATGAGTGCTTGTTGTGAGTAGTGAAGATGTATGCAATGCTGAATGCTGGCCTTCCACCATGCAATCAAGGTCTGCATATAAAGGGGTGTGTGTGTGTGTGTGTGTGCGTGCGCACGCATGCGTGTTTGATATACATGTGTGTATATCACAGTGCATCATAGTGCATCAATGTGTCCAGCATGTGTTTTCTTTTATGTCGCCTATATTGTAGATATTTGTGTGTAGCTTGGGCAGTTTCTGTTTACCTAGTTCTGCAAGAAGTGGCTCTCGGGTACAACTAGAGGAGGCTGTGTATGCAGAGCCTTTCGGTGCAGTGGACTCGTGTCTCGTGGGTCTCCATTTTGGTGGATTCCCTTGTTCTAGTCAACCCACGGATATGACTCCCAGGCTACCCACCCCTAGCTGACCTTCCTCTGCGTTTAAGGAATGGGGCAGGGGTCATAACTGGCATACTCTGACCAGAGGGCAGAGGGGGAGTTGGGCTCTTTGGCTTCCCCAGTCTGCCCTTTTACCCTGATCGCTACCGACGTTACATTGGATTTGGCCCCTGCCCCTTTAAATATGAGAGTGAGAGAAAAGAGGCCCCGTTTCCAGCCAGATCTCTCCTTTTATGGGCTGCCTGCCCATTCTCTTTCAGGGTCCCTCAAAGCCATGGCCAAGGCGGTCAACATCCCAGGGGCAGCCAGGGCAGAGCTCGAGGGTGGGGCCTGACCGAAGCCCTGCTGGTGGAAAAGCCAGCTCAGCCACTGTGCACAGCCCCCCACGGCCTGGGAACCCTGTGGACTGTGCCTTGGGGACAGTGTATGTGCCGCTGTGTGCCCTCCCATGAGCCTTGTCAGCCTGGGAAGGCAGGCCTCAACATTAACCATCCCTCCTATCTGTCTGGCCCCAGGACAGCCCATGGGTGGGCTTGAGCATGGGCATACACACCCTGTGTGCACCCTGCTCTGCACACAGCACACTTCTGCCTGGTGCCCCAGCCAGGGCACTTGAGTCTTCCCTGTGCGTGTTGGCCTCTGTGTACCTGGGCTGCCTTACCCTAAGGATAAGGGGCTTGAAGAATAACCGCCAACCTGGGGCTATTCTCTTCATTCCTGTCTCCCTCAAAGAAAAACAATGGCAATTGTTGCAGAATGGGAAGCGAAACTGGAAAAAATCTGTACCAGTCCCTGGCCTCTAAAAGCTGCCTGCCTGAGGTTAGAGAGGCCAGTCTACCTCTTCCAGTCTGCTCACCGCTTCCTCTTTGCCCCCCTCCCCGGGCTCTGGTCCTGAGACCCCACCCCGCCCCTCTCCTTGCCCTCCTCCAATCCTGCAGAATTGACCGCCCAGCGCCAACACAGCTGATCATCCCAAGTGAGACGTACAGCTGATTAAAATGAAATGACCTGGAAGCTGCCACGGCGTGGGGTGGGGATGCTGATCGATAGTGGAATTGGAGGCATAGGAGCCTGGCCGGTTCAGGCTGGGCCTCAGGTTGGAGGTGGTGGGACCAGCCAGGGCTGGCTGGACTTTGGATGTAGGGAGGGCTCCAGTGATGCGATGGGAGGGCCAGGCCCAAGCCTAGATGGGCCAAACTGGGGTGGAACATGCACCTTACCGTGGGCTGTGGCAACAGAGTAGCTCTCTCAGCTTCTTTTGAAAAGAGGAGTGACCAGCCTGGCACACTCAGGACCTAGTCCATCACTAGAGTTGCTGGAGCTCAGACCTGTGGCACACTGGATGCACTTGGCCTCCCTGAGCGGGGATGACCCAGTCTCTTGTCCCTCTCCCTGTCTTTCTGCGCCTCCCTGGCCACCTAGGTCCCCGCCTAGGTCTTTGTGTGGCTGTCACCTGGAGCATCCGCTGCTGCCTCGGAGGCTTTCCCTGGCCCTCACCTATCCCCTGCATGCCCAAGCACCGAGGATGAGATGCCCAGCCCTCTGGGGTGCGTGCCGTGCCCCCAGCTCCCTGAGCTCAGGTCCGCCGGCTACCCACCACCTTGGCCCCTTTCAGTCCCAGCTGAGTTAGCCTCCTCTGCCCTGGTGCGTAGGCCTAGCCCAAGGAAGGACAGGAGGGAGCCAGGGAGGAGGGGAGCAGTGCTAGCCGGCTCCGATTTCTCCGGTCAGCTGAGCACAAGTTTCCATTCGAGTGTATTCATGCAGCGGCTGATTGAGCTCTGCAGTGTCGGGCGGGGCTCCACAGGAGCAGGCTGGCACAGCCAGGCGGACGGGCTACACCACACAGGCACACACACACTCAATTATCGACACAAATATACCCCTCAACTCACGTGTTATGCACACACCTCAGCCCCAAGCCATGTCATCACAAACCCAATATAGTCCTTTCCTTATACACCCACCTGCCCCCAGAACAACCTTTTCCGGCCCTCATAGACCTCCTTCCCTACACAACACAGGGCTGCCTTTCTGATGTCCTCTTTACAGATTCGACATCGGTCCTCACACACAAACACAAGAACTCACCATCCTCCCTCTCTCCTTGCAGGCACGCCCTCTAGGGCACACGCGCTCCAAATTGCACAGATGCACACACAAACATGCCCCGTCTCACAACCGCACCCTCTACAGAGCTATCCACACCACAAAAGAAACATGTCTGCATAAAACGGCATTAGCACCACTATACATTTGGTGTGCCGCCTGCTATATATAATGGCTGGGGCCAAAAGTTCCCGTATAAGAAAGGGGGCAGATGAGCAATAAATACAGTCGGAGAACACAGCCTCTCCCCATCCACCAAAACAAACACACAGAGGATAAGTAAGAGGAAGCCTTCAGACACACAACATGCATGAGCCAACCCAAAGACATAAAAGTAATGCCCCCCAGAGGCACTTCAACCCCCAAACCACATTGCCTGACTCTAGACACTGAGAGGCCTCCCATTTGCCCAACCTCACCCACTCCCAACACACACACACACACACACACACACACACCCCAGGAGGCTGGAGCCCCAAAGATAGGCAGAGAACTCGATAAACACTGTCAGAGAAACCTGGCTGATCTCGGGAACAGCCAGGAAAAGGGGGGGTCTTCGTTTTATAACCCCCCACCAAATGCTCAGGGGCATTTGTTTTACCGAGCAAGAAGGGAAGGGAGACTATTGAAGAGGGAGAGAAATTGCAGAGAAGGGAGAAAAGCAAAAGGAGAAGAAAGAGAGAGAAAGGAGAGCAAGGTTGAGAGCAAAAGTGGGGAAGTCAGGAACAGGAAGGGAGAGGGAAACCGGGGAGCAACTACTTCCTGGGTTCAAGCAGGGGGAGGACCAGGCGTGTTTGGGGAGAGGGTGTGGCTGTGAGCACAGGAACAATTCAGTCTCCACCAAGTGCCCGGGGAGCACAAGGACTCAGGGCAGGTGGGACCTGGGAAGTGAGCTGAGCGCTGCGAGTGTTATGAGGTGGGGGGGCACATACCCCTTCCCCTGGTGGGCTGGGGGCTGGGGGGTACAGGCAGCTTCCTCTGCCCAGAAGAGGCTAGCCCTTAAGGTGCCCTCTCTGCATTCAGCAGCAGCCTCCCCCCTCCCACTGCACTCTCGGAGACCCCCACAGGCGACTGCACTCACATGACACACACAGCCCCCCCGCCCTGCACAAACTGCTTCCCAGAGTAGACACTGGTTCCACCTCCCCCTGCACAGAACAGGGCCGCGTCTGCGCTCCCAAGCCAGCTCTCTCCACTTTTTACAAATAAGCTCATGACTCTCACCGATCTGCCCACACTCTTTTTTGGGAAAGGAAAGGGCCTTAGCCCGCAGGAGTGTAACCCTTCAGACACTGAGGACTTCACAGAAAGGTGCTGGCAAGAAAGAAAAGCACAGGGAAAGCCACCTCGGCTGGTATCTCCTCAGGCTGGGCTTGCCCCGCCCAGGGCGGAGAGCCTCTCTGCGGGAGGATGGATGTGGCCGTGGGGCTGGGGTCGCTGCAGATCAGGAAACACCGGCTGCTCTTCTCCCCTTGGAAGAGGTGAGGCTCGGGGCCAGGGATGGGTTCTTGGACCCCCTGGAGGTGAAGGCAGGAGAGTGCGTGCGGTCCAGAACCTAATAAACGTGTTTGAGGGGCAGTGGCGAGGCCCAGAGGTGAGCGAGGGCCGGGCTGTGTGTGTGGGAGGCAGGCCCCTGGGGCGGGGGTCTGGGAGGAGGCCGACTCCGCTCTGCGGGTGTGCGCTCCCCGACTCCCCGCTCCGCCCCCCGGCCTCCGCGGCGCTCTCGCGCCGGGCCTTTGTCCCCGCGTCGCAGGCTCGGACTCCGTCTTTCTTCTTTCGGGCCGCTGGGAGGCGCTGCGGCCGAAACCCCCCTCCCCCGGCCCGACTCCCCGCTCCTCAGGCCGCACCGCCCTTCCGCACCGGGATCCCCGTGGTGCTGGGCCGACCCGGGCGATAGCCGGGCCCGCGCCTGGGGGCGGCCTGGAGCCCTTCCAGGACGGCACTGGCTTTAGTTTGCTGGATTTTGAGATGACTATTTACCATTATAACTAATTTGCGACCATTACTAAACAGAAATTCTTAGCAGGGCCTCTTAATGACTGAACGCTCCGCTAATTACGGGCGCGCGCGCCTCTGGCTCTGCAGCCTGACCGGGCCTCTGCCTCCTGCCCGTCCCCACCTCGTCCAGGACGCGCTGGCTCCGCCTGGCCAGGCCGGGCTGGGAGGAAGGACGGACCGACAGACACGAGTACACAGGTGGGCGTATGGAATCCAGACCACGGCCAGCACTGACGTCTCTGAGCTGTTGTTGGCGGCTCTGATTACACGAGAAGTGAAGCTCAGAGAGGGCCATGACTTGGCCGCTGTCACACAGCCAGCCCCTACCTTCATATGCTCCGCCATACCTGTGCGTCCGGTGTCCCCTTCCAATCAATCTTTTTGGCCCGTGGGCTGCCGGTAGGAGAGGAAATACTTTCTTAAGATCCTTTTTTGAGAGCGCAAGATGAGGCAAAGTCAGTGGGAAGGGGCGCGGCCATCTCAGGCTCTGCCTGTCTGGGCGCACTCTCCCACTCGCCCCTGCCCTTGGACTTTGCAGGGATGTAGCCCCAACCAAAACGCACCTCCTACAGGGACTGGCCTCTGAAGCCCAGAGGATGAGCAGAGATTTCAGCGGGCTCCTCTCCCAGATGGGACTGAGCTCCACTTTGAACTACCAACGTGTCACAGTGCATGGGACTCCCTGGTGTGTATTTGAGTGTGAAGTGTGTGCATGTGTGAACTTTGTTGAGTGTTCGGTGAGACTGCTGTGCAGATTCCCATGAGATGCAAGAGAAATGTTTATTTCGTGACCTCTGGACACATCTACCTGCAGACATGCCTGAGGGGGAGGGGACAGTGTCCAGACAGACGTGCGCTTATGGGTGTGAATACATCCAACTTCGTCCAAAAATAAGACCCGGGGATGCAGGGGCAAGCACAGTGAAGCTTGGCTTTCAAGTTACTCACAGTCCAGTGGATGGTTAAAGTCATCACTGAAAAACAAACAAACCCAGTGTAGTTGCATATAGTGCCCTGGAGAGTGGAGGCTTCGGGATTAATCACAACTTTGGGGATAGAAATAGGATGGGCTCCTCAAAGAGGTGGCTGTGACCAGAAAGACGGATTGGATAGCTTGGAGGGAAGGCCAGGGTGGAGCAGAGGGGGCCAAGGCAATGAGAAGGTTCGGGTTCCAGAGCAGGGTGATGTGGCTGGTGCCTGGGTGCATAAGTAGACTTGTAATCAAATCTGAGAGAAGGGTGAGTGGGGGTCAGCTACAAGGTCACACAAGTTGTGTGGCCTTGATCCCATGGGCACTGGGGAGCCAAAGGCAGCTTTGTAGAGAGCTAAAGTGGTCCCACCCAGAGCCCTGCTTCAGAAATTTGGCTGGAGGGAGTGAGGCTGTGACTGGAAGGCAGATTAGGAGGCTATTTCTGATGAGCAGGCAAAAAGTGAGGGGGCTTGAGCTGCAGAACCAGTTAAAGACATTCAAAAGGAGAAATGGGGGAGGATTTGATCAGTTGGAGACCTATGGGCTCCCTGATGACATGATTTCAGTGCTTGCCCTTTTTTTTATGGGTCTATGACTTGATCCTAGATCTCATCCTCTGACCCCCAATTTCTCCAGAAGCATCATGCCCTTTAGCCTCGCATATGGTTCACAATGTTCCTTAGAAGGGTCTGTCGGTGGATGCCAAGGGCCAATTAGTGTGGGGCACCTTGTTGGGAAACCCACCGCCCACCCAGTATGGCCAGGTTTCCTCCCATGCCCACCACTTTCTGCTTTAGTTCCGCTGCGCAGTAACACCCTCTCCGAGTGGGCGCTAGGGGACAGGTGGAAGGGGGAAAGCTTGAGTCGCAGGCCCCACACCTGAAGGGTCCTCGAGGAGTAGCTGGAGTGACCAGAGGAGACCAGCACCCTAGGTGCGTGGGAGTGGGACCTGCGCGAGGGGTCCCCGAGGGTTGGAGACGAAGCAGGGCACCCAGGACTCGCGCCTCTCCGTGCCCGAAGAGTCTTCGTCTTAGCGCCACGGGCCCCGCGCAACTTCCACGCGCGCACCGTCCTGCGCACCGTTTCCGCGCGTGATCCTCCTGGCGGGCTCCGGGGAGGCTCTCAGCCCGGCGCCGGGGTCTTCCGTTTGAGCCACCGGGACATCAAGGAAGGCTTTCCAGGCTGCCGCGGCGCTTCGACGCGGAGGAGATGCTTCCAAGCAGCTTAGCGTCTCGTTACTGGACGCCAACCCGGGTTTAGAGCCCCAGAAAAATGGAATGAGTCAAGAGTCCAACTCAGGTTTCTCCGCGCCGAGTCCTTCTATTCTTCCGTTGCACCTTGCGGCCTCTCAGTCTGCTCCTCGTGACCAGGGCGAGTCTGTGCGAGTGGGTGTCGGCGCCCGCACGTGTCTGCTGAGGGTGGGTGGCTGGGCGTGACAGATGTCAGGGAGCGAGACTCGGAAGCCTCAGCTTCCAGACTCGCTCTCACGTTCCCTCCTGAGCTGTGAGTGGGAAAGCTCTATTCCTGGACTTGACCCTGTCTGCAGAGAGAGCAGGGATGGGGGAGGGAGAACTGGATCCAACCTCCCCCCCCCCTCCTCCCCGGCCCCCGCCACGCCCAGGGCGGTAAGGCAGGGGGGAGTGGGTCAGGGCGTCTGCGTTCCACCAGTCTCTCAAGACGTTTCCAGACACCACGTTAGGAGCCTTTATGACACCCAAAGAAAGCTCCGGGAGAGCCTGGCCGGGGCGCTCAGCCCTCCACCCCATCTGAAGGGTTACCCCTTCTGCTCTAGCGGTGCAAACCCAAGCAAAAAGTAAAACCAGGTCCGAGGCGGGAGGCAGCGCGCCGCGAACCATTGGCGGGTTTTTGCTGCCACCTTGCGGCGGCGGCGCGCAGCCGCCTAGTCCTCTGCGCCAGCCGCGGGCTCTGCCTGGGCAGGCCGCAGGCGAGAGGGCTTCGCGCTGCTTGTTTTTTCCCAGCACCTCTTACCCCAGGGTAGCCGTTTGCTACTCTTAAAGGGGTCTGCGATGAATCAAGCCCTGTTTTATACCAAAATCCACAGTCTTGTGTCTGTAAGGAGTCTCCACCTTGACCTGTGCGGTTTGGGTTCACCTTTCTAGCTCCTGTCTTTTGCTTAACGATTTGATCCTGGAGCTGTCCACCTGAGCTTGCAATATGCGTCTGCTGCTAGGGCTTTCTTTCTCCTGCACATGCTTCCGGGTCTCTTCCAGGTGAAGTGTGGGGCTCTGCTTCCACGACGACAGTCTGCCTGGCAGGATGCCATCCCTACCTAGCACCCACTTCCCCCCTCTACTCGTGGGGGAGAGGCGCTGGGTGCTGAGCTGTTTTTTGGAGGGTGGTCCTTATGATGCTCTGGGTGGTGAAGACACTGCCTCTCTCTGAACAGTATGACCAGCTTTGGCTAACATATTGAGTAGAATGGTAAAATGTCAGAGGTAAAAGGAGCCTTTGGAATCTCTTTCCCATTTAAAGAGATCAGGAAACTAAGACTTTGAGGATGGCTTAGTCTCGGGCCTTAAGCACACAGCTAGTTAAGTGGCCCATAACTCTACAGAGTCCCAAACACTGCTTACAGGAGGCTCCAATGCCAGACGATCTCAGAGGGGAGGTTGGTGGTAGGGAGTGGACAGGAGGAGCCTGTTCCTTGTATTTTCTTAAGGCTGGTTTGCTTGCCTTGTTCTCTCTTATGCAGCGTAAATACCGATCCTCAGTCTCTTCTCTACAAATCCAGAATTCTGAAAGCTTTGTTTAGGCTTGTTTGTTTGTTATATTTCCTGCCAAAACTATTTGGCAGCGAAACCTGAGCTAAACTGATGTGAGGCTATTTATAGCCCTCATTTATCCCACTTGGCCCAGATATCAGATGTTTCACTGTGGAAATATTAATGTGCTTGATTACAGGTACTGCTTTGTACCCCCGAGGTTGGTATGTTGTAACATATGATACATGCACCATTTGAATATACCTTCCTGAAACCTCCAAAATCCTGAATTCCCAAACATATCTTACCCCCAAAAGTTTTGGGAAAGAGAATGTGGTTCACTGGGTTGAGCATGTATATTCCTTTTTTAAGAATGTTTTTATTTCTGAGACAGAGAGAGACAGAGCATGAGTGGGAGAGGGGCGGAGAGAGAGGGAGACACGGAATCGGAAGCGGGCTCCAGGCTCTGAACGGGGCTCAAACTCACAAACTGTGAGATCGTGACCTGGCCCAAGTCGGACGCTTAACCGACTGAGCCACCCAGGCGCCCCGAGCGTGTATATTCTAAGGATAAAGAAGCTCATGGTAGGAGAGGAAGTTGGAAGAGTTGGAATGTGAATCATGGAAGTGGGTAAACCACGAAAGGTGAACAGAGTCACAGGGCCAGCCCGGCAAAGCTGGTGGCATCCTGGACAGCCTCAGGGACTAGCGTCTTGATTTCTACACAAGCTGGAGAAGGCAGATAAATCTTGGGGCAAGAGGAGCCACAGAGCCTCCTGGGAAAATTTATCTTTCTAGATGTTTTCCTATCATCCAGCTGGAGGACTGCCCAGGCCCAGGACTAGGCCCCTGTCTCCAAATACCATTTCTCCTCCCTGGCACGTCCACACACTGTGTAGGCTTCTACTGGACATGTCATGGTGGTTTGGGCTGGCTGGCTCCCAGACCAAGTTTGGTCCACCACAAACTGAGTGTGGTATTTCATGAAGTTCCAGGTTATCCTCAAGGAGGGAGGAGATCCAGGTCCCCTGTGGTCATCTGTACCAACTCCAGCAGCAGGACCTGTCGGCATGAAGGGGGCTGGGTTATGTCCAGACCAGCCTTGTGGCACATTCTTATAGGTGAACCTCCATACAGTTGTGGGATTCCATGAGCCTGGGCTCCTGCCTGCTCTTCTGTGACAGGAACCAGAATATCGGGACAAAAATGGACTTAAGACAGGGTGGGTCAGCCTCCTCTGTGCCCTGGCTGGGGACCACCTGAGAAGCTCAGTGCTGGTGAAATAGCTGGCAGGCTGGGCCGGGAGGTGGGTGAGGATGAAGGCCTGGCATGGACAAGAGTCTGGGTCTTTCTTCTCATCCTTCCAAGATGGTAGGTGTGAGAGTAACACAGTCTCAGTCAAGGCCCTGGGGGGCCATCCTGTGGCCAGTGGACAGCCCCCCCCCCCCCCCCGCCAACCCTAATGGAAATATAAATTTTCCTTTTTCACTTGAGTGGGCTCTTCTCCTTGAGTTGGGGAAAGTGTCAGATGGATGGAAACTGGAGGAGGAAATACTCAAGGAAATACTAAAAAGGTATTGCTTTTGAAGAAAACGTGGCAAAGGACATATAACATAAAATTCACCATTTTAACCATTTTAAAGCTCATTGGCATTTAGTACATTCATAGTGTGCAGCCATCACCACTGCCTAGTTCTAGAACATTCTGTCTCTGTGGATGTGTCTATCCTGGACATTCTCTATAATAGGAATCACACTGTACATGGCCTTTTGTATGTGGCATCTTTCACTCGGCACAAAACTTTCAACATTCATCCATTTTATAGCATGTGTCATATTTCATTCTTTTTTATGGCTGAAAAATATCCTGTCTGTGGACATACCGCACTTTGTTTATTTATCAGTTGATGAAAGGGGGGCCTTAACGCCTTCCCCAGGGAGGATTCAGGTAAAGGCGGAGTGCCTCCCACCCCCATGCATGGGGCCACCCAGCCTGCCAGTGGCTTGTATTTTAGCTTTAGAGAGAGAAGTCATCTGGGCTGAGTATACTTGGCTGTTGTCGTTTTCAGGGTCCTCCTCCCCAACACACACCCCGCACGGCCCTATTATTTCCCAATATGTTTGTTTAGAACCGTTCGAACTTGATCCTGGATGAAAAGAAGAAATGGGGCCTGAATCGTGCTAGGACAAGAGACAGGGTATCTGAGGGAGCTTGGAGCCAGGGTACTGGTGAAGGTGTGGAAGGCTGGAGGGCCAGCCTGGGATGAGAGCAGGCAGCGGGACGTCCTCCCCACTCCCTGCAGGTTTCTGCACCCCTGCTCTCTGTGCCCGCCCCCTCTTCCATTCACTGCGTGGCCAAGGGGAAATTGCAAGCTTCGTCTTCAGTGGAAAGAAGGGGCTTGCTTCAAGAAGCTCCAAACTTCAAAAATCAATAAAGGTCTTTTTCAAGGATGACTGTAATTCCGCAGAGATTAGATTCCTAACTCAGCTGCAGAACTGACCCCTTGGCTGGGGCCAGCTCTCATCAGTATTTTTTACTGAAGTGTAACTGACAAATAACATTATATTAGTTTCAGGTGTACAACATCACGATTCAATATTTGTATACATTGCGAAATGACCACAATGCGTCTACTTAACATCCGTTCCCATGCATAGTCACAATTTTTTTTTTCTTGGAACGAGGACTTTCAACTCCCGTTTTGTAAAAATTTATTTTTATCCATTTTTTATTGTTTTATATATTTTTTGAGAGAGAGCGAGCAAGCAGGGGAGGGGCAGAGAGAGAAAGGGGGACAGAGGATCTGAAACAGGCTCTGTGCTGACAGCAGAGAGCCCAATGTGGGGACGGAACTCACAAACCGAGAGATCATTACCTAAGCTGAAGCTAGACGCTCAATCAGCTGAGCCACCCAGGCGCCCCACAGCTCTCATTTTTAATTGCCATTTCCCACCAAGAGTGGGACTCTGCCCTTGGTGCCAGCCTTCCCTCTTTCCCCAGACCCAGGGAAATGCTGGACTCCACCCTCCAGGTCAGGTTGGGGACAGCCAGATGCCCACTAGTCTCACGCCCGGGTGGCCCGGGACACAGTCCATTTCCACCATAAGGCCACAGCCATGTGCCTGAAGCTTTAACCCTTTACAGGAGACACGGTGCCAAGGGAGGAAGAAAAGAGCCTGGGTTGACTGTTCGCTAGGCAGCAGGATGTGCCCTGGGTTCTTTCTTTTCTTTTAAGCCTCTCAGCATCCTGGGCCCTCAGCAATTTTTTCCCCATTTCACAGCTGAGGACATAGAGGGGCTGGGAGAATTGTAGAGTGCCTGCCAGTCTCTCCTCCATTGTCTGAAGTCACCTTGCAAGAGGGTGAGGATTTCGATCACAGACACCCCTCTCGTCCCTCTTCAGAGCCTGATGGTGGGGGGTGGGTGGGGGTGGTATCCATTGTGAGGAAGTGGCCGGGGGCCCTGAGTTCTGCGGGGAGGGGGTCGCTCCCTGAAGGCCTGGCTTAAGGATAATCCTGTGGCGCTCCTTTCCCAGAGGCTCCATCAGAGACAAATAGAATGAAGACACACCCCCTTGTCCCTCCAGGGAAGGCTGCTCCCTCTCTAACATAGCTCGGTCTCCTTCTGTGGTGGTTCAGTTCCTCTGTCTGGGGCAGAACTCACCCCTTGGCCCTGGCACTCTGTGAGAACTTGGGCTGTGTTGTTTGCAATATTTGTTTAAGGTATTATAACATTAACACTTGGGCGATAGGAGTCTGGAACTGCACTCTCCTGGAACATCTGGGCGTCTGAGTCACAGGAGAACAGCTCAGAGACAGGGTGGGGTGGTAACCTGAGCCCTGAGTCAGGCTGTGCCCAGAGCAGAGGCATTGTCCAAATAGCAGCAGGAGGGACTTAGGCTGTGGAGTGACACGTGGTGCAGAAAGTGCTAGACGAACACGGCGCCCTCACTGAGATACCTTGGCCACCAAAGAGCCACAGCCACACTCCCCTTGGCCTTACAGGGATTTGGGTGCATGGCTCAGTCCCCCAACTAGATTAGGGGCAGGGAGGGCTCTACCGGGCCCCTTTGGATTGCCCACAGCACCTAACACAAAGCCTGGCACGTACCTGTTGAATCGATGTGTGAATGAGCGGTAAGCACCAGCTCGGGGCCGTGGACCAACAACCCAGGCACTACCAGAGGGCCACAGAATTTGCCTAGAGAAACCAATAGGTGACCAGGTAGGACATGCCGAACCTGGAGAGACACCCCCAAAAGAGTGGAGGTGAGGATTGCCTGGGCAGGGCAGGATAGCCTGGGGCCCACAGGAGGATTCTCTGGGGTCACAGGTAAGGGAAGCAACCAGGGAGCTTGCAAGTAGGGAGCAAGAGGGGCAAGAGAAAGAGGGGCGGGCATCCCCTCCCCTCCCTTCCCCCCCACTGGCTGGTGGCAAAACAAGTCTTGTGTGAGTGAGTGCAGCGGGGGCTGGGGACGTCAGTGGTCTGGAGGTGATGTCTCACTGAAGTACCCAGCCCACCTGTGCTCTTCTGAACCCAGCATAACAACGGCGTTTTCTCCTTTCTCTTCCTACTGTTTTTCCTCTCCACCCACCTCTCCCCCCTTGCAAGATGGACACCACGTCGTGCCTGGCTGCTTCTCCACCATCCCCCTTCCATGGGTGCTTCCCTCCATTGCGTCTGCCATGTGTCCCGGCCTTCAGCCACGTGTTCCCATATTATAGACAGGAAGGAGCTTGCCCAAGACCGAACACCAAAGCAATGTCAAGGCCAAGGGCAGGCATTCTCCTGCTGTAGAGAGGGCACCTGGTAAACTTGGGAGTCCCGCAAAGAAGTCCCCGCCTCTGGTGTCCTGCCAAAGCCTCCCAGCTGTGGCCACATCTCTCCCACACTTCTGTGGCAGCATTTCCCAAACTGTCCTGTCCATTTGGGGCACCTGAGGCTCTTGTCAAACAGTCACAATCCCGAGTCCTTAGCGAATCCAAATCCCCATGTTCTCCAGGTGATTCCTGAGGGACAAGCAAGATGGGAAATCACCGCACCAGGACCTCACCCCTCAAAAGCACATGTGTGTGAGGTCTGCATAGCATTGGCCTCACCTGGGGACTTCTGGGGTCTGCAGTCCTAGGTTCAAAGCCAACATGCATTTCACAAGACCCTCAGGTGATTTCTATCCATGGAGGCACCCTCTGGGTTTGTAATTCCTCAAGGAGGTAACATTGTGTAGGGGGACAATCCGGGCCTTGGGATCTTCGTCATGTCATTGCACCAGTCTGGGCTCTTGGCTTCCTCCTCCGTGTGTGGGTGGTAACAATATCTTCCAGAGGTCGTGATGATTGGGTTAGATGCCGAGCTGGAAGCGTCTCACAAAGTTTACAGATGTTGTCTGGCCCTTGCCCTGCTGTTGCTCCTTTCACTCGGGCACCTAGGACTCCACATTCTGTCTGCCTTCTCCCTGGCACTGGCCTTCCCATCCTGCCGCAGCACATAAGCCCCTGGAGGACATGGTCAGCCTGAGGGGGGTGGTCATCCACTTGGCCATGCCCACAGCCCTCCCCCCAACCCACCTGTGGCCATGGAAACCAGAGGCACCCATCACCGGATGGGCACATACACTGCAGTGGGACAGGGACAACAATCACAGACATTCTGCCCCAGAGGGACAGACCCACTGGCAGGGCCTAAGCCTAGAGCAACGGCACTGGCCCCAGAAAAAGCCCATATGGAAGTTGGCTTGGGTGATGGGCTGGGCTTTTGCGGTGCCTAGAACTGGAGGGTGGCTGGACTGGGAGCGGCAGCTGGAACAGCACAGCGGGGAGGGAAGGTGCCCAGAGCAGATGTGTTGTGCCGTCAGACAAGGTATTCCCCAGCCAGTGGGGCTTACTTCTGGAAGGACAGTGGGGATGCTGCCAATCTCCCCAAAGTCCGTGGCATTTCCTGGCTCCAGACAGCTTCTCCTCTATTAAGATTTGTCCAGCAGAACTGCTGGGTCTCTGGAGCCCCTCAGTGTGCCCCAGTCTCTCTATTCACAATAGCTGTGTGGCCTACGTTTTCCTTTCCTGCCCTTCGGTTTTAAATTCCATCCTATTTGTTCCCACAAATGTCCCCCCCCCCTTGTGTGTCAATCACATGTTCCTTTTTTTATCTCAGAAGACAGGACCGTTATATTTACAGGGCTTTGTTGAGTCTTGTTTTATTGAAGGCAGAGGTTGAGCATAATTGTCAGACCCTGCTTTCCAACTCATTGTAGATTTCCTATTCTGTCTCCCTGGCTGTAAATATCATTCATCCTACAATCATTTCCGTAAGTTTTCACTTGGTGGCATCGAGTTATCCCGATTTAAGTCACATGCAACAACCACCTCGGAATTCCTTCCAGGGGTGGAGGTAACCCACAGCTTTCTGGAACACAGCGCTGCTCTCTCCCACATGGGTGCTTTAACACGGTCACTCCTGAAGAAGGCAGACATCCTCTCCCTGGGGTCTGATTCAAGCAGTCCTCTTGGAAAACACTTTTCTGAGCAGTCCCACAAAAATCTATAAAGATCATGAACCTGAAATCCAGAAGCTTAATATGTGGGAGATATTTAATGTGGCGGGGACCTCCACAATTAGACCATGTTGTGTCCATGGGGGGAGCCTGAGATCCACAGTGGCCTTCATCTGAGTAACCCATAGTGTACCAGACCTTGGGAGTGGCATGCGGGGTATGCTTGTAGGTCTGGGCGCCTTTGTCACGGCTGTGATTTGAAGAGGGGTGCCCCGGGCCTGGGGTGCCACCAGCAGAGACCCTTTTCCTTTTCCTCAGGGCACACGTTGAATTCTCCTTTCAGGAACTGGAAGCTTTTCCCAGGGCATTCCTGCCAGTGTCCTCCTTCTTCCTCCCTCTTTCTCCTTCTTTTCTTCTCCTCTCATCTTCCTCTTTCCCCTTTTCGTGCCCTTCCCTCTCCAGCCTTTCTCAAGAGCCCTGCCCGGTGCCCCCTCCTTCTGGGGCCCCCGAGCTCCCAGTGACAGGCCCCTGCAGCGGGAGAGCCAGCACCCCGCGTCCCCATCCTCCCCCCAGCGTGTCTGCCCCCTGCCTGCTTCCTCGGCAGATGCAGGCATCTCCTGCTTTGTTTCCCATCCTGAAGACGAGCAGCTGCCGCACTAATTGCCACCAGCAGGGGGTCTGGGCCGGGCTCACACTCCTCCTGTCGCTTAGGAGGCGGCCCAGGGGGGGAGGTGTTCAGGGGCCGAATGCGCTAAGCCAGCACTGAGCATTATTCCAGGAATTTTAAACACTCGTTAAAGGCTTTGCCGTGTCTCACTTCAGTACACATCATGCTCCAGTTACTGCTCAGAACTGCGGGGGCATCAGGCTGGGCAGCACTTATCAATATTTTAGCACGAGAAAGGCAAATGATGTTGAAACATTGAACTATATTTCCATCTGTTCAAACTGAAATGGGACAAGCACAGCTCAGGAAATGGAATACCTCCTCCCCAGCTGCCTCAGAAGCAGCGATACCCACTGGCCGGGCCTCTGCCCCTGCCTCAGTTTCTCCTTTACCTCTCTTATTACTTCGTCCCCAGTATTCATACCTCGTGGGCAAACTCTAAGGAGCTTGGTGTTGACAAGGTGTCGGGTTTGTTGGTAGAGCAGAGGTGCTGTCAACTCAAAGCATCCAAGAGTGATACCCCTCTCGTTAAAATGTGCTTCACCCATTGATTGACAGGGAAAAGCCGGGTCAAATGTGAGTTGTCTCTTTTGGTGTCAGAGGACATCATTTCCATCTCCTGCACTGGCTTGGCTCAGTGCCTGCAGACTGTCCCTCCTGCCGGCAGACCCAGGGACAGTGGTTAGACATGAAAAGAAATGCACAGACCATAGCAGGTGTATAACTGCTGCATAAATACAGTAAACAATAAAGCGTTTTTATTATGCCCCCACTGTCCCTGGAATGAAACAGAATTTATTGTCAGGAAAGAACCCTGAAAACTCTTAGTGTTCTATTGTCTCAAAGGATTTGAGAAGTTACTAGGGTGCAGAAAGCCGAGGTGGTTGTCATGGACCCTGAGGCCAGTCAGCTCAGAGTTAGTGGCTCCCACAAGAGCCCCTGGGGAATCTCCACCAGCGAGACCCCAAGAGGTCCGAGATTCACACAGTTCAGGGATTGGAAGCATGGAACCCTTGACCTTTATGCCCCCAGTACTAAAACAGATGAGGGACTACTGCCTCCCATTGTCCCTCACAGTGTGTTTTTGCAACTTCTTCTTTTGAGGCTGTTCTACTTAATTTGATCCATCTACAGAGAACTAGGGATGGAGTGGGAAAGGCCATTGGGGTGAGAGGTGGGCCCAGAACCTGCAGCCCCCAGGACTCACTCTGCTAAGGAGGGTATGTGGACTGGTCTCAAACCTTAGGGCACCTACTGAAGAATAACTTAAGATCTTCACTGTGGCTTCCTTGCTGGCAGCCAGGCCGATGGTAACTTGCCAGGTGGGAAAGAGATTTCCACCCTGGCAGCAGCAGGTGGACATTGGAGGCCCGTGTCTATCACAGGGGCTTACGGGCTGCAAAAGCCAGAGAACCCATCAATTTTATCTATACCTCTGCTTGCAGACAAGGCTGCCCACATCCCAAGCCAGTTGGAGGTGGGGCAGCTTCAGAAGTGGGATCCTCTCCCTCAGTCAGGATGGGGCGGGGGGGGGGAGGGGACAGTGGAGGGGAAGTACCTAGTCGCATCTAAAACAAATATGCAAGTGCTAAATGGCATCGTAAAGTCATGTCAGAAATCTGATATCCGATGAGGCAGAGGCCAAGGCCATTGCTGACACTTCTGGCCTGTGTGAGTCCAGTGGGGAGCCAGCAAAGTGCTTGGCCCTGCAGGGATCTTGGGCAGAGGGGAGGGGGGCTGGCTGAGTAGTATAGAGAGGTAGACCTATTTGTAAATAGAAAAATGTAATGTGTTTACTTCTGTCAAGCCAGAGTGATTTTTAAACTCACTGTCTGTAAGACCCAATTAATGTCAAATGTGGGAAAGACACACCCTCATGTCTTCATCCCTTGACCATAGAAGATGGGGCTGGTAAGGGAGAGAGAGAGGAGGCACTTCTGAAGATTTGTGAAGCAAGCCCAGAGCAGGGTCATGGTGAACCCTGGTCTAGGAAGGGTCCACCCAGCATCCTTATATACATTGGTCCCAGTGAAGAGCTAGGCAAGACTCTTAAGAAGGACTGGTGAGAGACAGAAGGCAGAGGGAATCAGTGCATTGGCTGTGGACAACATATGTGAGCCTGAGTTGGAAGAATTAAGACTTAATGAAGCCAAGACCTCTTTCTTGAAAGAAAGAAGGAAAGAAAGACAGAAAGACAGAAAGAAAGAGAAAGAGAAAGAAAGAAAGAGAAAGAAAGAAAGAAGAAAGGAAGAAAAAGAAAAGCACTTACAAATATTAGACAGAAGGCAGAAAGGCAAGGCCAGGGGAAGACTCCCCTTAAGTGAGCACTTACTCTGCATGGGGCGCTGTCCAAGGTACTTTTAAAATCAATTATTTCTCACAAAGTCTCTGAGATATAAATATTATTAAACTTATCTGACTAATGAAAAAAAATGAAGGTCAGAGAAGTTACATGGCATGTCAGATGACACACACAAGGTCACTGAGACCTTTTGAGTGGCACATTCAAATTTGGAACCTGAATTTGTACACTTCCAAGGTTCATGCTTTTCTTTTTATGCTACATGTTGCATGTAGCTTCAATGTCAAGGGTTAGGGGTAGAGAAAAGGAGCAGAGAGAAGGCAGGACAGGGCTTCCTGGAAACCAGAGGGAAAGAGGCATCATGGTGTAAGAAAATTGTGCCTGCAAAGTTACTGAGATGTGGCTGGTCCACAGCCCTGTGAATCTGGAATTGCAGAAGAAATGACAAGAAACCAGGAGGATTCCCATGAGGGTAAGGACAGCTGCAGAGTGAGTGCAGGTGAGCCTGAAATTAAATGTGCAAGCTCAGAGGCCAAACCAAAACACCATCATGGGGGGCTGGTGGGTCGCCAGCATGCCCGGGGCTCAGCATGTTTGTGTGTAGGCAGCACTGAAAGGGGACCAGAACACAAGGTAAGGGTTGGTGGAAGCAACTTTCTTAACTTCATGAGACAGGCTAATGCCGTTAGGATGCTAAGCTATTTACAATCAGGAGCACAAATAAACACAAAGATTCTTTTTGTTTTGTTTTGTTTTGTTTTTAATAAAGATTTCATTTTTTAAAAGTAATCTCTACACCCAACATGGCACTCGAACTCACAACCCCGAGATCAAGAGTCACATGCTTTACTGACTGAGCCAGCCAGGTGCCCTCAAAACAAAGATTCTTTAAACTGCAACTTTGCAGGGGTGCCTGGGTAGCTTTTTCAGTTAAGTATCCAATTTCAGCTCAGGTCATGATCTCATGGTTCATGAGTTCGAGCCCTGCATTGGGCTCTCTGCTGTCAGTGCAAAGCCCACTTCAGATCCTCTGCCTCCCTCCCTCTCTGTCTCAAAAATAAATAAACATTTAAACTGTAACTTTGCAGAGCTTCATACTGGCTATAGTAGAACACATTTTTGTGTGCGTATACTGCGACCGAAGGGATCTCCAGTCAGAGGTAATGAGGGATTCCAGGGTCCACCCAGCAACCCAGTCTGCAGAAAGTACAGAGAAAATGGGAACTGGAGCTTGGAGAAAGGGTTGGTGGGGTTCTTTTGACTCAGAGTAGAGAGTCATGGGCTCTCATCAGAAACCAGTGCTTGCAG
The DNA here is from genome assembly GCF_022079265.1 of Lynx rufus. Classification (NCBI taxonomy): domain Eukaryota; kingdom Metazoa; phylum Chordata; class Mammalia; order Carnivora; family Felidae; genus Lynx; species Lynx rufus. The sequence goes on from NW_025814896.1 coordinate 64,975,216, forward strand.
AGCAAACGCATGTGGAAATGAACATGATAAGAGTCTTAATTGTGAGTCTGGGCCTCTGAGAACCCAAGGAGAGCTGCCTGGAAGGCCTCACAGAGACTGAAGAGTGAGCTATTTGGATATCAGAAGGTTGTTCAGGATTTCAGGTTCTCTAGAGTCAAGGTTACATGGCTTGACACCAAATTTTATTTATTTATTTATTTATTTATTTATTTATTTATTTAACTTAAATTTTTAAAAATATTTATTTTTGAAAGAGAGAGAGACAGAGCACAAGTGGGGGAGGGGCAGAGAGAGAGAGGGAGGCACGGAATCTGAAGCAGGTTCCAGGCTCTGAACTGTCAGCACAGAGCCCGACATGGGGCTCGAACCCAGGAACTGTGAGATCATGGATGCCTAACCGACTGAATCACCTCGGTGCCCTGAGACCAAATTTTAAACTGCAGTCTCATACTTCCTAAGATCTTCCAAGTATGCCCAATGATGGAGACATTGAAGATAATTATAAATTAAATGCATTAATTTTGGGGTGCCTGGGTGGCTTAGTCATTGGGTGTCCGACTTCAGCTCAGGTCATGATCTCATGGTCCATGAGTTCGAGCCCCATGTCAGGCTCTGTGCTGACAGCTCAGAGCCTGAAGCCCGCTTCAGATTCTGTGTTGCCTTCTCTCTCTGCCCCTTTCCCACTTGTACTCTGTCCCTCTCTCTCTCTCTCTTTCTCTCCAACATAAATGAGCATAAATAAAAATAAATAAATAAATAAATAAATAAGTTAATTTATTAATTTCTATAGGCAAAAAATTTTAAGCAAGAAATAATGTGAGACTGGTAACATTATGGACATACTTATCATTGTGTTTGATATGCAGCTTGTGAAGCTTTTCAAACTGGCCTGGAGGAGATTCAGCTTATAGCAATTATTCAACAGTGTTTATTGAACATCGACTGCGTGGCAGGTATTGTTCTAGGAACTTGGGCTGTATCAGTGGACAAAGATAGTCAAGGGTCTTTGTCCTCGTGTTAAGGGAGATGGACCAAAATAAATAAATATTATAAATTAGTAAACATATAGTGTGTTTGAAGGTGACATGGCTATAGGAACAAAAAGAGTAAGACAAGGGAAGAGAGCCAGAAAGAATGGGGTAGGGGCAAGGCATGGCAAAAAAGAAGGTTGTCAGCCTAGACTTCAGTGAGAAAGTGAGAACTGGGCTGGCTTGTAGGAGGTGAGTCAGGTAAACATCTGGAAGAAATGTGTTCCAGGAAGAGAGAACAGCCAAGGTTGAGGCCCAGAGGTCTGCCTTGGATGAAGGACAGCAAGGAGGCCAGTGTGATTTGAGTGGGGAGCATTTGGAGAGGTGGTCACAGAAGTGGTGCTGGGGGCAGTGCTGGCCCTGGCAGGCCATACAGCTGCTGTAGAGAGCTGGCTTGTACTCGAGGGTAGTGGGAACCCTAGGAGGGTTCTGAGTAACTAGAAGGTGGGAGGTCCCATTCACGGAGACCGGGAAGGCTAAAGGTGGGGCATATTTGGGGTGCGGAGGGAGGTGATCAAGAACTTGGTTTAGACATGTTGAGTCTTAGTGTCTATGAACCTTCCAGGTAAAGAGGTTGAGCAGGCAGTAGGATATACAGGTAGGAATCCAAGGATGGTCTGGGTGGGTTGGAGTTGGCATTTTCTATACGGATGTTTAAGGCCATGGGGTGGGATGACCTCACCAAGGAAGAGAGTAGATGGAGAAAAGGAAAGAACAAGATGCCCCGAGCACTCCAACTGTTATGGGTCAGGGAGAAGAAGAAGAACCAGTCAAAGAGGCTGAGAAGGAGTGAGCAGGGAGATAGGAAGAAAACCAACAGGGGGTTGTTCTGGAAGTCAAAGAAGTGTATCTGTGAAGAAAGCTGTCGAGATGAAAGTCAAGTAACACATGTGCAGGGTTTAGCAGAGGTTGGCACATAGTAGGAACTCAGCAAATGATAGATACCTGAATTATTGTATGAGCAGTAGTATGTGAGCACTGGGGGAGAGGAGGAAAATGGAAGGCCAGGTAGAGAAATGAGCCCTTGGTTAATCAGATCGTCATTAAGAAGAATCTACACTCAATCAGAATCTGATGGCGAGGGGTTGTTGATACACAACTACCAGATTAAAACTATTCTGGGGAAAGGGCCCCAGGTTTAGTGGGGGGGACTCTTCCATTGTCTCCAACCCTCGAGCGCTCCCCACTGTGGGAGGAGGACACAATCCTGCTCATGCGTGAGGTCTCAAAATGACTTCTTGAACCTCTTTAAAATTTTTTAAAAAATATTTACTTGTGTGTATGTGTGTGTGTATGTGTGTGTGTGAGAGAGAGAGAGAGAGATTGAGAGAGAAAGAGAGAGAGACAGAGAGAGAGAGAGAACGAACATGCACATATGTGAGCGGGGGAAAAGCAGAGAGAGGAAGACAGAGAATCCAAAGCGGGCTCCATGCTGAGAGCCTGATATGGGGCTCGAGCTCATGGAACTGCAAGATCATGACCTGAGCTGAAGTCAGACACTCAACGGACTGAGCCACCCACCCAGGCTCCCCCTTGGACCCCTTTTGACCTTCATCTCTGACCTGGGGATCGGGTTCTCTGGCAAGCCTGCCCCAGAGGTGTGAACAAAACAGACCTGCACATCCTCTGATGTGACATCTCACGAGCTCCCTGCTCCTATCCACCTGTCAGCCTGTCACTAGGAGGAGACAGCCCCTGCTGGGTTCTCTAAACACTCAGCAGCTTGGGGCGTAACCCAGCCGCAGATGACCCGATTGGTGTGGACACAGAGGAGCTGCTGAAAGAATGCAGGGCTAAGGTTCTGGGGGAGGATGGAGAAGGGTCCCTGGAGTCACTGATTCCCCACCGAGGCCACTCCTGGAGTTTGGCTGGTGCGTGGTTGTATGCTGGGCCCGGGAGTGGTGGCTCACAGGGCCATTTTGAGGACCCAGACAATTCGATAAATCATCAGACGGTTTGCGGACTGTTTCATGAAGCTGTGTGCCACACTCTCTCCATATCTCCTCAGCAGCTGGCACAGGGCACACTACCTGTCCCATGTGGGATGCCCATGAACCTGGTACATAGAGTCCTTTCACTGCCACCGGACCGTTAACCCTGTAGAGCAAAAACTCCAGCCAAGACAGTGATTTCCCTTCCTGGCTCTTGTTCCGGAGTTCATCCATTTGTTATGGAATCCTGTGTCTTTACTAGAGACAATTCTCAGCGGCATCTTGACAGGTAAGAGTCAGAATTTTCAACATGCCCTGGAGGTGGTTCTGATGCAAATGTGGCCCGATTTGGACCCTCAAGGATACACACACCTTCCACCCAGGAAGTGCTGTCTGGTGCTTGTGCTGTAGGCCAGATGGGCTCCCAGGAGGGACAGGCAGAGGGCTGGGACAGAAAAATGCCAGAAAATTCCCTCTGCTCGAAAAGATTCCTTTGCCAATCCCATCTTAAATCTCACTGTGGGGTATCGTCCAAGTCTTCAGCTCTGCATTGTCCTCTCAAAATTTCCTAAAAATGTAGCTCTCTCTGTAGAGTTCATCCCTCTTTCCAAAGGTTAGAGGCTGCCAAAAGCAAAGAATGTCATCGCATGCGGCCCAGGACCATCCACCTGTGTCATGGGCTGTACCTCCATATCTGCCATATCCTGGGAGCCAAGTCCTCTCCTTCCCCCCACAGCTCTGAAGCGGTCCTTAAGAGGGTGAGGGTGACATCTCCTCCCCTGTGCCATCCTGCTGCCGCCCTCCCTCCCCCCCTGGAATTAAGGGCAAAGGCACAGGGAGCCAGACTGTCTGCCTCTGCCCGGCACCGTTGCCAGGAAGTGTTGAAACGGCTGTACTGCCCTGCCCCTTGTGCCAGGCTCCAGGATGAAAGCAAACCCCAGAATGGCAGTTTGGGATTATCCAGTGCCCTGGGCCAGATAGGCTCCCCGCGAGGATTAGTGGCTTCCTCTGAAAAAGCCACAGCCACTGCTTCAGACAAAACCTCCTCTTCTGGGGAGCTCCTGCCCCCTTTATTAACCGAGAAGTTCAGGGTACAGAGGGCTACGAGTCTGCAGAGGACAGCTTATCTCAAAACACCTCTGACAATAGGGAACTCATCACCTCCCAAGGTTCTAGACATTTCTTCCTCGTACTGATTCAGAAGCAGCCTCCCTGCTTCAGAAGCTCTGATTCAGAAGCTCTGTCCTCCTGGGTCATGGGGCAAAGCCTGCTGCTCAGTGAAGGGGTGATGGGGTGCCGGATAATCCTACTACCGAAGGCCCGGAAGAGTGTGTCCTCTCAGCCCCACCTCCATGGGACTTCTGCACCTTGCATTGTCCGCAAGATGCTTCTTTGGACACTGAAGGCCCTTTCCTAATGGGAGGGTACTTTGGGATTGTTGCCCCTTCTCCAGCTTCCTGTGCTGTCCCCAAGGGCACCTGTCAACTGCATGTTCGTCAGCCATCACTGCTGCCAGGCTGGTATCACTCCACATCCCTGGGCATGGTACTGAGCGGGGCTGCTGGCTATTTCCTCACAGCCCCTGGCATGCCAAGTGCTTATCCTGGATCTCTTGCTGGGTTACCCTCAGGCCTACTAGTATCTCTTTTCCCATCAGCACAAGGCCTGGGTCCCAGCCACCACCCCAAGGCATTGGGAGGCAGTGGACAGACACTTGTTGATGGCAAAGGGTTAGCAGGCTGTGTCTTTGGAAACAGGACCCACAGCCTTCTTCACGGAGTCTCTCTGAACCCTAACCTCCAGTGTGTGTGTGTGTGTGTGTGTGTGTGTGTGTGTGTGTGTGTTACTGTGGTAAAATATAATAAGATATGATTTACCATTTTCATCATTTTTAGACCTACAGTTCAGTGGTATTAAGCACATTCAGAGTACATCATCACCATCCATCTCCAGAACTTTCTCATGCCCCCAATGAATCTCTGTACCCATTAAATAATTAAATAAACTCCCTATTCCTCCCTCCTTCAATCCCTCAGCAACCAACATCCTACATTGTGTCTCCGTGAGTCTGGCTATTGTAGGGATCCCGTGTGAGTGGAATCAGACACTATTTGTTCTTTTGTGTCTGTCTTATTTCACTGAGCATGATGTGTTCAGGTTTCATCCATGGTGTAGCCTGTATCAGAATTTCATTCTTTTTTAAGGCTGAACAATATTCCATTGTATGCATACGCCATGTTTTGTTTATCCGGTCATCCATCGACGAACACTTGGGTCATCTCCATCTTTTGGCTGCTGTGAATAATCCTGCTATGAGCATGGGTTTGGGTCCAGAGTGTGTATTTACATGTTGCCCAAATGGCTTCTCCCTCTGCCCCCACAACACGCACTGTGTTTCTATCAAATGGAGAACTGCTCCAGGGCACCGTGGGAACTTGGGTCTCTAATGACACCATAATGTGCACTGTTTTGTATTATGTCAACCCTCTATAGGGAGTTAAAACGCCCTATTGTGTTTTTAAAGACTATCCAGTATGAGGCCAGTGCTGGAGTGGATGTGCACACTGCACGTTTTCATAGGTGGCATTTCCATGTATTTTGTTGGGTTATTGTTCTAGATTGGACTGTTAAATACTATGTTTGAGGCTGGCTGTCATTTTTTTTTTTAATTTTTAATGCTTTTATTTATTTAAAAAAAATTTTTTTAATGTTTTTAAACTTATTTTTGAGACAGAGAGAGACAGAGCATGAGCAGGGGAGAGGCAGAGAGAGAGAGGGAGACACAGAATCTGAAGCAGGTTCCAGGCTCTGAGCTGTCAGCACAGAGCCCGATGCGGGGCTCGAACCCACGGACTGTGAGATCGTGACCTGAGCTGAAGTCGGACGCTCAATCGACTGAGCCACCCAGGCGCCCCTTATTTATTTTTGAGAGAGAGAAAGAGAGTGCCATCAGGGGAGGGGTACAGAGAGAGGGAGACACAGAACCCAAAGCCGGCTCCAGGCTCCAAGCTGTCAGCACAGAGCCCCACACGGGGCTTGAACCCATGAACCACGAGATCATGATGTGAGCCAAGTCAGATGCCTAACTGATTGAGCCACCCAGGCACCCCTGGGCTGTCATTTGTACAACTGCCTTGGTGTTTCAGAACCATTATTTATTACTCCTGATATATAGAAGGAGCTGCAGGCATGTATAGAGCAATAAGACGGTATGTTTAATGTGCCTTGTTTTTAACTGCATGAATCAATAAAACTGAATAAAATGGGAAAGAAAACGTGTGGTATCCACTTTAGTAGTGGGCTTATACTTGATATTCTTTAAAACCACGGAAGGGTTTTCTTTTGACTCCTTAGAAAAGTTGACATAACACAAATGTGCCCTATCCTCTCCGCACCCCCCCCCCCCACCGCCCCCATCAGAACTTCACCAGGACCTGAGGAATCACTGGGATGCCAGCTAGAGAGCCTGGAAGTTTGTAAAGGAGAGTGTCTTAGCCCCAAGTGAGGAATCTGCAGTGAAGGATGGCAGGCATCAGCAATGGACACAGACAGATTTGGGGTGAAAAGCCTTTCTCGTACCATTCGCCTCAGCAGTCACCTATTTTAACAGACCCGGCAGCTCCACATTAGAGGAGGTGTAAGGTCACTTACTCTATTCCCTCTTCCAGTCCCAAACCCTCTTGGAGTCACCAGCCTCTCTGCTTGAACACCTAGATGACTGACAACACATCACCACGGAAGCCAGCCCGCAGCGTCCCTGGACTTGCCTCTGAAGAACTCTTCCTTCCTGAATCAAGACTCTCTCCCCATAGCACCCTCCAGGGGGCGTCCATTAGCTAACCTTGGGGCTCCTCAGGATGGGGCGGCTCCCTTTTCTCCCAGGGCGGTGCCCTTTATATATTGGAGGCCAGTATCCAGTCACCCTGAGGGTGAACATCCAGGCTTTTGAAACTTTGTTCTAGAACGCCTGTGCCCAGACCTGAACATGAGCCCCCAGCCTCACAGCAGCTACAGATTTGCCTGGTTTGCTCAGAGCTCTGCTCCTAGTCCCAAGGGCAAATACGGTGCTGAGGGAGGGTGTGGGGAGGACGAGAAAGACACCAGTGCCAGCTACTGTTGAGTCAGCTCCATCTATGTTGGACTCTTTTTTTTTTTTTTAATTAAAAAAAATTTTTTTTTTTATCTTTGAGAGACAGAGAGAGAGCACGAGCAGGGGAGGGGAGAACGAGAGGGAAACACAGAATCTGAAGCAGGCTCCAGGCTCTGCCGAGCTATCAGCACAGACCCGATGCGGGGCTTGAGCCCACGAACTGTGATATCATGACCTGAGCCGAAGCTGCTTAACAGATTGAGCCACCCAGGGGCCCCTATGCTGGACTCTTTCTGGGAATTAACCCGTTTGACCTTAGTTCCACTTCACAGATGGGGAGACTGAGGTCAGGGGAAGTCAAGGTGTTAGAACTCCTGATGAAAGTCTGGGGTGAGCACGAGCTGCTGCAATCTCACTTCTAGAATGTTCCCCCAACCGAGGGGAGGAGGCAGGGGGGAGAGAGAGGGCAGTCCTTAGGTTCTCAGGTTTGCCCAGAGAACGGGCACTCTGAGCCAGAGTGCGGGAAGCCAGAGAGAAGCTACTGGCTGTGGGGACCTGGCTCGTGTGCCCCTCAGCAGCCCTCAGCTCTGGCCTAGCTTGTCTCCGGGCTGGGTGGGGCTAGACCCCCTCAGTCTGGCCCCTCAGGGACCCTGGAACCAGCTGACCTGTTTGATGCCTGGCATTCAGCTCTGTGTTTGGCATGTCTGGGGCTTGTCCCTCTGACCTGGTGTGGGGCCAGGGGAGCTCAGAGGAAGTCAGAGGTAAGTCCTGCACACACCCTGGAAGATTCCTGCCTGGGTGTGGAGGTGGGGTGGATGTTAGCATCTTGGGCTTGGCCACTGAACCCACCAAGTCAACAGCAGAAAGGCAGAAAGAGAGGATGTTGAGGTTCCTCTCTGCTCCTCTGCCCTCGGCTTCCTTCCCACCCCCCTCACTGGTGAGTCGGGGTCCTGGCAAGGACATGTGATTCCACAGTTGAGTAAGAAGAGGGTCTGAATAAGCTGAATCGGGGTCAGACTTGCCAGGTTGGCTCCAGTGGGCAGGAGGCCTCCTCTCTCTGGCTGCCGCCCTGCCCCCCTGCCCCCCTGCCCTGCTTGTTGGCGCCTTCCACCCCGCTGGCCAGCTGAGGTGGGTGTGGGCCTACAGCCTGGGCCTGCTGGGTGCCCACCCTGGTTCCCAGGCTGAGACTCTTGTACTGCTGCTTCTGGTTCTTTCTGACTAGATGGCCTTTTTCTCACTGATGCAGCTGCTGAGGTTGAAGCCAGTTTGGGAGGAGATAGCAAAGGGGCCATTTAGCTCATGGCGGTTTTTGGCCCTGAGGCCAGTAGCTGGAGCTGCAGGGATCTCCTGAGGGGTCCCACGGGTGCTCATAGGGCACCACAGCAGGGCTTGGGCACATTGTGGAGGTGACTGGGGGCTGGGTGCACACGCCTTCTGAGCCTCAGTGTCCTCTCTGTAAGATGAGAGCAAACCTCATGGGTTTGTCATGAGGACTAAATAACAAAGCAAAACACTGAGCAAGCTCTTAGCACTTCGAAGGTGCTCAATAATTAACAATCATAATTGTTGCCTTGTTTCTCATTATCCTCTGGCACATTCTTTCCCCAGGAATGCCTTGGGGGGGCCTGGGGTTCAGGTACCTGTGGGCTGTGGCTTTCTAGCTCTGACTTCTGATTTCTGATACCTGGAGTGCATTTTTATTTTATTTTATTTTATTTTATTTTATTTTATTTTATTTTATTTTTTAATTTTATTAATTTAATTTAATTTATTTTATTTTATCTTATTTATTTAATTTTATTTATTTTGTCTTATTTATTTTATTTTATTAATTTTATTTTATCTTATTTATTTTATTTTATTTTATTTTATTTTATTTAATTAATTAATTTATTTATTTTATCTTATTAATTTAATTTAATTTTATTTTATTCTTCCTTTTATCCTTTGTTGCAAACCTGCTTCCCTCCTAAATGCCCCAGTTTGGTTAATGGAAGATCATCCCCCAAAATGTCACCCCCATCCTCCTTTCCTTCAGCCCGCCATGTGCAGCCAGGGTGCAACCCATGTCTCAGCCCAGCTGCCCCGCTCCAGGGAGAATTAGTCACTTGCTCACCTGCACCTGGAGTGTTTTTGCAGATGTCCCGGCCAGCACTTACCTCGACATGCTGTCATTTTTTGTAGAAGTCTGTCTCTCCCGTCCTCAAGGCCGAGGGGTCATGTCCTCTGTTTCTAAGGCAGGCATCAAGGATGGGTGGATGGATGAGAAGGAGGCTGCGTAAGAGCTCTGTGAATCTTGGGCATGGCAAGAACCATCCTCTTCTCAGACTTTAAGAGAACTCCCCATCCTCCCCACCTGGAGCACTCAGGAAAATGGAAATAGCCTTCTGACTACTAGATGTGTTGATCCTGAGCCCAGAAAGGATAGGAGACTTTGCCTAAGGACACAGAGCAAATAAAAAGGATTAAAGCACCTGAGTGCAGGACATCGAGATATGAATGTTCTTAAACAAAGCTTCAGTGTGTTTCTCTGGAGTCAGAAAGGGTGGGTAGTTTGAGAAGAGGGATGATGCAGAGAGGCATGGGGGTTGTACTCAAAGCCACAGTTGGGAGATTTGTCTCAACATACAACGGAGAGAGGAAGAGATAAAAAAAAAGCAAAGCAAGTCCCAGACACCTTCTGGCTAAGAAACAATCTAGGAAGATTTGAATTCTAGGGACGATTTGCTACGCGAAGTTTCACTTTTCCAGCTGACAACCTGCCATCTTATCCATTCCTCTGCCTCTAGGACACCTCCCTGTCCACCCTCCTCCTTGCCCATACAAGCACTAACATCACTCCTTTCAGATTTTTCCCTTGAAGCAGCCTCTGAATTCTCCTTGAGGATTAATTTCACCTCCTAAGAACAAAGTTTTTACCTTTGTGTGTGTGTGCTATGGGCCCCACCTCCCTTCCCTCTCCTCCCTGGGCAGCCTGAGTAACATTATCAGATGCATAAAAGAAAGTACAGAGGCCCTCAAAGGAAACCAATCATTTTGAAATACAGTTATCAAAATATTTTTGAAAGTAGTGATATAGTAATGTATGTGCTTTTCCAACTCTGGATCACATAATAAAATCTACTGTCAGGACTAATAACCATTGGAGTTTTGAAGGAGTGATGTGCACAGATGATCCTGGAAGATACCTGTTATGGATGTAATAGGATTGGAAAATGTCTGTTATCACTGCTAATACTGCTGTGGTTGATGGATGGCCTGCATTCATAACTTAAGAAAAAGCTGAATTTCAGTTGGAAGTTAGTGAAGATAAAGATGTCATTCCCCACCCCCACCCCCACCCCCCGCAAAGTCAAGTATACTTTTGAATCCTACCCGTTAATCTCTTGGCAGGGAGGGAGTCAGAGGGGGTATCTGAGGACTCCAAGTCAGAAACACTTGTTGTAGAGCAGTGTTTTTCACCTGGGAATCTATTAGAAAGGTAAATTCTCCGGGCGCCTGGGTGGCTCAGTCCGTTAAGTGGCCAACTCTTGGTTTCCGCTCAGGTCGTGATCTCATGGTTCGTGGGTTCGAGCCCGGGGTCAGGCTCTGCTTGGACACTGCAGAGTCTGCTTGGGACTCTCTCTCTCTCAAAATAAATAAAAATGAAAAAAGAAAAGAAATGTAAATTCTCACCCCCTTCCCCAGGTTTGGCGAGTCAGAAACTCTAGGGTGGGACCCAGCAATGTTTGAGCAAGCTTCCAGACGGTTCGGATGTGTGCCCAAATTTGAGAACCACTGTCTGAGAGCTAGTTGGGACACAATTCCTGAAGTAGAATGTACAACCAAGATGGCCCCTTACCCCAAAGTCCTAGAGGATGATAGATTACCTCTATTTTCTCTCTCTGCTTCCTTCAGACTAACCTTTTATTGAGGTAGACTGGTAGTATGGAGTTTAAAAACCCAAGACTCTTGTTAATGCATATTGAAGTGCTACAGACCAGCTTCTGTCACCGGTGCAGAACAAAATCCAGCTGCAGAGACAGTAGCTAAGGTTTCAGTCCTTTTTGTACATAAAAAGTAATTGCCTTCTAATTATCTCCATAAAAGTGGGAAAACTTGCCTGGCTTATTAGCACCTTTATTAGCACTAGGAAATAATTAGACACCCTTAATAGCTTTCTAATGATCCCTGGAGGAGGGAGCCATTTTCACAGCATCTCCTGGCCATTATTGGGTCATTACAGAGCCTTTTAGAGTCAGTCCACACAGAATGGGGTACGGGCAAATTCATCAGTGTCGGGATGGGCTTTGGATCTCTGTAGGCTCACTCGTGTGCCATCTCTTACCTGTCCGTGCCTCGTCCCTCAGAGGTACAGCAGCGCTCTTCCAGAAAGCTCTGGGAAGAGGCCTCTCACCATGGTGAGCTGGCAGGGGACGACGGGGGGGGGGGGGGGGGGGTCAGGGAGGGCAGCTGATCTGCAGGCAGAGCAATCTCAGGGCCCCCCATCTCTCCTCTGGCCCTATACAGACTCTCCCAGCCTCCTTTGGGAAAGACTGCTAGGCTTATCACATTCCGATTCTCCAATCCCCAAAGCACAGGCTTTGAAAAGCTGAAGGCATATTGATAAGCAGGATAATGGTTTCCCATCTGGCTGGGAGGTGGTTCCCGGCAGGTCTTGGGTCTTTAGGGCGGAGCTTAAAGATTGAGCTCTAGGGCTAAATGTTAGGGAGAAAACGACAGGAGGGAATCCCGTCTCTATTTCTCCAGCAGGTGGCGCCATAACTTTACCTTCGGAGATTCCGGCGCGCCGGGGCGGGCAGTTCTGAGTTTGCAGTCTAGGGATGTGCGTCACCACCTGGGACTCCCCTTCTCAGTATTTGAGAATACCTCCCAGGACCCGCGCTATTTCTGTTTCTTTAACTGAACATCATAAACACACTTGTCAGAAACACTTAGCGATTGGCCTTCTAGACCAGGGGCACTGAAGGAATTTGGGCAAATCATAATTATGCTGTCTATCGCCCTCAGATTCTGGGGCTTTTCCCAAACACCCCCGGCCTCCTTCTATAGAGATTTGCCATCCGTATCTAGGGCTTCTAAAATTTGCTTATATTTTCAACCTAATAAATAGATCTCTTGCCTGGCTGCCACTCACGTCGCAGAGGCTGGGGAAGCAGCAGGGAGAACCCTGCATTTAATTCTGAGCAGTCTTCGGAAAGATGAAATCCTGACCTATAAGTGACACTACTCCGTGAAGTAGGACTGCCTCCCTTTTTCTAGAATCTCAAGGTTAATTCACCTAATCCAATTGTTCACCCAGTGCAGGATTCCCTTCTGCAATGTGACGACCAGAGGGAAGCAGGGTCCTTTGCAGTTTGCAGGTGGTGTTTGCATCCATTTCAGTGCTCGGTACAGGCCCGTGAGATGCACAGTAAAGTGATTTGCCCAAGGACTCACAGCTACTTAGGGGTAGCACCTAGTCGTGTCACCTGACTTCAGCATCTTCCATGACAACATAGCCACCTCCCACCCACCGTTGGCCAACACCTGTCCAGCTCTTATCAAATACTACCTGCCATCACTCCCTCCCAAGGCAGTCTGTCCCACTGTTCCAGAGCTCTGCTTTTTGAGAAACTCTTTCCTTACTGTCTGGTTATCCTCTGCGGCATAACAACTACCCCCAAGTTTAGTGATTTAAAACAACCATATTTCGGGGCACCTGGGTGGCTCAGTCGGTTGGGTGTCCGACTTCAGCTCAGGTAATGGTCTCATAGTTTGTGGGTTTGAGCCCCACATTGGGCCCTGTGCCGACAGCTCAGAGCCTGAAGCCTCCTTCGGATTCTGTGTCTCCCTCTCTCTCTGCCTCTCCCCCTTTCATGCTCTCTCTCTCTCTCTCTCTCTCAAATAAACATTAAAAAATAAATAAAACAACCATATTTCCAAGTTCTTGTATCTGACAACTTTGTGTGTCAGGAATTCACTTGCCTGGCTGATTCTTCTGTTCAGAGGTCACACAGTGGCAGTGGCAATGAGCTGGCCGATGAGCTGATCTGGAGGGTCTGAGTTTCTCTTGGGTGTCTGGCTCCTTAGCAGGAAGGCCGGAAGGCTGGGCTGGGCCTACCAAGCAGAGCGTCTCCGTGTGCTCCAGCCCATGGCCTCAGGGCTTCTGATCTAATCTTGGAAATCACATAATGCCTTTTCTTTTTTTCTTTTTAAAAATTTATTTATTTATTTATTTATTTATTTAATATTTATTTACTTTGACAGAGAGAGACAGAGACAGAGCACAGGTGGGGGAGGGGTAGAGAGAGAGAGACACAGAATCCGAAGCAGGCTCCCGGCTCTGAGCTGTCAACACAGAGCCGGATGCGGGGCTCGAACCCATGGACTGTGAGATCATGACCCGAGTGGAAGTCGGTTGCTTAATTGACTGAGCCACTCAGACGCCCCACATAATGCCCTTTCTACCATATCTGGTTGATCAAAGTAGCCAGAGACTGGCCCGGGTTTCTAGGGGAAGGGAGATAAATTCTGTCTCTCGTTGGAAGAGGCGTAAAAAAAGTTGCCACAGTGTTTTGAAACCACCACACTTATGAAATTGACATTAGCTTCTCTAGATCTGCCTCGCACTCTGTGCTGACTAAATCTAGTCCTTCCTTCTCTACTCAAAACCCTTTTTTCAAATTTCAAGACCGCCTTCCGAAATACCTTGGATCTAGGACCCCATCCACGAAATGATCTTTGGAGGCGAGACAAGAAAGTAACTTTCGTGTTTTAATTTTATTTATAAAATTTGAAATAAAGTGTTACTAACATTTCATATATAAATTGAGGCTGGTACCCATCTTCAGGTCAAGTTCCAGGTGGAAATACGTTACCTGCTGTATTCAAGAAACTGCAAGAGAACATTGGATGTGCCCCAAAAGAATTGTCATCAACACCCTCAAGCATTTGTATTCCTTGTATAACAGAAATGTTTGAGTGCCGGGATGATCATATCTAGTTTCAAAAATTTGCCAATCCCCAAATGGCCAAGAAGCTCCAAAGGATTTGCAAACAATCTTTAGATTGCAAAACTAAACAAATAATCCAAGCAGAACAATGTACCAGAAAGCGAGGAAGGAGAATATTTCAAAACCCCTTCCTGGCGGCATCTGGACCACGTACCCCATGAAAGCAGGGCGTGCATCTTGCATGTATTTGCAAACTAGCTCTGGGTATGATGCCTGACACATCCTAGACTCTTGATTGATAGTGGGCAGCTGAATCGCACTGACCTTGACTACACCAGCTCATTGGTTAATGTCATTGAAGAGCAATTAACAATAAACCCTGTGCCTTCACCTTCAGCTCCCCAGCCCACAAGTGTAGGCTATTTGCCCCCGGGCTGCCAGCTGCTTGCCTCAGTTTACCTGTCACTGCTCTGCCCACTCATGTGCCTTAGCGAGGTCTTCCTGGACTTGTTCTCATCTTCTCAAGTCCTTCACCCTCTAGGAGAGCAGCGTGTCATCTAGAGATTTCACCATGATCCTCCAGAGCATTTATGCAAATAAGGTAAAATAGTTCATACACACACACACACACACACACACGCAAGTATGTTTATTTTTGAGAGAACACAGGTGGGGGAGGGGCAGACACAGGGGAACAGAGGATCCAAAGCGGGCTCTGAGCTGACAGGCTGACAGCAACAAGCCCAATCTGGGGCTCGAACTCAGGAACCACAAGATCATGACCTGAGCGGAAGTTGGATGCTGAACCGCCTAAGTCGCCCAGGTGAGCCATGAGGTAAGATAGTTTGGGTACTGATCCCATAGGCTGGGAAGGGGATAAAGTCCATTCTCTCTGGCTTCCAATAGCTCATTATCCTGCACAGCTATTAAGAAACACCCACAGAGTTTTTCCTCTCTATCTCTGCCTCTGGACTCTTCCTGAGAGTGCCAGCCTGACTAAAAGTGGAAACATCTCTGGTAGCTTCCTGAGTCCGGGCAAATTTATCTAGGGATCTGAGTGGCTGAGGACTTGCTCTGCACTGTTTCCATTTTAGCATATGCGCTGCCGAAGGGAAGCAAGCACAGGGAACTTGCTTCTCTCGGGGGAGGGGCGGGGGCCTGGGCTATGCTGTAACTTACCTCTGCACGGTACCCTCTGGTGGGGACAGCATGCCCTGGGGAACGAGGAGGTACAACTTCTCAGCTACGCTGAGTTCATTGCCTTAGGCAGTACTTTAAATGGAAGTGTGCAAGTTTACCATACCTTTGTGAACTAGGAATGGTCAGACTTAATACTACACGTCAGAGAAATATTGAAAGAATAAATGCAAATTACGTACATAAAAGGGCCACAGGGTAGGTTCCAGGCAGGAAGATTATACTCTGAATTTAGAAAGGTAGTTAACATTCGTTAGATACAACTGCATGTGCCAGAAAACTCAAGGGCTTTAAATAACATGGGGGCTTATTTTTCTTTTACATTAGGGCAGTGAGGAAAAGAAAGTCTAGGGCTGGAATAGCTACTCCAAAGTCATAAAATTCAGACTTCTTTTGCCTGGTTTTTCCACCAACTTTAGTATGCTGCCTCACAGTCCAAGGTGGCCGTAGCAGCTCCACCATCACGTCTATATTCCTGTCAGCAGGAAGGAGGAAGGGAAAAGGAAGGAATCCTTTTCCTTTAAGAACACTTCCAGAAATTTGCATACAACACTTCCTTTTTTTTAAAACATTTTTTTTTTTTTTTTTTTAAAACATTTTTTTTATTTTTTTTTTTTTTTATTTTTGGGACAGAGAGAGACAGAGCATGAACTGGGGAGGGGCAGAGAGAGAGGGAGACACAGAATCGGAAACAGGCTCCAGGCTCTGAGCCATCAGCCCAGAGCCTGACGCGGGGCTCGAACTCACGGACCGCGAGATCGTGACCTGGCTGAAGTCGGACGCTTAACCGACTGCGCCACCCAGGCGCCCCTGCATACAACACTTCCAATTGCATTCATTAGTCAAAGCTTAGTTACACGGTACACCTATCTGCAAGGGAGGCTGGAAAACACAAGTCTTTATTCTGGGCAGCCGTGTGCCCAGCCACGAATTTCAGCTTCTATTATTAAGAAAGATGTGGAGGGGGCACCTGGGTGGCTCAGTCAGTTGAGTGTCTGACTCTTGATTTTGGCTCAGGTCATGAACCCAAGGTCGTGGAACGGAGTCCCGCGTCGGGCTCCACACGGAGCGTGGATCCTGCTTGAGATTCTCTCTCTCTTTCTCTCTCTCTCTCTCTTCCCCTCTGCCCCCCTCCCCATCCCCACTTGTTCTTTCTCTCTCTCAAAAAAAAAAAAAGTGGGGGGGCACATGGGTAGCCCAGTCTGTTAAGTGTTCGACTTCATGATCTCACAGTTTGTGGGTGGTGTTTACTCTTCTTTGTGGGGGTCTGCGCTGACAGCTCAGAGCCTGGAGCATGCTTGAGACTGAGTCTCCTCTCTCTGCCTTCCCCCACTCATGCTCTGTCTCTCTCTCTCTCAAAAATAAATAATAAAAACATTAAAAAAAAAAAAAAGACGTGGAGACAGAATAAAGAGGGCAGCCACTAGTCCTATGTGCTGAGGTGGGATGGCAGAGTCCATTACCAGAAAGAAAATACTAGTAGCCTGTCAAGCATACAAAGTACTAACAAGTGTGAAAAATAATTCTTTCCTTATTTATTTTCCCCCTTGGATCATCTACTCAGCCTATATTGGGCTCACCTTAGGGAGGCATTAGGAGGTGTATTAGTCAGGGTTCTCCAGAGAAACAGAACCAAGGAAGGCCTTATAATGAAGAAATTTATTATGAGAAACTGACTCATGATAATGGAGGCTGAGAAGTTCCACAATCTGTTGTCTGTAAGTTGGAGACCCAGGGAAGTCAGTGGTTATAGTTCCAGCCCAAGTCTGAAGGCCAGAGAACCAGGAGAATCAATGGTGTATGTTCTGGTTCACATCTAAAGGTCTACAGCCAGAGGACTGATAGTAAGCTCCAGGATAAGTCCAGAGACCTGAGAACCAGGCTGATGGCATAAGTCCAGGCCAAAGGCAGAAGACCAGTGTCCCAGCTCATGCAATAGAGAGAGAGAGAATTCTCTGTTTATTCTCCATTTTGTTCCGTTCGGTCCCTGAACAGATTGGATGATGTCCACTCACATCGGAGAGGACAGCATGCTTTATTTGGTCTACTGACCCAAATGCCAATCACAGACACACCCAGAACTAATGTTTAATGAGGTATCGGCCCACCTCGTGGCCTGGTCGAGTAGATACATAAAATCTATCATCATGAGTCCACCCCTTGTCAACCTGCATCTCTTTCAACTGAACTTACCCCACAAATGAAAACAATAACAAGGTCATAGCTCCAAACATGATAGACCTATCGAGAGTACCATTGAAAATGCAGCAACCCCTTCCCCAGAAGAGCGATAAAGCCCTTGAGTGGTGTTTACTCTTCTTGATTTCCCATAACTTAAATACGATGATGTAAAATGAACAATCCTTAAATACTATGATATAAAGTCAATACATCTTATGTTACATAATTAGGGAATAAGAGAGGGAAAAACCCAAAGATATTTACTTAAAATATATACATATACACCCACAAATATATTCATAACAAAACGAGGAGGAAATACTCTTGATAATTATAGTCTTAATTTCTGTAACTGATCACATGGTTGTAGCTGGTATTTAATTACCTTCTTTCACCATCCGTTCTGAATTTCCTTTGCCTTCAGCCAGCACCTCAGCTGGTTGTAGCTCTTTACCTGGGGCAGTGGTTCTTGAAGGGTCTGGACCATTAGTAGTCCTGCCTTGTTTGGGTTGCTGTAGCTTTCCACTGACCTTAATCACAGGTCATGGTAATGCTAAGAGATGCCCTAGGGGATTTCCTGTTTTCCAGACACACTCAAGCTTACCTCCACTGTGGAGTACAGTCCCATTTCCTCTCGGTAGTCAGGACCAATCACCCAGCCAGCACAGTAATGTCCTTCTTGCCTGTGGATTCAGAGGCATGAGAAGCCCACAGTGGGCAGGTGGCAGTCTCAACTTCCAGTTCAATGGAATCATCGCTGTGATTCCTAGTGGGAACATTTCTCCTTCTGGAACTGAGACCTCTAGGCCAGCAGAGCATATTGTCATGGGAACAGGAAGCAAAATGTTTGCTAGTGGGTCACTAGGGATAATAGGGAGTGGTGCCACTCCCATCCCTACCTCTTGCTTCCCGGGCCTTTGAATTCTGGCTACGGGAGAAACAGTGCTGTATGTTGGACGCTAATTCAGAGCATATACAGCTTTCTGGAGAACCTTGCCCCAGCCTTGCAAGGTGTTGCCACCTAACTGGTGCTTTAAATCTTCAAAGGACCATTCCATCTTTCTATCAAGTCAGCTGCTTCAGGATGGTGGGGAATCTGATAAGATCAGTGAATTTTTTGAGCATGGGCATATTGCTACACTTCTTTTGCCATGGGGTGAGTTTCTTGGTCAGAAGCAATGCTATATGGAATACTATGATAGTAGATAAGGCATTCTACAAGTCTGTGGATGGTGGTTTTGGCAAAAGGATTTCACTGAAGGGAGACAAATCCATATCCAGAGTGAGTGTCTATTCCAGTAAGAACCCTGCCCCTTCCATGATGGAAGTGGTCCAGTGTAATCAACCATTCCCTGGGAATGGTGCCCTATCAGAGATTCAGTTTTGGTCTCTGCTGCTGGCATATTGGACACTCAGTGGTGGTGGTAGCCAGGCTTGCCTTGGTGAGTTGAAGTCCATGTTGCTGAACCCATGCATAACCTTCCTCCTCCACCCCAGCCACTTTGTTCATGAGCCCATTGGAGGGAACAGAGATGGCTGTTCCATTGGGAACAGAGATGGCTGAGAAGAGAGGCTGACTGGTATCCACAGAACAGGTCATCCTATCCACTTGATTATTCAGGTCCTCCTTGGTTGAGGTCACTCCTCCAGGGGCCTTGACATGAGACACATGATGTTTTCACCCATTCAGAAAGTCTTTCCCAGACTTCCCTGTCACCAGTTTTCCAGTTGTGTTCCTTCCAAGTCATCCCGTCTAGCCAAACCATCGACCACAGCCCGTGAATTGATATTTAATCACACGTCTGGCCATTTTTCCTTCCAAGCAAAAGGAACAACCTGGTGAACCGCTCAAAGGTCTGCCCACAAGGAGGATTCCCCTTACCTCCATCTTTCAGGGATGCTCAGAAAGGAGCTGTAGTGCCGCAGCTGTCTGCTTTCAGGTGGTGCCGGCACGTCATGCGGAACCATCTGTGAGCTAAGCTTGAGTTCTTTCTCCGTCGTCTGATTGGAGGGAACTCCCCGTGAAGCTGTAGGTGCGGGCTGGGAGAGAGCCGATACTGTGGCAGGGGTAGCGACTGTGGGCACTTGGGCTGCCTCTTCATGGAACTTACTTGCGCCTTCAGGATGTATTCGGGTCCCGTGTCATAATACCACCTCCATTTGATGATGGAGTGCTGCAGTGTATGCCCATCTTTATGGCGTGGTGGGTCAGATAACACCCAGGTCTTGACCAGCAGCTCAGATCACATGGGAACTTGATTTCACCCATGGTTATGTGTTGGGTCTCAGCTAGGGCCCAGTAGCAGGCCAAAAGCTGTTTCTTAAAAGGAGAGTAGTTATCTGCAGAGGATGACAGGGCTTCACTCCAGATGCCTGAAGGCCTGTGCTGCGCTTGTCCTAAAGGAGCTCGCCAAAGTTTCCAAACGGCATCCTCGTCTGCCCTCGACACTTTGTGCACCATTAGATCTTTTGGATCACAAACCCTGTGTCAGAGCAGCTTACACAGCAGCTTGGACCTATTGCAGAGCCCTCTTCTGTTCTGACCCCCACTCAAAACTAGCTCCTTTTCGAGACACTCAGTAAATGGGCCAGAGTCACAGACCCAAATGACGAATATGTTGCCTAAAATTCAAAGAGGCTCGATAGATGGTATGCCTCCCTCTGGTTGTAGAAGGGGCCAGATGCAATAATTTGTCCTTTACCTTAGAAGTTTTTTGTCTTCTCTCTGATATTTTACTCATTTCCTTCCCCAGTGTAATGAGCACTTCCACCTTTTAGCCCATACTTTTCCTTCAAAGCCCTAACTCTTCCTCCTCCTAACCTCTAGCTTCAAATGTCAGTCATCACACCGGAATAGAAGATGAAGGAAGACAGTCCATTGCACAACCGTCTGAAAACTTTCTCTCAACTGTGAAAAAGGAGAGATAGATAATATGCTTTTTTTCTAAATTTTTAAAAAATGTTTATTGATTTTTTAGAGAGAGAGAGAGACAGTATGAGCAGGGGAGGGACAGAAGGAGAGGGACACACAGAATCTGAAGTAGGTTCCAGGCTCTGAGCTGTCAGCACAGACCCTGACGCGGGGCTCAAACTCAGAGTGAGAGATCATGACGTGAGCCGAAGTCAGAAGCTTAACCGACTGAGCCACCCAGGCACTGGTTTTCATAGTGAGGAGCGCTGAGTGTTAACTGGTAGCACAAGGCAATGATGAAACCGAGGCCCAGAGTCTCTTTCCACCCTGGTAGGAGGGCCATGGTTTCATAACCTGGTATTCACTGCAAAGCTGAGGGTCTTTAGGTATACTTAAGGATATTGTCAGAAAGCAAAACTCACTCTGTCAGGAAACGTCTTAATTTCTCCCCCTTGCTTTGACTTTCTTTTTAAGAAGATTTTATTATTTTAGAGCAGTTTTACGTTCATAGCAAAATTGGGAAGATTGTACAGAGATTTCCTATGCATTCTCTATCCCCAGAGTTGTACTTTTGTTACAAGGATGGACCTACATTGCCACATCATAATCACAAAAGTCCACGGTTTCCTTTAGGGTACACACTTGACATTGTACATTATATGGTCTTGGACAAGTTTATAAAGATATGTATCCATTGTTATGCATCCCCCTACTTATTCACCCACTGAAGAGCATCTTGGTTGCTTCCAGGTTTAGGAATAACTTATTCTGACAATTATGAACAAAGCTGTTATAAACATCTGTCTGCAGGTTTTTGTGTGGACCTAAGTTTTCAATTCCTCTGGGCACAGTTTTGAGGAAATGTTTTGCTGGATATAGAATCATGGTTGACAGTTTTTTCTTTCAGTCCTTTGAATATGTCATCATACCATCTTCTGGCTCATGGGCTCTGTTCATTTTTCTTCATTCTTCTTTCTCTTCCTTAGACTGGATAACTCCAATTAACCTACCTTCAAGTTGGCTGATGCTTTCTTCTGCCAGCTCAAAAGGAATGTTGAGTCCCGATGGTGATTTTTACACTTCAGTTTTTGTCATTTTCAACTTTAGAATTTCAATCTGGTTACTTTATATGCTTCCAATTTCTTTATTGATACTCTCTGTCTGGTGAGATGTTGTTCTCATGCTTTTCTTTAGTTCTTTTTTTTTTAAATAAATGTATTTATTTAATTTATTATTTTTTTAAGTCCAATGTGGTGCTTGAACTCACCACCCCAAGATCAAGAGTTGTGTGCTCTACTGACTGAGCCAGACAGGCGCCCCTCTTTAGTTCTTTACAGATGGCTTCCTTTACCACCTTGATCATATTTAAAATAGGTGATTTAGAGTCTTCTAGTAAAATCAATGTCTAGGATTTCAGGGGCAGGTTGTATTAATTGCCTATTTTTTTCTGTGTCCAGACTACCATTTCTTGCTTCTTTGTGTACCTTGTAATTTTTTCTTTTTATATTTTTTTATTGTGGTATGATATACATAAAATTTATAATTTTAATCATTTTGAAGTGAACAGTTCAGGGGCATTAAGTACATTGACAATGTTATGTAACTATTGCCACTGTCCATTACCAGGTTTTCTCATCCTCCCAAACAGAAACTCTGTACCCTCATTATGATTAAATGATAACTCCTCATATCCCTTTTCTTCAGTCTAGTAGAAAGCGACCTCCATTCTACCTCCTGTCGCTTATAAATTTGCCTATTCTAGATACTTCACAGAAGTGAAATCATGCAGTATTTGTCCTTTTGTTTCACTTAATATAATGTCTTCAAGGTTCATCCATGCTGTGGCATATATAAGAATTTCATTCCTCTTTATAGGCTTTTTAAATGAATACTCCATTGTATGCATAAACCACATTTTGTTTATCTTTTCATCTGTTGATGGACACTTGGGTTGTTCCACCTTTTGTCTATTGTGAGTAATGCTGCTGTGAACATTGGTGTGAAAGTATCTGTTTGAGTTCCTACTTTAAATTCCTTTGGGTATATATTTAGGAGTGGAATTGCTGTATCACATGGTAATTCTATACTTAATTTTTTGAGGAACCGTCAAACTGTTTTCCACAGCTGCTGCATCATTATACTCAAATGCACTCATTTCCTCATTTTGCACTTTATTTATTTTTTATTAAAATTTCTTTAAATGTTTATTAATTTTTGAGAGAGAGGGACAGAGTGTGAGCTGGGGAGGGGCAGAGAGACACAGAATCCGAAGCAGGCTCCAGGCTCTGAGCTGTCAGCACAGAGCCAGATGCAGGGCCCAAACTCTCCAACCTTGTGAGATCATGACCTGAGTGGAAGTCAGCCCCTTAACCGACTGAGCCACCCAGGCGCCCTGGACAGGGATTGTTCTAAAAACCTGGAATAGACAAAGAAAAATCTCCTAGTCTTGGGGCACCTGGCTGCCTTAGTTGGTAGAGCATGCAACTGTTGGTCTTGGGGTCATGAGTTTGAGCCCCACGTTGGGTGTGGAGATTACTTTAAAAAAAAGTCTCCCAGTCTTTATGGAGAGATTCAGTGTGCATGTTGGCTTTGGCCTGGGGCTTCAACACTCAGTCAGGAATTTTACAACTCTGCCTTAGCCTTCACCTCCTGCTTGTGCAGTCTCAGGACAGCCAGAGGCAAAAGTGTAGGGCCTTTTGTGCACATAGCTCTCAGCATGGGTGTGTCCTTCTAGAATCCCAGGAATATGTTGGAGTTTCTCAAAGCTGTTTTCCCCAAAATACCTTACTCCCCAGCCTTTCTTATAAGCTTTTGGAGTGATCTATTCTTTGCCCGACTGTTATCCATTGCCTCGGGCAGCAGAAATGGAAACATTTGCCTATAAATGTTTTTGAAAAAGGTTCCTTGGTTGGTGGCTGTAGCAGAAGGTGAGTTCCAGTTAGGCAGTCAAGATGAAGGCAAATGTTTGAGTAGATTTTCCAGGGAGCCACCATACAGATGAACTAAGATCAGTTTGTAACTGGGGTCCATTCTGCCCCTTCTCGGCACTGGGAATGCAGACTGTTCTTTTTAAGGCTCCTGATGAGCTGAGGAGTGAGGAATGGAAGGGTAAGGAAAATGCCACAAACACTGATGTTCTTACTAAGATTCAGCCGTATTCTCAGATGAGGTCTCCCTGGGTTGCTTCAAGCTTCTGGTTAGTCTCCAGAGTTCTAAAACAAAATTGCTGCGGACAGTTTCTGCCAATTTTTAATGTTGTTGCTTTTATGGAGGGGGTGGGCTTTTGGAGCTCCTGGCTCTGCCATTTTCTCTGGAGACTTTTTTTTTTTCCCTCCTAAAGGTCCCTTTGAAAATCCCAGCACAGCAGCTCATAAGACAGTAGGTTCAATTAATTGTCCTCTAACCCCGTGTTTAGTGGAATAGTGTGAACGCTGTCAAAGATCAATTGCCTCCTAAAGGAATAATGCTCTTACCCATGCCTTCCTTCCCAATGTCTTGCTTCCAAAGATTTTAAGCTGTTGTTCACACTGATTAGATTTCCTCTGTCACGTCTGTAGAATGAGAGGCTATAAAGAGTCCTCTCTCCCTTTATTGTCAGGGGAACTGACGTTCAGGGAGTCTTGCTGACTTGTTCAAGATTGCACAGGAATGCAAGGATAGAGGTAAAACGCCAGATCTCCTGTGTCCCCACCTAGTGTCCCCTCCATGGGATAAAACTAGCGGTATGTGTGCAGGTCGCTCTGTGTGGGTGAAGCCAGATCTCATTTTGGTTAAGTGTTGGCGTCAGTTGATCTGTCCGTACTCTCCCTTTCTCTGCCCATTGCTCCATTCCCACACCTCATGAGGAAAGTGTTTCTTAGGGCTCGTGAATAGGCTGTTGCTCTCCCTGGCTTCCAGGGAGTAAACATTTTCCCCCAAAACATTGGTTCCAGAAAAGTCCACTCTTTTAGAGTTCTCTGCTGCCTGCTCTGATACGTCCCAGAGAAACACATAGGTTGGATTTGAAGAGGAGATCCTTTCACTTCACACCTGGGAACACAGATCCAGGCCTCTGTCTACATTGGAGATGCCCTGTCTAGCACGCACTTCACATTTATCTGGTTTATTAATTAGGCTGTTGTGTTCCAGGAGCACCTAGAGTACAGGAGGAATGGTGCTAATCAGGGTTGGTGATGCTCTAGAACTGAGTTAGACTAACATGCTGTAACAAATAGATACCGTGTTGGCTCAAACACACACACACACACACACACACACACACTTATTTATCTCTTATTTAATCCAAGGCATTTGCTCCAAATTAGGGCACATGTATGTGTGTGTGTGTGTGTGTGTCTACTCCACGTAGCTACTTAGGGACCAAGGCTAGTGGTAATTGCCATCTTCGGTACATGACTTTCAAGGTGACTCTAGGTATTGTCATTCTAGTGTGTGGAAAGAGGAACGGGGAAGAACATGTGGGAGATTTTACAAGCCAGCCAGCCCTACAAGTGGCCCATATCATATCTATTTACATCCTTTTGGGGAGAACCTGGTCACAAGGCCAAACCTAACAAAAAAGGCTGAGAAAGGTCATGTAGTTGGTCAGTCATATGTCCGGCTGTAGTTCTGTTATTAGTGAAGATAGGTAAAAACACTATTAATATCCCTACATGTAACACTCAGCAGATAAGGGTACTCAGGAAATATTTACTGAATTGGGATAGATGAATGAGTGAATGGATAAATAAATGAAGGAAGGAGTGAAGTAATTCTTTTACTACATGGTTAGAGATATGTTTTTGCAGCCCCCAGTATCCTATTAGTAGTGGAAGAGGTTAGAGATGTCCCAGTGTTTTTCCACACTCCCAGAAAGCATCTCGATATGAATGCATGGGGAAATAATTTTAAATGGCCCATTATAAGAACACCTAGATGGCTTAGTCGGTTACATATCAGACCCTCAATTTTGGCTCAGGTCATGATCTCACAGTTTGTGAGATCAAGCCCCATGTTGAGATCTGCTCTGACAGGGTGGAGCCTACTTGGGAGTCTCTCTTTGCCTCTTTCCCACATGAGCTGTCTCTCTCTCTCTCTCTCTCTCTCTCAAAATAAATAAACGTTGAAAAAATAAATGGCCCATTGTAAGTAAATTCAGTCAATAGAATTCAGAAACCACATTATATATTTGTGGGGAGAGGGGATGGAGATAACGGTTATTGGTGTGAGTTTTAACTTTAAAATGAATTAGTCACAGGGCGCCTATGGCTCAGTCGGTTGAGCATCCGATTTTGGCTCAGGTCATGATCTCACAGCTCATAGGTTCAGGCGCCACGTCCAGCTCTGTGCTTGCAGCTCAGAGCCTGGAGCCTGCTTTGGATTCTGTATCTCCCTCTCTCTCTGCCCCTTCCCTGCTTGCACTCTGTCTCTCTCAAAAATAAATAAACAATAAAAAAATTAAAATGAATTAGCTACGAGTTTTTGATAACAAATTTTTTTAGTTTTTTTTTTAACAACTTTTTTGCTCATACTTTGCTGTGTTTTTTGTTTTGTTTTGTTTTGTTTTGTTTTGTTTTGCTTGTTACTGCTTTTATAGAAACACAGAACCTCAGTAAGGGACCTTGGAGATTACCATGTCCAATCCCCTGTGAGTTCAGATGCGGTGTCCCTTAATATCCATTCTCTCATTCTTCCTCAGCAATAGAATCGCCACATTTTTGTTGCACATGGTTGTTCCGAATAGAATCTACATTTCATATCTTTCCTGGCAGTGCAGTGTGATCATGTAACTAGGTTATGGCCAAATTGATGCCGTATAGCACTTCTAGCAATCTTTCTTAAGAGACAGTGGGCATATGGCTTGTACCGTCTTCTTCATTCCTTCCTTTATACTGCTGCCATCTTGGGCATGAATTTGGGGTCACGCACGGTGAAGCAACAAAGTAGGAGGGGTTTGACTTGCACCAGTCCTAGATTGCCCAGCTGGATGTTGATGTGTGAGAGAAATAATCTTCCATTATGCTTAAGCCACTTATATTTGCTTTTTTAAATCACGTCCAACCGAACCTTACCCTAATTAATTCACTGTGCAACAGATGAGGAAACCAAGTCCCAGAGAAGTGAACTGACCTGTGGTCTATAATGTGGGAATGGTATCTTCATGGCATCCACCTGTTTTCTTTACTACAGAAGAGCCGAGGGACATCTGGGTGGCTCAGTCAGTCAAGCGTCCAACTTCGACTTATGTCATAATCTCACAGTTCACGGGTTCGAGCCCCACATCCGGCTGTGTGCTGACAGCTCAGAGCCTAAAGCCTGCTTCAGATTGTGTGTTTCCATCTCTCTCTCTGCCCGTCCCCAGCTGGTGCTCTGTCTCTCTTTCTCTCTCAAAAAAAACCAAAAAACAAAAAAAACAAAAAAAAAAACATTAAAACAACTTTAAAAAAAGAAAAGCTGAGATAAGCAAGACAAAAAAAAAAAAAACCCATAATAGTAAATACAACAACAATAATATGTACAGGTTCTTAGAAAAAGAAAGATTCACAGAACACAGATTTCTCTGTTCTAAAATCACTGAGGATTGACTAACTCTTCATACAGACTCAGTAAATCTTTTTCCTCGGATTTCTTTCTGGTCACACAGGTAGCTCCATTCCCCGGTTTGTCGTGCAGTTGGGTTGGTCG
This sequence comes from Lynx rufus, assembly GCF_022079265.1. Taxonomy (NCBI): domain Eukaryota; kingdom Metazoa; phylum Chordata; class Mammalia; order Carnivora; family Felidae; genus Lynx; species Lynx rufus. Next base: position 65,002,152 of record NW_025814896.1, read on the forward strand.
CGTTGTTCCAGCCAATGGAATATGAGTGGAAGTGATGCCCGCACTCCAAACCTGACCCCAGCCCCCACCCCCCGTGCCTCTCCTCCGTGCTCCTAACCCCTCCAGCAACAGAATGCAAAGGACTGTGAGGTTCTAGGTGAGGGTGGAGCCAGCTGATGAGGAAGCTTGGGTGTGTGAATCACCTCGCGGGAAGCCACCTGCTGTCCAGAAACACCCCATCGGACTGTTATGTGGGTGAGAAACAAGTTCATGTTTTGAAATGTATTAGTTACACACACACATAATACAGTCTCTTGTCCTGCTGTTTGTCTCAGATCTATCTGGGGGCACAGCTACCCGTGTTCAGTAGATTTTGGGCGTCAGGCAGACTTTTGTTGACACAGCTATCAGGTATGGTGGGATTTTCGGTCTTTTCTGGTCTCAAGTCTGGTGCCCAACACATCCCAGCTGCTTCCGGGTGATGTGGCACTACCTGTGTGTGTCTCCTTGTGCCCTCCTGGTTCCTGCTCATTAGGGACAGAGGCACTGCCGGCTGCCCTGCGTAACCCCTGAGACTATGCTCTGGCTCCAGCCATTCTGGACTTTCGTCCTTTCCCTGAAGTCTTGTCCTTTTTTGTTTTTTGTTTATTTATTTATTTTGAGAGAAAGAGCGAGAGCACATGAGTGGGGGAGGGACAGAGAGAGAGGAAGAGAGAGATTCACAAGCAGGCTCCTTGCTGTCACCACAGAGCCCAACCCCAGGCTGGAGCCCACAAACCGTGAAATCATGATCTGACTTGAAAGCAAGAGTCCCACACTTAGCCGACTGAGCCACAGTCTTGTGTCTGTACGTCTTGTCTTTACGTATGTTTTGTCTCTAACCCCCCTCCTCATTTCTTCCTATGTAACATTATCTGGCAACTCATTTGCTGGGAGCCTTAACTGAAAGGTCCTGAGCCCAACGAGAAAGCAAAGCTCTAGTTCTCAGCGCTGCCCACTTTCTCAGTCTCCTCATGTATGTAAGCGTCTTTTCCGCAGAGGCCTGTTTCAGGTATTCCTTTTAGTGATTGCAGATATAGGTTGTTCTGATTTTGAAGAACTCTTGCTTGAAGTCTGTAGCAGCATGTAGATCTCCATGATCCAGGATGGCTGATATCTCTCTGCATCCTTCCCCCAACCCCCGGGGAATAATCTTTCCTCTTTGAGCTGGTTGGGCACCTGCTATTTCCCCCAAACTAGACAGGTCACCTCAACAATGGAGTGTAGAGGAAAGAGCCTCTACCAACCCTGGGACGCCAGGAAAGCCACACAGAACACCTTCCTTAGTTTTGCGTCCTCATCTGTCTAATGGGAATAAGAATTACTTTTCCGCCTACCCTATGTAATTGTGCATATTAAACGGTAGGCAGTTGGTGAAACCACTAACGCCCTGCAGAGTACCGCATACATGCTAGGAATCCTAGACTATTTCCCTTTTAGAAACCACTCAGGGTCACCTTTTCTAATCCCCTCAGCCCCCTACCCCACCCTACTGCGCTCTTCCGTCTGGAGGAAAAGGGAGAAGTGACTCCCACTTCCGGGTTGGCCTCCTTTGTTAGGCTACGCCCCAGGCTCTCCGCGCTGGCTCACTTCCCTGGGCTTGGACCCATGAACTCCCCTCTTCAGGTGTCTCTGGGTGGCTTTCCAGGGCCTCACAACAATAGGGTATTTCATATGCCCTATCTTGAAACTGACAGAATCACCTAGCTCAGGTGGAATCAACATCTTTGCGGACGCAGAAGGGGATGGGGGCTTCCGTGGGCCTAATTTGGGGGCAGGTCGGGATGGGCGTGGTAAGTTCCGCTCTTTGGCTTCTCCATCCCAGAGCAGGGTCTGGGTTCTCCGTCCATTTCCGACCGCTTCCCATCCCTGCGGTAAATCCATGTTAATGAAATGACGCCTTAATACGCATCCCGGCCCCCCTCCAGGGAGAGCTCTGTCCGCAGCGCGGAACCAGTGGGGGATAGGGAAAGAGGAGGGCGTCCCACCCAAGACCCCTGTCTCAGCCCTCAGGGTCCCCCAGAGGGCTTCATCTTCCCAAGCAGAGACGAGGCAGAGACGAGGCCAAAGTCTTGAGAGGACGAAGAGGGAAGTAGCAGCAGGCTGATCCTAGCGTCCAAGGTTCTATTTTTACTCTGGAGTAACCTGCACCACTCCCTCGGTGGTATGCAGTGCGCCCTGCCTACGTAGTAGAGGGCAAGCGAGGAAACTTGAGTACACGCGAATTTTTGCGGGGATGAACTCTCTCACCCGAGTGAAGCGGCGCGCTCCGCGGCGGGGTCCGGAACCGGTCCTTGTCGGAGATTTTCGCCGCGCCCTGGCACTGCCCGGATCCCCGCGGGAGTCATTTGAGCCCGCCTCGGCCGCCCCGGCCCCGCGCTCGCCTGCAGCCTCTGCCCTGGGAAGACCGTGAGCTGCAGACTCGCGGAGAGCAGGCTCAGATGCCCAGCCCCGCCGCTGTAACGTGCGCGACTCTGGGCAAGTTCCCGAACACGGCGTCTCAGTTTCATCCACCAATTATAATAGCTTCTTTGTGTGGCCGTTGTGAGAATTAAACAGATACCTGGTGTGTAAAGTGCCTGACGCGTAGTAAGCGTTCAAGAGACGGCAATAATGACCTGCGACTCTGGAGACCACCGAGTCACCGTAGACCTGCGTCTCCACGGCCCAGGGCAAGTTACCTAGGTAGTTCTGCCGGCGATGATCTTTCGAGCTAGGGAGAGCGCCTGACCGGAGAGCGACATAGGCCCTTGGGAAAGCCCCGAAGGAAGGGATGGAGGGCCGGCAGATCTGCAAGGATCGCCCCGCTGCTGCTCTTGCCTTCCTGTCTGATCTGTCACTCTCTCTATAGGACCTCAGGCGGCTCTGGTCTGACTCCCAGGCCATAGAAGCCCGGATGTGAACCGGTCGGGCCTGGGTGCCCTGGACGGGCAGAGGTGGAGCCCCTGCACCAGGATGGCTACTGAGGAAGGCACAGTTGCGGATGGTTTTGTCGCCCGCGGCGTGTCCCAAAGGTCCAGGCTCCCAGGCCTCTGCCTTCTGCCTGACCGGCGGCTGAAAGGGCCAGAGGAACAGGGCTGTCCAGCCTCGCAGTCCGCGGCTGCCCTGCCCTCAGGCCCCTGAGCAGAGCGAAGGCTACTGGCCCGGAAAGCCGGCCCCGCAGGGCCTGGCACCCAGCGCTCCGGTGGGACTGAGGAAGCCTGGGGGCAGAAGGAGCGGCGGGATTCCTCCCTGCAGGCCGCCAGAGCCCCTCGGGTGCACACTGCTCAGCTAGTGCGGAGGCTGTAGGCTCTCCGGGTGGGCTGGGCTGCTGGTAGTTGTGCACTCATCCTTGGCAAGAGCCAGGGCTACTAGCACCCTAAAGAAGGGCTCCGCTCCGTGTCTGCCCTTGTGCCAGCCTGTTGGGTTTGTGGGTCCTCCAAGAAAGGGAGACTTTGGGGCAGTTAGGGACGCCTGTCGAGCCTGGCGAGGGTGGCTTTCTTCAGGCACATCCACAGCGTGTTTCTTAGACTCTCTCCACAGCTGAGCGGCCAGGTGCAGGCATCTGCCGGGTGGGGGAGCAGCCCTGAGGCTGAGATTGTGGGGAAACTGTAAAACCCACCCCATTGTAGGACAATCTGACCCTCTGCCCTCCGATTCTACCCCGCAACCCGGAAGAAGCCATTCCTGAGTTCCAGTCACACGGGCTCACGGAGTTTCGAAAAGAGACTCCTGCCAGGCAGAGCTCAAGACCTTGACCCTGACACCAGGATTGGAGATCTTTCTTGGGCCCAGGCTCCGCTGCCCTGGCAGCAGCGACACTGAGATCCTCCTTCCTTCCCGGCCCACCCCGCCACGGTCAGCATTGGCTTCAGGAATCAGGACTAACCTGTGCCCGCCCTGTTGGGTTCTGGCATCGCGAGAGGAGAGGCTGGTCCTTCTCCAGCCCCGGGCACCTTCTCTTGCAAGCGGGGAACGCCAAGGCATAGCCTGAATTTGCTGGCTCCCGGGAGAGCTCTGGGCACGCACTGGTTCACCCGCCCACCTATGTACATGACAACAGCCACTCTCCCAGGACACACAGTCTGCACCCCATCTATGAGTTTTTTTCACCCTATCGTGCCTACACACTCTCTCGGAACTTCTCACATTTCCCCCTTACATCCTCACACCCTTTCCAGATGCCCTAGGCAGCTTTGAGTGCAGAGGGTACCCAAGCTGGAATGTTGGGATGGGCAACACGAAAAAAAGAGGGGACTCCGTCAAGAGCCCAGGCCCTCCTCCATCCTTCTCCACTTGCCCCTCAACACAAAAACATCCACACATCTCCTGGAACCCCAATGGTACCCCGGCCAGAGGTGGGGATCTGTGGAGTGGTGGAGGCCAAATTCCTTGCGTCCTGACTCCCGCGGCCCCACTTGGCTGGTCCCTGCTTTCTCAGGCGCCAAAATGGTGTTTCCTACGAAAACTAGAGGACTACGGAAAACCCAAGACTAGAGAGCCCCATGTTCCCTCCTCAGATCTCCCTGGCTCTGTTTAACGTTTTCTTGTGTCGCACACCATCAAGACATGCTTTGGGGGTGGGAACAACGGGGTGGGGGCAAGGCCCCAGTCCGAGTCAGGGTGTGGGCTGCTGAGCTCGGGGTGAGAGGAGGAGACTACCCTGGATGCATAGCAAGCCCCCTGCTCCTCCCCCCTCCCCTCTGTGCTCGACCTTTGTGTCCCCAAGCAGGTGAGTCCGCCAGGTGCCCACAAGGGCTGGATTCTACCTTCATTCGTTTTCACCTTTGAGGCTTGAATGGGTATGGAAACTCGCTGGGAACAAAGACAAGGCAAACATGGTCAGGGGAACAGAAAGGGAGGGAGATTCCCCCTCCCAGTGCGCTGTGTCCTTTAGGGTCGCTTGAGCAAAACTCTTGGCTTCCGGCTGCCTCGGGGGAAGGGGTGACAAGCCATTAGGAACCGTGTTTGGTGGACGCCTAACAGAGAAGCGGTTATATTCATCTGGCATTATCTGCGCAAAAGTTATATGTCCAGTGTGCACTCCGGTGGGGGCCGCAGCCTCTCACTGGGTCTAGTGGAGTGTGGAATGGACAACTGGCTTGTTAGAGGTTTTATGCAGTGGGTGAGTAGCTGCTCCGGTTTATTTTCAGAACTTCTGCATAGTTTCCCGTTTAAGTAAATATTTTCGGGGTTAGCTTTCCAAGGGGGAGGGAAAGAGGGAAGTTATAACGGGGCTATGCTGGAATAAAGCTCCAGGACAGGCATGCTGCCTCCTACCGGCCAGGGAGAGCTCCCGGCAAACCCCAGGGATCCCACTTGGGGCTGGAGAGAAGGTGCGGCAGGTGGGATCCCTGACCCTCTGCCCCCTCTGGCCAAGATCATCGCTTTCGCTGGGAGACAGCCACTGAGACCTTCAAAGCAAGCTGTGCTGCAAGGCGGTTCCCCAGGCCCAGTGGACGAGGACTGGCTGCTGGCAGGGGCACCAGTTGTGAGTGTGGGTTTGCGTGCTACTGGGGAGAAACACCGTGTATATTTGCATTTGTGTGTGTGAGTTCATGTAAGCGGGAGAGACTCTTTTGTGTACGTGTCTCACATGCCCGGGGCAGGAGAGTGTTCCGGTTTTGCCCAAGCACACGTGTTTGTGTGGATGGAGAGTGTGTGTGTTTGCTTCTCTGTGTGTGTGAACACATGTATGACAGGGTCAGTGTGTTTCCCAGTGTGGCAACTGTTTGAAAGGGTGTGTGTTTCTGGTGCCATCCACGGCGCCTGGCACATAACAGGCTTTCAATCCGAGTGACTCGAACAATGAGTGTGTATGTTGGTGTCCTTGTGAAAGTTTGTATAAAGCCTGTTTTCCTGGGAGTGTAAGTCTGGAAAATAGGAGGCAGGTAGGGGTGATGTGGCCTCCAGGGGCTACGGTGTTTTCTCCCTTCCCAGAAGTAAGAGGGGGGTGGGTGGCTGGTGGGTCAGCTCTGCTGGCTCAAGGTGGCTTCTTAGGTCGCTTGAACGGCTCTGGTCCCCAAGGCCATAGCTGCCTCTACACTCCACCAGTCAGCGAAGGTCAGGCCGCTGGGGCCCTTATAGGCACAGATCAGGGCCAGAGGGGACCTGAGTTGTCCCCTAGAGCAGAGCCTCCAGGAGAGGCTGAAGGATCTGCCAGGGCTGGAGTTCCTCTTGGGGTTCGGGGCTGGGCCCTGAAAAGCAGTCTTGGCCTGCTGGAGATTCCTTTGACCTCCAGGCCCGCACAGGGCAAAGGCCAAGGTGTAGCCTCCGCACGCACCCAGTGAGCCTGCCCAGATGTCCGCGTCTGCGCGAGTCTCGGCTGGGAAGGAATCCTCCGTACTTAGAAAATCCGCGAGAAAGGGTCCTTGAGCGCTCATTTCATCAGAAAGGAAAGTCCCCAGAGAGGTCGCCACACTCTAGGATCTCGTCGTCGGAAGAGCGCCTTATTCCCTGTTTCCCTTGGGGTCGGGGTGGCGGGGTCTGGTAGCGGAGGAGGAACGTGTTCGGTAATCACAGCCGCCCCGACTTGAGACGGAAAAGCCACAACTGCCTCCTGGAGGAGTCCCGCACGCTTCGGATCTGCCTGGATAGGCTTAGACGGGTCGCTTAATTTGGGGGGAGAGGTGGGACTGGATCCCCAAGAAGGGAGAGGGTGCTGCAGGTTAATTTACCGCTACCGAGGCACGTACTAACTGTGCACGGCGCAGAGGCGCCCCCTCGGTCTCACCGGCCAAGCCCTGGCGCCCCCTTGCTCCGATGTAGAACATGCGCCCGCGGGCCGGCCTCCCCGAGTCTCCTCGGGCCTCCCTTCTCCCCTATCCTTTCATCGCCTTTTCCAAACGACAGATTTCTAAGCGTGGAGACCTTTGCTCCACGTCCACACGCACGACGTGGGCTTTGCGGCTGGCTCAGCGGCTGCCCTTGGGGCCAGGGAATCTGCCCAGGGTGTCCCACCAGGTTCTGGGGACTGTGACTACCACTAAGGAAGGAAACCTCCGTGGCCTGATTTGTTCCCCAGCGTTGGCGTCTCCAAACACACCAACAACGCGCTGTTCGGCAAACAGCTTCTCTTTTCTTACTCCCATCCCCAAAATGAAGAAAAAGGAGGGTGAGGGCCCTGCTCCGGTGGCGGAAGGAGAAGAGACCCCAAGAGGAGCAGGCCACCCCCTCCCCGCTTTTACAGGGAGCCTTCCGGACAAGAGGAGGGACAGTGAGCTTTGGGGGCGGGGGACGCGGGTTTCGAGTTTTCAGTCCCTTCACCTGAGGGCTGATACACATCGTGTATGTGGGAAGGCGGCTCCCGGTTCCTGGGGCTCATGGGACACCGCTGCCCAGAGCGGTCCCCCCAGGGTGTTGAGTCCCTGTAGGGAAATCAGACACTGCTGCACTCCCGGCTCGTGGGCCTCATGGTATAGATCCATATATATATTTATGATTTCTAATTTTATTATAAAATAAAAGCAGAAATATTTCCCGAAGAACATTCACATGAGGGCGTAACAGGGAGATGGCAAGTCCGCGGCTCGGGAGGCGCACTCTGCCGGGGGCACTGTGGCCACAATCCGGGAGGAAGAGGGGAGAGGGTGGCGGGCCTCATGGGGAGGGGGAGAGAGAAGGAGAGAGAGAGAGAGAGAGAGAGAGGCAAGCGGCAAGGGCGCGTGCAGAGGCCTCCGCGCCGTGGTCCTTTCTCTTTCACTTAAGTTACTAGGCGCACAGCGGACACCTGCGACACGCCGAACCCCGCGGAGGGCCTCCGGAGAAGGCCGGGTTCCTCTGCTCTTCCCCCTCCTACTTCCAGGCCAGGGCAGTGGGGGAGGAGGGCGCAAACAGTCGTCCAGGCAGGAGGAGAGAGGCTGAGGGATACGGACCCAGGGGCCAGGAGTGCGAGAGGCTGGCGAGAGGAGAACCGGAAAAACGGAGAAAAAGAGAAACGGAAACTTAGCGAGAATTGACAAGCCAGAAATATAGAGAGAGGGGCAGGGAAAGGGGGAAAGGACCAGAGAGAGGGAAGGAAAAGGACCTGGAAATAAGAGCAAGGAAGGGAAGGGAAGGAAAGAGCAAGGAAGCAGTGAGAAGGTAGGGAGAGAGTGTGAGCATGGTGTATAATTTATTCCCTTCCCTGGTTCAAGGCCGGGTCCCAGGCCTCCAAACGACCTCCGAAGCAACTTGTTGAAAATAAATCCCGGACAAAGGCCAAACCAAAGAGCCATCCACCCTGCCTGGGCCGGCGGTTCTGCCCGCTCAGCGCGCGGGTCTTTCAGTACCCGGTGGGGCCCGCCGGCCGCAGGGCGCCCTCTGACACCGTCTCTCAGGTCTCCGGCGCCAAGCCGGCAAGGCGAGCACGTCGAGGCAGGCGGGGCTCTAGGACCCCAGGTCCACGAGGTTGGCCGACATGGGGTTGAGGATGGAGTCCTGCAGGCCATGGTGGTGCTGCAGCGGGTCCGCGCCGCCTCCGCCCGGCACGGGCACCGGCACCGCGCTGGGGCCCGGAGGGTGGCCCAGGCTGTGCAGGGACGGCAGCCCGGGGGGCGGCGGCGGGCTGAGCAGCAGCGCGGGGCTGGACGACGAGTGGTCTGGCGTCCCCGACGGCGTTTTCTCGTCCTCCGAGCTGCCTAGCACCGACTTGCCGCTGCCGTTCAGCGTCGCAGCCAGCGGGTTGTGGCTGTTGGAGTTGGCGTTCTCGCTGTTCTCCCTGCAAGTGCAGGAGCAAAGCAGCCAGGTCAGGGGGGAAACCGAGGCCGCTCTGCGCCGCGTCACCCGGAGCCAGGGCTGCCAGGCGCTGCCCGCGGGTGTTTTCGGTTTCTATCATTTTCCCCGCCTGGCCTGGGGCTTTCGTTCTTTCGGCCAGTTCTCTTAATCTCTCAAAACCCGATTTCTCTCTAGTCCTTTCTTCTATCGTCTCTATCTCCCCACCTCTCCTGTTCTTAACCTCTTGAATATCTTCTCTGTTCTCTGTAGGTTCTGCCCACCCACCCCCCCATCACTGAGTTGCTAACAATTTTTTTCCCCCAGAGGAGAGGGGTCCCGGGAGCAGAGCTCAGGGGGGTTGGGGGAGAGGGGAACAAGGGGATGCCCGGATTTTCAGAGTCTTGGCTCCTGGAGCCAAGGTTTGCTGGGTAGAAGGGGGGCCAGGAGAATGAGGGACCCGAGATCCTAGGCTGAGGGCCCCCATTTGAAGTTAGGAATCTCACAGGCCTTCACCTCCCATTGCTTTTCTCTGCTTGAGGGAAATCTGGCTGAGGGTCAGGTTCCTGGAGCTAAGGGTCCTTGCTTTCTAGCTCCACACTGGGAGGTCTTGTGAGGGCTGTCCTTGCTGGACCTAAGGACAAGGCCTTAAGGATGTAGGACTCCCTTTCCCTGGTGGCACAGTGCAAACTTCAGCTGGGAGACTGGAAGCTTGGGGCCTGGGGCGCAGCCCTTGGGAAAAGAATGGAAGGAATTGCTAATCCTGGCCTAGACTTGTCCACCATACAGAAACTGAAGGATTCTGCAACCCTTACCTGGGGCCTGGCCTCAGAACCCAGTTCTTCAGGAGTCTGGATGCATGCCAGGCTGGATAGAGGGGGACCCCAGCAGGGAGAACCCACCTTCTGCTCTGCCTTTGACTGACAGCCCCAACCAGATTTGGAGACTTGAAATATTGGGTAGATTCTCTCTTCACTGGCTTCCCAAGACCTTTTCTTTCTGTTTTCCTGGAAAGGAACTTCCCACAGGGCTGGCAGCTGAGAACTTGCAACTGTGGATACGCCAACCTCATTGTCTGGGAGGCCACGGTCAGCCTGAAGCCCCCCCATCCACTTCCAGATATTTGGTTCCACTGTTTAGCATCCCTGCCCCCCCCACAAGTCACTTACTCTGGGCTGCGCACACCCCGCACCACCGACCCCAGGTATCTTACGCGGCTACACGCAGGCTGGATTTTTGTGCCCACAATCGGTTTCTCTCCCGTTTCCCTCACCATATTTGGGGTTCAGAGGAGCCACGGACTGGCGGCCACAAGGGCCTAATGGTCAACTGTTAGGCTAGTTCAGGAAGTCCTGGTTTCCTTGAGGACAAGCAACTCTCAGCCCTTCTGTTGCTCTCAGTTCACCCCAGACCTACCGACCTACCACGCAAAGACGGTAGGGCCTGTGGGGAGAGGAGCGAAGAGCCTGGCAGGCCAGCGAAGGGCTGCTGGGTCCAACAAGGCAGGAAAAGGGGCACGCGTTCTCTTCTGCTCTCCTACAGCGGACACTTCCGTCCTTCTCCTCTTGCTTCTTTATACGCGGCATAAAACAGTCTCCCTATCAACTTCCATATCCAGACAAGTAATATTCTTGCCCAGGCCCCTGCACATCCAGGTCACACCAGGAAAGTATCACTCCCAGTCCTGACCCCTAATCACACTTTGGCCTAGAGCTGAGTAAGACCAACAGGAAGTTCGGGGAAGTGCTGGTAAATTCGCACAGGCAGCCCGAAATCCGCAACTCTGAAAGTCCCGAGTCTAGATCCCTCTGTCCTTCTGAAGACCACCAGGCCCTGCCTGCTGTGCTCCCCCTTTCACGGGGTCCAGGTCCACCGTCTTGCCTTGCCCCCCAAGTTCGCTGCTTCTCCACTCTGTTCACAAGCGACCAGGGAGTTAGTTGACAACTTTCCCGATCGCTTTGCCCGCTTTGGACAAAGTTCTGACCTCCTGGTCTCCCGGAAGACCTGAGCGCTGGCGGGGTCAGACAAGGCTGCGGCTGGGCCGTGGCAGGGACCGGGCACCCGGTTTAGGTCTCTCCTGGGGGCGAGCACACGCCCGGCGACCCCCTCCCTCGAGCCCCGGGGAGCCGGCGCCGAAGTTCTACTTACTCGTACCTTTCTTTGGCCTCGGCTGCCCGGTCGCGCTGCCGCCGGTTCTTAAACCAGTTGCTGACCTGCGTGGTGGTGAGGCCCGTGGCCTCCGCCAGCTCGCGCTTCTCGCGCGGTGAGGGATAGGGGTTATGCGCGTACCACTCGCGCAGCACGCTGCGACTCTTTTCCTTGAAGCAGTAGCTGGTCTCCTCGCCGTCCCAGATGGAGCGCGGCAGCGGAAACTTGCGGCGCACGCGGTATTTGCCCACAGCGCCCAGGGGCCGGCCGCGCAGCTTCTCCGCCTCGATGTAGTGCGCTTTGAGCCACAGCTGCTGCAGCTTGGCGTGGTTGTGCGGCGAGAACTGGTGGCTCTCCAGGATCTTGTAGAGCTCCCGGAAGTTGCCGCGGTGGAAGGCCACCACCGCCTTGGCTTTGAGCACGCTTTCATTCTTGTGGAGGTGCTCGCAGGCGGGCAGCGACCACAGGAAGCGGCCCAGCCGCTCGATGTTGCCGCCCTGCTGCAGCACCTCGCACACGCACGCCACTTGCTCCTGCGTGAAGCCGAAGGTGGGCAGCATGGACATGGTGCCGGCTGTGCCCCCGCCCGCCCGCGCGCGCCCTCACCGCGCTGCGCCGTCCCGCATGGACGCCTCCCCGCCGGGCCGTCCGGGGCCGAGAGGCGGGCGGGGCGGGCCCCCTGGCCCCGCGCTGGCTCCCGGCGAACTCCGAGTCACTGCAGTACGTCCTCGCGCCCGCCGCGGCTCCCGCGCTCCTCTGCGCCCCGGCCGCCTGCGCGCCTCGCCCGCGCCCTCGTCCAAGCCCGGGGGCCGCCCGGGGCGCCGCTCCGCATGCTCCGCGCCCGCCCGCCGCTCCCTCGCTCGTTTCTCGCTCGCTCTCCCTCCCGTCTAGCTCGCTCGCTGCTTTTTTAATAATATTATTCTAAGCGGGCATGAGGCGCGGCGGCCCGCGCCCTGATTGGTCTGGTTATCTGACCCGGGGCCTGCCCGCGCCAGACAATAGTCGGAGTCAAATTATTCGCCATGGAGACGCTGTCAGTCACTGGTAACCCGAGCCCCGGCGGGTCGGGCGGCTCCCCCCGACCGGCTCCGCTGACAGATCGCCCGGCTCCGCGCAAAGCGGAGGGCGGCCCGAGACGGGATCGGGAGGCGCTCCAAGAACCTGGGAGGCGGAGAGGACCCGGCAGAGGCCGGCGGCGGTGGTGATTGACGGGGCGGACGCCCAAAGAGCTAGGGAGGGGACCGACACGGGGGGGGGGGGGGCGGAGTGGAGACGCGCTGAGAAGAAAAGGGGAGGAACCGGGTGGGGAGGGAAGAGGGGAGAGGAGAAGGCGGGGGACTGTTTAAGAGGGTGCCGGGAGGAAGGGGAGGAAGGGGGTGGAGGGTACCTCGAGGGGGAAGAAATTTTGAGCAGCTTTCACGAGGCCCTACCGGCTACCCTACCCCCACTCCGGGTCTTCAGCGTCCTCCCGGGGCCGCAGTGTTGGGGATAGATTCTGCCCAGGATCGGGCCAGTAGGATGGGAGAGTTTGGACGTGCTTGGGCGCCTCTCAAAGATTTGGCTTTTCCTGCGGACAGCGCCCCGCCCCCATCCTAGGAACTCCGGACCTGGGCGGTCTTCGAGGGAAAGGGGGAGGGAGTAGGAGACAGAAGTGGAGAAGATTTGGCAGTGGCCGCAGGCGGACGCCTGAGAATCAACTTCTTGGAGGATCCCGCCTTCCCACTCTCTCTCTTAACCCGGCCGGCTGCCCCGAGGTCGGTACCGCCCCAGCTCGGCGCTCTTTGCTCTTCGCCGGGCGGGGACTCACACTTAACCCCACGGGTCCCACGGCCCCACGGGAAGCGCCAGGCACTAACATGGGGCCTCTACGGAAATTGACTCCTATCTGCAGCTCGGGCAGTCGGCCCACGGGGAGGCGAGGGCAAGGAGTCTAGGCCGATCGTGGCGCTAACCCCGTGGGTGGTCGGGGAAGACGGAGTGGGAGTAAGACCCACCCCTTCTCCGGCCTCTGAGCTCAGACTCGGCTCCGGGCACTTCCAGCCTGGGAACCAGATCACTGAGCTCCGGAATAAGGGTGATAAAAGGGGGATCCTGTTTTTTTGTGTGTGTGCGTCTTTGCAAGGGCGCGTGTGGGAACACGTGGTGCTGGTTCTCTGGGAGGAGGGCAGGGGGAGTAGATGGAGGATCTGGGGGTAGAAGGGGGGCGGTGTTACTGCTGTTCCTACGGTTTTGAAAAAGCCTGGGGCTTAGCTTCTTCCAGGACTGGTCCTTTCCACTTCCGTTTCCCTTCTTTGCTCTGAGCTGTTGGAGGCTGGAGTCAACCCTGCTCCCAGTTCCAGGACCCAAGCCAGTACCGAGCCTGGGCTCTGCCCTCAGCTTGGAACTGTGGAACTGGTGTCTAGGCCACATCTCTTTTCCTTCCCACCCTTTTACATTTTCTCTGCAGTTTGTGTTAGGAGCGCCGGATGGGAGACGGTAGAACCCTGGGTTCAAGTTTTTGCTTTGCTTAGTGTCTATGAGAAAAGCTTGTGTTTATTTCTGTAAGTGTTCATTTCCTTCGCAAGATTTCCAAAAGTTTCCTCCTGCTCTAGTATTCTAGAAATCTTCCGGGGGAGTTGCAGACATGAAAAAGTGGAACCCTGGGGGGACTCGCCCTAAGGCCTGTTTTTGGAGGCCTCTCCCGCCTCCTCCTGTGTGTGTTGAGACCAGGGCTGTCAAAGTAGGTTCCAAACCAGTGCCAGGGACAGTTGCCTGCAGAAATCCAGGTGGCATCTTCAGAAGCCGTGTCTGTTGTCTGGGAGGGGGCCTGCTGCATCCAGGCCACCCTATGCAGAGTCCTGCGTGCTGCCACACAAGGTTCATGCAAGAGTCGGTCTTAGAGGACTCTGGGAGACATGGGGGAAATATTTACCCCTGGCCTCACTAACGTTCAGAGTCTACCTTGCTGACCCCCAAGAATGGGCAACCTACTCTTTCTAAGACCTCATCTTCAGCCACAAGGTTAATGACAGCAGGCTGGTCCCAGCTCTCACCATGGCCATCCTACCTCTTGGCAAGGACAGGCTGGGGCTGTGGGGGAGCACCATGGTCTGGGGCCAGTGAGTGGGACTGGACAGTAAGTTCCTGGTGTAAGACTTTGGACCAGTTTATGGTCTGCTCTATCTCACCTTCTCCCACTCTTAGATGGGGCTTGCTTGATCTTTCACATCCCCCCCCTGATTCTGAGCTGGGGGCGGGTCTGAGAATCCTAACTTTGAAAAAGCGGGTAACCTTAGCATCCTCAGCCGCAGCTTCCACTATGAATGTCCCCCTCCCTGGACTCTTGGAGCTTCAAGACTGAACTTTCTCCAGGACTGGGTCCTGCCGTGTTCAGCTAAGGCAGATTTTCTGGAACTTCAGACTCACTGTTCTTTCCAGCTTTGCCCTCTTTGGGGCCCCTGGCTGCCAAACCCAAGAGTCACCCCTGCCAAGAGAACAGATGCTGACCTGGATAATATCATGGGTGCCATGTGAAAAGCCATCACAGAGCAAGCACAGAAAACCTGGAACACCAACACCCAATGTATGGGTGTGTGTCCATGCCACCAACTCTCCCCTTCCTCCCATGTTTGCAGAAACCCAGTTCTCACAGGTCTGAGCTAGAACCTCTTGCCGGCAGGGATAGCTGAGGGCCTGCCCTAAAAGGGTTCCAAGCTTAGCTGGGCTCTCTTCACAATCTGAAGCCCCTTCTTGTCCAGCCCCCTCCCTGGAAGGCTTTGCCACAGGACAGAGCACGGGGGAGCTGACTGGGGGAGGATTTGCCAGCCTGACCTTAAGGCAATCCTAGCCCCCGGTGCCAGTACTCAAAGCAGCTGCTGGAGAAGCCTTGGGTCTAACCTATTCCAATCTACCCAATCCCATATTCTTTCTTTCCCTGAGACATGCTGGGGAGGCCTGCATTTGCCATCTCTTCAAGCACAAATAGGAGAAGCTCCATGGCTGGGAAGGAGAAAACTTTAGCAGACACGTGGAAATTTGGGACTCACTGAAATGTCTCCTTTGACCTCCAAAGTGTGCTGGCAGTCCCCTGGGATGGGACTTTCTGGAAGGCAGCAGCACAGGTGGATGGGTGTGCTCCAATGAGCTCACTCTGACAGAATGCCTTTGCCCCTGACTCTTGGTCAGGGACAGTCTGGGGCCTTTATGTCTGGAGTTGGGCTGGAAGCTCCCCAGCACAAAGCCCTTGGGCCCCCACAGATGACCCAGCCGGGGGCCAGTACATTACCCACTAGCAGAACTTTTGGGAAAGGGAGAAAGCAGCCGCACCAGCCCCCAAAGGGCTTCTCTGACTTTGGGTTGAGGCCAGTTTGGAAAGAAGAGGGTGATCTAAGGAGCAGCTGCTTGTAGGCTATTTCCACCAGCAGAGGAGGGGACGGTGGGGGGGGGGGCTCTATGCCAAACCAGAAGACCAGAAGCTTTTTTTTTTTTTTTTTAAATTTATTTATTTATTTTTTTTTCCAGGCTTTAAAGCCTGCAGAAATCCCCTGGGCAGAGTTTGGCCCTGGCCCTGCCGCCTCAGGCCCTCCCCGCAGCTCGCACCGGGTTGGGTTCTGGGGCGTCGCCGCCCCGGGGTGGCTGGGGGACTGTAGCGGGCGTCCGCAATCCCAGAGCCCGCTGTTCCCGCAGCAAACTCGCTGAGAGACCCGGCCTCCGGCTCGAAACTCCGAAACTCGGAGGCCAGTTTCGTTGAAAGCGGGCAAGCGGAGCAGGGCTTATGTGCGCTGAGACTCCGGGCGCCTCCCCGCCGCCGCAGCCGCCGGGCCCTTCGCCCCCTCAGGCTGCGTGGCTGCCTCGCGGACCCGAGGGGGTATTGGCAAAACCCAGCACCCCATGGCGGTCAGTGTTGCCCAGCGTTTGGGGGCAGTCAAGGCGCAGGCATTCCGCTCACGTGAATCTCCATTTCAGAAAGTGGCCCCCACGGCGCCCCCAGCCCCGGGCAAGGTTTCGGGCACTGGGCTCCCGGCCGCAGCCCTCCCGTAACGACGCGACTCCGGGCGTCGCCGGCGCCGCACATGCCTGCACGGTCACAGGCCCCCAAAGGCCGGAGTAGCACCGTCCTTCTCTGGGGCTTTTGCTCAGGACCCACGGGGCAGTCTAGAGGGCCCTCCGGAGACAACGGGTTGGAGGTCGCACAGGCTCACGGGGGCTCTTGTTCAAACGAAAAGAGCGAGAACTAGGGCTCGGGGCCGGTTTGGAGGTCGGTAAACCGGTGACTCGGCCCGAGGAGGCGCCGGGACCGAGCGGGGACCAAGCGGAACCCGAGGCGGGTACCCAAGCCAGGGGCGCTGCCCGCGGTCCGACGACGCCCGGCCTGGCTCGCGGCCTTCTGTCCCCGCCCGCGGTCACGGCTCAGTGCTGGGGTCCCTTCCTGCTCGCGCCACGCTCCCTCCCGGGCTGGCAGGGGACGCCGGGCCCCTTTGCCTGGGGAGAGGTTGGGGCGCGGGCACGGCGGGCCGGGCATCCGGGGGAGGCGGCCAGACTCTCGGCTTTGGGTTCAGGAAGCCGCCTGAATCCGCCGCCCGGTTTTTCTTTTTGGTATTTTTCTTTTCGTAGGAGCCTCAGAGGTCCTTTTCGTCCCTAAACGTGCCTTCGGCAGGGTCTGCCCGCGAGCGCCCCCAAGCGGCAGGTCTCAGAGTCCAGGTCGTTGGGTGAGTCGCAGTTCCCCCCAGGCCTCTAGTGGACCAGCCAGAGGGCGCCGGGAAGGCCCGCTGGTTCCTCCCTACCCACTTCCCCCAGCACTAACCGGACGTTTGCGCTGCCAGAGAGGCCACTAGAAGTGGGGCGCGCTCCCTCGGAGGCGCACTAGGTTGCCATGGTCTGATCACACCATCCCTGGGGCACAGACACCAGCGTTTCACCCTCTTATCCCGTCGCCCCCTCCCGGAGAATCTGGATCTGCCTTGCACACCGTGGGCGCCCGGGGAATGTTTGAATGGACCGCAGCATGACCAGTGGGATTTGACTGACAGCAGCAACTGCGAAGTACCAGGCCAATAGGAAAATGGCCCCTTTCCTCCCCCTCTCTCCCGTTCTTCCCTCCTAGCTCTCCTCTTCTTCGTAGGGGAAGTCTCAGCGTTGTGTCGGCTTCCTCCAACCAGAAGCACTGGGTGTTGGATTCCCCTTAGGGCTGCATAGAAGCTGCAGACTGAACGCGCTGCTCTTAGAAATTCTGAGTGTATCTGACTGCCTATGGCGTTACCAGGTTCCCTTGGGTTGCAGGAAAGAAAGTTTTCAACGCAGAGTTAGTCTAATTTTTCTGGGGCTGCTGTCTTTAGTTGCATTTCCTTAGTTACTTTACAAAAATCCTCTGTAGGCAACGTGTAGATCAGGTTTCCTATAAGAAGTGACTTTTTTTTTTTTTCCTTCTTCTTCTTTCCATTACCTGTGAGAAATTCTATCCGGGAGTAGGGATTCCTGGCTTGGCACTACTCTCTCCTGCAGTATCTATTTTTATTAGCATTAATTACAATGCATCAGTCCCGCTCATCAGTGATAGCCCCTCCCCCTGGCTGGTGCCTGCTCTTGGCTCTCCTGATTTGGGTAGCGCCTGAGCAAGAGGGCACTCTCACCCAGCCGTTGAAAGCAGTCACACAGGGTTTTCCATCAAGTTCTGCATTTCTTGAAAGGGAACCTGAAAAAAGTCAGATTGTTCTTAACTTGGAAATCCAATACTTTATTTTGTTGTCTCTGTGAATTAAGGCTAAAATCCAGGGGCTGTTTCTTATAGAAGCATGTGTGCTAATTAATTTATGCACAGTGCTGTGCAAATGCTCTACTAAAGTAGGTAGAAACAAGATACAGCCCTGCTGGGGAGGGCACATAGCTTAGGACAACCTGTGCGCGAGGCTGCTGCAGAGGGACCAGGTCAATGTCAGCCTCAAATAGATGTCCTCTGGTAGCACTGTGGCATTCGGGTTTGTGATGACAGGTGTGGTGGGCCCTTTGGCAGTTGCCGTCTCTGTTCCAATCGTTCTAGTATAGTTGCGCTGTTAGTAAATGCTCACATTTGGGGAAAGTAGGGTGAGTAGGGCAGTGGGCACGGCCTTTGTCATCAGACAGGCCTGAGCCCTTGATCCAGACCCACCACCTCAGTAAATTACTCAGTCTTGGAGCCTATTTTGCTCATTTGTAAAATGAGAATAATGACCCGGTGCTTGGCACACAATAAGCATTCAACAAATTCTTGTTGAATTGAATACAGTTGCATTTGGGATTAGGGATAAAGGTAATGCAACCTCTGGTTCCCAATAACCCTATAAAATGGGTATTATCAGCATTTACAGAGGAGGAGACAGGCTCAGAGGTTAAGCAACTCGACCAATGCAGCCATGCAGCTGGTAAAAAAAAGCCTCTGAAGTTTCAGTCCTTGGTGCCAAAACCCATACTATAAACCATAAGCCTTACTGCCCTTAGTTCCTCTATAATAGCAAGATAATAGGATAATAATAATAGGAAGAATTTGCTGAATGGCTATTATATGCCGGGCACCGTGATATCTCACATAATCTCATGATTCTTCCATGCACGAGGCCCACCTACAGCTCCATTTTACAGGTGGTGACCCTGAGGC
This sequence comes from Lynx rufus, assembly GCF_022079265.1. Lineage (NCBI taxonomy): Eukaryota > Metazoa > Chordata > Mammalia > Carnivora > Felidae > Lynx > Lynx rufus. Next base: position 65,020,597 of record NW_025814896.1, read on the forward strand.
TCTGAGAGGTTAAGTACAAGTCCAGCAGCTATGGAAAACCTGAGTTCTTTCCTCCCGCCATTTGGCTTTGACCCACTTCACTGGGGCAGCTTTACCAGTAAGCTCTCCCCACCTACCCCCAGTCCTTTCCACTCCAAGTTCCGCTCCCTGGGCACTTCCAGCTCCCAGTGGTTGAGAGTTCATTGCAGGTGTCAGGAAGACGGCTCTAGGTTCTAGGAAAAGCCATCTCTGCCCTCCTGAGGTTTCAACCACCGGGCCCTGGGGCTCGTGACCTTCGGTCTATGTGAGCCCCTGCCGGGCAGGAGCCCACTGCGACCAGGGCAGGCCGTACAGCAGCCGTGGTCCCAAGCTGGTAAAGTCTGGATGGATTCATGGCCCCATTATGCCTGGGGTGAACTTAGGGGGACTCAGAGAATTAAAATATCTTAGTCAAGGTACTTTGAGGTGCAAATCACAGAAATCCACTCGGACTAATAGAATAAACAAAAGAATAAATTTATTGTAAGGATTCAGGGGTAGCACATGGATTCAAGGGCAGGGAACCCCATTGTCCTTAACAGGGATGGAACCAGAAACTGGACAGTAGTTAGAAATCAAAGCTTTTCCTCCCTCCTGATGGCAGAGTCATCTCTCCTCCGCTCCCATCTGAGCATGCTTGTTTTCTCTCTGAAGAGAAGCTTTCCCTGTTGCTACTCCTTTTAATACTTCCCTCGTTTTTCATTGAGTCCCTCGTTCAGCCACTCGGGAGGCACTCTGAAATCTCTGCCCCCCCCAACCCGTTCAGAATTCAGGGGATAGAGGGAGGGAGAGGGAAAGGACAGGAGGAGAGGAAGAGGAAGACAGAGGGATGGAGGGGGGGCGGAGAATCTTAGGCTCATCTTTGGTCAGGTGATTCCCACTCCAGTCGGTGATGTTGCGTGGGGGAGGGCGGGGAGGGACTGTATGGCCCAGTGCCTGATCTGCAGAGACTGTGAGTCCAGACATGGAAGAATGAGGTGATGGGTGGGCTACTATTCTAGTCTTCTATGGAATGTGGAGGTTTGGTGCCCGGCACATAAAAGGCACTAAACAAATATTGTTTCCTTTCTCCCCACTCCCCAGTGTGATGCCTTTTCTAACCCTTCTATCAAGAATCAGCCAGAGCCACCAATTTAGAGCACAGATATGATTGTGCCACTCCGGGTTTACATTCCTCTAATGGCACCTGTTAACCTCAGGATGAAATTTAGACGCTTTAGCATGGTTTCTGAGGTCCTTTGTCATCGGACTTTGTGCATATATCCAGATGCCCATCGCTTCCTCAAGGCTTCAGCCATCCTGAGTGATCTCCATGGGCTCTTCCACTCCGGTCATACATATCTATCACCACCTACTTATTCCTTTATGGGAGAAGCCTACGTCCCTGCCTCATTGGCCCTGGACTTGGCCACATGACAGGGTCGACTAATAAATGCGAGTGGATGAACAGAAGCTTTTAGAGACATTGTACGTTGCCACCAGGACTCTTTCTTCTTTTGCTCTCATACCCCCAGACAGGTGTCACTCCAGCTTGTGTTACAGGATGAAAGAGAAGATGGAGCGGAGCCCCAGCTCAAAGCACAGTCACAGCTGGCCTGCAGCCTGCATTTAATATGAGCGAGAAATAATGTGCGTGGCTGTAAACCTCTGAGATTTGGGGGTTGTCACTGCAGCAAAGCTGAGGGGTATCTTTCCCTCCTGCGGATCTTTGTATGTGCTGTTGCCTCTCCCTGGAAACCTCTCCCTCATTCCCAAACCCCTTATTTTTCAGGACTCAGATGAGATGTTACTTTCTCTGGAAAACTTTCCTGACACTCTTCCTCCCCCAGGTTGGGGCTGCGGCCCTGTTCCAGTTCCCACGTCACCTTCCTATACTCATTCCCACCGTTACACCATCTCATGGTACCATAACCCCTTGATTTCTTTTTTTTTTTTTTAATTTTTATTTGGATTCAAGTTAGTTAACATGCAGTGTAGTATTGGCTTTAGGAGTAGAATCCAGTGATTCCTCACTTACATATAACACCCAGTGCTCATCCCAACAAGTGCCTTCCTTAATGCCCATCCCCCGTTTAGCTCATGCCCCCACGCACCCACCACCCCTCCAGCAACCCTCAGTTTGTCCCCTATATTGAAGAGTTTCTTATGGTTTGCCTCCCTCTCTGTTTTTATCTTATTTTATTTTTCCTTTCCTTCCCCTATGTTCATCTGTTTTGTTTCTTAAATTCCACATGAGAGAAATTATATGGTATTTGTCTTTCTCTGACTGACTTATTTCACTTAGCCTAATACACTCTAGTTTCATCCACGTGGTCGCAAATGGCAAGATTTTATTCTTTTTCGTCACCGGGTGGTATTCCATTGTATATACATAACGCATCTTCTTAATCCGTTCATCAGTCAATGGATATTTGGGATCTTTTCGTACTTTGGCTATTGTTGATAGTGCTGCTATAAACATTGGGGTGTCTACGTCCCTTCGAAACAGCATACCTGTATCCCTTGGATAAATACCTAGTAGTGCAATTGTGGGTCGTAGGGTAGTTCTATTTTTAATTTTTTGAGGAACCTCCATACTGTTTTCCAGAGTGGCTCACCAGTTTGCATTCCCACCAGCATTGCAAAAGGGATCCTCTCTCTCTGCATCCTCTCCAAAATCTGTTGTTGCCTGAGTTGTTAATGTTAGCCATTCTGACAGGTGTGAGGTGGTATCTCGTGGTTTTGGTTTGTATTTCCCTGATGATGAGGGATGTTGAGCATTTTTTCATGTGTCGGTTGGCCATCTGGATGTCTTCTTTGGAAAAGTGGCTATTCATGTCTTTTGCCCATTTCTTCACTGGATTATTTGTTTTTGAGGTGTTGAGTCTGAGAAGTTTTTTATAGATTTTGGATACTAGCCATGTAAAAGATACGTCGTTTGCAAATATCTTCTCCCATTCCATTAGTTGCCTTTTAGTTTTGCTGATTGTTTCCTTCACTGTACAGAAGCTTTTTATCTTGATGAGGTCCCAATAGTTCATTTTTGCTTTTCTGTCCCTTGCCTCTGGAGACATGTCTAGTAAGAAGTTGCTGTGGCCGAGGTCAAAGAGGTTGCTGCCTGTGTTTTCCTCTAGGATTTTGATGGTTTCCTGTCTCACATTTAGGTCTTTCATCCATTTCGATTTTGTGTGTGTGTGTGTGTGTGTGTGTGTGTGTGTGTGTGTGTGTGTATGGTGTAAGAAAGTAGTCCAGATTCATTCTTCTGCATGTCTCTGTCCAGTTTTCTCAATACCATTTGCTGAAGAGGCTGTCTTTTTTTCCGTTGGATGTTTTTTCCAGCTTTGTCAAAGATTAGTTGGCCATACATTTGTGGGTCCATTTGTGGGTTCTCTATTCTGTTGCATTGATCTATGTGTCTGTTTTTGTGCCATTACCATGCTGCCTGATGATTACAGCTTTCTAATACAGCTTGAAGTCCAGGATTGTGAAACCTCGAGCTTTGGTTTTCTTTTTCAGTATTACCCTGGCTAGTTGGAGTCTTTTCTGGTTCCATACAAATTTTAGAATTGTTTGTTCTAGCTCTGTGAAGAATGCTGGTGCTATTTTGGTAGGGATTGCACTGAATCTGTAGATTACTTTGGGTAGTATCGACATTTTAACAATATTTGTTCTTCCAATCCATAAGCATGGAATATTCTTCCATTTCTTTGTGTCTTCTTCAATTTCTTTCATTAGCGATCTATAGTTTTCAACATAGAGATCTTTTACCTTTTTGGTTAGGTTTATTCCTGGGTATCTCATGGTTTTTGGTGCAATTGTAAATGGTATCGATTCCTTGATTTCTTTTTCTGTTGCTTCATTATTGGTGTATTGAAATGCAACAGATTTCTGCATGTTGATTTTATATCTTGCGACTCTGCTGAATTCATGTTTCAGTCCTAGCAGTTTTTTGGTGGAGTTTTTTTTTTTGGTTTTCCACGTAGAGTATCGTGTCATCGGCGAACAGTGAAAGTTTGACTTTTTCCTTGCCAATTTGTATGGATTTTATTTCTTTTTGTTGTCTGATTGCTGAGACTAGGACTCCTAGTACTATGTTGAACAACAGAGGTGAGAGTGGATATCTCTGTAGTGTTCCTGACCTTAGGAGAAAAACTGTTTCTCCTCATTGAGGATGATATTAGCTGTGGGTCTTTCATATATGGCTTTTGTGATGTTGAAGTAGGTTCCTTCTATCCCTGCTTTCTTGATAACCCCTTTATATCTTACCTATCAGTCTGTGAGCTCCTTGAAAGCAGGGACTGGGTCCTCTGGTTCAGTTAGCAGATGGTAAGTTCTCAAAAAAATATTTGTTGAAAAGGGATGATGGCAGTAGTATGAGTAATTTACCTTTGTGTGGCAGATTTGATTTTCTAAAGAATGCGACAGCAATATCTCAATCCCATGTACCCTTCTTTTACTGTGTCTTTGATAATCTTCTTGTTGAGGGGTGTGTGTGTGTGTGTGTGTGCGCGCGTGTGTGTGTGTATGAAGAGGGTGATGGTCTATGTTTATTCCCCTTAAATCTGTAATAGGCTTGTAATAATGGCAGAAATGACGTCATATGACTTCTGAGACCAGGTCGGGAAAGGCAATACAGCTTTTGCCCTATTATCTTGGGACACTAGCTCTTGGAACAAGCCACCAAGCTGTAAGGAAGCCCTGTTGAGAGGCCCCTGTGGAAAAGAGCTGAGTCCTCCCCCACTGCCCTGCCCCAGATCTGGCTAAGCTCCAAGCAGCAACCAGCACTCATTTGCCAACATGCCAGTGTGCCATCTTGAAAGTGGATCTTCCAACTCTAGTCAAATTGTCCCGGATGATACACAAGGAGCAGAGATGAGCCATCCCTGCCAAGCCCTGTCCCAGTTGCAGATTCATGAGTAAAATAAATGATTGCTGTTGTTTTAAGCCATTAAGTTTTGGAGTGACTGCTACACAGCAATTGATAATTGATCATTTGGCTTTCCTCTTAGCAATCCAATTTTCTCTTGGATCTGAATACCTGTCCTAAACCCCAGCCTCCCTGCCTTGGCCCTTAATATCTGCATTCTCACCTTAAGGGGGGCAGACAGACACTGTGCTCACATCCACAGCCACTGGCTGGAGTAACTCTGATAGATCTTAGCCTCTGGAACTCTGAGCTGCCCTCTATCTGGCTTTGGATAGTACTTTCCCCAATTCCTGCCCCCCCCCCCCCAGACTAGAGCTCCTCAGCTCACATGCTCGTGGGGAATCCATCCTAAGTGCCCCAGTCCCCACTGTACTGCAGACATTGCCTACATGCTGTCCACCATGGGCCACAACCCAGTTGGGACAATTCCCCACCCTTAAGGGAGCTGCATTCCTTTCCCTGGTCCATGCCATGGTGGCTCAAGGCTTCCTTGGGACTGCCTAAATTAGGACAATATTTCATTCTTCTTCTGCAAATGGGTTCATATGAACAGCTGCCTCATGAGGTTATTGTGAAGGCTAAATGTAACTCTATCCATGAACCATTTGGTAAACTCTCAGTGTTGTTACAAGGTTGTTCAGCCAGAATTAATGCTGCCTAAGAGGAGCTTGCAAAATGGACGTAAGGGCTATAGTTGCAAACGAATCTTTCTGAGTCATACTCTCCTCCACTTCTGCCACACCCCTCCCTTTTTAATATCTAGCCTATCATGTACAGCATCCCAAAGACCCTTCACCCTGTCCCAGCAGGTGGCTGGAAATAAATGCTGGATCCCCCACAAGAGCCGGCATGATCTGGGTTTTTGAAAGTGCTCTTCTGAGCTTCTGACCACATAGGACTCACTATTTTAGAGTCCATAAGCTGAATTTGCTCCACATTTAATCCATGTTGGCCAAAGTCAATATCCAGACCCTGGGAGTATTTGAAAACCCAGACATCATGGGGTGTTGCCCATCACACACATACCCTGTGTCCCACACACAGACATATGTACACATCCAGGGAAGAAATCACATACTGTTGAGTATATATTCCCAGCCATACCGGGCACATTGATCCAGCATTGACCCTGGAAGTTCAGGTTCTTCTCTGAGTGGGTCTGCGATGAGCTATGAACACAATTGTCTCCACCTATGGCTGTGAGACTCAAGCCTCCTCTTCCCTCATACTTCTGGCATTTGATAAATACTTACAGAGGCCTATGAGGACACTTGATTCTCAGCAGATTGCACTACCAGCAAACACATTCTTCCTCAAAGGACGTGCACTCACTACATAAGGCATACAATAAAAATATATCGTTTTCAGCAATAAGTTAGCACTAAAGAGTGAACAAACATAGTCTAACATGGATGCAAGGTGTGATACGGGTGGGTGAGGGTTCCTTGTCTTAAGCTGAGACTGTCGCAAAGAGAAGGAGGGCTGGAGCCAGAGCCGGGACGAGGGCAGACCCGGGGAAAAGGCACCATGAAGAGACTAGCACAGATGAAGAACAGATTCAGACCGTGAAATCCATGAGCATTTCATAAAATGAGATTTCCTCATGGGGAAGTCTTAAATTAAGCCTACAGGATTATTGAGTGATCCATTTTGGAGTCTTAGAAAGACTTTAATTTAGGGTCTCGTTCCAAGGGTATGTGGAGACACACACACACACACACACACACACACGGAAACAAACAGGAATGTATACACACACACATATAAATAAATGTATATATAGGCAAATACCTGTCCCCACACATACACATGAGGATACACACAGAGACCTGTGTACTTATATTCGTAGGGAATGATGAATACACACATTCGTACTCACATGAGAAAATTACTCCTGAAGTCATGGGGGCCATTTCACCCTCAATGGGTTGGTGAATATACCTCTGGGTCATCCCAAGCCCGTTCTCCCCACGAGTTTAGTCATAACTTTGGGGGTTTGGGGAAAGGAGACTCATCTGGTAAAGGGTAGAAGCTAAAACTAAGAAAATGTAAATACATTCAATTACTGAGCTTTTCTCCTTCTGAATAACAGGTGTGCTCCTCACTGGGAAAATTCGGATGCTCAACGTGTTACAGACTTTGTGGCTATTTGGGATGTGGCTGGGGATAGGGCCGTTCTTAAGGAATCTGTAGTTTCTACTAGATTTTTTTTCCAGCTTGTATTTAATCTGAGACATTGACAATACTGACGATGCCCACCAGCAATTCAACTCAATTCGATCTCATCCCATTCTGGTCAATGAATCAAATACACTTATTTTCCCAAAGTATCAGTCTAAGGTGTATTTAAGGCACTTCTACCCTATGTCTGACTCTGTGCCAGGCTCTGTTGGGGGAAGAAGAGAGGAGGACACCATTCTGTCATCTAGGAGTTAATGGGCTAGTTGGGCAACAGAACCAAGCTGTGTGAAGCTATAGAAAACAAAACAAAACGGGGCACATAGGTTGAGAGGGAGGAAATATTGTGTGTCTGGGGGGCAAGGAAGCCTCCTTTGAAAAGGTGGTCTTGACGTGGGGTTTGTACAACAGGGAGAATTAGGATAGAGGGCAAGACATCAGCGAGACAGAATGAAGTCTGGCTGAGCCTTCCTTACCTGCCTTAGCTGTGCTTGGGAAGGCCTCCGAGGCTTTGTGTTCAGCATCTCTCCCTCCAGCTCCCCCAAGTGAGACAGTGAGATTTCTGGGAAAAGCCAAAATATGTAGGAATATTCAGAATCCACCAATGCCCATTGATTCCGGCCCCCTCTGGTGACAGCCACGGGTGGCAAATGCAGTCTTATTGCAGACAAGGGACTGGTGTTTGCAGAGTAGTCTGAAAACTCTGCTAATCTGAAGAGCAGTGATTCCTACCTACAGGGCTCTGAGATCCCATTGGAAATGGTGAGGAAAGTCCTCTTCCCAATAAAATGCTCATCTGTATGGCATTCTACTGCAGGAACTCACAAACGCTGGCCCCCAGCCCTGCACCCCCCACCCCTGGGTCTGTGGTGTGGGCAGCTGGAAGGCAGCTGGGGCACGGCCAAACGCTGGAGGCCTGGTGCTTCCCTGGAGTTTCTAGCACCCTTCTGGGGTCATGGACTGAGCCTTTCTCGCAGTTCTTGAGTTCAAACCCCACGTAGGGCTCTGTGCTGACGGTGCAGAGTCCGCTTGGAATTCTCTCTCTCCCTCTGCCCCCTCCCACTCTCTCTCTCAAAATAAGCAAATACACTTTAAATAATTAACCAGTTGAGTAATTTCTCCCTTCCAACCCTTGCCCATCCTTGAACATGGAAATGGCCCAGAATCCCACAGGTGCCTTGCTCCAGCAGGAGCTCAAAAACAGGTTTTTGTTCATTTGTAAATAACAGCTGTCCTTCATTGCATGTTTACTACTGAGCAAGGGGCTGTAGAATCAGGATCTCACTGATTTCCCCGACAACTCCCGAGTGTGGATACTATTATTAGGCCCATCTTATAGACGGTAAAGTGGGTACTCCGTGGTGCACAGAGGTTGAATGACTAAAGTGGCAGAGGAAGGAGTTGAATTGAAGTCTGCTGGCAAAGTCTGAGCCTGTAACCACTATCCTGTCTTGCTCCTCTGAGCAATATGACTGTTCAGTTAATGTTGAGTACATCAGCCACGATTTGGCAGGGGCAAAGCGGGGCAGGGGGTCCTGAAGACTGCCCAGGTGCCAGGCGGGCTAATAGGTGCCTGTGCGACCGAGTGCTGCTCCCAAGCTGGGACCCTCCGCCCCCTCCGGACTGGCCCTGGGGGGCAACCTGAGCTGGGATGCGAGGACAAGCCCGTGCAACACCTCACCGGTGTTTTATTTCAGCCATGGCGGGGGCAGGAGTGAAACCGCCTCACTGAAATAATTGGCTCATTCTCAAATGGAGATTCATTTCCGACTGCCCCCTCCCGCGTCTCCCAGGCTGGCTGGTGTCAGAGGGAGGATATTTTCATAAGGATGAACTGTTCTTGAACGTTTCCTGCCACTGCACAGGTCTCCCGTTAGCAGGCGCAGGGTCTGTTATCTAACACCTCCCTCTGCTTCCAAATATATATTCATGAAAATAAAGCCCCTCTATGAAAAGCCCCAAACTCTCAGGAGTGAGCTGGACAAGGACGCAGGCATAGTGTGTTATCCATGCCTCGCCCACGGTGGGAGCCGAGAAGTATTTGATTCAATTCAGCACATGCTTTCTTCAGTGTCTCCAAGTGAGCTCAGTCCTAAGTCTGGGATAGGAGGACGTCAGGCTTTTGCCTATGAGGCCACCTTTAAGTAGTCAGTCACTCACAGTCCAGTGGACAGCAGTCAAATTATCCGTGAACTTGGATGGGAAAAAAATTTCATCTTTATCGTCACCAACCCCTAACTGGAATCTAGTTGCTTTTTTAAGCATGTAGGCTTTGGGGTGCCTGGGTGGCTCAGTCGGCTAAGAGTCAGACTTCGGCTCAGGTCACGATCTCCGTGTTGGTGGGTTCGAGCCCCACATCGGGGGCTCTGTGCTGACAGCTCAGAGCCTGGAGCCTGCTTCGGATTCTGTCTTCCTCTCTCTCTGCACCTCCCCCCTCACACTGTGTCCCTCTGTCTCTTGAAAATAAATGAAATGTTAAAAAAAAAAAAAAAGAATGTAGGCTTTAACCATAGCAGTGTTGGGCAGTATCTATGGCATTCCCCACCAGCAGAAAACACAGGTATTTTCGTATCACGTTAAAGTCGAGGCGGGCACGTTGAAATGCTTATGCTCACCACTACTTGGAAATTACAGTACCAATCAGACCTGCTGCTAGATCTTGCAACTTAACATGTTAATCAAGAAGTGCATGTGTTACTATATCCGTTTAAAAAAATATTTTTATAACTTGGGGCACCTGGGTGGCTCAGTCGGTGAAGTCTCGGACTCTTGATCTTGGCTCAGGTCGTGATCTCACGGTTCGTGAGATCGAGCCCCGTGTTCGGTATTGTACTGACAGCACGCAGCCTGCTTGGGATTCTCTCTCCCTCTCTCTCTGCCCCTCCCCCGCTTGTGCTCGGGTGTGAGCGTGCTCGTTCTCTCTCTTTCTCTCAAAATAAATAAACTTAAAGAATTATTCTTGTAACTTTATTTCAACAAATTTGTTTTCTTTGCAATCATATTTTATGCATTAGAAAAAAATTTTTTTTAATTTTTTTTTTAACGTTTATTTATTTTTGAGACAGAGAGAGACAGAGCATGAACGGGGGAGGGGCAGAGAGAGAGGGAGACACAGAATCGGAAGCAGGCTCCAGGCTCTGAGCCATCAGCCCAGAGCCCGACGTGGGGCTCGAACTCACGGACCATAAGATCGTGACCTGAGCTGAAGTCGGACGCTTAACCGACTGAGCCACCCAGGCGCCCCTGCATTAGAAAAGATTATTCTGAGAAGGGGTGCCTAGGCAGATTCACCAGATGCCAAAGGCAACGAAAACTGGTTAAGGACCCCCATGAAATCGCTGTGTATTTAGGGGTTCTTCCTCCAGTGCCGAGTTGCAGCTGTTTTGAATAAGAGTTAACTCTTCATCTTTCACCTGGTCAGAGGAACCCCCAGCCAGGCATCAGGGGGAAAGAGGAACAACCTGGGGAGCCCTAGGGGATTTTGGTATGTTTAGATCTCAACTTTTCCATCTATGAAATGGGATGACTGAGCCCATCAATAGGAGGTGCTGTTTCCCCATTCCTGACTGGTTAGGAGTCTGGCAGAACAGTACATGCCTCAGGTGCCGGGATCTGACACGGCTGGGGGCTGGGCCTGGCTTGGTGGCTTCGCAAAGTCAGCTGGACCCTCTGTGCTTCCTGCGTGCCAGGATGAAAACAGCTTTTTTTTCATTTGAGATCCAAGATGCTGAGTCACTGGCCAGCTCAGAAGAGTAGTTCTTGTTGTAAAACAGCCCAAGGGGCCCCTCCCCTAACCCTGCCCAGCATGGTAGGCCTCAACCCAACTCTGATTTCGAGGAGAAGCCTCCAGGAAAGCACCGCAGGGGTGGAGGGAAGGGGGCTGCGTGAAACAGGTTCTAGGAGGAAAGCCCAGGTTTCGGACTTTCCTAGGGACTTGCCCTGGGCTCTCCTTGCATTTACTTTGTCCAGAGCGGGTGTTATTCCTAAAGTCTCTTATTGATCATCTCTTGTGTGGCCAGCCACATGCTCCACTCTGTGGGGACTCTGAGGGGGAAGACAGCTGCTGCCCTTGGTGACCTGACAATTTAGCCGGGGGCTGGGGAAGACAAGGCCAGCTCACCAGATGTAGCACACCTCCCAGAAGAGCTCAGGCATGTGGCACAGGTAGGGCAGGAGGAGAGGCCTGGAGTGAGCAGAGGTGCTAAATAGAGGGGAAGGGATTTGGCCAAGAAGCAGAGGGCAGGGGGGAGGCCATTCTGGGAAGCGGTGTCTGCTCCAGGCCAGGAGCAGGAGGGGTTTTCATCAGTGGTGGTGAGGGGGCTCTGTGATGACATCAGCCAGGACTGAGGTGAAAGGCAAGTATTGGAGCGCTGGCTACGGGCAATAGGGTATTGATTATAGAGGACTGGGTGACCCTTGAAGTTGTTTTGAGCCAGAGAGGTGTTTCTGGTTGGGCTGCATGCTTGTAGGGAGGGGCTGGACTCCAGGCCCCAACTTACCCCTACATTATTGCTCTCCTAGCTTTCTAAATGTGGCAGCCATGCATCCATCTATCCATCCATCCATCCATCCATCCATCTGCTTGTTCCCTTACCCTCTCTGCCTACCTCCTCACCTCCTCCAGTGTAAGCTCCCTCACTAGGCTTGAGGCTGTGCTCTCTGCTGTTTTCCTGGTTTCTAGCATAGTTCTGGGTACATAGTGGGCCCTCAGTAAGTATTTTTGAACATATTCCTCCCCTGAGCATTCATTTAGCCATTTACACTTGCTCAGGATGCTTCCTCTGGAATATTGAGTCCATTTGTCCCTCCTCATCTCCAGAGCCGCATCCGGTTATTTGGAGAGTCCACAGTGGTCCCCTCACCGTTCCAACAGAGTCTCTGAGAGTCCCTTTCCCCTTTAGTGTAGCCACGTGACTTGACATGCAAGAAGGGAGACTGGGTGCTGGTCCCAGATCTGCAAAGACAAGGTACATGGCCTTAAGCACTGTCATTCTCTGTGCTTCCTTGGCGGAGTGATGGCAAGCGTGGACAAGGAGAGCTTCGAGAATTCCTTATACTCTGATGCGCTGTGGTTCTCTAACCTTAACTCGTTGCAAGTGACAAGGCAGGTGTGGTGCAAGTGAAACCATGTTAACAACTGCTTAAATTCAATCAGAGGGACGTTTCCCCGGAGTTAGTGATTTAACTATATTTCTCAGCAACACAGGGCTTTTCTAGCTGAGCAGCTAACCATTCCTTAGCCCTAGGAAATGATTCTCTTCTGATAGTCCTTTTATGAATGCATGACCCCCCCCCATAATTGGGAGGATCCAGGAGTGCCCAGAAAGGGCCTTAATCACTCTGAGATTGCGTTACGTTCCTGATTAAGTCACTTAATAAATGACCACATCAAGTAGCCTGAAGGAAGGCATTTCCGGAGAGGACCTAAATCACTTTTAATTTTCAGGGCTGTGTGTTTTCCTTTTGCAGCCTGGAGCTGCTGTGCCCTGCCTGCCATCTGAGAAACATTTCTTTAAGGTGTCAAAAGGATATGTCATGCATTTGGAATGAGGGCTAAATTAAAAGGCCACACAACACATAGTTGGGGAACTAGTGAGATATTCCGGGCTGTTTCCAGGATAAACTACCCATTTGGCAGTCTTTTCTTGAGCAGAAACAATGCATAGTGGGACGCTTGCCTGACATTTACACCCCACAGGCACATACATGCACGCACATACACACACGCACAAGCACTCACACATGCAGTCGTGAAGGGACGTGCGGGGTCCCCTGAATTGGACATACCGATTAGCCATGTGGATTTTGTTGCTACAGAAAGTGGGAGGACTGGTGACAGGTAACTTAGTACCTCTAGTTGTACTGAGAACGGCCCTGGGACTCTTATCTCTTTGCCTTTTGAGAGAGAGGCCCGAGCTCTGTGACGGGCTCCCATAACATGTTCTATTTCTTCATTCGGAGGTGAGAGGAAACGTCAAGTGATTTCATCTAAGTGTCTCCATTTTAAGTTGAGGAAACCAGTGCCCAGAGAAGGCCGGTTACTTGCCCAAAGACACACAGCTCGAGAAAGCCAGAGCCAGTCCATGTCCTGGTGTCATGTGCTAGGTCAGGGCCACCGTCACCCCTTCCCCTCTGTCCCCAATTCTCCTCTCCCTCATGCTGATGTTATCCCACCTCAGATAAGCCACAGGGCAGGTAATTGAGAGCAGACCGCCTTGGCTACTGATTTTACCCCAGGGACAAAACAAGCGCTTGCTGCCAGCTGAGAAGTCCCAGCTGCTTCCAGCATGTTCTGAAGCTGCGGGCTCTGGAGAAGCCTTGCTTCTCCTTCATGCCATTAAGAGACCGTTTCCAGGACCTGCCGGGAACCATCGGATATTTTGCAGTTCGCATTTCTGCTCTTTATCTAGCCTTGAGGGGTTTTTGCATTTCATTAAAAAATGTCACCATTTTTTCCAATTTAGTGCTCACTGGGTGCCAGCCCTTCCAAGACAAATGAAGGTGAAAGGGCCAAACCTAGCTCAGCCACCGGCCCAGGAATGAGCAAACTTCCGGGAAGAGAGAAAACCACCAAACTCTGCTGGGTTCTTTTCCAGACTCAGTAACATGTTCTGTCAACCCTTTCCTGGCCCTGTGGAGCTAAGGGGCCATCTGGGATAAATGGACCGGAAGTTGGCCTTCAGAAAGCCTGGCCCGGGAGAAGGCAAGGCGATTTTCCAGAAAACAAGACCCAAACAAAACAGTTTCTGGGCACCCGCTGCCACCGGGCGTTGGGCCGGAAGCTTTCTCATTGGGTATTTTAGTGAAACCTTTTTCAGATCCGAGGGCTCCTGGCCTGGGATTTACATCAGGCTGAGCTCTGGAATGTGGTGGTCACTCATTCTTCCCTTGAAGATCCATCACTCTCTCTCTGCGATACCTTCCAAGCCTTGCCCACGGAGAAACTGAGGCTCAGGGAGGCCGCCGGGCAGCGGAGCTCCAGAGCGCTGAGAAGTGATTCCCCTGCTCCCACGGTGCGGGATTTAGCAAACAAAAAGACAAAATGCCCAGTTAAATTTGAATTTCAGATAAATAATAAATACTTTTTGGTGTGAAGACGTCCCATGCAATATTTGGGATATACCAAAAAAAAAAAAAAAAAAAAAGATTCATTGTTTCCTGGAAATTCATATTTAACTGGGTGATCTGTCCTCATTGTCTTTTATCCTAATCTATAGGGCTTTGGGTAAATTCTTCGTTTCCCTAAAGGTGCCTGCTACAGGGGGAAAAAATGTCTGCAAGTTATTGATTTAAGGTTAGCCCGTTTGTTTGATTATTTTCCAGGAAAACCCAGGAGGAAAGTGATTTTCCCACCTCCCCACGGATCCACTGGTGAGAGTCGAGAGTGAAGTTCACCTGGGGCGCCTGGGTGGCTCAGTCGGTTAAGCGTCCGACTTCAGCTCAGGTCATGATCTTGTGGTCTGTGAGTTCAAGCCCCACGTCTGGCTCTGTGCTGACAGCTCGGAGCCTGGAGCCTGTTTTGGATTCTGTGTCTCCCTCTCTCTCTGCCCCTCCCCCACTCATGCTCTGTCTCTCTCTCCTTGTCAAAAATAAATAAACATTAAAAAAAATTAAAAAAAAAAAGACTGAAGTTCACCTATGTCAGGTCTTTGCTCCAATGTTACTTTCTCAAAGAGATGGTCCCGGATCACTTATTAAAAACGGCATACTCCTGGGGCTCCTGGATGGATCAGTAGGTTAAGAGTCCAACTTCGGCTGAGGTCATGATCTCACGGTTCGAGCCCCACGTTGGGATATGTGCTGATGGCTCAGAGCCTGGAGACTGCTTCAGATTCTGTCTCTCTCTCTCTCTCTCTCTCTCTCTCTGTGTCCCTCCCCTGCTCGAGCTCTGTCTCTCAAAAATTAATAAATGTGAAAAAAAAATTTAAAAAGGAAAGGCACACCTCCCATCCCTGGGGATCTTCTCTGTTTTATTTTTCTCCATATTCTCTGCTTTATTTACTTGTTTCTTTTATGGCCTCTGCCAGACTACTACTAGAATGTAAGCTCCGTGGTGGGGGGGTTCGTATTTGTTTTGCTCACCTCTATAACCTCAGTGTCTAGAAAAGTGCCTGGCACTTGGTCGACTCTCACTAGCTTTTGTTGAATAGATGGACAAAAGAATCCGGGGCTCATGGCTTTCAGTCAGAAGCTCTTCTCCCTGCAACCTTCTTTGCTGCCCCACAGCCTCCTCGGAGCCAGGGGATTTACGCAACAGCTGCCTTTGGGGGACCGCTTGAGAATCAATGGTAAGGGTGGGTTCAGGGTGGGTTCCGGGAGTTTTGACCTTAAATCCTACCACTCCTGCCATCCTGCTGGGTTCGGCAGCTGCTGGTGTCAGGCAGGAGAGCCAGTGGACAGACTCCCAGGAGGGGGAGAATAGTGTGACTAGTGTGCAGAGGGGGCTTTCTTTGCGACGATGAGAACTTAGTCGACCACAGTTGCTTTCTCCTAATGGTGATGCCTTCTGCTGAGAGTATGGAGGCAAAGGAGTCCTAGAAAGAGATGTTGAACTGGATTAATCCAGTGTGGCAGAGCACCTTCCTCCTCTCTGCTGCTCACCACTCACTGAGGGTCCGTGGGGAAAGGCCCTTCCCAACTCTTGCTTTCGAGTCTGCTGGCCTGGCAACCTCACAGGGGGAGGGCTGATCCCTGCCCCCAGGCTCCTTGTCTGGATCCCCATCTACCCCATGAGACCTCACTGGGCACTGAACCTCTATGAGAGATCATTTCCCAGACAAATTCACGGTCTTGTGGGGTGACTGGGTCAGGGGAAAAAGCCCGCCCCATTACTGGAGACATATCAAAGCCCCAGTCCAAGGGGCCAAATGTCTTCTTTTTAGAAAAAGAATGTCAAACACCTCTGTTGAGTCTTCGGCTTTGTAAAAAACAATAAAATAGATTCTGAAGGAGGTAAGAAAGGAAAACAAAAGTATATATAACTGGGGAGCACAAGGGACCTTGGAGTTCCTCTAATCAGCCCCATTTCCTGATGAAGAATCAAAGGCTGGGAGGCTGGGCTGGGCCAAGTTCATTTAGAGACTTGGGGAGATTTGGTGGGGGGGTGGGCCTGAGCTGGGCAGGTTCTCTTCCCCATATCTTGCCACCTGCACACATCTAGAAGTTAATGTTTTTGGACGACTCTGCAGATGGGTCTCAAGGAGTCAGGTCTATCATTTGGGGGGTTCAACTGCCCATGGGGGGCTTAGGAGCCGCAAAACAGGGAATCTCTAGTGTTTCTGGAGAAGGTTTCTCAGACAGGAATGAAAGCAGAGCCTTGTCACAAAGGTAGCTGTGGGCTGGGGGATTTACTTGCTCTTTTGCCACGACCTTGGACAGAGCTAGTAAATGGATCGAGACCCTCGACTCTCAGAGCCTCCGTCCTTTACCTTGGCGGGTGTGAGGCCTTAGGTGAGTTCCCAGCATGTGTGAGGGAGCATGGGGCTGGGGAGCTGGCATCTCATCCTATCACACTGGGGGAGAGGTCACAGAGGGCCACCCGAAAGGACATCCACAGATGGGACATCCACATCCGCAGGGGCAGAGACAGGACTGGGCTTGCCCAGGTTTCTATAGCTAGAGATTCCCACCTCCCTCTCCTCGCCTCCCCTCCTGGGCTCAACGAACCCAAAGCATCTCCTTTTTACTGAGTTCTACCACTGGCCATAGTGCTGAGCATGTTGCCTAGATATCCGTTCATGTACAATTCCAGCAGCAATATGAGATTGATACCATTTCTTTTCAGGTAATAAATGAGGCAACAGAGACTCAGAGAGATCGAGTCTCTTGCCCAGAGTCACACAGCTAGGAAGCAACAGAGGAAGAGTGAAAAACCTTTACACGTTCAGCTTCTGTGGGAAGGGCTTCACCGCAGGGGCAGGCCAGAGAATGCCACTGGTGTTTTTTTCCTCAGCTGCTTAAGGACCCAGCTGGGCCTTTGTACAAGCATTCCCAAATTCTAGCGTCATTGGCTTACCATGAAAACAGATGCCCCCTCAGATTTGCAGCCAGGGGTCCTGATTTATTTTGTTAATGATTATATTTATCAGTAGCTGTATTAACATGTTCTCTGAGTGTCCAGATTGCAAAGTTTATAAAGAATTATTTTCTTAATCGAAACATGTCAGGAGATTACAGGTGCGAGTCGGTTAATTATCTTTACTTTCCAAATGAAAATTGACCTTAATTGTGAAATTTTGATCGACATATTTTATGCATTACGTGAAACCCCCATCTTTGACATGAAGAGCTAGGGAGGCAGGTCTGCGGTTACATAATTGTTTTTAATGTAAGTGAATCAGTTAATTAATACTTGCAAAAAACCCAAGGTTTTTCAGGAAACTTACAATTACCATCAATTTAAGCGTACAGCTACATTAATATGGTGACAAGTCCAATAATAAAACTTAAGTGATTGCAGGCAAGTGCTGAGCAGATGTGTGAATAAGCATGCAGACCGTGGGTTGAGTGTCAGACCATATTGGAAAAGTGAAGCAGTCAGAGACCTCCACTCCTGGGTCCCAGCCTCCAGTGCCGAGTCATACTCCCCAATCTCAGCCCCCCAGCACTTAACCTCCAGCTGCAGCCCAGTCCCCAGCCTCCAGCCTCCAGCTCAGGCTTCAGCCCCAGTCTCTTTTGCATGATTGTCTCCCCGGACCCTGAAATAGGCCACAGACAGATGTATTCTCTTTATGTTCCTCAATATACAGCATGCACATTTGGCGGTGAGCTTCTCATTTTATTTATTTCCTAGTTATCTAAAAGAGTTGTTTCTCAGCACCAAGAAGGTGGGCACCTCTCACACGGGTTAGAGTTCAAAATGGTCAGAGGGATCCAAGGAGCCCACTGGAGCAGAGAAGACCACTGGCCCTCCCCCTCCTCCTTTTTTTTTTTTTTTTACATTTATTTATTTACCAGACAGAGAGGGAGAGAAAGGATCCCAAGTAGGCTCTGCACTGTCTGTGCAAAGCCTGATGCGTGGCTTGATCTCATGAACCGTGAGATCATGACCTGAGTGGAAATCAAGAGTCAGACACTCAACTGACTGAGCCACCCGGGTGCCCCCCCTCCCCCTCCTTCTTGACCTTGCTGCCACCTGCCCTAGATTCTCCATTAATATATCACCTGCCAGGTGCAGGCAGGAGAATGATACTTGCTGAGGGAGCTGGGATGCCTTTGACTCTGCTGTTTTCCAGTCAGCTGCATAGGCTTATGCAAGCTCACTTACCCTTCCTGGGCCTTAGTTTTTCTATCTGTCCAATGGGAAATTGAGGCAATTTTAAAACATGTTGGGCAAATTCTCTGACACTCCTGTCATTGAGAAGCGAGGGTCTATGTGCCTTTGCCTTGAATCTGGGCCAATCTTAGTGACTCACTTGTGACCAGTAGAAGGCAGTAGAAAGTGACCTTGCATGACCTTGGAGACTAGATCAGAAAAGTCCACACCATTTCCTTAGTTCTTCTGGGACACTCACGTTTGGAGCCCTGGGCCACCGTGTAAGAAGTCTAACTACCCTGAGGCTGCCATGTCATGAAGAAGCCCAGGTCACATGGAGAGGGCACATGGGGGGTGTTCTAACCGACAGCCTCAGTGGAATCTCAGCTGGCAGCCAGCACCAGCCACCAGATGATTTTAGCCTCCGGCTGAGGCCCCAGGCATCATGTGGCTGAGTCAGGAGTACATTATTTTCATTTCCTAATTTGCAGACTTGTTGGGATGAGCAAATGAAATAATACACACACAAAAAAAAAAAGCCTCTGAAAGGCTGTATAAAGGGAGCTATTGGGGCACCTGGGTGGCTCAGTTGGTTAAGTGCCGATTTCAGCTCAGGTCGTGATCTCATGGTTCATGAGTTCGAGCCCTGCGTCGGGCTCTCTGTGGTCAGCACAGAGTCTACTTTGGATCCTCTCTCTCCCATTCTCTCTGTCCTTCTATGCTCCTCCCTCCTGCTCTCAAAAATAAATAAACATTTAAAAGAAAAATAAAAAAAAGAGAGCTATTATTTTTGTGGTTATTTTTATCATGGTGTTCAGTCCTACACTAGATTATACAGAGACAATATAAAAATGGAGAAAATAAGGTCTCTTCTCTGAAAGGGTCTATTCAAATGGGCAGAGAGAAGACCAAGAAATAGATAAGAACAATAAATAATACAGAACAGGGCTAAATAGTAAGATGTAAGGTACAGATTAGATGGTCTAGGTGTTTATAGGAGGCAGGACAGTGGGGGGGGGGGGGCAAGGAGCAGAAGGGCCAAGAAAGGCTTCTTGGAGGATGGGGACCTCCCTTGAAGGATGAGGAAGGTTTGGGTTGCTGGAGAGGAGGGAGGATACATTAGGCGTGGGGGCACCAACTGAGCAAAGGAACTGACAAGGCAGCCTTATAAAGGTGATGGAGAGACTGGGGGCAGAGGGAACCTACCCGGTAAGGCTGGATGGGGTCAGACAGGTCTACCTCACGGGGGCCCAAATGCCCGCCAGCAGTCAGGTTAGATTTCTGTGTTTGCTGACTCCCTATGTGTAGGAAGATTTCATGGTCCCTCTCGGTCACCTTTTCTGATATCATCATTGACTTTCTTGGCTCACAATGACCCTCTCTCTGTAGGAACTTCTTGTCCTACCCCTTCCTGGCATCCTTGTGTCTGCTCCTGCCCCTGGCCTGTGGGCAAAAGCTGATTGGTCCAGGATGTACACTTGACCAAGTGGGGATCTCTGACTTCTTTTTCTAGAGGTTTCGAAGCTTTGAACCACTGAAGATGAGAGTTGGCACCAAGTGCTGTGGACAGAAGGGCCACCGACCCTGCTCAGGCCCCCAGCTGCCCTGCTTCCTCCCTGCCTGGGGGTGCAGCTCTCCACTGGATTCTGAGAGCCTTCTAGAGATCTTCCAGTAAAGGCTAAGCCCTCTCCTTACTCCTGTATTTATTTGTTTACTTCTTTATTTAGCCAGCCACTGTTTGTGTCTGGTACCAGTGACCGCAGGAGACGTAACTCACACCAGCCAGGGTTGAAGTGTGGGTAGTGACTAGGAGGCCAGGGCCTCCCCTGCATCTTGCCTTCGCCCCCCCCCCACCCCCCACTGTGTGACTTTGGGCGGATCACCTTCTCTAAATCTCAGTTTCCTTATCAAAACGATGAAAAGAAGACCAAATGCATGGGTTGATTGCGAGGATTTTAGGAGATCATCTGTGTCTGGCATACATTATGTTCTGGAGAAAAACAAAGGCTGTTAGCTGCTGTGATTATTACAATTCGGGCTTAAGGAGTTGGAAGCCGGCTGCCTGCAACCATGAGAGTTCCTACCGACCAGGCTCCTCGCAGCACAGAGAAAACAAACACAGATGACAAGGGGGTTTCTGCTGATCTTTAAGTGGCCTTTTGACATTCAGTGGAAGGCACTTGACCCCTAGCAGCAAATTGATTTCTGGAACACGGCCCCAGCCTCCGTGTTTAGTTCACTTTTATCCAGCCCTTTACATCACAAAGGGGAGTGATTAGGGGCTCTGTCGGTTAAGCCTCCAACTCTTGATTTCGGCTCAGGACGTGATCTCACGGGTTCGTGAGATCGAGCCCTGTGTCAGGCTCTGCAACAACAGCACAGAGCCTGCTTGGGATTCTCTCTCTCCCTCTCTCTCTCTGCCCCTCTTTCACGTGCTCTCTCTCTGTCTCTCTCTCTCTCTCAAAATAAGTAAATACACTTTAAAAGAAATTTTAAAAAAGGTGGGGGGAGTGATTACATCACAAAGGGGCTGGTTCACTCCGTTGATTGGAGCCCAATCTGAGAGATCAAAGGTGAGACCGACCTTTGAGCCTACAAGCCAGAGAAGTGTTTTTCCAGGCCACAGGCTCCAGTCTCACTTTAGCCAACCAGCGTGTGCGCTGGGTCATCCTGTGGCCTGGGAAAGAGTGCCGATGGCTCCAGGCAACCCTTCCCCACCGCTGGAAACAGTTCAGAGTGTCTGGCCCCAGCCGAGCGTAGAACGGGGGCTGTTAGCTGACTTGGGTGTCGGGGACTGGGGTATCTGGGAAGTGAGACTGGGAAAGAGGGTGAGAGAGTTCTGCCTCTTGTAATAAAATAGAACTCCAAGATAAAGAAATAAACATTTAAAAAAAAATTTTTTTTAACGTTTATTTTTGAGACAGAGAGAGACACAGCATGAACGGGGGAGGGGCAGAGAGAGAGGGAGACACAGAATCGGAAGCAGGCTGCAGGCTCTGAGCCATCAGCCCAGAGCCCGACGCGGGGCTCGAACTCGCGGACCGCGAGATAGTGACCTGAGCTGAAGTCGGACGCTTAACCGACTGAGCCACCCAGGCGCCCCAAGAAATAAACATTTTTTAAAAATGAGCAAAAATAAAACTCCAGACGGATTCACCTCTCCAGGTGGGAGGAGCAGTTGGGAGCACGAGGCCCTGGTCTGTCTGCGTGAGTCATCCCTGGGCTCTCCCAACCTGATCCCCACTCTTCCTGCCTTGTTGGGCCCAGGAGCAGGGGCTGCTGTTTGAACGACCCAGCCCAGTGGGGGCACAAACCCTTTCTCTGAACTGCCTTAGTGGTGACACCTGGAATTTCTCAAAAGGATTCTGTAAATCTTAAGGAAGGACAAAAGGGAAATAAGCCCAGAAAATAAAAGAAACCTGGCTGGCTTGGAGAGGAAAGGGGCCAAGGGTCCTGCGTCATTCCCAGGAGGATCCCAAGGAGAGATTTATTTCTTCATCCTCATCCCAAGGGTCAGGAAACCTCTGCAGGCCCCTTGCTGGCTTTCTTTAGCACCAGATCCCCATCTCCACCCGGAAGGGCGCTCTCACGTGTCTTTGCTCCCCCCAGCTCTGGCCAGAGCTCCTCAGGCTCCCTTTATCGGCCAGAACTGAGGCCCCCAGGGGGACCCTCGTTCCTCAGAGAAGGACCCATCTTGCACAAACAGGACACAGCTCTGGCCCCGTGCTGGCCCACTGTTGCAGGACCCTGTACACAACTGCTACCCACCCACGTGTCTGGAGGAGTGTTTTGTCAAGAAGTCTTTTACGTATGTGTTTTTTTCCACAGGTGAGAAAACGAAAACTCAAACGAGGTCAGATCACATGCCCAAGGGTCACCGATGGATGCCAAGGTCAGGATTCAACTCACGTCCCCTGATGCCAAGCCACCTTCTCTTTACATTATACACACAGCCTGCTGCTTTATTGTTGCATGCCTTGCCCCACCCCCACCCCCCCATCCAGCTCCCAGAATTCACTGCCGCATGACCAGAGTCACTGGAGAAGCTTCGATTTACAGATGGAGGAAATGTTTACAGAAAGTCAGGGGACACTCGGTAAGTCTTGGTTGAATTACATTGACAGAAAGAGTTGTTGATAATCGTAGTGATAATAATGAAACTAAATGATCCATTTTAAAGGGGGGGGGAACGTTTGCTGAAAGGAGATAAACAGAGCAGTGACTTAAAATCCAATGACTTGGCAGGGCCAGGGTAATTTCCCCCTGGGATTACCTCTCATGGGCTTTGGTAGGGGAACCTACCCGTTCACAAGAGTTTGGGGGGACCACATAATAATTAACATTAAGCGTTTTTCTTCGAGGCTTCTGCCACTGAATAACTAGAAACAGGAAAGGTTTAGTGTGAGAAGCCAGGGAAACGTGGCCATAGGAATAACGTTCATCTTTAATTGATTTAAATGACAGCCTCAAATACAATGCGATTAAAAAAAAAATACAACAAACATGTGGTGGAGTTTAGAGCATCTGGGTCTGTTTAAATTGCTCTTGTTTTTCAAGATCAAGGGTATTATTGATAAAAACAAAAATCTTTGTAATCACTAAATTTAATCCAACTAACGATGATGAGAAGACCGTTGTAAACATGAAACATGACTTGGGAACCGAATCGTACATATTTTCCTTGTTGGAAAAGGCATGTTTTCGGTCACTCGCTTTGGAGAAAGCAGCAGAATCAGGCAGCGCATGTGGACTCATCAGCTGCCAGAGAGAGTCCCCCGACCAGCCAGCACTTTGGAAGGACCGGCTGGTCAATCACAGCCAAACTGAAGAGCCGCAGGGAGCGCCTTTCTTTGGTCTCAACTCCAGAAGGGAGGGAATAAGGGTGCGTTGGGTGAGGAAGCGATTGAAAATTGGTAGAAGAGGGATGCTTGGGTGGCTCAGCCGGTTAGGCAGCTGACTTTGACTCAGGTCATGATCTCACGGTTTGTGGGTTCAAGCCCCGCATCGGGCTCTATGCTGACAGCTCATATCCTGGAGCCCACTTCGGATTCTGTGTTCCCTCCCTCTCTGCCACTCCCCTACTCATGCTCTCTCTCTGCCTCTCATAAATAAATAAATGTTTAAAAAAGTTAAAAGAAAAAAGGAAATTGGTAGAAGAAAAACTGTCTCCTAGGGAGAAATGATGTCCAGGAACAAAATAGAATGAACCTGTGTCCTTGAATTTAGCAATTCAAGTGTTAGGTCTAGTTTTAAACTTTTATGGCTTCTTGATTCCTTGGGGTGTATACCACATCAAGATTTCAATTTAATTAACAAATATATTTATTGGGTATGTGGTCCAGGGTACCACGGGGGTCAGACAATGGCCCCTTTTCTCATTTGTAAAAATGGGGGGTACACTCGCATGGGAACAGGCACTGCTCTGGAACCATCTGAGTGTCTTTCCTGTCTACTCTGGGCATCAGCGTGGTGACAAAAACTGTTGGCCATTGCTATTCCTGCATCGCACACATGCATTTTTGCCCGAGTTCAGGTCTCAGCCCTTGATAAAACATGAAAGGATACTTGGGACTTTATAAGGACAACAAAGGATTGAGACACCAGAACTCACACAAAGGAATAAACTAATATGCAGTTTCTTAAACTTCTAACCCAAGCACATTAGCAGCAACAGTCAACAGCACATCATGGGCATGCACGATGGCAGCCATGCTCTGATGGTTAATACCACTTCCTCCAAGCTTGGAATTGCTATAACTCTCAGGGAGGGGGTTCCAGGCAGCAATCTGTCCTGGTTTTGTGTCACCCTCCAATATGCTTCTGTGTCACCAGCTGGTGTCCACGTCAAACTTCACCTTCCTTGAATCTGAGGTAATACATCATTTCCAAACTTGCACATCTCTGTTGCTAACACCGATATCTCTAATGTTCAAGTTCAGTCTTTTAGACAATATTATGTGTGTTTCTATTGCATGAGCTATCTTCCTCGCCGCTATGAGTATCCACAAAGTACTCACTGTTGAAGGTAGTATGGCTCTCTGGATACACAAAACGGTTTAAAAACATTTCCTAGCACATGGGGCTCCTGGATGGCTCAGTCAGTTAAGCGTCTGGCTTCAGCTCAGGTCATGATCTCGCAGTCCGTGAGTTCAAGCCCTGTGTCAGGCTCTGTGCTGACAGCTTGGAGCCTGGAGCCTGCTTTGGATTCTGTGTCTCCCTCTCTCTCTGCCCCTCCCCTGCTCACGCTCTGTCTCTCTCTGTCTTTCAAAAATGAATAAATGTTTAAAAAAATTAAAAAAAAAAAAGAAATGTTTCCTAGTACAGACCTCTGTGTACCTCTCTTAAAATATTGTCTTCCTAGGAGTAGGGAAAAACATCGAGCAACTCATTACAAAAACGGGAAAAGAATATTTACAGAAATTCCCAGAATAGAAGGTAAATTACAAATGTTCAAATCTTATGAAAAGATGTTCAGTCTCTCCAATTATGAATAAGGCAAATGAAAACAACGGCAGTTTTTACATTGTCCTGTCAGAGTAGGAAAGACGACAGACACTGCTAAACCCCCGTTTGGCAAGGGTGTGGGGACAATGGAAACTTCCAGGCTGGGGACAGAAGAGTAAACTGGCATGTTTTTAGAGAGCAATTTGGCATTATCCATAAAACTTAGAATGTCCCTACCCTTTCAACCAGAAGTTCCACATATAAGGAATTTATCCTATGGAAATACTCACACAACTTTGGAAGAAATAGATATATTCATTACATGATTCCCAGTAGCATACCGTTGGAGCCCCCTAACTGTCCATCAGTAGGGAATTAGTTAAATAAACTACGGTGGTCCAGTAATCTACACAATGGAACATGGCGTGATTATTACAAGATGAGGTAGGTCTATGTGTACTCATCTGGGAAAAGCTCCACAATATGCTCAATTAAAAAAAAATGTCCATTGGTGTGTATATTTTGATCTTTTTTTCTTTTTTTTTTCGAGAGGTGTTTCTGTGTGTGTTGACTGTTGTGGAAAAAACATGTAGTGTTCATCTTTGAGGAGGGAGGGTTTATGGCACACTTTTCTTCTTGTCTTATTTGAATCCTTTTTTTTTTTCTTTTTTAGTTCATTTATTTTTGAGAGAGAGCGTGAGCAGGGGAGGAGTAGAGAGAGAGGGAGACAGAGGATCTGAAGCAGGCTCTGAGCTGACAGCAGCAAGCCTGATGTGGGGCTCGAACTCATGAATCCAGTGATCATGACCTGAGCCCAAGTGAGATGCTCAACCAATGAGCCACCCCTTGAGTCCTTAAGCAAACAAACAAACAAACAAGGAACTGTTTATAAAAGTAGAAAATCCACAAATAATTTTTAACACTTTCTTGTGAGTAGGCTTCACACACAGAGTGGAACCCAATGCAGGGGTTGAACTCACGACCCTGAGATCAAGAGTTGGATGCTTCACCGACTGAGCCGCCCAGGCACCCGAGAAAACCCACAAATAATTTTTAAAGGAAAGCCTACGGGGGCTGCAATGAGATGAATTTAGAGAATGTGACATCTTGGTGGGAAACTGGCTCCCGGCCTATGACATGCATACTCCGTCCTGCTCAGGAGCTGTTCTTTGGGTCTCATCCTCTCTTCCCCCCCACCCTGCTCCAAACCCACATGGTGGAGGACGAAGTCTGTAGGTACGTGCTTGCTGCCCCCCCGGAGTTCAGTTGCTTGACCTTCACTATACAGGTGCCTCCTTGCGCCTTCCCTCCTTCCTCTGTCCTGGCTCCTTGCAACTCGTCTGCTCATATCTTCCTCAAATGACTGCCCTTCCCCCTCCCCTCCTTCCCACCCCTCCAGCAGGGGCTCCTGGAAGGGTGAAGACACCCCTTCTCATTGAGATGCTGTCCCTTCCCCGAGGCTGTCCACGCGGTCCCGTGGCTCCCCCTCCTTTCGTTTTCCTTTCCTCCCTTCTTCCGGGTCAGGTCTCTTCAGCCACACAGCATTCCCATTTTCTTCCTCAGTTTTATTTCCCTGCAGAGGGACTCCTTCCTCCAGATTCCTAAATCTACTCTCTGTCCTAAATCCCGGACCCACCTTTCTCGTTGTCGGGTGGATCTCCCCTCTGCCCTGTCGTCTGCTGGTTGAAATCACGCATTCCACACGCCAAATGTCTCATCAGCTCCTTCCCACTCCCCAGTGCAGGGGAGGCGAATGCTTTCCTCCACCCTCCTGGAGTCCCTGGTGGGTCTGAAAATTGAACTGACAGAGACAGATTAACAGGGGGAGAAGCACACAAATGTTCTTAAAGTTTTACATGTGCACCGGAGCCTTTATAGGAGAATGAGGAAGCAGCCAGAGGGGGCAGATTTCACGCCTTGTAGACAAAGAAACAACACACTTGTGAAGAATCCACGAGGCAGAAGGGTTTGCTGGGGGCGGTGAAGTTACTAGGAAGATAAGGGTTGGTTTAACCCGATTTGTCCGAACAGATTTCTTGGGCCTCAAATTCTCTGTCTCCAGTGGTAAGAATGTCTTCCTCCTGGTGCAGGGAGGGGACCTGTTCACATGGGGGTTTTGTGACATGTTTCAGGGAAGAAGGATGAGGTGGGGGAGGTCGGAGTGACCTTCCTGCTTCTGCTATTTTCCTTTAAACTCCTTCAGCTGAAGATACCCGATATGCCAAGGTGCCATGTTTTGACGTAGGGTGTCCCGAACCCATCACCCACGTCTTCCCTCTTAAGCTGACAATGTCACTTGGAATCTCAGCGTCACCCTCTGCCTTCCTCACCCCTCGTATCCCCTCAGTTGCCAAGCTCTGCAACAGCAATCTGCATATATCTTACACTCCTCGTGCGCAGCCCCAGCAAAGCGGGGCAGGCTTTCCTGAACCCCACATCCTAAGGTGACCACAACTCCCCCCGAAACTCCAAAGCGTTATTTTCCTTCTCTGACACACTGATCTGTTGTGTTTTGTACGGACTTAGTCCTGTGTGTTTCTCACACCCTCCCACCCTATTTAGGTCACAAGCTCCTTCCAGGCAAGGACTTTCTTACTCATCTTTAGCTCTGCCAGGTCTTGCACAGGGCCTCCCAGGTGCTCAGTGTATGTGCTTGTTTACCTTGGATCCCAGACTCCAAGTGCAGGGCAACGACTTGAGTTAAAAGTCCGGGGCCTGCTCCTGCTGATGGTCCGGGGCCCCCCATTAGTCCTGATGCCCAATCAGGAGAAGCCTGAGGAGCACAGAGGCAATAGTTAGGTTCCAGTGGTTGTAAGAAACAGAGACTTGTTCAAGTTACCTCAAGAGAAGAGATTTATCTGAAGGATACTCCTAGCCTGGACCAGAATGTGGTCTCGAACTGAGGGAGCTGGACCAGGGTCCTCTCCCATAAGCGGCCTGTGTTTCTGCCTCGTCGGGTGTCTTTTCCATTCCCCTCCTGATAACTCTTTGCGTCTGGCTTCTGTTACTTATAATTTCTATTCCCATGTAACTTTGGCTCACACTAGATTATCATGGCTTCTCTGGTTTCTTCTTACATGGCAGACCTTCTGTTTTAGCTTTATTGCTAATTACACCCTTCACTTTGCATTTCTTGGTTCAAATGCCTTAGAGAGTTGATGGGCGTAGCTCATCTTCCGGATTGGCCGCCCTTGATCTAGATGCCTGCCCCTGGTCCAATCAGCTCTTCCAGTGCTAGAAAGGTGAGAAGGGTGGTCATTAAGGCCCGAATACGACTGCTCAGAGCCTACCCATAACACAGATACCTTCTCTCAGAACAGCACTGAGGGTGCGGCAGCCTTCCGAGGTTGGGTCTGTCCAAGGTAGGGATGCTATCCGGTGCAGTCTCCAGCTGCTGCCCTGGGGATCAGGAACCCAGGTGAATATAGGAAGGGTCAGAAGGAAGAACCTCCTAGTTGTCTGGAACCCCACCTCACTCACATCACCTTCTCCCGACACACTCCCTCACTAGACACAGAGCATTTCCTGACGTGAGCTGCATGAGGGGCACAAGCCAGAAGGAAAACAGCGAACCAAACAGTCCTCACACTAATGCGAGGAGATGCTGTGAACATCCACCTTCGCTAGGAAGGTCACGAGGAAACAGAAAGAAGATAAACCCAACAGAGAACCTGATACCCAGCCAACGCGGAGGATGAAATAAGCCAGGCCTTCAGGATGCTGAAATGAGAATCTAATAAAATGGCAATTGATGTAATCAAGAGTAACTGCGGGTTTAGATGTGAGAACGGATTTGAAAGGATTGAGTATTGATTCTCCAACACTAGAATGGGGTTGGTCAACAAAGAGGACACATCCTAGCCATTCTGTTTGCAACTTGAGGTGAATTTCATAAGTTCCCAATGGATTGGTCTTTTCTGCACTGCCGGAATTTTTCTCTTGGTGTGTATATGAAGATGTTTTAAAAGAACAAAGAAAACTTAGCTACAGATCAGTCTTTGTTCTATATCTAGAAGCTACTGTAAATTCCTTTTTATACCTCTTTTCTTTTCCTTCCTTCAATCCCTCTTTCCTTTCTTCCTCCAACATTTATGTGCATCTCTTTTGTGCAAGACATAGTATGTTCAATAGAGTTTTTGTGCTCGACAGCATGAGAAATAACAAACACGTACAGTACAAAAAACATCTATCATGTATCACGTGCTTACTGTGTGTCTGGTACTGTTCTCAGGTCTTTATGCATTTCAATTAATCCTCTCAGTAGCCTTGGGGCTCCTGCATGGCTCAGTCGGTGGAGCGTCCAACTTTGGCTCAGGTCATGGTCTCACGGTCTGTGAGTTTGAGCCCTGTGTCGAGCTCTATGCTGAGTTCTGTGTCTCCCTCTCTCTCTGCTCCTCCCCTGCTCATGCTCTGTCTCTCAAAAGAATAAATCAACATTAAAAAAATTTTTTTTCAATCCTCTCAATAGCCTTAAAAGGTCAGGACTAATAGTATCCTCATTTGTAAAATGAAGAAACTGAGGCACAAGTGGTTCAATAGCTTTCCAGAGATCACAGTCAGAAAGTTGGAAAACAAAGCACTTGGCCTCATTGCTAGAAGATCATTAGCAACGTTAGTGGATCACTTGGGCAGTCTCAGGATGTGGCAAGAGAGAAACTCAGCGAGGGGGTTGGGGGAGGAAGAAAAGGAAGAGTCTGCTTGTCAGCTCACAGCTGACCCTATTACCCCCAGGAGGGTTTTTGGTGGTGGGGTGGGGGGGAGAAGGGATCTTTGAGGGGAAGAGAAGGATGATAGGGTAGTCTTCTACGCATGCAGCCTGAGTCATTAACGTGGAGGCAGCTGTTGGGAAAGCACTGGAACAGAGGTTCCGAATTTCAACGCTCTCTCTGCCATTTCCGACCTGTGTGACCTTGGGCGAGTCTTTTACCCTTTGTTTCCATAGGAGGAAGTTTTTTATATTGTGAAGAGCCATTCAAATATTTGATATGAAATGGCCGTGGCCAGGCAGGATCTGTTCGAGCAAAGCTGGTTTCCGTGGTGGTGGCCAGCCCTTGCTCTGGAGTGTAAGCAGAGGGCTGGATCCAAGGCCCTCAGCCTAAATGTGTTCCTGTGCGTTGATCTGTCCCTTCAGTAAAGCTGAGTCTCAGGAGAATTTGCTCCAGGAACATTACCATCTTTCTCAGACTGGCAACTTCTAGGCCTTCGTAAGAAATGACTGAGACAAGCCCACTTGCAGCAAGATAAGAAGGAGGAGAAGCAAGACACCAACGGCCATGTATTGTAAGATTCCATATGCAGCAAATGTCCGGAATAGGCCAATCCATAGAGACAGAAAACAGATTAGCATTTGCAGGGGGCTGGCGGGGAGGGGCAAATGAGGAGTGGTTGCTAACGAGTGTGGGGTTTCCTTTTGAGGTGATACAAATGTTCTAGAATTAGACAGTGATGATTACACAGTCTTGTGAATATACTAAAAATCACCGGATAGTACATTTTATTTTTTTTAAGTTATTTATTTATTTTGAGAGATAGAGAGAGAGAGAGAGAGCGCACAAGTGGGGAGGGGACAGAGAATCCCAAGCAGGCTCGCCACCGTCAGGGCAGAGCCCGATGCCTGTGAGATCATAACCTAAGCCAAAGTCAGACGCTTTACCAAGTGAGTCACCCCGGCGCCCCTGAATAGTACGTTGTAAAAGGGTGGAGTTTGTGGTATGTGAATTAAATCTCAGTTGAAAAAAGAATGAAGGGAGGAGGCTCCCGGCAAGATTCCCATTGCCATGGAAGATTTCCTCTTCCTTGAAGTCTCCCTGAGTGGAAGGGAAGACATAGGGACCCGGAGCTTCAGAGAAAGCAGCCCGCTGAGGGGCCTGACTGGGGCCCATATAAGAAGCAGGTTCACCAGGCAGGTGCCCAGCACAGATTCCTTGTGGAGAGAGGCAGACGGGTCCCTGGGCTATTCCCCGAGGGGCAACAGTTCCCAGAAGACCAAAGCAATGTCAGCTACCACCAAGGAGGCACAGGTGGAATTTCTGCCTTGAAAAGCACGCGCCAGGCACTTCAAGATGGTCACTGGGAGAGGAAGCTATGACCCAGACTTGGCGCATATTTTGTGGTTTGGTGGGAGGGGGGCACTGCACTCCACGTCAACGTCAGTCTAAAGTTGAAGAGTTGAAAGCCTCCCTTGACTCTTTGCGCTTTCGCTTGTGGCTTACCTCAAGCATATGCACACTCTCTCCTCCCTTTGGAGGAGGCCTTGGGAGAATTCTTTTTTTTTTTTTTTTTTTAAAGAAAATATAGCAACTATTCATCTTGGTCTATAAGACGAAGGCGTGCGCGCGCGTGCACACACACACATCACTCTATATTTTCTTTAAATCAACTGAATTCCGACTCCAAGCTCCCATCTGGTGGGCTGGTAGAAAATTCAGTCGTTGCTGGCTCTGTCTACCTCGTGGGCCTGGGCAGCGTTAGGATCGGGGTTTATGTGGTACCTGGAGCAGGGAAGGGCCTCCGGGGTTTGATGAATCAAACTCCGGCCTGGAGTGTTCCCCTGAGGTCTGGTGACACGGGGCAGGTGTCTTAGATTCTCTCATCTTCCCTGCTGGGGTCTTACTAACTCCCCAGGAAGCTGCCCTGAGTTGTGTGGGGAGTCCCTGTCCTTGCAAGACCCACCACAACCGTTTGCATACATCAGGTACTATTCCAGGGCTTGGAAAAATGTCTGATCTTTGGAAGAATGTCCCTGGGCTCCAAAATCCAAAAAAGAGAATGGCGAGATGGAAAAGAGTAAAATGTTTTGTGTTCACGAAAATCTAGTATTACCATCTTTTGTTAATTGCTAAGCTTAGCATTCAGGAACATTTCACTTTAGTTGAAAACAGCTCGTTAGTTGTTAGCTTCCCTCACTTTGCAAGAATTTCTGAGTAAAATAACGTTTGCTCAGCCATCCTGGGTCAGGAAACGAGTGAGCAGCACCAGGGAACTACTCTGGAACAGCCGAGAAGTGGCATTCACACTATGCCAGGTTTCTTTCTTTTTTTTTTTTTTTCAGTATGTGAAATTTATTGTCAAATTGGTTTCCATACAACACCCAGTGCTCATCCCAAAAGGTGCCCTCCTCAATACCCATCACCCACCCTCCCCTCCCTCCCACCCCCCATCAACCCTCAGTTTGTTCTCAGTTTTTAAGAGTCTCTTATGCTTTTATGCCAGGTTTCTTAAAGAAGATCTTCTCGAATGTTAATGTGCCCGTGAGTCACCTGGGGGTCTAGCTGAAATGCGGGTCCAATTCAGAAGGTGTGGGATGGGGCCAAGCTTGGGCTTTTCTAGAAAAGCTCCCAGGTGGAGCAAAGCTCAGTTCATGGCTCCCAGACCACATTTTGAGGAGCAGGGCTGAAAGGTACTCATGTGTCACTTCATCTTTGAGAATTTCCTGTACTCTCAGCTGATCTCAGGGTTGAGTCCCAAGTCTTCTGGTTCCTGCAAGTGCTGACACTCAGATACTGACCCCTTTCTCCCACTCAGGTCCCACTGAGTTCTGTCCAGGCAATGCTTATTCCAGCCCTCAGATCTTTGCTCAGATTATTTCTCTGCCTATAATGCCCTCTCTTGTGATCTCTGCTGAGCAAGATCCTTCTTACCCTTTAGCATCCAACTCAACTGCTGCTTCCTCCATGACATTTGTCCCCAACTTGCCAGTCAGTCTTCCTTCCTTCCTTCCTTCCTTCCTTCCTTCCTTCCTTCCTTCCCTGAATTCAGTTTTTATAATCCTCGGTTTGGCTCTGCTTATGTACTCTCTCATGTTATTAGCTAACTCTTTTGAAGATGTCTGTCTTACTTCTCCGACTAGGCTGTGAGGCCCTGGCGGACGTTCTCACTTTTTCTGCAGTCTAGACTTGGCTCTGCCATTAATTAGCCACATGATCTTGGAAAAAATCACTTTATTTCTCTGGGCCTTGGGTCCCTCGTTTGTAAAACGAGGAGTTAAACTAACTCAGAGACTGCTGAAAGCCTGTCTGCCTCCAAAATTCCTCGGTTCCATATGGTTCTGACTGCTTTACGTTGCCTAGGACATGGTTGACATCCAAGAACACACCTAGTGGATTTAATTAAATCGAAATTTTAAGCAAGGAAAGGCTATATGTCCCCAGAGAGGTCATGGATAAATGGCCCCGGGGCAATGCAACAAATCATGGCTGCAGGAGAGATTCATTCTTTCTGTGCCTCCCCCACTTGTGGGAGGCCTCTCCTCTGTGTCTGGAATTTGCCATCTCCACTCGGTGCTAGGTGCTTCCCTCCTTCCTGTTCTTTACCAAGACCACAGAGAAAATAAAATACAATAAGGGGCGTGGGGGTGCCTCAGGGCGTGGGGGAGGGCAAGTGGGGGAGGAGGAGGGGAAGAGCAGAACACAAGGTCAAAATCTGGAGGGACCAGACTTCTCAGAAATCATCTGTCACAGCAACCTAGCCACCAGAAGATGTAAATAAATTAAGATGGTAATTCCATCTCAGATTTGTGGAGCTGTGAGCAGCCCTTCTAAGCCCGGCTCTCATGGTGTGTGATGTCACCCACATGCCTTGATGGAATTAGAGCCCTAATTTATTTATGGTTGGGGATATGCTATTCCTTATGGCCTTGCAGTTGTCTTTATTTTATAGGCTGCTTGAAGCAATTTAATATGGTTGGATCCCACAGAGGATGCATACCAACAGAAACACAACAAGTAAGAGCTGACTGCCTAGAGGCACCACAGTGCTCCCTCCTCATGGACAGCACGCAGCCCAGAGCCATGGAGGGCCTGCCAAAAAATGAGGCTTCAAGGTTTTCATCTTCCTTGGGTGTATCTCCTTCAGGAAGCAGGGACCTCTCCAGAGTGATAATCAGGAACAGTCCCAGTAGGGGTATTCTTTTCAGAGACCCGACCTAAGCAGCTGTGGAAATCCAGCAGGATCAAACAGGGTCAGAGTTCGCGAGGACAACTATTCCATGCTCAGATTTGAAGCAAGACTTTGTTCAAACCACTCCACACCATGTATGGGGCCACTTAGACCAGCAAACAGTGTGGAATAGGGTAAAGATTTGGAGTCACAATCCCTGGACGCAAGTCTTGGCTTTGCCACTGTCTGTGCTGTCCTGGACAATTCACTTCACTAAATCTCAGCCCTTACCAGTAAAATGGAAACGATATTGTCTACCGCAAAAGGTTGCTGAGATGGCCAAATGCCAACGTAGGTAAAGTGCTTGCATAGACAGTAGGCGAGTGTTGCATAGATTGTTATTCCACGTGGAGAGGCAATGTGGGAATGATCTCACTTGTGACACAATCTCTCCTCCGGAAGCTCTTGAACTTTCAAGGAAACCATATCTCAGGACAAAAAAGCCACCGACTGGTATCCTGCATCCCCTACCCTTTGATCAACAGTCGTCATGGATACTGAGTCCTCTCTTGGTGAAGCACCCAGACATCAGACTTTTCCCAGCTATAAGGCTGTCAGCCTTTTGATTCTTATGGGCCAGGGGTTCCTTCTCTCTTCTAATTTCTCCTCTCATCCTTCTTCTGTAGGAGCGATACATATGCTTTATTTATTTGTTTTATATATTATTTTGTCTTTCTTGAGTATATTGTAAGCACTCATTGTGTCATGGAACAAAGTGTTTCTTCTTCCAAGTTTCTATAATGTTCTGAGGTCTCACTTGAGGAGGAAACAGCTAGGCCAGAAAGAAACTGAGGTTTAGAACTATATAACTTACAATATCAAAATTCCTATGGGACACAGCTATATGTATTTAAAGAAATAGGTGATGTAAAGAAAGAAGAAAGAAAGAAAGGAAGAAAGAAAGAGAAATTTTACACAACTGTGTATCTGAGTTATATGTATTTAAAGAAATAGGTGATGTAAAGAAAGAAGAAAGAAAGAAAGAAAGAAAGAAAGAAAAAAAGAAAGAAAGAAAGAAAAAGAAAGAGAAATTTTACACAACTGTGTATCTGAGTATATACTATAGTTTCTTCACCTATGAAACAAAGAATTCTGGCAGCCATGTCCAGTTAATGATACCCTATAGATCTACAGTTTATTCCATCATTGGCAAATACATTACTTAGGGTCCACTGCCCATGGCAGACGCTATTAATTAATCACAGCACCATTCTTCTGTGCTCTGAACAATACCTTCCCAAATCATGTGACCACGTGAAATGAAACCCATTTGCCTCCTGGGTTTACCCATTCAACCATCAAACTATTGTGGAATAACATCCACTTTTGTACCCCTAAAATTTTTTATTTTCCCACCTTCCCTATTCTCTTATCTCCCTCATTTACCATTGCCATGAAAGAAGTTCTATAAGGAAAATGCAATGGATAAAATAGGTTTTGGATGAAGTCATAAGAAGTGGCATCATGGAAGAGGTGATACTTAAAGATACTTGTTATTTTAACCATCTTACTGATGAGGAAACTGAGGCTCAAAGGAGTTAAATCAATTGCCCAGGAACACCTAGCATACAGGTGGCAGAGCTAGGATTCCCTCTGAAGCCCATGGTTGGTGGGATTTTCATAGACAGAAATAGAGACAGGAGAGAGGTGGCCCCTATTAGCATTCCCCCGAATGAAATATTTAGGTATAAATCTAACAAAGTATGTGTGAGATCTATACAAAGAAAACTACAGGATTCTGATAAAAGGTATCAAAGATGTCAAACCATGATGAAAGATATCTCCATTAAATAAATGAGGAGATTCCACGTTCATGGATAGGAAAACACAATATTGGCAAGATGTCAATTCTTCCAGGCTTCATCTATAGATTTAATGCATTCCTAATCAAAATCCCACCAAGTTGTTTTGTGGATATTGACAAACTAAGTTTACATAAAGAGGCAAAAGACCCAGAATAGCCAACACAGTATTGAAAGGGATCAAAATTGAAGACTGACACTCCCTGAGGCCAAGACTTACTATGAGGCTACAGTAACTGAGACAATGTGGTCTTGGTGAAAGAATAGACAAACGGATCAGTGAAAAGAATAGAGAGCTAGAAATAGACCCACATAAATCTAGTCAGCGGATCTCTGGCAAAAATGCAAAGACAAAAAGCAAAGATAGAAAAGCAAATGGTGTTGGAACAACTGGACATCCGCATGCAAAAACATGAATCTAGACACAGACCTTATACCCTTCATAGGTAGAAATAGAGGGGAGGGGGCCGAAGAGACCCCAGGAAAAGGAGATTGGATAACTCCTTAAAACATATTGCAGTTAATATGCAGATGGTCCACACATGAGGTCAGTGTAAGATGAGCACACGAGGAAAACTGGGTCATTTGAAAGCAGACCCCTGCATCTCAGAGCAGAGAGAGCCACCTGAGGTCACTGAGCACTTACCTGGCCAAAAGAAAGAAGTGCTGAATCCACAGGGAAGCTTCAGCACACTGGGGATCCCTGTGCCGCGGTGGCTGCAATCTTGCCATAGAAAGGGCAGGCCTCGGTGTCGGGCTCATGTGCTATGTCCTCAGGAGAGCTTGGAGGATGGACGATGTCTGGATGGGTAGGTTTTATGATGGGAAGAAGGTCCCTCTGCTTAATGGTTTCTCGTACAGAATAAAGTGTGGGAGGGTGGGTCGTGTTTCAGTTTTAGCAATGTCATTCTCTGGCCTCTCTGTGTTGGGGATCACGGGTGTGTCCTTCAATGGTCCCTGTAAAGCTACAAAGAGGAGCAAGGGTGAGTTGCCGTGACCAGGCCAGGCTGAGCCGAGTCAGCGGGTGGTATGGATTGCATTCTGTAAATAATTTCTGGAGGCAGCTGTGAACATGAGGGGTAGGGGGCAGATGGCAGTGCGAGACTCTGAGTGGGAACCTACTGAGCAGGACAACCCCGTAATGCCTTTCTCCAGTGGTCTGAGCAGTCAGGGAGAAGCGAGATGAGGGAGTGGGAAGTTGGAGGCCAACTCCAAACCCAGTGTTGACAGAATTTCAGGGTTTCTGGATGATGGAGCAGAGTGAAGGACAGGCTCACGTATGGCCCGCCACTTTTGGGTGGTTGCTTGAAGTGATGGCTGGTGTCCTTCTTTGGGGAAGATGAGGGTAAAAAGGCTCACCTTGCAGTGAAAAGACTCGAGAGGATACGTGGTGAATGCAGGTTCTCACATTCAGGATATCCCATCCCTGGGCTTCAGTTTCCTCATTTTTTATTTTATTTTTATTTATTTTTTCAAAGTTTATTTATTTTGAGAGAAAGTGAGAGAGAGAGAGAGAATAAGAGTACTCTAGAGAGAGAGTGAGTGCACATGCTCAAAAGCAGTGGGAAGGGGCAGACAGAGAGAGAGAAAGAGAATCCCAAGCAGCCTTCACACTGTCAGCACAGAGCCCGACTCAGGGCTGGATCTCGCGAACCGTGAGATCATTACCTGAGCCAAAATCAAGAGTCGGACGCTTAACGGACTGAGCCACCCAGGCGGTCCTTCCTCGTTTTAAAATGAGACTCTTAGAGTAGATGACCCCCATTGTGCTATAATGCCTGTCCTTTGATGAGAAGACTCTAAAAGTTCTTGTCTTCAAGGAACTTAGAGTCTAAATAAGGAGGCCCAGACAGAACCCACCAGTGTGGAAAGGAGCTGCCTGGATGATGAAGGTGGGGAGGAGGGGTGGGCTCTGGCAGCCGGTTAATGCCTGGGGAAGCTCAGAGCGGGGGGCTTGGGGCCAGCACTGAGCTAAACCAAAGCCCTCTGCCTGGCATGCTGGTCAGACACCGGCTGTGGGTGTGAAGTTCTTTCCCAGACCCATGGCTGCTGGAGCCTCTCCCCGTTCTCCCAGTGGGGCAACTGGCCAAGGTCGGGAACTGCCATCTCAGAGACCCTGCCCCTGGTAAGCTCGGAGGCTCCCCTAGCCTCCTTGGGCCACAGAGATGCTATCCTGCAGGCCCTGAGAGGCAGCTCAAGCCCGCATCTTGAACTCATTTTGCAGCATGAGGGGGGCTGGTTTTATGTCACAGTCCAAGGCACGTGTTTACTCAGCTTCTCTGCTCCCCAGCCCAAGGAAAGATAACTGAACTTGATGGATAACCACTAATTGGGTCATTACCTTCATTTCGAAATGATTGCCCCTGGCCACTGGGGGCATTAGTTCCAAGGGGGGGGGCAATCTGGCCCAAGGCAGGGGGCGGAGAGGAGGACAGCTCCACCGGCTCAGACCCCAGCAGGACTGCGACCCTGCAAAGGCTCCCAGCTGTGGTCCTGCCGAACTATCCTCTCCAACCAGCCCCCTCCACTCACCCACAGAGACTCCTTGTGCCCAGAGTGTCAGGGTGCACCTTGCCCCCACGGATGCCTCCCCTACAGTGTGCTCCTGTCTTTGTTCTCAGCATTCCCAGGGAACACAGTTCCCACCTACCCCTCCTCTCTGTCTTTCTGAGCCACCCTCCCTTAGTGGGCCGCCTCCCCCGTCCTTGCTGTGTACAGCTTACCTCCCTGGATGGAGAACAGGGTCCTTGAAGACAGGTCAACCCCTCTTCTCTCAGGCAGCCCGTGTTGGCACTGATGCTGGCACTGAGCTGGGCACCCAGCGGTGGCTCATTGGTTGATTGATGTTATGAGGCTGGAGGGACGGGCCGGAAGGGAAGGCGATTGATTCCAGCTGAGGAACGAGGGCAGCAGGCACAGGCTGCGGGGAATGGATGCTGGGAAAGTGGGGGGCGAGGGTCGGTGGCTCTGACGGTGCCCCCACCCCTCCGCCCTGGTGGCTCCAACCTGGGAGCCTGGGTTAAAAAAAAAAAAGTTTACAGAAGTAACCCCACCGAGAATGATTAAATAAATCACCAGAACTCCTGCACTGAAATATGACAGCCATTAAAAATGCTTTGAAAAATACTTAATGGCATAGGGAAAGGTTCATACGCAATGAGTGAAAAAAAAAAACCAAACAACAAGTTACAAAAGATAATGTATGATATGATTTTATTAGAAAACGTTGTCCCGGGGCACCTGGATGGCTTAGTCAGTTAAGTGTCCAACTTCGGCTCAGGTTGGGATCTCACGGTCTGTGAGTTCAAGCCCCACGTCAGGCTCTGTGCTGACAGCTCAGAACCTGGAGCCTCCTTTGGATTCTGTGTCTCCCTCTCGCTCTGTCTCTCCTCTGCTCGCTCTCTCTCTGACCCTCTCTTGCTTACACTCTGCCTCTCTCTCTCCCTCTCGTATAAATTAAAAAATTAAAAAATGTTGTCCAAACATACATGTAGGAAAATGGTAGCTGACAGGTACAGGTTCCTTCCACTGTGCCCCGCATTGTGCTCTGGGCCTCCTGTGTGCTCTCTCATTCAGTCTTCACACCCATCTGAGGAGCTAGGCTCTTCTCTTATTCCCCACTCTATATGTGGAAACAGAGGCACAGAAGTGAAGTAACTTCCCCATCTTTCTTCCTATGAAGCCGTTAGAGCTTGCAATTTCTTAGGCTGCCTGGAGGGTCCTGACACGGGGGAATCGGGGCCAAACTGAAACCATGTCCTAGGGAGAGAGGCTGGGGGTGTGTTGTATGGAAGACAGCTCAGCTGTGCCCACTGTGTCCTCAGAAGAGGGGAGGTGGGGGACAGGGAGGTGGACTGTGGCTGACTGGAAGAAGGCATTCTATTTTTTTTTGAGTTTATTTATTTATTTTGAGGTGGGGGGAGGGGCAGAGAGAGAGAGAGAGAGAGAATCCCAAGCAGCCTCCACGATAACAGCACGGGCTCAATCTCATGAGGTCACGACCTGAGCCAAAATCAGGAGTCTGAGGCTTAACAGACAGAGACATCCAGGCGCCCCGAAGAAGGGCTTTCTGACATCTGCTGGGCAGGGGGGACGCCTGTGTCCCTGGAAGTAGTCAGGAATGAGCTGGGAAGCAGCTTCCTTGGACACCGGAGAGGGGGCTTCATGCTGGGGTGACCTCCGGCAATCTCGAATCCTCAGTCTGTGAGGAATGGAATCTGGGGCTCTCCCTGGCCAGGTGACTGGGCAGAGAATCCAGAAGCGTGGGAACTGCTCTTTTGCCCTTATTATGGACTAAAGGTTTGTGTCCCCCCAAATTCATATGTTGAAACTCTCCCCACCAAATGGGATGGTATGAGGGGAGGGGGACTTTGGGAGGTGATTAGAGCTCACCAAGTCCCTGAGGGTGAGGACCTCATAGTGGGATTAGTGTCCTTATAGGAGTCCTGGGAGAGTTTGCCGCCCCCACCCACCTTCTCTACTTTATGGGAGTCAAGAAAACAGCTGCCTGCATTCTGGAAGAGGGCCCTCTCCAAGAGCCCCACCATGCCGGCACCCGCATCTTGGACCTCCAGCCTCCAGAACTGCGAGAGACAAACTTCTGTTGCCTAAGCCTCCGGGTCTGTGGGACTCTGTCACAGCAGCTGGAACTGCCCGAGGTCCCCCTCTGGGAGATTGGGTGTCCTGTCCAGACGCTCCCGCAGATTTCCCTAAGAGAGTACAGACCACAGCCACCCCTCCTCACTTTCTCTGTCACCGAAGCACGGGTGATCCATGTGCTATAGGTCTTGGGGCCCAAGATCAAGTTTTCCAACATTTCCCACATGGGGTCCCAGGGTGCGCTTGGGTGGTGAAATCGAACATGCTGGAAAAAGGACATGCTAACTCAGTAACCGCGTTGTCCTGCAGGGAAGGCCTCGAGGTGGGGAGACCGTGTCCCTTCTTGCCTTCTGTGGCCTCCTGAGCCATCGCTGTGCATCTGGTCGACTTGGGCCGAGGAGGGCCGAGAGGCATGTGTGGTGGGGTGGGTGTGCGGACCTGTCACCCGAATGAGACCTTAAGAGTCCACTTAGTTTTCCAGGCAGTGTCCCGACCTTTGGGAAGGACGTGGCAATGGGAAATTCGAGCTGTGCCCACTGGTATGGATCCTGGTGACTGCGAATCAATCAACTCCCTTTATTGCCTGATAAGCGTGTATCCGGCCTGGCACGTGCACGGGCACGCAGACATGTGTGGGCACGCGTGGACACGTGTGAGTGTGTGTTTGAAGGGGTGAGGCATGAAGAGAAGGCGTGACCCTGCTCTGGGAGTAAGACAGACTCAGGGGGAAACCGTTCGCGGTGAAGCCGGAAGTCTGGATGCTGCTCTGGGGGGCGCCGAGGGAGAACCGAGTGGCTTGTCTGCGGGAGGAGCGGACTACGAAGCAGCGTGTGCTGTGGACAGAAAAAGCCCCGGTAGCCCTCCGACGTTTATATTTCGTGCAATACACTTCTACCCTGTGTTTCAAGAGATCTCTGAGTGCTCTCAGGCGTGGAGGGATTTGCTGAGAACTCGGTGCCAGCTTCGGCTCCCTCCTCCAGCCCAGTCTCCTTCTCTAGCCCCCTCCCGTCTCTCCGCTCTGTTCTCCCCACTGCCCTCGATTTCAACCTCTGGGGAAGACACTTCCCTTATTCTGCCCCATACGCAGCACTGTTTTTCTTCCTGAGGGGAGGACTGAAGGCCAGGAGGGCAAGGTCTCGGGGGAGAGGAGGCCTCGGGGATGGCACTGGGCCCCCACCCCTGGGTGGCTGTGGGTGCTGGGAGCAGGGGTCGGGAGTGTGAGGGACAGGTGAGGAGAAGGGATGATTTGTGGGGGAAGGTGGGTCGGTGCTTGCCCCGCCTGACCCTGGACAGCTTTCAATAGTACGGGTGGTAACAAAAACCACTGCCCAAGCCCCCAGAATGCTTGGCCTTTCTCACTGACCCTGGCACGTCTGGCCAGGTGGGCATGTGGCCTGACATCCGGCGTATTCTCTGCACTTTCATGCCCCATCCTTCCCAGAAATCTGACCTCCTCCGCTGGGCTTCTCCGGTTATGTACTACTGGGCTCCGGGGGAAGCATCCAGAATGCCAGTGTGCTCAGGGCTGTCCACCAGGCTGTGCCAAGAGCAGAATGAGGCTCCGGGGCCTGAGCTAGCCTTGGTCCTCTCTTTCCTGCCGAGCGCTTGCCCCCGGGTGTGAGCAGAACCAGTCTGGAATGCCCTCGCTCGACCGGGGCTGATTCTCAAGGCTCCTCTGATGCATTTGATGTGACCCAGCGCCGGGCAGCCCCATCTTCCCGTCTTCAGGGTTCCCACCCTGCTTTGCTACATTCTCGGCAATGCACTCAGGGCTGTCTCTGTCACCACTGAGAGAGGAACAAAACACCTGATCGGGAACAGCGAGCCCATGGAAACACCCCGCAGAACTCTGGAGCTGATTTCTACCAGGCCCGGCTGCCTCCTTGCTAGTCCAAGGCGACTGCCCCCGAACCGGGGGTGGGTGGGTGGTGGGGAAAAGAGAGTGTAGAAGTGCTTTCTGTTTGAGGCTTAACACCTGGGACTGCAGACAATGCCGAGTGGACTGATAAGATTTAGGAGTAATTCTGTAGGAAGCCAGAGTGTAATAAGCTTTAGATCAACGGTTCAATACGCAGAAAGTTCTTGCCCACCGCCCGAGAGAGGCTTCCTAATACGCTGTAACCTGCATCTTCTCCCCGAAACATCTTAGCTCCATGAAGCAATAAAACAGTCTGGCCTAAGTTACTGAACTTCTTTGAAGTCCCGGAGAGGCCCATAAATAAGGTGGGTACTTTGGAAGCGGGCATTCATTTTGAGGGATCCCTATACGACTCTTTCAGAGTCACATTGATTTGTAGCCGCCTCTAAGTCAATTTCCTGGGGTTCATAAATCTTGATTCGAGCAAAACTAAAATGTCATCAATATTTATTTGATGCATTTCTTACCACTCCATAGGAAAGGAAGAAGAAAAAAAAAAAAAAACCCATGTCAGCATTCTCACCCGCCACCCTGGAGCAGGCATGGGACTCGGCTGATCCCGGGTCCTCCCAGCCCATCTCGTCGTCCTGGTCGTCGTGAACCATAAACCCCAGTAACAAATGTACCATTTCATGGTCAGCAAGAGTGGTAACTGTCACTGGAGAAATAAAACTGAGTTATTGTTTCCAGTTTCAAAAGAACAGCAACAAGTATATAAAAAAAAAACAAAACTGTATGTGATCCTGTCCTCTTTCCCCTCAGACACCTGCAACCATCTAATGTTTCACTGAACCCTGCCACATAAATGCATAGCTTCACTCACTAATCCATATGGCTCCAGAGACCACGGTTACATGAGAACTTAAACTGATGGGGCCAGGCAGCCCAGGGCAGCTTAATCTTTTTTAATTCAAATCGACTGAGTCCCATGTGGCCCGGAGATGAT
Organism: Lynx rufus; assembly: GCF_022079265.1. Lineage (NCBI taxonomy): Eukaryota > Metazoa > Chordata > Mammalia > Carnivora > Felidae > Lynx > Lynx rufus. The sequence goes on from NW_025814896.1 coordinate 65,063,599, forward strand.
ACCCTATATGCTGCAATCAGACTGACCTAGACTTCTCGTGCTCTAAATGATTAATGAAACTGCCTCGAGTTTGTTTCTATGGTGATTGGAAACCCGACCCGGACGGAGGAATCTGCCATTCACGGTGAACGGAACCGAAAGGGGGGCAAGGGGGTGTGTGTGGGGGGGACCCTGGCCTCTGGCTGGTGGGGAAGAGAAGATATGCCCAAATGCTTTGTGGTCCCCTCCCAGGCCTGCAGCTGGGCTTGGAGAGTGCAATGAGGAAGAAACCTCCCCATTCTAGGGGAGTTTCAGCTCAACCGAACTGCAGAATTCTGTTCCCCCCAAAGAATCTAGAAATTCTTAAGTATTCCTTATGCAAATGAGCAAGGAGTTGAGGGAAGACAGCATCTACCTCACTTTTCGTTCCCTAGAGTAAGTACGTGAATAAAGAACACAAAATAAAACCAGGAAATCGTTTGATTCCTTTTTGGGAACGGATGTTTTTTGCCTACCAGAGTGTTTGTTACAAAGCCAGCTGAGCACCCCACATTACCTGTTCGCCTTCTGCTCATGCCATTTTCCTTCTTCATTTGTAATAGGTCATATTTGGCTTTCACAAGGCAAAACTGTGCCATCAGAACTGGCAGAGGTGGGTAGCGTGGGGCTTGGGGGGAACTGGATGCCGCTGATGGAGAAACAGTGGATATGAATGTTAGTGCCAGCGGTCACCTGCCCGGCAGGACGCGTGGGTCCTGCTTCGGGATGAAGTCCATCCTAGCTTTCCTGTGAAAGCCCCCAAATCCTGCTCCATGCTACCCTGAACTTTTGCAGAGGTCACACGGAGAATACCAAAGGATACACCTTGCCATTTAAAACTCCAAAGCGTAATACAATGTGGCTGTTGAGTGAGGGATAATGGGTATAAAAGTCAATGGGGACCTCACTCCCTTCTTTGTTTCTTCCTCTACCTCCCATCTACCTTTCTTCACAAGGTCTTTGGCCACCAATTTAAACAGTCCCCTGTCTGGAAACCTTTGATGCCCCATGTTCCCTGAATGCTTTCCCCGATTTTCCCAATGTTCTGCCATTGCTTTGCGATCGGGTGGGGCGGGGGGGGGGTGCCATTCCATCTGTGGAAACCATCCCGAGAACCCAGTTCAAGTGCCACCCAGCACATGGGCATCCTAGCTCCTCAGTCTCGGGTTCTCCCTCCTTCATGTTGTGCCTTTCAGGATCATGTGTCCCAGGCTCTGCCCTGCACGATTGGACATCTTGCTCCGGGTCAGAAAACTTGGTGCATAGTATGTGCTGAATCCATGTTTATTCAATTGCATTTCATCTTCCAAACTTACTCCTTGGTCCCTGGTTCCACTGCCCATTAGCTGGGAAGTGCGTCTGGCCACCATATCTGTTGTCTCCCTGATGGTCACTGCTGACCGTCACTAAAGGCTTCAGGGCTTTGTGGCTCAACAAACACCTGGGAATGCTTCTGGGAAAGCAACCGGCAACTGCTAACTTGGTTCTACATCACCCTTAGGACAAGAAGCTGGAGCTCAAGTTTCTGTAGAAGCTTCTCCAAATTGACACCTTCCCTGTTTGGAGGCCTGAGCTGGTCCCAACCAGGCTGAGTGCTGTTTAGAGGGTCTGTCTGGCCCCTTTCTCGTGGTGACTCGGCCATGCCGGGGTGCACCTGTCAGGCAGCTCCCTCCCTCTGCCCTTGGCAGGAAAAGGAGAACCCAAGTGAGAACGGGCCTCAGCCAGCCTCTCGCCCATCCAATTAGATGTTTTCACAAACTACCTGCTGGAGAGCAAGCCCTTGGCCTTATCTGACTCTCCCGCAGTGGGGGGTATCGTGTGTGCCTGTTTTGTTCTCTGAAGACACAGGTGGCAAAACTTGGGTGTGGGGCCCTGGCAAGAAGGGAGTGGCAGGGACCCAGACGCCCAGGAGCAGACATTTGAGTGAGCAGAGACTGCCGACTGCCTCTCCTGCAAGTGATAAGCCTGAACGAGTTACGTCCCCAGCACCGTCTCCATTTTACCGAATTACAGACCCCACCTCGAATCTCTCATCTGGAATGCCCCATGCCGTAGCCCAGAGCTCACAAACTCTCCTCTGTCACTTGTTTCCACCTCTGCTTCATTTGTTAAATGGACAAGCTCTCAATCCCCGACTCGGCAACGTTTTGTAAGTAGCAAAGAATCTCTCTCCTGTGTTCCCATTATCTCCCCTCGCCCATTGCCCTAACCGAAATGTTACTTGTCATAGCTGTACTTTTTTTTAAACCGTATTTGTGTGTGTGTGTGTGTGTGTGTGTGGCGTTCGGAAAAAGTCCCATTGTCCCTCTTCAGAATGTTCTTCCCTGGATGTTGTGAGCACTCTTGCACTCTGCCAGAGCCAGGAAGGTGGGGGCGGCTGGGCAGGCGGGAGAACCTGGGCACCTAGTCAGCCCTGAGGTGAGGAATGTGAGATGCACAGGAGACGTGGCAGAGGGAAGTGAAGCCATGAATATTTAGTCGAGGGGGAGGGTGGAATTCAACCCGACACTGATACACAGGAGGATTGGATTGATAGCAAAATCTAAAATTAGAAGCAGTCTGTCGTGGGAGTTCAGAGCTCCCGCTGTAACTGGGTTTAAAACTGAACCTGCCGCTTACCAGCTGAGTGACCTTGGGAAAGTTACTTAACCTCTCTGTGCCCCAGTTTCCTTAATAAAGCACTTCCTGCATGGGATTGTTGTGATGATTGAGTTCATACAACAGTGCCCGGCACATCTAAGTATCAGCTTCGGTTATGATTGAATAAAGGTCAGCATTATGTCCTTCCTAGAACCTGTCAGGATCTTTCTCTAGAGTTCCTGAGTTCTTTCCACTGGTCTCCAAAATCCTTCCCCCTCCTAGGCCACCACTGTCCAATAAAAATATAAAACAAGAAACATATGAAATTCAAAAATTTCTGGAGGCCACGCTAAAAACAAAACAACAAAAAAACCAGGTTAAATTAATTTTGCTAATCTATTTCCTTTAACCCGGGTGTCTGGGTGGCTCAGTCAGTTAAGTGTCTCACTCTTGATTTCAGCTCAGGTCATGATCTCACGGTTCGTGGGATCAAGCCCCACCTTAGGACCCAGCTTGGGATTCTCTCTCTCCCTCCCCCTCTCTCTCTGTCCCTCCCCGGCTCATGCTCTCTCCCAAAATAAGTAAATAAGCATTTAAAAATATAGGTATATTTTGTTTAACCCAGTACATCTAAACTATTGTCCCGTCCAATGTAATCAATACGAAAAATTGCATGAGACATTTTACCTCTTTTTGCATACTAATCTTCTAAATCTAGTGTGTGTGTTACCTTTACAGCACATCTCACATCAGTCACTAGACTGTCATCTAGAATACTTGACCGTGTTTAGATTTCCATGAGCTGCCGGTTGAACACATAGCTCCACACGCCCACATTCTTCCAAACAACATGGTTCATTTCCCAGTGACTGAATCCAGTATCAGTTGTTAAACTGTAATCCATTAAAATGAAATAAACATTCATTTTTCAGATGCATTGGTCCCTTTTCAGGTGCTCAGGAGGCTGCCGCCCTGTAGCTGCATGTGGCTGCTGCATGGGACAGCACAGATCTAGACGTTGCTGCGGGGAGGAATTAAGCTCGAAGGCACAAGGAACCTAACCAGAACGGAGACCCCGTGACATCCCAAGCTTGTTCTTAGAGGTGCGGGGAGGTGGTAGGGTGGGGTGAGGACATGGGAGTCCCAGGGATTCCGTTTACTCCTTCGAGAGCCAATGCCTACCAGTACCCACCATTTACCAGGTGCTGCCTTTGGTGCCAGAGACGGTGAGCGGGACCGCATCAGTAGAGCACACGACAATTTACTTGTGGAATAAATGAGTGAAGGGGGCACAATGTCGGCCAGGACCGCAGCTTCTCTGTATACAATCCTAAGCAGATCACTTAATGCTCCAACTGCCCGGGGGTTTCTATAACTGGTGCCCCTTCACATATCCCACTGGCCAGGTGGGGTCTCCACGCCAGGCAAGACCACTGTCCCTTTGCTTTCAAGATGTCTGGCTCCAGTTTCCCCACTGACTTGAGGCCTGGCCTTTCCTCCGGAGTGTGGACCACAAAGGCTTCCTTCTGTCTCTCTGACTGGGGTGGGAGGGTTAATTTGGGAAGAGGCCACACGGGTACGAGCTGATTCAGTGAACACACGGCAAGGCTGGAAGTTGAGAGGCCTGGGATCATAGCTAGTTGGATCCCGAATAGGCTGTGTGACTCTAAGCAAGTCAACCCGCCTCTCTGGGCCTCAGTTTATTTATCTATCGAAAGGGCTTGGCGATGCTTGTACTAGCCAGCTCACGGGGCTGTTGTGCAGATTAAGTGAGATAATATATAAGAAAACACCACGAAAAGTAAAAGACTGTTTTATGCAAGCAGGATGAGGTATTATTTTATTATTTTATTGTCAGACTAGTTCAAAATAGGAAAATGTGTTACTTGAGGACAGTGTGGTATTAGTTTAATACTTTAACAAGCAGCTTCTTAAAAAATTTAAAATTTCATTTCAGAGAGAGAGAGAACAAGCAGGGGAGAGGGGCAGAGGGAGAGAGAGACAGAATTTCAAGCAGGGTCCATGCTGAGCACTGAATGTGGAGCCTGACTCAGGACTTGATCTTATGACCCTGGGATCACGACCTGAGCCAAAATCAAGAGTCAGACGGTCAACTGACCGAGCCACCCGGGTGCCCCAATATTTTGTTAATAAATTAAACCATCTCTGTTATTTCGTTTGATCCACTTGAGGGATAATTTATCAAAAAAAAAAATAATGACACGTTTCATAGGATAAACTAAAGTTGGAGTTTGGGGAACCTAGCCAGATGTGTTCTACTCAGGGACAGAGGGTTCTGGAAGGAAGACACATGAGAGCTGTTTTGAATGTGTAAAGGGATATTACACCAGGCCAGAACAGTCTATGGTTTGGGGGTCAAAGTCAGCAGTGGCAGCAGGGGTGGGACTGGAGTGAAGCTATAGCATGTAGGGTGAGACTCCAGAGACATGTCTCTGAGCAGTCCCAGGAGATGAGGGAGAAGTTCAAACCCTGAGGGCTTCCATATCTAGCCCTGACTAGCTCACCCCGGCCTGAGGCGGTAGAAGGAGCTAGAAGGTGACCCAGGAGGAGAGGCTGGGGGTGGGGGAAGGGAGGAAAAACCCCCTACGAGACCAGGTGGGGAGAAGCTTCTTCCTCTCGGGGACCTCTGCCACCTGAGGGCTGGAGCCCGCCAGGGTGTGGAGTGGGGACCTAGTCACATTAGATTTGTGGGAATGAAATATGTCTCAAGTGGGTGCCCAGAATTTCAGATGCCTCATGCTAGCCCCAAGTTCAAAGTTATTCCCAGTGAGAACTGAGACCACAAGGTTTGAAATGGTCTCGATTGCTTCATGTTTGCTCGACTATCTGCGAGGAGGTGGGGGGGGGGCTTCATCACTTTTGTCTGCTCCTTTAGAGGACAACTGAGAGCCAGGCCCAGCCCTGAAGACATCCTGGGTTAAGGGGGTACCAATCCACCGGAAGCAACCGATGGACTGAAGGAAACCACCTTTGTCTTTGGGAGGTAAGCAGGTAGAGTAAGGGGCCAGACGGCCCAGGTCTAAGTCCTGCTTTGCCACTTAAGTTATAAAGTTAGTTAACTCTGTTTCTCAGTTTCTTCACCTGCAAAATGGAATAATAACAGTACCTACCTCAAAGGCTGTCAATAAGGGAAAAATAAGAGAGACTTGCAGAGCACTTAGAACAGTACCTGTCGTATGATCTTTGTCACGTAAATACAATCTTTCTAAAGGACTCCTGGTGGATTTGATTCACGGCAGTATCTCCAGCCTCTAGCAAGCACTCGGTAAATATTTGTGAATGAAGGCAACAGTCTCAAGGAGAGCTCTGGAAACAGAGGAACACTTTGCTAAGCCACAGAGGGTGCGTGCCCCAGCACAACCTGTCTCCTGGGAGAGATGAAGGAGGGGAGCAGTGGGCAGCATGGGGGTCCCTGTTGAACCTTTGCCTTGTGAATGGGGGGCAAGGCCGGGCTGTCTTCTTGTGCCCATCACCCACCGCTCTTACAGTTTCCTCCACGTGTTTAATGAATGTTAAGGGCTACCAGTTCCAAGGGGTGCTCAGTGATGGACCTGCCCGGGACACTCCAAGCTTCTGTCTGGCTCTGTCTACTGGCTCTATCCACCTCTGGGTGAACCCTGGAGAGTGGCAAAGGCTTGCCAGTTAGGCAAAAGGTCCCTCTAGATAGACTCCAAGGAGAACAGTCTGGAAACACAGGCCAATTCTCCCAAGGACGTGGGAGTTGACACCACACTGAGCATCCTCCCTTCCCCATGCCCCCCATATTTGGAGGAGTCACAGGCAATGATAGAGGGTGGGGTTAAGTAGAGGGATAGTTCTGCCATCTTCCTGTCCCTAGCTGCCTCTAACTTCCAAGGGGGAGGGGGCTCCGAAATGTCCCCTCCCTTGGCTGTGCCCCACCCCCACCCCCTGCCACCAGCCTCGCTCAGTGATCTGACTGAAGTTGTATTTTGATACCATGGCCGGGGAGCATTGGATGTGAGCCAGGCACTGTGCCCTTAACGCACAGGATGTAGCATAATGGGGCGACCAGAATCGTTCGGTTGATTGGGACTTCCAGCTCCCTATTGCCTCTGGCTGTGTGGGGAGGCTGTGGCCTCCCCCTGCCCAGTGCACCATTGGCTTTTCCCTGTCCCCTGCTCACCTCCCCACCTTCTCCCACACCCACCTTTTCACTGTCCTCAGCATAAGCCTTACGACATATTTTGGCTCTGGATCTTTGCTGATTTCCCTTCCTGGAATGACCTCATTTGTATTGTTTAGTACCTACCCAGATCCTACCTGTCTTCAAGGTGTTCCTTCTCCCAGCTACCTTCCAGCGGGTGGGGGGAATCTCCTTTTCCCTACAGTCGTAGCTCTTACCGTCTATAACCACTTTCAGTGGTTAGCTTGGGGCTGCAGACCGGCCAGGCAGCGGTATTTGACGTCTCAAGTTCATGCTTTGTCCCACAGTGGCCCTGAGAGCGGGGCTGTCTGTCATGCTTCTGTGAGTCCTACACAGCTCTCATTTCGCCCTCCCCTTCCTGTCTCCCTCCAGCACCTAGGCACACAGGAGGTGGTCAGGAAATGCCTGCTGATGGACTGATGTTCTGGCCAGGAGTTCTATAAAGCTTGGGAACCCACTCTGCCCAGGCAATAATGTATCCACCCAGGGTCAGCCGTGTCCACTCTCGGGTCTTACATAACGCAGGCCACTTCTGAAATATTTATGGGAAAATTAATTGCCCTGGAAGCTGCCTCAAATGAGTTCTCTGATACTGGGCTCCTCTTTCTGCTGATCTGATTTGACAAATTGAAAGGCCTTACTCCCTCAATTAAGTCTTTATTCACCTATGGAATGATTTTTGCTATCGAGAAAATTAATGATAATGGCTGTAATAGTGGAGAGTATCACTAACATTCATGGATCACTTACCATGCGCCGAGCACCGTGCCAAGCGTTTCACACGTATCATGGCATTTCACTGCTGCAACAACCCAGCGAGCCTGACACCGGTGGGAAGCCTGGGGTGACCGAGGGCTCAAGGACCCGCGCTTCGGTAATGGGCAGCCTGGTTCACCGTTGCCGGCTGTGTGATCTTTGGCAAGTGTATTAACCAGCTACAAAATGGGGGTGATGAACGTGCCTGTGTCACAGGAGTCTTACACAGGATTCATTCTTGTGTTATCAAGCGAGGGCAACAGAAAGGACCGTATAACCCAACATTGGGGGCGACGATTAGGGCAGGTGGCTTAAGAGCGCTACAAGGAGGTGGGTTTTGAGGGTGCTAGGGCTGTGATAGCCAGTCTGGGTGTCCCTTTCCTGGCCAGCAAACTAACAGCACGATGCCTTAAAAGCACCGAGTTCCTAAAGCTGGCTTCCCACCCACTGCCGACACTCTGATTTTACTTCTGTGGAGTCCGTGGCCGGGCCCTTCCCTCCGTGGCTGGGCTCCCGCACCAGCCCGGCCGGGCCTCTGGCGTACCTGCGGGCTGCACTTTGCTCCCCCAGACTGCAGACACTTGTGGTTCCTATAAGTAGCTTTGACAGAGCTCAGTGGTATCCCCGGGATGAAAGCTGTTTTCTTTTAAAAAACAGATGTTGATGACAATAAAGTCTGAAGAGAAGACTGCAATATAAGTGGATTTTTAAATCACTTCTACTTAGAGGAATTTACAGGACATGTTTTAAAAAATATAGCCCCCTACATGATTCCTATTACTAGCTCCATTGATGAAAAGGTTCAACCACATTTGGTTTAACATCCTTAATACAAAGGGGCACCTCAAAACACATTTCCAGATGAGGAATGATGTAGACTTTTTTCCTTCTCAATTAGACCCTACTTTCTGTCAATGGGGCTCCCCTGTTACCTTTCTCTTCCTTTTTAAAAATTAAGAAAATAATGTGAGTGGTCTCCATTTACGATACAATTAAAAAAAAAAAAAAAGAGAAGCCAAAAGGCAAATGATTTTATGGGTATATTTAACTATTGTCAACAATAGGAAACACATCAATATGATTACAAATTTTAAAGGAACACAAAGATAATTAGCAAAAACCTTCCCTCTTACCCCACGCCAGCTGCCCCGTTTTCCTGCCCAGAGGCAACCAGCATTAATCAGGTTTCTTTTGTGTGTGTTTCCCTTCCAGAGCTATGTTACTCATAAACACACACCTGCCTATTACTTTTCCCCTTTTTAGGTATCATAGTTTCTATCTACTGTTTTTTCATTTAGCAATATATCTTAGAGGTCATTCCTTTTCATTATAGAAAGACTTCTCTTGTTCTTTTTTTCAGCTGTATAGTATTTCACCCCAATTTATTCAGCAAGTCCCCTGCAGATAGATAGTTGGATTGCTTCCAATCTGTTGCTGTTGCAAAAAGGCTGGAAAGGAGCGCCTTGTATATGCATAATTTCTCACATATGCTTGTATATCCGCGGGATACATTCTTAGAAATGGAAGTTTAAGGTCAAAAGGTATGGGCATTGGCAACTTTGATGGATTAAACTTTCAGTTTAAAATCACCTCTAATCCCTTCTCCAGTGTTAGTCATGCTAACATTTTTATGTCTAATTTTCCAGAGTCGCTCATTGAACAGGCATTTACTGGGCCCCTAGGGGCTAACTGTTTTGTTAGGCACTGGACATACAACACTGAACAAAACCGGCTTAGAAAGCGGAGGGGGCGGGGGCGGGGGCGGGGGGGGTGGGTGCACACATGGGCTGAGCAACTGGTATGAATTGCTCCCTGACACTTGGGTGTGAAAGAAAGATTCCCCCCAAATCCCATCAAATCTGGCTCTCAGCTCCACCCGTGCCAAGGTCTGCACTAAGTTCACCATTAGTTGTTGGGGTCATTTCCTTTCCCATGAATTGTACCAAAATCCTGGGGTTTTTGTGGCCAGAAAATCGGAGGCGGCTCCCGAATGGCCAGCCCGCCGTCGCAGTCCCTGTGGGTATCCTGTTCTGCCTGCTCCCAGCGCTGTTCCCAGCAACCCCCGTGTGGATTCCCACCAGCCCCGGTTGCTTCAGAGTTGAGGCACCGGCTTTCCAACCTCAGAGGAAATCTTCGCCCCCACTGCATTCTGCCCCTGGGAGTTTACTCAGTTTCCGGGTGCAGTCCCCTCTGCTTTTTCAAAACGCTGGCTTCCATTCCTTCCTTCCCTCGCCCAGTGCCAGTTGCCTCCTCAGAAACCCACCAGTACCTGGGAGACGTGACCCTCCCAGGAAGAGTCCGGACACTCGACCACAAAGGTTAAGTTGCTTTGAGAACCGGTGGGGAGGGAAATCATGTTTTCCTTCCTGGGGTGTCTGTATCCATGGGGATAAAAACTCATCTGTAAAGGAATGACCCCACTGCATAAATAAATTAATTGAAATATAGTTTCAAGCAGTGGCGAGCCTTGTCTGGTTCACTACTGTGTTCCCTTCACCTAGAATAGTGCCTGACACATAGTAGGTGCTCAATAAATATTTGTTGACTGTAAGAATGAAGTATTATGAAGAACAGGATTGGAGGAATGATGCAGGGAGAGCGCTGGTGCTAACAGTTAATGAACTGGCCTGGGGATCAGGGACGGTTTCTTAGAGCCGACGTTTCTACTGATCCTTGAGGATCCGTGAGCTCTGCGGGGAGGAGCCGTCCAGACAGAGGGAGTGGAAGAGCGTTTGCAACGAAGCGAACACAGAAGGAAGCCTTGGGCAGAAGTGGCCAGTCGTGGGGAACCTTGTAGGATCTGGTAAAGGGTGTGGGATGTATGCAAACCGGCAGTGCAAAAGCTTCCAGTGATTTTAAGCAGGAGAATAAAGTGGTTTTTCAGAATCTCTTTACATTTTGAAGGATCTCCTGGCAGCAGAGGTGTGTAAATAAGATGGCCATCTGTCCGTCCCCTCAAGAAGACGTGAGTGGTGTGGGGAGGGTGGACAAGTGCGTGCAGATTTAAGATGCATTTTAGAGGTAGATTTAGTAAGACTCCATAATGGATTGGGTGTGGGAGGCCAGAGAAAGGGGAAGATTTTAAGAATGATTCCCACGTTTTGACCTGGGACGTATTGTGGGCTGCGAATAATAGTGAGGTGTGGGGGACGTCTGGCAAGAAAACATGCAGAGCCAGGCTGGATGGAGATTCTGTGCAGGGGCATGTGTAGGGTTAAGAGTGGTGTCCAAGGTTGAGTCCTGTCTCTGCCAGGTCAGCTAAGGGACACAGGGCACGTTTCCTACTCTCTGTGCCTCACTTCCTTGTTGGGAAGGAAATAATAAGAATTCCTTCCTCAGTTTTTATGGTGGTTAATTGGCAAAATCTATATAAAATACTTTTAATAGTGTCTTTTACATAGTAGAGCACCTAATAAAATGTAGCCGTTTTTATCATCGACTTTTATATTGGCATTTAAGACAGATAGACGGTATTTCATTTCAGGGATAAATTATTTATCCAAATCTCCGAGTGGGTTGTTACCAGTGCCACAGCTCAGTAATAACAGCCTGGTGGTGAAGGGCACCGACTCAGGAGCTAAATTACCCAGGCTCCAATCCGGGCCCCAGCAGTTGCTAAATGTATAGTCTTGGCAGGTTACCTAGCCTCCCTGGGCCTTAGTTTCCTCATCTCTAGAGTGAGGATGACAAAAGTAAATCGGTTAAATAAAATGAGGGCAGCAATAGCACCTATCCCAGAAGAGAGTCCATAAAAATCAAGGGAGTTAAAAGGACCAGGTCACTTAGAACAAAGTATTTCTATGTTCTATAGAACATGACAGCATTAGCTTTTATCATTTGTGTGTCATCTCCTCTTTTAAGCACGTGTATGTCCTCATTTAATATTTATAACATCCCTATAAAGTAGGTACTGTTATCATCCCGATGTTCTAGACCAGAAAGGCGAGGTATAGACATGGTTTGGGCCCAGCCTCCAGAGCCTCTGGTTCTAACAACTACTCTGCCTGCACATCATTTTGATATTACCTTCGCTCATCCGTCCAACTGTTTCTTTACAGTAAATTCCAAGAAATGGAATTGCATGATTTAAAAATTCTTTTTAAGGCCTTTGATACATACTGAGAAATCATTTTCCAGAGAGTTTGTAGTGATTTACAATCCCTGAGTGTTAAAATAGCTATGTTTTCTTGTTGGATTTACCATTAAGTTCTTTCTTTCTCTTTCTTTCTTTCTTTCTTTCCTTTTCTTTCTTCCTTCCTTTTCTTTCTTTTTTTCTTTCTTTCTTTCTTTTTCTTTCTTCCTTCCTTTTCTTTCTTTCTTTCTTCCTTTCTTTTTCTTTCTACCTTCCTTTTCTTTCTCTCTCTTTCTTTCTTTGAGAGAAAGAGAGAGAGACTTTGTGAGCAGGAGAGGGGGAGAGAAAGAGAGAGAGAGAGAGAGAGAGAATCCCAACCAGGCTCCACACTCAGCACAGAGCCCCACACAGGGCTGCATCTCACTGTGAGATCATGACCTGAGCTGAAATCGAGTATTGGATGTTTAACTGACTGAGCCACGCAGGCGCCCCATCTAATTCTTATTAATATGGCTGAATCTTTTTTTTTTTTTTGTTTTTTGGTTAGTAATGGTATAGTATATATTTTTTCCATTCCTTAATTTTAATCTTTCTGTGTCTTTATTTTAGAATGCCTCTTGTGAACAGTGTATGTCTAGATTTGGGCTTTTAATTCATTCCAATATACTTCATACCATTATAAGAAAACTTAATTCATTTACATTTATTATGATTACTACATTAGGAATCATACTAATTTTCCCTGACGTTTTACTTTACATTTTTTAATTTACTACCCATCTCTTTTCTTCTTTCCCTACCCATCTTTAATTCCTCTGTTGGATCTATTAAATTTTCCTTATTCTTCCTTTGGTTTCCTTGGTTAGTTTGAAGTTCTATGTTCCGTTTTTAACAGGTGCTCTCAAGTTTTTAATATGCTTATTTAACTTAACAAAGTTTATCTTCCAAGTAAGATTAGGATCTTAAAATACATTAATTCCAAATTACTTCTCTTCCATTCATCTATGGTAATATTGCTGACATATTTATCTTTAAAAATACCTGTCTTTCCAGTTACTCATGAAAAAATATTAAAGCAGGACTTCTGGCTCTGGACTAATGTGGAGATTGGCAAATTCTCCTCCCCCAAAACAACTATGAAGCCAGACAAAATTGACAAAAATAACTGTTTCGGCCCCCTGGAAACTGAGCAAAGGCCTAACAATCTGAGAAGCTATTTTCCTAGAAGAACTGCTGGATTTAGGGTAAGGGCAGTGGAAATCTGTGGCATTCTAGGCTGGGGCTGTTCCCTTCCTGCAGCTCAGTTTAAGTGAGGTTCCCAGCCAGGGCAGATCAGGAATACTAGCAGCTTCCTTGCCCTGGTCGGATTTGGAGCTGTGGGTGAAGCCCCGCCCCCCCGCCCCCAGTGACGTTGTTGGTGGAAGCGACTCTTTATTGGCAGATGAGCTGGAAGGCTCATGGCTCCACTGACCTGAGGTTGTGGGGCTAGGCTAGCATATACACCTGGGACTAAAAAAGGGTACAAGATCGAACATTACAGTTAGGTGTTCTCTCTCCTTAGTGTTCTCCATTCTGGGACACTTCTTCACATTTTTTTCTTTTCATGATCTTGACACTTTGAAGAGTCCTATCCAGCAATTTGTAGCCTGCTGGCAATTTGGGATCAGACAAGGAATAACTATTATGTAAATACGTTGAAGATTTTATAGGAAAAGATGGATATGATGAGCAAAGAATTATATTGGGGGTATTTCAGAAAAGAAATGGAAGCCCTAACATAGAACCCAATAAAAATTCTAGAACTGAAATAAATTATCTGAAATCACTTCATTGGATAGGATTAAAAGCAGATGAGACATTAGGGTATTGGAGGCTGAAGGAGTCATGAACTTGGGCTGGGATTCTCAATCAAACCAAAACAGAGTGAGAAAAAAAATATTTCTAAAAACTAGTAAAACAAATCATCAGTGACATATGGAATAATATCAAGAAGTCTAACATATGTATTGGAGTCATCAGAAGAGAGACTATGAGAGAGAGCTTTAAAGAAACCATGGCCAAAATTTCTCAAATTTGGTGAAAAACGTCACTATGCAGATCCAAGAAATTGAACAAACTTCAGATGGAAGAAATATTGACACCTAGACACATCATTGTCAACTTGCTCAAAAAGATAAGGAGAAAATATTAAAAGAAGGCATGGCGAAAAAGAAGGATTGCACACAAGGTAACATGGATATGATTTTTTAAAAATTAGGAACAATGCAAGCCAGAAGACCATGGAACACCGTCTTTAAAGTGCAGAAAGGAAAAAAAAAAAAGCCAACTCTTCCACCTGAAATCCTAGAGCTAGTGAAATGATCTATTCTTCAAAAATTAAGGCAAAATAAAGACATTATCAGATAAGCAAAAGTTGAATTTATGGCCAGCAGCCCCTCAGTACAAGAAGGGCTGAAGGAAGTTGTTTATGCCAGAGGGAAACAGCGAGACAGCGCCAGAGAGAAACCCAAATGAACAGGAAGAAATAAATAGCTCCAGAGATGCAAGGATGTGGGTAAAGACCTTTTTTTTATCTTTTTTAAAATTGCTTTAGAGTTCAATCGATAGTTTGTAGCAAAAAGAGTAACAACAATATGTCATGGGGGTTATAACATACACAGAAGTAAAATATATGACGATAATAGCACATCGCACAGAAGGAGCTACGTGCGAATAGATGGAACAGTGGTTTTACTACATGTGAAATAGCGGGATATTAATAAATTGCAGTCTGTAAAAAGTTAAAGTTACATATGGCAATCACTAGAGTAAGAATGAAAAATGAAACAGGTATAACCAGAAGTCCACTGAAGGAGAGAAAATGGATGACTGAAACATAATTTTTAATAAGTCGGGAAAAGGGGGGGAATGAACAAATAGAAAGAAATGGCAAGGCGGTAGATGTAACCTAAACTAAGACAGCTACTTATCAATAATTATCTAAACGCAAATAGGCTGAGCACCTCAATCAAAACCTGAATGCCTTGGGCGTATATCTGGTTCTAATAACACTGTGGGCCATTTGGTTTCTTACTCCCTTCCACTGCTCTGATTTTAACTTTCTTTGTCTATTTTCTGGTACTTGTGGGTTTCCTTTTCTTATTTTTGAGACAGGCCAGGTATGAATTCTATCTCACTCAGCAGTTCAGAAATAAGGTAGGGAATCTGGGGGCTTCCCACAGCAGTTCAGTCCTTTAAGTGGGCAGCTTATTTTTAAAATGCAAGGAGTTAATCCATCCTGAGTTTATTTTAAGTTAATAGATCCATTTCTAACTTTAGTTTAAAAATTATTATTAATCCGAGTAGAGTGTGCGACTCCTGACCTCAGGGTCGTGAGTTCATGTACCACGTTGGGTACAGAGTTTACTAAAAATAAAATAAAATTACATGCAAAGAAACCTATTATTAATCCGTTGCCCTCATTTATTAAATAATTCAGCTGTCCTCCACTGATTTGAAAAGTACCTTGGTCACAGTCTACATTATTTTTATGCATTTGGCTGCGTCACTGAATTTCTGTTCTGGTACCATGGTTATCTGTTTCTGTACCAGGTGGTATAGTCTTAAAGTTATTTCTGCTTTACATTATTTCAGCTGTAATGGTCTGGTCGTTGAAGGCTTCTATCACCACCTTTATTTTAAAACATCTGAACTGTTCTATTTATATGAAATGTAGGATCATTTTATCAAGTTTAAATACTTGTTTTGGATTTTACTTGGGATAATGTTAAAGATGTAACACAAATTAGGGGAAGAATTGTTATCGGAGTGGTATTACATTTTCCCACCCAGAAACATGACATGTTTTCCCACTATTCAAGACATTAATATCTCTAAGTAAAGTTTTATAATTTCCTTTGTATGGATTTTGTACATTTTGTCATAAGGCTATTCTTCCACTCACATTTAATAACTTGTTTTGCTGTCGCGAATGAGATCTTTGTATCGTATATATTTGCATACATTTACGGTTGTTTTTGTCCTAACCTTGTGTTTAATGAAATAAAGTGTTAAAAAGAAGGATTTTCTTTTAAAAAGTTTGCTGTTCACATTCTTTTTCTTTTCTTTCTTTTTTAAAATTTTATTTTAGAGAGAGACAGAGAGAGAGCACGAGCCAGGGAGAAGGGCAGAGGGAGAGAGAGAGAATCCTAAGCAGGCTCCACTCTCAGCATGAAGCCTGAAGTGGGGCTCGATCCCACAGCCTTGGGATCATGACCTGAGCTAAAATCATGAAATCAAGAGTCTGATGCTCAACCGACTGAACCACCCCTCTTCCTCTTTCTTTCTCCCTTCTTTCCTTCCTTCCTTCCCTCCTCCCTTCCTCCCTTCCTCTCTCCCTCCCTCCCTCTTTCCTTTCCTTTCCTTTCCTTTCTTCTCCTCTCCTCTTCTTTCTCTTTTCTTCTTTCTTTCTTTCTTTCTTCTTTCTTTCCATCCATCTTTCTTTCAAATCTTTATTGATATATAACATACATGCAATAAAATATGCAAGTGTACTAATGTAAGTGTTCATCTTGATGAATTTGTATATGTGTATACATATACCCAGGTCAAAATACGGAGTTTTTCCATTACCCCAAAAGATTCCCTCATGTTCCTTCTCCATCTACAAAAACCCCTGAAGTAACTACTGCTCAGATTTCTATCAACAGAGAATAGTTTAGGCTACTTGCAAACTCATTATAAATGAAATCATGCAGTATACACTTTTTTTAGTGTCTGGATTCTTCCACTCAGCATAACTATCTTGAGGCTCAACACTTTCTTGTACTCATCAGCAGTTTGTTCTTTTTAATTGCTTTGGAGCATTCGATTGTATATGAATGCGCCTGTGTGTGTACATATCTATCTACGTGTGTGTACACATATACACAAATCTTTATGTATCTACACTTACATACCGCAATTTATTTCTCCATTCTCCTGTTGATGGGTCTTTGGGTTGTTTTCAGGTTTTGGTTATTATGAATAAAGCTATTATGAACATTCTTGTACCTGTCTTTTTGTGAACATATGTACACGTTCCTGTTGGGTGCACACCTGGATGTGCATTTGCTGAGTCATAGGGCATATACATGTTTATTTTAATAGACACTATAAAATAATATTCAAAAGTGGCTATGCCATTTTACATTCCCATCATTAGTGTTTAAGGGGTCCAGTTTTTTTATAACCTCGCTAACATTTGGTACTGTAAATCTTTTATTAGTTTTTATTTTTCTGATTTTTTTTCAATATTTATTTCTGAGAGACAAAGACAGAGTGTGAGCAGGAGAGGGGCAGAGAGAGAGGGAGACACAGAATCCAAAGCAGGCTCCAGGCTCCGAGCTGTCAGCACAGAGCCTGACACGGGGCTTGAACTCACGAACTGTGAGATCGTGACCTGAGCTGAAGTTGGACGCTTAACCGACTGAGACATCCAGGTGTCTCAGCATTGTAAATTTTTAAAATTTTAGTCATTCTGGTGGGTATGTAGTGGTCTTTCATTATGGTTTTAATTTGCATTTACTTGATAAGTGAAAATGCTCAGCACTTTTTCTTATGCTTATTGGACATTTGGATATTCTCTTTTTTAAAGTACCATTTTTGGGGGCACTATATGTTAACTAACTTGGATTTAAATTTTAAAAAATTAAAAAAAATAAAGTACCATTTTTGGGGCGCCTGGGTGGCTCAGTCAATTAAGTGTCCGACTTCAGCTCAGGTCGTGATCTCTCGGTTCATGAATTCGAACCCCAAATCTGGCTCTGCACTGACACCGCGGAGCCTGCTTTGGATTCTCTTTCTCCCTCTCTCTCTGCCCCTCCTCTGCTCACATTCTCTCTCTCAAAAATAAAAAAAAAATTAAAAAAATAAATAATGTACCATTTTTAATTTGTGTTGTTTGAATTTTTTTAATTGATTTGTAGGAGTTTTTTCATATATTCCAGGTATGAGTCCTGTCTCTTGTGTTCAAAGATATTTGTCTGGGGCTTGCCTTTTTATTCTCTTAACGTTTTTTTTTTTTTTGATGACCAGAAATCTTCAATTTTAGTGAATTTCAGTTAATCAGTTATTTTTCACTGAGGGCTACTGCCTTGTGTTCTGCTTAAGAAATAATCTGTTTACCCCAAGGGCACGAAGATATTTCTCCTACGTTTGCTTCTAGAACTTTGGTGTTTTACCTTTCATACTTACGTCTGTGATTCATCTCAAATTAATTTCTGTGCCATGTGTGAGGTAGGGGGTCACACTGCATTTGTTTTTCGCCATTATGGCTCTCCAAAGTTTCAGCACTACTTGTTGAAAAGATCATTCTTTCCCCCAGCAAATCGCATGGGTGCTTTCCTTGTGAATCAGGTGAACATGTAAGAAGGTCTATTCCTGTGCTTAATTTTGTAATATTGGTCTACTGATCCATCCTGTCACCAGTGCTACTCTACTCTGTCTTAATGACGATGGCTTTCCATCTTTGTAGGACTTGATATCTGTAGAGTAAGTTCTTCAAGGTCATCTTAGCTCTTCTGGATTTCTTGCGTTTCCTTGTAAAACATACAACCAAACTGTCAATTTCAACAACGGGTAACTTTTTGGGAGTTTGAAGGGGATTTCCTTGCATTTATGTATCAGTCCAGGAAGAGTTAATACCTTAACAATACTGACTCCTTCAATCAACGTGTGTGCCATTAATTTAGCTCCTTTCACATTTCTCCCAGCAATCTTCTGTGCTTTCAGCGTACAAGTCTTACACATATTTTGTTAAATGTGTCACCAAATATCTCATAGCTTTAATGCTATCGTCATACTATTGGATTTTGAGGTTTTCATTTTCCAATTTTTTGTGGCTCTTCTATAGAAAATACAATTTTAGGGGCACCTGGGTGGCTCAGTCAGTTAAGTGTCTGACTTCGGCTCAGGTCATGATCTCGTGATTCATGAGTTCGAGCCCCGCATCGTGCTCTGTGCTGACAGCTGGGAGCGTGGCGCCTGCTTCAGATTCTGTGTCTCCCTCTCTCACTGTCCCTCCCCTGCTCATGCTGTTTTTCTCTCTTAAAAATAAATTTTAAAAAAATTTAAAAAAAAGTACAATTTTATATATTGGCTTTCCATTAGTTCACTTATTACTTCTAATTGTTGTAGATTTGGAATTTCTACATAGACAAGTATGCAGAAGAGCGGCAAATGAAGAGTCGTACTCCTTTTCCTTCCCCTTTTTGTGGACGTTTATCTGTTTTTCTTTCTGAAAGGACTTCCAAAGGATCTCTCTGTAGACTGATGGTCTTAATTCAAGTCATACGGCTCATTGGAGCCGTATGACTCATTAGCAGGACAAGGAAGACTTAATTAATGGCTAATTTAATGGAAGCAGTGATGTGAATGTGATTTCTCACTGCGTGCCCCCATTTACATGAGATGTTTAGGCGCACAAAGTGTATATACCGCCCATGTCCGGTAAATATGCACATCAGCAGCCACGTGGTGAAGTAGGCACAGAAAGCGCAAGAAAATCTTGTCCAAAGGAACATTTTTGGTTAAATCATCACAAAATGTTCAAGAGCTTGAACATAGAGGTCTCAAAATAAACCTTGTCAAACTTTACCTCTTGATCTTTTGGGACTTTTCAGAAAGCAATTTTCTCTGTATTTATCCACCAAAGGACACACAAGAGAAGGGCAGGATTTCTGTCTTCTGTTCCTAGTCTGTACTTTGGCACTTAGGTGTTCCATCCACATTCCATGAATAAGCGACGGGATGAATAAATAAAAGAGTGAATGAGTGGAATTAGGGATGAGAGAAGTCAGCTCCACTCTCAGTTATCTTGGACAATACATCCTGTTGAACTTTGAATTTATTTCTATTTTGTTTGATGTTCAAATAATCTGGTTTTCCGCTTACAACTTGGTTCCGCTAAAGGAATATTCCATCCGTAGTGGACTGTTTTCAAAGATGGCCACAAGAATCTCTCTTCCCACCACAATTCAATCCCACTTCTCAGAGGTTGCTAGTGGTAACAGTCAAAAGGTAAAGTAGGAGAAGTGGATGTTGGACCGAACTTGACTTAAAAAAGTTTTTTTTTGGTCTTTATTTTTATTTTTGAAAGAGAGAAATCTTTATTTTTATTTTTATTTTGCAGGGGAGGGGCAGAGAGAGAGGGACACACAGAATCTGAAGCAGGCTCCAGACTCTGAGCTGGCAGCACAGAGCCTGATGTGGGGCTTGACTCTCCAATGGTGAGTTCATGACCTGAGCTGAAGTCGGACGCTCAAGCGGCTGAGCCACCCAGAGGCCCCTTGACTTTTTTTTAAAAAGCTGAATTTGCTTGCATCGATCTGTGTGTACACCCTATATATAGTTAAGGTCATGGAAGATGCCGTAAGGGTTGTCCAGCCTTAATGAGCTTCAACCCACCATCTGGCAGCACTGGCAGGGAAGTGACAGTGGCCGCTCTTCTCCGTCAATCTTCAGACAAGTGCTTCCACCCTTGATCCACACTCAATACTCCTGGCAGCGTCTACCAGCCCCTCACCTCTCCCACAAATAGTTCACTCACTTACTCACGTACTTGTCCCTCTCCATAGACAATTTCCCTGAACCCTAAGTGCTTTGCAGAAAGTGGACCCTCGGAACAATATTTGCTAGATGCACAAGATAAAAGATGTGTAGGGCGGGGGTAGACATCAAAGATGCAACTAATACATACCGAATGTTACAATCTGCAAGGTACAGTGCACATACATTAAATTACATTGGATTGCTTTCTAGTAATTATGGTTCTGGGCTTACAATGGTTTTTAGAGAGGCATTAGAAATTCCTACTTTAACTTAATCACTGTGTTTAGTTTTCTCTCGGAAGGCACCTTATTTATTTAATGTCACAATACTAAAATCATTCCATTCTGCAGTGTTCAATAAACAGAAAAAAAAAACCCAACAACTATATTAAATTGTTACTAACAAAGTAAACATTTCTCCCGCTGTTTTTTTTTTTGAGTTGATTAAGCACCAGTATATTTAAAACGGTTTTCCCAGCCTGAGAAAGGCTCCCCTCTGAATATACAACTATTCATGGAGAATGTTTTTCCTACCACTTGATTACAATTTGGCAGTAGTTTCTGAATAATTTACAAATTTTAAATTTCTGTGCCCCAAACACACATGTGTTTGCAGCTAAACAGACTTGAAAGAATATGCAAATTGCACTTTTATGTCAAAAATGAGTGAACGCAGCTTCATGCAGGAAAAAGCGAACTGTCACCCTCATGTTTTTGTTTAGACTAATCTGTGTGCCGTCACCCCCACATCAGACTGCATCAACATTTTCTTTGGGATATTAGACATAAATGTTTATGGCTGCAGATAGCTAGGAGGGATTGGCACTTATTAAAAATGACCCGGGAGTATTTTCTTTGGTTTCCACATAAATATCCCAGGGAAATGTTCAATCAAACAAGGTTGCCAGGTAGAGGGAAATGAGCTTTGCAGCGGAGTGCTGGGGTCTCCTGGGCTCAGTCAAGTGGGAGTCCCATCCAAGAATGTGGGAAGGCTGAGCCCAGAGAACCAGCTGGAGCTGGCTTGCCCCTCAGGGTGGAAGATAATGCTGCGTCTGACTGGAAATGTCTCTCCCTGAGGCCAGGAATCCATCCCTTCCCACAAAAAAAGCGTCACATTTTAAAGAGTCATCAAAAAATTAGACACCATATGTGGGTTTCATCCCGTCTTTGGCTGTGGGGCCAAGCCTGGGTGTGTTACCAAGATGGGACAACCACTCACAGCCCAGCTGGTTTCCTTCATGGGGTGAGGCAGGTGCCAGTCCCACTGTGCCTTCAGAAAGGGCAGGGGGGCTGGTTTCCCAAGCTGGGCTCTGGAAACGTCCACTCTTGACTCCGGCAAAAGCTGAGAATCTTATTCCAGAATCACAGACGCTGAGACTGAGGACACGCTTCTAGCCCTCTCTGCTTGAGCCCAAATGTGCCCCAAATCTATGGTATAAAGGCTCAGTAAGGTCTCCAGATGTTAACTAATTACTTGAATGTAATCACTGCTCTCTAGCTTTTTCCTAGAGTCCCTGAAATCTAGGGAATGACCTCCCGCTCTGAATAGTCCCATAGCCCCACTACAACAGCTGTCCCCAAGGTCAGAAGCAACTTCCGTAAAACCGATCACAAGGAGCGCGTTCCAGCGACCCTGTTACCATAGCCCTCAACGGCACTGATAGTCTCGGCCAGTCTCTCCTTGAAACCCTCTCTCCTGTTGGCTCTGGTAACACCACCATTGCTTTGGTTTCCCTTCTGGGGCTGGTGACTTCTGTCCCCTTTGCGGGTTTCTTTCTCTCTCCACAGTCTTTTACAATCGACAGAACAAAACCCACATAAACACCTCAAGAGGTACGGAGAAAGCATTTGACAAAATCCAACCCCCTCTCGAGGTAAAGACACTCAACAGGCTAGGAACAGAAGGCAACTTCCCTGGCCCGATAAAATACTAACAGAAAACGAACACAGATTTTGGTGCCTGGAGGTAGGGTGTGGCTGTGGCAAACACCTGAAATGAAGAAGTGACTTTGGAGTCAAGCAACGGACAGAGGCTGGGAGAATGTTGAGGAGTGATAGAACAGCCTAGACTGCCCAGAATAGACAGGAGAATACAGACGGTGATAAGTCTGCTCATGAGGACCAGAGAGGAAATGCCAAAGAGCAGAGACAACAATTTACCTTAGATGATACCTAAATCATCACAAACAAGTATATGGGTGTTAAAAGGACCCACTGTTGAAGGCTCAGAAGGAAATGAGGAACATGTTATTTGCAAACTGGGTGAAAGGGATTCTTGCTAGATAGGAGCAGAAAGCTTAGCAGGATTTTGTCCTGCGGGGATGTGGAAGGCAGAACTGGTAAATGAGGAAATTCGAAACTGAGCTGAAATTGCCAAGCAAAGTGTTGGAGGTGTGACCTAGATTTTTCTTGCTGTTTATAATACAACGCAAGAGAAAAGAGATGAATGGAAGGACGATTTTTTTTTTTTTTTTTTTTTTTTGAGGAAGGATCCAGGACTTAATGGCTTGGGAAATCCTCTGCTTATCCGTAAGACTGCAAAAGACTTTAAAATCAGGAGATGCTCTATCCAGGAAGTGTATTATAGGGAAAAAGTGAATATCTCAGGAAATAAAATGGAGTGTTCAGTCACATACAAGGCTGTTAGAAATTCCATGTATGATATATAGATTCCCCCCCACCCCCCCACCATCCCAACAGAAGCCAAAGACAGAGATGGGGTTATTTAAGAAAAATCTGTGAAGGGACTGCTTGTCTAATGGGAGAATGATAGATTCTTGATCATTTTACAGCAGTAGAAACACCACCAGCTTGGACCAAAGGGACAGAGAGAAAACAAAATGCAAGGAAGCTGTGGGACTCCCTGAAAATCTGCAGGCACAAAACAGGCTGAGGAAGCAAACCCCTGAGCAGCAAACACATGTCACCTTTGATGAGAAAGGACGGGTGGGCCAGGCCCAGACAGTGGAGCCATGAGCAGGAAGTTGAAACTGAGGCCCTCAGGAGATGATTTCCAGACCTTGAAACGCAGTGGAGTTTACCTGGCTAGATCTCTATATTTTGGGAGACCAGTGATTCTTCTTCCTTTCCATTTTCTCTCTTTTTGGACCAGAGTGTCTATGTCTGTCTTATCTTTATATCTGAGGAGCATGTAACTTGTTTTTTTTAAAATTAAGTTTATTTACTTATTTATTTTGAGAGAGAGAGAGAGAGAGAGGAGAGGGCATGAGTGAGGGAAGGGCAGAGAGAGAGAGAGAGAGAGAGAATCCCAAGCAGGCTCCAAGCTGTCAGGCAGAGCCCAATGTGGGGCTCAGTCTCATGAACCATGAGATCATGACCTGAGCTGAAATCGAGTCAGACACTTAACCAACTGAGCCACCCAGGCTCCCCAGTGTAACTTGTTTCCTTGGCTTCATTGGTCCACATGGAGAGGAACTGTGCTCCAGGATAGATTATACTGAGTCTTGCCCATACTTACACTGTTGATTTAGATGGTGGCGTTTGGAACTTTTGAACTGATGAGATATAGGTGAGATTTTGGACTTGTTGATGCTGTTAGGGGTAGAGAATTTAGGGAATCTTAGGATGGAGTGAATGTATTCTGCATATAGGACAGATGTGAATTTTGGGGGGTCAAATGGAGAACATGGTGGGCAAAATAACAGCATCCCAAGATATCCACATCCCAACTAGTGGAATGTGTGAAAATGGTGCCTTATGTGGTAAAATGACTGTTTAGGACCTTTAGATGGGACTGGTATAATCAATCACTTGAATCTTTAAAATAGAGAGCCTTTGCTATTGCAGTTTGCCAGAGGAAGATATGACCATGGAAAAAAGGTGAGAGATGCCACGTTGCTGGCTTTGAAAATAGAAGAAGGGGCCACGAGCCAAGAAATCGTTAGAAGCTGGAAAAGGCAAGGAAGCCTTGCCTAGAATCTCCAGAAAGGACCACTCTGACACCTTGGTTTTAGCCCAGCGAAGCCTGTGGTGGACTTCTAAAATACAAAACTGACAGATAGGGGTGTCTATCTCTTGATTAAGCATCTGACTCTCGATTTTAGCTCAGGTCATGATCTCACAGTTGTAAAATCAAGCCCCGTGTCAGACTCCATGCTGGGTGTGGAACCTGCTTGAGATTCTTTCTCTCACTCTACCTCTACTCCTCCCTGCTTGCATGTGTACTCTCTCTCTCTCTCTCAAACAAAACAAAACAAAACAAACAAACAAAAAAAACAAAGAACAAAAACAAACAAGCAAAAAAACACCTGGCAGATAATATATTCGTGTCGTTTTAAGCCCTCAAGTTTGTCATGATTCGTTATAGCAAACATACAAAATGAATACAGCCATTTACAAAAGACCCACAGCCAACATCAACTTAATGGTGCAAGTTTGAATGCTTTCTCCTTAAGATCAAGAACAAGGCAAGGACACTTATTCGTGTCACTTCCACTCAACATTGTACTGGAGGTTCTAGCCCAGTGGAAACTAGGCAGGAAAAAGAAACAAAAGGCATCAAGACCGGAACAGAAAAAGTAAAACTAGATTTATTGACATCTGAAATAATTTTTTATACAGAAGATCCTAAGGAATCCATTAAAAAAATTTAGAACAACAAAACAAAACAAACTTAGAACAAATAAATGGCTCAGCATGGTTGCAGGATACAAAATCAATATGCACAAATCGATTGTATTGCTTATAACACTGGCAATGAACAATCAGAAAATAAAATTAAGAAAAAAATTCTTATTTTTTTTTATTGAAGTAGCTGACATACAATGTTAATTAGTCTCAGGTGTACAACAGTGATTAGATAATTTTGTACATTGCACAGTGCTCACCGTGATAGGTGTAATTACCATCTGTCACCATACAAATGATTATAATCGTAGTGACTGTATTCCCTATGCTGTACTTTTAACAACTCCATTATAACAGCATCAAAAAGAATAAAATAATTAGGAACAAAATGAACAAAACAAGTGCAAGGCGAGCACTGAAAAGTACAAAACATTGCTGAAAAAAATTTAAGAAGACTTAAATAAATGGAAAGCCATCCCATTCTCACGGATTGCAACAATTAGTATTGTGAAGATGGCAATACTCTCCAAATTGATCTACAAAGTCAGCTCAATCCTTACCAAAAATCCCAGGTGCTTCTTTGGAGATATTAATGAGTTTATCTTAAAAACCCATGTGGAAATTCAAGGGATCCAGAATACCACACACACACACACACACACACACACACACACACACAAATCTTGAAAAAGAACAAAGTTGGAAGACTCACACCTTCTGGTTTTAAACTTGCTACAAAGCTACACTAATCAAGACTGTGTAGTATTGGCTTAAAGATAGACATACAGATCAATGGACGAGAAATGAGAATCCATAAATAACCCTTACGTTTTGGGTCAATTGAGTTTTGATAAGAGTGTCAAGACAATTCAGTGGGGGAATATAGTCTTTTCAATGAATGGCATGGAGACAGCTGGATATTCACATATAAAGGAATGAATTTGGACCCCCTACCTTCAAAGCATATACAAAAGCTTACTAAAATGGATCGGAGATCTACATGGCAATGGTTTCTCAGATATGACACCCAAACCACAAATTACAAAAGAACAAGTAGTCAAGTTGAACCTCATCAAAATTAAAAAACATTTATGCTTCAAAAAACATCATCAATAAAGGGAAAGGGCAATCCATACAGAATAGGAGAAAATGTTTGCACATCATGTCTGATGAGGGACATCTATCCAGAATAAAAGAAAAGTGTACAACGCAATAATAAAAAGACAACCCAACTTAAAATTGGGCAAAATATTTGAACTGCCATTCCTCCAAAGAAGATATACAAATAGTAAATGAGCACATGAAAGAACGAACAACCTCATCAGACAAACACAAATCAAAACCAAAATGAGATGTCACTTCACACTCCTAGGTTGGTTACAATAAAAAAAGACAGGAAGCGCCTGGGTGGCTCAATCGGTTAAGTGTCCAACTTTGGCTCAGGCCATGATCTCGCAGTTCGTGGGTTCGAGCCCCGCATAAGGTTCTGTGCTGACAGCTCAGAGCCTGGAGCCTGCTTCGGCTTCTGTGTCTCCCTCTCTCTCTGCCCCTCCCCTACTCACGCTCTGTCTCTCTCTGTCCCTCTCTCTCTCAAAAATAAATAAACATTAAAAAAAAAAGACAGAAAGTCACTGGTGTCAGTGAGGATGTGGAGAGATTACCTTTCATACATTGCTGGTGAAATATAAAATGATGCAGCTGTATCATTTTCTTCATAAGAACCTTTTGGCTGTTCCTCAACAAGTGAAACAAAGAGTTACCACGTGACCCAGGAATGTCACACGATTTCGAGATATATAAGAGAATTGAAAACATGTTCACACAAAAACTTATTCATAGCAGTCTTATTCTTATGCATCATAGCTAAAAAATGGCACCAACCCCCATGTCCGCTAATTGATGAATGGATGAGCAAAATGTGGTACATCCATACAATGGAATATTATGCAGCCGTAAAAGGAATAAAGCACAGATACATGCTACAACATGGAAAAACCTCAAAGTTGTTATGCTAAGTGAAAGAAGCCAGACACGAATGAAATGTTCAGAGTAGGCAAATCCATAGGGACACAAAGTAGATGGGTGCTGTCCGCACATGTGCGTGGGGTAGAAATGGAAAGTGGCTGCTAATAGGGACAGGACTTCTTATTGCAGTGACAAAAGTGTCCTAGAATTACACAGTAGTGATGGTTGCACAACTCTGTGAATATATTAAAATCCTGAACTGTAAGCACTTTAAAGTGTTGAATTTTAAAATGTTGGCTCAGTCGGTTAAGCATCAGACTCTGGATCTCGGCTCAGGTCATGATCTCATGGTTGGTGAGTTTGACCCCCGTGTCTGGCTCTGTGTTGATGGTGCAGAGTCTGCTTAGGATTCTGTCTCTCCCCCATTCGTGTTCTCTCACTTAAAATAAACAAATTAATTTAAAAAAGCTTTTTAAGGTTTAATTTTAGGTATATTAATTATGCCTCAATAAAGCTGTTATGTATTAGAAAAACCAGTGGACGAGCTCAAGCCCTGGTCCTAAATCCTGTTCTTTTCTCTACTCTCTCTAAGCGAGCTCTTCAACAGCTATGGCTGTAACATCAGTTGAGGAACCTGTCAACCTCAAGTGTATATCTCTGTCCTGGACCACCCCTCCTCTGCATTCCTCTGACTTGCCCACTTGGAAGTTTCAGAAGCACTTCTAACTCACCATGACCGAGGCTCAAATTTCACATTCCCCTTCACCGCCAAAGCCTGGTCTTCCTTCGGCGTTACCGCTTCATCAAATGGCACCAAGAGCCACTGAGTTTGAAATAGCAACGGGGCTTGCTTTTCCTTAACGCCTCGCTGGTGTTGAGGAAGTTCGGCAAACACCAGTCCTCTTCCTCTGCTCGGGCTGATATTCTAGGATGTCAGGTTGATATGGACGAAGATTTCAGTGTCCGCTTTATGACCGATAGACTGTCAGCACTGGAAAACGTGGCTTCGTTGCATAGTGCCAGGTGATTTCCCAACACTGAACCGCAGATGCAGACAGATTGAACGTTCATAAGCAGAACCAACCACGGCAGCCTCCTCACACAGGACTCTGCCTCTGCAAAACTTAGTACGAAGAGGAACAGGCATGGAAGCACTTTCAGTGGACAGGAACTCAGAGGAGGGATTTGGGAAAGAGATAAGCTTTGGGGTTCACGGGGACCTCAAACACATATGAGCCACGGGAGCAGGAGAGATTGCGCGGGGAGAGCATAGAGAAAGAACAGGTTCGGGGCTGTGGCTTGAGGCTGTCAAGTTTTAAAGGCTGTGTAGGGGCGCCTGGGTGGCGCAGTCGGTTGAGCGTCCGACTTCAGCCAGGTCACGATCTCGCGGTCGGTGAGTTCGAGCCCCGCGTCGGGCCCTGGGCTGATGGCTCGGAGCCTGGAGCCTGTTTCCGATTCTGTGTCTCCCTCTCTCTCTGCCCCTCCCCCGTTCATGCTCTGTCTCTCTCTGTCCCACAAATAAATAAACGTTGAAAAAAAAAATTAAAAAAAAAATAAATAAAGGCTGTGTAAAGGGAAACAAGCCTGTGAAGGAGACTGGGTAGCCAGCAGATATAGGGTGAAGCAAAACTGTGGTGCTGTGAAGTCAGTGGAAGAGAGGATTTCAGAGACAGGGAGTCCTGCATCAACTCTCCTTGATTGTTCTCTGTTGGCATGTCCTTCCCCACTTCTTTACCTGCTTAATTTCTACTCCGTTCTCGAGTCTCTATCAAAATGGAAGAAACCTTCCCCAATCCCTGAGCGTTAGCCCTAAGCACCTCTCTCTCTCCCCCTTTCCGTGCTCTCATAGCCCGGCAAGTGCCCTTTGTGACTTACCCTAACTGTGTTCGTTGAAATGGGACTAATATAAGTGTAATCGTATGAACTGAAATGTAACTGAATGCACGGGCATCATTTTGTGCCCCTGTTTCCCATCCTTCAATGTTATTTCCATGACGGTATGCTCTATTCATCTGTCTAACCCTTTGTTCAAAAATATCGATGAATTTGTGGTTAAGTGGTAAGATAGGTTTCAGACAGCTTGAAAAGTATGGGTGTTACTTTTGGAAATAATGGCTCTCAGTAGAAAATGCAGTGGTTTACTCTGCACGTTTCCCGCTGAAGAAAGGTAGGGAAGAAAACGTATTTAGCCTTGGAGCCTGAACTTGAGTGAGTGCTCCTTCTGAGAGGCACCACAGAGATTACTCTGCCATGACTGTTGACCTTCCTGGAAAATTTTGAAAACCCACACCTGCAAACGGGAAGGCCCTTCATGCCTCGTGAGTGTTTGCTGAGTGACACTGAGCACTTGGCAGCGGGGAGGTCTGCACTCTCTTCTATAAAGATTTTATGGCAGTGACAATACGGATGAGAGCATTTCTCACGTGCGATGGAGCCGCGGCTGCCTCGTGCAGCTCCCTGACGCTTGCAGCAATAAACCTTTTACGACAGTCCTGCTATCTTGCACACCCCATATACCTTCCTGTGCTAATTTCGATCTCATTCTGTTCTCCCTAAAGGAGGGACACGAAGGGGGACTGATGTCCCAACCAGGCATGTGGTCCTAAGAGGAGCCAGAGCCCTCTAGAGCTTTGCCGTTTCCCTCCGCCCCTTGTAGAGAGCAGGTTTGAGTTACAGAATCCCGGTCACTCACTGGGTGTGCACTGGGCTCCTGCACAGACCACATCTGTGATATCCTATATGACCTCAGGACTGGGGGGCGACGAACACTTGGACTTGGCCAGCCTCAACCGTCTGTGCTGTGACAGGCCTCTGCTCATTATTAGGATTTAACCCAATGGCAATATGTCTAAGCTACTCCGTGTTTTTGCTGAAAAGTGTAACTTAAGTGAGCCCTGCAGGGGCATTAAAAGGCGTGCCGCCAGACTCACAATTTTGACCTTCTTCCCAAAGCTCTGCTGGGGAGGCCTGAGATGAGGGGGAGAGGAAGAGAGGTTTAGAGGAATGCATTTTAGAGAAGGATCATTTTCTCCTCTCCTCCTCCATCAACAAGGATTGCTGGGCTTCTGGTTGAGCATGCTGTAGTAGCCTGTGCATCCTGACCTTGACCTTTGCCCTTTCCCCCTCTTTCAGAGCCTTGGCTGTCCCACGGTGGCTAACTACACACTGTAAGCCCCATGCCTTTTGTGTGGTTCAGCTTGCACTCCTGGCGACCAATACAAACCAGCCGAGCAGGTTAAGAGCACAGGAGTGAGACAGACTTGGGTCTGAATACTGTGTGGCCTTGGGCAAGTTACTTGGCTTCTCTGAATTTCTGTTTCCTCACCTGCAGAACTGGGATGATAATAGCAACCCACGCAAGAAGTAGGTGGAGGAATAAAGGAGCTAACACAGGTGAAGCAGCGTGCCTGGAGCGTGCAGGTGGATGAATAAATATTCGCCACCACCTCCACCGGAGCCGGCACCACCCTCGTCCTCATCCTCACCACCACTGTACTCGTCACTTTTAGCCGCAAGTAACCGAAGCCCGTGTCAAATGAATTTAAGCCCAGGAGGAAACTAGTTTGGTTAACAGAAAATTCTAGGCACAGGCTGGATCGAGTTTCCACAGTGTCACTTGTGCTAGATCCGTCTCTGTCTGAACCTCACCCTACTTTCCTCTATCTTGGCATCATCCTCCAGCAGGTGGACTAATGGGAACCGGGGGACTCAACTGTGCGGAGGCCCATCCCCTTCTCTTCCCACCAAAGGGCTTACGCATATGCAGGCGGACGCTCCAGCCCACCGGCCCAAGTTCCATCCACAAACCCACCTTCCCGCAAACAGCCTCTCCTTGGCAACCCCTTGTCCACTGATCTGGGGAAGAGGCTCCCCGGGTCCTGGAAATAGATTCAGGGCTGTTTGGGCCCAGAATTTCGGGGTCCTGGCTGTCAGGAGCATGGTCTAACAGTGGAAGTAGAAAGGATGCAGACTGAAGATGGGAATATTCCCTTGGTCCCACAGAACCATCCCCCCATGGGGAAAGGTGGGCTGGAGGGCGCCGAAGTGGGGCCTTCTAATGGGCAGGAACGCTGGCTGATAGGTCTGAGAGAGGAATTTATTTACTGTGTAGCATATTTATTCATATGGCAATCGTGAAACTGCCTAATAACAGTTCAAGACAGGATCTGGCTAAGGGCTATGGGTTTCAGAGAGGAGAGCGGTCCCTGCCAGCAGGGAAGGGTTCCTCCAGAAGCCGGTCTTGCAGGATGGGAGGGTCAAGATAGGACAGGACACAGGGCAGGGCCTTCCCGGTGAGGAGATCAGCGCCAAGAAAGGCCATGAGGCCAGACTGAGTGTACTGTGTGTTGGGACAACAGGGAGCCCAGTCTAGGAAGACAGAGGTGTGCGTGGGGAGAAGGAGGGATGGCCGGTGGGGCCTAGGGAAGGCGTTTACAAGAGCTACAAGGGGCGTCCAGGTCCAAATCTGTTACAGGGAGAGCGGGGGAGCCTCTGAAGGTTTGTGAACAGAAGAGGGTGGTTGAAAGGGATGCTCCAGTCCCCTGACGGGCGAATTAAACTCGGCGAGTCCATGAGACCTGGCCTGGCCAAGGTTGCTGCCTTTGGGTGTCCTGTGGGCAGAGCTGGCGCCTCAGACTCAGGCTGACGCGTTGGTGAAGTTCCTGTGGCCAGAACTGAGGGCTTTTTCCTGGCTGGTTTTGCCGGGCGGTTTATAGGGCCCTGTCTGTTGGCCAGGAGTGAACGCAAACTGGAATGTTTGTGAAGGGGGCTTCCAGTCTGGGCCGTGCCTGCCAGCTTCTCATATGAGAAAGGAGAACCACAGGCGCCTGGCCAGCCACATGACTGGAACTGCGGGCCAACAGGTCCCGGAGGTCCCTCTGGAGCCCTGGCTCCTGGAGCACGGGGCGCTCGAAGGGGCCCAAGGGTTTTCCCGAGTGAGGAAAAAAAAAAATCACGAAAGGCCGTGTGAATCCACCCTAGCCTTTAAGCCAGCAATTGATAATTATGTGGTAGCCATCAACCCACAACGACGTATTGATCGCTTCTTGTGGACCTGCCTTGTGAGCAGTGCCACGTGAGGTAAAGAAGAGATCAATATGACTTCTGAAGAGTCTAGACGTTTAAGCTGAAGGACTTTGGTTCAAGTCCCAGTGCTACCCTTTACTATTTATGTGGACTTAGCAAGTCTTCTAATCTCTCTTGTCCTCAGTTTCCTTATCTTTATTTTTTTTTTTTATTTTATTTTTTTCAACGTTTATTTATTTTTGGGACAGAGAGAGACAGAGCATGAACGGGGGAGGGGCAGAGAGAGAGGGAGACACAGAATCGGAAACAGGCTCCAGGCTCCGAGCCGTCAGCCCAGAGCCCGACGCGGGGCTCGAACTCACGGACCGCGAGATCGTGACCTGGCTGAAGTCGGACGCTTAACCGACTGCGCCACCCAGGCGCCCCAGTTTCCTTATCTTTAAAATGGGCACAGAAACAATCCATCTAACAATGTGGGAAATAAATGGGATCATCTATAATGCTATCCAATTAATTGAGAGATATTTATTCTTTAAAAAATATTTTAATGTTTATTAATTTTTGAGAGAGAGAGAGAGAGAGAGAGAGAGAGAGAAAGCATGAGCAGGGGAAGGGCAGAAAGAGAGAGACACACAGAATCTGAAGCAGGCTCCAGCCTTTGAGCTGTCAGCACAGAGCCTGACATGGGGCTTGAACCCACGAACTGTGAGATCATGACCTGAGCCAAAGTCAGATGCTTAACCGACTGAGCCACCCAGGTGCCCCAAGAGATATTTATTCTAATCTACTAGAGATTAATGTAATTTCGAATTTTACAACTTTTAAGAAAATAATAGAATTGGTTTTGGAATTTAGTGAGTTCTGTGAAAGTTATTTTTGCTCCTAAGAAACATGTAATCTAATTGGGGAAATAAAAACACACACATGTATCACAGGATTAAATACATGACAGAAAGAAAATATACCACACTTTGCGAAATAGACAGTAAGAGCCACTTAGTATTGTCTCAACTTTGGCCCAAATAAATTTGGTCATTTTCTTCCTTTCTTTTTGCCACCTATACGGAAGCATTTGGTTTTTGCATAGGCTCTTGAAGGTGGAAAATGTCTACAGTTAGAAGCCACTGTCCTCTGGGTGCCTGGGTGGCTCAGTCAGTTAAATGTCTGACTTCAGCTCAGTTCAGGATCTTGTGGTTTGTGAGTTCGAGCTCCGTGTCAGGCTCTGGGCTGACTACTCAGAGCCTGGAGCCTGTTTTGGATTCTGTGTCTCCCTCTCTCTCTCTGCCCCACCCCCACGTGTGCTGTGTCTATCTTCTGTCAAATAAATATTAGAAAAGAAAAAAAAAAAAAGAAGCCACTGTCCTCTCAGCCCGCTGACAGATGGGACAACCAGGGCTGAGGAGGTGAGGAGACTTGTGCTACAGACTTTGTCTTTAAAAAGTGGCAGGGCTGGGACTTGACCTCAGGGATTCCAGATCTTTCCAATTCAGTCTGCTGCCCTCCGAGCTGGCAGTCATTCACCGTGTGTTAAGATGTGGGTCCTGGCTCCTCACCCACCACATTGCAAGCCGCACCTTGCTTTCCTTCCCTGGGCGGGGAGAGTGGGGGGTCCTCACACATAACCACGGGGCGGAAAACACTGTATTTGAAAACATTATTTTTGGAGTAAAATAAATAAATAAATAAAAGCCAAAACAGTAAACCGGAGCAATGGGAGTGTTCAGATGGCACCTGGGTGGAGAGACGGGTAAAACAGTGCTCATCTCCTAAAGCGGGGGGCCCCTCCTGTCTAAACTTAGACCTTGCTGACCCTGCTTCCCCAGCTCCAGGAGAGATCACCCCAGAGCTGCGGCTGCCGTCTGAGCAACCTCTGACCGGAAGAGAGCCAACAGTGAGACCCGGGAGAGCGTTGACAGAGCTTCCCGACTCTTACCCAGGGCAGGGAAGGCGGAGGAGGGTGGGGGTGTCTGGGCAGCTGCCTAAGGGCATCACTGCAGGTGTATCGGGGGAAGTGGTGGGAGTCCAGATGATCTGAGTGCTGGTGCTGAGAGCGGCCCAGGGCTCACCTCGGTCTTGCCATTTCCCTATCAGGTGGGTGCTGCGAGTCCTTCCTTACCAAAAATCATTTCTTTATCCAGGACCCAATCACCGTGAAACCTCATATCATTAGGATGCTATTTCTGCCACTCCTCTATGGTAACTGATTTTCCTAATGACGTCCCCAAGGCCCTGAGGCAACCAGGAATGCTTTCTGACTCACCGAGGGAGTATGTGGTTGTGTTCGGTCTAGTTTTCATGCGAAGCGGTTCTGTGTTTTCCCAAAGCGTGGAATAAAAGGCAACTCCCGTGGGGACTACCTAAATGTTGTGGGGAAACAAAAGACACCTGTGTACCGAATGGCAGCGTGTCCTGGTTGGTTGAGCTGCTTCTGGACATGCGCACATCCACGGTGATCCATGCGGGTCTGCTCGGCTTTGGTTACACGATGACATTCGTGTCCGTGGAAAGGGTCTGCGGCCCTGCTTTTACCACGCGCCCTGTTTCCCTCGTTTGCCTGCAAGGTCCTCAAGGGGCAGGAGCAGTGCTCGGCCTTTCCTTGCCTTCCAAGCATGTCCTACTGATGACTGTGGTCACCCCAGGAGCCGAGTCTGGGGGCTGCTGAGCTCATCGCAGGGCCCACTCTGGCCAGACAATTGCCGTTCCCTATAGACACAGGTCATCTGCAGACATGCCAACCTGCCTCCCCAAAGTGATCGATCCTCGGGCCCGAGTTTCCCAGATACTTTGGCCTTTTCCCTTGGAACTCAGTCTGCCAGCAGAGGCATCCCCTCCATAGTCTCTGCCTGCTCTCCCCCACATACTGCCTTAATTATGCTCTCTGCCTCCAGGGGCAGAAGAAGTTGGTGAAGGGAATGAGGGGGATCGCTAGCAGGGCAGGGGCCCTAAGGAAGCCTCTCCATGACGTGATAGGAGGCACCGATGTGTGTTTGCCACTTCTTTCCATAACACAAAGCCCTCGAATGCAACAACCTTAGGGTCCGGCTCACCTTTATATTTCCGGCAGTGGGGGAAGTGGTCTTCTTATGTTCAATCCATATTTGCTATGGGAGTGAGACACAGGCTTCCCACCCGCTCGGCCCTTCTTGAGCTCTGTGGGCCTTCCACCTTTTCCCATCTCTATTGTTGTAGTACTTTGGCTGTGTTATATTCCACGGGATAAATCGCAGAAGCCTAATGTTGTGTAGGAAAGAATCGTGGAGCCATGGTGTTCCATATGAATTATCATCTTTCAAAGCTTAAAAACAAGCAAAAATAGAATGTGCTGTTCAGAGATGCATCATATATTATCAACCCGTTGCATAACAAACTCAGTGGCTCACACACGTTTGCATATTTCTACTCAGGTATCTGTGGATTGGCCGGGGGTTGACCAGTCTAGTTTGGACTCAACGGGGCTTGGTTCAGAGTTCAGATGGAATCCGGCTCTGTTCCACGCGTCTCTCATCCTCCTGGGACTGGCAGGTGCCCTGGAGCCCTTTCTTTTCATGGCAGAAGCAGAAATACAAGAGGGGAACGTGGAAATATGTGATGCCTCTTAAAGTCCAGGCTCAGAACTGGCATCCGTCACTGCCTACAACATTGAACTGGCAAATCTACCATCGCTGGGCAGGGAAATTTATTTCAACTCTAATGGGAGGAACTGCAAGGTCATAAGTCAAAGGATACCTAAAGAACCCAGAACAGTAATGCAACCTACCACACAAATGTAACTGAAAAAACTATAAAAAATAATCAGAGCGATAAACACAGAATTCTGGATAGTGGTTATTACTGTGGGAGAGGCAGAGAAAAGACAGGGAGGGGCAAGCATTGTAACCACCTAGTCATAAGGCAGAGTGGTGAATTCACAGGCTGTACGATTACTGTGCTTTATAAATAATTTACGTAGATGTTATTCTGTACATGTCAAATGTTATCTAATAAAAACAGCAAGTTTAAACAAATAAATAAAGGGTGCGACCCACTGATGCGAGAGTTTCCGAGCTAACCTTGTATGGTGTACAATTCTAAGGTAAACAGAGGCTGAGAGCTCAGGTAAACAGAGGCTGAGAGCTCTCCTTCAGAAAGCATCTGAACATTCAGTAGTCATCATGGCAATCCAGCATACGGGTTAGGAAAGAGAAATCAGCCCATGTTGCTTCTGTCCAGATCCAGACCCGCACTAGGCCCAATGGGGAAGATGAAAAGAAATGGTTTCTGCAGTTAGGGCTCTAGGAAGATTCTAGGAAACAATTTGGGTGGTAGCTGTGAGATAGCAGTGAGAACCTTGGCTTTGCCTCCAAGCTCATTGGCCTCAAATCCCAACTAAGACTTCCAGCACCTGTGTGACGCTAAGAAAGTTACTTAGCCTGAGTCTGTTTCCTTACCATAAAGGAGACAACCCTACCTTGGAGGGTTGCTGTGGATCCTTGAATAAGTGAGTTGTATTTGCTTTCTGATGTTGGGCAGAGAGCCTGTGTGGCACAGTGAGTTGGGCAGTGGGTCCTCAGGCAGTGATTTCACTGTTCCCAAATCTCCATTACCTTCTGTAATGTGGTGGTTATTAACATTTTTCTTCAAAAATGGGTGATTTAATTTTAATCGTGAATCAAAAATGATTTACTTAATTTTAAATGGGTGATTTAAATTAAATAATGTGTATGATGAACCTTACACATACAGGGAGGCTCAATAAATGTTAATCCCTTCCCCTCTTGCTTCCAGCCTCTACTAAGCTTCTTTCTGGCTGTGGCACAAAGAGGGTGAGGGAAAGAGGTCAAGTTCACGGCCACGTGTCTTAAGAAGATGGGTGCGGATGTTGAATCCCAGCCTCCTTGGATCGAATGGTAGGGGTGTCTCAGGTGTGGGTAGTGGGAGGGGGCTTGGGCCCGGGGAGGGATTATGTTTTCCATTACCCAAACATCTCTGATTTCAGCCTCCAATTTTGGGAAGCAAAATAATTTTGGCCCCCCACACAGTATCTGTCTCTGGAACTGATTATCTGCTTTGTTAAGTTCAGAGGCATTCTGATAAGGGTAATTGAATTAGGCTTCTCAGGGCTCCTAGAAGCAGGCTCGCTGCCACAGTAGGGGGTCTCTCTGGCCAGGCCCCCTCTCGGGCTGCAGGCTCTGGTCATAGAGCGTGCCCTCCTGGGGTGCCCACCGCCTTGGGCTTTGCCTTTGAAGATCTTTGCAGAGATGCCTCTCCGCGCTGTCCACCCTCCCAAGGCCTTCCATGCTTTTCTGGGGTCCTGCCCTAAATCTGTTCCTAGTCCACTCTGGAGACCTCTGGGGGTTGGGGGAGTCTTCCCTTGAGGCAGAGGAATTTCTGGAGATCAAGGAAATGTCTGTCAGAGGACGAAAGAGCAGGAGGGCAAGGTTCAAATGAGGTTGACCTAAATTTTTCCCAATTCCAGAGGGCTTCTCTTTCAGGGGAACTTGCCCCCACTCTCCCCACGATCTTGGCAGGACTCTGCCCACCTGAAATGACAGAAGGCCAGTCGGTTTGGGGATGTTACCATGACAGCAGCCATTCAAGATTTCAAGAGTCAGCAGGATGCAAGGAAATTTATCTGACGGCTCAAGCATGTGCAGATTCGGCCCCCATTTCTCACACTTCTCCATGGTCTCCAGCCCACCTCCCCCTCTTTTGACCATACTGAGAAAAATCACAGGATTTGTTGCTGTATACCTCTTAGGGGTTGTTCTTTCTTCCTCCCACCAGACAAGATCTTGTGGGAACTCAGCACAGAGAGGGAGACAAAGTTCAGAGTGGCCGTGTGGTGAGCCCTCAAGACTCCTTTCCATCATTTGTCAGCCCCACCCCACTTCCTCAACTTCTGCCCCAGCAGCCTACCTCTGCATCTCCTCATGAGCCCACCGAGTGCCCATCATTATTATAAACAAAGAGTGATATTGTTTTAGGGACTGCTAGAAGAGATTCTGGTTTGAATGCCTGCTCAGGAACTTACTACCTGTGTGATCTTTGGCAAATCAATAACCTGGAAGGGTTGGCAATAACACAGAGGATCTTGAACTTGCTCAGTTAATATACTCATGAGTTAGTACAACAGTGATTTTTTTCATAGTGTTTCCAGGCTTTAAGAAACACCTAAAGTCCCATTTATTAAGAAGTTAAGACCAAATAACTTAATATGTATTTATGTCCAGACAAAGTAATACATATACATTGAAAGAAAAGAGTAATAGCTTTATTTCATTCTTTTTTTTTTATGTCTATTTATTTTGAGGGAGAGAGAGAGAGACAGTGTGAGCAGGGGAGGGGTAGAGAGAGAGGGAGGCACAGAATCCGAAACAGGCTCCAGGCTCTGAGCTGTCAGCACAGAGCCCAATGTGGCTCGAACTCACAAACGTGAGATCATGACCTGAGCCGAAGTCAGACGCTCAACCAACTGAGCCACCCAGGCGCCCCTTATTTCATTCTTAAGTAGCAACAAGTACTTATTAATGAGACGTATGCTCCTCTTGGGCACTGCACAACTTTTCAAACCCTGGAATCTGACTGGACCCCGTTGCCCTCATCTCCTGTTCCATGTTGATTTTCATATGGTTCTTGTTTATTTATTGCAGCAGCCACCAAAGCCCCAGCTCCACAAGATGTGACGTCATCAAAAGGAATGTGGCATGATCTCACGGCAAAACTGTGAACTACCTCGAGCTTGTAGTTAACACAGTGTCTAGCAGACGTTGAATGTCATTATGCTTCCCCCAAAATTTCAAACAACTGACAGTGCCCCTATGAGTTTGCTGCAGTACCCCAGAGTGCGAACAATTCTGTTTGAAAAGAACCTAACATATCACCGGTGCTTAAATAATGGTAACTATCATTACTTCTCTTTGGACTTTTAAAGCCACTGTTGGTTGACTTATGACTGCACTGCTATGTCACCAGACTAGACTTCAATTTCACTGAAGCCTGTCTTCTCCATCTAAGTATCTCCTATGACTGGTACATGTAAGTGTTCAATAAATATTTCTCAGATAAATGGGTGGATGGATGCCTTCTGGACCATCCATCTGTTGATTCATCTCTACTTCCTTCCTTTCATCCATCCATCCATCCATCCATCCAATGAACAGTGGAAAGTTGACTTTGCTCTCAGCCGAAACTGCCTCCCAATCCTTGCCCCACTCCAGTGATTCATGTCCGCTCCTTCTCCACTTCTTGCCTACCTCATGTTGCCTTGAAAAACCATCATGCTTTGGCCTCTGGTTCTGGGACTGTTCCTTCGTGTGGATAGCTTGTTTTCCCAAAGGTCTCTGCAAATTGCTCAAGAACAGAGACAGGTCTTATGAGTCCCTACATGTTTTCTGACGTAGCATGTTCCCCACAGGGTTGACCATAAGGCAGGTGTTCAGTAAGTACTTGCTAACTGAATTATCTGATTTATGCTATGGCTCTGTGCATAAACAAGTGTCAACATTTTGATCAAGTTGTCTAGTTGTCTGACTCAGAATGGGCAGCTAGCGACCAGCCCATACACGGAAGGAAAGAGGAATTGGGGTCGGTGAGGACTTCACTGAGAGGCAGTGGACAGGATTCAGAGAAGCTAAAGGAAGGAGACAGTCATTCTGGATAGGATGGTGAGGTATAGTGTAAGAAATCACCTGAAGAAGGAAATGGGCTTGGTGCACGAGGGGCCAGCGAAGCAAAAGGCTTCACTGCCTAGAGAGGGCATGAGATGCAGTCATGCAGGATAACCATGGACAAGAAACTTCTAAGATCTGGAAGCTAGGAAGAAGCATTTTAAAATGTGAACATTAGTAGTTAAGTGGAAGGTCTGCCACAGAGTTGATTGTGAGAAGGTGGCTGTACCATATTGAATCACTTTACCTAGGGAAGAGGACGAGGGGTAGAGGGAAATTAAAATAATGTGCCTTGTTACAGGAGAGGTCCAAGTGAAAACATTTTGCTGGGGTCTAACTGGCCATAGGTCCGATGGTTTTCTATCCACCACACAAGTAAATAGCTCAAGGGCAGGCTGCCCGCCAGCATAAACCTTTGTGTGGAAAATACTGCCAGTGTGGCGATGGAAAATACCCTCTTGCTGACCATAATTATACAGAATGTGTGCAAATAAAAGCTGAAAGAAAACACTTTTGCAGAGGTGTATTTTTTCTGTTCTTATTTTGACAGAGTGGAAGCGAAATTCACAGACCATTTTCTCATTCTCCCGGTTGGGGTAGAATGAGCTCATGCTGTGGCTGGGCTGGGGGTTGGGTTTCAGTGAGAGACCCAAAACTAGTTTCTACACACAGACCTACACTTATGGGTCTTTCGGTCCCTGGGGCGGCAGGGAGCTGCCTTGTTCAGCTCTGACCAACCAACAGGTTTGGTCTTAGTCAAAGGAAGAGAAGAGAAGTTGGGATGTTCAGTGTGATCCCCACCTCCTACGACTGACTTCAGGGGAAGGTAATTGCTCTCCACCTTTGGCTCTTTCCTGGGGTTCCCGTCAGAGACAACCCCTAACTCTGAAGACGGCCAGAGCACAACAGATAGCTCCTGGAGAAACTTCTCCAAGCAGCAAGGGGACAGATTTTGTTTCTTCGTGTTTTATATCTGCCCTTCCAGAAAGTTGCCCTTTTCTCTTCTCTTTGACATCCTTAGGAGTACTTGCGTGAAAAATCTCTCAGAGAAGAATGGAGTTTGCCAGCCTGGCCATGATGCATTCATGCATTACCTGGCCCCATCAGAACTGGGCTCCAAGGTGCACAGGGGCAAAGGATAGAGCATGAAGAGGCACGCTGTAGGGGACACGCGGACTGCAGCTGGAAATGGATAGGCAACAGGAAAGCTAGAAGGAACCAAGGCAGCTCTGGAGACCAGCCCTCTCTCTCAACAGTTCTTGTTCTGTATGCCTGTGTGTCCCAGTCCCCCCTCTGCTTACTCATAGTTTCTGTTACTTCACTTTGCACATGGCCCATTGTGACTGCCAGCTCCTTTCACTTGTGGCAATTCTCTATACAACGTCTGGCTTCTGTCCTCAATCCTAACTGGCTGTTTCTCTGTGTCCTAAAAGAAATAGAACTGGCCCAACTGGCCTCTATTATTCTCTTTTTAATTTTTTTAATGTTTATTCATTTTTGAGAAGTGGGGAGAGAGAGAGAGCATGAGCAGGGGAGGGGCAGAGAGAGAGGGAGACACAGAATCCGAAGCAGGCTCCAGGCTCTGAGCTGTCAGCACAGAGCCCGACACGGGGCTCAAATCCACGAACTGTGAGATCGTGACCTGAGCCAAAGTCGGACGCTTAACCGACTGGCC
The DNA here is from genome assembly GCF_022079265.1 of Lynx rufus. Lineage (NCBI taxonomy): Eukaryota > Metazoa > Chordata > Mammalia > Carnivora > Felidae > Lynx > Lynx rufus. The sequence goes on from NW_025814896.1 coordinate 65,104,676, forward strand.
ACCCAGGCGCCCCGAGCATCTGTTATTTTTGAGAGGCAGGGCCTAGGGCCCTGGGCACTCAGCTGTCCTTGTGCTGGACACCTACCCAGAGCACAGTCAGCTGAGGGGTGGGCAACGTGTCACTTAGAAGCAGAGGTTATGAGTTGGGGTGGGGACAGAGCAGGCGATGATTGTCACCTCTGATACAATAGTCATTCTGAACAGCACTGGTGGGGAAGGCTGTGGCATCCATAGCTTTTATCAGTTCAGCTAACATTTGTTTTACATGTAAAAAAATATTTTTATGGGCAGGAAAAACCTGGCTATGAATACCATATGACTGTGATATAGTCTAAGATACATAGGTGCATTTATATCTAATAATATCCAAATAATCTGTTAAAGGGTAGAAACAGCTAACTCCAACTCTTTGGTGTCATGTTGGGAAAAAAAAGAAACAAAGAAAAACTATCCACCTATTTAGTTGACTCTGAGTATTTTTTAAAAAATGCTTCCTTTAAATTTTTTTAAATGTTTATTTATTTTTGAGAGAGAGAGAGAGAGAGCGGGGGAGGGGCAGAGAGGGAGAGCCAGACCCCGAAGCAAGCTCCAGGGCCTGAGCTGTCAGCACAAAGTCCGATGTGGGGCTCGAACTCACAAACCGTGAGATCATGACCTGAGCTGAAGTCGGACGCATAACTGATTGAGCCACCCAGGCGCCCCCCAAAATGTTTGTTTTTCAATCCAAATTTCATCTATGCAAGGGAGAGAGGAGGACTTGGAAATGTTACAATTCCCATTTCTTTTGAAACTCAACTTCATGGGAAGATAAATGTACTCTGTCCCCACCATCCCCCGGGACGAACCAATGCAGCCATAACCTGCGTGTGTGCCTTCAGCATACTGTGGACTCTGGCAGGCCCTCTCGGCTACAGCAATATTGTGCTCAGAGCAGAGCAGGGGCAGGAAAGGGCGGCTATGTCATGTAGGATTAGATTTTCCTGCTGGTAGCAGACATCCACCGGCAGTGGATCGGACAAAGAAGTTCATTTTTTCCCTCAAGTAAAAGTTCAGAACAACATAGTGGTTTTGCTTTACAAAAGCCTCAGGAGCCCAGATTCGTTCCGGGTTCTCACAGTTTGGGACATCCCAATTCACAGGTTGGTTCTCCTCCTCCTGTGGTCCAGGAGGGAGCACTTTCTGTCACACCTTTCTGGCAGCCAGAAGGAGGAAGAGGGAGGGAGGCAGCAAAGGGCATCCACCAGCTACCTCTTAAGGAAGGTCCTGAGAATCTGCCACGACCTTCTGTTTCTGTTCTGGTCACATGGCCAGACCTCGCTACAAGAGGGCTGGGAACTGCAGTCTTTGTTCCAGATGGCCCTTTAGCAGGTAACATTCGAATGTATGTTATGCGTATCAGTCAGGTTCTCCAGAAAAACAGAACCAATAGGATGTGTTCATATAGGTAAAGAGCTTTGTGCTAAGGAATTGGCTCATGCGATTATGAGGCTAGCGAGTCCAAAATCTGCAAGGTGGCTGGCAGGCTGGAGACCCAGGAAACCTGATGCTGCACTTCCCGGTGGAGGGCTGGCAGGCTGGAGAATTCGTTGTCGCCAGTCTTTCTGCTCTAACTCAGGCCTTCAGTTGATTGGATGCGGCCCACCCACATTATGAAGGCAATCTGCTCTCCTTAAAGCACGCTGACTTCATCTCATCCAAAAACGCCCTCACAGAAACACCCGGCATAGCGTTTGATCAACTATCTGACACTCCATGGCCGGCTGGGCCATGTAGGTACATAAATTAACCATCATAGTATGAAAGAAGTATAGATGGCCATTGGGGGGCAAGAGCAGGCTCTATCACACTGGAGGTCAGCAGCCTCTGCTCTGAGCACAAGTGTTAAAATTGCTGAGGGGAAAGACCGTGTCTATATTGGTCACCATCGCATTTCAGCGATTTTCAGAACACTTTGCACAATAATGCTGACCAATGAATATTTGTTGAAGGAACAAAATCAGTTAAGAAAGGATTAAAATGAGCTGGAACCATCGACGAGAACAGTGTCAGCAAACGTTTTCCATAAAAGGCCGCAGAGTAAATATTCTCAGCTTTGTGGGTCTCTGGCCCAAGCCTTCAATTCTGCAGTTGTAGGTGAACGCGGCCACAGACAACATGTAGATGAATGGGAGTGACGCTTCGCGGTAGTCTGCCAACGCTTGGACTAGAATGTCAGAGCTGGGAAGGGCCTAACCTCTCATTTTATAAAAACTGCACTTGGTCGAGGTTACACGTGGGTCAGTGGCCACAGAACAAGGAATAGATCATAGGTCTCCTAACTCCTGGTTCAGTGCTTAAGCCCTACCATTCAGAAATTAATTTTTGAGGGTCCACAATGTAAGATAGCTCCTGCTCTTCATTCTATGTCGCAGACCTTGGAAGAGTAGGGGTGTGTGTGTGTGTGTGTGTGTGTTGGGGGGTATGTATGTATGTGTGTGTGTGTGTTGGGGGTATATGCATGTGTGTGTGTGTGTGTGTTGGAGGTATGTGTATGTGTGTGTGTGTGTGTGTGTGTTGGGGGGTATGTATGTATGTGTGTGTGTTTTGGGGGTATGTGTGTGTGTGTGTGTGTGTGTGTGTGTGTTGGGGGTATGTGTGTGTGTGTGTGTTGGGGGTATATGCATGTGTGTGTGTGTGTGTGTGTGTTGGGTGTGTGTGTGTGTGTGTGTGTTGGGGGTATGTGTGTGTGTGTGTGTGTGTTGGGGTATATGCATGTGTGTGTGTGTGTGTGTGTGTGTTGGGGGTATATGTGTGTGTGTGTGTGTGTGTTGGAGGTATGTGTGCATGTGTGTGTGTGTTGGGGGGTATATGCGTGTGTGTGTGTGTGTGTGTGTGTTGGGGGGTATGTATGTATGTGTGTGTGTGTTGGGTGTGTGTGTGTGTGTGTGTTGGGGGTATGTGTGTGTGTGTTGGGTGTGTGTGTGTGTGTGTGTTGGGGGTATATGCGTGTGTGTGTATGTGTGTGTGTTGGGGGTGTATGTGTGTGTGTTGGGGGTATATGTGTGTGTGTGTGTGTGTGTGTGTGTGTTGGGGGGTATGTATGTATGTGTGTGTGTGTGTTGGGGGTATATGCGTGTGTGTGTATGTGTGTGTGTGTTGGGGGGTATGTATGTGTGTGTGTGTGTGTGTGTTGGGGGGGTATATGTGTGTGTGTGTGTGTTGGGGGGTATGTATGTATGTGTGTGTGTGTGTGTGTGTGTTGGGGGTATATGCATGTGTGTGTGTGTGTGTGTGTTGGGGGGGTATATGTGTGTGTGTGTGTGTTGGGGGGTATGTATGTATGTGTGTGTGTGTGTGTGTGTGTTGGGTGTGTGTGTGTGTGTGTGTGTGTGTGCGTGTGTTGATAGCCATGGAGAAGGGTCACTATCTACCCCCTTTGGGTTTGAGTGGGCGCTGGTGCGCTGTGTGCTATCTGGCGGTCTCCCCAGATTCCTTGTCCAAGTAGGCAGGCTGGACTGCCAAGTCCACCCATGCTCACCACCTCCTGAAGTTGTTCGTGCCTTAACGGGTGGGTCATAACTGAGGTCTTGTCCTCTCGTTAGCGGTCACGCTGAACAGGGTCACAAATGGAAAGACGATGCCAGAGAGGTACGTGATGGGAAAGAGCAAGTCTGGCCCACTGCCCGGACGTAGAGACTCTAAAGAGCCCCACTTCTGCTATCGTGGTTTTTGTGATTTCTCTATGGCTGAGCCATCCAATATGGTAACCGTGAGCTGTGTGTGACTGCTGAGAATCTGAAACGTGGCTAACATGACTGAGGAACTGTGGTTTAAATATATTAATTATAATGAAATATAATTTAATTTTAGTTCACTTAGATTTTAATTAAAAAATGGATACTTAAGTTATCAGAAGACTTTAAGTCGGCACGGAGCAGCCTGCGTATGTGAATCCACTTTTTCAACTGAATATTTTCTGAAATCTAAGCACAGCTCAAGTATTACTGATGAAAACTTAGGATTTGAATAGGGATTTGAAATATACATGGGTCATGGAGCTTTTGTGGGTTTGCGTATGTGTCCAAGCTCATCGAAATGTATTCATTAAATATGTGCACCTTGTTGTATATCAATTATATACCTCCATGAAACTTGAAAGAGAAGGATAAAATCCGTGTGGGATCTTGAAACTTTAATGCAGAACAAATATCTTATTAAATTTGATATATTGATTCTACACTGAACACATGTTGATGATATTTTAGATACTTGGCGTTCACTGAATTGCTACATTTATTTTCAGCTGTTTTGCGGCTACTAAAACGTAAAATAACACACGTGGCTCACGTTGTATTATCGTGGGATGACGCTGTTGTAAGGATGTCAGCCCTATACCTTCAGGGGCACCCTGATCTGTCCTCTCTCTAGCAGCTCTGTCTACGCCAGGACTAGACGGCCTCTTTGCCTCATCTCTGGTTGTCTCGCGTAACCCGGTGCTTTCTTCCTTCGTGGGATGGAGGTGGAAGGAAGAGGCTTTGGGCATTTTCTGCAGAGCCCGGCAGGCAACAGGGACACACTGAGGAATGAATGGAATGACTCCTGAGCCGGCAATCGGAAAACTGGGACTTTGCCCTGCCTTCTTGTTAACAGGGGGTGACTTTAAGCAAACCGCCTCACCGCTCTGGGCTTCAGATTCCCCATCTATCACGTGAGAATAACGGGCAGGGCCCTCCTCTCAGGGCTCCCTGAAAGAGAAGAATCAACATCCGTGGAGATCTGGAAGGAATGGAAGTGGGGTTCTAGTATTAGATGATTTGTATTCGCAGAGTGGAAGTACTCTGCTCTTTCCAGCACTTCCTTCCCTCTCCTGTCTAGTTAGCAAATGCTAAATGCCGAATTCCTGCCTCAGGCCCGGGCTGGACATCACAGAGGGTCTTGCTTACCTGGCCACCCCACCCCCCTTCCTGCCAGGAGAATCCGGGTTGGCTCAGTGGCTCATGCCCGCTCACCTCCGTAATCACCTGTGGTCACAAACGCAGCCTTGGGGCCAAAATTGGGGCCCGCTGTCATCTGCATCGTGAACCTTGCATGAAGCCCCAAGGAAGGGATCAGCTCACACACTGTGTTTCGGGCCCACCACTACCCCTCGATGATGAAATGTACACAGAGACCCTCAAAATTGGTGTTAAAAGCACATAAACCTCTTGGGTTGTTGAGATTCTAGCCCGAGCAGGGTGTGTGTGTAATATCACTAAAAGCAAGTATGATGGATAAAAATGAACGATGGCCCCTTCTCAACGTAAACTGAGCTGCTCATCCCTCAGGGTTGTTTATAAATAGAGGGGAGTCCATTTGTTCAGGATCCCAGGGACAGACCGGCACTCCATTTAGATAACGACCACATTTTGTGCCCAGCCATCACTCTCCAGCTTGCAAGATGGCGATTAATCAAACAGTGTTTTCGTTTCTCCTGATATACATCTAGTCCTTCCGGTTTAGAGTGAGCTGACGATGGCCTCCACAGTTTACAGAACGGCCCTGGCCAGTACATTAGAAGGTGGCGAGGACAAGGGCCCTCAGAGGGCCTATCGGGCTGGACGTTCTACTTGGAATTCTGAGTTGGGAGCAGCTGCATAGATGAGGATTCCAGAAGTTTCGGCCGGTGGAGGCCTGGCCCTCCGGGGCATCACAGGCTCATTACGTTCAGTCCTAGAGAATGAATTACATGTGTCATTAAGATAGAGACACCCGGGGTTGAAGGAACACCAAAATTGGGCTAATCAGAAGGCTTTATTTTTCTGATAAGGTAATTGGATGCAGACCAAGGTTAATACAGTTTCTCCCCTGGCCACCTTACCTCGCCATCAGTGAAGAGGAAGGAGGGGGCCCAGAGTTTAGGGTGCTCTTGCAAGATTCCCCCATCCCCAACAAGCACAGCCTCATGACTACAGTCTGCCTTGCAGACCCTCGGGACTTATTCCGTCATGCCTTTGATTCCTGTTGGTGTCAATTGCCCTGAGAAGCCCAGGACTCCCAGATCATACTCTGTGCCCTAACTCTTACCTCCAGGCATCTCCACGAAGCCCCTGATCTTAGTCTATCTCTCACTCCCCTAACTCCCCAAGCCTCTGGGCCTCAAGGTCCACCATAAGCAAAATGCCCTGTGTCCTCTGTTTCTCCCTGAATGCACTCTTCACCCTCTTGCTCTAAGCAAATTCTGGCTTTCCACCCAGGACATTCCTCTGCACCCCTTCAAGTGGTGGCTGCTTCCTCCCTTCCACCCCTCATGCCACTGGTCATGCCCTGATCCCAAGTACCACTTGGGGACCACCGTTCCTTCTTCCTCTCTAAAACACTTGCTTTGAAGCACATGCCATTGGCCTAGAGAGTTTGCAATAGTCTCCTGCAGCCATCTCCAGAGCGCTGGCTCACTGATTCCCACATGCTTTAGGTATCATTTTTGGTGATACCTTTCAATACCTTGTCCTCCACCCTATCATGGACATTCACACCTTCTAACCTTCTTATTGCCAATGACTGCCACCCTCCCACAATCTCAATTTCATCTTCCCACTCTGGGACCACCACCCGCTGACTCATACCCATCCTTCTAGTACTCAGTCCCAACAATCCTTTGACCCAGGGCTGCCATGTACAGTTGTGCATTTTGTGGACTGCACAAAAGTCCTTGTCCAACGGATCAAGTGAACCCTGAAATCCAGCCCAAGCTCCAGGAATGACACTGTGTACCCTGACTCATGGCATTATTTATCCAAAGGAAGAAGCAGCTTTTTTGTTGCACAATTGTGGGGCTGTATCACCCAGAGGGGTAAGGGTTTAACTAATTCCTTGAAGATGCTCCATGAACTAGGGCCAGATCTGATTTAGCCCCACTGGGATCTATAAGACATTGCTTTGACTACTTTGTCAATGCCTCTCATGACCTTTCTTCCTTTCCCAGCTTAATTTCCATGTTCTATCATTATATTCCCTCCTCTCATCTCTCTGGCCCCTTACCTCCTTCATTGTATCCCCAGCAAAATACCCATCCCTTAAATATTGAATCTTTCATGCCTGCACCATGCGGCCGAATATGACTAGAGTAAAACAAACCCAGTTCATGCTCACGTTCATGAGCATTAACATCAAGTGGACCCCTAGGTGTGCCTGGTGCACCCCCAGCTCCTTGGTTGTCAATCTGGTTGTCTACACCCAGTGAGAGCCCTGCTCCCCATTTCTCTGTGAGAACACAATCAGAGGGGACCTGCCACATGCTCCCACCACCGTATCCACTCATTTGTGTCTGTCTCCTATTCTCTGCCTTCCCTCCCATACTGCGCGTGAACTGTTTCTACTCTTCTCTAGAACCAACCCCCTCCACTGGTACATCAGACACCTGACCTTTCACCATACAAGGGCTTCCTGTAGGAGTTCTCGCTCTCCCGCATTGTCAACTCTTTTCTCCCGCTGCTGGATCACTTATATCGGCATATCAACATGCCGTAATATCTTCTATATTTCGAAAACTCTCTCTTGACTTTACAGCCTCCTCCAGCTGCTACACCATTTCTCTGCCGCCCATAGCAAATCTCTCAAGAGGGGGTTATACCTGCTGCCTGTTCCTCATTCGTCTTGAATCTCACTCCTGTCAGGCTCTGGCCCTCACCGCTCCACCAAAACCTTCTTGTCAAGATCACCAGTGACCACCATGTTGCTAAATCCATTGGTGAATTCTCTCTCGGTTCTCATCTTACCTGACCCACAGCAGCTTTTGACACAGATGACCACCCTCTCGTTCTTAAAACTCTTTCCTTGGCTTCCAGGACTCTCCTCTGTTGTGTCTCCCTTTGCGGATTGGCCACTACCTTTCAGACTCTTGTAGGTTCTTTCTGCTTTGTTTCTTCCAGCTTTAAGCTGGTTTTTTTCTTATCTCCTCAAACTCTGAACACTGACATGGCCCCACACATTCTTTGGCCTCGTCTCTTCTCTATCTACACTCACTCTCTTGGTGATCTCATCCTCTCATGGCTTTAATTATCATTTACATGCTGATTATCTCAAATTTCTCTCTTTGGCCCCTTACACTCTAGACTCACATATCCAGCTGCAAACACAGTAAGTATCTGTGCTTGGATATAGAACTCAAACTTCACATGCCCAAAGATGACTTTGGTAGCCAAAGACTACCACCAAGGTCCAAGTCACCATTATCCTTCATCTGATTTATTCCAGTAGCTTCAACTGGGGGCCTCAGCTGGGGCTGTGGCCAGAACATCTCACAATGTGATGGCCGGGTCTAAGGCTGGTGTTGAGAAGTGAGACCAGGGAGGAGATGGGAGGAAGAAGCTGTATATCCTTTCCTAACCTAGTCCTGCTAAGGGACAGGTCCTACAGTATGCACTGAGGGCATTAGATGAATAAGGACTAGTTCCTGAGCTCAAATTGTTCACAGACTAAGTGCAGACTAAGACTTCTCATCTTAGAAGCCAATGTTCTACGCTCTGTCACAGAACTAGGCAGAGAGTACCAGGGGGAAGTGAGGTGAGGGAGGTAAATCAGATTGGGGGGGTGGAAGGTTTGAACGGAGTCTGAAGGCTGAGTGGGAATTAGAGTGGAGGGGACAAAAGGCCTCTACGCACTGAGAAATGCGCACATGCCGCAAAGGGGTTACAGATTGATGACGTTCGCAGCTAACAGAGCTCGGGGCGAAAGAGATAGAACTGCTTCAGGTTCCCCTCCTTGCACTTACTAGTTCAACTTGGAGAAATTACACAATCTCTCCGAGCCTGTTTCCTCCTTTATAGAATGAGAATTGCACTTCAGATTTTAAATTCCTGTCCCAATGGCTGACACTTAACGGGCATCCCATAAAGGATTTCTTAGATTAGTTCATCCAAATTGCCCGGTTAAAGGTTTTGTTTTTCCCATCAGTCTTATTTAAACAGGTCCAAACGATCTCTGGAATTTTAATCCAAAAAATAGAAGAAGAAATTTGGGGAGCAGGAAATCAGGAAGGCTACTTTCCTTCACCTCCCTTGGATCACCGCTGCACAGCCTGATAGCCCCTCCTCTCCTGCATCTACAATGCGGAAATTCCTCGCAGCAGACTATGTATTTGATGCCGGGGCTGAATCTGGGCATGACGTCCCAGGATACAGACTGGCAGGTGAGGCGGATTTCCAGGTCACATTTTCTTTTACATCAGCTTGGGTGGACAGGGAGCGGAGAGAAAATGCTACGGAAATAAAAGATTTCTTTTTAACGTAATAATTTTTAACGTCGGTACTGTTGAGAATAGAGCACATAATAGTTGGTTCCTGCCTTCAAGACGCTTACAACATATTTGAAGGGACCAGATTTAAACACGTGGATCTGTGAGTTATATCCGTGAAGTCACAGGATACAGTCAAGGGTTTCAAATGGCAGGATAGCAGGTACAGACACCGGGAGCAGGGGAGGCTGGGGGCGGGGAGGTCTCTGTGGTGTCTGTCACAGTCAGAGGAGCCCCCAGCCTGCCCTGCCAAGCTGACTCTGCTGGCGCACATGGTGTCTCTACATAATCAACTACTTCTTTCTTTCTTTCTTTCTTTCTTTCTTTCTTTCTTTCTTTCTTTCTTAGCTCTTTTTTTCCAAGGCTTCAACTTTCTGGAAAGGACCTGCCAGCCGGACCGAAAGCTATTAGGCCAGATCCACCAAAGGGCCTGCCCCACATGCTTTGAGGATTAGCGTAGGTCTTATTTAACAATCTAATTAATGTTTTGATAATTTAACAATTTTGTATGCTTTCTGGAGGGCTTTCAAGGGGAGCGACCTTGGCAAAGAAAGCCACGTTTTCTTTCATTCTGCGAGAGATGCCTTTTCTGATCCTATTAATGAGAAACATCCTTCCTATCTGGGCTGGGCCAGGTTGAGTAAGAGCAGGCTTTTCTGCTGTTGGGACAGGGGCAGGGAGGACCCCAACAGTGTGGCCAGTGCGGGGTGGGGAGGGTGCGGGAGAGGGCGGGGGACCCCCAACGGTGTGGCCAGTGCGGGGTGGGGAGGGTGCAGGACAGGGCGGGGGACCCCCAACGGTGTGGCCAGTGCGGGGTGGGGAGGGTGCAGGACAGGGCGGTAGCCATCTCCTCAGCCCTGGTCACCCCAGTTTCAAGGCCAGCCCCTGCCCAGGCTCCAGCTGTATCCACCACATGCTGTATGGCTGCAGAAGGTGCCCTGGCAGCCTGCTGGGCTGTGTGGGCTAGTCTCAACCCTTCCCCCGGACTCTATCTCTTCCCACTTCGAGTGGACACAGTAATCCTTCTCTTACCTGCTTCAGTGGGTGATAAGCCAAGCCATCGGCAGCAATGTAGGAACCACTGGGGAATTTTAAATCAGCCTGGGTCAAAGATCCCCTGTAGACCAAATGCAAGAAGTGTGATGAGGCAGAAGCCTTTTGTGTGATAAGGCGGCCTCCAGAGACAGGCACCCCCGCCCCCCTCCTTCCAGATCAAGGCCTGCGGTGTAGTGGTGGGGAGGGCAGGCTCCCGAAACCCTCTCCATCACTGCCTTGCCATGTGCTCAGGGGCCTGAGTTAGGGGGCTCCCCTACGCCCCTTCCTCTATAAGTGGGTACAACAGTGGCCTTACCTGCATCCTTTATAAAGCTACTGTGGGAATTAAACGGCATAACGTAGAGACAGTCTGCAGCCGGCCAAACAGTAGAGGCACGTCGTGATCAGGGACCAATTGAGTCCTCTCTCAAGGCCCGCCGGTGACCTGTCACCGCTCGTCTGCTACTCGGTTCACGCACGGACGGCAAAGCGCGAACCCGCGACGTGCCCGTGTGATAATCAAAGCGGGGAGCCGGCCTACCGAGATGGAAGCGAAGCAAAGAGACAAAGCCGGAAGTGAATTTCCCACCCAGCCCAAGTGGAGTGACAGAAGAATGGCTGGCCCCGGGGGAACGCGCTCTCCTAGACACTCCCCGTGTGCAGCTGAGAGTCTTAGTGGAGGCACACTTCGCGACTTAAGTGAGGAAAGTGGTGACAACAAAAAGGACAAAGGTGTCCCAGAGGCGGTGACACCAGCAAGACATGTGCCATGAAAGGACCTCAGAGAGACACTTCAGGACGTTGAAACGCACAAAAACATAGCGTTGGAAGCCGATCCACACTTGGAAGGAAGTCGGACAATTTGGTCGGGCCTAGCAAAGATGCTGACTCATTCTCGAGCATCCATTTCATGATGAGAAGGCAAACACTGTTTAAACTTCTCTTGATTGACAGTTTAAATTTTTTTTTTAATGTTTATTTATTTTTGAGAGAGAGACACACACACACACACACACACACACACACACACACACAAAGCGTGAGCGGGGAAGGGGCAGAGAGAGAGGGAGACACAGAATCTGAAGCAGGCTCTAGGCTTTGAGCTGTCAGCACAGAGCCCGATGTGAGACTGGAGCCCACGAGCCATGAGATCATGACCTGAAGGCAGACGCTTAACCGACTGAGCCACCCAGGTGCCCCAAAACGCTTCGTTTATGCTCAGCTCCAGGCACAATGGAGGGGTGGGGGATGGGAAGGCAAGAGTTGCAGATAATTTAGAAGACCACCTCGGTGCCAAATCGCCAGGGTTCAAATCTCGGGTCTACAGTTGTGTAACAGGACTTTGCCTCTCCATCGCTTGGTTTCTTCGTTTGTCAATTAAAGATAACGGTAGTATCTTGGTTCAGGCTGCTATAACAAAAATACCATAGATAGGGTGGTTTAAACAGCAACTATTGGGGCGCCTGAGTGGCTCAGTCGGTTAAGCGTCCGACTTCGGCTCAGGTCACGATCTCGCGGTTCGCGAGTTCGAGCCCCGCGTCGGGCTCTGGGCTGATGGCTCGGAGCCTGGAGCCTGCTTCCGATTCTGTGTCTCCCTCTCTCTCTGCCCCTCCCCCGTTCATGCTCTGTCTCTCTCTGTCCCAAAAATAAATAAAAAACGTTGAAAAAAAATTAAAAAAAAAAATTAAACAGCAACTATTTATTTCTCACAGTTCTGGAAGTTGAGAAAGTCCCAGATTCAGGCGCTAGAAGGTTCAGTGTCTGGTGAGAGCCTGTCTCCCGGTTCACAGACAGCTATTTTCTTGCTGTGTCCTCACATGGCAGGAAGGGTGAGGGGGCTCTCTGGGAGCTCTTTTATAAGGGCACTAATTGCATCACAAGGGCTCCACCCACATAACCCAATCACCTCCCAAAGGCCCCACCTCCAAATACTATCACACTGGGGGTTGGGCTTCAGCATATGAATTTGGGGCGGGGAGACACAAACATTCAGTCCATAACAAACAGGATCTACTTCTACAGATGTGACGTCTATAAATGATCATCCGGAAAAAGCCCTCTGCACAGTCTCTGGCATTTACTTATTGCTCTATAAATGTCTTCTTAGAAAGCAATTAGTTAAAAGAAAAAAAAACTTAGGAGATTCACTTTTATGCAGAAAGTTCCAGAGCATCAGGTTTTTAGCATTATCCAAATAAATTAATTCTATCCTGAGTTGTGTGATACAGAGAATTCGTGGTGCTGGTGTAAACGAAGTGAGCATCAAGCTGATTATTGATAAGCAGGCCTCTGTGGTCCAGGAGGGACTTCGGAGTGTCACTCATCTCATGGGCTGTCACCGACTCCGTACCGGAATCAACTGGCCTCTGAATGAGATGCTCGTGAGTTCCTTACTTACAATGAGAAGGAGACTTCCTTCATCTATCTTCACCGACAGGGACTACAGTGGCAATTGTTTTATTTTCTAGAGGTGAAGGGCATTCAGATCCTCTACCAGCCCTGCTGCCCCCCTGCCCCGTATCAGTGGCATGTCTCTGTGAGAGGGCTGGCTAGGGTTAAGGGTGGGTCTGTGGGAAGAGAAGGAGATAAGGTAAGGGCGTGGCCTTGGCCTTTACGTTCTGAGCGCCCCGCCCCCGCTGAGCCCTTCCTTCTCCAGTCTGTTAGCACGAGGCCTCTTTGGCACTCAGCATATACCACAACCCTAACAACTGTTGTCCGTGCAGGTGCGTGGTACCTCCCCTGAGGGGAAAGTGCATCCTTTCCAGTCTCTCCGCTCACACAGGGAGCGCTCCATAGCTGGGAGGAGGAAGCACCTGCTGACGGAGAGGAGGGACCTCTCTGGAGAGTAGGATGAACCTCTGGGGTTGGGAATGGCCTGAAGGGGCGGGTGAGGGCTGCACGCATCCGTGTCACTTTTATCCCCATAACTGGCAGTCGGGACAGAGTTTACCGCCTCCCGCAGGGTCTGCTGGGAGCGTGTCTTGGGTGACTTCAGGCTTCGACGAACATGAAAGTTGGAAGTGGGGGAGCTGTACTCTCTAGACAACGTGAGGGTGAAGGGCCCTCTAAAGACCATCTGGCGGACGGGACTGGCTGCATAATTTGCAAGGCCCGGTGCAAGATAAAAATGTGAGGCTCTTTGTTCAAACATTATCGAGAATTTTAAGACCCGGGCACCAGAGCTTTAAACCAGGCCTGGGCCCATCGAAGGGGTGGGGCCCTGTCCCCACAGGGCTCGTGCCCACGGAGCTGGCCCCGCCGCCCACCCGGGAGCTCTGCCCGGCCTGGGCGTGGTACGTTAACTCACCCCCTCCAAACTCAGCGAGCTCGGGACTTTGGGGTCAGGGAGACAGGAGCCAGACACCCCTGGCGGAGAGTCGCGACGGGAAAAAAAAGACTGCCGGCAAGACTAGCACGCTGTGCCCTCAGAAGAGGCCCCGGCAGCCCCACGGACGGAAATGTTAAACACAGAGTCTCTGTGTTTATCTCACCCCGTTGTCATGTAGCATGACTAAGGCCTGTCTGCAATTCTACGCTGGCCACGCCGGGGAGGGGTACGGCCCCTCTCTGACCATATTTACATCACTGTTGCCCTGGGGAGCTCCAGATTCAGAGGAGGGCGGTGATTTTTCCCCGGAGCTCCACCCTTGTGAGCACTTCCTGTGCCCGCTGAGAGCGTGTTCTGGTTTGGGTCAAGAATGGGGTGCAAGCCAGGGCCTTCAAACTTTTACTCTGGCCAAGGACGAGGTGGGGAAGAGGATAGTTACACTCAGCTCAGTTTGCCACCCCACCATTTTTAGCTCCCGAGTGCTTTTCCATCTTCTCTGGGCTCTTTCAGATGAGAACAGCATCCATACCCTCTCTTTCATCTCTGAGGGCTCGGTGCTTGAGTTCCTACATGTAAGAGCTTGGTTTACGGAGCGGAGGAGGCAGGTGCGAGGGCAGCCGGGAAGTCTTGCTCACATGCTGAGCGCGTTGGGCGTTGGGCATTATGAGTTGCGCTAGAGGTAGGGCCGGATAGAGGGGTGAGGCGGCTCTGTTCTTCCTGAGAGCCATCTCACCCCCAGCCCTTCAAGGCAGACGAGCTGCCTGGAATTCAAGTGTTGACTTTTGGCAAATACTTTAAGAGAGATGAACACTTAACAGCTTTGTGAAGTTCCCCGCAGACGCACCCGCGTTTTCCTAAGGATTTAGCCTGTCGTGAGGGCGTAACACCTAAGAAAACTCTGCTTTGGAGAGTGATGTTCCAGAAAAGCCAGATAATACCAGGCAGATGAGCCTTCTGTCTGCGGGAGCCTAGCAAATATATCGTCCTTTTGCTTCACTCAGATACTTCTTCTGCTCTCTTTTCATTGGTGGCAATACATTGCCTCTGCCACGATTCCTATATGTCAAACCTATCAACCTGCATTATTAAGAAGATTGCACAGGGTTTATCTTTTATCTTAGTAATATGAGCTGGTATATCTAATACAAAAGAGAAATAAAAGGATAGTAATTTATTATAAATTAAAATATCACTACTTTCTTCTATTTAGTATATATGTTGTATATATTATAAAGTCATACATGTTATGTATTATGTGTTCATATTGTATATTTTATATTATATAATTATAAATATTATATATCAGCATATTGCATATTCTGTTGAATTCAATGAAAGAGAATTTAGGACTCATTTTTCTCAGATTTCCAAATTCCCAGATCCTTCCATTCTAATTGATCTAGATACTTGATCACGTCACCTGCATCCACTGAAGAGAGAGGCTGATTCGGCTAGTGGCTTTGTCAGACCACCAGCCTTTCTGTCTTTTTATAATGTGATACAATCACACCTGCCATGCATCAACAAATTATCATTTGCTCTGTATCTTTGCAAATAATCTACTAATGCACATTTTCCTTACAAGCAAGATTGGCCGCAAACTACTTCATGTTTTTGTGAAGTTGGGCAGGTGATGGAACACATAGGTACAGCACCCAGTATCTCAAGGGCGACCATGATGATCACAGCCTTTTCCAATTGTTTCAGCCAATTTACAGAACCGAGTAGTAAACAGAACTTACTACAGGGCCAACACAATGGTGCTTTCCATAGCGACTTTGCTTACAAGTTTTCAGGCCTGGAAGAACTGAGAATTTTTTTTTTTTTTTTTAGGGAGAGAGGGAGAGAGAGAGAGGAAGAGTGCTTCTGTGCACGAGTGGGGGAGGGGCAGAGGGAGAAGGAGCAAAAATCTTAAGCCAGCTCCATGGCCAGCATGAGTCCGATGCGGGGCTCGATCTCACAACCATGATCTCATGACCTGAGCCTAAATCAAGAGTCCCACACCCAACCAATGAAACCACCCAGTCACCCCAAGAATTGGAAAATTTTCTTCAAACTAGGCATGGTATCTATGATTCCCATCTTACCCCTCTCCCTACCACACAATTTCTGAAACTTGGTTTTTTTCCCTGTTACCATTCGCCTCACTTTAGAGACCTCCTTTACACACAAAGTGACAGCTTCACAGTGGCCTCTCAAATATCAACCTCCTATTGCTTCCTGATTAACAGTTGCAATCCCCCCTACAAATCCAAAACAGCTGCTTAGGTCTGGTCATGTGACCCCCATCCTGACGAATGGGACCTGAGGGGAAGTTGGCCTGAGGCTTCTGGGAAAGATTCTTCTTCTCTAGAGAAGAGCGAAGAGAAATGGCAACTCCTGCGTGTGGCTGTTGAGTGTGGTGAATAAGAAGATCTACGTGTGGGCGTTGATGGAGCAGGAAAATGAAAAAAGCCTGGGTCTTGTTGTCATGGCTGAGTCTTCGCATTGACCAATCCTCCTCTTGCCCTCCTGTCTTTCAACTTCTCGCTATGTGAGCTAGCGAATGCACGTTGTTCAAGCCGCTTCTAGTTTTTGTTAGGAGCTGCTGAGAGGGTCCCTTGCAACTAATAGCATAATAATTAACAATACACATAATAGATGAGGAACTCTGGATCAGGTAATAGTGGGAAATTCAAAAGAAACATAAAATGTCTTTATTTCCTTTGGTGACATCGTAATTTAATTGACAGAAAGAAAATATGCCTACAAATACAAATTGAGAATTTCTGCCCAGCACTTTGGGCTCGTGTGTAAAGTACTATAGTATAAACTAAACGCAAATTGCAAAAATTTCTGCAAGATTTGCTTAGATTATCGGTTTTCAACCAGACGTTTCCATACGGTTAAGAGAGAACCAAAGAAAAATGAAACATAGAACATGACTCCTCCCCCCCCCACCCCCAAGATCCGCTTAGAAGTCGACATTATCTCTTTGAAAGCCACATACTCTGGGGTCGTTTTGGAAAACTCTGGGACATAAAATATTTCTCAGCAATAGGAACTCACCTTTAAAGCCTGTAGAACACATACACTGTTGCTTGTGACTGATTTGGAACATGCAAGCAATTTGCCTCTTTAAGAATTTATTACCATCAGGTTAATAATCTTCACCTGACAGCTAGAGAGCCCATCACAGGTACCTTCATGTTTTTTTAAATTCTACCTGTGGATGGGGTGCCTGGGTGGCTCAGTCGGTCAAGCGTCCGACTTCGGCTCAGGTCATGATCTCACAGTTCATGGGCTCGAGCCCCCACATCGGGCTCTGTGCTGACAGCTCAGAGCCTGGAGCCTGTTTCAGATTCTGTGTCTCCCTCTCTCTCTCTGCTCCTCCCCCATGCACACGCTGTCTCTGTCTCAAGAATAAATAAACATTTAAAAAAATTTTAAAAAAAGCTCTACCTGTGGCTGAGCAATTATCCAATGTCCATGCAAATGCCAATTTCGTGGTCAAAAATAATAATTTTGTGCCTTTCAGTCTTCCTGGAGGTTACTTCCATTAGGCATGTTCTGAAGACTGTAACAGAGTGTCCTTGTAAGTTTGTGTCACACAGCAGTAATTATGGTGACAGCTTGGACTCAAACATTCACAGTTTGGTGAAAGAAGCCCCATTTGGATGATAAACCGGTTGGTTGGCCTTCACACGTCTTCTCAGGAATACCATGAAATAAGACTGTGACCTAAATTCCCCTAGAAAAGTTGCAGGGGGTCCAGCAGCTGGAGGGGAGCTCGACCCCAAAGTGCCTCAGATCTTGAGTGGAGCCCCGTCCTGTTGACGAGGAAGTGAGAGCAACGGCAGGGAGGCAGTTATGGACATTGGCATTTCTGTTGTGCTGTGGTAGAGAAACACAATTGTAGAATGCAGACCTGCATGACCTCGAGAACCTTCCACAGGTCCCTTCCATGCTGCCCTAAGTGCAAGTTCGTCATATCAGCTTTCTAGCCTCTCTGCCCCACCTTTGGTCCCACTTGTTTCCCAAACCCATCAGTTTCCTCTCGTTAGAGCTGTCCTCTGAAGTAGGCGTGTTCATTTCTGTTTCCCCACCTTGGCTCTCGGAGTGCCCACCTCTGGTGTGCCCCCTCCTCCCATTTTCCTTCTATATCACTCCCCTCTGCCTATTCTTCACTGCCTAATTCAAGTCCCATCACTCTCTCATTCTCTGTCTCTTTTTTTTTTTGAGAAAGAGTGAGCAAGCTCAAGGAGGGGAGGCACAGAGGGAAAGAGAGAGAGAGAGAGAGGGAGAGAGAATCTCAAGCAGGCTCTATGCCTAGTGCAGAGCCTGACACAGGGCTCAATCCCAGGACTGTGAGACTATGACCTGAGCTGAAATCAAGAGTGGGATGCTTAACCAACTGAGCCACCCAACCAACTGAGAGACCCATAAGTCCCATCTCTTATAAGACTATCCAGCCCTCAGTGACCTCTCTCTTCTTATAATAGGAGTAATTCCCATGTGCTGAGCATGCAGGATGTGCCAGAGAAGTCACACTTGTTTTTGTTCATCCTTGCAACACCCCTTGCATGTTGATACTGTTGCATGTTGAAACCGTGAGGAAATTGAGGTCCCAAGAAGTCTTAAGTGACTTGCAAGAAAACTACTCAAGTGAAAAGTGGCTAAGCCTGGTTTACTCCATCAGGTCCAGCTGTTCCCAGTCTTCTACCCTGCCTAACTGCATTGGCTTCAGCGCCTCCCACCCGCACAGCCTGCCTGGAGAGAGAATAAATATAATTTTAGCCTCCCAGCAGGCTAAATGCTTCTAGGTGACAGGCAAACATTGTGCTCCCGTAGACTTTCCACACACTGTTTCCATCCATCCCAACCCTGGGACCTGGCACACACTGTGAAAAGGGTATTTGATAATGCAACTCAGGGAGTTTGATAATTAGAGCTCCCTGCAAAACGATGCTTAGGTTGTCTTGCCAATGTCCCACCTCTCAGAGCTAAAGGCCCCAGCCTACTCAGAATGGAATGAGATGAAAATAAAAGAAAGACTGATCACATTCATCAGAGGCTGGGGAGAGGCTGCAGGACCCATGGATTAGGGCCCAGAGGGTTAAAGTGAAGAGAATTCACGGTGATGGTTTGATTAAAAGACCTGCTGATCTTAGTGGATCCTCAATGATCTATTGAAGAGCTGGGAGACAGGCTGAATCGGCAGAGGTTCATCTGAGTTTCCACCCTGCTACAGACCCGGAGGGACAGCTCAACCTGAAAAAGAAGGGGTGTTGGTGCTTTAGTGGGTTTACTTTCAGTGGGGCAGTACGTGTTACCTGGTGGACCCTCGAGGGGTTATCTCAGTCAAAAGGGGAGGCACCTTTGATCATCTATTAGCTAAGCTAATAAACAGCTCTGTAGGGGCAGAAGTTCAGTGGTAGAAAATGTACAGATGCAAACGACTCTGCTCTCTAGGGGTCAAATACATTTTGTCCAGTTGAGATACAATTATCTCAACTCTGTGGAGAAAACATCCTAAACACTACACTTTGTTGTGTTATAGGATATCAGCTGGCTTTGTAAATAATTAGCAAACTCAAGTCTGATTTCTGACTTCCTATATACCTGAATGCCCATTCTGTACATTCTCTATGAATTGGTTTTAACAGCTTGTTGATTCATTTCATGAGTTAAATAAAATCCTTGCCAATTGTTCATTTTGTATTTGTATGAAGATCATGCTTTTACCTTTTTGAAAATTAGGGTGTAGCATAGCTTCGGTGTGCTTGGCTAGCTAAGGGTATTTAAGAATGAATTATGCTGAGGGACAAATATCATATGATTTTACTCCTATGTGGAATTTAAGATACTGAACAGATGAACATAAGGGAAGGGAAACAAAAATACTATAAAAACAGAGAGGGAGACAAACCATAAGAGACTCTTATAAACAGAGAACAAACAGGGCTGCTAGCGGGGTGTTGGGTGGGGGGATGGGCTAAATGGAGGATGGGCATGAAGGAGGGCACTTGTTGGGATGAGCACTGGGTGTTATATGTAGCGGATGAATCACTAAATTCTATTCCTGAAATCAAAGAAGAAGAAGAAGAAGAAGAAGAAGAAGAAGAAGAAGAAGAAAAAGAAAAAAGAAAACAAATATATTAGATAAATCCAAATTCAGAGACATTTTATAAACTATCTTGAGAAAATTCTCAAAGTCAAAAAGTAGAAAAGAGGCCAAGGAAAAGTTCCTGATTAAAGGATAACAGAGATAACAGCTAGCTAAGTGCGACGTGTGATCTTGCATTAAATTCTTTTGACTATAAGGAACATTACTGGGACAAGTGGCAAAATTTGAATGGCCTCTGTGATTTAGATGGCGGCAGGTATCAGTGTTAATTTCCTGGCTTCAATGGGATTACTGTGGCTATGCAGAAAATTGTACTTATTTGCAGAAAACAGACACGGAACTTTTTGGGAGTTAGACTAAAGAATCTGGTGCGTATAGCTCATCTTATCAGCTACTTGCTCAAATGGTTCAGAATGAAAAAGCTCTCTGAACTATTCTGTCTACTTTTTCTGCAGGTTTTTAATTATTTCAAAATAAAAGAACACACACACACACACACAGAATGAATCCTACTTTACCTTCTGCCCAATAGCGATGGCAGATACTGAGCTTAACAAGTGGTAAGAAAAATGACAGTCTTGTTTTCTCTTTCAGCTGTCATACCTCAGTAAGGGAATCATAGAACATTCTCATACCTGGAGTGCCTTCTCAATGCATTTTTAGCCCGCCTTCCCCTTTTTCAAACTGCCTGTGGTAAAGAATCAGTATATATGCAGAATAATATTTTTCTCAAATGTCAAAAAAGTAAAGTGCCAGAAAAATAACCACATGCTCAGATGTTGTAGCAATGTCAAATGGCTAGAAAGGGTGCCAAACGCTTAGGCTGAATTTTTGTATTCATCTCATGGGGGCTGGTTGCAAATAGTTCAGGGGTTGGCACTAGTTTGTGGCCCAGACTTTGAGGAGTACGGCTTTATTTAAGAGCCTTCTACTTCCTCAGGCCGACTTGTCCTACAAAATCCCAGCAGGCCAAACACCCAGCCATAACACTCTTCCCTGAGGTTGAACAGCTTTTGGTGAATAATACAAAGTAGGGGAGGGGCAAAGGTTGACTCTCTCCAAATGGTTCAGTCAGTTCCTTAGGCCAGACCAAGGGCCCCTCCAGGCTTAGGCTTGAAAGAACGTCTTCCACGGACATTCTCGCCCTCCTGACTTTTCTCTTCTAAACCCAGTTTCTTGTCTTTTATTCTTTTTGTTCCCTGCATTATTAAGTAGAATGCGGGTCTGGCTCCTCTAATAAAAACCAAAATAATAGTGGCTTGAGCAAGACAGGAGTTTATTTTTCTCTAACGGTCTAAGCATGAGTAGTCCCTGGCTGTTGTGATGGTTTTCCAGTGTGTGAAACCCACTCCTGTCATGTTGCTTTGCTGGCCTCAACACACACCTTCCCTTTTGTGATCTAGAAAGCCATCCCACCTCCTCACCATCACGTCTACAGTCTAGCCAGCACGAAGAGGAATCAAGAGAGAAGAAGAGGCCACATTCCTTCGTTCCAGGGACACCATCCGGAAGTCACACACATCCTATTGGCCAAAACCTAGTCACATGGCTACACTCGGAAGGCTGGGAATTGTGTCTTTATTCTGGGCACCCATGTGTCCCGTTAAAATTCAGAGATCTGTTAGTAAAGCAAGAAGGAGAGATGGATATTGAGGACTGCTGAGCGGTCTCTGCCACAATCTTCTCGAAGTTTCTGAGTCAGCTGTCTCTCTTCTTCCTTCCATAGCACCCGCCCCCCCCCCCCCAACAAGGGGAGGCAATTCTGCCTCTTAATACCTTGTTCCTTTGCAAAACTTGGTCAGATGCTCACAGAGGCTTTCTTTGGCTTGCCGCACACACTCCAAACGGTGGCTGGTGCTCTGCTCTTATCAGGGTCAATGTGGATCCTCCACTTCCCGTTCAACCTCCCTGTTAGGGAGACATGGCTATTGTTCTTACCAGAAAGAGCAAACACATGTAGCCAAGGCAACACGTGACGCATCCAAAGGCACCACCACGTACTCTCACATGGCGGGAAGATATTTCGCACCTCGGCATGCTTGGGCTCTCCCTGTTGCGGAACAACAGACCTCATGTTCATCGTACTCAGGACCACCGAGCTCTCTCTGGTCCCGCCTGAGCCTGCTTGAACTGCTCCCCCTTTGCTATCCAGGAGGAATGGTACCCACTCCTCATTCCACATATATACGCGTGGTTCCAAGAGGTGAGGGCAGATCACCTGGATCCTGTGTCTCCCTCTCTCCCTGTCCCTCCCCCGCTCACTGCTCACGCTGGATTAATGTTTTAATAAACATTAAAATAAGAGCATTCGTATGTTTGTTTTGTTTTTAGATTAATAATGATTGGAGGTTTTTCTAATTAGAAAAATTTATTAATTTAAATAATTATTGGACAATTTTCCAATGACCAATTTCTAATTATCTTTTTTCTAATTATCAATTTTTACTGAAGAGATGCATGAAGAAAAAAAGATAGACATCACCATCATACCATTTTCACAAGTACAGACACTGCAAACGTGTTGCTGTATTTCGTTATAGGCTTTTGCCTCTGTTGGTCTGTTTCCCTCCATATGTATCCTGGTGTTGCTTTACCGTGGAATAACCTAACTTTCCACAGAAGTGCCACTCCCGGCCTGTGGGCACAGCAAGCTCGCTGTTCATGCAGTTTCATCTAAACTCCAGACTTAGTGTGACCTTCAGAAATGGCCAAGATTGGAAGGGGCCTTTGTCGTATAATAGTCACACAGGGAAATGCCCAGAGAAGTTTTTCAGGCAATGACAGTAGTGCTCGGATATTTTTTAAATGTCATCTGTGCTCTTTAAGTTGTAACTCAAACCCTCCCCGGTGGCTGCAGCTTGAACCCTAGGGCCGCAGAGGAGACGGGACGTGTGGCTTGGTTCCAGTCCGAGGGTCTCAGCTATCAACAAGAAATTCCCTCTGAGGAGGTCTCGGGCTTTTTTAGGCAGGAGCCAAGAAATGCAATCATATGATGACATTCGATAATTTTTTTTTTTTTTTTTTTTAAAGCAGCACATCCAGAACTCTAGCATCCTAGAGACGGTACATCCCTCGGCGGTACCTTGACCTATTCCGGATGGTGTCAGGGCCTATGGACTTGGGGCAGAAGAGACAAAATTGTCAGGCAAAAGATGCTGGCTCTCCCTGAAGCCAATCTAATCTAGAAATGTTTACTCAAATTGCTTAGGTGGAGCTACATTAAGGATCCTGTGACTGAATTTGGGCACATTCGGCCAGACTTTCTTGGGGCAAGAAATATTCCTGGGTGCCAAAGAGAACGGGATGAAGCATTCTAAAGCACCACCCCCCAAAAGACTCTATGGTCCATTCTTTCGGGCTCATTCTTCTCTACTCTGAGCTCTTTTCAACATTTATTGATTCTTAGCAAAAGAGGCCTCATCATGTTCATCACCTTTTGAGGGCTTGTCCTCAGCACTTGATGGCGGCCCGTGGTGGCTCGTGGTGGTCTGGCTTACCTTGCCGGGACGGCCAGGCAAGGGAGCCAACACACAGAGCTGCCCACCCCGTATTTTATTTGTTCCGGTGCTAAGCTGCAGAAGAGACGTTTCTGAACCCAGATATTCCAAAGAGCTCCCCGGACAGTCTTCCGGGTGCCCTCTGTCTCTCCCCCCTCCATTTCCTTCACCTAATCCTTGCTGTTCTCTGCGAGGCACCCTTATCCCATTTCCAAAGGAGGAAGCCAAGACTCAGGTAGAAAGACCTGTCAAAGGCCCCTCCGTGAGCAAGTGGTAAAGGCAGGGCTGGAGCTGGAAGCGAGGTTTTCCGGCCCCAGGTCCAGTGTGCCTGCCTGATATGACAGCTGTTTTCACTTGGCCACGATCAGGGGGCTCTGGGAAACCCTGTAGCAATGCGTGCGTGGGAAGGGGGCAGAAGGCGCGTTTCCACGGCCTCCGTCTGTACGGCCTGGTTGGCGCGCCCGCTGCGCCGGGCCCAGGTGGGGTTCCACGGAGGGCTCTTGACGGCCTCGGGCTCCTCGTTTTGCTATTGAAGTTCTTTCATTCTTTCCTCCCTGCCCCCTCACCTCCCTACCAAATACGCAACTGACCCCAGGAATAAAATGCAAGCTCGACCAACATAAAGCAAAGGTTAGAAATCGAACGCCACCCCTCCCGAAGCCAGGAAATTCCAGAGACGTGGTTCTCATGGCAAGGGGACTTCAAGTTACATATTTTGCAGTCTGGCTAACCAGTTGTACTTTTCAGTGTGGGGCTTAAGACAGGGTCTGCCTGTGCCACGAGGCTGCCTCCAGGGCTCTCAGACCCATATTAGATTGCACGCGGGCTGTACTGCGGATTAGCTGTGAGATTTGCAAATGTATAGTTTACAATGTGGTAAGAGCCTCACGGCCCAGGAGCGGGCTCTGAGGGTGGTTACTGCGGCTGTGCTGGTGTTTGGGGGGATTTGCCCTGCAAACCTCAAGGCTGCATTAGCATAGTTGGGGCCTACAGAGCTCCCCTGCTACAAGAAGCAGTCTAAAGTTAATTTAAAGTGATTTTTCCCGGTCCTCCCTCCTCTCCACGCAACCGGATGTGTTTCCCTGGGCAAAACCAAATAAACTGCGAAGTCCGAGGTCGTACAATCAGAAGATTGGTCTCCATTAAAAGTGGTTTCTTAATCAGCTGTGAGCTAAATGAGGGTCCTGTGGCCCACCTCACCCTGGTGTGTAGATTCCCAGTATGTGGGCAAAGCACCTGTTCTGAATGTCTCAGGCTGAGCGCCTATGGTCTCCTGCTCTCTGGCCCCAAAGCAGGGCCTGGGGACTTCTCTGGCCCATGGCAAGGCACAGGACAGAGTTTTACCATGGCCTGGAGAACGGCAGTGAGGAAACCCCAAGTTTTTCTCCAAAAGCCACGGTCCCAGCACCTTAGACCACATGCCTCCGGGGAGCTCTGCCCCTCCTCTCCCTCCTCCTCCCCATCCATCCTCTGAGGCCTCTTGTTAAACTTCCTCCCAGCTAGCAGTCACTCCCAAAAAGATCTGATAAAATTGAATAATAACGACTGAACGACTGACATTGAATGCTCTACCCAAAAAACACATTCAGCAAATATTCCCTCTTAACTCTCACATCAGCCTGCGATATTATTCTGTTTCAACCAGAGATGAAGGAAATAAATGGCTGCCTCTCACACAGGTTAAGTGATCATGCACTAAGAAGTGGTAGGATTTGAATCCCCGTCTTCCTGTGCCAAATACCTGGTACCCTTTCCTTTACCAGTGGCTGCTTTCTCAGCCCTGCCCTACCCGGGGTTAATGATCGCTCAAGACTTAATTCTTACTTACCTCGGTGGGGTTTGTGTTTCAGGACCCCGCACTTATACCAGACGAGTAAGCCAGCC
This sequence comes from Lynx rufus, assembly GCF_022079265.1. Lineage (NCBI taxonomy): Eukaryota > Metazoa > Chordata > Mammalia > Carnivora > Felidae > Lynx > Lynx rufus. The sequence continues at coordinate 65,129,776 of NW_025814896.1, forward strand.
TCGGAGGGAGCCTGGTGGGAGAGCCTGGGAGGGCCTTTCTGACTCTCTTCCAAGCTGACCTCAGAGCAGACAGCTCCCACTTGACCTGCTTGACAGAGAAATGAGTCGTGCTCATGAAAAGAGCTTCCAAGGCCTCTTTTCTGCCTAATTCTAGAAGGCACAGCCAGGGAAGGGAGGTGTTGTGGATGTACTGTTCGGAGAAATAAGCCGACACTGTAGACTCGTGGACTCCCCTCCTCCTTTTCCTCTTCTCCCTTTCTGGGGGTTAATTCTTGGCTCTGAGGCAGAGAGTCCTCTTTCAAAGATTCTGGTCCTGCTGGCTAAGAAGGCTCAGTCTGGACTGTGAAGCTGGTAACACCCCTAGAAGAGTCCTAGTTCCCCTTTCCTCCCTGCCTTTCTTCCTTCCCCTCCCTTATTAAATATTTGTTACATAAATGAATGAATGAATGAATGAACGCTACTCTACCCCCCTGCTCATGGAGCCAAGTCACCCAGACAACTCATTCCCATAGAGGGACCCTGAGGGGCTTAAGGGTTTACCTGGTGCTGAAGCAATGCACAATTAAAAAAAAATGGATCACCAGTGTAAACCTGAAGGCCCTATATCTCTTGGTTGGAGAGGATAACTCACCAGAAGTCATTTTAGTTTACAAGTAAATTCATTCAAATGAAAATTGACGCGGTCTGCCTATTATGTAATTGGACTAGATGGTTGCCCATTTGGTGTAACTGGAGAGCGGCTAGAATAGCTCTTCTACCTTATCACTCCCACTGGCCTGTCTCTGTGCCTGGAATTTCACCTTTAGAGATGCATTACTTGGTAGTTTTAAGAGCCTTTTAGACAAGCATTGTCAACAGCTCAATATGTGGTTGGTATGACACTAAATGTTCAGATACATTGATCTCTGTGATTGGAGTTGCATAAAGACAGCATTATTATCCTAATCAAATTAAGGAAAATCTACACGAGATGAGATTCACAAGCTTATTTTCCAACACTGAAGACGCTTTGCTGACTCTGGTTCCGCCTCCCTTCTTCTCCCCGTGCTCCCTCTGCTGTCTTCTGTATTAGGACACCAGCTCAGCAGCACCTCTTGGGGTCTCCATCAGGGCAAAGTCACATCCATGGCTTCCAGACCCAGAACCTAGGAGAGGAAACGGAGGGCGTATGAGGAAGAACTGGTGTTGGAAGGCATGGGTGGGAGACAAGCAAAGAATAGGAGAGGAGAGAGGTAAAGGAGGTGCTCGTGGTGGGGCCGGGAGGAGAAACGAGTGCCCACTTCCTACAGGAAGCGATGATTTGTCCTCCTGAGCTGAAGCTCTAATCCTTTCTCCCCGACTCACCTTATTCCAGCTTGTCCCAGGGCCTGGAATTCCACTGAAGGGGACGAGCTGCCTCGTCACTTGCCAGCCCCTTAGCAAGTCTCACTGGTTACCCTGCAGCTGGCTCTAGGTCATGTGCGCCTCCAGTCTAATTCAAGGTCGGATGGTGAGGCCGGGCTTGTCGACTGGGTCTCTTGGGTAGGTGTTTTGTTCACACCTTCTTTGGCGTCTTTGAAACCATAAACAAGTTTTAGGAAGAACTAAAAGTGTGGCTGGGGCCTGATCGTGTTGTTCAGTAAGACAGTCTACCCCAGATGTGGGATGCTGGAGATAAAGACGGGGAGCTCAGCCGTGATGGGGCCGTGCATCTCCTCCTTCACAGCATCTGGCTCACAAGCCTCTGCTCTCCCAGACCTCGTTCAAAGATCTGGGCCAGGTGTGGGGAGGTGGGAGTGCATATCAGCTGCTTCTGGAGAACCAGGCCAATGAGCAGATGTTCCTTCGCCTGGTTTTCTTTTCTGAACCGAATCCGCGTGTAGATGTTGTGTATTTGGAGATCAGCCCTGACCCGACATCCTTGGACCTCAGAGCCACGCTCTCACCCCCTCGGGCAGTGCCTTCTAAAGCCTTGGCTCACCGGTGCAAGTGAGAGTCCCAGTCTCCATAGCAAACGAGTGCTGCCATAGTTGGCACTGGGCAAAACATGCCTCATTCTTTGAGCTTCTGCTGGGGCTTCTGGACTGCAGGGGTGGGGAGGGAAGATGCTGGTCAGCTCTCAATTTTAGTGGGTTCTTCATAGTTCCCAGGGGTTCTCTCCTCTCACCCCCATTAGATCTTTGACAATGCTTACCACAGGTCAGGCAAAGGATCTGTACCTTTACCTTCTCTTACTGAGCCAGAAGTTTCCAACCCCCCTGCCACCAGCAGTTCTCAGGACGCCCTTCCACACTCTTAAAATTTATCAAGGACTCCAGTAAGCTTGTATTTATATGAATTATACCTATCAAGAATTTCCCTTTTGGGGTGCCTGGGTGGCTCAGTTGATTAAGTGTCTGACTCGATTTCAGTTCAGGTCATGATCTCATGGTTCATGAGTTCGAGCCCTGCATCAGGCTTCATGCTGACAGTGTGGAGCCTGCTTGGGATTCTGTCTCTCCCTCTCTCTCTGCCCCTCCCCTCCTCTCACAAATAAAGAAATAAACATAAAAAATGAATTTCCATATTAGCAGTTAAAACTGCAAATTTAAAAATACCCATTTATTAATTCATTTAAAAACAACAATAAATCCACTACATATTAATATAAGTAATACTTTTATGAAAAGTAATGACATATTCAGACACAACAGCAAGAAAAAACCTAGTGAGAAGCCAGGCATTGTTTGCCATTTTTGAAAACCTTAAAAAAACTTTTTTTAATGTTTATTTTTCAGAGAGAGAGAGAGAGAGGCAGAGCATGAGCAGGGGAGGGGCAGAGAGAGAGGGAGACACAGAATCCGAAGCAGGTTCCAGGCTCTGAGCTGTCAGCGGGGCTCGAACCCGGGAACCATGAGATCATGACCTGAGCCGAAGTCGGACGATTAACTGAGCCACCCAGGTGCCCCTGGAAAACCCTTTTAATGTCTGATTTATGAGACATAATAAATATGATCCTTCATATGCTTTGGTATCCAGTCTGTTGTGCTAGAACACGCCATGTCCCTGGGGGCAAATACGAGTGTGCACGTGTGAGACGATGAGGATGAAGAAGGCCATCGATGCCTTGGTGTTTGTTTGGAAAATAGTTTTGACTCGTGGACCACATTGAGAACCAATGCTTTACAACATTAGATGTGCTAGATCTCCCAGGATGAACTGCCTTCTCTTACACACACGTGTGTGCTTCCACATGCTTGTTCAGGATCTTGCCTTGGGGTCCCGTCGTGATGTTCTGGGGATAACTGAAACTGTGCATTGAGAACTGGCATTCTGTATGCCTGGCTAGTAACAGAGTGGAGGTGATAGCCCCACTTTAGAGCCACATAGTCTCCTACTCGGATCCTGGCTCTGTCACTGATAGACCCTGGCCTGGGGAAAATTACATAATCTCTTTAAAGTCTCGGTTTCTTCTTGTGTAACGGGGACAGTAATAACTTCTCTTCATAGGGTGGTTGGGGAGATCAAGGCCACAGTGTATGTGAAACAACAGGTGCAGCAGCTGGCAGAAAGAGAATAGATGCTCAATACCTAGTAGATAGGATTGTTGCCATCATTACTCTTATTCAGTAATAAGGGACGCTCCAGAGTACGGGGACTCCATTCACTGCTATAACTCTAGACCTCTGCTTAGTGTTCAAGAAACATGAATGCATGGGATTTTATACAAGTTCAACTTCCTTCAGAACGTACCAGCCTGACTCAAGGTACGGTTAGGCATATGAGAGAAGAACAGGTGGTCCCTGCCCCTGGGAGCTGTTGGTCTAATTAGGGGGAAAAAAAGACTCACACTTGAGAAACACAGCGGTAACCGAAGGTGTGTGATGAAGAGTCAAAATGAGCAGAGCCGCCAGCATTTATTGCAGTCGTTCACAGATGGAAAATTCTAACACCTGGCACGGGGACTTGCGTTGGCTCCGAGGTCTGTTTGCCCGCCGCTGTTGTTTCTATCCCTCCGGCAGCTGCACACGCACCGTGCGGTGGGGAGAGACGGAACACATCGTCCTCGAATGTGGCGACCCCCGAGCCCTCTTCTGCACACGCTCTCCTCCCATCCAGAGCTCTATTTCATCTGCTTCAAACAACACGATGTTGTAGAGGTGCCACTGTGGGACTCCAGAGCATAAGCTTTCTTGAGGTAGCTTCTGCTTCTCCCTCTTGGAAGCCAGCAGCCACTTGAGAAGTTTGGCCATCCTGAGATCGCCACGCCGGGGGACACCCCAACAGGAGGCACGGCCACACGGAGAAGCACCAAGGCCCCAGACATATGCACGACCTTCCTTGACCCGCCAGCACAGCCCCTCTGGCAGCTGAATACAGCCACGTGAGTGACCCCAGCGGATATTACCCGGGGGGGAACTGTCTGGCTGAACCCAGCTAAGCCAGAGTCAGGGGACATAATACATTGTTGCCTTAAGCTGTTGCATTTCGCAACAATAGAAAAGTAAAACAGGAGGGCAGGGGCTGGGCAAGAGGAGGGAAAGGTTGGCAGAGCCGCCGCATTCAGAAAGCTCAGAGTCTAGGAGTTGGCACCCTTCCCCTTCCAGCCTCTGGGCACAGAGCAGACAGAGACATCGCACACACTTTTGCTAAGGTGTGTCTGGATTTGAACTGATATCCTCAAAGGATATCCCACAAATGATTGGCAAGTAAAAAAAAAAAACCTTTAGGTAACAGATAACAGAGCTGCCGGAGAGAAATGTGCAGATTCCTCCCGGGAGCAATGCCACGGCTGTGGTTTCTCTTGAATATTTTTCATTTTGCATTCCTCTTCTGTTGGGACCACCTCATTCCCGCTGCCAGGCCTTGGCTCATGGCTTTCCCCCTGTCTGGCTGCCCTTTTTCTTTTCTCTTCCAGTTGGATCCTACCATCCTTCAAGATTCCACTTAGCCCATCAACCCTGCCACAGGACCTCCCTAACGCCAGCCTGTACTGGTCATACCCTCCCATGAAGGCCCACGGCACTGGCTGTACCTCACATCCATTTTGCCTCTTAGAATCCGAGCATCGCAGATGGTTAGGGCTGACTGGACTTCAGGGGTGGAGTCTAGGATGGGAATCTGGAGCCCAGGGAAAGTGACTTGTCCCAGTTAGTGGAGCATGGAACATCAATACTCCAGCTCTGTAGCTTTGATAACCCAAATTTAGTAAACATCTGAGCTAAGATGCAGCCAGGCCAGGACTCGCTGAGAGCCAGCAATGGCAAAATAGGCTTATACCTGGTGTAAAATGAAGAGAAGACAAGATACTCAGAACAAGCATCGACTGGGGGAAAAGATTAAGATCAAAATGATAAAAATGCATCTGTTTAGTCAGAATCTATAATTTGCACAGTTCCGATGTAATTGATCAAGTCTCTGCACAGTAAAGTGCCTGGCTGGCCAGACGCTGACCTTGGAAAGCACACCCAAGTCACTGCCCCTGACCTGTATTTGCAGCCTCCACGTGGCTTAGAAAGTAACTCTGACTCGTTAGGGTAGTTGAGTAAAAATCATACCCAAGGCAAAGAAGAGAGAACTGCAAAGTGAGCAATGGGAATCAAAACAAAAAGAAGAATCACATGTAAGTTATGGCGTTGGCCCTCTGGTAACAGATTTTAGTGTAAGTGAGCCGATGAGTTTAGCATCGTGAAGTTATTGCCAATTTATTTTTTAAAGGGTCTAAGGCAATTAGGAGAATCTGATATATTAGAATGGTAAAGACTTTAATTGCTCGAGTGTGCAGAACTGTTTACTTGTTAGGGGGAATCTAATTAGTTGAGTTGATATTCTTGACTTATTAGCTATTCAGTAGTGTGTGAATAGTTTCAAAATGTTCATTGCCTTAAAATTAGTAAACTGGATACCAAACCAAGTATGAATCATTTGTGTGATTGCAGGAAGTGAACACTCCTTCACCATCCCCCAAAGCCCCTGGGACACAGACAGGCCTCGACTTCTCCCAGGCCAATCATCCAACCCCTGTCTCAGTCACTCTTTCATGTGTGTTCATTTTCTATTACAGGGGGAGACACGTGGCCTCCTCTCTTCTTTCTCTTGCACCACTCAGGGCAACCCCGAATCATCTTTCCATTTTAAACTAATTGGATTTACCGGAATTGAACAGGACTTTTAATCCAATGACCGTCAGCAACATGCCCACTTCTACAAAGAACTGAATGAGGGGTGCCTGGGTGGCTCCATCGGTTGAGCGTCCGACTTGGGCTCAGGTCATGATCTCGCGGTTTGTGGGTTCGAGCCCCGCGTCGGGCTCTGTGCTGACAGCTCGGAGCCTGGAGCCTGCTTCGGATTCTGTATCTTCCCCCTCTTTCTGCCCCTCCCACACTCAAGCTCTGTCTCTCTCAGTCTTTCAATAATAAATAAGCGTTAAAAAAAAAAAAAAAAGAATGAGGCACAGCTCTTGTCGAGAAGCCTTGCTGAGGACATGACACAAAAGTGGAGGGGTTTCCGTACAGGGAGAAGGGACAGTCAACATACTCACTGGGAACATATCGTGCTTTTGGATGGTTCTGGGGGGCAGGCAGGTGGGTTAAGCAGAGTTCCCAGAAGTGGTTCTGAACGAGGAGGTGATGGCTGTCCCCAGCACCGTCTTGGTGGACCAGTAGAAGAGGGAAGATACGACAAGTAAAGGAGGCTGGGATTCATGGCTCCAACCTCTTCCTCTTCACCCCCTGCAGCCTCACCCCTTTACTCAAGGACAGACATGTATCAGCACAAGGACAGCCACAGGAGGGAGACAGAGCAAAGGTCAAGGGTATAGTGAGCTTGGTTTGGGAGCAAGACAAAGGGAGAAAGTTGGGAAAGGCTGCTTTTGAAAGAAGAGCTCTCAGGAGGGCTCATGCTTACAACATTAAAGGTGACAGCCAAGGGTTTATTCCAAAGACAGCAGGGAGCTGAGGCTAACGTGGCAGGAAGGCCTGGATGGCCAAGAGGGAAGGAAAGAGGAGAGCTAGGACCGCATGGAGAAGAGAGCTGCTGAGGAAGAAACAGAGGCAGACCCAGAAGACATGACAGTGAAAGAGCCGCAGGAGGCCCCCCTTAGAAGGCGGGTCTCCAGGGCTAGACCCCTTGGCCATCAGGCCATTCAGAAGCAGAGGCAAGTAAGGAAACAGCCCGACACGTGGGACTAGACTGAGGTGAGGAAAAGTATTTGAGTCACTTGCACAAAGCCAGTTAAATCTATGCAGAAAGGTCAGGTTTTCCAGAATATTGACATTTGGGACCCAACGTTGGCCTTGGTGCCAAGGGTTTCTACGCCCGTTGCAAGACCTTTAAAATAATCCTTTTGCGGTGGAAAAAGCTGCTCCTTTATTTGTACAGTGTGTAACTTTGCACTTAGGGGCAAAGACAGTGATGTGAATCACTGTAAATTTCCCTCCCTGTTGAATCGGGTTGTGTTGGGGAAGCCAGTATACTTGAAAGCAGTGAGCGTTACAAAAGCAGCTTTCTGAAGTATTTCCAAACAATTCTTTTTTATCCGAGTGAAATCATTAGCTACTAAACATAACACGGCTGGCTGATGTGGGAGGGACCCGGAAGGGTGGGAATATGACTACCAGCCATAGCTGCTTGTGGTGAGTGGGGCATTCACGCTCAGCGCTGCCTACGCCTGTCGCGTACACCCTCTGATTCACCAGCCTGTCCTAGGAGGTAGGGCTGTTATTTACAGGTGAGGAACCTAAGGCCTAGAGCAGTTCAGCAACGTGCCCTATGTTCCAGAAGCACCGGGATTATAAAGCACGTCTGTGTGACCCCAGCACCACTGATCATGGGGTGATGGGGAAGCAACACCAATGAGGTCTTAGATGGGACCATGAATGGAAGCTTCAGGCTTAAACCAGGAACCAGTCCTGATGTCCTTAACATGAAGAAAAGGTGGATAATCTGCACATTGGTGGCTATGCCACTTGCTGGCTACCTGGGACTTCTTGCTGCTGTTCACGTTTTTATGTATTGTTGTCTTTTCCCCTCAACTGCCCTAACAGCTCTGGAAGAGGAGAACTGTTTACTGGGTCTCTTGCCTCCTGCTTGGTACCTGTTATTCTCAGAGCCCTTCGGTGATGATGTAATTGATTAACTAGTGTTTCAGCCTATTGTCCCACCCTCTTTGTAAATAAAGGACAGCCCGACTTGTATATTTTTAAAACGTAGTTGGGGCGCCAGGGTGGCTCAGTCGGCTGAGCAACCAGCTCTTGGTTTTGGCTCCTGTCATGATCTCCTGGTTCTTGAGATCAAGCCACACATCAGTCTCTGTGTTGACAGTGTGGAGCCTGCTTGGGATTCTCTCTTTCCACCCCCCTCTCTGCCCCTCCCCCACTCACCCAGGCTTTCTCTTTCTCACCCTCTCTCTCTCTCAAAATAAATAAATAAACTTTAAAAAAAATGTAGTAAACAAATTTTGCAAACACTTGGTGGGGTATTTTCTAAATGCTCTATAGGTAGAATGAATGTAATGATGCCCCAAAATTTCTGGAACTTTTTTTTTTTTAATGTTTATTTATTTTAGAGAGGGAGGGAGAGAGAGAGAGAGAGAGAGAGAGAGAGAGAGAGAGAGAGAACACATGCACAAGCGGGGGTGGGGCAGCGAAAGGGGGTCAGAGGATCCTAAGCAGGCTCCAAACTGATAGCAGAGAGCCAGATGCGGGGCTCGAACTCACGAACTGTGAGATTATGACCTGAGCAGAAGTGGGACGCTTAACTGATTGATTCCCACCCCCCCCCCAGGCGCCCCTTTGGAACTTCTTCCAAATGTAAAAGTTTACACTAGATTTTTTGTCAACTTTTTTTTTTAATTGTCATGAATAAAACGTATATTCTGCCTATCAAAATACCATCTGGGACTATCAGACTGTCATAAAAGTTCTTTTTTGCTTTAAAGAAAAAGAAGCTCTAGAGTTGTCCTTCAGATTTTCTATTGGAATAATATGTTGACAATACCGTGCTGAAAACATGGTCAAGGTGGTGGGGAGGGGACGGGAAGGAGAGAGACAGGAAGGGAAAGAAAAGAAAACGCAAACACACACTCAGAGGCTCATGCTAATCCCCACTGATGTGTACCTGGGAGTTACAGAACTGACCCCATCAGGGTCTAGAATGGTTGAAGTACCTTCCACGTGCTGATGACTTTCTGACCAGATTTTATTTGTTACTCTTCCCCGGCACTGGAGTGGGTGAAAGACCACCAGCTGTCCTAGTTTTAGCAATAACTAGAACACCATCTTCCCAGTTGAAGGAGGGACATTCTCCCCCAGAGAGCCGCCAGCCTGGAAGGCGTGGGACTGCAAACGTCCCTTGGCTCATTAGAGCAGAGTTGCGTCTGGGCATTGTATATTTCAGAGGGGGGAAAAGTTTCCAGGGGGAGACTCGGGCAGTGGTGGTGAATCAACTATTGTCAGAGGGGACTTCAGGGAAGTCCAGCGTTAGGAAGGCCCCCGTCTTGTGCAAACTGATCAAATACAGATGTTTCCAAAAGGCTGACCTTATTCACCGTGACTTCACTGGAGATTGAATGGCAGACAGCCGGTTAGTAGTGGGGTGAAGCCCTGTTTAGGCGAGAGGGTGTAAACGTATATACAGTCGGCAGGATGTGGATGACAGTGGACAAACATCTCTTCTATTGATAAATACATATTTTACTTCCAAAAAGTTTTATACCAGGGAGACGTAGTGAAAAAGAAATACAGTCTCAGGCTTTGCTAGGTGTCTCCCGTGTACATCAAACTCTGAAAGAGATGAAGGGAAAAAAAATATTAAAAATGGATCCAACCTTCGCCTTCCTGAAATATCAGTTTTCATATAAAACTCATCAGCTGAGCTAAGTATTAGGCTTGATCAATGGCAGGAAACGAGGGGATCAAATGCTAATAAATCAGAAACAGATACCCCCTCTCGAGCCAAAAATATATCACAAAACTGAAAACGAGGAAATCAACTGATGATTTTTTAATGCATGCACAAGGAGAAAATAAGCTTTTGTGCGTGTGTGAGGGGGGAGAGGCCCGCACCTTAAATAGCAACAAAGAGTCAGATTCTTAAACACTTTAATCAGACTGTGACTTTCACTTAGGCAGAAGAAACAAGAAAGATCCAAATATTTAGTGAAGTCTGGAAACTGAGGCATAATCTTAAGTGTTTGCGGATATAAAGATGGTAAAGTGAACACATTAAGAACTCAAAAATATATCGTTCTACAATCCTATTCCCTTCTTAGCATTTTTTTCTTGTTCATTTTCATTTTGTAAAGTAAATGTTTTATTGAAATAAGACCTATATACAGAAAAATGCACAAATTGTAAGTTTGTAAATTCATAGGCTGAATGAATTTTCATAAAGTGGGCACACCTGTGTAACCAGCACCCAGCTTGAGAAACAGAACATTACCAACACCCCCCTCCCAAGCCCCTCTTGTTTTGTGCTCCCCTCAGGGTAATCACTACTCTGACCTGTAACATATAGATTTGTGTTGTCTGTTTTTGAGCTTTATGGAATAGTGGAGTAGGTTTTCTTGCAGCTGCTTCTAATGCTCAACATTATATTTGTGCAATTCTTTCATGGTGGTTAGTTGTTGACTTGTTAATATTTTAAACTGTCTTCTTTTTAATGATACACATGGAGTCATTTCATTAATGCAATTTTGTAGATACAGAAACACCTCTGTTTATTTCAGCATAGTGCCCTGTCTCCCCGCTCAGAAGAAAGTTAAAAAAAGTAACCAACCCCCAGCAGAAATCACAAAGAATCCACTGAGCTGTGATAAAATTCCGAACTGACAAGTCTGTAATGAAAGGCACATTATCACCAACCGACACCTTTGAAACCTTTGTATTTGTTTTCCATTTATTTTTCTTAAAAATACACATGCAATTATTTTTTTCTTCCACCCACCCTAAACAAGAATCCAGAGAGCGTGGTCCTGGTCTTTGAATGGAAACTGTTTGCCTCTGTGAAAACAGGGAGCCAAATTAAATTAGAAAATCCTGGTATTCAGTAGGACCGAATTTCCCTTCCTTCCTACTCTCCCATTCCACAATCTATCACCTAGAGTAATTAAGACCAGGGAGGTATCATCTTCACTGGATTAACCTTAACTAAATTGTGCTCATTCAACATGTGCCCTTTTGATTAGTCCGAGCAGGGCCTGCTGTCTCAGATACACCCACCTTGTAATTCTACACACTTAATTAATTTCAGATGAATAGCAGAGGGGATAAGTTAAATTCTCTGATTAATAAACTATAAGTCCTTATGTGTGTCAGAGTAGCTCAAGGTTTTTTTCTTTCCTTTACTTCTGTGCCCTGCAAAGGCAGGGTTGGAACCCATGCACACACACACACACACACACACACACACACACACACACACACACACAGCTGCAATTGTGTGAAGTTGGTGAGCAGATCCCTGAACAATTTTGTCATTTTGTAAACGGCCAACCTTAAGAGAGAAAATATTGCAAGAACTATTGGTAAAATAGATCATTTTTCTGCCAAGTGTAATTTTGAGTGTCCTTCTTCACCTGTACTTAGGTCTCCAGTTTTTATTTGTACATAATTCCAGTTTTAAGTACATTTTTAGTTTTGAAAATTCAATACTGATGCCATGCATTTTGTATTTTTAATGCATTACTCCAAAGTAAAATACTCTGAATAGTCTGAGAACTTTTCTGAGAAATGACTTGAAATGATGTGTTTAATCATCAAATTGAACAGCTCTCAAATATATATTAAAAACGTGCTCTCATGGGCATCTCTGACAGCAAAGAAAATTATTTTCTTATAATAAAACAGATCCCAAGGATGTTTATATGCTATAATTTATCTCATATTAAAAGATGGCTAGAAAAGTATATGAGATAGATTTATAATCTCTCCTTCAACCCAGATAATTTATGTCTAGTTATTAGTGACTTAAAAAATCCAATGATTTGCATAATTATATATAAAGGGTTTTTATAAATTAGCTTTTATGTCCTATGATTCAACTTACTGAGGTCAGTTATATTCAGAGAATTGAAATTACTGATACTTAGGGAATATAGCCAACAAAGCTGTTAGTTTCTTATGTTGGTATGTAAGGAATCCTAGTTATATAAGACAAAAAAACATATCTTAATATAGCTCGTGTTGTGTGTTTAATTAAACGAGATTTTTTAAAGGCCACTAAGCTATTTTATATAAAAAATCATTTAAGACACCATATACTTAAACTCACTTATATATTCAGATATTACGGCTGTTCTGATTTGTTTCCTAAATTTAGTCTTTGTTCCAAAAGGATCTAAAAAAAAAAAAAAAAGAAAGAAAAAGAAAAAAGAAAAGAAACGAGTTATTCTGTTAGTATTTTTTTACCAGTCCAGAAAATTGAACTATGAAATTCGTGTACTGCATTTGTGACCGCACTACAAATTCCCAAACTATTAAATATTCCTACAAGTTAAAGCATACCGCTCAATAAGTTACCATTAAATGAGTGAGTGTGGAAGATTTTACTGATCATTTTACTAATGGCTCATTTGTGAAAACTCTCAAAATGGTGGGCCATTCGGTTAATTGAATGCAAATATTAAATAATTTTTGGTTGCTAGCAGGCATGCTGATAGGCACACCATTTTTCAGGATGCCTCAGCTAAAGCCTTGTCAGGTTTGTATTATCTTCTCCATCTGAGACTGGGCACAGGGGCATTTTAACTCATGTCAGGAAATCTTATTCTCTTCCCTTCCTAAAACCAGATCCTACGTTTGACCTTTTAAAAAAACACAAAAGTAAGTAATTTAAGTCAGTCCACACCTGCACCAGCTTCCCAAATATCCTCATCTGAATGCCTAGCACATCTCATTCCTGAGCACCTCAGGCGGCTGGAAAGGACAATTTATTCCCTCTAAAGAACAAAACACTGACATTGCATTTTGTCTTCTTTGGGGTCCCAGGAAAGTTGAGATATTATTCATGAAAGGGCAGCTAAGCTTGGCCCTGTGATTTAGATTTGCTATACAAACTAACAACTATTTTTGAATGATGGCATCAGGTATTTACATAAAGGGACTTAACAGCTCTTTAGCCTGGTTACGTCCTGCTGTTTATATTACACAATCGGAAACCTTGTGGGTACTGTTTTAGAAGATGCATCACCAAGAAATTTTACATAGCAAAGTAACCATATTATCTGGGGGTGTTAGCTGTAGGGAAGGCTGTTTAGCTGCATTTTGCACTTAAAAAATAGGCAAATTCATTAGAACGTCTCCGCAAAGTATGGTATAGGGGTCGCATCGCCTAGCAATTTAATCGCCACGTGTCTCCTACTCCTGTTGGCCTCTGTGAACAGAACTTGCCTCAATAAATTCAAGTTCTTGTTTTTGCTTACAATCGGCATTTCAATTAGGACGGGTCCACGTAAAATAATTAAGGGTCTGAATAGCTTTTCGATATAATTTGAGGCTGTTTATCACTCTGTCTTTTAAGAACAGCTCCGCTTTCCGCACACCCATTGCTGTCGCCTCTCCGGCTGGTTAAATGAGTCTCTGCGCCAAGCCAGGTCGCTCTGGGCCAGTTTGCGTTTCTGTGCCTCGGCGCTCGGATTGTCGTAGCCCGCTCGTCTTTTTCGTGAATGTCTCCGAAATTTGTTTGTTTGTTTGTTTAAGGAAGTGGCACTTCTCGCGGATGGAAAGGCAAGCGGGAGAGGAGGGTGCAGGTGCCGGCGAGTGGCCACGGCGGGCGGGCGGCGGCGCGGGGTGCTGGCTGCGCCGGGGGCAGCTGGGACCGGCCTGGGGCGGCGAGGCTCGGCGCACGTGGCTCTCCGTGCCGCAGCGCTGCGGGTTCGTGCGCGCCGGTGCCGGTGCTTCTGGCCTGGAGCCCTCGCCGCCGAGCGTGGCCCGGAGGCAGGGAGGGAAGGAGGGAGGGGCGCCCCGGGGCGGGCAGCGGCGCTGGGCGCGGGTGACGCTCGCGGCCCCGGGGCTCCGGCTGGCCCGCCCCGGGTCCCTCCGAGCGTGCCCCAAGGCGGAGGGGGTGCCCGGAGGCGCAGAGGCGCGGGGCGGACGGTGGGCGCCCAGACGGGTGTCGCCGATGAGCGGGAGGCCGTTGGGAAGGCCGGGGGCGACCGGGTTTGGCGTCAGGGCAAACCTTCTCCACCGTGCACCCGGCGCGGCGGCCGGCCCCTCCCGGTCTGCAGGTTTCCGGGGGGAGCCGATCCCGCAGCTGCAGGGCGCGAGGCTGGCGCGGTTGGGGCCCGGAGAGGCGGGAATGCGCGGGGCCGAAGGTGGTGTGGGAGCCTGGCCCCGGAGCTTCGCTGGGCGGCCGCCAAGCGGTCTGCAGCTGCGTCCCCGCCGCCCCCCTGGGCCCCGGGAGCGGCACCCGCAGAGCGGGTCAGGAGAGGCCGAAGGGGTTCGCTCGGACCTGAAAGGCCCGGGGCGGAGGACGAGACCGCAGGCGAGGGTGGCCGCGCGAGCCGGGACCGGACGGGGTTAGTAGCTCGCGGAGCCACCCCGAGATTGGAGAGTTGGGGAGCTGGTTGTGAATAAATTCGAAATCGGGCTCGGGGCAGATCAAACACGGAAGAATGCACATGGCTCCGAATTTTTTTTTCTCGCCTTTCCGTCTCTGCCCCAAGCCCTTAAACGCGGAGCCCGCAGTCGGGGCTACAAGGGAGCCTGCGGGTCGCCGGTTCTGCAGGCATTTTGCAGAGATGGGGCGGTCCGCGCCGCTTCTCGCCCGGGGCAGCGCCGCTCAATCTCCGCCGGGGCTCGTGGACTGACCGGGGCTTGACCTCTCCCGCTCCCTCGGCCTCCGCCGCACTCCCAGGACCGCGCTCTCCTCGGCCCGCGGGCCCGGACGTCTCCGACTGGGATCTTTCGTCCAAGCCCCTAGGGGTTGGGAAGGGGAAGGTGCCTTTCCCTTTGGGGTGGGGGTAAGCCGGGGAGAAAATCCAGAATCTCTGGGTCGCCCGCGGGTCGGGCCCAGAGCGCCTTCTGCTTGCTCGGGCCCTGCGGCGGAAGAGCGGAGCCTCCCCAGCTGTCCCGGCCAGCCAAGTTCAGAATTTCCCGAGCCAGGCCGGGCAGTCGGGCCCCTGGAGGCCGGGGCTGGCGGCGAGGGTGCGTTACTCCCCAGCCACTTTAGGGAAGAAGCATTGGGTTAGGGTTTGGGTTAGCTGGGGCTCAAACTGTTCCCGCACTGCCTTCAAACTTTGGGGCCTCCATTGCCTCTGCAGTTACTATGTGTGCACCCCATTGCTCCCGAACATACTCCCCGCAGCCGCCGCGAGCACCCTGCGCACACAGCTGAGGCCCGCGGCGGTGTGCACCCGGCCGCGCCGGGAGGGAGGTGCGGGGCGGAGAGGCGGCCCTCCCTGGTCTCCTGCCTGTCACATCTGCACTTATTTAAAGCTCGGCTGGTGGTCCGCGATCTCTGGAATGCCAATTGCGGACCTGGCCTCCTACGACATTTGCATTGATTAGTGAGCCGGTCAAGGGGGAGGCCAAAGGCGGGGGAGGTGGGAGACCGGAGGTTCACAATATTCTTCCTGACCCGGTTCCACGAGCTACCCTGCAGCCCAGCGATTCCCACCGCACCAGACGGCTGAGTGTGGCACGGAGCAGAGAACTGAACTTCAAGAACGTTTGATATGTATAGCAACTGGCCATTGCCTTTCAGCTTGTACAATGTGGTCGGGGGGGGGGGCGGGGGGGGGCATGCACACACAACCCTAAGTCTCTGAAGGCTCCAGTGTTGAATTAGGCAGAGACGGTGGACACGTGCTGTGACCCCCGGTTCACCCCAGGCCCTACAAGTGCCTATGTGATGTCTGGGGTATGCAGCTTACTCAATGCACGACTCAAACCACGAAATGTTTCCTGGTACAAGTTCATGAAGCCGAGACTGACCTGCCTTGCCTAAAATACCCTACACACAGCCTTAAAAAGGCACAGGCAACCTTGCATCTGAGTCCAACCCCAAGGGTCAGGCCTGGTGCAAATTCATGGGTGAACAACGAGCTTCCTCCCAACTTTGTGGGGTTCCTACTCTGCTGGGGTGGGAGAGAGGCAAGGGGGAGGGACTTTTTAGTTCTATAAACCTTGAAAAGTTGAGTCTGATTTTGCATTTGCCTGTGGACGTGGTATAATTAAGGGCGAAAATAAGGCCCCTCTGTATTTCTCTTCCCCTTTGCTTTCTGTGAAGCCTTTACCCCAGAGGAAAGTTGTTTTAGTAATCTGGAAAAGAGAAACCATGTGCTGAGTCAGCAGAAGTGCTGTACCAGGCCAGTTCAGTTCAATAATACTGCTATGTGTAATGAACACACTGTATGTGCCTTCGTGGAAATAATGAAAAATATATTGGAATTTTCATGGCATAGAAATGGCCACAAAACTTGTCGGCGGCTCAGCGCCAGATTAAATGCTGTGTCTTCTAATACAAGAAATATGTTCTGAGCATGTCGTCTAACAAGCATTAGACCCAGTTCCATTTAATGGGAGGAATCCAGAGACATACAAATTCTCCAAACAACGCAAAATGTTTTCTTGTTTCCAAATGGTTGTGTTGCAGAATGTTGAAACTTCCTTTCTGCTCCTGTTCTTGTGACATGTTCAAGGTGGCTCCAGCAGATAGAATCTTATTTTCCACTTTGAATCATTCAAAGCATTTCTCAAAAATAAGTCTTTAAAAGGTCTGAAAAGCCTCCTTGCAAATCCTGTTAGAATCTCGACAACCTGTTGATCGTGCATTCTCATGTTCATGCAAGAAATACATGTAATTAGAGTCATTTCCAATGACACTCTCATTTTTTAAGCTGTGAAGCAACTGTTTTTGAGAACAGCTTTTGAACTGTCCAAGTCTTACCTGAATTTGCAGGATCTGAGCATTTTCCCTGTTGAACAACAGTCCAAATTATTGTATTTTTCATGACAGGCGGTATTTCTGGGGATATTTCTTCATAATGCTTTTAATTCTGATAGTTGACTTGCAGAATACGTGCCTTAAAAAAAAAACAAAAACAAAAACAAAAAACTAGCATATTGCATAAAGAACAGCCAAAAGTTTGTCTCTATTTCTCTCATCTTTTCCGTGTCAAAACTTAAATGAGTATAACTTCTACACTTTTACTATTTAAATTCTTAAAAATATAGCTGCGTACTTTAAGCTGTTTCAGCATGGTGCAAAAACATCTGGATGTGAAGTGAAAAATTCAGTCTGTCACCCAGGTCCCAGATGTTTGGGACTGCGTAGACAAAACATCAGGATGAATGACTGAAAATGTTCTCTCCAATCCAGATGGTTTAGTGCCTGGTGCTTCTATAAGGAAGCATATTTTCCTTTGTCTAAACATCACATCCTACCATATCCCACGTAAGGCATGATTTACACTCTTTCATCGACAAGATGCTGGGCCATTTGGAGCGCAGCAGAGCAATCAGTAAATGAAACTCTAAGTATATGTTTTGGAAAACGTAGTCCAAGTACAAGTGTTAGCGTGTACTTGGGAGGGAGTGGGGGCAGCGGAGCCAGAAAGGGAAAGATAGGAGAGAGGGAGCCTGGTTCAACGGGATAAGGGCTTACAATAAAGGGCACAGCCTACAAAGAATCTGTCTGTGGCATCCCATAATCTTAAATAGGCTAAGTGGGGCGTTCGGCAGCAGCATGAACAGGGATGCCTTTTGCCTGAGATTCAGTCGGATTGTGAAATATCACTGTGCCCTTGGAGGCCCTCTCCCCCGCATTGTTCCTTCTTGGAGCATTATAAAGTCAAACAAATAAATGTCAGATGACATTAAAACATGATTAGGCCTTATGAGCACTAGACAGGCGGGAAAAGTCTATGTTTGAAAATAAAGCAGTATAGCGACAATTCTAATAACTTGGACAAATACAGTGACAATAGATTTCTCTTCATGTGAAATATCACCACACAAGCTGTTAAGCTTGGGGATGAAGATACCGAGCCACATGTTTTTCCTTCCCCAAAGTTGCAGAGATTTAAAATCTTGAGCTGAGTCTGAGGTTTTCCACGTCTCTTTGCCTTAACCATGTTGAGAAAGAAGGAGCAGATATAAGAGAGGCCTTCCACTAGAATCAGCAGATGAAATCAAGCCCAGAATGAATTCCATTCTACTTATTAGCCCTACACACTCACCAGATTACAGAGGAGTGTTTAGATAATGAATGGCAATGAATGTTAAAACATCATAAAATGTGACCACTTACAATCGCTGTAAGAAAAACATACCATTTTAAATAGACCTTCTTACAACTCAGAATCTGAGACTTGGATAATAAGACACAGGATTTCATATTGGCCCACAATCAATTTTAAAAAGTAGTTTACAGGGATGCAGTAGAGTTTCGGGGGTACACATATCGAGTCGTTAAGAGACTCAATAGGCAGAAGGGAATCTTTAACACCATATAAAACCGAATCACAGTTATTTTTCTTAATGGCTATAATTAGGATGTCTTCATGACTTTTTTTGTGATTCATTTATTGGAATAATAAAATGACAGAGCGAGCTGGAAGGGATTCAGAGCTCCTCCAGGCCTCCTCTCTCCCTTTATGGATGAGAAAACTGGGGACCAAAAACATTAAAGGACCTATCTAAGGCCACATGTGAGTCAGAGGAAGGGTCAGAACTAGAATCACTGAGTTCCAGTCATGACTCACAGAGCCCAAAGCTTATTCCAGGACAACTTGCCTTGGAATCATTACCATACTGCTCAGACTCACAGATTTCCAAGGAGTGTCCAAGAAACTGACACCCATCACTACAGGCTGGACGCAGCTCAAAACCATTCATTGGTGTTACACATCTAAGAACTATAAAACAAAGCCAGTGTAAAGGCAGAGTCCTCCCATTTGTCTCCATAGTAAGACAAACTATTGCAAAAACATAGTGAATAAAAAACCCCTTCAACTTCAGCAATTTGCCTGGTGGTCCTGAAAACAACACATGACAGCTTAGCTCTCTACAGAGAACTCACAGCACCTTGGAGGAACGTCACACACAGGATGGGGTACGGTCTCTTTTCCTGGAAAAGAACACATCTAAACAGCCAGAATAACGGACCTTAATGGGGTGAAGGGAGGAGGAGGAGGTGGGGGCAGCGACATCAACACCATTCTTGACACAAGAAGACAAAGATGTCAGCGGAAATGTCTCACCTGACTTACAATCGCCTCAACTCATTGTCCCAGTGGTTTGTATGATGAAATGAAAGGTTAGGATGCATGAGGTAGGTGGGTGGGGGATGAAGGATGGGGGGGGAGGGCCCCAAAAGAAATATGCTATTTAAGGATATTTAGATAGTGAAATGAAGTATACGTCCCCAATTTTGGGGACCTGGGAATCTCACTGGTCCTTCATGGCAAGAGCCGAGGAACTGGATTCATACATGGTGTAATCAGACCTCTTCCATTTTATATTTTCTTCAACATCAAATGAGAACATAAAAGCATTGCTTCTAGAAAGGGAAGACAGCTCTCCTTCATGAACATTCTGGTCCAAGAAATGCAAGGAGGGATACTGGTTAGGAGACTGAGGGTGGGAGGAGGGAGTGACCCAGGACTCAGTATTGGGAGCTGTGAGAAAAGAAATAGTCTTGTTTTGATTGGCCTGGAGAGAGAAGAGGTCCTGGTAAGCCTCCCCTTCAGGCTAATCCAAGGTCGGTGCCCCCTGAGAAGCAGGATCTGGCCAAAATTTGAATTGGGCAGTGGGGGAGATAATGAAACTGGGAAAAGAGGTTTGACAACCTATATTCTTCTTTTGAAATGCTTAGGGGAGCCACGAAACTAGCAAAAGTTAAACCAAATAAAATCAGCATGCCCGCTTACCTCTTTAATTTACTCTCCCAAACAGATCATCATTTGGGCTATTCCCCTGAAGTCAAGCATGAAATCTATTTAGCTGGATAGCTACCCATTTCCTCTGACCTGCAGAAGAGCCCTGTTCTTTCAGAATCCCCGGAATGCCAGAATCTAGAGAAAACTGGAGCCACATGCCTGGGCCCCTTGAGATCCTCCCACCCCCACCCCCATACCAAAGGAACTCAGTAACAAAGACCGGGCAGACTTTCAGCACCAACCAACCCAGAAGCATAGATGCGGATTCATCAGTGTGGGTTGCCATGTGACTTCAAGTTGCTATGGGCTCAGAGGATCTCTTGTCATCAGGAGTTTCTCATTCTTTTTTGTATCTGGGACCTTTCTGGCAGTTTTGCAAAGCCTAGAGACTGCTGGTCAGAATGTTTTAAAGTTCATGAACTATATTGAAATCAATGTATCAGAATACTTTTAAGAAACAAATTTGTGGGGCGCCTGGGTGGCTCAGTCGGTTGAGCGTCCGACTTCGCCTCAGGTCGTGATCTCGCGCTCTGTGAGTTCGAGCCCCGCGTCGGGCTCTGTGCTGACAGCGCAGAGCCTGGAGCCTGTTTCAGATTCTGTGTCTCCCTCTCTCTCTGACCCTCCCCCATTCATGCTCTGTCTCTCTCTATCTCAAAAATAAATAAACGTTAAAAAAATTAAAAAAAAAAACAAATTTGTGAGACGGTATTGTATTTGTGTCTTTAACAACCCATTAAATGTGAGATCCAGTGGTGAGTCTAATAGCTTCTCTAATATTGAAATAGTGATAAGTGTGAATGATAAACTGTTATCAGCAACTATGTGATACGAAGGTAGCTGTGATTTCTGTTGGTGATGAAGACATAGGCACTGCTAATGCTGCTGTTTGTTCTCTGTATTCATTATGTAAGGAAATGCAAATTTTCAAATAGAGGTTCATAGAAATAAAGATGCCATTTTTTTACATCCAAATTTATGGGATTCTGCTTTTCCTTGGTCGCATTTCCGGATCACTTGCAAGTGAAGAACCCCTTAAAAGGAGGAAGAGAGGCAGGCTGGTGGTACTTTGGAGATACACAATAAAATGGTCATTTGGGTCCGTTTTGATTGGATCGTGTTGGGCCCACATTTGGAGTTTAAATATTGAGCCTGTGATATTAGGTTTTGGTCTTGAGGTGAAAAGTAATTTTATATCATAATCCAGAGAGTGGAGATCAGGAGAACTGTTCCCTTGCCCAGAGGACACTAAAGGAAGTGTTAAAGGTCACCTGTCAAAGTGCCTGGGGGAGGGGTGTAACCGGAGCCTGGAAAGACTTGATAAGGATGAATGAATCACCTCTCCTTGGTGAATGAGGCCAGGGTGGGGCTGGGACTGGAATGTGAGATGCAGAGGAACCTAGGGAAGGAGTACTGGCTGCTGATGGCAGGCAGGGAGACCCCGGCAGTCTGATAGTTCTAACCTTCAAGACCTGTGGCTGCAGAGGAAATAAGTCCAGGCACAAGTCAGAATGAGAGGATGATTCTGCTTATCCAAAGAGGAATCTACAGCAAGCCAGCCAGCAGAGCAGAAGGGATCTGCGGGAAGAGTAGGGAAAAGACCTGCAGGTCAGGACAGAACAGCCTGCAGCCTGGGACCCAAAGCAGAGAGTCTTACTGAAGTCCAAGAAACAAGTGATCATTTGAATTTCATTCAATTTAAGAACTTCCATTCATCAAAAGACATCATTAAGAGAATGAAAAGGCAAACCACAGACTGTGAAAAAAATATTCACAATATATTTCTGATGAAGAATTCGTATCTACAATATATAAAGAATTTTTACAAATCAATAAGAAAAATACCAAAGAAACCAAAGTTTACAAATGTACAGAAGACTGAACAGATATTTCTCAAAAGAGGATATCCAAGGGGCCAATACACATATGAAAAGATGCTCAAAGCCATTAGTCGTCAAGAAAATGCAGATTAAAGCTTCACTAAGATCCGTGCATGGCAGAAGGGCCAAAATTCAAACAACAACAACAACACTGGAAATATCAAGTGTTGGAGGGGAGGATGTAGAACAGGTGAAATTCTCATACTGTGGGTAGGAATGTATTCTGATACAACCAGTTGGAAAAATCTGTAGTATCTACTAAAACAAAGCAGTAATTCATACCCTAAGACCCAGCAACTCAATTCCTAGGTATAGGCCAGGATTACATTTGTCTATCAAAGACCTATAAGAATACATCTTTAAGGGGCACCTCACTGGCTCAGTTTAGTAGAGCATGTGATTCCTGATCTCAGGGTCGTGAGTTCAAGCCCCGTGTTGGGTGAAGAGATTATTAAAAAAAAAAAAAGAAGAAGAAAAGAAATGTTTTGGGGTGCTTGGCTGACTCAGTTGGCCGAGTGTGACACTCTCGATCTCAGGGTTGTGAGTTTGAGCCCCCAATTGGGGCTTAAAAATAAAAAATCTTTCCTTAAAAATAAAAAATCTTGGGGCGCCTGGGTGGCTCAGTCGGTTGAGCGTCCGACTTCAGCTCAGGTCACGATCTCACGGTTCGTGAGTTCGAGCCCCGCATCAGGCTCTGTGCTGACGGCTCAGAGCCTGGAGCCTGCTTCCGATTCTGTGTCTCCCTCTCTCTCTGCCCCTCCCCCATTCATGCTCTGTCTCTCTCTGTCTCAAAAATAAACATTAAAAAAATCTTTTAAAAAAGAATATAGCTTTATATATTTTGTATGCTTATAAATATAAATATTAAATAAATTTATATAAATATATATATCAACTTTATTCAGCACAGCACCAACTTGGAAGCAATTCAGGTTTTGGTATATAACAGAATATCATATAGCAACAAAAAAGCACCAACTATTGCCATAAACAAAATGGATGGATCTCACAGACATAATGTAGAGCAAAAAGAAGCCACATACAAAAGAGTACATGCTGCTTGATTCCATTTATGTGAAGGACAAGAACAGGCAAAACAAATCTATGGTGAGAGAGGTCAGGATAGAATTTACTTTTGCAGGGGGCTATTGATTGAGAGGGGGCACAAGGGCACCTTCTGTGGTGCTGAATTATAAATATTATTGACTTTCTGAAAAGTGATTTGGAAACGCAATCAAGTAAAAGCAGCTGGCCGTGCTGCAGATTCAGTCCTCCTAACTCTGGTTTTATATTACAGAAGGGTTTCATTGGGCCAGATGAGCACGAAGAGAGTGCAAAGGCAAGTTGCAGACTGGCAGAAGATTTTCACAATAGATGTATCTGACAAAGTGCTTATCTCCAGCGAACAATGTGCAAAAGATTTGAAATGTACTTTATCAAAGAGGATAACCAAATGGCCAACCAGGATAAGGAAAGGTGCTCGACATCATTGTTCTTTAGGGAAATACACATTAAAACCGCAACTTGCTACTAATATATATCCACCAAAATGACTTAAGACATGACCAAGACTGACCACAACAAAGGTAGACCACCATCTTGAACAATGGAATCTTCTACAGCACTGATTAGAGTGCAAAATGGCATAAATCCATTAGAGTGCAAAAATGGGATAAATTTTGGAAACCAATTACATCTACTGAAGCTTCACACATGCCTATGAGGTAAGGGCTCTGTGTGGCTGGTCCAGCGACTGAGTTAAGTAAGAACAGGAAAAGAACCAGGGATCTTGACTAACGACATCTGCTGGGCTGAGGAAACCCTGTTCCAAGTGTTTGGGTTTTTTTCTTAGATTTCTAGCAAAGTTCTTTATGCAAAATCCCAGCACTATTGTGGCTTAAATAAAGGGGAAAAGGGAACTGGCAGAGCTTAGCTCAGATCAGTAAAGGAGAGATCAGGTCCACTGGTGGAAATGGCTGAGTCAGCCAGAAAACCTGGGAAGGTTCCAGGAGGCTTTGAAGAAAGTGTGCAAGTCAGGATGGCTCTAGGGTTCTCTCCTGGGGCACCAAGTGAAAAGACCAAGAAATCCATTCATCTCTTCCCACCACCGTCCAGGAGATGGACCTCTCTCTTCTTAGAATTTGTGCCATCTTGGGTGGCACGGACAACATACTTGTCCTGAGCGAAGGTATTTCTGTCGCCCTCGCTTGTGTCTCTGATGAGCCAGTGCTGCAGGAACTGAAGTGAGAGCCCATATTTATTGTGAAAATCTGGCTCAGGAGGGAGAACAAAGGGGACAGAGGGGGGAGGTGGGCAAGGGGAACAAGGTGACCCAAAAAGCAAAGAAGGCCAGAGCCAACCGTAGGCTGAGGCCCAGCCTTCCAGCTATCCTCATGTGTGCCCATCCATCAGCACACACTTCCAGCCACACACTGACGCCTCCCACGAAAATTGGTGTTGGGATGGACAGGCTCCAGAGTGACTCATAGCAAACAGCAAACAGCAGAGGAAGGCCGGGGATTTGACATCTGTTCTTTGGCCCAGAATTAAAACTTCTTTCCCCTAAACAACGAGGACAGTAGTTATACGTACCAGCATTAGTGTTTCATTGTCAGAGTATTTCTTTTTTCTTAGTTTGAGAATTTTTTCAGGGGACGTAACCAATAGAATGGCCACACCCACCTCCCCAGGTCACAGGTCGAAGTTCCAAGTTATCATTACCCTATGGCAGCAAAATCCTTGAACAAAATATAAACTACAAGATACTAGCCCTCTTGCAAAAGAAGGGTTTTGTTTGTTTGCTTGTTTTTAAAGATACTATTTTTTTAAATGTACTTATTTTGAGAGAAAGAGAAAGAGAGAGAGGGAAGGGCAGAGACAGAGGAGAGAGAGGGAATCTCAAGTAGACTCCACACTGTCAGCATGGAGCCTGATGCAGGGCTCAAACTCACAAACTGCGAGATGGTGACCTGGGCCAAGATCAAGCGTTGACTGCTTAACCGATTGAACCACCCAGGCGCCCCCTTTTGTTTTTTAAAGATGCTATTAAACTGAGACCCTATTCACATGTCTTGTTCTGTTCATTTGGCTTTGAGATTTGGGAGACCGACCTTTCAACCTTCATATTCACTGTTGTCACTTTCCACTGATCTGTTTTAGGCACCTCCTGGGTGTAGAATGTTGTGTTTCACATAGAAGGGATATGTATAAACACATAAAAATTGTCACAGGATGACCCGGAAAACACCTGGTGTTAAATCCTAAGATGCCATTCATTCACTGATTCATTCATTCAAAGGATGTTTATGGATCCCCCATCACGTGCTCGGCACCATGTAGGTGTCAGTGACACAACGGAGAACAGAAATAGTCTCTGCCCCTCGCATGCTTATAGTCCAGTGAGGGAGGAAGGTTTTCATTTTTAAAAATCATTCTTATTTGCACATTTCCCCCTTCAACCCTAAACTATCTGAAAAAGATGGTTGTTGAACTTAGGATAATCAGGGGTCCATAGTAGGGAAGAAACTCACTGCACTGGAGAGGGCTACCGACTGGGGGAAGAGATAAGCAAATAGGTCAAGGGGGCTGCAGCTGGTGTTTCCATCATGCATTGGATGGGGTTTGGGGAGTTTGATGGAGGGCAGCTGTGACGTCCGCCAAACTCTGAGACATGATCCTGCCAAAGAACCACAGGGGTGTTACTGTGGTTCTTATTTAGTTTGAGAGGCCTGTGTCCCTGCATGGTTGAGAATCCCCTAATCTGACTCCAGAGAGTAGGTGGAATCTGGGGGGTGAGGGTGGGAGTTGGGGCCTCAGGACAGGCAGATACCTTGACTGAGGTCCAGAACACTATTCTAGATCTTTCTCACCTTGACTCTCTGGTGGAGTCACCATAGACAAACCGGAATGAAGGATGCTAATTCAGCTAATATTGCTCCCCTACCCGTGAAAAGGGTAGATGTGTTTCCATGATCGCATTAGTTTCTCTGAATATAGCCTTTTGAAGAGGGCAATGCTGGCCGTTTCACAGATGAGAGAATGGAGGCTTCTTTCTTTGGATTAAATAATTTGCCTGCTACACACAACTAATTAAGTGGCAGAGTGGGGATTTGAACCCATTTCCACTGACCCTTACTCCTGTGTCCTTTCCACAGGCATAGTATTATTATTTAAACTTGTAGAGTTGAGGGGCACCTGGGTGGCTCAGTTGGTTAAGCGTCTGACTTTGGCTCAGGTCACCAGCTCATGGTCTGTTAGTTTGAGCCCCTCCCCCCTCCCCCCCCCCCCCCAATCAGGCTCTGTGCTGACAGCTCAGGCCTGGAGCTTGTTTCAGATTCTGTCTCCCTCTCTCTCTGCCCCCCCCTCTACACTCATGCATGGTCTCTCTTTCAAAATAAACTTAAAAAAAGAAAACAGGGGCACCTGGGTGGCTCAGCCCATTAAACATCTGACTTCGACTCAGGTCATGATCTCACGGTCCGTGAGTTTGAGCCCTGCGTCGGGCTCTGTGCTGACAGCTCAGAGCCTGGAGCCTGTTTCAGATTCTGTGTCTCCCTCTCTCTCCCCCTCCTCCACTTATGCGCTCTCTCTCTCTCTCAAAAATAAATAAACATTAAATTTTGCAGAGTTGAGAGGATGGATGAATCCCCCCACCAAGGAACCTGAACCTCCCAAGGTGAAGGTTTTTTCCTGAACTCAGCAAACAACATCGAAGACTCTGCCAGGAAGGAACCTTGCATTTGTCAGGAACTTCGCAGGAGGGCTTGTCTCCGTGGGTGTTGAAGAGAAAACAGATGGCAGGGACAGGTTCTCAGCTGCCAACATTAAGTCCACCTTATGATTCTGTTCCACGGGTGGGTAGAGAAGAGATTCCTGCTTGCCTCACTGGGCCAGCCCCATGCACATGGAAGATAAATTGCTGTCTTAGCTGTATGATTCGACAGCAGCGGTCAGCAAACTTTCTGTAAAGGGCTGGAGAGTAAAGGTTTTAGGCTTTAGGGGCCACATGCAATCTTTGTCCCAACTGTTGAAGTCTGCCATTGTAGCACCAAAGCAGCCACAGACAACGTGTAAACGAATGGGCGTGTCCCAGTAAAACTCTTGGACACTGAAAGGTGAATGTCATATAATGTTCACACGTCACAAAATATTGCTCTTCTATTGATTTTTTTCCCCAATCATTTCAAAATGTAAGCATTATTTTTAGCTTGTGGCCATATAAAATAGGCAGTGGGCCACCTGTGGGCTGTAGCTTCCCAAGCCCTGTTCCAGAGGACCAAAGAGGTCCTGCGGTCCCAAATATCACCCCCCTCCCCCGCCCCAAACACACTTACCAGGGGTTCCAAACAGGTACTTTGTTCCTTTTTGGGTTAAACTAGACTTCTCCAGACTTCTGTTCTAGGAAGCAGTCATTCTGACTCAGCATGTTAAATTCCCAACAACCTCCTTTTAAAATCTTGTGAGACAGGTTAGATTGTAAGCCCTGTGCAGGCTGGGCTTTCTGGTTGTTTTGATCACTGGTTAGTTCACCGTTAAGCACCTAGGACAGTGAACAGCGTTGTACACTGCACAAATCCTGGTTGAATGGAAGAAAGAACTCTCCCCTCTGACCCAAAGGATTGGAGCCACCAGAGGGGCAGCAGTGGGAAGAGAACAGTGAAGATCAGGGGCACACACCCCTTGGGGTGAGGTGGGCAGAGGTGATGAAGATAAAACTCAACGATGTTCCTGCAGGCCTGGGAGGTGCTGACGTCAGTGATGCTCCAGGAAGCCAGCAGGCTTGGAGGAGGCGGGATGCTGGGCATGCCAGGCCCAGAGGAGCCTGGGAAGGGCGTCAGGAAAGCCCCAGCGGCTGCACTCGGCGCCCGGCGGCGCCCAGAGGAGCGGCACCAAGCCCCGATGGCTCGCCCCACCCATCTGAGTGGAGTGGTGTGGTCCCTGCCAAGGAAAACATCAGGACTTGACAGATTTGGCAAGTCCCCGGGACATGAATTTGTGCAACGTAAAGTTAGAAGGGCCCTTGGGAGATGGGGCAGACCTGCACAGGCGGTGGAAAAGTGTGCGTGGGATGTCAGAGCCCACTCCCTCGGCAGGCAGGAAAGTGCCAGGGAAAAGGAAAGCGGAGAGAGGGGAGAAAATAAAGACCACCCCTTACACCCCCAGGAGCCACACATTTTCCTGGGTCAGACACATCATAAAACGCCGTAGGACTGAATGAATGCAATGGCTGTGGGGTGTGTTATTAAAAATAACCAGAGCTCCTCACTGTGACCGCAATGAAAAATATCAAGCAGGAAGTTACTGGATGGAAAAGTTCTTGGAGATGAGCTGTCCCGGCAGAGGGGCTCTGGCCCTGATTTCTCACCCTCAGTTCTCCCTGTGCAGAGTGGATTAACAACCAGCCGGTCCCTGGCTGCCTCTAAATTGCTCATCCCTTACTTATGGACGCTTCGATCCAACTTGGTAATTCCCCAATGTAAAGGGACAGGCCAAATCAGTCGTTTTATCTCTGGTTCGATAAGTCAAGCTGTGATCTGTGAGACCTTCTAGATATTGTTACAGGGGGCGAGGTCCCCACACACCTGGCCCAGGAACCCGGGGATGGGGAGGAACCGGTAGGACAAACTGAGCTCTTCGTTGGAGCTAGGGGTCTGTTCCTGCCAGGCTGGAGGTCAACATCCGGGGGCCAACACAAGAATCATACAACGTTAAGGGGGGCCTAGGATTAGTTGTGGAGACATACGATGCATGGCTTTCCTTAATACACCCACAGCGGCACGGCATAATAGAGAAGAGTCTGGATCTTACTAGCTTTTTGACTTAGGGTGAGTTACTTCACCTCTTAGTGGCTTGCTTTCATCAGCTATAAGGTGAGAGCGGTATTTACCTCATTGGTTGTCATGAGGATTGACTGAAACGATATGTCTAATGCAACCAGTCCAGCGCCCCACGGGCAGGAAGCTCATGATACCTGCCATTTACTACTTTTTTAAATGGAAGTATAGTTGATGCACAGTGTTACATTAGTTTCAGGTGACTGCATAGCGATTTGACAGCTCCGTATCTCATGCCCTGCTCACCGCGAGTATAGCCACCCTCTGTCACCATACACTGCTATTACAGTACCATTGACGACATTCCCTGTGCTGTACATTTCATTCCCATGACTTATTCATTCCATAACTGGAAGCCTAGACCCCTCTACTTCCCTTCACCCATTTTGCCCATCCCCCACCTCCTCCCTCTGGCAACCATCAGTTTGTTCTCTGTGCTTGTAGGTCTGATCCTGCTTTTTTGTTTGTTCGTTTATTTTGTTTTGATTTCACATATAAGTGAAATCCTATGGTACTTGTCTTTCTTGTTTGACTTATTTCACTTAGTACAAAACCCTCTGGATCCATCCATGTTGACTCAAATGGCAAGATATCATTTTTTATGGCTACATAATATTCCACCATATATGTTTGTGTGTGTGTCTTGATTATCCATTCATCTATTAAAAAAATTTTTTTTTAAATTTTTTTTTCAACGTTTATTTATTTTTGGGACAGAGAGAGACAGAGCATGAACGGGGGAGGGGCAGAGAGAGAGGGAGACACAGAATCGGAAACAGGCTCCAGGCTCTGAGCCATCAGCCCAGAGCCTGACGCGGGGCTCGAACTCACGGACCGCGAGATCGTGACCTGGCTGAAGTCGGAAGCTTAACTGACTGTGCCACCCAGGCGCCCCTAAAAAATTTTTTTTAACATTTATTCATTTTTGAGAGACAGAGTGAGACAGAGTGTGAACAGGGGAGGGGCAGAGAGAGGGAGACACAGAATCCGAAGCAGGCTCCAGGCTCTGAGCTGTCAGCATACAGCCCAATGTGGGGCTCGAAAGCATGAACTGTGAGATCATGACCTGAGCCAAAGTCAGATGCTTAACTGACTGAGCCACCCAGCCTCCCCATATCCATTCATCTATTGATGGACACTTGGCCTGCTTCCATATCTTGGCCATTGTAAATCATGCTGCAATAAACATAAGAGTGCAATTATCTTTTCAAATTAGTGTTTTCATTTTCTTTGACTAAATGCCCAGTAGTGGAATTACTGGGTTGCCTCACATGGTATTTCTACTTTTAATTTTTTGAGGAAGCCCCCGCATACTGTTTTCCCAAGTGGCCGCACCAGTTTGCATTCCCACCAACAGTTCACGGGGGTTCTTTTTTCTCCACATCCTTGCCAACACTTATAATTTCTTGTCTTTTTTATTCTAGCGTGCTTTTGTGTTTTTTCTTAAATTGCAGATTGGTGAAACCATGGCCATTTACTCTATTTTTTTAAATGTTTATTTTTGACAGAGAGAGAGAGACAGACAGGGAAGGGCAGAGAGAGAGAGGGAGAGGGAGAAGAGGCAGACACAGAATCCAAAGCAGGCTCCAGGCTCTGGAGCTGTCAGAACAGAGCCCAACATGGGGTTCGAACTCGTGAGCTGTGAGATCATGACCTGAGCCGAAGTCAGACATTCAACTGACTGAGCCACCCAGGCGCCTAGCCATTTACTTTAAATCAGCAAGATTTCCCCTGTCGTTGTCCAGCCTGTATGAAGAGAAGGGAGCATCCAATGTCCCCTGACATCTTGCTGCCTATTTCCCCAGCTCTTTCACCCAAGTTCCCCAGTGGAGAGGAGAGCAAGCAGGTATCCAGTTGGGTACGGCCCAGAGTGATCCTCCACCTTCGTGAAATTTCCTTGAGGTCTCAGCTTTCATTTATGCGTTCTTGTATTTAACTCCATAAAATGTTTTAATATATTAAATCTTATTAAGTTATTCCCTCAGAATCTTTGAGTAACATTGAGGTTCTGGGAAGATAAACATTCATCCTGAACACATATTCCTGTTGAAAAACCTCAAACCAACATCATTTCTGCCTACAGGGTCAGCAGGTCAGGGGAGGGAGGCTCCAGGCTAGACCATCAGGGATGACTTCACGAAGGGGCCTTCGTGAAGCCCTAAGCTGGCCCAGTAGGATGTAGACATGCGGAAAGAAGGAAGAAAGGTCACAAGAGAAAGTCTGGAGGTGAACACAAACAAAACCCTCAAGGAACCGCAAAGAAACTCTGTTCCAAAAACCAGGACCTGAGGTTCCTTCTCATCTGAAAGTCACTAATCTTTGTGTCTGGTTCCAGGAAAAACTGATCTCACAGGAGCCTGATTTGCTGTCCCAAGGCCATCAGTCACCTTCAGCAACCACGCCATTTCTTCTCCTCTCCTAACTCTCTACACATTTTCCATCTGGACGGGAGGCCCCGGGCAGGCATGTTTGGCACCACACATTGCCCACGTGCCTCCCTGAGGACTTACGGTCATTAAGAAACTTCTCATAATGAGCGCTTTGGCTCCAAAGCACCCAGCTTTCCTTGCCTCTCTCAGCAGCCAGCCCTTAGATTCCATCCTCCCCCATCACAGGTCAGGGACCTTCTCGCCGTGGGAATGGTCCTTCCTCCCCTCCCGCCTCCCTCTCTTCCTCTGTGTGGCTTCCTTCCTGGAAGAGTCGATGAGGGCTGAAAGCCAAGGAGAGGGTGAATCACGATATTCAATCAGTTCTGCTACCTAAAGTGTGGGCTGCCTCAGTGTGCCGGGCTACCTAAGCTTCTCACCAGGACGCTCCCATGTTGCTCTGCCAGTGCTGGCTGTCTTCCTCTGGGTCCAAGTGAAGACATCAAGAAGCAAAGCAAGGCACCGTTGGTCGGGGGACCTAACAATGTCTGCCTCCACTAACACATTTGCCAACACTGAAGAAGGCTGCTTTGGGGCTCACTGGTATGCGATGGTGCTGTAGTGGGGGCCCCCTGGAGATCACCAGGTCCTTAGAGTTATTCTGCAATGTTTGTTCTGCATCTCGAAATGACAACCCACACCTCTGGGGCCTGGCTACAAGGAAGACATGACAATGGACATGTTTTTCCCTATTCCGAAATGGGTAGCTCTGTCCTTGCAGATGGGATCTCTCTCTCGGAGGGTCTCAACGAATACTTGACGAGGGATTTATTGGCTTCCAGCCAATATGTTTAGATCCCTAGCCCTCCTCTACACAGAAACCAAGGTGGGGCATCAAAATAAGAGGGCTCTTTAATTTGGAAAGACAGAGGTCACTATAAGGCAGCATATAATGGCATTACGGACTTGGCAGCAAGAGAAAATGGAGAACAGGCTAAGCTTTAATCCAGATAGGATTCAAACCTAGCTCCTCACCTGTAAGATGGGGGTAATCCTTCTTACATAATAGGTATGCTGTGAAACAATTTAGCAAAAGTGCACACTTAGCAAAGGCTTTAGTACATCGCAGATCCCAATCATAATCATTTGCTTCTTCTCTTTGTTAGGTTATCAAATTCAAGTTGGTACAGTGGGTCTTTTGGGAGAAAAAGATGTGTCCACTTTAGGCAGTGGGAAGTCAACTTACGAACTTCACTCTTCCCTGATGTGGCCCCGGAGGGAAATACAGTGAGCTCACAGGAGAAGAACTGGGACACATCACGAAAGCCGTTCCCTGGATGTTCTGGCCCCGCTCTGCCTTTGGAGGGTGTGGAGGAGGCCCCTCGTGGTCCCTGCCCCACACTGTGCCTGGGGGTCTCAGCCGTCAGATTCTAGGCTGGACAGAACCCGGGGTGCTGACACTGTGGAGGCCTCTCTTGGGCTCTGACTTTCTTTATCCCACTCTGGGCTGCTAGCAGCTGTTTACAGCTAACAGGAGAGAAAGGGTGGCTTCAGAGGTCTCCTCAGGGCTTTGGTGGGGGCGCTTGGAGATGTTTAAAGAGGATGCAGGAAGAACGGACCCCACAGAATCACTTCCCCCTGTCAGGAAGTGGGGTCCTGGTGGACAGTACGGAAGTATGTTGCACCCCTTCCTCTGGGCTCATCCCCAGTTTGCAACTTTCTGACCCTGGACGGGGTCCTCAGTTCTTGGACCTTTCTCCACTCTGGTCAAGGCTAGGATGCTGCCTCTCACAGAAGAGGCAGCACCCAGTACCCAAGGCGACTGGAACCTTGGGTCTTCCAGTACCCAAGGCGACCGGAACCAATGCTAGGATCCTGCATCTGTGTGGAGGGCGAAGGTCTGGCCACAGCACTGACGAGTTTTACCTGCCCAAACCGAACTGGGTAGAGTTTGTTCAGTATCTCCTTAGCTTTGACAACCCCACTGAACGTCAAGAACAAGTCAAAAGACCCATGAGGTTTCCAGGAAACTGGTTTTGCTTCTTTGTTTTTGTTTTGTTTTGCTGCCGCAGCAAGAGGTCAAGAACCACAGAGTTTTGTAGACTCGAAGCTCTTTTTCAGCGAGGTTACCTTCAGGTAAATGGTACCTTTTCTTCCAGGAAGCTAGTAAATCAACAGAATGTGTCCCAGAGGCAGGCACATAGGAGTAATGATGTAAAACGTTGAAGCCATTGGCCTGGATCACGTGGCATAAGAAAGCTGAGGGGAGAAGGAGAAGCTTCAACGGGAGTTCATTTTCTAACCTCCAGTTCGTATTCTGTCTGGCAGTGGTGTGTGTTTTTTTATTTGGAACTTTTTCAAATTGGGTCTCCAAATTTTAGCCCAAGACAGGGCTGTACCAGTCTTGGAGATCAAGCTCACACACGTCAACTCAAAGGCTGCCTGATGTCAAATTCTCTCTGGTTGAGGCTCCTGTGCGGCTCAGTCGGTTGGGCAGCCGACTTCAGCTCAGGTCATGATCCCCAGCTTCGTGGGTTCGAGCCCCGCATCGGGCTCTGTGCTGATAGTTCAGAGCCTGGAGCCTGCTTCAAATTCTGTGTCTCCCTCTCTCTCTGCCCCTCCCTGCTCACGCTCTGTCTCTCTCAAAAATAAATAAACATTTAAAAAAAATTAAAAAAAAATTTCTCTCTGGTTGGCACCTGGGGTCCCCGTCCCTGGCTTCCCACCGCAGCTGTGGTGCCGCCGCTCGCCCGAGTTTTCCCGCCACCGTCTCCGCTTCTGCTCCTGCTTCCAGACTGCCAAGCATGGCTGGAGCACTGGCCATGGCCGGGCAGGCTGGGCTGCTGCAGAGTCAGGTTTCCGTCTTCAGCTTGGTTCTCAGGGCTGCTCAATGCCCTATTATTCAATCCTGCTTGACTTGCTGTCCCGTTTCCTGCCTGCCTCACATTTCCAAGCCACACCACTCTCACCATGCCCTCCACCCCCACCCCCTACAGTCAGCACATGATCTCATTGGTTCCCTCCCCAAGAGGCTGCCAAAGCCATCACCCCTCTTTGCCTTTACCCCAGAATTCTCTGGCCCATCACCCCTTCTTCCTGCTGCTTTCCAAGGTCAATTCCTGCACCCCGTCCACCTCCCTCATGATCACGCTCCATCTGAGTTCCCTCTCTAGTCCCTTTTCCATCTCTGCCTCCTTATGGGTTCCCCACCGACCATTGTCCAGAGGACCATCACCCAAGGAAACTTTTCACGCACCACTGTGACGCTTCCTTTTTTTTTTTTTTTAAGTTTATTTATTTTGAGATAGAGACAGCACGGGTAGGGGAAGGGACAGAGATAGACAGGAGAGAGAGAATTCCAAGCAGGCTCTGTACTGCCAGCAAAGAACCTGATGAGGGGCTTGAACCCATTAAACTGTGAGATCACGATCTGAACCAAAACTGAGAGTCGGACGCTTAACCAACTGAGCCACCCAGGCGCCCCACTGTGAAACTTCTTCAAATCCGCTCTTGCTGCCTCTGCTTCTCGCTTCCCACTCAAGCTTCCCCTGTACTTAGACTATTCTCCTCAAGATAACCATTGTCTATTTATGGCAGACCCAACCACTTCCCCATCTCCCCTTATGGGGCCTCTTTGAAGCATCAGAAATGTGTTCCAGCTCTTCCTCTCAAAACTGTCCTTCCTTTTCTTCTCAGCTCCTCTCCCGCTCCCCCTGCTCTCCCCTAGCGTCTGTTGCATTGGTGCCTCTCAGTGTGAATGGTCCTCAGAGCACTACCTTTCTCCTATTTTGGTCCCTTTCCCCCCCTACTGCCCCCTGGATATTGTCTCATGAACCTCGCCACCAGAAACCCTAGTTCCACCTATCCTGTCGGAACTGGTGCTTTCTCTCTCCCTCTCCCCAGGCCACTTCTCCCTCAGGGTTCCCTGTCTTTCTCATGGCCAGGAGCATCTTCCCAGACACACTGAAGATAGCAAACTACTTGCTGGTACTTCCCTTCTGCCCACACAAGTGACTGGTTTCCCCTGGCCTCTGCAGGGTCCCCGGCACCCATTCCCTCTTTCCAGGAAGGCTGCCTGCGCTCGCCAGCCCTCCTCCGCCCTCCTCTTCTCTCACCCGGGTTGTTGAAATAGCTTTGGTCTGCCTACCTTCGCTGTCTTCCGTCCTCAGCCTGCTCCTTTATGGCTCTTCGTGGCTCACAGAGTCTGTTACAAATACATAGATGGGGTCACATCACCCCTCCCTTACTTACCTCCATCCTCAAGCCTCCAACTCTTTTAAGGCATGGCTGCGGTTTGCAAAATACAGCATAGCTTCCATAGCCTCCTGATCATGGCTCTCAACATGGCTCCATCTTAACCATAGTTCTACATCCCACCACCCTTCCCACCCCCACCAACACACACACACACACACACACACACACACATACACCCTTACCTCATTCACCTTTCACTTGGGACCACTCATTGTTCTCCAGATACCACTCTCCCTTTCACACCTCCGTGTTACGCTGGCTCCTTTTACACTTATACTGGTTCTTTACCTTGGAACATCGTTATCCCCTCTTGAAATCCTACTCACCTTTTAAGGCCGGTCTCCTCCATGAAGCTTTCTCTTATTCCTCCGGGCACAGTTCACTGTTTCCACCTCTGCAGTCACGTAGCATTTGTTTGTATCTCTAGTAGACCCCTTCATCCTTGAGAGGGCAGACCACGTCTTCCTGATGCCTGCACGCTGAGAGGCACAGCACCATGGCCGGCACATGGTGAGAACTTATTAGTTGCTGAACGCGTGAGTGAATGAACGACGAAAGTGTTCCACTGTCGTTCAGGAGTCATATGTATAAGCACTTTGGGGGCAGGCTGAGTGGTAGATGACAGGCCTCTCACAATATTTATATCTTAGCTTCGTCAGGATCCCAGCTCTGACTCAGCTGAGGCTCCTGTGACCAGCCCTCCAGCTTCACTTCCTCACCACCTTTCCATCTTTCCTTCTGAGACATGGGCCTCTCCTTTGCCCCTTTACCCTGGATAAGTCTCGGACTCTTCCATAAGCCTACCAGAACTTTCTATGTCTTCATAGGGCCACAGTGAAGGTGTCGGCTGGCTAGGACATCAGTCCCCCTACATCTTTGCTCTCTCCTTCCAAGAATTGCCCTCCTGCAAGCCAGATACAGGTTAACTTTGTTTTTTTTTAAGTTTATTTATTTTGAGAGACAGAGAGAGAGAGAGAGAGAAAGCACAAGTTGGGGAGGGGCAACAGAAGGGAAAGAGAGACAATCCCAAGCAGACTCCACATTTACAGTTCCTAGCTGACAGCTCAACTCCACAACCTGATGTGGGGCTCGAACTCATGAACTGTGAGATCATGACCTGAGCCGAAGTCGGACACTGAACTGACTGAGCCACCCAGGAGCCCCCAGATGTGGGTTAATGTTAAGGCTTTTTCTTCCCCCCCTCAGGATGGGCTTTGCCGTGCCCATCATTTACACAGTAGTGGAGAGCTAAGTCTCCTTGCCAAGGACTCCTGCAGTCAAGCCTCTTACGAAATGAAAGGCATGTCCCCCACTACGGGCGGTGAGACCTGTGAACGGGGTAGGGGAGCCCTGAGAAGCCGGGATCTTTCCTCCTGCTGCTGAGATCCCACAGGCAGCTGCCTCCTCCATCTTCCACTGCAGTAAATTCAGGGAGGTGGGACCACACAGAAGCCCTTCCCCTAAGCCCTGTCCTAGCACAGGCAAGAGAAGGCCGCGCTGGGGCAGGACAGCTTGTAATTCTGGCCAGCCCTGACGGGTGAGTCAGCATTCATGTGGGCAGCCCCCGGCTCCTCTCCCCAGCCTGGAGGGGAAATGCTGAGTCGCACACCTTGTGGGGAGCCACTGAGCCAGAGCCCCCGTCGCTCTCTCTCTCCACAGCCCAGACAGCTTCTGGGCTTTGCCCATTCTTCTTGGCCTCTGAAGAGGGGGTCCAGCAAGCTCTAGAGCAGCCATGACCTGGGAAGTCATCCTGCTAGTGGTCGGATGAAACACAGGCCTTCCAAGGAAGGGCCAGGGCCAAAGGCGTGTGTCCACTTCCCCTACCTGTGCGGGCCGGAGCACAAGCTGCGGACTCCCTCCCGGGGCATCGGGCGGAAGGGGAGCCAGCAAAGGGCCACAGCCCACCATCCAGGCTTCCATTCATGAACCTTCTTACAAGCGCACCGCTGGAAGGCCGCCACCTTTGCTAGGGCTTGAAGTGGTTCGCACAGACCGAGGCCAGATAGGTAATAGCTGTTCTCTATTTTCTATGAGAAGATTTATTCAAAAATAAATTTAGCTAAGGGGGAAATGTTAAAAAAAAAATAGGAAAGCAGAGGGACAGATTTTCTTGTTGACTGGCTGCCAGGGATTGAAAGGTTGAGGCAGCCAGTCCCCTCGGAGGGGACAGCTGAAACATTTCATGGTGTAAAGTCAGCGAATTTCCACCGGCTCGCCTGCCAGAGACCACAAAATGGTTTCAAACAACGGCTCGCTTCATGATATGTGTGTGTGTGTGTGTGTGTGTGTGTGTGTGTGTGTGCGCGCGCGCGCGCGCGTCCATGTGTGTGTTTGAGAAAAAGGCAAGTCAAGGGTGGGGGATGGGTAGAGCTAAAAAGTGTCCTCTCTCGGCCAGCCGAGTGGGCAAGGGGCGTGGTGAGCAGATTAATGAAAATGTTTTGCTGGCATGAGGGGTTTGATTGCCCCGCTGCAAAATTGCTTGCAGATTCAAAAACAGCATGTTTCATTTCAAACTCATTCTCTTGCCATACATTAGCACTTGTCAATGTAACCATTAAGCACAAGCAGTGCAGAAATTTAATTACAAAACCATTTATTTTATTGAAAGAAAAATAAACCCAAGCTACCTCAAATGCATTAGGTAGGTTCAAAACATGTTCAGCTGATAACACCCAAGGGTAGGGAGGCCTGCTGCAGGAATAAATGCGTCTTTCATGTGCGGTGGGGACTCGATATTAGAAACAGCTGCCCATAGGTCCCTCTTTATTTAAGTGCAATTATGAATTAAAAAACAACAGATTTAATGAAGGGACTTTTTATATCTGAAGTTACTCGGCTGTGGTGTTCACTCTCGTCTTCCCATTTTTGCCTCCCCTTTTCAGCGGTTCAATTAAAAATGCTAAATAGGTTGAGCAGAACTTATTCCTGAACGGGTCACCTTCCCTGCCCCCTCCCGGCTTGTCTTTTGTTTGCCTAATGGTGGGAGAACCAAGGTCTGCGGTGTTAAAGGAAGTCACAAAAATGTGCTAAACACATCAAAAAGTCCCCAGTCTGTGTCTCATTTATGCCTTCTTCCCCTGCCCCCCGTGTGCATCTTCTACATGTTGGAAATCAGGCAGTGCAAGGCTCTCTGGTGAAATAGATTTGGCTGATGTCATGCTGGAGACGGCCTCTCCTTAGCACGACGGAGTTGCCAATAACGCGTCTGTTTTACTATTCTGCTGGAGAGGGAAGAGAAAGAGTTATAACCTTAGTGGTTTGGACTGATTTGTCCATTTAAAGTGCTTTTTTTCCCCCCTGTC
This sequence comes from Lynx rufus, assembly GCF_022079265.1. NCBI lineage: Eukaryota > Metazoa > Chordata > Mammalia > Carnivora > Felidae > Lynx > Lynx rufus. Next base: position 65,168,248 of record NW_025814896.1, read on the forward strand.
TGAGATATCAACCCACAATTTCTTACAGACATCTCCTCATGTAGTTCGCTCAGAGGAGGAATCTGGAAAGGAAAGATCTTTTTCTTTCTTTGTTTCTTTTCTTTCTCTTTCCCTCCCTTCCTCCCTCCCTCCCTTCCTCCCTCCCTCCCTCCCTCCCTCCCTTCCTTCCTTCCTTCCTTCCTTCCTTCCTTCCTTCCTTCCTTCCTTCCTTCCTTCCTTATTTCCCTAGCAAGAATACGAATCTCTAAAATTTTAGGGAGGCATATTTGTCTGGTGGGAAGTGGGAAGCAGGAGGCAGATTAGGCAGGGAGGGGGGGTGTTCTGCTGGAAACTCCCTTTTAGCTCTTATAACTAAGCTTATGCACAGAAGCAGAGCCTTTGTGGCATTGTCATATTGATGATTTTGCCTGTGTGAGACCTAAGGAGGATGTCCTGGCCTGTTTCACAAAGGCCTCCAGACCTCCATTGTCTCCAAGGGACCATGGCCGATGCTCTGGGGGAGAGGGACCGTGCACATCATTGTCCAACTGCTCTGAGACCAGCCAGGAAGGGACCCTGAGCAGCCACACTGTCCTGATGGCTTGGAAATTGTGCCCGCTCCCTGGCCTGGAGGAGCACGTCTGCCTCTGACCCAGATGCTCTGCTCTGTTCTTGACACGTGCTCTCTGTGCCAAAGACCCAGGGAGCCTGAGGCAGGAAAAACACATTCGGAGATCGAGAAACTCACTGCAACGGGTATTAAAGCCTGTACTACCGAGTTAAGATATCAGTTGTTTGGGGAGGAGGAAGGAGGGCAGAAGGGAACAGGATGGGGATGTTGGAGGTGGAGGGTGGGTGTTTGCATCCTATTTCAATATTCTGAGAGAACTGAGCCCAGGGTGTCTAAATTGAGCCCTGTAAGCCAAAGCCAAGGAAGCCCCGGAGCAGACTGAGCCTCCATCAGTTATCACAAGCGCACCCAGCAGAGAAAACAGCAAAACACTACAAACATTCTCTGAGGGGGTCAAGAAGGTGACGCTCCACTCTGACCCGGCCAAGGAGAGATGCTCTTATTCTATCCATGACTGTGTATAAGAAAGGACAAGGGGAGTGACTGGGGGATGGTGGGACGAGGGTTCCAGACTGGCTAATGGCACTGTTACTGAAAGAAATTCCACTCGGGGTGTGAGCTGTAGACTTTCGAAACATCACATCTCACTCAATAAAAGCACATGTTGACATCACGTGCTTCTGCTTATGTGTCTCCCTACCCAGTGCTTCCAACTCTCAGGTGTGCATTTTCTACGTACGTGATGCTTCCTGGCCTGGGTTTCGGGCAGGAGAGTTTCAAAAATGTATCCTAGGTTTAGAAACCACAGTGTTTTTTTAAAAAAAGCAACTGAATGGAATATTCAAGAATTCTCTTATTTGCACTGTCTTTTCTGGAATAAGATGTAAGCCTCCTAGGGAACAGAATAGGTTTCCTCACCTAAGAGCTGGGCTGGAGAAGCTGATGGAACAAGCAAGGGCTTCCAAATCATCCTGCGGCCTAGAAGCAAGAATTAGGGGAGGTGAAATGAGTTTGCATCCACATCGGTCTTCTGGGGAATGTGGAAATCCCAGCCCTGAAGTGTGCCTACTGGAGTGTGCCCAGAGAACGAGGTTACCTTACCCAAAGTATCATTTTCACAGCCGAACCTACTCCTTCACCCCCAGGGGGCTGCACAACCCACAGCAAGATCATGAGGGGCCCTCCTTGCAGGTAGGCTAGTGGCAACGAGGGCTGCCCCCTTCAAACAGGGCTTTCTCTCTCCTCTTCTGATCCTTCACCCTCTACTCATCTCCTGCTCTGTGATACAGAGTTAATCACATGACCTTTAACATGTAGTTATAGCTATTTATCCACGGATATTTTCCGAGTATCTACCACATGCTGGGCACTATACTGGGTGCTGGGGATTTAATGAGCTACAAGATCCTTGCCATTGTGGTCTATGTCCCAGTGGAGGAGGTAGATATGAATCAGGTGAACAAACAGGTTAAGAGACTACAAATTGGTATTCATGCCTTGTGATGGGTTTTAATAGCGGAGGCACCTGGTGTAGGGAAGGGAGTCACACTGGACCTAACGGCCAAGAAGAAGCCAGCCACATGGTGAGCTGGGAGGAAAGTGACAATAGGCAGCACACAGTCCTGATGTCCATAAGAGCTTGGCCTGACGAGGCCCAGCCAGAAGGCCATTGTGACCAGATGTGAAGGTAGGGAGGCTGGGCATGAAGCCATGGGAAGTGGTGTGGATTCAGAGCGTTCTAAGTGCAGTGGGAAGCCAGTGAGTGGTTTTAAGCAATGGATTAACCTGTTCTGATTTGTGGTTTTAAAAGATGATTGGCTCCAAGTGTGGAAAATGGATTGAAAGTGAGCAAAAGGAATAATGGGGAGGCCCTTTGGGAGAGTACCATAGGCTAGGTGAGAGAAAATAGAGGCTGGAGCAGAATGATGGCCATGGGTATTCTTCTTCTTTTGTGTAATGGAGGTTGATTTGGCTTCTCAACCAACAGAGGTTGGTTTGGCTTCTCTGAGAGCTCCTGGAGGACAGAGCTTGCTTTAGTCTTCCTAGGATGAAGGAGGTGTCCTACTCTTTCCCACCAGTACCATCACATGATGCAACAAACTATTTCTCAGCTTGAGCTTCAAACAGCCTGACACAGACCACTCTCCTGCCCCACCTTGGAGACACTACCCTCCATTTCCTCCTTCCCCCTCCTCCCAATGGCAGCCCCTTCCCAGAGCCCTTCCGCCTAGAATGTTCTAGTTTTGACAAAGTCTGACTATTCCTGCTAACTAAAATGCCTGATTAAGTGCCAACCCTCTGAAGGTCTTCCCTGACTCTCTGGGATAGCGGCAGCCATCTGCACCCCTGTGCTCTCATGGCACTTTGTTCACATCTGGATTTTAGCACCTCATAACACTGTGTTGTAAACTCTCTGCTTGGTGTTTGTCTCCTAACTCGATCCCTGGCTTCGACTCAAGTTATGAACTTATCACAAAATCTCCATTTTTCTATAGAGAGTTGTCAAGACTGAGGACTGAGGTTTTGAACTTCATTGCATATGAAATCATGGTATTACATAGTTAACATTAATAAATCTTAGTATTGTGGATTTCTATTGTACTTTAAAACCTGAGCCTTCTATTATACTTTAAAACCTAATATTTAAAAAGTTTAAATATTAAACAGTCCTGGTTAGGGAGCCACTCCCCTAATGAATGACAGGATGAGTGACCTGGAAGATCCGCCAAAAGGAATTACCCAATCTGAAGACAAAAAAGGAAAAAGACTGAAAAAACTGAGTAAGATTTAAGGATGGGTAGGGAATATCCAAAGTTCAGTATGAAGTCAATGGGAGTCTAAGAAGGAGAGGGGAGAGATAATGAGGCAGAAAATATATCTGACAAAATACTGGATAAGAAATTCCCAAATTTGTTGAAAGATCCAGAGCATAGGGAATCCCAAACAGGATAATTATGAATAAAATTGCATCTAGGCATATCGTAATTAAACTGCAGCAAAAGAAAAGTAAAGGGGAAATCTTGCAAGTAGGCAAAGAAAAACGACACATTGCATACAAGGGAATAGTGATTTAAAAGGCTGTGGACTTAATGGTGATAGTGTTGGTCGGGGTGGCAAATGGACTTACACTGTCTCAAGGTTTCTACATTTTATGTAAAGATGTTCAGTACTAACTGTAAGTATACTGTAAAATGAATCTAAGGATTTTTTTTGTAATCCTTAGCTAAACCATCAAAGAAATAATGCAAAGTTATATATCGAAAAATCTAGGTGCACCTTGGTTGCTCAGCCCATTAAACATCCAACTTCAACTCAGGTCATGATCTAACAGTTCGTGAGTTTGAGCCCTGTGTTGGGCTCCATGCTGACGGTGGGGAGCCTGCTTGGGATTCTCACTCTCTCCTCTCTCTCTGCCCCTACCTGCCTCTCACATACATAAACTTAAAAAAAAATCTAATAACTAAGTTAAAACAAAACTATGAAATATAGTCAAATAATCCAACAGAAGGCAGGGAAACAGAAGAATTAAGAATAGAGTGGAGTGGACAACAGAAAAGAAAGAGTATAATGGTAGACCTGGATACAATCACATCAATAATCACATTAAATATTAATGAACTAAATACCCCAATTAAAAGGCAGAGTTTACTAGATCTTTTTTAAAAAGCAAGACCAAGCTATATTCTGACTAGAAGGGATGGACTTTCTCACCCATATTCACTGAAGCACTATAGCCAAGATACAGAAACAGCCTAAATGTCCTTCAACAGATAAATGAATAAAGAAAAATGTGGTACAGATAGGCAATGGGATATTATTCTGTCATGAAAAGGAAGAAAATTCTGCCATTTGCTAAAACGTGGATGAATCTGGAGGGCATTACAGTAAGCGAAATAAGCCAGACAGAGGAAGACAAATACTGTATGGTATCACTTATATATGGACTCTAAAAAGAAAAAAAAAGCCAATTTTACAGAAACAGAGAATAGAATGGTTGGAGGGAGCTGGGACCTGGGGGGCAGAGAGGTGGGAAAAAACAGGATGATGTAGGTCAGGGGTCATAAATTATCAGTTATAAGAGTAAGTTCTGAGGCTCTAATGTACAGCAAGGTGACTACAGTTAATAATACAAGATTGTAGACTTGAAAGTTGCTGAGAGGAGATCTTAAGCATTCTTATCACACACACATACACACACACACACACACACACACACACACAGCTAACTTTGTTAACTATGTGAGGTAACGGATTGTTAATTTTCTTGATCTTGGTAATCGTTCTACAATGTATATGTATATCATCACATTTCACACTTTAAATATATATACAATTATATTTGTCAATCATTCCTCAATAAAGTTAACAATAAATTTTGAAAAAGAGATAAACTTTAAGTACAATGGATCAATTAATAAGGAAGACATAATGATTGTTGATGTGTACATGACTAAGAATAGAGCTTCAAGATACATAAAACAAAAATTGACAGAATAGGGGTGTCTGGGTGGCTCAGTTGTTTAAGTGTCTGGCTCTGGATTTTGGCTCAGGTCATGATCTCATGGTTCGTGATATCGAGCCCTGCATCAGGCTCTACACTGACAGTGTGGAGCCTGCTTGGGATTCTCTCTCCCTCTCTCTCTGCTCCTTCTCTGCTCATGTGCTTTCTCTCTCTCAAAATAAGTAAAAAAAAATTTTGAATTGCCAGAATAAAAAAAGAAATAGAAAAATTTACAATTATAGTAGGATATTTTAATCCTTCCTACAATTGATAGAACCACCAGAAAAAAAATCAGTAAAGTCACAGAGGCTCTAAACAGCCTTATCAGCCCCTTCACTTAACTGGTATTTATAGAACACTATACCCAACAACTGAAAATATACATTCTTTTCTACTGCACACGTTTACCAAGAGAGACCATAACCTGGGCTATAAAACAAGTCCTAATAAAATAAAAAAGGATCAAAATTATACTAGCATGTATCTTCTAATCACAGGGTAATTAAATTAAATTAGAAATCAATAAAAATAAGGTACCTAGGAAATCCCCAATATTAAATTAAACCCACACTTCTAAACAACCCATGAGTGAAAAAAGAAATCAAAGAGAAACTAGAAAATATATAAAACTTAATGATCATGAAAATACAACAAAATTTGTGGGTTGTGGCTAAAGCAGGGCTTAGTGGGAATTTTATGGCTTTAAATGCTTATATTAGAAAAGAAGAAAGGTCTGAAATCAGTGACTTAAGATTCCACCTCAAACCCAAAGTAAACCAAAGGAGAACAAGTAATATAATAAATATAGTAGAAATGAATGTAATAAGAAACAGGCAAGCAATAAAGAAAACTAGCAAACCCCAAAGTTGTTTCTTTGTGAAGAATAACAGCAAAAAAACCTGATAAACTTTGTTAGAGTGCTCAAGAAAAAATAGAAAACACAAATTACCAATATCAGGAATGAAAGAGGGATTATCAATGCAGATTTTACAGACGTTAAAATAACAAAAAGAGAATACGAGAATGCTGTGAAGACCTTTATACCGATAGTTTCTACAAAATAGATGAAATGGAAAAATCCTTTAAAAATAACAAATCACCAGTATTTACACAAGATGAAACAGAAAACCTGAATTGTAGGCACAGTAATTACGCTGATCAACTATTCAAAGAAGAAATAACACCAAAGTTACACAAACTCTTTCAAAAAAATAGAGGAAGATGGGATACACTTCCCAGTTTGTTTTATGGTGCTGGTAAACTCGAATACCCAAACCTGACAAACACATGAGAAAAGGAGGCTGGCCAGCATCCCTCACAAACATAGTTGTAAACACTCTCAACAAAATATTAGCAGATCAGACACAATAATATATAAAAAGAATAATACCTCATGACCAATAAGAGTATCCTAGGAATGCAAGGTTGATTTGACAGGGAAAAAAAAATCAATCAGTGTAACTCACCAAATTAAAATAATAGAGGAGATGGGGCGCCTGGGTGGCTTGGTCGGTTAAGTGTCTGACTTCGGCTCAGGTCATGATCTCACGGTCTGTGAGTTTGAGCCCCGCGTCGGGCTCTGTGCTGACAGCTCAGAGCCTGGAGCCTGTTTCAGATTCTGTGTCTTCCTCTCTCTGACCCTCCCCCGTTCATGCTCTGTCTCTCTCTGTCTCAAAAATAAATAAACATTAAAAAAAATTAAAAAAATAAAATAAAATAATAGAGGAGAAAAAGCATACGGTCATTCTGATAGATGCAGAAAAAGCAACTGACAAATACACTTTTATGATAAAAACTCTCAGCAATCTAGGAATAGAAGGGAGCTTCCTCAATCTTATAAAAGATATTCTTAATAATGAAATATTGAACACTTTCTCAGTAAGTTTGGGAACAAGGCGATGATGTCCACTTTCATCACTTCTTCTCCACATTGTACTGACCACTACTCTTAGCCACTGCAATAAGGTAAGAAAAAGAAATAAAGGTTTTAAATTTCAGAAAGCAGAGTGGAAACTGTCTCTATTTGCAGATGACATGATTTCTTATGCAGAAAGTTCTAAAGAATCTACAAAACCATTGTTGTAATTAATAAGTGAATTTAGCAAGGTCACATGTTACAAAGTTAACATTCAAAAATTATTTTTATTTTTATAGAATTGCAACAAACAATTAGAAAAGGAAATTTTAAGAAGTTCATTTACAAGAGTGACAGAACATACTGAGGAATACATTTAACAAAAGCTATGCAAGACCTATACACTGAAAACTATACAATATTGCTCAGAGAAATGAAAGACATAAATATATGGAAAAATATACTGTGTTCACGGATTAAAAGAATCTGTGATGTAAAGATGTCAGTTCTCTTCAAATGTATTTATAGATTTTATGCAAAATTCCAGCAGGCTTTTTTTTTTGGTTGCAATTAATGAACCAATTATAAAATTTATATGGAAATAGAACTGACTTAGGTTGCCTAGATATTTTTCATGAACAAGGTTGGTAGTCTTTTACTAACTGGTTTCAAGTCTTGCCATAAATCTGCTGAAATCAAGGGTACAGTATTGGCCAAAGGGCAGACATATAAATCAACACAACACAATAAAGCCACAAATACACTGCTGGTGATTTTTTACAAAAGTGTAAAGGCAATTCAAAGGACAAAGGATGGTCTTTTCAACAAATGGTGCCGCAACAAACACATATCCATATGTCAAAAAGAAAAGGAAAGAGAAAGAAAGAAAAAGAAAAAGAAAAAGAAAAGAAAAAGAAAAAAAAAAAGAAAGAGAAAAAAAAGAAAGAAAAGAAAAAAAAGAAAAAAAGGAAAGAGAAAGAAAAGAAAAAGAAAAAGAAAAAAAAGAAAAAGAAAAAAGAAAAAGAAAAAAGAAAAAAAAAGAAAAAGAAAAAGAAAAAAAAAAGAAGAACCTCTCTTTACCCTGCACACTTTGTAGCATGTTCAAAACTTAAAAATGGATCACAGACCTAAATGTTAAGCCTTAGATTATACAATGTCTAGAAGGAAACACAGGAGAACATTTTTATGACCTTGGCAAAGATTTCTTAGATAGAACATCAAAAACACAATCCCTAAATGCAAAAAAAAAAAAAAAAAAAGATAAATTGGATTTCATCCAAATTAAGCAGGAAATAAAGTATCTCTTTATTAATAGCTAGCAAATTGAGGCTTGCACCAGGTCACACAGCTAGCAAATGGCAGAGCCTGGAAATGAACTCATGGCAATCTGACTCCAGAATCTACATTTTTATGCATAGTATTCTAAAACAACTCCCTTTACAAGACACAATGCAGGGAGCACAGACTTCAACAGTACAACAACAGTCTGGGCTAATAGGCCAGGACAGCACCCCACAACCTCCCAGTCCCAGTCTGGACCTTGGGGAAGCCTGAGTGTTTGAGCTTTAGCAACACCGAATGAGCTTTCAACAAACTCGGCGATGCTTCATTGCAAAAGAGAAATGTTATGAAGGAGGTTAGAACTGGCCTGTCTTCCCTGAAGATTTGCTAGCTCGATCTTAATGACATATTATTGCTGAAAATAAGGGTCATCCACGTGACCGGTGTCACCCCAGGGCTGTACTGTATGCTGCAGAGAATTCGGTTAGGCATGAGCCTGCCCCTCGGCGGAGGCTTGTGCAGGGACCGGTGGGCAGGGTGTGCCATTGACATCCCACAGTGCGAGTCCTTATTTGCTGGACCCACCCCTGCCTCTTTCTTTCCCCACAGTGCCTAATGCAGGACTAGGCACCCAGCAGATTTCAATAAAACCTCATTGCTTGAGGGATGATTTGTGGATGCCATGTTCACATTAGAGATTTATTTGTACTTAGTTCCAAAGTCCAGACTTAGGTCACTCCGTGTTCTATAGAACAGCACATACAAATCCCTTTACAATTCAGACTGGAAATCAGTAGATCTGGGGTAGAGGCCAAGATTCTGCATTTCCAACAGTCTTCTGAGTGATGCTGGTGCTATCCCCTGGACCCCTCTGTGACTGGTAAGGCCCAGAGAACATGGACTCCAGAAGCAGGTTCTCTCCCTCCCTTTCAATCAAGAGAGCTCAGTGTGAACTATGCCTTAAGATGATTTTCTCCCAGGGAAGAAAAGCTCAACTTGCTCATTGCATTCTCTTTGTGGGTTCACTTAAAAAAGATGGACTGAGAATATGCTGTGTTTGTAGTACAGCTACCAGGCCAGAGGCAGAAGTGTAAGGTCCAGGGCGGGCTCATAGTATGGCACCCTGCAAACACATTTGGGCACACATATTTAGAGGCTGGTGCCATCTTTGCCTGGGAAGGGGGTAGAAGCAGCCAGTTGCCCTCCGTCTTCCTGCTGAGTTTGGCTCTGATTCAAACCTGCAAACCCCTTAGAAAAAAAGTAGCAACTATATAGCGAATGCCACTGAGAGTCTCTCGCAGCCCACTTTCCTTCTACCCATGAGACAGATCAAAGTATGCACAGCTTGTCCTTCGCACACACTCTCTCTCTCTGAAGAATCCAGTTAATGTAAGTTTTCCATCTTATTATTTATTTATTTATTTATTTATTTATTTTTTTTTTAAATTTCTTTTTTTTTTCAACGCTTTTTATTTATTTTTGGGACAGAGAGAGACAGAGCATGAACGGGGGAGGGGCAGAGAGAGAGGGAGACACAGAATCGAAAACAGGCTCCAGGCTCTGAGCCATCAGCCCAGAGCCTGACGCGGGGCTCAAACTCACGGACCGCGAGATCGTGACCTGGCTGAAGTCGGACGCTTAACCGACTGCGCCACCCAGGCGCCCCCCATCTTATTATTTATAATAAACAGGCATCTTCGGAAGGTCTTGGCTGGTCCATCTTCTATTTGGTGCAATTAAATTTCATTCCACCTGTACTTTATACTCAACCCAGTGCTGAGAAAACATAGTCTCGGCCTCCAGCACGCTTTCCGTCCTCTTTTTTAAAAAAGCTTATTTATTTTTGAGAGAGAAGAGCGGGAGGATGGGCAGAGGGGGGTGGGGGGAGAGAATCCCAAGCAGGCTGTGTGCCGTCAGCACGAACCCAATACAACCTGGAGATCATGACCTGAGCCAAAATCAAGAGTCAGGCACTCAACTGACTGAGCCACCCAGGTGCCCCCAGGCTTTCCATCGTCTTAAAGAAAGAAGGCTCACAGCTAAGTACTAGGAGCACGTAGCAGCTGAATTCTGGGGCATGGTGTACCCGATGTGACTGCTGGTTGAGGAGGCACCAGTCATGGTGGCCTGGCAGAGTTTATGGAAGGCTTCATGGAAAGGGCGGGGCTGGGCTGGAGGGACAGAACATAATGTGAATCCAGAGAGCAGAGACCAAGGCCAGGGAGGAAATCTTGCAGTCTGGACAAACGTGCACATGACCACTCCTGTCGGAGGTCAGCTTCCAGCTCCTCTGGGTTTTCAGAACCGCGCTGGCCGCATGCTCCTTTTACCAGCACCTAAGCGAAAGTTCCACAAACATTTCCATCCTGAGCTCAGCCAGGTTGGGATCTTTCATTCTACCGCAGAGAAGAGCCAGAGGCTTTGACCTGAATGCATGAAATGAAGGTGGAAAAACAATGTTTGAATTTTTAATTCAGAAAAAGGAAGCAACCAGCAATAATCTGGAAATTCTTAATCGGGAGGCAACTGAGGACAGCACTGGCGTGACCTGGCAGAGTGGGAAACTGTGGGGTACCTTCTTCTGTCAGATTGCGATTATTGGGAGAAGCAGAGCTGGTGACATAGCATTGCTGTCTTGGATCTTTAAAAATCTGGGTGGCCACCAAGAACGTTGAGTCAGTAAGGTCCCTTTGGAAAGGTGGCTGGGCAACGAGGAAGGTCCTGGGTGTTTACAGAGGCTGCAGAGGGTCAGGGCACAGCATAGGAAAGCTCCCGCCGGGGTGACCAGAGATCCCAGCCACCTGCCGCCTGGGGCTTCTGCCCAAGAGGGCTTTGAATACCTTGGCTATCCGGCACATTCCGATTTAGGGGAGGAGAGACAATGACAAGAACAAGATTGCATGTACCTCCCACGAGTCCCATTGCATATGGGATATATTACAACTCCCTTGACAAGGCATTGTCAAGTTTAAACTATGGCCCCGACCTATCTGCTCAACCTCGCTGCTCCCCTGCACACACCATGAACACCATGTGCCCCAGCGAGGCCAGTGCTCTCGGTTCTTCACTCTTCCTCCATTCAGGCCCATCCTCTTCCCTTCTCTTCCCTTTCTTGGTCCTATCCATCCCTTAAGAGCCATGAATCTGGCTGGCTCTACAGGCCCACAATAAGCTCTTCTTTCTCTAGAAAGGGAGACCAAACTGCAGACCACACCAAATTTACCACCAGCAGAACACGGGCAACCGAATGTATTGTTGGGGAAGAAGCTGTTACCAGAAAATTTCTTTTGAAAGTACTGGAGGCACCTGGGTGGCTCAGTCGGTTAAGCGTCCGACTTCGACTCAGGTCATGATGTCACGACCAGTGGGTTTGAACCCTGCATTGGGCTCTGTGCTGACAGCTCAGAGCCTGGAGCCTGCTTCGGATTCTATGTCTCCCTATCTCTCTGCCCCTCCCCCACTCATGATCTGTCTCTCTCTCTCTCTCTCTCTCAAAAGTAAATAAATGTTAAAAAATTTTTAAAAATTAAATAAAAATTCTGTTGTGAAATAATCACAACAGGAAACAGGAATTTTCTTGCATTTCTTTACCCTGATTTTGTTGTTTATACTATTGCTTATGTTTTTTTTTTTTAATTACCTGGAAAGGACACCCTGTAATCTTTCCAGGGTTTGAGTCCCCTAGCTCTGAACCCAGCCTGTGCTTCTATGACCACTTCATCCAGCGACAGCCTGTCCTGCATATTGAGGCCCCGAATCTTTCAAATCTTACATATGGTTACAAGGCCATTTCCTGTCTCGCTTCCGCATTAATCAGAATCTCTTTCTGGGGAGGCAATAAGTGTTCTGCATGTTACAGGATGTGTATGAATGGAAAGCTGTTAGGACAGCCCCTGACACATGTTAGATATTAATACTATTATTGTTGTTGTTATTTAACTTATTTGCATCACTTCCGAGATTTTTACTTCCTTCAAAGATTAGACATTGCCAACTAATAGGGGCTCAATAGATACTCGTTAAACTTCTTTCTGGTGATATAGTATCCACTAAATTAAACAGTGTTTTCAAGAGCCAGTGCAGCATAGCAGTTATGAGCACAGCCTGTGGAGACATGTGGGTCCAAATTCTGGCACCACCACCTGAGTCCTATTACTTAACCTCGGGGTCTCTGTTTCCCCGTCTGTAGTGCCTACTTTGTAAGTTTGTTATGAGAATCAGTGGGTTAATATTTCAGTACCACCATCACACCATGCCTGAAACATAGTAAGTCCTACGTAAGTATCCTACATACAAACATTACCAAAAAGAGTTGGGTAGAAATTTATCTTAGAAAAAAAGTTTTCTAAGCAGTACCAATTATACCAATATTAATTTGAGAGAATGAGTTCCCCCTCTTGGTAATATCATTTGTAGATAAGCAGTTAGTATGCTGAGTACATGGAGACTCAACACCTTCAAAGCAGGTGCGATAGGATCTTTCCTTGGTGGATTTGACTAATGATTGAACTTCAGGTATATATCTTTATGATGGTTTTACTCAAACTGTCCTCTCCCTTAGGGTAGTGGATGCTGTGATGTGCTACCCTGACCCCTCCTCAGAGAGTTGGGACGGCTGCCAGCCCAGAAATCTGTCCTCAGCTGGAGAGGGCCATCGGGGACAGCCATAGACAATGACCGGTCCCTGCGCAGAAGTGAGGCCCCCTCCCCTTGCCCCAATTGTTAATAATTCTGAAGGTCACCCCTAGAGCTCCCCCTGGGGCCCACTGAGGGCTCTGATGACACTGCTTTGTAGTCCAAGTGTTTTCTCTGCCCGAGCCTGCTTTTCCTCCTTCCCTTCCACTTCCACAGATGTGGATCCCGAGAGCACTCCCCGATAAACGTCCTGCACGCTAATCTCTACCTCCAAGTCCATTTCCGGGGATCCCGGCCTGTCTAGGGAGGGGCACATTCATTTATTTTTATTAGTTCTGATACAACCTTTGACTTGCAATTACCTGGACTCCACCTGTAGCTAGTGTGGGTGTATGGTGTGGTTTGTCTGGGACAACCTATTTGTGCCTTTAATTATTAAAAGGTTTAATAATTGATAGCAATCCTTTTGACTTTAAAAATATCTCTGGTGGAACAATAAATTCTACGGCCACCTCATCTGTAAACAACTCTAATGTCCCCGGGACTCACTGCCAGTGTGGAAAAGTGAGGTCATATTAACATAGTCTGGATTCCCCTAGCTTGGAGCGCCTCTTAAGTTTAATTCTGGAACCTCAGCCCCTCCCTCGTCCTCTCCTGCTTCCTCCCCAGAAAATCTGAGTGACGCTGGAGCCCACACGTTCTCGACAGATCAAACTACTGCTCAGCTACTGCTCTCGACCCTCTTCTGAGGCTGCTGGTCGAACCTCAAGGCTGACAGTCCCCTCCACTCTCCCCGGGAGCAGTGGCTCCAACTGGCACTGCTGCTTTGGGGTATCAGACAGTGTCTGGGTGTTCTATCATTGCCACAAGGCCCAGATGGCCCAAGGAGGCCCCATGGACGCTCATCCCTGACCAGGATTTGAGTCTCTACTTTGGCTGTAGCTTGATATATCTGCCCTCCCATGAAGTGAGTAAAGAAACACATTGCCTTTATCTAGGATACATTTTTTTCTTTGGTTGAACCCCAGAGTAGAAAGGCATGGCCCCCAAATGGGCGTGGTTCATCTCAGATTGTCCACAACCCTTTCCCACTCAGGATCACACACAGGCCCTCAGGTGGCTGGATCAGGTTGGGGTTGAATAACAGCCTCCAACTATAACTGGAAACCCTCGACCTAGCTAATCCCAGTGGTTCAGGTTCTTTTCCAGAAGTTTCCTCACACTCCATGTAATTGAGTTGACACAAACAGATGTGGAGGAATTGCAACCTAATTCTGCTCAAATCAGGTATGTTTGCTCTGCATGATGACACAAGATCGTAAAAATGACTGTGGGCATTCCAGTCCTACAAAGTGATCTTGATAATCAATGGAAAAACAACAATTGTACTGGGGCGCCTGGGTGGCGCAGTCGGTTAAGCGTCCGACTTCAGCTCAGGTCACGATCTCGCGGTCCGTGAGTTCGAGCCCCGCGTCAGGCTCTGGGCTGATGGCTCAGAGCCTGGAGCCTGTTTCCGATTCTGTGTCTCCCTCTCTCTCTGCCCCTCCCCCGTTCATGCTCTGTCTCTCTCTGTCCCAAAAATAAATAAACGTTGAAAAAAAAAATTAAAAAAAAAAAAACAACAATTGTTCTGTGACCTGTAAGTATTTTTGTCTAAACATTAAAAACACTCTTATTGTTGGCTATAAATGCACCAGGAAATGAAAAATTAGCAAAATTAATATTTACATATTACACTGTAATTTAAAACATTAAAAACAGTGAGGATTAAAGTGTTTGCTTTCTTTCTAAAAAACTTATCAAAAGTAGTTTTGAGCAGTTCTTGCCTTCTTCCTCTCACTGTATAACTGTGTTTTTTAAAAATGTTTTTATTATTTATATTTGAGAGAGAGAGAGAGAGAGAGAGAGAGACAGAGCATGAGCAAGGGCAGGCATAGAGAGAGGGAGACACAGACTCTGAAGCAGGCTCCAGGCTCTGAGGTGTCAGCACAGAGCCTGACGCAGATCTCGAACTCCCGAACCGTGAGATCATGACCTGAGCTGAAGTCAATGCTTAACCGACTGAGCCACCCAGGCACCCCACGCTGTGTAACTTGTGATGCTATGCCTCGGTGTGCTGTCGTCCTTCTTACATAGTTTGGATCAGCGTGCAATAGTTTATCCTTCACTCCTGCGATGCCGTGAAATATCTCAGAGCATTTCTTGAGGTGAAGTTTTTTGCTGGCATCACTTCCTCTGGGACATCTTCATTTTCTTGGAATCTGGCTGCAAATGTCATGGTGGCATCCTCATCTGGGCTAGCAGCTTCACGAGCAACTTAACACCAACCAGCTCATGTTGAACTCAAGAATGCAGAAACCAGCCTTTACTGGCAGTCAGTGGTTCTTCTTCAGTCTCCTTGTGATTGGCTTTGCTGTTGTTTTTGTTGTTGTTGTTGATGATGCAGCTGACTGCAATGCTTTGGTCTGAATGTTAGCCAGACTAATTAGAACTTTAAAACATTATGGTCTTCAACCCAAAGTAGAAGAAAACATTCCATTTCAACCATAAGTGGCTTTATGCTTCCACTGCAGTTAAAACTGAAAGATAAAGTGGCTTTTCCTGTTTTGTTTTGTTTTTTAATACTCATTGGACTTGTCCAGTAAGGTTAGCACCATAGCTTCTAGTAGCCCTATGTTGCCCGTGAGCTTGGCCTTGCTGTTGCCATTTTCCAATCTATTCACATCCAGTTTCACTGCCAGCGTTGTCACTCTTTGTTTCTTTGCTGTACTTGTACTTCTGTTAGCTAATCCTCTGTGGATTTTTCACTTTTGTAAAATGTCATGTGGGTTCATCACCGGGAGGCAAGGAGGCAACACAGCTACATAGTTTGCTGCCTGTGTGTGAATGGAATACCAGAAGCATGGTGATCAATCACAGACAGACTTTGAAAGGAGCGATGCAACTGGTCACTTCACGATTCGCATCTGTTGTTTATGTAGTGATCTGTGGCTTGAAAAGCAGGCAGTGAAATTTGTAGTTTATGTAACTACAGTCCTATACCAAGGCCGCAGAAATTGCAACCATTTTGTTGGGGACAGGTAATACATATTAAATCATGGAAATTGAAACTTGTGTGTGTCAGAAACATGCAGTGCAGGGAGGGACTGTTTTGTGAATATTTGCACCAAATATTTCTTTTTTAATGTTAACTATTTATTTTCGAGAGAGAGAGAGAGCACGAGCAGGGAAGAGGCGGAGACGGGGCCGACAGAGGACCCAAAGCGGGCTCCACGCTCACAGCAGAGAGCCTGATGAGGGGCTCAAACTCACAAACCCCCAAGACCCTGACCTGAGCCAAAGTTGGACACTTAACCGACTGAACGACCAGGTCTCCCCCCGCCATTTTAAAAAATGTGTTTATCAAAATATTTCTGAGCGCATTGAGAGTATTGCACTTCACCCACCTTGTGGTGGGATAGTCACGTGTTATTACTTCTGGCCAATGAACTGTGACCAGAAGTTACAGATATCCCTTCCATGCCAAAGCACTCAATTGCCAGTGAGTACTGGCACAGCCCCTGAGAGTATCTGAGCAGGAGCTACGCTGTGAGTCAGGGTCCCTGACCAACTGAGACGAGCAGAGGCCTCTGCTAAGGTGTCACAGACATATAGCATAAGCAATAAGCAAAACTTTGTTTGATGCCGGGGTAGAGAAAGAACCAGGGGCATGTAGCGAAAACAAACATTCAATCTTTATATGGCTAAAAAAATGGTACAAATACAGAAAATAGGTGTATAGTTTAATAAAATATTAAAAGGTGAACATGCTTATAACCCCTACCCAAATAAAGACAGAACCAGGTCATAAGTTTGTGCCTGAGCTCCATCCCATCATAGACCCCGCGCTGCCCTCTGTCAGTTACTGCCCTGCTGCCTTTTTAAAAAATGCTTATTTATTTATTTTGAGAGAGAGCGAGCGGGGGGTGGGGTGGGGGGAGGGAGAACAAGAGAGAGCAGGGCAGGGGCAGAGAGAGAGGGAGAGAAAGAATCCCAAGCTGCTCTGTGCTATCAGCACAGAGCCCGACGCAGGGCTTGATCTCATGAACCGTGAATTCATGACCTGAACTGAAATCAAGAGCCAGTGGCTTAACTGACTGAGCCACCCAGGCACCCCTGCCCCGCTGACTTTTATGATGACTTCCTTCCTTTCTTTGCAGCATTATCACCTACTCGGGCATCCCTCAACATGGAGGCTTAGTTTCACTTTTTCAATATTTTTAAATCTCTGAATATACAGATTTCCCATCCACCCCTTCCACTTGTGAATTTACTGGCTGCGGACTTTGTTGTCCACGGGTACCTGTGATACTCACGATGCGGCAGATATCTTCATCAACAGGGAGGGATTTCATCCGGACCGATTTTATGCTGCCTCACCCAGAGGATGCATCCAAGTTCAGCTTCATTCTGTCTGAAGGAGGCCTCAGGAGCTGTGTAGGGAAAGAATTTGCAAAAATTCTTCTCAAAATATTTACAGGGGAGCTGGCAAGGTATTGTGATTGGCGGCTTTTAAATGGCCCTCCTGTAATGAAAACCAGTCTGGTCATGTACCCCGCGGACGATCTCCCGGTAAGGTTCACTGGCCTCCGGGGGGAAATCTGATGGCTGTGAATGCCCAGACCTCGGACTTATTTCAAGTGTACCTATGAGTTTTTACACAGTGTTGCATTGATACTGTTATATTTAATTTCTCAATGCATTCATAATATCTCTGTGTCTCCACTTCAGTACCACAGTCATGAAGCATGAAAATAATACCTTTGTATAGTTTCCAAATAAAGTAAAATTTGAAGGTGAAAAAAAGGGGGAGTCATTTGTAGTTTCCAACAGTGTAGGTTTTGTTTCTTGCATGACCTCTTTCCTCTGACCTTGTAGTTCCTTTAATATCTCTGGTTGGATCTGTCAGCCCAACAAATTTGCGTGGGTTTGATTAATTTTGGCAAGACACCTTCATTGGCAGTGGTGCATTTGTTCACTGTAAAGTACATAATCAGCTACAGCATGACTTTTGTGTTATAAACAGTCGTTGTTGCTCAATTCCAATATGTATCTGGGGTTTCAGAAAGGTGAAAGTCCAATTCAGAACTTCCCTCCTTCTATAATCTGGTTACTTGTGGTATAGTTCACACAGAAAAATCTGCATAAATCCCTTTCTTCCCCCCAGAGCTCAAAGCTCTGGCACATTCAGGTAAGTTACTGAGGTCTGAAATTGGCAAAACTGTCATAAAGATGGCCTCCATCAGCCCGGCCTTCTCTCACTATGCCTTCGACCACAAAGAGTTCACCCAAGGCCCTGTGATTCCTCAGTTTGTCTCCCCAACTCTCCACCCCAGCAGTGCCCACCTTCAAGGAACAGGTTCTCATTTTCTCCCCCCTTAGAAGATAAATTGAGGGCATCACTCATCCTAGAGGCATAGGGATTTTTCAGCTACCTGTCTCAAATATTCGGTCATAAACTTTGTGGGGTTGAAAACAGGTAGCCCTGGGCTACCTGGGTAGCTCAGTTGGTACAGACTAAGGCTGCGGTCATGATCTCACGGTTTGTGAGTTCAAGCCCTGTGTTAGCCTCTAAGCTATCATTGTAGAATCTGCTTGGGATTCTCTTTCCCTTTCTCTCTGCCCCTCCCCTACTCATGCTCACTTTCTCTCTCTCCAAATAAATCGATAAACTAAAAAAGAAAGAAAGAAAGAAAGAAAGAAAGAAAGAAAGAAAGAAAGAAAATAAAAGAGAAAAGAAGACGAAAAGAAAAGAAAAGAAAAGAAAAGAAAAGAAAAGAAAAGAAAAAGAAAACAGGTAGCCCTAAACCCAAACCCAGGTAATGCTTAAGCTGTTGGGGCCAGCAAGAGTGTTTTTGTTTGTTGGGGTTTTTTTGTTTGTTTGTTTTTGGTTTGTTTTAAGCCAAATGAAAATACATTTGGTAGGGGGGCATTTTCTGTCTGGTTAGATCAGAGGCCACCACCCCCTCTTGTATTATACCTGTTCTGGTTTTTGAGTCTTGGATGTACTTGTATTGTCACTTCTGTCTTGCAGCAACCTTGTGGATGGGTGTCAATAGCCCATTTTACAGGCGAATAAACAAAAACTGGCTATGTGATGAGCAGAGCCTGAGCGAGGTCTGAATGGAAATGAGACAGATACCAAGTGCTTTGGGAAGTAGACAGTGTTGGGAGAAACGGTGATGGGGCCCTCTCTATCCCTGCACGAACTAAAACCCACATTCTTTTTTCTTCCTTTTTTTACAGAGACAGCTCAAGGAAGCATGATAAAATGAGGCCTAAGATAATATTTGGGGGGGGAAGTTTATTTTTTTATGGTCTGTTTGCATTAGACCGTCGGGCGAAGAGAGGCGGTTAAAGACTTGTCCCAAATGGCTGGGCTGGAGAAGCACACATCCAATGTCAATAGTTGGAAATACAAGTGTTTGGTTTCATTAAATTTCTTTTTTAAAAAACATGTCTTCTTTCCTTCTCCTGAGGCAATCCAAGGGAAGGAGATACGGAGCCGGAAAGAGACGGAGGAGGAGGGAGCAGCCAGGGCCAGGGAAGAATTGTCCAGAGGGCCTTGCTTCCCTCTGAGTGTGGTCAGCCAGCCCAGGACGCTGTCGGTCCTGACCAGGAGAAGTTGCCTGGAGTCATCCGCTGGTCCCAAGGACTGTTGCTAGTTGGGGGGGGGTGGGGGGTGGGGGGAGTGGGCAGAGTGCCTGCATTTGTCTAACAGCACACTTTTAAAACAACAGAGCAAAAGCGAACAAATTGTCAAATTGGGGCCAGCTCTGGGAAAGACAACTCGAATTCTGTGTTGTCCCATGGACCCTTTCGGCAACAGCTGCCTCCTTTTCTTCCCCAAGGCAGAGGCCACATGCAACAGAGGAGGCCACAAGCAGAAGAAGGCAGGTTAAGAATGCAGGATCCAGCCTTCCTGCCCGTTAAAATCCCAGCTCTGATCCTTACTAACTGGTTCACTTGAGGCAAATTCCTTGTGCCTCAATTTCCTCATCTGCAAAATAGAGAAATCATAATACCTCCTGGCTGTCAAAAGGATTAAGTGGGAAAAATGCTTAGCATGTAGTAAGTGTTCAGTAAACGTTTATTGTTGTTATTCTATTATTTTTAGAGCTTTTGCTCTCCTTCCATTACGTGCCACTCCCTGGCAATCCCGGGGTTTGTCCAAATAGATCAATGCACCCAGAAGAATGAAAACACAGGTTCTCTCACAGGGTATTTTGCATGCTGTCCACCAAGACCCTCTTTCTCAGGCAGTTTCCACACAGCTCCATGGACACCACACCCTTACACTCATCAACACACCCTAGTTCATATGGCACCGTCGACCTGGATTGCCCTCTTGCCCTCCATCCACCCAAATCTAGTTCAAGGCCTACATTGTAACAAAATGCTTTCTGTTTCAAGAAAACTGACCCAAGTACATACAAGAAGAAGGGAAATGTACTGACCATACAGTTGAAAAGTCCAGAGGGTAGGTCCGTCTTCAGGCACGGCTTGAACCAGGGTCTTGCAAGAAGTCACAAGCACCTGATGTTCACCTCTTGGTCTTGCTTCCTCTATGTTGGTGCCACCCGCAGACAGACTCTACACTTCTGGTGGCAAGAGATTTGCATTGCAAAGTGAACTGCAGGTTCAAGCCCAGTGAGACAGAGAACGTTCCTCGCTCCTAACAGCCCCAGCACATGTTGCACGTGTTCCTTGGCTGTCATTGGGTCCATTCCCTGGACCAATGTTAGGGTTGGGTGATGGGGGAGGAGTGTGATGCTCTCACCTGCAACCCAACTGACACTTCCTAGATTGATGAAGGGGAAGGAGGTTCTTCCCAGAAAGAGATGAGGATAGTCTCCAGAATAAGGGAGAATACACACAGGAAACCCAAAGCCCAGCAAATGCCCACCACATGCTCATGTCTTCCAAAACCCAGCCCCAACAATTCTAGCCAATTCTCTCCTCTGAACTCCTGACCTGATTCTTCATACTGCCATTCATGTTGGCCATGTCTTTTGCTGGCATCCTTTGGTTATGAATAAGTCCTGCTACATTAGCTACTCTGTGAAACACTTTCATGTGAAAACTGTTCTTGGGTCCTTCATTTGGCAATGAAGCGGTACTGCTCCCTTGTTCTGCACTGTTATGTCTCTCTTTCTGATCCTGAACTTCCCATCGTGTGCGTGTGTCTTACCTTTCTTGCAGACTGTAAACTCCTCCACAACAGGAAACTAGAATGCTTCTTGCCTAGCACCTTCTATATACTAATTACTTCATCGATGTTGTTTGATTAGGAATCGAAGGACGTTTCTTCTCTTATATCTTCTGTTGGTGGAATGCCAGTAGGTGCTAAATAATATTCTTGGAACCACAGATTTAGGAGGAACATTGAAGGTACTTTGGGCCTTGATCCAAGCAGCCCTAGAGCTGGCCCTCCTGGGGCTGGACTCCCCCTCAGCTAGACCCCCCTCAGCTGGACCAGCTGAGGCCATCCCAGGAGACAGGAGTACAGCCCTCAAACAAACAAAACAAACAAAAAACTTTATCTACTCTTTCATTCCTCAGGGAATAGAGATTAGGTAAGGGAGGTCCTTAGTAGGTGAATGATATAAATCCACAAAATAAGAGAAATACCAAAAGGGTGTTAAACCAGTTTGGACACTTCATTCAAAGCCTTTGCCATTACCAGCAATGATTACCTGGTGAAGCCCTGTCTAACCCGCAATCTCGGTTCCAGGCCTGAGACTCCTCTCTGGGACCTGGCTGGGGGCTCGATCCCAATGCAACCCAAACTGAGCTCTGGGCAAGGCCCACAGGTCAAACACCCTCCAGAGACACCAACAAGCCTTCAGCCAAGAGGGAGGAGAGCCAGGAGGCATGGGATGAAGCATCTCCAGTTCTCAATCCTCTCTACCAGATGGAGGGGGCTCCCTAGGCGGGCAGGAACTAGTGATCAGGTCAACATGGCTCCCTGACCCTCAGGAAACCTCCAGCAGATAACTGCCACCTGACACCAACAACACTCCTGCTGTCCACTGTGGGGGCTTAGGTGGATGGGACTGGGGTGCCAGGGCAGGGGCATAGTCTTACTTTCCTAGAGAAAGAAAGACAGTGCACAGCAATTGAAGGGACTGTCAGAAAGCTTTGGATTCTTGTGTCATCATTTTCTCGCTGCGTGACCCCAGGAAAGCTCTCCAGATCTGGGTGCACTAACCTTAGGAGGGGGTGGGGTTGGACGAGCCCCCTGCCTGCTCTAAGTTAGGGGCTGGTCAATTCTGATGGCATGCTATCACCTGTCCTGGCTAATCACCCACAGGCCTCATCTCTAGGACGTTTGGTTTCCCAGTGGACAAGTAAGACTGAATCTGCACTCCAGCCTGTGCTCTGGGACAATAGGGCAGTGTGGCCCAGCAGCGAAGGGCGGGGCTCAGGAGCAGAGTTATGGCATCGATTCCTAGCTCTGCCCCCTTTCCAGGCCTCCCCTCCCACTCTATAAAATGGGGATAACTCCTATCTTGTAGAGTTCTTATGAGCGCTCAGTGAGGTGATTTAGACAAAAGCTCTCAGAACAGTGCCTGGTACTTAGTGAGGGCAGGGTAAGGGCTCACTATTAGTGTTCAGGCATCCATAAAGCTCTTAAAAACCACCATCCGAGCTAATAAAAGGTCCAGGATGCAGTTTCCAAAGGCTTCCTCGCAGTGAAAGTCGAGCCTGGTGCAGACCTGGGGCCAGGAACAGATGGCCTTGACTGTTCGCTCCTTCCCTACGTCTGGCAGGTGACAACTGGCCTCAGCCCCATGGCCTTGAGATGAGAACTCCCCCCACCCCCAGCCTCCAGCTCCAGAGGGTGGCTGGCGTCGTGCTGCTGACACTGACCGCTGCACCCCACCTTTGCACAGTGAGGCCTGGCAGGCCGGATGTGGCCTCCTTTCCCAGTGGGCTTGTGCCAGATGGCTTGATTACCATGGGGTGCATTTCAGGCCTCCTTGCTATTATCAGCTTCTCACTTTCAGCTGCTGGATCAGGGGCAGGATCCTTTCTTTCCTCCCTCTGCCCCATCACTGGGTGTTTGTTCTTGCAGCAGCCTGGACTGCCCAGGTGAGCCATGTCCTGTCCTAGAGAAGCCTCCTCCGGGCATGCCCGCACAGACCCACCTGGACATCGTCGCAGCTCCCCTCTGCTGGAGTCCGACTCCTGCCTCCCAGGATCTATCTTGAGAGAGGGTTGGCAGGTGAGGAAGGAGCTAGGTCACAACCATCCAGTCCACGCCACCAGCATTTCAAGGTCACTGAAGAAAACATCTTTCCTGCCCACCGATGACCATCACACTGATTAGGATAAAAGAGGAGAAAATTATAAACAAGTAAAAAGCGAGGATTTATACCAGAGTCATACAAAATGTGCCTCCCGCTCTAGTTCTGTCCTGACGAAGCAACCCTCTCTCTGTGGTGCCCTTCCCTCTCCCCCACCCCCCAGCCCTGACACTAAGCTCTTCCGGATCCTTCCCTCCTGATCATGGACCCCCCAAATGGACCCCCCGCCACACCCAGGTGGGTAAAACTTCCTTATGTGAGATGAATTCCTTAAGAGGGGGTGAGGGATGGGACTTCACCTTTGAATAAACAAACAAACAAAAAAATTCTTTCATCAAACAGCTCTAGGAGAAGCCCTTCCAGGGGGGAAGGGACAGTTCGGTAGCTAGTCCCTTTCCCTCCCCTGAAGTTTTTGTCCTCACTGGCACCCCTCTTTTGTTCTCATCACCACCAAGTCACCTTGTCTGCCTTGTTCTCCTGCCCAGGTGTGGGCTGCACCTCTTTCTGCCCCCCCCCCACTTTTGCAGAGCTCAGACAGGCTGGAATTCTCTAAAAATAACCTCGCAGAAAAATCAACGAAATGAACAAAAGAACACAAACAGCTGAACAACAGATGTGCCTGCCCAGTGCAGGTACCTAATCCCAAAACAACCAGAGTCTTGCCACCCCTGGGCTGGCCAGGCTTGGGTCCCTGCCTGCCTACTCCCTGCCCCTGCCAGAAAAGACTCTCTCAGGTAAAGTTTTTTGACATCCTCCCTCCCTCCCCCTGCAGAAGTGGGGAAGAGAAAAGGCAGGTGTTCACAGTGCAGCCAGCAGCTGGCCTTGTGTCCGAGCTAAGGTCAAAGGGAAGGTGGGCCCCTAGGTCCCCTAAATTGGAGCAGAATCCTGCTGGTGAAGCACCCCGCATTTGGTGTGACCTCTGGAGAGGGGAAGCGTCTAGAGAGGGGGACCTGGCTGGGGGAGGGGAGCTGGTGTGGCCACACTTGGAGCCAAGGCCAAGCTCTAGACATTGGGAGCGGCACCTGGTTCCAGCTCTGCCTCCAGGACTCTGGCCATGCCCCATCTTTTCTGGGCCTCGGCTTCCCCGGTGGTCAAAGGAGGAAGTTGGAGGAGGTGACCTCCAATGTCTCTGTCACCTCTAGCACTTTTCCATTTGGCAAGTCTCGACCTTCAGCCACCGGTTCCAACTCCCAGAGACAACTCCAGTCCATCAAGATGAGTCTCAGGTGCAGTGCCTTGGTAAAGGCATCAGTTCCCAACCGTCCTGAATCTTAATCCAGTACCGGAAACTGTCGGAGCCACTTAGCATGTGCGGATTCATTTCCTCCTCACACAAGCCCTGAGCAGGGAGGCCCTTGTATCCCTATTTCACAGATGAGAAATCTGAGGCACAAAAAGGTTAAGACCATCCCAGGGTGGTAAGCAAAAGGAAGGGCCTCAGGCAGTGTGTGTGGCTCCAAGGTCTGTGCTCTGTTCCCCCACATTCAGCTAGTTTTTCATAGGGAGTGACTACGATGGGTATAATAGGCTCAACATTTAGAAGGTGGAAACACAAATGTCCATCAACAGATAAGTGGATAAATAAAATGTAGTATATCCATACAACGAAACGACGTTGAGCCTTAACGAGGAATGGAATTCTGACACGTGCTGCAACATGGATCAACCTTAAAGACATTGTGCTAAGTGAAATAAGCCACTCACAAAAAGACAAATACTGTATGATTGCACCTACATGGAATATCCAGAATAGACAAATTCCTAGTGATGGAGAACAGATGAGAGGATGCTGGGGGCTGAGGTAAGGGGAGAATGGGTAGTTACTGCTTAATGCTCAAACAGAGTTTCTGCAGGGGATGATGGGAAAGTTCTAGAAATGGAGAGTGGAGATGATTGCACAACATTATAAATGTGCTTAATGCCACTAAATTGTGTTCTTGAAAATGGTTTAAGATGGTGAATGCTGTGCTCTGTTAAAAATAACTTTAAAAAATATCTGTAACAGGATAGGTATCACTTATTGAGCACCTACTGTGCTGCGTGCTTTACGCATCACTTCGTTTTACCTTTACAACAACCCTGAGGGAGGCTGTGGTGTCATTCCACCTAATTTATAGGCACGGAGACCAAGATTCAGAGGACAAATTCCCCAAGGACAAGGACAAGGACCCACAAGTGGTAAGTGACAGAGCTGATACGTAAACCCAGCTAATGCTGAAAGCAAACTTGGAGAAGAGGGTAGGGAAATCTGAGAAGGCCAGAACAAGCTGGGGCGAACCAGGGTGTGGGGCCGCTCACACCCCTACCTGTCCTTGCCAGGTTCCACATAGTCCACATTTGCACTTGGTCACATCCCTCCCCCCCCCACCCCACCACCACTTACATTCTTCCCTGTTTCACAGCCAACCAACGCCTTCCTGCCTCGCCCTTCCACTCACATCACTAGATCTGCCTGTGTTCGTCCAGGACACCTCCCACCCACCCTCTGCACAGGAGGACAGCCTGTCTGGGTTTGAGGTGGGAGGAGGGCTCAGAGTCCATGAGCCTAATTCTGTTCTGAGGGAGAGAGAGGCCCAGGTCTCTCCTAAAGGTGACTGCCGAGCAAGCAGCAACTTGTCAGGGCGGCAGGGGCAGGGTGAGGGGGGAGGGGGTTGTCCCCACCAGGGACAGGGGCAGCCGGCTGGCGACTGTCCCTGGAAGAACCTCAGGAAGGCTGGGCAGGCAACTCCATGGGGTGCCAGGTCTGGTGGGTGACTAGTTTAACTCAGTCTCAGGTGACCTCCCGTGTGAGCACAGTCAGGGCAGTGAGTTTCTTTTGCCTTTTAAATAACAAACTGTCCACTGCCCCTGAAACACAAGGCATTCTGCATTCAGGTCACCCAAGAAAGCCAAGCACGCCCACATCCAGGCCACTGCACTCATGCCCACTTGTAGCCTCCTGAGACGTTAGCCTAGCCTCCAAGGTCACATGCGAGCACAAAGCATCCTTAGAAACTCCTCACACGGAAGGGCTCAGCAAGAGTCACCGGATGCTGCAGGTTGTGATTGTGGGGTTTGGATGGGTTTTCTCTGTGTGTGCCCCATGACTTGCTTTCCCTACCCCGCACCCCCCGGGATATTTTCCTGGCAATTCTGTTCCCCCAGGCCCTGCAGTCAGCCACTGACTGTAAATCCCTAGAAGATGTACACCGATGAGCTGTGATTCCTTTCAGGGGACCCTGAACAGCTAAC
Source organism: Lynx rufus (assembly GCF_022079265.1). Taxonomy (NCBI): domain Eukaryota; kingdom Metazoa; phylum Chordata; class Mammalia; order Carnivora; family Felidae; genus Lynx; species Lynx rufus. The sequence continues at coordinate 65,194,650 of NW_025814896.1, forward strand.
ACTGCCCCAACGAGTGAAATCCACAGGGATTCCAGACCTCGGAAAGATTTTAAAGCAGATGAGGCTTCCCAAACACATCTTTAATCATGTCCAGGAAGGGTGGCCTCTGCCAGCTGGCAGATTTAAAGCATAGGCTCCCACGCTCTTGGGAAAGGCATCACGGCTCAGAGTCATCAGAGGACTTTGGCATCAAAACTCTAGGCTCTGACTCGACTCTGCCATTACCCAGTCCTGTGATCTTGAGCCAGTGTGGCTGAATTTTCTTCCTTTATAAACTGGAGACAGTGATAGTACCTACCTTCGGACACTGAAGAGAATTAAATGGGATGCAGCACATCAAATACTTAGGACAGTGCTCAGTCCCAAAGTCCTACTCAAGAAATATTAGCTGTCCTTATTGCGCAGACAGACATTGGCAGCCAACCATGGTACCTTTCCCAAAAAACCAGACTCCGTCTCAGACTCCTCAGTGCAGCCCGGCAGGTAACCACCACCTGCTACTGGCTATTGGCCAAGGATAGCATCTAAGACAAAATCTGTTTGCCATCATTGTCCCACTTTTTTCTTTACCTGACAAGTAATGCACTTCTCCAGTCTCCAAGTTGGGACCCCCCTACTTCTCCACCCTTGTCTCCATTATGCCAGTGCTAGGCCACCCTCCTCACACGTGCACTCTGGACCCCAAACTGATCTGTGATTTCCCCCACACACAATTTTAAACAGCTTTTGGGGCACCTGGGTGGCTCAGTCGGTTAAGTGTCGGACTTCAGCTCAGGTCATGATATCATGGTCCACAACTTTGAGCCCCACGTCGGGCTCTGTGCTGATAGCTTAGAGCCTGGAGCCTGCTTCCGATTCTGTGTCTCCCTCTCTCTCTGCCCCTCCCTGGCTTGTGCTCTGTCTCTCAAAAATAAATAAACATTTAAAAAAATTGAAAAAATTAAACTGCTCTATTGAGATATAATCCATATGCTATACAGTTCACTATACAATTTGAAGTGCACAATTCAATGCCTTTTTGTATATTCTGAGCTATGCATACATCACCACAATCCATTTTAGCATGTTTTCATTACCTCTCCTGAAAATTCCCACACTTCTTTTTTTTTATGTTTATTCATTTTTGTTTTTTTTTTGTTTTTGTTTGTTTTTTTTTTTTATATGAAGTTTATTGACAAATTGGTTTCCATACAACACCCAGTGCTCATCCCAAAAGGTGCCCTCCTCAATACCCATCACCCACCCGCCCCTCCCTCCCACCCCCCATCAACCCTCAGTTTGTTCTCAGTTTTTAACAGTCTCTTATGCTTTGGCTCTCTCCCACTCTAACCTCTCTCTTTTTTTTTTTTTTTTCCTTCCCCTCCCTCATGGGTTCCTGTTAAGTTTCTCAGGATCCACCTAAGAGTGAAACCATATGGTATCTGTCTTTCTCTGTATGGCTTATTTCACTTAGCATCACACTCTCCAGTTCCATCCACGTTGCTACAAAAGGCCATATTTCATTTTTTCTCATTGCCACGTAGTATTCCATTGTGTATATAAACCACAATTTCTTTATCCATTCATCAGTTGATGGACATTTAGGCTCTTTCCATAATTTGGCTATTGTTGAGAGTGCTGCTATGAACATTGGGGTACAAGTGCCCCTATGCATCAGTACTCCTGTATCCCTTGGGTAGATTCCTAGCAGTGCTATTGCTGGGTCATAGGGTAGGTCTATTTTTAATTTTCTGAGGAACCTCCACACTGCTTTCCAGAGCGGCTGCACCAATTTGCATTCCCACCAACAGTGCAAGAGGGTTCCCGTTTCTCCACATCCTCTCCAGCATCTATAGTCTCCTGATTTGTTCATTTTGGCCACTCTGACTGGCGTGAGGTGATACCTGAGTGTGGTTTTGATTTGTATTTCCCTGATAAGGAGCGACGCTGAACATCTTTTCATGTGCCTGTTGGCCATCTGGATGTCTTCTTTAGAGAAGTGTCTATTCATGTTTTCTGCCCATTTCTTCACTGGGTTATTTGTTTTTCGGGTGTGGAGTTTGGTGAGCTCTTTATAGATTTTAGATACTAGCCCTTTGTCCGATATGTCATTTGCAAATATCTTTTCCCATTCCGTTGGTTGCCTTTTAGTTTTGTTGGTTGTTTCCTTTGCTGTGCAGAAGCTTTTTATCTTCATAAGGTCCCAGTAATTCACTTTTGCTTTTAATTCCCTTGCCTTTGGGGATGTGTCGAGTAAGAGATTGCTACGGCTGAGGTCAGAGAGGTCTTTTCCTGCTTTCTCCTCTAAGGTTCTGATGGTTTCCTGTCTCACATTTAGGTCCTTTATCCATTTTGAGTTTATTTTTGTAAATGGTGTGAGAAAGTGGTCTAGTTTCAACCTTCTGCATGTTGCTGTCCAGTTCTCCCAGCACCATTTGTTAAAGAGGCTGTCTTTTTTCCATTGGATGTTCTTTCCTGCTTTGTCAAAGATGAGTTGGCCATATGTTTGTGGGTCTAGTTCTGGGGTTTCTATTCTATTCCATTGGTCTGTGTGTCTGTTTTTGTGCCAATACCATGCTGTCTTGATGATGACAGCTTTGTAGTAGAGGCTGAAGTCTGGGATTGTGATGCCTCCTGCTTTGGTCTTCTTCTTCAAAATTCCTTTGGCTATTCGGGGCCTTTTGTGGTTCCATATGAATTTTAGGATTGCTTGTTCTAGTTTCGAGAAGAATGCTGGTGCAATTTTGATTGGGATTGCATTGAATGTGTAGATAGCTTTGGGTAGTATTGACATTTTGACAATATTTATTTTTCCAATCCATGAGCAGGGAATGTCTTTCCATTTCTTTAAATCTTCTTCAATTACCTTCATAAGCTTTCTATAGTTTTCAGCATACAGATCCTTTACATCTTTGGTTAGATTTATTCCTAGGTATTTTATGCTTCTTGGTGCAATTGTGAATGGGATCAGTTTCTTTATTTGTCTTTCTGTTGCTTCATTGTTAGTGTATAAGAATGCAACTGATTTCTGTACATTGATTTTGTATCCTGCAACTTTGCTGAATTCATGTATCAGTTCTAGCAGACTTTTGGTGGAGTCTATCGGATTTTCCATGTATAATATCATGTCATCTGCAAAAAGCGAAAGCTTGACTTCATCTTTGCCAATTTTGATGCCTTTGATTTCCTTTTGTTGTCTGATTGCTGATGCTAGCACTTCCAGCACTATGTTAAACAACAACGGTGAGAGTGGGCATCCCTGTCGTGTTCCTGATCTCAGGGAAAAAGCTCTCAGTTTTTTCCCGTTGAGGATGATGTTAGCTGTGGGCTTTTCATAAATGGCTTTTATGATCTTTAAGTATGTTCCTTCTATCCCGACTTTCTCAAGGGTTTTTATTAAGAAAGGGTGCTGGATTTTGTCAAAGGCCTTTTCTGCATCGATTGACAGGATCATATGGTTCTTCTCTTTTTTTTTGTTAATGTGATGTATCACGTTGATTGATTTGCGAATGTTGAACCAGCCCTGCATCCCAGGAATGAATCCCACTTGATCATGGTGAATAATTCTTTTTATATGCTGTTGAATTCGATTTGCTAGTATCTTATTGAGAATTTTGGCATCCATATTCATCAGGGATATTGGCCTGTAGTTCTCTTTTTTTACTGGGTCTCTGTCTGGTTTAGGAATCAAAGTAATACTGGCTTCATAGAATGAGTCTGGAAGTTTTCCTTCCCTTTCTATTTCTTGGAATAGCTTGAGAAGGATAGGTATTATCTCTGCTTTAAACGTCTGGTAGAACTCCCCTGGGAAGCCATCTGGTCCTGGACTCTTATTTGTTGGGAGATTTTTGATAACCGATTCAATTTCTTCGCTGGTGATGGGTCTGTTCAAGCTTTCTATTTCCTCCTGATTGAGTTTTGGAAGAGTGTGGGTGTTCAGGAATTGGTCCATTTCTTCCAGGTTGTCCAATTTGTTGGCATATAATTTTTCATAGTATTCCCTGATAATTGTTTGTATCTCTGAGGGATTGGTTGTAATCATTCCATTTTCATTCATGATTTTATCTATTTGGGTCATCTCCCTTTTCTTTTTGAGAAGCCTGGCTAGAGGTTTGTCAATTTTGTTTATTTTTTCAAAAAACCAACTCTTGGTTTCGTTGATCTGCTCTACAGTTTTTTTAGATTCTATATTGTTTATTTCTGCTCTGATCTTTATTATTTCTCTTCTTCTGCTGGGTTTAGGCTGCCTTTGCTGTTCTGCTTCTATTTCCTTTAGGTGTGCTGTTAGATTTTGTATTTGGGATTTTTCTTGTTTCTTGAGATAGGCCTGGATTGCAATGTATTTTCCTCTCAGGACTGCCTTCGCTGCGTCCCAAAGCGTTTGGATTGTTGTATTTTCATTTTCGTTTGTTTCCATATATTTTTTGATTTCTTCTCTAATTGCCTGGTTGACCCACTCATTCGTTAGTAGGGTGTTCTTTAACCTCCATGCTTTTGGAGGTTTTCCAGACTTTTTCCTGTGGTTGATTTCAAGCTTCATAGCATTGTGGTCTGAAAGTATGCATGGTATAATTTCAATTCTTGTAAACTTATGAAGGGCTGTTTTGTGACCCAGTATATGATCTATCTTGGAGAATGTTCCATGTGCACTCGAGAAGAAAGTATATTCTGTTGCTTTGGGATGCAGAGTTCTAAATAGATCTGTCAAGTCCATCTGATCCAGTGTCTCATTCAGGGCCCTTGTTTCTTTATTGACCGTGTGTCTAGATGATCTATCCATTTCTGTAAGTGGGGTGTTAAAGTCCCCAGCAATTACCACATTCTTATCAATAAGGTTGCTTCTGTTTATGAGTAATTGTTTTATATATTTGGGGGCTCCGGTATTCGGCGCATAGACATTTATAATTGTTAGCTCTTCCTGATGGATAGACCCTGTAACTATTATATAATGTCCTTCTTCATCTCTTGTTACAGCCTTTAATTTAAAGTCTAGTTTGTCTGATATAAGTATGGCTACTCCAGCTTTCTTCTGGCTTCCAGTAGCATGATAAATAGTTCTCCATCCCCTCACTCTGAATCTAAAGGTGTCCTCAGGTCTAAAATGAGTCTCTTGTAGACAGCAAATAGATGGGTCTTGTTTTTTTATCCATTCTGATACCCTATGTCTTTTGGTTGGCGCATTTAATCCATTTACATTCAGTGTTATTATAGAAAGATACGGGTTTAGAGTCATTGTGATGTCTGTATGTTTTATGCTTGTAGTGATGTCTCTGGTACTTTGTCTCACAGGGTCCCCCTTAGGATCTCTTGTAGGGCTGGTTTAGTGGTGACAAATTCCTTCAGTTTTTGTTTGTTTGGGAAGACCTTTATCTCTCCTTCTATTCTAAATGACAGACTTGCTGGATAAAGGATTCTTGGCTGCATATTTTTGCTGTCTAGCACCCTGAAAATCTCGTGCCAATTCTTTCTGGCCTGCCAAGTTTCAAAAGAGAGATCAGTCACGAGTCTTATAGGTCTCCCTTTATATGTCAGGGCACGTTTACCCCTTGCTGCTTTCAGAATTTTCTCTTTATCCTTGTATTTTGCCAGTTTCACTATGATATGTCGTGCAGAAGATCGATTCAAGTTACGTCTGAAGGGAGTTCTCTGTGCCTCTTGGATTTCAATGCCTTTTTCCTTCCCCAGTTCAGGGAAGTTCTCAGCTATTATTTCTTCAAGTACCCCTTCAGCACCTTTCCCTCTCTCTTCCTCCTCTGGGATACCAATTATGCGTAGATTATTTCTTTTTAGTGTATCACTTAGTTCTCTAATTTTCCCCTCATACTCCTGGATTTTTTTATCTCTCTTTTTCTCAGCTTCCTCTTTTTCCATAACTTTATCTTCTAGTTCACCTATTCTCTCCTCTGCCTCTTCCATCCGAGCTGTGGTGGTTTGCATTTTGTTTTCCATTTCCTTTAAAGCGTTTTTCAGCTCCTCGTGACTGTTCATTAGTCCCCTGATGTCTGTAGCAAGAGATTCTCTGCTGTCCTGTATGCTGTTTTCCAGCCCAGCGATTAATTTTATGACTATTATTCTAAATTCACTTTCTGTTATATTATTTAAATCCTTTTTGATCAGCTCATTAGCTGTTGTTATTTCCTGGAGATTCTTCTGAGGGGAATTCTTCCGCTTGGTCATTTTGGATAGTCCCTGGTGTGGTGAGGGCCTGCAGGGCACTTCCCCTGTGCTGTGGTGTATAACTGGAGTTGGTGGGCGGGGCCGCAGCCCGACCTGATGTCTGCCTCCAGCCCACCGCTGGGGCCACAGTCAGACTGGTGTGTGCCTTCTCTTCCCCTCTCCTAGGGGCGGGATTCACTGTGGGGTGGCGTGGCCCGTCTGGGCTACTTGCACACTGCCAGGCTTGTGATGCTGGGGATCTGGCGTATTAGCTGGGGTGGGAAGGCAAGGTGCAAGGCGGCAGGGGGGGGCAGGCTTAGCTCGCTTCTCCTTAGGTGATCCACTTCAGGAGGGGCCCTGTGGCAGCCGGAGGGAGTCAGATCGCTGCCGGAGGTTTGGCTCCGCAGAAGCACAGAGTTGGGTGTTCGCGCGGAGCGAGCAATTTCCCTGGCCGGAGCCGGTTCCCTTTGGGATTTTGGCTGGGGGATGGGCGGGGGAGATGGCGCTGGCGAGCGCCTTTGTTCCCCGCCAAACTGAGCTCTGTCGTCCGGGGGCTCCGCAGCTCACCCTCCCTTTGTCCTCCAGCCTTCCCGCTTTCCGAGCAGAGCTGTTAACTTATGACCTCCCAAACGCTAAGTCGCGCTTGCTGTCGGAACACAGTCCGTCAGGCCCCTCCGCTTTTGCAAGCCGGACTCGGGGGCTCTGCTTGGCCGGCGAGCCGCCCCTCCGCCCCGGCTCCCTCCCGCCAGTCCGTGGAGCGCGCACCGCCTCGCCGCCCTTCCTACCCTCTTCCGTGGGCCTCTCGTCTGCACTTGGGTCCGGTGACTCTGTTCTGCTAATCCTCTGGCGGTTTTCTGGGTTATTTAGGCAGGTGTAGGTGGAATCTAAGTGATCAGCAGGACGCGCGGTGAGCCCAGCGTCCTCCTACGCCGCCATCTTCCCAGAATCCCTCTGTTTATTCATTTTTGAAAGACAGAGAGAGACAGAGCACAATCAGGGGTGGGGCAGAGAGAGAGGGGGACACAGAATCTGAAGCAGGCTCCAGGCTCTGAGCTGTCAGCACAGAGCCCGACGTGGGGCTTGAACCTCACGAACCTGAGCCAAAGTCAGATGCTCAACCGACTGAGCCACCCAGGTACCCCTGAAAATCCCCACACTTCTTACCCATCACCTTCCCTCTGCCCTCCAGCCCTAGGCAACCACTTATCTACTTTTTGTCTCTACAGATTTGCCTGTTCTGGACATTTGATATAAATGGAATCATACACTATGTGGTCCTTTGTGACTGGCTTTTCACTTAGCATGATTTTTTCAAGTTCCATCCACACTGGAGCATGCATTGGTAATTCATTCCTTTTTATTGCTGAGTAATACTCCGTTGTACAAATATAACATTTTATTTATTGATTTGTCAGTTGATGTACATTGGGGTCATTTCTACTTTATGACCATTATGAATAATGCTGCTGTAAACATTTATGTAAAAGTTTTCGTGCGGACACATGTTTTCACTTCTCACTACATACCTAGGAGTGGAATTGTTGGGTCATGTGGTAACTCTATGTTTAACCACTTGAAGAACTGCCAGAATGTTTTCCAAAGTAGCTATAGTATTTTAAATTTCCACCAGCAGCACATGAGGATTTGATTTCTTCATATCCTTGCCAACACTTGTAATTATCTGTGTTTTTTTATTAAAGCTATCCTAGATGGTATGAAATGATATCTCATTGTGGTTTTGATTTGCATTTCCTGATGGCTAATGACGTTGAGCATCTTTTCACATGCTTATAATCACTGGTATATCTCCATTGGAGAAATGCCTATTACAATCCTTTGCCCATTTTTAAATTGGGTTGTCTTGTCATTATTGAGTTGTAAGGAGTTTTTCATATATTCTAGATACAAATCCTTTATGAGATATATGATTTGCAAAATGTTCTCCTATTTGGTGGGTTGTTTTTTCACTTTCTAAGCTGTATTCTTTGAAGCATAAAAGTTTTAATTTTGATGCCATTTTGAGTAAATTTTGTATGTGGTATCAGGTAGGAGTTCAACATCATTCTTATACATGTGGATACCCAGTGGTCCCAACACTGTTTTAAAGACAATTCTTTCCCCAATTTAAGTATCTTGGCAGACTTGTCAAAAATCAAGTGACCATAGTTGAGAGTTTATTTCTGTACTCTCAATTCTGTTCCATTGGTCTATATGTCCGTCCATAGACCAGTACCCCACTGTCTTGATCAGTATGCTTTTGTAAATTTTTTTTTTCAACGTTTATTTATTTTTGGGACAGAGAGAGACAGAGCATGAACGGGGGAGGGGCAGAGAGAGAGGGAGACACAGAATCGGAAACAGGCTCCAGGCTCTGAGCCATTAGCCCAGAGCCTGACGCGGGGCTCGAACTCACCGACCGTGAGATCGTGACCTGGCTGAAGTCGGACGCTTAACCGACTGCGCCACCCAGGCGCCCCATTGATTAGTATGCTTTTGTAGTAAGTTTTGAAATCTGGCAGTTTAAGTCTTCCAACTTTGTTCCTCAATTTTCAAGTTTATTTTTGGCTAATCTGGGTCCTTTGCATTTCATATAAATTTTAGGATCAACTGGTCAATTTCTGCAATGAAATCAGCTGGAGTTTTGATAGGGATTATGTTGAATTTGTAGATCAATTTGGGAGTACCACCACCTTAATAATATGTTTTCTATCCATGAGCATGAGCATGGGATGCCTTTCTATTTATAAATTTAAGTCTTTTTAATTTCTTTCAATAATATTTTGTAGTTTTCAGAGCATAGATTTTGCACTTCTTTTGCCATATTTATTCCTAAGTATTTTATTTCTTCAATGTTATTGTAAGTGGAGTTTTTTTCTTAATTTTCAGTTTACTTACTGTTACTGTATAGAAACAAAATTGATTTTTGTATATTTTTCATATATCCTGCAACTTTGCTAACTCACTTGTTAGAACTAATAGTTATTTCATGGGTTATTTAGGGTTTTCTCTATACGAATCACGTTGTCTGCTTCCTTTCCAATGTTGATGCCTTTTTTTTCTCTTTGCCTGATTTCCCTGGCTAGAATGTTTTGCAAAATGTTGGATATAGGTGGTGAGAGTAGATATCCTTGTCTTATTCTTAATCTTAGGAGGTTGCACTCAGTCTCTTACCATTAAGTATGTTAAATGTGGACATTTGTAGATGCTTTTTATCAGATTGAGGAAGTTCCCTTCTATCCCTGGTTTCTTGGGTATCTTAGTCACGAAGAGGGGTTAAATTTTGTCAAATGCCTTTTCTCTGTCTATTGAGATGCTCATAAAGTTTTTTCCCTTTATTCTATTGAGGTGGTGTATTACATTAACTGATTTTCAGATGTTAAACCAACCTTGCATTTCTGGAGTAAATCCTACTTGGTCATGATGTGTAATCCTTTTTATATATTGCTGGATTTGATTTGCTAGTATTTTGTTCAGTCTTTGCATTTGTATTCTGAAGACATGTTGGTCTGAGTGTTCTTTTTTCATAATGTTTTTGTCTAGTTTTGGTATTATGGTAACACTGGCTTCATAGAATGAGTTGGGAAGTGTTTCATCCTCTTCTATTTTTGGAAGAGTTTGTGAAGAATTGGTATTAGCTTTTTAAATATGTGATAGAATTCACCAGGGAAGCCATCTGATCAAAGGATTTTCTTTTGGGGAAGTTTTAAAATTACTAATTCAATCTCTACTTGTTTTAGGTCTATTCAGATTTTTTATTCTTCTTGAGTCAGTTTTGATAGTTTGTGTCTTTCTAGGGATTTATCAATTCAGTTAAGTCATCTACTATGTTGTTATGTCATTGTTCATAATGCTACCTTATATCCTTTTTTTTCTGTACAGCCCATAATATCACTTCTTTAATTTCTGATCTTAGTATTCTGAGTCTTCTCGTTTTAATTTTGATCAGTCTAGATAAAAAGACATGTCAATTTTGTTTATCTTTTTAAAGAGACAACTTTTACTTTTGTTGATTTTCTCTGTTGTCTTTCTATCCTGTTTCATTAGCCTATGTTCTAATCTTAACATTTCCTTCCTTCTGTTTGCTTTGGGTTTAATTTGCTCTTCTTTTTCCAGTGTCTTAAGGTGCAAATTTGGGTTTTTTATTTGAGGTCTTTCTTCTTTTACACTGGAAGCCTTTATAGCTATAAAATTCCCTCTAAGCATACTGTTTCATTTTTTACTCATCCCAAAGTATCTTCTGATTTCCCTTGCAATTTCTTCTTTGATCCACTGGTTATTTAATAGTGTGTTATTTAATTTCTGCATATTTGTGAATTTCCCCATTTTTTTCCTGTTATTAATTTCTAATGTCATGCTATTGTAATCAGAGAATATACTTTGTATGATTTCAATCCTTTTAAACTTATTGGGCTTTGTTTTAAGGCCTAGTATATGGTCTATCCTGGAGAATGTTCCACATATGCTTAAGAAGAGTGTGTATTCTGCTGTTGTTTAGCAAAGTGTTCTGTAGACATCTGTTACTTATGCACATTTTATCTCTTCTCATTAATTCCCACTCCTAGAATACCTTTTTCCTTTATCTCCACAGAGCTAAAGTATATCTATTACTTAAGCCCTAGAGCAAATCTTACGTCCAATGCTTTGTAACTGCTTTGGAAAACTGAAAATAAAGAAAATATATGCACTCATTACCTAATGCTGAATAACAAATTATTGCAAAGCTCAGCGGCTTTAAACAACTTACATTTGTTATTGCAGTTTCTGTGGGTCAGGCATCCAGGAGCAGCATGGCTGGAATCCATCTGAATCAGTCTCTCTCATAAAGTGGCAGTCAAACTGTCAGCCACAGATTGCCATCATCTCAAGGCTTGTCTAGAGGATGCTTCTGAGATCACTCATGTGGCTGTTGGCAGTCCTCAGTTTCTCGCTATCAGCTGGAAACTGCAGTTTCTTGACACACAAGCCTCTCCACAACATGGCAGCTTGCTTCTCCTAGAGCAAGTGATCCAAGAGAGAGCCAGAAAACAAACAAAAAACACCCAGGACAGAAGCCATAGTCTTTTACAACCTAATCCCTGAAGTGAGACTCTGCCATTTGCTACCAATTACACAGACAAACTCTGTGACAGAGTAGCAAGGGACTATGTGAGGGGGTAAATACAAGGACATGGGGATTATTGGAGGCTATTCTGCAGGCCGGCTGCTGGAGCTTACAAACGATTTGTTTGAAGTAGCACAACACTGATACCTAAATCTAGTTAACCACAGCACACAAAAAAATAAAATACCGGCCAACCTCACAAATGAATACTGAGGCAAAATTCCTAAATAAATTGTTTATAACCAGATTCATGTGGCACATGTGAAGAATAATACCCATACATAAGTGATATTTATTCTGGGAATGCAAGGATGGTTTAATATTAGAAAATCCATTAATGTGATTCACTATATTAAAAAAATCTACGGAGAAAAATTAATTGATTATTTGTATAGATGCTGAAAAGGCATTTAATAAAATTCAACACTCATTCTAGATTAAAGAAAAAAAGTCTTTTTAAAAATGTTTATTTATTTTTGAGAGAGAGAGAGACAGAGCATGAGCTTGGGGGAGGGGCAGAGAGAGAGGGAGACACATAATCTGAAGCAGGCTCCAGGCTCTGAACTGTTCGCACAGAGTCTGCAGCTCGAACTCACAAACTGTGAGATCATGACCTGAGCTGAAGTGGGATGCTTAACCGACTGAGCCACCCAGGTGCCCCAAGGAAAAAAGTCTTAATAAAAGAGGAATAGACAAAATTCTTCTTTTAGCATGATAAAATATATCTTTCCCAAAAGTCAGCATCTTTTCTAAAAGGAAAATACTAAAAGCAGTTCCATTAAAGTTAGAAAAAAAGACAAGCATGCCCATTAGCATCAGTCTTTAAAAAGTTCTGCAGATATGAGCCGATCCAAGTAGGCAAGAAGTTAGGATTAGGAAAAAAAGTTAGAGGTGTGAAATATGAAAATAAGAGGCAAAATTATCATAATATATAGACCTATCATGGTTATAGTGTATAATTATTATGATTATATATCTGGAAAACCTAAGAGAACTTAATTGCAAACAAGAGAAATGAGTAATGAGCCTGTTACAAAATTAATATGTAGTAAACAATAGCCTTTCTACATCTAAATATCACTCAGAAGACACAGTGGGAGAATTTCCAACAGCAACTAAAGTACAAAACGGTTTGGAATAATTTTCAAAATTTGCAAGAAACATATAAAGAAAACCTTAACATGAGTGTAGAGTGGATAGTAACTATAGTTATGGTGGTGTGAGCATTGTGTAATGTATAGAATTGTCAAATCACTATGCTATACTCCTGAAACTAATATAAGGTTGTGTGCCAACTATAATCAAATAGTAAAAAAATTTTAAACACTTTAACATAAAAAGGGACCTGAGAAAATGCAGAGGTAGACCATGTTCTTAGAGAGAAAGACTCATCACTGCAAAAATGTCAATTCTTTAATCAGTTACTTTATAAATCTAGCACTCTCTCAATAATGATGTCTACAGGACAATTTTTTTTTTTTTGGTGTAGACCTAGAAAAGCTGATTCTAAAAATAAACAATTTTTTTTTTTAAATTTTTTTTTCAACGTTTATTTTATTTTTGGGACAGAGAGAGACAGAGCATGAACGGGGGAGGGGCAGAGAGAGAGGGAGACACAGAATCGGAAACAGGCTCCAGGCTCTGAGCCATCAGCCCAGAGCCTGACGCGGGGCTCGAACTCCCGGACCGTGAGATCGTGACCTGGCTGAAGTCGGACGCTTAACCGACTGCGCCACCCAGGCGCCCCTAAAAATAAACAATTTTTAAACAAATAAACAATACCTATGAAACTTGGGGAAAGAAGAAGAATGAGCAAGCTTTGGGGTAAGAATTAAGAAACCAGGGCTCTAGGCCAAGCTCTGCCCTAACAAACTGAAGGACCGTTCATCATTTCTGTTGGAGCTTCAGGTTTCTCATCAGCAAAGTGAGGCACCCAGGCTAGAGGCTGTCTAACCTTCCTTTCAGTTCTAGAATTTTCTCATTGATTCTGTTGTAAGACTGTTAGTTCAAATACTCCAGACTTGGATAGAGCCATGTCTATTCCAAGCAAGTCCAGGGCACCTAAAAGAGTGTTTGGCTAAGTACGTGAATTTCTGGGGGTACTAGCGAGGTCCTTTGCCAAACAGTGGTCCTATTCTTACCCTTACCCACATGCTGTCTCTCATATTGCTCCATGGGATTTAGTCAGTTGATATGACCTCTCCATTACCTGCCCCATGAGGAAGTAAGCATTGTATTTGGGACTTAGTGCCATACCTCTCTGATCTTTCCTTAGGAACCAATTTGAATAGGAGAAGGGAGAGGATGGGGAGAACAGAGACTCTACAGGAGGGTGAACTACCCAGGGCAAAGGAAGGAGAAAGTGGAGATGCAGAACACTGCAGACACCTTAGACCCAGAGAGGCCATACAGAGAACCCAGAAGAAGGCGCAAGAACTATTCCCAGATTATAGCAGAATTAAATGAATCAATATCTTTACCAGTGAAACAAGTGCATTATAGACTGAGTTCAATATTTGTCGCTTTGACAATAGCTAAAGTATGGAAAGAGCCCAAATGTCCATCAACTGATGAATAGATAAAGAAGATGTGGGATGTATATAAAATGGAATACTACTCAGAGATGAAAAAGAATGAAATCTTGCCATTTGCAACAACGTGGAAGGAACTAGATGGTATTATGCTAAGCAAAATAGTCAGAGAAAGACAAATATACAATCTCACTCCTCTGTGGAATTTAAGATATAAAACAGATGAACATAAAGGGAAGCAAAAATAACATAAAAACACGGAGGGGGACAAAACATAAGATATTCTTAAATACAGGGAACAAACTGAGGGTTGCTGTTAGGGTGTTGGATGGGAGGATGGGCTAAATGGGCGAGTGGCATTAAGGAGGACACTTTTTGGGATGAGCACTGGGTGTTATATGTAAGTGATGAATCACTGAATTCTATTCCTGATATCATTATTCCACTATATGTTAACTAACGTGGATTTAAATTAAAAAAAAAAATTGTTGCTTTGAACAGAGCAGAATATTTTGCCCAAGGAGAAAAGGAAAACTTCCTCTTCTCTCCTCTACCCAGTCCTGAAGGAGAGGGAAGATGATGCAAGGCATGTGCCAAAATCCAGAGAAGGCACAGGAGAAGGAGGTGGGGATGGCCAGAGAGCAGTGAGGAATCGTTCACTTGAGAAAAGGGGGAGAGAGGAATTGGGGAGAAAAGATGCTAGCCTGGGCTGGCAAGCACCATGGAAGGTTCTGCAGGTGGATTTCCATGCAGCAGGTCGGACAATTCTCCCTACGGAGGGTGGTGTGATTTCCCAGTTCCAGGCCCCTATATGGAAGCTTTGAAGGTAACATTCTGGGGGACTGGGATAGTTCTCTACGATATAACAGGGCACCGGGAGAGCCTGCAATCTGACCACATCTAAATGTTCTTTATCTGCCCCAGTGTCCAGGCTTGAATTCAGGTCAACTCAAGTATTTACCAAACTCCTACCATGAGTCCAACCTCACACTTAGGGCTGTGGTGAACAGAAGGGAAGCCAGAGGAGGGTCCTTGCTGTTAAGGTGTTTATAGCTGGGAAAATGAGAATTCCATATTGGAAAGTGGTATTCTTCATATAATTCACCCACGTCTGGAATTAAATATAAAAATGAGTGGAACAGTGAGTGAGTTAGGAGCTCAGAGGGAACAGAGGACAGTGGCCAGGGATGACTTTACAGAGAAGGTAGAACTTGACCCCAGTATTCATCTGTGAGTACAAGGTCCCTCTTCTTTTCTCCATGCCCCAGGCTATGAGAGGACTAAGCCAGAGGCCCGGGGGTGGAAGAAACAGCTTCTTTTCTGAGAGGTGACGCTTTAAGTGAGAACTTTCTCTGGTCCTATCTTTTTCAGTGCTGTTTGTTTGAAAAGGGAGTAGATTTTCCTGTTACAACAGCCAAAAAAACAAAATAAATCAAGAAAGGAACGGCAAGTGTGGACCTGGAAATGAAGTTAAAATATCTAGGCTTAGTGAAGACACCACAAAATGGTTTTCTCCTCAAAGTGGCACTCAACTTAGACTAGACTGCTCTAATGGATCTGGGGACATATTCTTCTCCCTGACAACACTCCACCCACCCCTCTTCCCACCCCATTTCCTCCAAAAGCCTTTTGCAGATGGTGCCTCTCAGTTCCCAGAACCAGTCTGGAGCAGTGATTAAAAAGATCAAAATTCCGGGAACCAGTTTTTTTTTTTTTTTTCTTGGCTACCTTGGCAAATGCTTAAGCTACACTAAGATGCAGTGAATCACTTAAAAGTGACAATCGTGATGCTGGAGAAAAATTAAGAATTCCACTAGGCATAGGGCCAGCCCACAAAAAATGTGGTTGTTGGGGAAAAAACAGGATTCTGTGAACACACTTTTGGGGAACCCCCCCCCCTTACCCATAGGGGCTCAGACCTCACTCTTGCCTCACTGGGTCTCTTCTTCCTTTCTCCATTCACACGGACAAGAACCATCTGCATGACTACCAGTTCTCTGTATATTACAGGGTTGTAATACAGTCTAGAAAAAAAGAAATAATGAAAGATTCAGGACCTCAGTGGATCCAATAATCCTGAAGAGTCCTCTGTACAACACCCCACATTCCATTAAAAGGACACCCCGGACTCTTTTGCCCATTTCTGTCTTCCGCAATTTTTCCCGACGCTCAAGAGGCTCTCCCAGGATGCAGAGGGAGAAGACAAGGAGATTAAAACAAGAGAGAATATAATAGGTATAAAAGACAGATAACGGAAACCATACTTATGAATTATAGGTGACTTGAAGAAGAAGCTGATCAAAGTAGTGACCCCCCCAAAAAAGTTTATAAACTGAAAAGACGCGTGCATTCCAGCCGGTTTTAGTTTTCCAGGGCACCTGTAACACAAGCACCACAAACCGGGTGGCCGAAAACAACACTAATTTTTTCTCACACAGTTTTGGAGGCTGGAAGTCCAAAGCCAGTATGTCAGCAGGACTATGCCCCCTCCAAAGGTTCTAGGGAAGAACCTCGCTTTTTCTAGCTTCTTGTGGCCCCAGGTGAACCTTGACTTGTGGCAGGGTAACTCCAACCTCAGCCTCTGTCTTTACTTGGCTTTCCTCTCTGTATGTTCAATGTGTTCTTAACCTTATAAGGACACCAATTATTGGATTGAGGGTGCCCTAAGTCCAGGATGATTTCATTTGTAGCCACTTGTGTCTTTAGAGACCTTATTTCCAAGTCAGGTCACATTCTGATATTCCAAGTAGATGCAAATTTTGAGGGGACATTATGTAATCAACTGCACAGAAAAAAATCAACAAAGAGAACAATAAGTAGACCTATCTTGGCAAGAATCTAGAAATAGAAGGACAAAGACAAAAAAAATCCTACAAGCAATGCAAAGTTATTACAGTCAAATGATGAAAGATCAGTCTTCTTCAAGCATCTCAACAATAGCAAGAAATGACAAAGAAAAATGAGATAACATCTCCAAGGTTTTAAGAGAAACACACTTTAACTTAGCCAAATTGCAATTTTATCATTCATATATGAAATTTTCAGAGAAACCATTCTCAGATATTCTCGGAAACATCTTTCCTGAGAAAATTGCTTTAAGAGCCACTCCAACCAACAGAGAGGTGAAGTAAAATGAGCCAAAGAATCGGTAGGCTATAATCTGAAGGAGTGTTGGCAGGCATTGAAGATATTTAAGCATATGACTGAGGTTAAATGATGAATGTAAATATAGCTTCAAAACATGTAAACAGCAATTAAGTTTTAAAGAGAATATGGTGTAAAATGTCCATAATTTAATAGTAATACATTGGTTCCCCATATCTCAGATCACACAACACACACACAGAAGAAATAGATGGGAAAAGGTAGAAGGAAGTAAAACAATGTGAATTTCATCCTATTACACATGGATATTCAGTATTTTAAAAAATTCTTAATGTTGGCAATTAGAAGAAATATGGATTCAAGTATTTTATGGATAGATTTATAATTCATAAAATGATCTGTGTGTGTTTGCGTGTGTGTCAGAGACAGAGAGAGCATGCACACAAGAGAGCAGCTAGTTCCCTCCCTTTTTATTGGATAGGAGGTCATTTCCTCCCCAGCTTTATTGAGGTATAATTGACAATTTTAAGGTGTACAACCTGATGATCTGGTGTATGAATGCACTGTTAACTAATCACCACATTCAGGCTAATTAACAAATCCATCAACTCACACAGTTACCAGTTCCTTTCCTCCCCTCTCCTCTCCTCTCCTCTTTGTGTGTGTGTGTGTGTGTGTGTGTGTGTGTGTGTGTGTGTGAGAGAGAGAGAGAGAGAGAGAAAGAGAGAGAGAGAGCACTTAAGCTCTATCTTCTTAGCTAATTTCAGTAGGATACAGTATTATTAACTATAGCCACCATGCTGGACATCAGATCCCCAGAGCTTATCCACCTTGCAAAACTGAAACTTGACCACTTGACCAGTGTCTCCCTATTTCTCCCAGGAGGTCACGACTAAAGAATCTGTCCTTTGTCCCCTTTGCTACCATGGCCCTTTCACACTCCCCTGGCCCTGCAGGCCCCCCATTTCTGGTTTCACCTGCCTTCACACCCAGCCTCTGCACACTCCTTTAGGCAAAAGGAAAGGGGTCAGGTGGAGTAGGCCATGGATGTTAGGCTCTGCTCTTCATACTTCACCCCTCCTACCTCATGGCCTAAAGTGATTGGGCTGAGCAGGGGTTGGGGTGGGAAGGGGGAGCTACACACTACACAGGCTCTTCCTAGACCTTTGAAGGGACGTCTGCAATGTTTCTTGTTTATTATCAACAATACAGTAGTGACTATCTCTATACATGTATTTTTTTTTTTTTCAAAACTTTTACTTCTGTTATAGGCTATGGAGTGAGACTCTTCCTCTTTTCCCAGAAAGCGGCCAGGACGCACATCTGAGTCAGAAAAAGCACGAAGTACCATGATAGGCAGATTTTGAGATGGCTCCCAATGATCCTTGCCTGCTGGCATTCATGTCCTTAGCTAGTCTCCTCCCCGTGAGTGTGAGCTGGTTCTAGTGACTTCTTGTAATAGACTCCTTATAGGATGGGCAGGATCAGAGAGTGTACTTTTTCCCACAGGATCCAGTCCTGTGCTGCCTCTCCATAAATGGTGAGTGACGTCAGATGTGAGAGGTGAGGGACAGTGTGGCCTTCCTGAGGGTCTGGCCACACTGTCACTCTTTGGGTTAGTCCGGTGGTCTTCAAATCAAGGCATGATATATGGCCACGGATAACCTAAGTCTTTCCAGAAGACATGTAAACACAGGTAGTTTAAGGAAATCTAATTTTAGTTTCCAACTTCCACGTCTATCTTTCCTAAAACAGGTTTGCCTGAGAATGTCTCTGGTTTAAGGCTCCTCCTGTGGTTTCTCCGTTCCTACTTGCTTTTCAAAGTCCCACTTCACGAAAGATGAGGATTCCCTTCACCCTCCCTGAGCCTTAATCCCTGTGGTGCATGGTCCCCAGGCAACGAAAACCTCCAGGGTATCAAACAAAGGGACAATTCAAGATACATTTTATTTAACAACCTCATTTCTTCCATTCCTTGACCACCGTCAAAGGATGCATCCAGAAAGGACCCCCTAAAAGCAAAGCAAAGAGAATGCCTTGGACAAATATCCAGCTAGCAGCACCTTATTTCCTACAGGTGACAAGCTCATGGCAAGCCTCTGTGCCTGCTCTTGCCCTCTACCAGAAATAGAATTCATACGTGAGACTGTCTCCAGGATGCGTGTCGACATACTTATTTGAATTAAAAAATGAAGTCTGATTTTTTTCTGATTGAGACTCTGATTTGGCCATTTGGTTTTGACTGTGACTTCTGGCTTTACTAATTAAGTTAAATGGTGGACAAAACCCATAAACTGAATAAGATAGATATTCAGCTGTAAGAGCGTGTGTGTACGTGCGTGTGCATGCCTGTGTATGCATGTAATGTGAATTTTTTATTTGAAAGACTTTGTATTAGCAAGGTATATTAACAATATTTTTATTTTCCGAACCCTTTCAGAGTATATCAGGTTTAACAAAGCGCTTTAATGTGAAACAGTACAGAATGCAATCAATAGTCATCCGTAAGTGAGAGGAGAGCCTTTGGATATTCTTTCTAGAAACTGAGAAGCCTGGATGAGTGCAATGACCAAGAATAAATTTTTCCAGGTAGTCAATTCTCCATTCTTCACATTCAGCTCAACTGATGGAGGGTCTAATTAAATAGTCAGCCGAAAGATCATTAAAAAATAATTTTTGATGATAGATCACCATATGATTTTGGCATATAACTAGGAAGGTGTTTGAAGAATTGAGTCTCATTGCTATGACAACACTCTATACCCGTCATACTTTTGTGGACACATTTTCTCAGCATATGCATCTATATAAAAAGGAAAAATAGTAATAGAGTTGAAGCTAAAACAGTGTCTCTTTCTAACAATAATTAGTGCTCATCCCTGGATAGAGGAGCAAGCATAAAAAAAAAATCCTTCCTATGTCATTAAAAGACGCATTTCCCAACAGTTTGGAGGTTTCTTTAAAAAAGTACGGGGCACCTGGGTGGCTCAGTCGGTTAAGCGTCCGACTTCGGCTCAGGTCATGATCTCACGGTCCGTGAGTTCGAGCCCCGCGTCAGGCTCTGTGCTGACAGCTCAGAGCCTGGAGCCCATTTCAGATTCTGTGTCTCCCTCTCTCTCTGCCCCTCCCCTGTTCATGCTCTGTCTCTCTCTGTCTCAAAAATAAATAAACGTTAAAAAAAATTTTTTTTAAATAAAAAAGTAAAAATAGAACTACCATACGATTCACCAACTCCACTACTGGGTATTTACCCCAAGAATGTAAAAACACTAATTCGAAAGGATACATGAACCCCTATGTTTACTGCAGCATTATTTACAACAGCCAAGATATGGAAGCAGCCCAAGTGCCCATCAACTGACGACTGGATAAAGAAGATGTGGTATATTCATACAGTGGAATATTACTCAGCCATAAAAAAGAACAAAATCTTGCCATTTGCACTAATATCGATGGACCTAGAGAGTATAATGCCAAGTGAAATAAGCCAGTCAGAGAAAGACAAATATCAAATTATTTCACTCATAGGTGGAATTTAAGAAACAAAAAAACAAAGGGGAAGAAAAAGAGACAAACCAAAAAAAAAAAAACCAGATTCTTAACTACAGAGAACAAACTGGTGGTTGCCAGAGGGGAGAGGGATTAAGAGTACATTTATTATGATGAGCACTAAATAATATATAGAATTGCTGAATCTATATTATATACTATATACTATACTATATTATACACCTGAAACTAATATGACACTATACACTAACTATACTGAAATTAAAATTTAAAAAGATGCATTTCCAGTAACATGGTAGTTTTGTTCAATATTTATTAAATTTTGCATTCTATTTCCTAGTATTTTGGTCAACTGTATACAAAAACTATTTTAATGGATAATCTAGAAACTTTATTAACACCTGGAGCTTATGATCACAGGAGATTTGTCAAGTTAGCTTGAATACATACACACATTTTTATTGCAGTCTGATAAGCCTACAAATACATTGGGATGAAAATCTATGGGGGAATTGGAGTGAAAATGTGGATTCAAGGAGAAATAGGAACAACGGAAGATTTCTGTTGGTCAAGAAGAGCTTGTTCGGTATTTTTTAAACAGATGATGGAGAGTATCAAGTTGCTGTGCTATTTATATTTCATTGGATCCATTTAAAGGAGTAATGTTACAGTTGTGTAACTGGCAGATTTTCAATATGCCAGAAATTGCACCCTTTGCAATTACTATTTAAATTTGTGAGGCAAATATTTAGCTGTCAGTGCACTTAATCTGCCTCTCCAACTTGGCTTAGCCCTTCTCCGTATCTGGAATAATCTCCCTGTCCCAGCCAGGATAGCATGGGCACCCAGGGTCTGGGGCTGGGGCAGCCTGGCCAAGTACAGGACCCAGAGGGAGGCATGCTGTGACAGTAGGGAAACTCAGGGCATACTGTCTGCATCACAGCTTTCTGGGGCTGTCCTGACCCCACCAGTTTCCAAAAGCCAAGTAGAGGGACGTCCCACACCTTCCCTAAGGGACTGTGCCTCTGAGCTGAGCACAGCAACAGGTCATGGCTGCACAAAGGATCCCTGGCACTTTCAAGCCATAAACCCCTCTGATGTCCTCTTGGTTTCCTATAGAGAAGTGGGCTGAGGGGCCTGGGATGCACACCATCCTCCTACCACCCACCATGCAGCTCAGCCTTCCCCCCAGCAAGCATTGGGTAAGTACTCTAGAGAAAAAGAGAGAGGGGACCAAAGCTCCTGGCAGATGGAGGAGACAGTTCCCACACAGAGGCAGAGAGGGGACCCCAGAATCCTCCTTTCCTTGTCCTCAGTCTAAAAGAGGGACCTTATGGGGCACCTGGGTGGCTCAGTCAGTTAAGCGTCCCACTTCAGCTCAGGCCCTGGTCTCATGGTTTGTGAATTCAAGCCCCACGTCAGGCTCTGTGCTGACAGCTCAGAGCCTAGAGCCTGCTTCAGATTCTGTGTTTCCCCCTCTCTCTGCCCCTCCCCTGCTCATGCTCTGTTTCTCTCTGTCTCTCAATAATAAATAAACGTTAAAAAAAATTAAAAGAGGGACTCTATGCTCTTAACTTTTTCTTTATGCTAATAATTCAAGAGAATGGATGCTTTAAAGGGCCCAGGGCCTGAAATATTTATAACATTCCTTGAGGACTACCTACCCAACAGAAGAGGACCACCTATACAAATAGCAAGGCCATCATAAAGGAATTGAAGTGTCTGGGGAAGGCAATCCAGGAAGACTTCCTAGAGGAAGTGAGATATTGAAAGTAGTTTTTAAAGGGGATTTAAAGTGAGATATTGAAAGTAGTTTTTAGGGGGAGGCTACTAAGGAACAATTCCAATATTTATGGCCTCCCAGAATGTTCTTTCTGTGGTGAGGAGTTGTAACACTGAAAGTGCCAGAGATCAGCGGGAGACAGATAAGCTGAAGTGTGGGAGAGGGAAGTGAGAGGGGCAGAGTGGAAGGGGAGAAAAAAAAATCCTATCGCAAATGCAATTAATGCTGCCCAGCTTCATTTCATTACCAGTGATGAACACGGCTTATAAATGACGACATTATAAGCTGAAATGTGATCCCCTGGGAGAGAGTATCCACTGCCTTAGTAATTGTAGATCTGCTCCCTGCCTGCCTTCGATAGGGATCTACGTGAGCTCTGAGAACCAACAGGCAGGAGCACCTTCCACTGAGACCAATGATGCTTTAGCTGTAAGGAGTATAACCTGGCACAGCACAGAGCATTGCCGGGTTGCCCTGGCCTGAGGACCCAGCCACAGCTCAGTGGCCTGGCCAAGGGGGACAGCCAGGCCCATTGCTCAGTCCTTGGGTGAGGAGGGCACCCAGAGCAGCAGGCACCCAATCTGACCACTCCCTTCCAGGCTTGGTCTTGTCCTGCACCTCCCCACCCTCTGTTCTGCCCAGGACACTCCCTTCCCTTAAATGCTGTTCTCTGCATATCCCTTTGTCTGCCTTCAACTGTGCCTCAAGTCCTACCTGTAGGTCTCCTCCTCAGAAACGCTTCTCTGATTTCCCATCAACTGACCCAGCCCTTACACTAAGATCACCCGTCATCCTCTGTGCTGTGGCCCCTACGCCCCTGACTTACAGTTCTCTCATGCAATGGATCCCTTTCTACGTTGCATTATGGTTATTTATGTGGTCTGATTTTCCCTTGGAATTATCAGCTCCCTCTTCACTTCAACTCCATGAACATGGGCCGACCACCTCCTGGGTGCCTGGCAATGTACAGGGTGCATTAACGACAGAGGGACACTTAACCCTGCAGCCAGGCGTTCATGTCCCAGTCAGAGAGGAGAAGTCAAGCACAGCCTGGAGCACAACCCTCCATGGCCAAGCTCAGTGCTCTTTCTGTAGCTATAGCCCAGAATGTGGCTTAGTTCCAGATGGCTGGAAATGATTTATCTTTAGCTGAATGCAGACCAGCCTCTGATGGGCCAGGTAGCAATGGCTGAAAGGCAGTCCAGCCAATACCACTCGGTGCTCAGTCACCTGGCATGGGCTTCTGGGGAACGGTGAGCGCACCCTTGGTCATTATATTTTATCTATCTGGAGGCCCAGGAGGGACTCTGGAGCCAAGATTCCTACGGGTGCTGGCTGAGTACAGGAGAGCATTCAGTTCACATCCAGCAGGTGGTTCCTAACTTTCTGAGAAGCTAATGAAAGTTCTGGATGTTCTTCCCAGAAGTGCACAGACACATGTGCGTACTCTTTGGCACACAGTTTCAGGGGATTCACCTACTCTCGAAAACCCACCCATGGGTCCCTGAATCAATACCTTGATGTAAACAGTGGATCCTTTGGTGTGGTTGCTATGGAACAATGAGCAAAACCTATATAGCCTGAGGGAAAGGTACTCAGGAAATACTTGTTGAATTAATGAATGACCTTGAATTTGGCCAGGCTAAGATCCCTACTGTGTTCACTGACCACTATTTCTTGTACTATCTGGCAGAGCCAGAGCTCACCCAGTGTTCATGTGGAACAGGCAGCCTTCCACATGGTGGCATTTGTGGGATTCAGGGAATGCCTTGCCTCTGAAAGAATCTTTCTCCAACAAACTCTGCCATTAGCACAACCATTAACACAGCATCCCTTTGAAGCAAGGAGTCAGAGTGACTGGGTATATGGAACTCCTCTCCTCCTTCCAGGAGGATCCTGGGGTTAAAGACAGGTGTGTATAACATCTTTTCCTTTTAGAAAGGGGCTCAGCAACATAAGTCTCTACATTACTGCAGAGACTTTCCAACCTGGGCTCTACCTCCCTCAAGGGCAATATTCTACCTATAAAGAACTGCAGAGACCTTGAGAGCTGGTTCAACATCAAAACACTACCCATAGGATCTGACAATCCAGAAACACAAAAGTACCCTGGAAAATCTTTTGTAAGTTTATGAGAACTGCCACGAGCCCTCAGCCTCTGGAAAGTTTGGATTTATCCAAGCAGCAAAGGTCTTTGCTGAAGAAGTGTGGAGGGATGAGGATTTATTGGGTGTCTACTATGTGCTGGGTAGTTTCCATATATTGTCTCATTTAAACCTCACGCTATTGGGAAAGGAAAGTATCATGTTCCCATTTACAGGTGAGGAAGTGGAGACAAATGAGCCCAAAGTTACACAGTTACTAAGAACCCAGGTTCAAATTCAGGTTGTCAGTGCTCAAAGCCCATGAGCTTCCCACTGTACAACAGACAGAGGATGTTTTGTTCTGTTTCGGGACAGAATGCAGATTAGGCCTGTAATCACTTCAACTCAGAAATAAGAGACAATTTGGGGGAACCAAGGTTGCCCTGAATTACAACAACTTTAAAATTTGGAGGATGGGTCAAAAGCCCACTCTTTTCCATGGAACAAGTTCTAGGTTTGCTTCATGATCATGAGAGCTAATCACTTTTCTGTTTCAACATACATGCCCTCAGACCTTAGGATCCTTGTAAAATGTGAACATGGGGAGACCCTCCCTGATGGCTCAAGTCCAAAGCTTCCAGAGGCCGGACAGATGCTATGACACACACCTCCACAAGGTGCCAGGTTCTGGGGCCCCACAGAGCCCAAGAAGGCTGACCCCAAGGCTTCAGGTGAATATGACCAGGGACTCACCTGTCCATATACTTAACTGTGTCAGAAAATGACCAACCTGGGGAAATACTCATTTGCAATCACATTCATTATTTCAAAAAAATTTTTTTTCTTTGTTGAAAGTATCTCTGTATTTTCCCTCCTGGGCATTTCCTGTTGCTTCTGTGAATAGGCACACTTCCCGTAAATGCGATCGTTATCATCATAATAGCCAACGTCCAAGAATTTATTTGCCATCTAAAAAGCACTTCCCTACAGGGAGGGGTGCCTGGGTGGCTCAGTGGGTTAAGCGTCCAACTTCAGCTCAGGTCGTGACCGCATGTTTTGTGACTCTGAGCCCCGCGTCGGTCTCTGTGCTGACAGCTCACAGCCTGGAGCCTGGAGCCTGCTTCAGATTCTGTGTCTCCCTCGCTCTCTGCCCCGCCCCCACTCGTGCTCACTCGAGGGTTCTCTCTCTCTCTCTCTCAAAAATAAATAAACATTAAAAAAATTTAACAACAAAAAAAGCATTTTCCTACAAAATGTAAATTGTGACTGTGAGCCATAACCAAGACTTCCTAAGACAGTGTTGCGATAATTTTTTTCTTCGGGAATAAGCAACTTTTGGTATGGTTACTAATTTTCATTCCTGGATTTTCCTCTTCTGTCTCTCACAGGTAAGTTTATCTTTAACTAGATGTTTTCAGATAAATCACTGACTCCATTAGACAGAGAAAAAGAGACAAAACGGTATTTATGCAAATAAATATTTTGCTCACCGATATTTGCACACTGATGACTTTTTGAAGTCTAGGTTTCTCAGACAAAAACTATTTGGATATCATTAAAGAAAAAAAGCCCAAAACTTTTTTCTGCTTAATAGAGGGCTCTGCAGAAAATATTTTTGGCACCTCGAGTTGTCTTGCTGTTAATCAGCTATTGTTACAGAGGTTTGCACCAGAACAATGTTCGAAAAGCTCCTTATCTTGTTACATAAGCAGAATGGCATTCCAAAATCTCATTTTTAAAAGGCATTAGTCACCAGTATAACAAAACACATCTCTGTACCAATAAAATTTAATGTTCAAATAAAAACTGCTTGTTTACATGCATTTTTATGTGCCAGTCTATATTAAAGAAACCATGAGATGTTTTCCTTGGGTCAGTGGACACTCCCCTCCTATTTCTCTGTCTAATGAGAAGCCAGCCTATCTCTTTGTCATTGCCCCTGGAAAGGAGGCAGAGACCCAACGGGGAGGAGCAGATTCTGTAGCCCTGCCTCCCCACCCTCCTGACTCAGTCTGGGATAAGAACTGTTTCTATAGGCGGGTCACTGCTGCAATCATACAGAAGAGAGCTGTGTCACTTCTCTGCCCTCAAACCCAACTTTTGTGGACCACTCCGCAAGAGGGTCCCTCCTGTCTTCAGCAACAATAAAGAATCAGACCTGTGTGCTGTAAGAAACACAATGACAAACGGTGCAGTTTTTCTTTTTTTCTAAAAAAAAATTTCCTTTTACCCTCAAGTCTAGAGGATCTGGCCATCAATACAACTTTTTGTTAAATTCCTTAACTTTTGTCTCATCCCAAATAAGTAAATCCTATGAGGTAGGGCGATAGTTCACTCTAAGCCACTACAACTCCACTTGGTGTCTTTAAGCTAAAATTTCTCTTCAGTCTACTTTAAATTTACTAATTGAAGTTTACAGCCTAGCAGCATCCAATTTTACCCATGTTACTGGTTTTGATGTATTTCTCACATGCATTTTCACACGCATTCAGAATTCAAGTAGCGTAACACTGTAAAGGTAATACTCATTGTGTCATTCGGAGGCTTCTCTTACATGCTTTGCAACCATGGGAGAGGGTATCAGAGTTAAGGGTGGAGTCTCTTGTAGGTAATACCTTCCATTTTGGTTCTATAAACAAAAATAGGCATTGTCATAAGGAACATTGTATTCTAGTAAGAGGTTAGATTTTTATGCAATAGTAAGGGAATGATTTGTTAGTTCTATTAATTAGACACCAAAGCCCTCACAGCTGGAAAAAAAAAAGTAATTAAGCTTCACAGTAACAGGGAGAGACCATGAAGACAGAGAAACATGTCCTGGAAACTATTTTTGCATGTGTACAAAATAGGTATCGCTACTACAAATTCTTCCTTTTCCTCACCTGAAAGCCTTGCAAATTCTAGACAAACTACTTCTCTGTCAGAGTTCAGAAAGAGAAGGAAAAAACAAAACGAAGCTGACACCATTTTTTGCCCATGATGTCATTTGCTGTCTTCCAAAGCCCGTGGGTCCAATTTTGATGTCAGGGTGCGTAACTCCACAGTGACAGGCCCAAATGTATTTGAGGAGGGAAATAACCTTTCAGCTCTGCGGCAGTCATTTTCCCCACGAAGACAAATATAGCCCAGGCTGAAATCACTTAGTGTCAATCAAGGTAACCAGATCAGCTCAGCGTTAATAATGAATTTGGTCACGTGCCCCCACAGCGAGCAAAGTGTGAGATGGCCAAGCACTTGTTCCATGTGACATCCACTGGCTTCTATGTCAGGCCACAGTTCTCCTGGCCCAGCTGGGAAGCAACAAGGTAATTTAATCTGCCACCCACTCTAATTGCTAAACTGAGAGAATTACCAGGGTTGCCAGAAAGGGCTTTCAGAGCCCTGGGTCCAGGCTTGGTGGCTGGTATGCAAAGTTATGGCTGGGGTTGTCATGAGGGATGGACCCAGGTTTTGTAGGGTCTAAGGCTTATGCAACTTACGGTCTCTCTTTAGGAAAAGAATATAAAGTTACAAATACAAAATTAGAAGCAGGGCCTTGGAAAGGTCCCCTTTAAATGAGAGGCCCTCGAAGCTTATGCTTTATTAACATAAAAATCCTCTAGCTGCCATGGAAACTGAAAGAACGTTGGCCTCCTGTCTGTGTCCTGGATTTTGGATTGACTGACTCCAAAGAAGTATATCCTCTCTACTCTTATGTAATCATTTGTACTTTTCCATAATTCCTTACATGGAGATGAACCATATACAAAGCTATCATGGGTTATGGCGCATCGGCCCTTTACCAACCACCTCAAATGTAGGGTTGTGTTTCTGACTGACACCAGTCAGCAGTTGGTATATCCTGGTTGTCCTCTACAAGACCAAACTTTAAAGGTTAAGAATATGTGCCAAATATCCTTAGTTTCCCCTAAATAATCTGCAATAAAACTTTTGAAGAGGATGACCACAAACTCAATTGCTA
This sequence comes from Lynx rufus, assembly GCF_022079265.1. Classification (NCBI taxonomy): domain Eukaryota; kingdom Metazoa; phylum Chordata; class Mammalia; order Carnivora; family Felidae; genus Lynx; species Lynx rufus. Next base: position 65,222,860 of record NW_025814896.1, read on the forward strand.
GAGACAAAAATAATAGAACAATGGACTCATGGGAGACCTTCAAGGCAGGCAGTTTTCAGGCAAACCAAAGACTGTCTGTCCTATTTAAGTATTTATAAACAAACTAAAAGCGTTATTGCCACAATAGGGAAACATCAAACGGTGTTTAATCCCTCAAATGCAGTGTTGGTTCAACGCTTCAAAATATTGTTAATAGACTGGAAGAGAAAAATTATATGATTATCTCAACAGAAGCAGAAAAATTTTTTCATGAAACTTAACACTCATTCCCAAGAAACTCTTAGCAAGTTGAAAATAGAAGAAAATTTTCTTTTCTTGATAATGTCAACCAGAAACCTACAGCAAATATCATACCTAATAATGAAATAAAAGAATTATTCCTATAGATATTAGGAACAAGACAGGGATCCCCATAGCTATTTGACATTGACCTACAAGTCCTAGCCAATTAAATGACACGGGAAATAAATAAGACATAAGGATTTGAAAGGGGAAAAAAAACCCCAAAACTGTCAGTATTTGCAAACAACATAATTATGTATCTAAAAAAATCTAAGAGACTCTGTAAACTACCACAATCAGAGTTCACTTAGGAGGACACGCACAGTGTTAACATAGGAAAACAGCAGCTTGTCTGTATCCCACAATACGTATTATAAAATGTCATGAAAAAAGATCTCATTCACAAAAACCACAAAACTACAAAATACCCAAGAATAAAAAAAAATATCCAAGATCTAAATGAGAGCATGCTAAAATTTTACTGAAAGACACAAAAGAAAACCCAAATAAATGAAGAAAATGTTCACATATCTGCTTGGCAAGGCTTGGCATCTAAAGATGATTGTTCTCTCCAAGTTAATCTACACATTCAGGGAAATCACAATCAAATTCCTGGTGGGATTTTTCAAAGAACTATAAACTGATTCTACAATTCTTCTAAAAGAGAAAACATGAAAAACTACCCAAGGTGATTCTGAAAAAGAAGTTCTAAATGAGAGGAAGCTATCGTAAATTTCTGAAGGAGTCCAATAGAGTCTAGGCTTGAAGATGAGTAAGAAGGAACACTCAGGTACTAAGAGAGTACACAAATTGCATGGCATTGCAATGACCTTATTGGCTAAGAGATTGCATCAAGGAGGAGAGCTTGAGGAGCACAGCTCCGTGGGTTTACCTTAATCACACTATGAGAGACAGGCTGAGTGCTGGCCTGACAGGAAACTGTCAGGTGATGGGAAGTCCTGAACAGTGTTTTCTGGAGCCCACAGGCCCCCAGCCACAAGGCCTCAAAACTCCAGAATGGTTTCACAAAACCACTGTTGGTAAGCCACATCATCCAGACCTATTATCAGGTTCAATTGCTTGCTATATCACTATAATGTCATATTGCTACACTGCACGCAGATTAAATGATAATAACCAGGCATCAAACATGCCTGGTTGCCTTAAGACAATATGACAGGCTGTGTGTGATGCCTGGTTATTATCACCATTCATTCTAGAGCCCACTGTCTGCTGGGCTACTTTAGAAATATAAAAGAGCATGTGGGGTGCCTGGGTGGCTCAGTTGGTTAAGCATCCGACTTCGGCTCAGGTCGTGGTCTCACAACTTGTGAGTTCAAGCCCCGTGTCAGAAACTGTGCTGACAGCTCAGAGCCTGGAGCCTGCTTCAGATTCTGTGTCTCCCTCTCTCTCTGCCCCTCCCCACCCCACATTCTGTCTCCCTCTTTCTGTCTCAAAAATAAAATAAGAACATTTAAAAAATTAAAAAAAAAAAAAGAAATGTAAAAGAGCATGTGCTCTCTCTCAGGACTCCTGTTTCAAAATTTCAGGCAGGCATGTCATTTATCTCCTGGGAGGAGCTGAGCAGGACAAGCCTGGCCATTGGCTACCACATCAAAACATAATATAAAGCTATGGGAAATAAAACACTGTAACATTGGTGCAAAATAGCTCAATGGGACATAAAATGGAATATAGAAACTGAGCCATGAATATATGGGAATGTATTTTATAATAAATGTGGCATTTAAAATCAATAGGGCAAGAACAGACTATTCAAAAAGATGATATTGGAGTAATTTACTAACTTTGTGAGGAATTCATATATATCATTATTTTTTGCTTCTCAAAAATATAAGTTCCAGAAGAATTAAAGACCTATACAATATGAAAAACTATAAATCCTTAGAATAAAATCTGAGAGAATGTGATATTGGGAAAGTCCATGCAAAAACTATAGAGGAAAAAGTGATTAGGTTTAATTTTGTCCAATTGTAAAATTCTGTCAGCAGAAGTCCTCATAAACATACTAAAACAAAAGTAACAGATCATGAATAGATATTTGCTACATATACAACAAAGGATTGGTATTTAAAATATATAAGGAGTACCTATAAGAGAAAGACAACCCAACAGAAAATGGGTGAAAGATGTGAATTGGCAGTTCATATAAGACAAACTACAAGTCAATACTAAACACAAAAAAATCAGCTTTACTGCTCACTAGTATAGAATTAAACAGTAGTGGGATACTATTTCCACCTCTTGTAATCAACAATACTTTGGTTTGGCTGAGAAAGTATTTTTTCCCTTAATTTTTAAAAATTTTATTTTTGAGAGAGAGATGGCATGAATTGGGGAAGAAGGACAGGGGGATGGAGAGAGAAAATCTCAAGCAAGTTCCACGTTCAGCATAGAGCCCGATGTGGGGCTTGATCCCACAACCATGAGTTCATGACTTGAGCTGAAATCACTCGATTTTGGACACATAACCGACTGAGTCACCCAGGTGTCCCTTTTAATTTTTGAAAAATATTTTCACTGGATATGAAATTCTGCTTCACAGAGGTTCCCCCCACCCTCCACCTCTAGCAGTTTAAAGATGTCACTCCATCATCTTCTGGCTTTCATATTTTCTGACAAAAAGTCTGTTGTAATTTTTAAATATTTGCTCCTCTGCATATAACGTCTTTTCCCTCCTATTGCCTTCAACTTTTCTCTTCATCCTTGGCTTTCAACAGTTTGAATATTATATGCCTAGGTTATTCTGTTTTGCTTTTGTGCTTACTCTGCTTGGTGCTCTCTGAGCTTTTTAGATCCAGGGGTGATGTTCATAATTAACTTTGGAAACTTCTCAGCCATTATTTCCTTAAATATTTCATTTGCCTTTTCTCTCTTTTCTCTTTCTAAAATTGTAATTTACACATATATTAGACTGTTTGGTATCGTCCCTCAGAGTTCGTCATTGTCTGTTCTGTTTTTCTTTCTTTCACTCATGTATGTGCTTCCATTTGGGTAATTTCATGAAAATAGATCTTCATGTTCAACGATTCTTTTCTTGCTTGTATCAAGTTTACTAATGAGCCAGTTGAAAGCATTCTTCAACTCTGTTGCTGTGTCCTTCATTTCTAACACTTCAATTTGATAACTTTCTTATTATTTCCATCTCTCTACCAAAATTACCCATCTGCTACTGTGCATTATCCATCTGTTCCATTATTACTTTTAACATATAAACAACAGTTTTTTAAAATTCTGTCTGATCAATCCAACACCTGTGTTATATCTGAGTCTGACCCTCTTGCTTGCTTTGTCTCTGGATACTGTCTTTCCCTTGTACGTTTCATAATTTTTGTTGAAAGCCAGACATCTTGTATGTGACAGTGAAAATGGATGCAAATAGTTTTTAGGCCTGGAAGTAAGCATGCCTTTCCCTCTGCTAGGCCTTTGGTATAGAGATGCTAAGTGGCAGACACTGTTGGTTGTCTCTCCAAAGGAATCACTTCTTTTTTCCCTGCTAAAAAACTTGAATATTGAGCAAGTATTGGGTGACAATGTCTTTAGGAAAGATTTGTCTTCCTCCAGTTTCAGACGAATCATGTTTGGTTTAAGCCGACCATAGAAATGTGATTCCCTTTGCAAGTGATTGGTTTAAAAGTAGGCATTGGTCCTATCTGTACCAAAAATATTAGAATGAATCCAAGAAAGAGTCTAGGAAAGACTTTCCCACATGATGAAAAGAAGGATGCAGAAGATACTTTTCCCCCTTCCACCCTTCCTATCTTTCTGCCATGTGAGGGTATGCTGTTTGAAGCTGTGGACACTATTTCATGATCACAGAGGAAAAATCAAGGAAAGCTTAGAGGCGTGGACTCAGAGCCCAGACGTGACTGAACTATTGAATGAATCAGCCCGAGAATCACCTCTCTGTATTTCATGTTGTATGAGAAAATAAGAGATCTCTATTGCTGGTCTTGTTCCTTGAAGGGGAAACCATCCCAAAGAGTAAAATGCTTAAAAAGCACCCAATGGCAAAATGAACACAAGGCTCAGGGCTAGGCCACTACTTATCCCCAAAAAACATTCAAACCATTTCTCCTGTCTTCTCTGTGCCCAGCCATTCTGCTCTTTTGATTTTTTTCAGTTCCGAGACTAACACATGCTATTCTCTCTGCCGAAACAGTCTTCCCCAACATTCTTGCCTAGCTAATTCCTACTCACCCTTTAAGTCTTGCTTAGGGCACTGCCTTTTCTAGGAGGTCTTCCTGACCCTTCTGAGTATGTTCAAATGGGCCTCTTACATTCTCCCATGGTACCCAGTCCCGTCCCCTAAATAGTACTTGGCACACTGAATGGTAATTGTTCCTCGCTAGAATGTAAGCTCCTTAGGGCAGGGACCATATCTGTCTTAATCAATGCTTTATCCTATGTGGAACTCAGGGCCTCACACACGGTTGGTCCACAATAAACATTTGCTAAACAAATGAATGAAAATTTACCCTCTAGAAAGGAAAATAAGGCACACACATAAAAATGAAAAATCTAGGTCAGGTTTTGCTAAGTATCAAATAACTCCCACTAAAGTTCAAGGGATTTGGATAGAGTCACTGGGGGGAAGCTTCCCGGTGGAGGTGGAAGTGAGCTGGACTTGTAGGAATTATACCAGAGGGAGGAAGACATTTCTGGCAGGATTAAAGTCAAGGTGCCAAAAATGGGAACAGGAGCAAGCAAAGCAGCAAAGTTGGATCCTAGTTTTCACGTGAGGTGAGTGCCAGAGATAACAGAGTAGATTTATAGAGGGTCTTGAAGGCCAGGCTAAGGGCTTTGAGCATTATTCTCTAAACAAAAGGAAATCCCTTAAATATTCTGAGTGGAGCTGTGGCACATGCAGAGTCAGACTTCTAACTATTAAGTCTTGAGAGAGCATGGGATGATTGGAGCAGGCAGGATGGAGCTGGGGTGACCCGTGAGACAGCCATTGTGATATGCCAGGTGTAAGTACATGTGGGTATTTGTTTGAGAAATGATCCCTCTCCATTGTTAGCCTATGCTCTTGGAACAAAAACAGTGATTAGTAGATAAAGCAAATGCAAAAAGCAATTTTATTTTATTTTATTTTATTTTTTGGTTTTAGAGAGACATAGTGCAAGTGGGGAAGAGGCAGAGGGAGAGAGAGAGAATCTCAAGTAGGCTCCATGCTCGGCGTGGAGCCTAAGGTGGGACTAGGCTGAAATCAAGAGTTGGACGCTCAACCAACTGAGCCACCCAGATGCCCCAAAAAGCCATTTAAAAAAAAAACAACCTGTAGAAAGAGCAAGTCAGGCACCATGACCCTACAGACAGATTAAGAAGCAGACGCTGGAAAAGAGGGAAAGACGGTCTCCAGGCGATTCCTTTACTGACAAAAATGAGTTCTTTAGAAGTCATCAATTTCAGCCAAGACTGTGAGAAGAAACCTGGTTCATTTTTGCAAATTCCAATGCCATGTGTGGTTTGTAATGTTTTCAATGACAAGAGTATTTTCCTGCTGTCACTGAAAGCAGTAACATTTCTTCAAACTACAAAGTAGGGTCAAAACAATACGGAAGTGGCTGAGTGTGCTTTTCTCCAGAAATGCCTTTTAAGATAGGACAGGAGGGAGAGATACTCACGTAGAGTTGTTTTTTTTTTTTTCATCCCGAGCACTTTAATTATGATAATAGTCTGAAAATTCCTAACACCTTTCATGTGAGATGATCAAAAGCAATTTTATCGCACTCATGGTTTTATTTATATGCAGAAACCTCTTCAGATTTCAGCAAAGAGGTGAGATTTATTATATATTTGCATCAAAGCTACCAAATCACAGGCCTGACAGCAAGTCATATTGTACCCAAAAAATGAAGCCTTCAACTTTTACTGTCATAAGGTTTCTAGTCCCCTCATTGTATTTTAGCATTCCTGCCAAACATGCCAGGAGAGAAGGCACCTTGAACTTTTCTGACCCTATTGTGTCAAACACATCTCTCATGCGCTTCATACTTCGTCTGTGTTCTTTGACAGTCAGGTCTGAGGTTTAAGAAACTCTCCACAGGAAAAACCTCAAAACACACACTGTACCTTCCACTCCCATCTGGAGTCATAATATCAAAACTGCCCTCACAGATCAGCTCCTGGCTTTTCCTGACAGAAGAGAAGCGATGTCTATCCTCAGATGTACGAGCTGGCCCTTCTGAGTGCCTGCCCTTCCCTCCTTTTCCCTTAGGTGAATCCTCATTTTCCCTTTAGGAAACCTTCCCCTTTTCCAGTGCTCTGAGTCCTTGGATAGTCTGCCCGTGATATTTCAAGAACCCTCAAAATAGTTCCTCATTAGGGCAGAGCCAGCTATGATCTACTCCTTCAGACCCAATTTGTGAAGTCAAGTTTCTTCACTACTAAGAAATATGCATATTTTAAAATGCTGAAGCCCAACTGAATCTGAACCAGTTTGTGGGTGAGGCCCAGACATCAGTTCAATTTTGAAAGCAGCCCTGATAGTTTTAATCTGTAGCCAGGGTTCAGAACCACTAGGTTAGATGATCTCTAAAGTTGTATCATCTTTAACATTCCATGGCTGGGCACCTGGGTGGCTCAGGCAGTTAAGCATCTGACTCTTGATTTTGGCTCCAGTCATGATCTCACGACTGAGATTGAGCCCCATGTTGGGCTCTGTGCTGAGCATGGAGCCTGCTTAAGATTCTCACTCTTCCTCTGCCCCTCCCCAATTCATGCATGCCCTCTCTCTCTCTCTCTCAAAAAAAAAAAAAAAAAAAAAAAAAAGCAAAAACAAACAAAAAAACATTCCATGGCTCTAGGAGGTACTAATGGATTACTAGGGTACACACTCTCCCTTTCCTTTTGAAACAGGATGACTAATCCTAGAATGGCAAATAGTTTCAGTTCAAAGACCTACATTAATGACTTAGTAGTTGTGGTCCAGAGCTCTGTGGTGAGGTTTAAGGCAGAATCTGGATTAAAGAGGAAAGAGAGTTGTATCAACCAGCAGTGTCTACCTTGAGCAATGGGGAGAGAGAGGCACTGAAGATTTTTCCTGGCCTGTCCTAACCCAAAGAAGAGACCACACAGGAAGAGATCTCAGACAAGAACATAGATCAGTGGTATCCCTTGTTTCCGGGATGTACTGCTGTGTAACAAAACATTCCAAATTGAAGTGGTCCAAAACAACAACTGTGTGCTCCTTGATGGTATGAATTGGGTGGGTTTTGGGGAGACAACTTATCTCTTTTCCAAGTGGTGTTAAGGGAGAGGATCTTGATTGGGGCTGGAGAATCAAGATGGCGTCACACTCCTATGCCTCTTCTTGCTTTGAGAGGCTGGAAAAGGGTTCCAGGGGTTGGCTGGTCCCCCTTCTCCAGCAGGGTCCTTACATGGTGGCTCAAGGCTCTAAAAGAGTGAAAGGAAAAGATGTCAGGCCTATTAAAGGCCTCTTACAAGGCTCAGAACAGGCACAGCATTGTGTCTGCAGAATTCTCTTGGTCATAGCAAGTCACAAGGCCGGCCCAAGGTTCAAGGGGAGGAGAAATAAACTCCACCTCTTGATGGGAAGCACAAAATGAGCATCCAAGGAGGGAAGGAATTGTTGGCAGCCATCTTAGCAAACAATTTACCATATCCGTTTCTTGGCTCACCTGACGGATCCTGTTGTGTGTCTGCTGGCCTAGAAATCGTATCATAAAATAGCTGAAGACAGTATGTTGATATTCCTGATTATCCACTCCTAACCTATATCATTTAAATGTTAATAAAACCACAAGGTGCCTAGATGGCTCAGTCGGTTGAATGTCTAACACTTGATTTCAGCTCAGGTCATGATCCCAGGGTTGTGGGGTCAAGCCCAGGTTGGGCTCCACGCTGAGCATGGAGCCTGCTTAAGATTTTCGCTCTCTTCCTCTACCCCTACCCCCACCTGCATGCACACTCTCCAATAAAAATTTAAAAATAAATATTAATAAAACTACCAGCACATGCCTGTTACATTCATAAATACATATATTTACATCACTACCTTAGTTAATATCTAAATATTATCAAATATAATCGTTTACTAAGTTATTAGCTTCACCAGTGACCATTAGAAAGAGATAATATGGTTGAATTTTAACCCTGTAAACCCTTGGAGGGATTGTATTTTGTTGTATTTAAGAATACTATTGGGGGGAAAAGAGAGAGAGAGAGAAACCAAGGAACAGACTCTTAGCTATAGAGAACAAACTGATGGTTACCAGAGGGGAGGAGGTGGGGGGGGGGGTGGGTGAAACAGGTGATGGGGATTAAGGAGTGCACTTGTGATGAGCACAGGGTGTGGTGTGCAAGTGTCGAATCACTACATTGTACACCTGAAACTAATATTACACTCCATATTAACTGACTGGAATTAAAAGAAAAACTTAAAAAATAATACTATTGGACATAGGCAGTTAAGAATACAATAGAAAGGGAGCTGTTTCCCCCACAGCACTCTTACCCAAAACCCAAACTGGCAAATAGTCTCTCAGGTATCAGCTTCAGGATATTGGGCATAGCCAGATTAGGAGCAGCAAGTGGAACCAGTGGCTTAAAATCCACTTCTTCTAGGAAATTACAACCCTCACCCCACTCTGACCTCCCCCCACCATGCTGCATATCCTTAGAGCGTCTGTCTCCTTCTGGAAGCTATGTTCACTTGTCTAAGTCCTTTGTCCCTCTTCACACCATATGATCTCAAAGACTTGGGTGGTGACAGGGGTGGAGGGAATCTTCTTTTATCTTAATTACTCTTCAAATAAAACCCAGCCCTAGATTCTGTTCTGGAAACCATGTCAAAAACAGTGTGGCTGGGACCACAACTCCAAGTGGAAAAATTTATTACCAATTGAGTTTCACTTGTTTCCACATTGTAGTTCTACTGAGTAGAATCCCAAGGCAACTTTCTTTGTTACTTAAACAAAAATGAGACTTGGGGAATTTTTAAAACCACAAGACAATTCACATGAAGGCCACAGAGGTATAGTTGACATACTGCTTGTCCTCTGAAGTTTACTGGAGAAAAATGATGTGAATGACGTCATAGACACAATTATATAGACCATGCCCACTCATTTATCCCACAAGTGTTTATTGAGCACTTAATACATTCCTGACATGGCATTAAGCACTGAGAAAAGAGAAAAATAGGACTCTGTTCTGGCTCTAATATTCTGAGTGGGGGAGGCAGATATGTAATCCATTACATTGCACATGATATATTAAATAGTCTAACAATAATAATAATAACAGAAAATATTTATATAGCACTTACCATGAACCAGGCATGGTTCTACACACTTTAACTTATACTAATTCACCTGCTCCTCGGAATAACCCTATCCTATGATCCAGATTCTTTTATTATCCCCACTTTATAAATGAGGAAACTGGGACACAGAGAGCCAAATAATGTGTCCAAGGTAAACCCACAGTAGGTGATAGAGTTGGGATTTAAACCCACATGCCTGGCTCTCAGACTTGTTCTCTTTATGGTCATACAGAGAAGACCGCAACTACTTTGTGGGATGGAGTTGGGAATGGTACTGATGATGTCACGATGCTACCATTTTAAAGGAAAGGAGGAGTGCCCCGGGGTGAAGAAGAGACATTTGCAAACTTGAGGACAATCTGAGGGCCGGTGAGGCTTTTGAGGGAGTGAAGGGGAGCTGGGGGTGGGGGAGGGGGCGCGCAGAGGTGGTCATTGAGAGTGAAGAGCCCTGCGTACTGTGACTGGGAAGGTCCATTTGGGGACCGCTAGCTTCCCTACACCCCCTGTTCAGAAACTCACCCCTAATTCAGAACCATGTCCTCACAAATGACAGCTTGGAATCTGGAAAAGAGAGATGGAAAATAGTTTTGGTTTTCAGAGCCTTGTAACACACATTCTCTTAGCCGTATACCTCATGTTCTGCAATTAAGAAAACAAAGAGATAAATGTCCCCCAGTAAGTAAGTCCAGAGCCAGGCCTCAGACCAGATCTTTGGGTTGGTTATCCAGTGCCCTTTCCACTGTGACCAACACAGTCCATCCCCTTGACTGGACCCCAAAACCTCCAAGTGTCCTTCTGACTAGTCCTGCGTCCAGAAGGTCACTGTGACACAAAAAAAATGACAGTTAAGGACATTTAGAGTGCTGTGACTCCAGAGGAGGCAAATGCGCTCACAATGAAAATGACATTCGAGTCTCCTCATTACTGTAGTCACAACATGACCTGCAGGTCTTGGTGTCCTTACCTGTAAACTAAAGGAAGAGCGTACAAGATAATTTCCGGAGGGCCCGTCCAGCTCTGTTTTTCTCCACCTCCATCACTGTCCACATGTAGCTTCATTATTTTAGTCAACTGCTGTTTTTGGCCATTACCGAGTGTCCAGTTCCACCCAAAACAGAGCTGAGCTGACAGGCTGTGCCCTTAGAGCTGGAAGCCCGGTGCCTGGGACACAGCTTCAGGCACGTCTGTATTCCAGCCGGGTCCCTCTCTTCAGTCTAAGCTAACCCTGAAGCGGCCAGCATTTCCGTGTCCTACTGTGGGATCTGCTTTGTAGCCTGAAATGAGATACGTGTCTCCCTCTTAATATCCTCACACTGTCTGAATGCATTTTAAAAGCTCACCGTGCTCGGCAACCTGTGGGCCTGTTTTTATTGCTGTTGGTTGGAGTCGTGCATACTTGACCTAAACGTTAGCCCCAGATGCGGCTTTATCTGATCAGGGAAGCACGACATACGGAAGGAATGGGTAAATTTCCTTTGCAAAGCAGACCCTCCTGGTTGTGTTTTTCATGCCAGAGATCTGCACCAACCCGAAAGAATGGCAGGCGAAGTGAGTGCCAATGAGGTCACGGAGAGAGTAGAGGGCATGACAAAGATTGCAACACAGACTGAGTCTACTGGCCCAAGGAAAGGGATGTAGGGCAGTGAACATGTTAACTTGATTCCCTAACCCCCCTCCTCTATTTATACAGGTCTGTTCAGTTTTCAATGAGTCTTTACATGCCTTAATTCATTTGATCACCATAACACCCAGGAGGTGACTGGGACATAGATAACTATCTTCAGTGACAGGAAGCTGAGGTTTGGCAAAGGGCCAAGATTAAGTGGAAGGGAGGACGAGAACCCAGGCCTCCCAACGCCCAGTCCAGTGTGCTTTCCTCTGCACCATGCTCCACAACCACTGGGATTCAAACTTGAACTTCTTGAAGCAGGGACAGGCTTACTCATCAGTGTATGCCTCAGGACTTGGTGTACAATTTAAGAAATATTTGTTGAATTTCTTGAACTCTAGCTTGACTAATGAGAGAGACTGACCTTTATGGAATTTACTCAAGTAGGGACAGAGAAGAGCCCAAGCCCTTACTGTGCCTACAAGGCCCTCCATGGTCTGGTTCCTGTTATCTTTCTGACCTCACTTCTGACTTCACCTCCTTCTACTTCCCCTAGTGCTAACTTCACTCTGGCCACCTTGGCCTCCTTGCTGTTCCTTAAATGTGCCCTGCCTCAGGGTCTTTGCACTGGCTGTCCCCTTTGCCTGGATCACCCTTCTCAAATTACCTTCATGGCCAATGTCCTCATTTCCCTCAAGTCTATGTCCACACATCACCTCCTCAGTAAGGCATAGCCCCGAGAATGATACAGATAGTAGTTCTAGATATTAAGGAAGGGACAGAATGTGGCACCAGACCCACTGATGTGGCAGCACAGGAGCCAGGACAGGGATTCAGAGCAGATGGACAGGACTGAGTTCAACGGGCATGACTTCTTCTAGAGCCAGGCCCGGGCAAGTGCTAAGCAGGGGGGGCGGTGGTTGAAGAAGGAGGGAGTTTCCCCCAAATCGTAGCATTTCGGCAAGTGTGGCAAGTCCGGGTACAGGGCAACTGGAGAGCTGGCTTCAAGCACCCAGAGATCTGTATGGAGCAAGCAGGAGTCTTTGCTCCTGGGGGTGCTGCTGGGATCCTAGGCTGGTCACCAGGGCAAAACCCTGAGGGAGAGAAGCTAGAGCTCTCAGGCAGGAGGCTAGCGCTGTGCTCCATTACCACAGATAGGCAAGACAGGCGGCTGCTCGACTGGAGACCCTCAACATTTCCTCATTTCCTTCCTTACCCCAAGCCTGGTCTGGGAACTGGGGACAAGCTGAGCCAAAGTGGGGAGAGTGGGGAAAGGGAGTGTGAAACAGCCCCAGCTGTGCAAGAAAGGGACACAGCAGGGTGGCTGGGCAGGGCCGACCAAGGTGCCCAGGGGTTTCTTCTCAGGGAAGAATGGCTGAGCCTGGTTCCTCTTTACTTAACAAGGTATGGTGGAGAGAGACGGCATAGGCTTTCAGAGTCAGGGTCAAAGCCCAACGTCACCGCTTTAGAGCATAGTTACTATGTCTGAGCTTCAATTTCCTCACTCTGTTTCCTCCCAGAAGTGCCGAAATAGCTGAAGGAGAGAGACAGAGAGAGAGAGAGCACTCAGAAAGCCTGCACACCTCGCACGCACGCTGAGGGCCTCCTAACGCAGCTCTTTTCTGGAAGGATCAGCGGTCTCTGAGTCTCTGATTTTTCTACTGTGGCCCTAACCTTAGCAGGTTGAGGAAGGGAGGCTATAGCATGCCCCCCACTTTACAGCCAGGCTTCTCCCCGCCCAACACCCCCTTCTACCCCACATCTCTACCCCACCCTGTGCCCAGCCAGAGCCGGTTTATTTGAACTAAGAATTTTAATGTAAATATGCAACATCCCTTCCCCTCTCCCTCCACTCAGGAGGCAGGAGCATGTGTCCGCCCCTGTCAGCTGCAGCAAGAGTGCCCTGTATGCAGAGATCCTATCTACGCCGAAAAGAGCAGAAATATTAGATGAGGCTAAATAAGAAAACACAGATTATTGCTGGAGACCCCTAAGGCCTACTTTGTCTGTGCAATAGTTTGTTTTACTTTTCACAGAATTTATTTTGGCTGCAGCCAGATTGATGGTGATTATATCTGAAATCCCTCCCACATATCTGTCACATAAACACTTCGTTTAATTCAGGTTTGTAAAAAGCTATGGGCCAATAGGGAGCCAGTTTCCCGATTAATTAGCAGACGCTAATGCTGGGCATCTTGTCACATGGGCCAAAGGCTCAGAGGCTGAGGGCCCGAGAGGGGATGGTAGGCAGCCTTCGTTCCTCTCTTAGGAGTTTGATCCCTTGGCCGGTAAAGTAAACCAAGGAAAAGTTGAAGGGGAAAAAGAAGGCCGCTCGCTGTCTAGCCTGGCGGAGGAGAAGGATTCCAGGCTGCGGTGTGGGCCAAAGTCACCCATCCGGGCACAGAGGAGGCAGGGGGTTCGTACACATTTTGAAGTGGATACAAAATAAACCCCAGGCTTCCTCGGACTTTCTGTCGATAGTATCACTGGATCCGACACCTCCTGGGAAGGGGAAGGGCCTTAAGGGCCAGTGGCTGGGGAAGGAGGCCCCTGCTCAGGCAGCCATGGAGGGACCCGGGGCCCGGAGCTTGGGCAGCAACGGCTCAGATTCCCTGAGCCGCCCCAGACCGCCTGCTCCCCAGTGGCTGTTCCAGCCCTGCCAGCCCCAGGCAGGATTTCCTTCTGTCTGATGGGAGTGTGCCCCTAACAGGCTGCATATGCCTGCCAGCTGTTGCTCTCCTTCTGCCCCAGGAGCCAAGACAAGAAAAGCATTATTTCCTCTCGGCCTTCTAATCTCCAGGCCTCTCTAACTTCACAGGCCAGCTTTGGGCACCGTTAGCTCAGTGTTTCTCTGGGGTGAGTTCCCTTCTGCTCAGAAAGGCTCTTTTATTCTCCCCGTCCCATTGGCCTTCTCCTTTGATGTGGAGTTCCCCCAGTAAGGGGCTGAGGGTACATAGGACTGCCACAGGGGTATTTGGTTTTCAGAGGCTTTATTTACCTCCAGACAGATTCGGAGGAGGAGGCTGGTTCTTCTGCGTGACCAGTCCCACACCTGGGAGAATTCCTGTCAGCCCAAGAAAGAGCAATTTTTGAGTGTGTCAATCGCTGATCTTATACGTACTTTTGGCATCTAACTGAATGCCAAAAACCCAGCCAAAGAGCTATTTTTGAACCCCATTTCACAGATGAGGGATCTGGATGAAGAGGGAAAAAAGAGGAACAGCAGGCAACCCAGCCAAGAAGAGGCTGAAACAACCCCGAATCCATGTCTGCCTGAATCCACATTCCATGAGACCTGATGCTTTCCAGAAAGGACTCTGGAACCGGAAGCAGGGATTGCCTACCCTTGTCTTTGCTGTGCCACTAACCAGAATGACCCAGGTCAAGCCCCCAGCCTGCCCTGGGCCCTTAGTTTCCTTCTGTGTAGAGGAGGGGTGGGGAGCACCGCCCAGGCCTTGCCTTCCAGGCCTGCCTGCTTCCATTCCAACCTCCAAATAACCGCAAGAACTGGGCCATCCCCGGCTCTCAACCTGCAGAGGGACCGGAGGCCAAAATCCTGCTCCAGCCATATCCTGTTACTAACCAAACACTTGTCTTTCTTCCTGACTGAAACTGAACGTGCCTGTTGCTTGGGGCTCTTGACAGAGAGAACTCATTTTTAACCCTTTCATAACAGCTGGTTTTTTTCCACAGAGCATGAAAAACACAAGGCACCAATTAGTCAGATGGTACTCCACTTAGACCTCACGTGGAGATGCCCGTTTGAAAGGAGCAAGGCCCTCAAGAGCCCACGCAGCACATGCCATTGGCTTCGAGGGTCCCAATTTCTTTGTGTGAAAGTTATTTTGAAAGTGCGATTCCTATCTCACCGTCCTTTATAAAACAAAGTGTGCCATTGTTTAGAGGGAAGGAAAGGAGAGGCTGGTTTGGAGGGGAGAGAGGGAGGCAATGGGAGTTGGGGTCAGGGGTCACTTTTTGGCACAGGGATGCCTGCTCCCCAGGGCGGGGCTGGGGAAGGCCAGGGCTCCTGGGAAATACCCACCCAGTCAGGACGCCCCAAGTCTGTGAGGAACTCCCCATCTAACTACTTGAAAGGGTCTTTTGCACCATTGACTCCTTATTCCTCATGACTCTCCTCTCGGGACAAGACTGGAATAAGTTTTGTTCTCCTGCACTGATTATTATTAGCTTTCAAGATTTTTAAAGCTCCACCTCCAGAGCCCAAAACAAACAAAACAGAACAAAAAGCAACCTCAGGGGACAGTACTGTGGGAAACTCTTGGGTTCACCCCAGCCTTGAGGATGTGATAGTCACAGCCAGGAAATGCAGAGCACGGGCCTCCGGGCTCAGAGGCCTAATTGCCAGACTGTGTTTCCAGATGCAAGGTTCCTGCCTTTGGCATGGACTTTTTCTACAACAAACCCACTTTGGGGTCATCCATCAGTGCATAAATACACACCTGGGAGGTGGGGGACAAGCCCCCATTTTTCTAGCTTTATAAATACAGAACTCACATTTCTCCCATTGACATTTGCAAAAGAATGATCGATTAGAGGGCTTTGCACCATGGAACAATTTCAAATAAATGAGCATCGCCTGGTGCACGCTATAGCTCTCCACATCCTGCGGAGGAAACGAGCCCTTCTTTCTAGCCTCTTCCTTTTACGTGAGCAAAAGCAAAGACCTAAGCCTGACGGGGGTTCCAGGTTCAAGTTTTCGACTCGGCGAAGTGGCCGGAGGGGGAGGGTGTGCCAACTCTCAGTTTCATTTGCTGCTCAGCAAATGGAAGTGCCTGAGACTCACTGTTGGCTGACTTCTCAATGTCTGCTCCCCAGCAAGAGGGATCTAGAGCCACGTCTATTTGCGGGACAGGTTGGTGGCTGTACAAATGCAAAGATTTGAGAGAACCAGTAACATTGTCGCCTGACCCCAATATAATTGTCTGCCTCTGATACCTGGAATGACATCACTGGAGACCCCTTTGGGTTGACCATGTTACCTGTTGGTGACGTGGTGGAGGTGCACGGGGCCCAGGGAGGGGTGGACTGGGAGGAGGTGGAGGGGAATTGGAAGCTGGCAACAGGAAAACTACAGCAGAGCCAGTAAGGACTCAGAAAAGGCCCTAGGTTTAGACCTGAACATGAGTGGTCACTTTAACAAAGGTAGCTCCGGTCAATGTGGGAGGAGGGTTGTAAGTCATGAAATGATAGCAGTGCGTATGGAGCCTTCTTTTCAATCCCACAAGTTTAGGATTGAAGGGAAGCTGAGAGAGCTTAAACTACTGCTAGTAAGACACGTGAATGAAGGATTCGGGGGAACCTTCTAGACTTTGGGGGCAGCTCACATAACATGCTCATACGTGAAAATACCGTCAAAGCAGTAGAAAGCCACATGGATGAGAGTCTGGGGCCCTGATTATTAGCTGGCAGTAGCATGGAGCCAGTGGATGGGAGAGATGGGAGCCTTTCCCGGCCAGCTATCCGGTGCCCTCCACCCTCCAAACTTCCACGACTTCTCAGGGTCTCTCCAGATCTTCAGCGACTGGCTTCTCCACCACGGCACTACCTGCCCCAGGAGATGAGGACTGGAGCCTGGAGTGCCTGGGACAGGACAGAAGGTGTGAGGGAGGGCCACTGAAGAGGTTGCCATCGCCACACCTCCCTGCCAGGCCTGCTTTCAACACCACGCAGGTGCCTGGAGCTTGCTGAACTTGCTCCTGAGCTTTCAGAGGGAAGACCAGCATGGTGCGGGGAGGGCTGAGGAAGCCAGTGAACAGTTTGGGAGGAGAATTCGATTTCCCAGAAGGGGGCTCTCTTCTTGGAATCCCGGAGAGCTTGTGTGACAGTATGATGGAGTGGGAGGCCACAACAGTCTGTCCGATTGCAGGTGTGCTTCTGGCTCGCCTGAGGTGGAGGGTGGCTAAATGGGGCTGGGGGCATCGGGCCTGGCATCATCCGCCCAGTAATTCCAGGTATGTGCCTCTTTTGGTCAGAAGCAGAAATGAAGTCAACAGAGCCAGGAGCCTTCAGCAGGTGAGTCTGCCCATGACTCAGCACATGGTGGTCCTGGGCAGGGCAGAGCCACCCATGGGGACTTCTGATGCCCCAGGCCTGCCTGGGCTATTTCCCCTCCAAGCTCAGCCTGTGGTCACCAACCCTGCTTACACGTGCATAGTTTGATCGTCGTGGCCCCTCTGCAGGAGCGTTGCCCACGTGTCACCATCACATTTGCTACTTGGATATGGAGACCGGTGCAGCCAGGGGGCTTTGCATCCAAGGTGGAGAAAGAAAGAGAACACAGAGGGATTGACACCAAGAGAGAGGGACCTCAACAGAATATCAAGAGACATTACTGCTAACTCAATGGCTCTTATAACTCTTCCCTGTGCACCCCCACCTCCTCCCTATCCACCCCTTCTAACCCCCCACCTCTGTCCACCCCTCCCCTCCCCGTCCACTTTCACCTCCTCCCTGTTGCCCACCTCCCCCGCCTTTCCCCTTCCACCCCCTTCTCCTCCCAGTGCACTCTGCCTCATCTTTGTGGTCCTTCACCACCACACAGCTGTTTCAGCGTAACCCAGGGCTCCAAACTGAACCAACCTTTGATTTGAAAAACACTCCTAATAACCACCGTGGCCCCTTAAACAAATGTCATTATCCACAGACAACAGACACCAACATACATACGTCAAGATAAACACAAGTGTGTTCTGTCTCCCCATCATTTTAAATAAATGTTACCACAACACAGCTCAGCTATGTGGACCTTTTTTTAAAAAAAAATCAATATTGCCTCCAGCTAGCAAATAAGGAAGGAAATCACTGGGAAATGCATTATTCATGAGCTTGCCAGAGCGCTGATGCCTGGCAGTGATAAAAGTCCCAGTGTGAGCAGAGCGCAGTCTGATAGCTCCCTATCGAGTCAATCTACCCAGCTCGCTTCCTGTTTTCGGGAGCAGGGATATCGGCTCTCATCACTTTTCTCTTCTCCCTCGTTTCAGAGAGTGGGATCCGTGCACCTGTGGGAACTGAACTCGCCTTCTGCTCAGGTCAGAGCGCACGGGGAGCAGGATGGAGCAGGCGGGGAGAGAACTGAGTGCCCGCAGGGGAAAACCCAGTGGGAACTACAGTTCCGTCCTCTGCTGTCCTTCAGCTCACACCTTCTCTGGAGCCAGAAAGAATCCCTCCCAGCTCTCAAGAATTCTAACCAGCAAAGAGGGGGTGGGGGAGGGTGGGTCATCATTGCACAGTAATGAATACAGAGCCCTTGCCTAATGGAATTGTGGGAAAGGCTCTCAGAAGCCAGAGCACAGAGCAAGTTAGGGACGGCCTGGCCACCTCATCGCTGAGCCCTCCTCACACAGGCAGGCCTCCAAGCCTGGGGAAGGGAGGAGAAGGAGATGAGAGGAAGGGCTGGTGGGGCAGGGAAGCCTGGGGCTCCCTCACAGATCCTGTAGGGGCCCATGGAGTTACTTCAGGCAAGAGGCCCCATTCCAGCTGGGCTTCTGAGTATCCACCCTCCATTAAGGAAGTCAGGAAGCTCACAGTACCAGGGAAAGAGACTGGAATTCTTCCGAAATGTTGCATGAACTCGAGTGGAAGAGAGAGAGGGAAAACGGAAGAGTAAGGAAAAACTGGCATGTTCAAATTAAATTTCAAACGATTAACAACACAGACTTCATGCATAACGTATATGCACCTGAGAAATGTGTTATGTAAATGAACACAAAGTTCCAAAGAGCACTAGTTCACACACTGTCACACATGCAGGGGGTGTGAATCCCAAAACAATACGCCCTGAGACAGGACACAGAGATTGGAGATCGCTGGAAGAGGAAGTGGGTCACCTCTAGTCCAAAGTAGCTACCAGCATTTTTGTTAAGCCTCTGGAGGAAAGTTCGAGTGTGTTGTCTGGTATGGTTTCTTACAGGGCCCTGCCCCACTCTCTGCCACAGCCTGGGAGGCTGGAACTTCCAGAACGGCAGTGTCCACCTCAGAACTCAACGGAAGCGGTTCCCAAGGAAGGGAGTGGGGGCAGGAACCAGGTCCAAGGTCTAGTCCTCCAGCTGCCTGTATGGGAAGCAGAGGGAACTGCCACGGTGTCATCCTCTTTCAGTTCTGGCCAAATAGGGCTCCTGGGTGGGCAGGCGGGGTGAGACAGGACCAGCAGGAGGCGGAGCCCGAGGCAGCAATGCTCAGCCATCCTGAATCAGCAGGAGCATTGAAACCCCCGTTAGAAACATCAAACCCCTCAGTGAAAAGTCTGCGTTACAGATTTCTTTCTTTTGTAATGTTGCTTTGATATTTTTATGTATTAATAGCACCTTGAAGGAGATTAGTAAAGACTGACAAGTAGAAATTTTGTGGTCCCACTTACCAAATAGAGAAGAACAGAGAGAATTCACATCGTTGATTATATACGTTCCCAAAGCATGTGACGATTGTTCTTTTAATAGAGTTACTTTTCCTCCTGCAATTTTATGTACATGATAGCAGTTATCTGAAGGAAAGGCTTGGTGGACTCTTAAGCACACCATCCATGGCAGAGAGAGAGAGAGAGCAGAGAGATAGAGAGATGAGACCAAGACAGAAAGACCTCAACTGAGTAACAAGAGACGTTACTGATGACTCAATGGCTCTTATAACTCTTCCCTGTGCTGTTTTTTAAAAAATTTTTTTTTTAATGTTTATTTGTTTTTGAGACAGAGAGAGACAGAGCATGAACGGGGGAGGGTCAGAGAGAGGGAGACACAGAATCTGAAACAGGTTCCAGGCTCTGAGCCATCAGCCCAGAGCCCGACGCGGGGCTCGAACTCACGGACCGTGAAATCATGACCTGAGCCAAAGTCGGCCGCCTAACCGACTGAGCCACCCAGGCGCCCCCCTGTGCCATGTTTTCAAGAACTATCGTGATACCCATTGGGAAGAGGGAAGACTGTCTCAGAAGCAGACAGCATTCACAAAGCTCATTAACCGTACTCTTCACAAGACACATGTCCTCCAGCCTCTCACCCAGATGTGGCATCTGAGAGGGAGAGCCTGGCAGCAAGAAACACGGCAGTAATGCATTACCCGCTGACAGCCAAGGAAGTGCTACGGAAACAGTTCTTCTGTCTGTTTTCTTTCCGGGTCATGAACCTGGGTTCGCTGAGTGTAGGGATGGAAAAAACACACAACAACAACAGAAACGCTCTCCTTCCTTAGTAGTCCCAGGGGGTACCCCTGTGTTACAAAATAGCATAGAACAATAGAACATAAGATTGGAACAGTTTTTCCCTCATTAGAGCCACTAACATACTATGCAATGACATTATTTTGGTTAAACATATATCTGTCTCCCTTCTCTCCCCCAACTTTCCTGTCTCCACCCCACCCACACACATACTTTACCAAAACCTCAAAAAGGTTAGGCGGAATGCCCAGACGAAGCTCTTAGAACACCTGCTTGGGGTTCAAAGGCAGCTTGTTCTAGGTGGCTAATTGCTTTAATGGCCCCAATTTTGCACCTTTCCCTTTGCCACGTAATTTTGCAATGCCTTCCATAAAAGGAGAGGAGTATCCTTCCCCCTTCTTGACTCTGAGTTCGGTCACGCACCTTAGTTTGGCCAATAGCAGTGACGGTGGGCCAGTTCCCAGCCTGGCTGCAAGGGGCCTGTGCGATTCCTCTTGCTCTGTTCCACCTGTGCCACAGCCGCAAGAACACGCCCAAGCTGGCCTGCTGAAGGATGAAAGGCACGTGGTGCAGAAGGGAGTCACCAGGTTGCCCCAGACGAGGCCAGCCTAATCAACCGATGGCCAGTCAGCCACCAGACGTGTGCACGAACAGCGGAAGTACCTGGCCGACTCCCAGCGGACCCCAGGGGGGTGAGCAATATGCACTTGTTGTCCTATGCCATTGAGGTTTTGTGGCTGTTCGTCATGTGTCATGCAGCATTACTGAGGCCATAGGTAACTGGTAATGTGCAGTAAAAAGAACAGGGGCTTTGGTGTCTGTTATTTTTATGTTCCCCTCCCACCTCCACTGTCTTTCATCTGCATGAACCTGAGCCTGCTACACTTGACTGGACCTGACTTTAGCCTCCTCGACTCCTGAACAAGATAACCTCAGTGTGTGATTAGCGGGATTAATAAAGGTAATATATGAAAGCTCCTAAAATAGTGTCTGACACATGGTAGGTGACTGGTAACTGTTGCTTCTTTGCCTAGAATCCTTTCACAGGATGCACAGAACATCCATCCAAAGCGAAGCAGTTTGGTCTCCTCATTTATAGATCTGGATGGTCCAGAATCCAGCTCACCTCTATGGCGTCCCTAGGCATAGAGGCCATCCTACTGTGCATACTGTTTAGCAACCAACTGGGTCACTAAGTGACATAGCACCTCTTTCCAATATTCCAGTGTCTGTATCAGTTGCCGTCCACATCCTTTCCAGAGGTCAGTGGAGCCCATTGAGTGAACACATCATCATTGATTTTACCATTTGGGACTTTCCCTTCTTTTTTTTCCCCTCACTGAATAGGGAGTAGATGTATATGAAATACCAAAGATAGAGGAGGCGATGGAATTGTAAAATAGCATATAATGAACAAAAGAATAGCGAAGGGAAGCCAAGGTCTTTAAACCCGACATTCAAAATAATGGCCCTGCATCATCAACGAACACTTAATGTCTCTGCAACAATTCTACTGAAGGAGAAGCACAGGTAATATATTCTTGAAAACTGTCTATCCTGAATGGTTAAAATAAAAGCTTTGCTGTCTACAGGAAAAAGCCACCGTTATCTGAGAAGTGTCCCTTCTGAGGTGCACCAAAGCCAGATAACTCGAATGTGCCTGCAGATTCTTAAAGAGAGGACCAAGAGGAAGCCCAACCTTTCCAGATTTCAAGAGTTCTGATGGGTGCGATTTGGCTGTTAACGACAACATCATGATCCCCATCCCTCTGAACCCATTTTTATTCCTGGTCCTCTCAGGACATAAGACCAACAACGGCAGCTGTATGGCTCCAGAGAAAGGCGCCTGCCTTTCTTCAAAGCCCTCTGTGAGCTCATAGTCCCCTCAAAATGCCATTCCCCCCTCTCTGAGCCTTCCAGTGGAAACAGTGGGTAAGTCTGAAAACAGCCGTGGCCAACCGGTCACCATTAGCCGATCTCTCACTCGCTCCTGGAGGAAGTCATACTGGCCTACAGCGGAAGTCCAATTCCAGCTATTACCACTAGACAAATGGCTTTTAAATTACATCCTAAAAGGCTAACAGGCCATTTGTCTTCTTAAGTAATGGCACAGAAATACTGTATTGCTGCCATTCTAGCCCTGCAAGCGGGAGGGAGTGTGGGTGGGTGGACACGGAAGAAGCCCAGGAGGCGGAAAGACCCAAGGTAGGATGGGATTTGATCCAGAAGATCTGGAGGCTTTTCTAGAGTCAAACGGGAGCGTGCACACTGGCTAGACCTCTGAGAGGGCAAAGCTGAGGTGACTCTCCCTGGAAGCTGTCCAGACCGACAAAGTGGACTGGAGGTGCGCTGTGCGGATGAGAAAGGTGTTAGGAGCACCGGAGCAGGAACAGATAAGGCCGGACGACAGCTGTGACCGGGCCTCGGCCACCAGGCTAGCGTCTGGGTTTACCCTCAAACACGCAGCCTCGGGAGCCAGGGACTTCCTAAGGAAGCAGCCAGATGCCAAGCCCCATACGACAGAGCTGCTCTGGCTGTAAGCTCAGCCTCGGTGCACCCAGCCTCTGCCTCACCACGCTGGCTCGTAAGACCTTGAAAAGCAGGAAGCGCTACCTTCACCACGCCGGCCAGGCAGGCGTTAGCCCTGTGACATGTTATGAATAGGGAAACATTAAAGGAGGAATTCCACATCCCTCCCCCATGCTCTAAAGCCTTTGTTTACCTTATTAGTTGAGGCCTGTCAGGTCCCCCATGAGCTGACAGGTCTGGAGGGTGAAGGAAGCTGTCACCACATGGTTTCCACGCTGACAGTCTGTCTCGCCTCCGTTTCAGCACACAATCTGCCTCGAGGCACCACGGCATGCTACATCTTTCAGACTGTGGCCTCCCTGGGGCATGGCGGGACCAGAGCCCCCAGTCTGGAGCCCAGAGAGTCCCACAGAGGGGCCTCTGGGTCTGCCGAGAACAAAAAGCTGCCAGCTTTCAGGGATGAAGTTATCACCCCACACGGCTGGCCTCGCCCCTTCCCAGGGAGGAGGCGCTGCTTCTGTGTGACTTCCTCCCTCCTGCTCTCACATGAGATCTCAAGTCCCAGCCTTCACAGAACAGTCCCTGCTGTTTAAGATGCCCCATGGCTAACTTCATGTCCCTCACAGTGGAGTTATAAACGCTTAGACATGCTCACCATCCAGTGCTCGCCACCCAATGAATAAGCATCATTTATGTTTAGGAGAGTTGATATTATAGAGAGAAAGAGTTTGAGATGAAACCATAATTTCTATATTGGATCAAACGCGGGTACATTAAAAAATAAAGTGCAAAATTTGCATGCATTGTTTCAGATAACACAGAAGTCCAAGACATTTAACTCTTACGGAACAGAGCTAAGCCCTGAGATTCCTTGGGTTTATGTTTCTATGTGCCTCTGATATTAGGGCATGCTTTGGTGAAATGTTCAAGAACTACTTAACTAACATGAAAAGTTACAAAATAGTTCCCAGTATCTAGTAAGTCTATGAAATATGTCCATGACTCAAGTTCTTCATTTATAGCAATAATAACAAAAAAATATTTATATGCCAGGCTCTATTCTAAGCACTTCATATGGATCATCTTCTTTAAATATGTTTACCACCCAGTGAAACAAGGACCATTATTATATAGCTGCTCAAGGAGGTTAAGTGATGTACCCAAGGTCAGGTGACTTCAAAGTGGTGGGACCAAGATTTAAACCCAGTTAATATGACAATAGACCTTTTTTCTTAGCCATTCATCTACACTGACTATAAAATGAAAGGCTTGGGTCAAGTGATCTCCAAGGTGTCTTTCAGTCATCCAGGGCTAAGGCACAAGGAACATGAGAAAAGAAAAAGGAATCCTTTCTTCTAAAGACAAATCCAAATGGCCGCGTCATCCTTAGTTTATTCTCCCCACTTTTTAGGTGGGAATTTTGAGCTGGTTTCACTCTTAGAATCAAGTTACACAAAATGGAATTCAGGATGGATTCCTAGAGTGGGCTCAGAGGACAGGGATCCCAGGGGCTTTCTAAAGCATACAGTGCTGTGGTAGAACCAATTCTGTCAACAGGAGTGACTTCTTAGTAGGTGCACCCACTGAGAAAGCAAATGGAGGAGACGGTAATCAAATGACAAATGTCCTAAATGAAAGGAGGCAGCATAGCTGAAGAATGGACCCAAGAAGAATGCCTTCCTGTGCAGTCCTAAGGGGCTCTGAGCAAAATGGCTCTGAAGGAAAGGACATCTGATACCCAAACGCCATCTTCCTTCCCCATCCAAAAGCTATTTCTTGGCCTGGGATGCTGACCCCAAGACACTGCCCTCTGGGCTTGCTCTTCTACAAAGCGTGGTAAAGGCAGGTTGGATCCTTTGAGTCAAGGGATAAAGCAGACAACCATGCAAGAATCCAGGGGAAGGGAAGACAAGGGGCGGGAAGTCTCAGTGAGAAGATGTGGGCAAGAGAGGAAAGGCCGCACCAATCTCACGGGCCATCGACTGCTATGGGTGGCAGCAGAGGCCACAGGCTGAATTATCTGAGAACATGGAGCTTTTCTTAGCATTGACTTGAAGACTCCCTTCACCCACCTATCTCTGTCCCTTCACCCACCTGAACTGAGCTTCAGCTGCCCCTTCCCTGCAGCAGCCCAGGAATCCCCAAAGTACACAGCTCAAGATTATGCCTCCAAGGGACCTGGTACCTTGAGGTCAAGGATGTGATACAGGGGAGATCTTCAAAATATGTAACTATTGGTATGACTTGGGCACCAACCAATCAGAACAGGTTTTCTCACCAACGATAACTTCATGCTGAGTCCTTTCTACCTTTTCGTTTTAACCTTCAGTGACATCCTTCCATGGGGGGCAGTGGTCACCTTTAACTTTTGTGCTGTGGATCTCCCCCACTGGCAGCACAACCTCTCTGCCCGGAATCCCTCCTCATGCCTCACACACTTCTCTCAAGTCCTAGTCTCTCTCCAGCAAAGGCCACCAAAGCACATGACCGAACATCACTCATTCCAACCTCTAAGTGGTCACCTAAGCCCTTCTCCCTGGAAAGGGCCTTCTCCTCCCTTCATTGGCCATATGTCCTCATCCTGAGCTCTGCCTGTGGGTTCCTGATTCCAATAATGCTTCCCTCCACC
Organism: Lynx rufus; assembly: GCF_022079265.1. Classification (NCBI taxonomy): domain Eukaryota; kingdom Metazoa; phylum Chordata; class Mammalia; order Carnivora; family Felidae; genus Lynx; species Lynx rufus. The sequence goes on from NW_025814896.1 coordinate 65,248,394, forward strand.
CCACCCGGCCCTGTGGGCATCTCTTCCAGGACATGTTAGTCTGGAGTTGGCATCTGATGTTATGAAGCTCCGCTCTTCTCTGGACATTGCCCGGCAGACTGCTTTGCCTGTGAGCTCTGCCACCCTGTGGAGGCTATAAGCTCCTTGAGGGCAGGGGCCAGCCTCAGGCCCCTCTTGTAACTCCATTGTGCCCAGGGCAGGACAGAACACTCTGCTGGACTGCAACAACCACCTAGCAAACCAAGTTGACTTATGCCTGGATACAGGTCTGGTCCTGACACTGGCAGTCAACTCCATCTTGGGGCCTCAGTTTCCTTATCTGTAAAATCGGAGGTTAGACTGTGGTTCTCAACCCTGGCATTAGAGTCACCTGGGAACTTAAAGAAAATCTCAACAGCCAGGGCCTACAACCCCAGGGCTTCTGCTTGAATAGCGTTGGGTGGGATTGGACATCAGTTTTTGTTCTTTTTTTTTTTTTTTTTTTTTTTTTTTAAGCATTCCAGGTGATTCCAACATGCAGCCAAGACCAAGAACCACTGGATTTGATCATCACAACAGTCCCATACAAGTCTGTGATTCCATGAATTGCACTGAATTCAATGCTATATCAAGTGAGAGACGGTCAGGTTTAACCCTCCTCCTGATTCATATTGGGGAGAGGCCACAGGTGAGGCTGTAGCAAGAGCCAACTGAGCTTGGGGCTGGTCATCACCTATGCCTGTGGCTGATCCTCCTCTGGGGCTGTTCTTAGGTGACACTTACTCCAAAGGACACTTAGATGTAGAATGAAAGCGTTAAGGCCTCCCCCCAGTCCACCCCCCTTCAACATATTACATGCTCTTCAAAGTGTCGAGAGAAGTTCAGGATGGCTGTTGGCAGGCTGTTCCAAAATTCTTGCCCGAACATATTGGATTATAAAATATGTGGCTATGACAAGCATATCTGACAGATCAGTTTGCCTCATGCTAAGATGATGTTTAAAAGAAAAGACATGGTTTTTTTTCACTGTTGTGGTTTAGAGTTTTTTGGTTGTTTTGTGTGTTTCCTGAGTGTTTTCACTCTTCCCTCCCTCTGGTAATATGGTCCTGAGTCTGAGCTGTGACATCAATTAAAAACCACGCTAATGAAAAAGCTAAACCCATGGGAGTACATTAAATGCCACTTAGGAAAGTTGGTTCCGGCTCCCTTTCAAAGTCAAGTCTTGGACACCAAATCATCCTCAATTACAGACCTTCATTTTTCCTTCTATATCAAAGTCTTTTTGTAACTCCCCCCTCATTGTAGAGCTGCATAAATGGAACATATTCATATTCTTTCTCCCTCTCTTTCTCTCCCTCCCCCTCTTTCTCGCTTGTTGAAACAAGCAGAGTAATTGCATTACCAGATTTCCAGGATTAACTTTTGGTTCAAGGAAAGGAACTCAGTTTGAGCGCATATCTGTAATTAGAGGTGGAAGAATAATTAGTTGCACATAGCTCGACTGTCTACAAGGGGCCTAGAAGACAGGTCTATTTGTTCTGTTTCATCAAACAATTTAATCAAGCAGTGAGTGCCTTGCTCACAGGCCTCGCAGAACAAATATTTGCTGATTGATTGATTCATCAAACAACTGGTCAATTCAGTTAAACCAGCTTGGCTGTCCAGTAAGCCAAGGAAAGAAAAATAATTGACCTAAGTCTTTCGCTTTTCAAATGGCTGCTTTGCTGCCTTACAGTAACAGCTACAGAATGGCACGTGGTAAAGGTGCTGAAACACACTTCTTTCCTTTTAATGTCTTTCCAAAATAAATAGCATTTAAAAATTAATGGGCTACAAAATGAAACTCAGTAAGAAAATACACAAAGACAGTCATCACTTTGTCTATGCAAAGGCCCACTTCTCCAAGAGATGGTCTCCTTGGGGTCAAGGTGTCTCCTATCATTGAGAGGCACTTAAGTCAGCACATCCCTCAAGCAGAGCAGGCTTGACCCATGGAGGCAGCCTCTCGGCTACCAGGAGAAGACACAGTCACAATGGCTGGGTATCTCGCTGTGGACATGCCAACAACATCTAGATGCCAAAGGAACACCCAGGCCAGATGCCGATGTCTCTTCCACCTCACGGAGAAACGTCTGCTTTCTTTGTCACTAATTAGAAGACTATAATGACCATCTAGAAGCCCTGCTCTGCCCTGCTTGGCCCTGCTCTGTGGGTAGAAATTCCTGGTGGGGAGTGAAGTGTTTCAACACACTTTATTTTCCATCCTGGAGCCACCGACCAGAGGAGATCTGTCTCTGTTGGGTGCAGAAGAAAGAAGCTTGCCCCAAGGCAAGGCAAGGCTCCAGCTGTGCACAGAAATGCCTGCCCGGAGGCTCTGTGTGGAGGCTGAGGAATGGCAGGGAGGCAGTTTTCCATGAAAAGCAATTTAAAGTGACATGATGTTAAAGGCCAGGAGTCCAAAAAAGGCAAACAGCCCATCACCTGTGAGTGATCCCCTGAGCCAGGTCACATTTTTTTAAAAATCCATCTCACAAAACGCCCAGTGTTTAACTTGAAGTCCATTTGTTAATTTGGTAAACACTGACATGATATTGACAATATGACTCTAATCCAGGCAGGAAGGAAGTATCCGGTGTCAGGCAACTTCAGGCCCCTCTCCAGTCCCTCCTCACCTGAGGGGCGGGAGGGGGTAGTGACAGTTCAGACAGCAGGTGGAAGAGCAGTGGAGGCAGGGCTCCTTAACCCTCCATGTGCCAGGACACTCTTGCTTGGGGATGGGGCAGGTGTTCTCAAAGATAACCCCTCTCTCAGCAGATGGGGCACTTTACCATTTGCAAGACACTTCTTACATTTCTGGACTAATTAAATCTCCAGGTCTGTCCTATGAGACGAGCTAGGATGGTTAATTTTTTTGTGTCAACTTCACTGGGCTATGGTGCCCCAATATTGGGTCAGACATTATTCTGGATGTTTCTGTGCAGGTGTCTTTGGATGGGATTAATATTTTATTTATTCATTTATTTTTAAAACGTTTATTTATTTTGAGAGAGAGAGAGTGAGCTAGCATGAGCAGGGGAGGGGGAGAGTATCCCAAACAGTCTCCACACTCAGCGTGGAGTCCAATGCAGGGCTCAATCATGAGATCATGACCCGAGCTAAAATCAAGAGTCAGACACTCAACCAACTGAGCCACCTGGGCACCCCTGGATAAGATTAACATTTAAACCACTGGGCTTTGAGTAAAGGAGATGACCCTCCATAATGCAGATGGGCTTTGTCCAATCAGTTGAAAGACTTAATAGGACAAAAAGTGACTTCCTCTGAGGAAGAAGGAATTCAGACCTTCTTTGGGCTTGGACGGCAACTCTTCCCTGGGTCTCCCGCCTGCAGGTCTACTCTCCAGATTTTGGATTTCAACCTGTATCATCACATGAGCCAAGTCCTTAAAATACAGTTAGTTCTATTAATTCTAAAGAACACTGACTAATATACCAGCAGTGTTATCAACCCTATTTTATGGATTAGGAAACGGCTTTGGTGAGAATGGGAACCAAAACTGGTCCGCTGTGGTATAAACCGGTCACTTCGAGATAGCGTATCAGGGCTGTGTCCTCATCTGATTACTTCACCAGTTAGAAACATGAAAGCCCAGGGCTGGGAAAGAACCCAAGAGTCCAGGCTTTAGCCTCTGCCATCAGACAAGCATACACCTCGACCATATCACTTCTGTTCTTGAAGATTTCTGGCTACATAATCCACCCCCTCACCCTCGCATCTCCATTTCTTCTTCCTCCATTGCTGATTAGAGCTACCTTCTCTTGTAACTTAAACCTATTTTCTTCAGCGCTATCATCCACAGGGGGAAAATGCTATCTGTGAACTTCTAACAGGAGCCCTCTGTGAACTAAAAGACAATTTAAAATGGCACATAGCTCAATGCTCAGAACACAGAATAAACAAATTAAACAGTTGTGTTCGCAATATCCTACCAATGGGACCGGGGCTTCATAAACTATACTGCGTTATGCAAATAACGTCATTGTCATCGTCGTCATCATCATCATCATCATCATCACCACCAGTGCCGGATGTATGCCTGGGTGGTTGAGAGGACACTCAATTCTCAGGTATAAGAAGGAAGCAGATCATAAAAGCTTCAAGACCAAGGTTGAGACTACTGTGTGCTAAAAATTAGTTTAACTGAGATGATATGGATTTAATACCCTGAACTTAACTACCTAAATTCTGGACCCCTGGTACAATCATCTAACCCTTCAAACCCTGTCATTTCTTCACAGTAAATGAAACAGGTTCCCCTTCTTTTATTAAAGGGAAATGTCCTGGTTGCAAGAAACAGAAAGCAACTCACGCTAACTTAAATACCCAAGTGCAGTCTCACATCCCTCAGGGCAAGAGCAGCTGAGCCAAGAAAGGGACTGGAATCAGAAAAGGGAAAGACATCGATAACCAGGGGAACCTCTTTCTTCCCCTACTGATGACTCCATTCTTGTCTCTCTGCTAATTCAGTCCCTACAGTGGAAAAAGCCTCCTTGCTGGTCCTAAATTTATATTTCCCCTTTTGTCCAAAAGTCTAGCCAAGAATGCCATTTCTTAATCCCCGTTCCCCTTACCTCATTGGTAAGGAGTTCTAATTGTCCAGGTTCGAGCCAGATTCTCACCCATTATCCAATAGCAGTGGCAGGAGGCTGGGGTCAGTTAGTACCCGCCACATGGCTGGCAGAGGATTTATGGTTCTGGACCCTGGTGACCCATGGCTATAGGACGGAGACAGGAAAGTCACTCCCAAAACTGTCAACCACACAGTGTTCCTCCAACCAGCTCTGTGTCCAAACCACCTGGAAAGCTTGGGAAAGAATATAGATTCCCCTACACTATATGCCTTCACTAGCTCAGATACCTTTGACCAGTGGTCTCCAGCTGCCCACAGCTTTGTCTACTTTCACTAGAATGTTCTAGAAACAGGAAAAGACAATCAGTACATTCAGCAATAGCCTCCATCCCTTTCTATCACTACTTCCTCCCACCCCACCCAACAGTTCAACATAACTGTTAAAGGCCCCCTTTTGGGAAACCACTGGAAAACATTGTCAGGTGATGCAGCGTAAGAGATGGGGAATAACAATCTGAAAACCTTGTACCTTTTACCATGTATCCAGTCCTTCCTCACTTAGTAAGTGCTTCCTGCCAGCCAGTCACTGGGCTAGGCTGTTTCCTAAATATGACCTTCTATCCTCACGACAATCCCATAAGGTACATGCTTTTTATTCTCATTTGACAGACGAAGGAAGTGAAGTTCGGAGAGGTCAAGTGACTTGCTCAGGGTCACTTAACTAGCCGGTGACAGAACCACTTACTTGTATGTCTATCTTCCTCAGTTTCACTGTCAATTCCATGACTCCATCCTTAGGGAGGATATGTACCTGCTTTTGTCCATCCCAATACCCCAGCACTGAACCCGATACACAGGGCAGCTGCTCAATATTGTTTGGGAGAAAATGTAAAATAAATGAGCGGTAGCCTGACAGCCTTCCGTGAGGCCGTCCCACACAATCCTACCTGAGGTTCCCAACCAGTCACTGCCGTGCCTCAGCAGGCCCTGCTGGGTTACAGGTGGACTCAGCCACTGGGACAGCCAGAACCCTTGGACCAGAAGCTTCCTCTGGCTAGAAGCAGCCTTGTCCTCTTTCCTTACGATGTCCAGAAATCATTCTGTTGTACATGTGGCATGACTGGAGAAAATGTGGGAAGTGCAGACCAGTCTCGTTTAGAGAGTAAAGATTTGTTCTGTTCATCAAAAACTTGGAAGTGACCCACACCAGCCCTCTCTAGTTATCCTGAGATATTTAGAAAATTGTTCTGCATCCTCTGTCTAGGGAGAGTCACTGGATGACAGCCCTCACCAGCCAGCCTCCTCCCTTCCAGCGAGAACACCCAATGCTTCCTCCCTGCTTGTCCAGATGGAAACTCAGACCCTAACGGGGGGATGGGGGGTGGGGAGGGAGGGGCAGAGGAGGTGTTGACTGAGGGAAAGGCTGAGAGTGACAGCATCCTGCGTTCCTCACGTTCCTCACGTGAAGGCCAGAGCCTCCAAGCCTGATGCCAGGACTCTGAAACGCCTTTCCTGCCAGGGGATTATGTTCATTTGCACAGGGTCTGAGACAGAAATTCCAAAGAGATGATACTGGCAACCAAAGGCCTAGATCCTATTAATGATACAGACAGGAAGGCTCCCTCAGCAGCCAGTAGCAAACATATTAAAGGACGGAGGGGCCTCAGCTCCAGCCCCCCAGCCGGGTCATTTCACATTACAAATAGAAACATGTAAACCTTACTGGGTTTGTTAGAGAGATCTTGTCTCTGGTTAGCTATTGCGTTTCTGCACTTACATGCTCATTTCTGAGTCAAGATTTCCCCAGACTGGGTGCCCACCGCAACTCGGCAGGCTGCCAAAAATCACTGGATCCTCCGTGCTTATGTCAGGCTGCCTCAGTGAGCAGGAGGCCAAAGTCAGGGAAGGACTTTCACGAGGCACAGCGGAAGTCATCTGCTCTGCATGCAGAGGGCTTGGGTTGGAGGCCTGGCTCGGCCTCTTACCAGCTGGGGGACCATGGGAGAGAGGCAGAACCCACATTTGACCTTTTTCCTTTTTAAAGTTTATTTATTTATTTTGAGAAAGAGAGAGAGAGGGTGCAAGCGGGGCGGAGCAGAGAGAGAGGGAGAGAGCGAATCCCAAGCAGAGCGTGGAGCCTGACGTGGGGCTCGATCTCATGAACTGGGAGATCGTGACCTGAGCTGAAACCAAGAATTGGCTGCTTAAGCGACTGAGCCACCCAGGCACCCCCACATTTGACCGTTTTTAACTTCTCTGCCCAAGCAGTCATGGCTCTCACCTTCTACGAGCCCCGATTCTGGCTGTCAGATTCCTATACCCACCACCTCATCGGTCAGTGAGCAAGCTGGCTGAGCAGACATCACACCTTTAAGTAGTATGGGTTCAAGTGTAGACAGATAGGACTTCAGCTTTCTCGTCTATAACCTAAGAATGATAATAACCCCCACCTGGGTTCTGAACCCATTCGGGTTCACATTCTTGCTCGGGACCACCAGTTGTATAAATTTAGTTACTTAACCTCTCCTGGCCTCAGTTTCCTCATCCTAAAAATGGGGGATTGGCCTGTGGGGAGACTAATGAGACTGAGTGTAAAATCAGTACTAATTCTTGTTCTTTGTCCACCTTCCCTTTGAGACACATCTTTTATGGATCTGTAAGAACTCTTTATATATTATAAAATTTAACCCATCCTCATCAATGCCACATTTTTTTTCTTAGTTTGTCCTTTATTTACGGCATGTAAAGGACTTAGCACAGTGACTGTGATGTTGGCAGCAACTTTATTATTGAGAAATGGCTTCCATGTGGGAAGTTCTAGAACAACATGAGCTATCAAGGACAAGGGTAGATCCAAAGAAAAGGAGATCCACCTCTCTGAAGAACTGAAACTGATTCAAACTGGCCAGAAGCAGAGGGTGGAGACAAATGTGGCTGTCTAGGGCTGTGCTAGAGATAGACCTAAGGTCTTTACGTGAGAAAGACACATGTTGAGGGGAACCAAGAAGATCTTGAAAATGAAGGGCTCTCCTTCAATGAGACCACAGCCCATCCCCACCCACACACACATCACACACGCAGCCACATAGCCAAACATACACACACACACACACACACCACACGACATACACCACACACACACCTCACAGATGCACGAACACATTTCCACATCCGCTCTTCTTTGATCCTCAAAGCAGCCCTTGGAGGTGTCCCGGGCAGGTATTTGTAGGCCCTTCACAGAGGCAACTGACGCTCAGATATTCCATGGCTTATGTAAAGGCCTCAGTGAATGACAGGACCAGAATGAGGATCTGGATCTCTTGATTCCTATTCAAAGTTAGTCATCCCACAAATATCTACTGAGACCCTGCCTAGGGCCTGGCTCTAAGTCGTAAGTTAGTTCCAACACCTGGTTGCAGAAGCTTTCAGAGTTCCTTAAGCCTTCCCATGTTGCCCTAATCCACCCGGGGCTCCTAGAATCAGAGTCCCAGGCTGCAAGGACGCCTTGAGAAGAGCGCTGGCCAGAGTGGCACGTCTCAGTGTTTTGCAAATGTTCCTATGTCCTGTGCCTAAGAAAACAGGACATTGTTCTGTGGGCAACGTTTTGCTGAACAGCTGGGCTGTGGCAGCTCTAATAAAGACTGAGCTCGGGGACCAAGCAGAATCCTCCGGTTTATTTGATAGCATAAGACATTTGTGAGTCTAGGAAATACCTTTGGTTTCACTGTCCCACTTGAAAACCCCTTCACGTTCTAGTTCCTGCTAACTCAGCACGATGAACATGGCTTGGGTTAGGGCTGGTGGGGAGGAAGACCATACCTCTTGTCCCCAAACCCAGACAGTGGGCTCTGTCTCACTGTCTTCCTCCAACCACCCTCCCACCACTGGAACTGCTCACGGATGAACAGCGATGAGGCCACAGACCCAAAGTGTGCCCAGGACCAGCTGCCGCGTGGGGCTCACAGCCCTCAGGGCCTCCCCTCCTCCTCAGCATCCTCTCCCTCAAGAACCGCCCCTTCTCTGCGAAGTCTGATCAGCCGGCAGCCAGAGCGAGGTAACTGAGCTCAGACACTGGATCGGATGTCTGGAGGGCCCCCACCGTAAACTGCCGGTCACATAATTCAACTTGATCCCTCACTCCATCCTACACTTTATGTGCTTCAGGGGACACGGCGGCTGATGGGCAGAGAGATAAGTCTGCGATGGGAATGGGAGGTGAGGGATTGCCCTAAAATGGAAAAGTTACTTCAGATCCAAAGAGGAGTGATTGGTTCAAGACCTTGCAGAGGGGAGAGAAGGGGCGCCACCCGGGGTTGAGGGGGGCAGCTCAGGAAGAGTCCCCACTTTCCTTTCCAAACCCTAGCAAGAAGATTCGGCCCTTCTCTCTACTTGTGGGCCAGGCGACCTCAGAACGGTGTTGGGAGGGTGGGGACACCCTCCCCGACAATTTTCCCATCTGTAACATGGGAACAGCTGTCCGCTGAGAAAACGCAATGAAAATATCAGTGTGCATTCATCCCGGGGAAGAAGGATCCTGGAAACGGGCCAGAAGGTTATTTCCTGAGACACAGTCCGCCGCAGCACCTTCAGGAAGAGCTCAGACGTTGGCGCCTTCTGTTTTCACAGGGAGGACAAGAAGGGGCCGTCCTGCTCTGAGCCAGCGCTCCTGGACCCCAGGAAAGCAGGAACAAAGGGACGGGACTTGTGCTGCTGTATACCCTGGGGTGCTGTTTGCCCAACACACTTGAACCTGGGCTTTTCATTTGAGCAAATCCCTCCCTCCCCATGGCCATGGCCAGACAGGCCCGGTGGCGTGGTTGCTGTGCACCAGCATTTAGACACGTTGCTAAATATCCCCAGCTGCCCAGAGGCCCCAATGCTGTACGAGGTGACACTCTGCAAGGTCTCACCACACAGGTGAGGACAGCCAAAGGGCATTCCCTAAACTTTTTTCTAGTATCCTCCATTTGATGAAAGACTTGTGCTTAAGCCTTTATCTTCTATAAACATTTAAAATGTGGTTACCTCGATTTCCACGTCCCATTTTTATTTTATTAAAAAAAACCCACCAAAATGGGTTCCTTGTAGTCAAACATCTGACACTGGACATTCTGCAGAAAACAGATGTTTCCCCACATAAGAGGCAGCAGCGGGCCTCTGCACGCCCACCAGGCTCCACACTCACACTCAGACACAAGCACGTGCATACGTGTCTGGTGGAAGGCCAGGGCAGGGCCGGGTCCCACCAGGGATGCTGAGGTCACAAGGCCACAAGGCTCAGGTCCCTGCGGCCATGGGATCTTTCAGCCAAGAGGCCAGAGAAGTAACAAAACCTGAAATGTAACTGGGGGAGGTTTCATCGCTTCTGGGTTCTTGACGGGAACATTTCCCTCCACAGTTCATTGTTCTGGCTCTCGGGGTCCCCCTCACACAGCCTCACACCGAGCACTCTGGCTCTCTCTGCCTCCACAGGGGACAGGGACGGAGCTGGAACCAAGCAGGCACAGTCTTCTCAAGGGCACACAGAAGTCCCTGGGGACTCTGCCCAGTCAGCCTTTGGCAGAGCTTCTAGATGGGCTTTTTCCCATCCTTCACCTCTTCTTTCCATACACCGTCCTGAGAGGAAGGAGAGCCACATGGGCCCCAAATTCTTAGGGGAAAGCCACAGTTTTTGTTTCTTTCATCCCAGGCACACACATCCCACTGCTGGCTTGACCCCTCAGGCATTGGGACAGCTTGGCTCACTCATTTTCCCAGGAATTTTTCTCCCCGTCCCCTCCTGAGACCCCCCTCGAGCTGGCTGAGATGCCTGTGGCTTGCTCCCTTCCCAGAGATATCTGCACCTTTCATGGAGACTCTGAACATTTAAGAGTTCTCAAGACCCAGAGGAACGAACTCCCTACAGTTGAATGTCTCGGGGGCTAAGAAAGCTGCTCTGGGCCCCATACCCACCCTGCCCCACCCACAGGGCAGAGTGTCAGTTCAGATGCCTGACTTCCCTCTCGACGTGCCTCTCTGTTCCATGACCCTAGAGCATCACTTCCCCTCTCTGTGCCTCAGGATCGTTTGAGGAAGGTGGACTTTCCTCTCTCTGAGCTCCTGTAGTTCCCACGAGCTGAAAGTCTGAGCCAATGATTCTGTAAAATTATTACTCTAGAATTATCTCTATTTATGCCTACTCCACCTCATTCCAAATAAAATTTGTGGAAAATCTATGTACAAATGCACATAAGATATGAATAATATTATAGCAAACAACTGAAAAATGAGCGTAGAAAAATAAGATGAATCCCGGCTGCTACATAAAATCTTTGCTAAGGGGACCTGCAGATTTGGCTCTGTGCTTCCCAGATGCCAGAGCAAAGAGGATAATACTGTCAGTTACAAGACTGACAACATCACTAAGGTAAAGGGCAAACCACTGCTCAGAAGAATCATAGATATCCCTGGAAGTGAGACTTCAAAGCGACCTCTCACACGGGTTCTCCAAGGGAATCCCGAGGTATGTAGGAAACCAGGGGTTTGCATCTTGAAAGCCTGGATAACTCTTTTTAAGTTAGAACTTCTTCTTTTTATTTATTTATTTTTTTTCAACATTTATTTATTTTTGGGACAGAGAGAGACAGAGCATGAACGGGGGAGGGGCAGAGAGAGAGGGAGACACAGAATCGGAAACAGGCTCCAGGCTCCGAGCCATCAGCCCAGAGCCTGACGCGGGGCTCGAACTCACGGACCGCGAGATCGTGACCTGGCTGAAGTCGGACGCCCAACCGACTGCGCCATCCAGGCGCCCCAGAACTTCTTCTTTTTAAAGTGAAGAAAAGAAACAGACAAAAGGACTTCTCTGGCTGAAGGGGAGTTCAGGGACCAGGGCCCCGTGCTGTGCACAGGACGCCAAAGCAATTCATAACCTCACTCCCCAGACAGCTCAGGCGGACTGACCGGGCACTGCGTGAGTCACTGTTTCCAAACCTTGCCAGAAAATAAGAAGTCCTCTGGAGGGCTTGTTAAGCACGTGGACCCCAAAGCCCTACAGCAAAACCGACTGCATCAGAATCTTAGGGGCGGGGGGTGGGCGACAGGGTATGGTCTATGACCCCAGGTGATCTTATGACCAGGCAAGCTTCGGAAACACGGCCGTAAACTAACACCACAACCATCTGGCCAAACTAGACGGTAAAAACCCATTAGAATGGTAAGCCCGGTCTCTGGGCGTGTGGCATTCATCTTGAGGTGGAGCCCCAGAGGAGGTGCCTGCTGGAAGAAAGTCAGGGTGAGCCGACGTTGAGTAAGCTGTCAGGGCTGTGGGCTGGGGTGATCTGGCAGTGAGACAGGTCATTTCTCTGTCCCTTCCTTGACAGCATTGCCCCACCTGCACGCCAGCTGCCCCTTCCCATCCTGCCCTCCCTGCTCGCAAAAAAACAGTGTGCCAATACCAGGCGGGGCAGGCAACGAGGCTACTCTTCCATGAGACAGATGTGCCCTCTGTGTCTAAGCCAGGTCAGGCTCCCCTAAACCTTGTTGTCATCAGGTCACCTCCAGTTTGAAAGTCTTTATGACTTCCCACCAGCCACAACATTTTTTTTAAGTTTTTATTCATTCTGAGAGAGAGAGAGAGAACATGTGTTCATAAGCAGGGGAGGGGCAGACAGAGAGGGAGAGCGAGAAAGTCTCTGTGCTGTCAGTGAGGAGCCAGATGTGGGGCTCCAACTCACTAACCATAAGATCATGACCTGAGCAGAAATCAAAAGTTGGACGCTTCACCGACCGAGCCACGCAGGTGCCCCTATGGGCCATGACTTTTCCTTGTGGAGTCACAGGATGGCAGTGAAAAAAGTTTGTGCCCTGGAGCCATATCTGGGTCCAAAGCCTGCTATTCTCACTATGGCTTGTGTGCCAAGGGCAAGTCCACTAGGCAGAATATGCTAGACTATGCTGAAGTAACAAACAACACCAACATTTCAGTAGATTAAAACAACAAATGCTTACTTCTTATTCAAGCAAAGTTGGTTGGCTACAGTTCAAGGGACCTCCCAAGGCAGTTGTCCTGTTTCAGCCATGTGTCACCCCTGTTCACCACATGATTCCATGATCAGAATAGGATTCTGGAGGGCTATGCGGAGACAGTTCAATTCTCTGGCCCAGATGCAACACACATCACTTCCATTCACCGATAACTGGTCAAGACTGGACCCATGGACCTGCCTCTAGCAAGGGTGTGGGGAAGGACAATCAACAGGTGCCAGGGAGATAAGAGCCAGCTATGAGAGAGCACTAAATATGGGTGGTAATGCTGAATAGGGTGCTGGTGATAATGAAGGGAAATAATCCACATAAACTGTTAGCACGGTCTCTGGCATACAGAAAGGGGTTAATAAATGTTGGAGAGTATAACCATTATTATCACAGCCTTCTGCATGATATGGCCAACTAGATTGCTTGACTTCTCTTCTATGCCAGTTCTGACCAGTTTTCTTAGAAGCAGTGGCCCATTTCCTGGTTTGTAACTTCTTTTACCCTCTAGGCTAGGGTTTTTGCGGCTTTTCATCACAAGATTTGCATCAGTCACTGTAAGAACTCTAGATGCTACAATGGCAAGAGGCCAAGGATGATTTATTATCCAATGTATAACCACACACAGAACACACACTCATTCTTGTTAACGACAACATATTCCAGAGGTCATTAATTAACGTCTCCTCAAGGCTGTCATCATGGATGACAACTCATTCAAGATCAAGGAGCAGGAGGGGCCACCAAACGCAGAGGGAAGAGCAGTCCTGGGAAGTGAGTAACAACATGATTCTAAAACCTCAGTGTTCATATCTATAAAACGGGGCTAATGCACCTGCCAAGCTCACTAGGCTGAGAAAACAAGGCTCGTCTGGTTCCCTGTGAAGTGCCATCCAGATGCAGGGCACAGTACTCTGGCGGGTGCTGAGTACTGTGGTACCTGCCTCAGAAAACACTCATCAGCAAAGTCCTTTGCAAACCTCAAATGCTTCTTTTCTGTCTCTCGGGTTTCTCTCTTCAGGTGTCTGTTCCCTCTAATTCTTACTCCCTTGATAATTGGTTCACCATCAGATTGCACAGCCCAGTATCTTCCTCCCTCCAGCCTTCCTGGGGGTGGGGGTGGGGCGAGGGGTCAGACTGTATTGGAGAGCATGCGAGGCTTCCCAGGGCTTTTCCCACTGGAGCCCCAAGCTCTGGGGAACAGCTTACTGCTGCCCTAATCATAACAAGGCTCACACCACCATTACACAACTTTAATACCAGCTTTTATGCGGGCATCTGGGGATGTGTGTGCTTATGAGCAATTTGTAATGAAAAAAAGACCGACCTGCAGCAGGCTGGGAGTAGAGGGGCCCGGAGCACCAGGCAGGGCAGGCCCCATCACAGGGGCCGCCCAGGCTCTGGGGACACGGCTGCTGCTCTGGGACATTTAAGGCACTATTTGATCTCTCGTTAAGCCCCACATGGCTTCAATTTCCATGTGTTCTGAAAAAGAATGGAATTAGAGTCAACAGATCCATTGTGTCTTTCATAAAGATGTGTTCTTAATCAAGAAGGAGACGGAGGAGGAAAGGAAACCTGCATTCATGGAAGGCCTACTATGTGCCAGGACCAGGTCAAGAGCTTTATTTCTATGCATTATCTCCAGTGAGCCTCCCAATAAACCCCTGGGGTAGATTTTGTCATTATCTTTTGTGGTGTATTGAAGAAAGAATGAAAGAAAGAAAGAAAGAAAGAAAGAAAGAAAGAAAGAAAGAAAGAAAGAAAGAAAAAGAAAGATGAAGGAAGGAAGATGAAGGAAGGAAGGAAGGAAGGAAGGAAGGAAGGAAGGAAGGAAGATGAAGGAAGGAAGGAAGATGAAGGAAAGAAGAAAGAAAGAAAGAAAGAAAGAAAGAAAGAGAGAGAGGAAGAAAGAAAGAAAGAAAGAAAGAAAGAAAGAAAGAAAGATGAAGGAAAGAAGATGAAGGAAAGAAGAAAGAAAGAAAGAAAGAAAGATGAAGGAAGGAAGATGAAGGAAGAAGAAGAAAGAAAGAAAGAAAGAAAGAAAGAAAGAAAGAAAGAAAGAGAAAGAAAGGGAGAGAGAGAGGGAGGGAGGGAGGGAGGGAGGGAGGAAGGAAGGAAGGAAGGAAGGAAGGAAGGAAGAAAGAAAGAGAAAAAGGCCGCAATATTTGCATCTCATCCCACTGAGAGGAGGAATCTGTTTTTCCAGCCTTCAAATCTGGTGTTGACCATCTTCTTGCGTGGGCCAACGAGGCATTACTAGCGAACACAGAGCAGGAAGGGGCTCAAAAAGTGCTTGCACATCAGAGCTTGCCCTCTCTTGCAGCCTTGAACCATTTTTATTACTATGTGAAGAAGCACAGACAACCCTCTGGGAGGAAGAGAGACCAGATGGGGCAAGACCCCAGCCACTCTGGCCATCTGGGCTGAAGCCACAGGCATAGGAGTGAGGTCATTCTAGATCATCTCCCTCTCAGCCAAGGCAGTGCACACCTGAAGCCCCACTAACCCAGAGAATCATGGGAAATAGTAAGTGGTTACTGTCTTAAGCCACCATGTTTTCAGGTAGTTTATTATTCAGTAAAAGCAACCTGATATATCCCTCATTACGGATGTGGAGCTGAGGCTCAGAAAGGTTAAGTCACTTTTCCAATATTCCTCAATTGGTAAGTGGCAGAGAGGGGTGAGGATCCCAGACTTCCATTGAGTGCATGGAACTACCTGGGATCCCCTACATGATGCCAGCATGTGCAAAGGGACTCCTGAAAATTCTCCTGAGAAATGCTAACGTCCCCACTTCCATGGTCACCATCCCATTTTGAGGAAAGTTGGAAAACCTCCAGTCCAATGGAGAATTTCTACTTACCTGGGCTTCATTCTTACAAAAGGCACAGCATAGAGTTGAAAACTTTTCTCTATATGGCATTCTCAAAAAGTAGAATCTAATTTTTTCACTGTCCCTTATTTTTAAGGATTGTTCTGTCCTTCCACTTAAAGAATATTCAAGGGACCCAGGTAGCCAGTGCAAGTTTCTCTATTCCTCTGGCTCAGAGATTCTTGCCTCTGGTCAGGTGTCAGTGGTTTTTCAAATCTTTTGGTGTGTATTTTTTTATTGTGATAAAATGAAATTTAGCACCTTAATCATTTCAAATGTACATCTCAGTGTTGTTAAATACATTCATAATGTTGTACAACCACCTCCGGAACTCTTTTCGCTGTAAAATGGAAACTCTACACCCATTAAAGGGCAACTCCCCATTCTTTCCTGCCCCCAGCCCCTGGCAACTACCATTCTACTTTCTGTCCCTAGGAACGTGACTACTCTAAGTACCTTCTGTAAGTGGTATCGTACAGTATTTGTCTTTTTATGACTGGCTTATTTCACTTAGCATACTGTCCTCAAGCATCACTCATGTTGTCGCCTGTGTCAGGATTTCCTTCCTTTCTAAGGCTGAATAATATTCCATCGTATACATATCCCACATTCTGTTTATCCATCCATCCATTGATGGACACGTGAGTTGCTTCCGTGTTTTAGCAATTGTGAATAATGCTGCTATGAATATGGGTGTGCAAACAGCTTAAAGATGAACCTTTGTATGTATCTGGGAATCTCCTTGTTCAATAGTCATTGAATCATTTGAGATGTTTGAATGATAGTTTGAGGAAACAACCTTCCTATGCCAACATCATGTTCCAAGGAAGGTCTGCCTGAATATGCACTCCTCTGTGTTCCAGGAGTCAGTTAATTGAACAAATCTCCCCAGTGAAGTCCCATTATGCTTGTTGGTGTACTCTCAGGCTAACCCATGTACCCCATAATATAGGCAAAGGATAATACACAAGTTCTGGGTCCCAGAGGCAGGGTAGCCCTCCTTCTTGATGCAAAAAATGTTATTTAAGGGGCGCCTGGGTGGCGCAGTCGGTTAAGCGTCCGACTTCAGCCAGGTCACGATCTCACAGTCCGTGGGTTCGAGCCCCGCGTCGGGCTCTGGGCTGATGGCCCAGAGCCTGGAGCCTGTTTCCGATTCTGTGTCTCCCTCTCTCTCTGCCCCTCCCCCGTTCATGCTCTGTCTCGCTCTGTCCCAAAAATAAATAAAAAAACGTTGAAAAAAAATGTTATTTAAGCAGAATTACAAAATAACCACTGTCGCTTCAGGGCTCTGTGTCCAGACAGCAGGAGTGGGCGGAGCAAGAGCCCCCGGGGTCATTCTGAAGCAACGATGGATGGTCCTTCACTGCCTTTAAGGGTACAGTGAACTTTGGGGCTCTTTTTTTACTGAGAAGGAACCCGAGCTGGAGCCAGAATAGAACTGACTTCTCAAAACCAGAGGAGAAACTGTAGCTGGCCTGGAGGGTTCTCCCTCTGCACCCCAACCCACACGCAGCTCCACCTGTCCTCCAGATAAAAAGGAAGCATGTATCTGGAGAGAATCCACTGGAAATAGTGCCAATTTTGTCAGCCTGCCCAGTGTACCCGACATCTCTAACTATGGTTTTGCTGACACAGGAACAGGGCTCCTCTTCTCCCTGCCAACACCTGGCTGGGCACACGGGGCCAGGCCGTTCTCCTCTGCTCAAGCGGGGAGACAAGGGCCTGCTCTGCACAGCTGGATTAAGAGTTCCACCCTGGAGCATATTCCTCAGGAGGGGAACAGTCACTTGGGCCTTCTTTTTTTCTTTTTATAAATTAAAAAAAAAATTTTTTTTAATGTTTGTTTATTTTTTGAGAGACAGCGCTAGTGGGGGAGGGGCAGAGAGAGAGGGAGACACAGAAGCCGAAGCAGGCTCCAGGCTCTGAGCTGTCAGCAGAGAGCCCGACGCGGAGCTCGAACTCACAAGCCTCGAGATCATGACCCGAGCCGAAGTCTGATGCTTAACCGACTGAGCCACCCCACCCAGGCAGGCGTCCCTCACTTGGGCCTTTCAAAGTGCTCATCAGTCAGGGCAGAGTGCTCAGTCCCTGGGCATCTTTGGTCAGATCCCCCTCCTACTGGCAGCTTATAATGGCCAGGTCACACCCTTGCCTCTGGAAACCCAAACTTTTAGCCCCAGCCTGGGTCTTCCAACTACAGACCTCCATGAAGAGCACCTACTGTTGAACCCAGCCTAAGGCAGGTCTGACTCCGAGGACAGTCCACCTAGAAACATAGAACAGGGGTGTGTGTTTTTCCCTCCCCAATACCGCTCCTGCTTCCCCCAGAGGGAAAATGAGCTCTTCCCTAAGGAAGAATTGCCTTTAGGCTGCTCTAAGAAGAAGCCACTGCAATTGGCAGAAGCAGGGATGGCTCTAGAAGGGAGAGAGCATGAGCAGGAGGATAGCCAAGTACACTCCATGCTCAGTGCAGAGCCCAAGGCGGGGCTTGATCCCATGACCCCGAGGTCGTGACTTGAACTGAAATCGAGTCAGATGCTGGTCCTGTCCCTCAAACTGTGGCTGCCCTTCTGTGACCCAGTCTGTAGGTCTTTAGGCCCAAGGACAAGGACCCATGTTCAACAGGCAGCACCTTCCCTACCACATGCTCACAACTGAAGCACTGTCCAAATGTGGGTGTTTCCAGGAAGCTAAAAGGCCCTGGCGGGTGCCTCCATTTTGCGCCTCATGCTTCCTGCCCCAGATACTAACCCCTGTCACCAAGGCTGGCCTTCTGCTCACCTCCTCACCAATTCATGATCGTGGAAGAAAAACACAATCTCTTGGCTACATCCAAATGAAAACCTTCTGTGTATCAAAGAACATAATCAACAGAGTGAAAAGGCACCCTATAGAATGGGAGAAAACATCTGCAAATCATGTATCTGATAAGGGCTTAATGTCTAGAATATATAAAGAATTCTTACAACTTAACAACTACACACACACACACACGCGCGCGCGCGCACACACACACTCCTACAACCCAATTTAAAAAATGGACTAAAGACTTGAATAGACATTTCTCCAAAGAAGACATACAAGTGGCTAATAAGCACTGGAAAAAATGGTCAACATCATTAATCGTTAGGGAAATGCAATCGAAACCACAATGAGATACTACCTCACACCCGTTAGCATGGCTACTATAAAACAAACAAACCCAACAACAGAAAATAACAAGTGTTTGTGAATGGATGTACAGAATGGATGCTTCCTCATTCCCTGACTCTCCTCTTCTGCCTTCACTTCTTCCAAGTCTTTTGCCCATGAGGGGTGGGAGCCCTAAGCATTTCTACTCTTTCCCCTGGTGACCCTACCCCCTCCCCATTCAAATATCAGTAGTTCCTAACCCTTGAGGTCCCTCCTCATATCTTGCTAATTTCACAGACTCCAGTGGTATCCGGAGTGACTGTCCTGGTGCCTCTTCCCAGCCTGGGGTCGGCTGCCAACTAAAGTGAGGGAGGGTGTCTCTGGGCTGAGGGTCTTTGAGCAACTTGGGGGCAAGTTGGACAGTGGACGCATCCCTCCTGCCTGCAGTTAGCTCCTCTTCACCCATAACTCACGGTCTTGTGGGTCAATTCCTTTAAAAAACAAAACAACAACAAAATACCTAGGCTGGTTTTCAGAAGAGATTTATACTCCTCCTTTAACATGACCTTCACCTATTTGTGGAGAGTTAATAACCTCGGCCGTGAATGGCACTAGGCCCAGATCTCTTGCTGTCTGTCTAGGATTCTCCTTGATCATAGACCACGGAGGGGGAGGGATTTGGTTTGACTGTTAGCTTTGTTTTAGCTGTCACTGATAGATACAAGCAGAGCTGGTCTGATTAAAATGTGGGAAATCCCTATCCCTTCAGGCCCCCATCCCTTTCCTGGCAGAGCCCCGAAATAGGCTTGTCAAATTTAGCCAACAAAAATAATGTTGTCCAGGTAAATTTGAATTTCAGATAAACAATGAGTAATTTTTTATGTCCCAAATCTTTCATGGGACAATCCTGCTCCAGAGACATCCCCAAGGAACACTAGGACATCCCAGAGCACTGTCTGAGCCCACTGAGCGGGCCATGTTGGCCTTAGGTGGGGGGATCAGAACAGCTGACCTCTAAGATTCCTTCATCCCGAGGATTATGTGATTTCTTATGTACCACCACACCAAGGGGTGGGGTACGCAGAACACGGGTTGTGGTCCCTGCCTGCGAGGGGCCCCTCCTCAAACTTCATCTCCTGCCCAGGGCTCTGCCTGCGGTATTATCCACTTCTGCACAGGAGCCTCAAACTCAGTGCTTTGCTTCATCCTCAGCCCCAACACTGCCTCCCAGCCAGGCGTTTCCAGGTGAGCATGAACACTGAATAACGGGGTTGTGACTCTGCCTCCTGCCATCTCCTCCACCTGCCCTCAAGTCTGGGTCCTCCTCCCCAGCGTTCTGGAAGTATCACCTGATACCACAGGTGAGTAGTTTGTAGTCACGGGCTTTGCTAGTACAGCAGGCTCCCCTCAGAGTGGTGCAGGCCAATCTTTCCTTGAAGCAGGAAGGCCTCGGGCTTCCAGAATGAGAACCCTTGTCAGGATGTCCGTTCCTAAAAACAATGAGCCAAGATCACCACATGAGAGAGAAAACTGTGTTTAGTTTGGCTCAAGTCAGGTCTGACAGAGAGTGTGTGTGATAACCATCTTGGGGCTCTGCTAGAGGATACAGACCAAGGAGGAAAGAGGAGCCGGGCAGGGGACTCACAGAATCAGGAGATAAGGGGCTAGGGGAAACACAGTCTGAAATGCAGGAATGTACCCAGCCCTGGTTTGCCCGAGAGGCTGAATGAAGCAGGCTTGCAGATACAATGATGAAGATACTGACAATAATGCCAGAGTCATACTTTCTGCATCTTTCTCTTGAAACATAACAAGGAAACCACCTCCATTTCTGTCTCCTCTTAAAATGGAGGAGGATGATGCCTCGTCCATGTCAGCTCGAGGCACAGCGTCCACCCAGGTCAACTAACCAGTGACAACTAAATGGACAAACAAATGAAGGTAGCTGCCCTATTAGAATTCCCTCTGCAGGGAGGGATATCTAGGTTCAAAGTCTGCCTCTGTTACTACTTGTGTATTGGCCTTGGATAAGTACTTGCTCTCTTCAAAGCTTCAGTTTCCTTATGAGTAAAATGGGGTTAATGACTATCAGATTTTTTTTATTTTCAACGTTTATTTATTTTTGGGACAGAGAGAGACAGAGCATGAACGGGGGAGGGGCAGAGAGAGAGGGAGACACAGAATCGGAAACAGGCTCCAGGCTCTGAGCCATCAGCCCAGAGCCCGACGCGGGGCTCGAACTCACGGACCGCGAGATCGTGACCTGGCTGAAGTCGGACGCTTAATCGACTGCGCCACCCAGGCGCCCCAATGACTATCAGTTTTACCACACAACGGTAAAGATGGAAGGAGATGACATTTCAGAAAGGGCTTAGAAACTCTAAAGCAGTGTGCAAGTGCTAAATACCACAGAACGCGATCCCTACCTCTAGGCAGTGAACAGTCTACACCTGTACAATCCAATATGGTGGCCACCAGCCATAATGTGACCATTGAGCCCTTGAAATGTGACTGATAAAAATGACACAGGCTCTAAGTATATTACAAAACAGAATAAGAACATAAAAATGCATGCTGAGATGATACTATTTTGATATATTGGGATAAATAAAATATACTCTTAAAATTAATTTCTTCTATTTCTATTTCCTTGTTTTAATGTGGCTACTAGAACATTTTAAATTATATGTGAGGCTAAAACATATTTCTATTGGATAGTGCTGGTCTAGATGGACCACAAGCCATGTGCACACACATACACAAAGTCAGTGATAATACAAGAGCCCAAAAATAACATGTCAATAAGGACAAGGCCAAGAGGGGTACTCAACATCTTATGAATGTTTAATTAGGCTGACAATAGCAATAATTTATTACTATGCATTCAATGCTGGCCGACCAGTGTGTTTTAGAATGCAAACTAATTATGCGTGTGTCTCTTCTGGGCCTCTGCTGGTCAGAAGAGCTAACATAAACATTCTGAATTCTAAGTGACCTTCAGGACAATCCAACCCAACACGTGATTTGTTTCAGTTGGAGAATCTGAGGTCTAGAGAAAGACTGAACAGCCCATGAATGACCCCGTGTATCTTCCATTAGACCACAGTGGGGTTTCAGAGATTTTCAAAAAACTTTTTATCAAGATTGCCTAAATTGAGTCGCACAATAATTCTGGGAAATAACATGTCTGCATTTGGCAGATGAGAAAACTGAGGCCCTGGATGACTAAACATGTATAATTAGTGGACATCTTTGAGGCCAGCACCCTGACCTTTCACCCCACGCTCTTCTTCCCACCACAGGCTCCCTCTCTAGATCCAGAGGATGGTCCAATAACATGCAGAGTCGCCTTCCCTGGTGCCCCCACCACCTCTTGTTCAGGACGCGCCTGTAAGCGTTCTTCAGCCTAATTAAATCATGGAACCACACTGATCCTTTCTTCCGAGGTCCAGGGGCACTGTTTCCTCTGCACCCCAGTTCAGCTTGGGAATGTTGACTTTGGAAAACGGCACCAAAAACTTTCTGGCTGCAATTTCCAAATCAGAAACAGCCTCCAAATCCTTACTGAGCAGAGAGCAAGAAATCTCAGTAGGAGGGGTTATTTAGCCTGTGAGAGCCTAGAACCTCCTCTCTGTATGGAGCCTCCAGGGATGTATGAGGTCATTGAATTTAGATCACATCCACAAATGGGTATGTTCTGTATGTTCTGGGATTTAGATATAAATAAAAAGATTAAGTCTTAGCTCCTGGTCATTCCTGGTCCAACAGAGATTCACACAAATGGTTAGCTGGACCATGTGGCAGAAGGATGTGAATACCATACAATGGAGCCCAGAATAAGGAAGCTCAGGTCCAAGTAGGCTCCCTGGGAGAGTGGGGTCTTAGAGGAAGGGAAGGACATCATAGGCAGAAAGGCAGGGAGAACAGAGACACAAGAAAACGTCAGTTTTTGAGGACACATGACACGGGTGGCTGTTCCTCTCTGATGCTCCCCAAGGTCTCCCTGAACCAAACCTCTTCAGCAACAACAGTAACTCCATTTCTCTCTGGGATGCTTCATCTCCATGTCCAATCTCATTATGAGCACCCCAAAAGGGCAGATGCCATCATAGCCATCCTTCAGATCAGGGAAGACTTGGGGAGGTTAGTGCCCTGACTGGCATCACACTGCAATTAAGGGGCAGAGCCCAGGCATCACCAAGGGTTTCTGGCCCCTCTACCTCTCTTCTTTCCCTCCTGTACAGTTCAACAGCCTAGAATTGCAAAACTCCAAGGGTTTTCTCACCCTCC
Source organism: Lynx rufus (assembly GCF_022079265.1). NCBI lineage: Eukaryota > Metazoa > Chordata > Mammalia > Carnivora > Felidae > Lynx > Lynx rufus. The sequence continues at coordinate 65,271,313 of NW_025814896.1, forward strand.
CTTGTTTTAATGGCAGCTCAGTTACTGCCAGGTACCTCTTATGGGGCACTTTGCTTGTTGGCCCTGTTCTGCAACTGTTTTCTCAAGGTCTTTAACTTACCTTCCAAGGTGCTTCTTTTATCTCTTACTCTCTTCTCTTAAAGATCTAGTCGAATTTAGGACATGGTAATTGTTCAATAGAGACTTGATGATTCGTTGATTGCAGGATGGGAGGATTTCCCTATAAGGGTCTAATGATATTGTCATTTATAATAAGAGATATGTATTTGGTCTTCATTCCTGTCCTGGCACAGAGCTTCTAAAACCCTTAGAATTTCTGGGGCACCTGGAGGGCTCAGTCAGTTAAGTGTTCGACTCTTGATTTTGGCTCAGGTCATGATCTCGTGGTTCATGAGATCGAGCCCCACATCGGGCTCTGTGCTGGGCCTGGAGACTGCTTGGGATTCTCTCTATTCCTCTCTCTCTGCCCCTCCCCTGCTCTCTCTCTTTCTCTCAAAGTAGATAAATAAACGGGGCACCTGGGTGGCTCAGTCGGTTAAGTGTCCGACTTCAGCTCAGGTCATGATCTCACGGTTTGTGAGTTTGAGCCCTGCATTGGGCTCTTTGCTGATGGCTCAGAGCCTGGGGCCTGCTTCGGATTCTGTGTCACCTTCTCTCTCTGCCCCTCCCTGACTTGTGCTCCGTCTCTCTCTGTCTCTCAAAAACAAATAAATGTAAAAAAAATTTTTTTTAAATAGATACACTTAAAAAAAAATAAAACCCTTGGAATTTCCTAAGTGACAAGAGCTATGAAGGTGTCTTTTGTCATGTTAATGAGATGACTTTCAGAAAGTCCCTAGGTAACCCAAGGATGGGGAAAGAGAACAGGGACTGAAAAGTGAGTTCAGTCACCAATAACCAATGATTTAGTCGATCATTGTAATGATGCCTCTATGAAAATCCAGAAGGACTGGCTTTGGGGAGCTTCTTGGCGGGGAGCACAAAGAGGTGCTGGGCCTGCTTGGGATTCTCTCTCTCTCTCCTTCTTTCTCTGCCCCTCCCCCACTCATTCTCTCTGTCTTTCTCTCAAAATTGTTTTGAGAGAAACAAAAAATTGTTCAATAATAAACAAATATTGACCAAAAAAACCCCAGAATTCAAATCTATATCACCTCTTGCACTAACGGGGATGACTTTGAGCTGGCCCAGGAAGGTTAGGGAAGCCAGGACAGGAAGGCTTCAGAATGAAGTCTGAACAACACTGCTCTCTCTACCCACACAGTGCTCTACTACAAAGAGCCCTAATGCACCAAAGATTTGGTCCCTCCTGTCCACCAAGTCAGGAGGCATAACCTCAGAGGATCCCACCTCTTGTGGCCTAGAAGGTATCCCTGGGTTCAGCCCCTGTGCTTCCCTAAGTGCCCCTTACAGTCTGAGGGCCGTATTGTGGGTCAACAGCCGAGGCACTAGGTGTGGGCTGGGAGGGAAGGAGGGGGTTTTCTCCTGCACTTGTATCCGGCTCCTTTGCCACAAGGCCATTCCTGCTAACCTGACTCTCCTGAATTTCCACTAGCTATGGGTGCCCTGCCCAGGGTGATAGCCCCAGACATCGACAAAAAAAGATGTACTTGAAATAGATGAGAAACTTAGGCTTGGCTCCCAGGTGCTCCCTGGGCCTCCAGCACACCATTGCCAGGAACTGCTCAGTGAGGCTGGCCACAGCCCCCAAATCAGGCCTAGAATTCTCTAGACTTCCTTATGGGCGCATTAGATCCCTTGCCCAGTGTCAGCAATCCTCCAGGGCCTGGCCTGGACCCCCAAGGGCCCCAGGAAGCAGTTCTTACTCCCAGTGAGACGCCTCTTGTCTCTGGGACACCTCTCTCCAGTAATGTCTCCCAGTCAGAACTTAATATCCAGGTTCACTAGATGCCATAGGGGATGAGCCAAGTCTAGAGCCTCTGACATAGTTTTGAGGGCTCATCTCTGACTCACTTTTAATTTTACTCAGGCTTTGAGAAGACTTCACAACATGGGTACCACCCTATTTGGAAACTTGAAGGCTGTGGCAGGCTCCAGACTTTGCCAGCATTTGGGGTGGTGCTGTCCCGGAAGATGGTGGAGTGGCCAGGCACCTGTGACTGAGGCATTCTGTATGACAGCCGCTCCCCATTCTCACCTCCCCTCCCCATACCGTAAGGGACCTGGGGCCTCAGGTTCCCCAGGAAGGCCAAGATCCTAAAGCTTCTGTGACACTTGAGATCCTCCAGTGCTGCCCTTGGCCCTTCCTGGGGGCCATCCTCCTTCCCTATCACCGGACTCTCATAAAGCCTGGTGTATGAGAGAGGGTCCTATACTCAGGAGAGAAGAAAGTCAGTGATTTTCACTGTGGCCTAAGCCCCTTTCCTAGGACCACGGGGAGGGAAGGGAGAGAATGGCCGAGTATCACCCAAGCTCTGGCTACCATGTTTGGTGACTTACATCTGCTATCCCCTCGGCAGCATGCAGGTGGGCATCTCTTTCCTCCGTGGAGCTCCTGCTTCCAGTGCCCCAGCTGGCTTTATGGAATTACTCCTGGGTGCTGTGTACATAGTGGGTAGGATGTAGTGGCAAAGGCAAGCCTGAGCTCACAGCCTCAATTCAGAAGGGCTGCCCACATTCCACATTTGGCAAGACTCTGAATGGACTTCTGAGTTTGCCAAGACCCTCCACGGCTTCTGGTGCAGCTGAGGTTAGATGATCCTTAGTGTACCCTGAAAACTTGAATGCCGTGTGGAAACATTCTAATTTCACCTGAACTTGCACAGGCCTCAGCTTGTTGTGAAGGTGACACGAAGCTTCAGAATTTTGTACAAGGGCTCTGTGCTTAACCCCCTCTTGGGGCTAAAGCGAGGCTCACAGGCCCCGGGAACTGCACATAACCAAGTGCGTACATGTGCCCCTGTGAACATCACCTGCCCAGACTGGATGACACTCAGTGCTTTGAGAGCAAGAGAGCATATCTTACACCCACCAACTTCTACGGCACCAGTTACACTGTCAGTGCTCATCAATGGCCCACTAACGAATGCATCACTTGCTAAATGGATTTATTAGGGGCTTGCCTTCGTACAGGGCCATCCCCAATCAGGCCATGAGATGACCACTGGGGCACCGGGAGAACAGACCAAGTCAACAGAGCAGAGTGGGGAACAAAGCAGGGGAGGGCTGTTGGGAGGTCCAGATGCTGGCATTCAGACTGATCTGGAAAGCTGCTGAACCCACGAGATCTGGGAAGCCATGGAGAACATCAGAGAGGCCTGTCAGGCAAGGCAGGTATGGAGATGCACCCAGAAACCACACTGATCCCAGGGCAAAGCTTCCACTCCAGGTGAATTGGCCCCCCAGTGAGGGGAGCAGGGCAGACACTGAAGATCAGGGGGCTGAGAGGGACCTGAGAAGAGCTGGCCTGACGCTGAGCTGCTTGCCCAGAGCCCCCAAGTTGCAGAAGGGCAAGCCCCCTGCATCCAGGTAAGCCTCACTCAAGGCCCTGCTTGAGGGCCCCAACAGGAAGGTGACAAGGACTTGGTGTGAAAGGCCTCTTCATATCACGTCAACAGTAGAAGCCAGAGAACCATGCGAACTCACCCCAGCAGAGGTGAGAAAGTAAACACATCACCTGTGATGCCTTCGAGCCTAACCCTGAGAAAGCCGGGGCTGGGCCAGCTGGCACACAGATTGTCTTTCTTTCCAGTGCACACAGAGTCTCTACTTGCCTGCAGCCTGGTGTCTTCCTAAGCCCGTGGCCATGTCACTCCACACTCTTTGTGGGCGTGTGCTCTTGTGTGTGCACGCACACCTACCTCAAGTGCTAGAAGAGCGCATGTTTATATTCTTTATTGTCCTCACAGGCATTTCTATGGAAGTCACATTTTTCTAAACGTTTATTGCAAGTGAAAGAAAATCATAAGTGTGTAGTGTGGAATTACTGACACGTTCAGGATAAACGAGGGACATTAAAGGCTCTGTTAGGATTGGGTGACAGCTGCCAAGAATCTTTTCTATAATCATAAATGAGATAAGCACGAAGCAATGAAGACGACGTAAAACCCCTGGCGCAGACCAGGGGCAGGTGTTTCCCCTGCCGCAGTTAATGACCCTGTGCAGACTGGGAACACGTGCAGCCCAGGGCTCAGGGGGCCGGGAAGCCTCGGGGTGACTCCCTCCTTCTCCACGTCCCATCTTACCTACATGTATTTTCCTGGCTGACAGCCCCGGCCTGGAAAGCATCCCTCTGCAGCGTTCACCTACTGGAGTCCCCGCCAGTCTCTGAGTCTCCGGGGCTCAGCGGGGACCCTCTTCCTTCTGGGAGGGAGACTGCCTTAACCTCTCCACGCCACACACCCTGCCTCCTGCTGTGCTCATCCGCTGGGTGTTCCCGGAGCTCTTGGTTAGGGGGACGCTTTTTCCCAGCTTCCAGGCAGGGTGCCTGCGGCTCATTCAGGCAAATATGTCACTGGGCTCTTACCAGCTACACCCTGGAGATCCCTCAGTGAGCAAGCTTTTGCCTCTATTCTTTACTTTCAAACTGTTCCTCCCTTCCCTCCAAAAGTGCTCTATTCTGAAACTTGCAAGCAACATTGGATTAAGGACACACGCCGCTCTGTTGCTGCCCCGGTAGTGTCCCTCAGGGGAGCAGAGTCAGCTGCAGAAAAGCTGTGAGGGGCACAGAGCTTCGCTTAGGGCACTCAGTGTGCCTGTGCTTCTCCCCTTCCTCCCCGGCCACGCCACCCCCATCTCCTGGCCTCCTCCTACCATTGGAGGATTCTGGGGGGCTTCGAGAAGGGTGGGTGGAGAGCAAGTGAAGAAGGGCTGCAGTTTGCCAACTCAACCTGAAGGCAGGACAGGGAGCAAATTGAGGGCTCTCAGAGGATTCAGCCCCCTGTCCTCTCTGCCCCCCAGAATTAAAGCCTAGCCAGACTGAGGGGGAGCGGGCTCCTCAGCTTGTACAGGAGGTGTAATGGAAAACAGAGCAGCCCCTGGTCACAGAGACTGGGGTGGGGTCTGGGACCCAGGCAGACTCACCTCAGATGTCTTCACCTCCTGCCCATGCTCCTCAGAACTCCTCCGAGCTGACAGCTCAGAGCCTGGAACCTGCTTCGGATCCTGTGTCTCCCTCTCTCTCTGTCTGTCCCCTGCTTGCTCTCTCTTTCTCTCAAAAATAAGTAAACATTAAAAAGCACTTTTCTAAAAAAAGGTCAGGATATAACCCCTTCTGAATGTCCTGCCTCCATCACATCTGCCCTAGGTGGAGACTCCTGTCTCCCTTGGAAACGTGACTCCATCCTGCATCCCAAACTTTGGGGCCCACTGCGAGCTTCCACCCACTGTACCCCCATGGGCTCATCTCATTTTTGTGATGAGCGTAGACTCTTGCCCTGTCTCCAGGGAGGTCTATATCACTCTCCTTGTTGGAGTAAGCCCTCAGGAGAAAATGCCAGTGCAGCAAAATAGAATTATGTCACCTATTCTTTTCCCAGAAATGAAGTAAGGAGAGAAAAGGAGGGCCAGATTTAGGTAGATTTCGGTAGAGTAGGAAATCAGAGCTGAGGAAGTTCTACCAAATAATTTTTTAAATACGCTCCTTATTTTACAATAATTTTAGATTTCTAGAAGTTAACAAAAGTAGTAGAATGAGTTCCTGTATCTTCTTCACTCAGTTTCCCCTGATGGCAACATCTTACGCAACCAGGGTACGTTTGCCAAAACTAAGAAATTAACATCGGTGCATTACTACTAATTAAAGTTTATGTTTTATTTGGATCTTACCAGTTTTCCCACTAATGTCATATTCCTGTTCCAGGATCCAATCTGGCACACAAATGTTTTTAGTAATTCAACAAACTTGTACCTTTGGTGCTAAAAAAGCCACCACTAAGGAATCATGCCTTTGGAAAGCAGAGCCTTCCTGATCTTTTTTTTTTTTTTTTAATGTTTATTTGTTTTTGAGAGAGAGAGAGACAGAGACAGAGTACGGGGGGGTGGGAGGGGAGAGAGAGGGAGACACGGAATCTGAAGCAGGCTCCAGGCTCTGAGCTGTCAGCACAGAGCCTGACGCAGGGCTCAAACTCACAAACCATGAGACCGTGATCTGAGCCGAAGTCAGACGGTCAACCGACTGAGCCACCCAGGCACCTTCCTGATCTTAAGGAGCCTCTAACACAGCACGCTCTGGGATTAGTGATCCTGTGAATGTGCTATCAGGCAAGAGCATGCCATTATCTGTCCTCTATAGGTATCCAAAGATCAGATAAGCACCTGTGTCTGTGGTGCAGCATGACAAGAGTCTGTGACTTCCTGGGGGAGGCTGGCCCCCCCGAGCAGGGGCATGGGATGGGGGTGGGGGCTGGGGGAGCATTCCAGCCCCTAGTCACACTCCTAGGCAAACACAGCATTGCTCTGTCTCACCAAGGGCCAGAGGACCTAAAGACCTGTGTTCTTGTCCTGGCACTGTCCCTCTCCAGCTAAGGGGCCTTAGGAATTTCAGTGCCCCGCCCCCTGCTCCTCAGTGGCCTGGCCTGCATGCCAAGGGGGCAGGCTGGGAGATCTCCAGGCTCCACCTGCTAACCATCCACTGTTGGCCATGTAGAGCATCCTGGAATCTGACAGACAAGGACCAAGAAAAGACACTGCCTCAGCTACTTCAGGGACACCAGAGGGTCACTCCTTCAAGTCTTATCCCCGAGGCCCACCACCAGAGGTCTAGCCTCAGAGGTCAAGTTCGGAAACAGGAAACACGAGAACAATTCCACAAAGAGGTGATTTCAAGACAACTAGCCACCAGCAGCACAGCTGTATAGCCACACCATCTCCCTCTCTCCAAGCCTCTCCCCAGGTTATACGCAGGGCCACCACAGCACAGGCCAGTGGAGGGGGTATGTCTAAACACACACGGCTGCCTGTCTGGATAGGACAATGTACCCTGTCCTATGCTGTGGTACGGGTGCCCATACAACCCCCACCCCTGGGCCTGGGCAGGTGACAGAGAAGTAGCTTCCACTAAGGGTCAGGGGGTTGAGGGACAAAGCCTGGGGTGGGGCCTAAGGGAGCGGCTGTGAGAGCACCTTAGATGAGCTTCCACAGAGTCTCCTGGGTATGACTGTTAGAGCCTGAGGACCAGGAACTACATAAAGGCTGCGTGGCCCCAAATCCCCCCACCAGAATTAACCGAGAGGACAGGACTGCACTCTGTGCTGTGAGCCCATGCAGGAGGGACACTTAGGGGCGGAGAAGTCCTTCTTCCCTCGACCCAGGGGCTGGGCTCCTAGAGCCCCACGGGGAAAGTGCTCTCTCAAAACAATCAATGACAGCCTCCTGAGAATAATTATAAGGCCATCCAAGGGTCTGGAGTTACATGAGTTCTATGTGTTTTTGTTCTTTTCTTAAACAGAGTGCATGTGGCTCACTCACCTGGAGACATTTGTCTGATTTTTTTACCCTAAGTTAAAGGGTTTGGGGCTTCGTGGGCCACATTACATTCCTCCGGTTAATGAGAACCACAGGCAGATACTTAGCAGTTTGTGTTGAAATCTTCCATGGACTATTTATATTCTTTTGCATCTCCTGACAGTACCTGGTAGGGATTTCTGCCCACAGTGCATTTGAGTGAATGGTGCTCACCAATCGTGATTCAAGTGTATGTAGCAACAGGGGTGAAATTAGCTACTGGGAAAAGAAGTCCAGAATTCAGAGTTGTGCCCCCTTCCCCTCCATCAGGGGCAGAGGTACCTGTTGGATGGAGATGTGCAGGCCACCTTGGCCTGAAAGTAGGACATTGAACAGAGTGACTTGGCCTTTCAGATCAAGAAAAAACATTCTTGTTTGTTGTTTTGATTTTGTTTTTTTTTTTCCTGGTCCTCCTTTAAGGAAATGGAAAAGAGAAGGGAAAGCAAAATAAAACACAAAAAACAATGTTTTCCTAAGCTTCAGAATGGCCAAAGCCTTTGATTCTTCAACTGCAAGTTTAAAGAATGGCTCTGTTTGGGTGGTTTCTCCATCTCTTTACAGTGCCAGTAACAATTAATCACATTTCTGGGATTGTTCACAATCGCAGGACTCTTGGCACTCATCACCTCCAGTCCCTGGATGCCAACAGGGAGGGTCTCACCTCCAGGCTTCAGACAGCACCCTCCAGGGACCTTCCACCTGTGCAGCCTCAACCTCCACACCAAATGCCCCTGAGGAGGGTGGGAGTCTCTGTACAAGTGGCATTGGAAGCAGGGGAAACCTAAGGTTGAAGCCGGTCAGAGCCCCCCTCGGCCAGGGCTGGGCATCTGATTCACTGGAGGCCCTTTCTAAGAGGTGCGAGTCTAGGCCCCACCCCTAGGGGTTCCTTTGGAACCCAAGGTCTGGAACCAAGGCATCTGTATTTTGCAAAAGCAGCTCAGCAATTGTGTTTTGTGTCCAGGGTCACCACACATAGCTGACAAGTACAAGGCATCCTCGTGGAGCCCTCAGAACCACTGGACTCAACCCAGTAATGCAGTCAGCTTCTATACAGAAACATATTGGTATCGGATGAAGAAGGCTGGCAGGGTGACCCTGGCCACGAGGGGGAAGTCCTTGTCATTTTCTTCCTGGGGATGCTGGATGGAGGAGTGTCAGGCCACACCACCCAGGAACAAACAGCTCAAAATGGTGGCATGGTGACCTATCAGTCAGCAGGGCCCAGCCCAGGAATGACAGGCCAAGAGAATATGGGCTCTTGAACTCTATAGAGGAAGACTAGAAATGATTTTCTTGGTTTAAAAAGAAAAATGCAAGCCTCAAAATATAATGTGTCCAGGGGCACCTGGGTGACTCAGTTGTTTGGGCATCCGACTTCGGCTCAGGTTGTGATCCCACGGTTTTGTGGGTTCAAGCCCCGCATCAGGCTCTGCGCTGACAGCTCAGAGCCTGGAGCCTGCTTCAGATTCTGTGTCTGCTTCTCTCTCTGCCCCTCCCACACTTGTGTGCTCTCTCTCTAAAATATGTATATATATATATATATATATATATATATATATATATATAGTGTCCAAATTTAGGGGAAAAGGTCAGAAAACATTTCTGCTTATTTCCAACAGCCAGCCCAAAGTCTCCAACCAAGCAGACTAGTTTGGTGGTTAAAGGCACTATGCTGGTGCCAGCTTGCTGGGTTCAAATCCCAGCACAGCCACTTAGTGGGTGACCTTGCACAGGTTACTACTCTCTCTCTCTCTCTCTCTCTCTGAGACTCAATTTCCCCATCTATAAAATGGGGATAAAAATAGCACGACTTTGTAGGGTTGTTGTAAAGATTAAGTGAGAGTGTATGTGGAAAGTGCTGAGAACAGGGCTTGGCCCCACATGCTGTGGAAATGTTAATTACTGTTATTACTCGTAACATGTTCTCCCAGCTACTGCCAGTCATTCCTGGGCACCAAGCCCTGAAAAGTCAAGATCTGAAGAGCCAACGCAGAGCTCCTGATGGCAGCAGCAAAATGAATACTCTCCCTTCTCCTAATCCTTTGGAGATTTGGGCCTTAGAAGCAGACTGGGTTAGGAAGCATTTAGATGGGCCGGTTGAGTAGCCTGGGACACATTCACATGGTGGAATGTGATGTGACCATTACAGATAATGCGTGCATATAAATACATGTAGAAGGATGTGTGACACAGTGCTGAGTGAAATAAACAGGTAACAGAACAGGATGGCCCATTTTTGTTAAAAGTATATACGTGCAGCATGTATGAATCATGCTCTACAAGTTGAGATATGCAGGAAGTATCACATGTCATTATTTTACTTTTTTTTCAGCTCAAATCTGACTCTGTTTTACCCTGTTGGACTGGCAGAAAATTCCCTCTCAGGCATGACCGCGGTTTCTTCTCCTATCCAGTGACACATGAAAATCCAGCATGCTAACATGGTGCCCAGAAGACAGGAGGCCGGCCTCTAGCCTCCTGTCTCTTGTGGCTGCACTGACATCCTCATGCGCAAGCCCACAGACCCCTTGCAGGTATGTGGCTGTTCAAAGATGGGGAGCACAGGGGTGGTGCTCCTCAGTAAGACTGGGAGCTCAGGTGCCTTCATCCTGTTCCCCGGGGGCAGTCATTTTCCTCAGGTGTCCTGTCCCCTCTGCAGGTGCTACCAGGACAGGTCAGGTTCTCTGCAACCTGAGGCCTATCAACTCCTGAACTCTGACCAGGGTTGGGCTCTGTCTTGTTCCCTCTCCCAACCCCTGTGCACACCTGCCATAACACCCAGCTCTTCAGGAAGCTTGGGTTTTCCTGAGAGCCAGAAAGAGGGACAGCTTCTGCCTTCTTCTCCCCTGGAGCTGCCCAGACTGAGAATCATGGACTTAGAATAGAGGAGGAGAGGAGCCAGGGAGAACCCACACTGATTGATAGCACAGTACATTACGTGACCACATGCGTATGTGTGTGCCTAAGGACCAGTCTGGCCAGTGTGTGCCCAAACATAGTTCTCTGGCGGGGAGGGGACATTATGGGAGATTGAAATGGTCTCCTTTTAATTTTCTGTACTTACTACAGTAACTGTGAATCATTGGTATTAAAAATTGTAAAGTTTGAGAGAAGCATTTGGATTCACTTAGAGGCCTGGATGATGAGTTTATGAAACAGGAGGAAGTGAAAAGCAGGGAAAATGGAACTGGCCCTCTGAGCAAAATGAGTATTGTCTGAGTGACTTCACCTCTCATGCACGCTCTGACAGTTAAGTCCTTCTTGTCCACATATAAATAGCTACATGCTGTAAGAGGCACCCTCAGAGCGCTAGGGGGAGAAGTCAAGAGCTGGGTGAGCTAAGCCTTGCCCTACTGCCCCCTCCACCAGGAACCAGCTTTCCCAAGAACATAGCCTGGGTCGTGCCTGTTATCGCCAAGCAGCATGTATATGTGGGGGGGGGGGGTGTGCATGTAAATTTCCCCAACTCCCTCCTTCCCTGAGTCCCTGTTCAGCACACCCTTCCCTGAGCCATAGCAACACCTCTAGATATGTTTCTGTGTTTCACCACCTCCTGTCCCTACAAACATTCACTGGACCACAGAACAAAGAAAAGGAGCAAGAGGGGATGGGTGTCTCTCATTCTGGTTCTGTGGATCACAGGGGACCTGGCTTATTTGTTTTGGTGGGCTAGCCAGCTGTGAGCTGTTTGGCTTAGGGCTGTAGGATTAGGACTGTTTTCCTTTCAGAGTTTGGTTCAGGGGTGAGAAGAAAGATCCCAAGTTGAGGATAGCCATGGCCTGGCCTCTAGGCTCTCATTTCTCACTGATGCTTCTGGAGATTCCAGCTCTCCCAACAAGTGTCAAGGATGCTGCCTTACAAAGAGGGGCAGCTCCCTGGATAGAGGTAGCTGGTTGTCGCCCCCATCTGGGGGCCTAAAACTGTCCCATAGCTCCTGGGGAGAAAGCCTCAGGGGCGTAGGTAAAACACAGAGGGAACAGTCAGGGCAACAGCTCCTCTCTCAGCCTCAGGGCTCCCACAACTCTCAAAGACTGCTTCTTCCCTCCCCCTCCCAGCAGATTCCAGCATCCCCAGGACATGGAGTAGGTGGGGTCCTCAAAGACTCTTTGATCTTTAAACCCTCAAATCCACTGGACTGCCAGGCCATAAATATTGTGCTAACCACCCCGGTCGCCAGCCCTCCAGAGTAACAATATCTATGGCTTTAATTTTGGCTTCGATAACAATGGCTACCTTCTATTTAATGATTCCTGTGTCTGGGCTTTTTCCCCTAACTCGACTGAAAGTTCTTTTAGGGTAGACGCCACAGAAGAAAGCATAGGATAAAAAATGACCAGGCACTCAAAACACACTTGTTGAATGATTAACCTTGATGGATAGGTGGCTAGGTAGATGGGACAGACGGATGGATGGCAACCATCCTTCATGGAGGTCTTCCCATAACAGGACCAGTTTTGTTGTGTATTCGTTCAGCAAATATTTACTGTTCACTTACTATACATGCGAGCCATGGATCCTGGCCCTTGGGATTCATAAGAGAACAAAAATACAAAAAGAGTCTGCCTTGCAAACAATAAATATTAAAAGACAAGCAATTTCATAGAATGTGTGAAAGTGATAACGACTATGGAAAATAAATGAGCAAAATAAATAAAGTTGGGATTTGAATAGGGGTGGGCTGTAGGGTTTATGGAAGTCAGTTTATGGAAGTCATCATTGAAATGGTGACATCTCAGCAAAGGTTTGAGGGAGGTGGGGGTGTAGGTCATGTGGCTATTTGGGAAAGGAACATTCCAGGAGAGTGAACAGACTGTATGGTTTACACAGAGGAGGATATTTGGCATGTCTGAGGAACTGCCATGTGGTCAGTAGGCTGGAATGGTGTATATAAGAGGAAGATTCGTATGAGGTGAGTTCAGACAGGTAGAGTTGATATGGGTTGGCAGATCCTGTAAGGCCTCAGGGAAATGGGAGCCATTGAAAGAGAAATGACTTGGTCAGTCTGATTTAAATTTTATTTATTTTTTTATTTAATGTTTATTTATTTTTGATATATATAGAGAGACAGAGCATGAGTGGTGGAGGGGCAGAGAGAGAGGGGAACACAGAATCCCAAGCAGGCTCCAGGCTCTGAGCTGTCAGCACAGAGCCTGATGTGGGGCCTGAACTCACAAGCCAGGCCAACACCCAGGTACCCCTGATTTTAATTTTAAAGGACTCCTATGGCGCCTGGGTGGCTCAGTCGGTTGAGTGGTCGAGCATCAGACTTTGGCTCAGGTCATGATCTCGTGGTCCGTGAGTTCGAGCCCCACGTCGGGCCCTGTGCTGACAGCTCAGAGCCTGGAGCCTGCTTCAGATTCTGCATCTCTCTCTCTGCCCGCCCCTGCTCATGCTGTCTCTCTCACTCTCAAAAATGAATAAATGCTAAAAAAATTTTTTTTAATAAATAAAATAAATTTTAAAGGACTCTCTCTAGCTGCTATTTTGAGAATAGACTGAAGAGGAACAAAGGTGAAAGCAGTTAAGAGGCTATTAAAATAATCCAGGTGAGAAATTAAGGAGGCTCCAACCAGGATGGTAGCCATGGAGGTGGCAAGCCTAAGTAACTGGAAGAAAGGAGTTGCTATCAAAATGGAGATGGCTGTGGGTGGAGCAGGTTTGTAAGGTATCAGTGGGCCTGGGGGCAAATCGGGACAGAATATTGGGTTGAGATATCTTCCAAGTCAACATCCACGTAGAAATCCGAAGGCTGGCGGTATAACTTTAAATTTGGGCATCATTAGTGATATTCGATATGCAAAGCTGTGAGATCAAGTGAGATCACCAATGAGATAGATAAAGAAGAGAAGGGAACCAAGGACTGAACCCTGGGGTCTATCAATCCTAAAAGATCAAGGAGATGAGGAGGAACCAGAATAGGAGATCAAAAGGAGCAACCTGTGAGGCAGGAGGAAAACAGTGACAGTGGTTTTTTCTGGAAGTCAAGTAAAGAACACATACCAAGAAAGAAAAAGTGGTCAGCTTACATCAAATGCAGTTGATGGACTAAATGGTCAAGACTGAGACTTGACCACTGGGCACAGCAATATGAAGGTTGGTAAGAGCAGTCTGTTGAGTACTGGGGGCAAAAGAGTGATTGGAGTGGTTTTAAGAGAGAATGGGAGGAATCCACACACTTATGGTCAACCGATCTTCAACAAAGGTGCCAAGAACACACAAGGGGGAAATGACAGTCTCTTTGTAAGTAGTGCTTGGAACACTGGATATCTACACACAGAAGAGTGAAACTGGATCTTTATCTAATACTATATAGAACAATTAATTCAAAATAAATTAAAGACTTGAATGTAAGAAAAAAAGCTTGAATAATGACATAAATATAAGTCCTGAAACTGTAAAACTATTAGAAGAAAACACAGGAGAAAAGCTTCTTGGCATTGATCTTGGCAACAATTTTTTGGATTTGACACTAACATCACAGGCAACAAAAGCAGAAATAGACAAGTGGGACTGTATCAAACTTAGCTTCTGTACAGCAAAGGAACCAATCAACAGAAAGAAAAGGCAACTTACAGAATAGGAGAAAATATCTGCTATCTGCAAACCATGTATCTGATAAGGGTTAATATCCAAAATATATAAGGAATTGGGCAAAGGACCTAAACAGACATTTCTAAAAAAAAAAAAAAAAAGACCAATAGGTATATGAAAAGATGCTCAATGTCACTCATCATCAGGAAAACACAAACCAAAATCATGAGATACCACCTTACATCTGTTAGAATGGCCATTATGAAAAAGACAAAATATAACAAGTGTTGGTGAGGATGTGGAGAAAAGGAAACCCTTGTGCACTGTTGGTGGGAATGGAAGTTGGTGTAGCCACTATGAGGATCAGTATGAAGGATGCTCAAAAAATTAAAAGTAGAGCTACCATATGATCTAGCAATCCTACTTCTGGGTATATATCCAAAGGAAATAAAATCAGTATCTTGAAGAGATATTTGCACTCACTTGTTTATTATAGCATCATTCATAATAGTCAAGATATGGAAAAACCTAAATGTCTGTCAAAGAATGAATGGATAAAGAAAATTACATATACATATACATATATATATATAATTATATATGTGTGTATATATATATCTCCATATATATGTATATTGCCATATACACACACACACACATGCATGTATAATGTAATATTACTTAGTCTTAAAAAAAAGAAGGGAACCCTCCCCTGTGTGACAATATGGATGAACCTGGAGGACAGTATGCTAAGTGAAATCAGCTAGACACAGAAAAACAAATATTGCATGATCTCATTTATATGTGGAAGCTAAAATAGTCAAACACATATAAACTGTGAGTAGTATCGTGGTTCCCAGGGGCAGGGGTAGGGTAAAGGGAAATGAGATGTTGGTCAAAGGTTACAAAATTTCATACAAGATGAATGAGTTGCCATCTAACATATAGCATGGTGACAATAGTTAACAATGCTGGATTGTATACTTGAAGTTTGCTAACAGGATAGACCTTAAATCTTCCCCTCCCCCCACAGACAGGTAACTATATAGAAGTGATGAATAAGTTACTGAGCTTGATTGTGGTGGTCTTTTCATAATGTACATCTATATTAAAACATCAAGTTGTACACCTTAAACAAACAAGTTTTATAGGTCAAGGGTATCTCAATAAAGTTGTTTATGCAAGAGAGAACTGGAGGAAACAAATTGGAGATAGTACAGACAACTTTCTGGAGAAGTTTTGTTGCAAAAGGGGAGCAAACAAAAAGTTGCAGGAGAAGTGGTTCAAGAGAAGGTCTTTATAAAATGGGGGAGATAATCCCATGCTTGTATGCTGATGGGAAGGATTCAGGAGAGAATGAGTAATTATAGATGGAGGAGAGAAGTAGGCAATATGGCAGGAGAGATATCCTTGTGTAGGTGACCGGGGTGAGATCCCATGCTCAGGTGGAGACGTTGCTCTAGAGAAGTTCATCAGGTTACAGTGGAGGGAAGAGAGGACATGAGGGCAGATCTAGGTGGGAGTCAGGGGAAGATGTGCTGGTGGAGTCTGTGGGAGTTCGTTTGGGGGCTGGAGAGAGAAGAGACAGTGTAAAGTTGTCACCTAGGGGTGTGAGGGAGTGAGTAGACAGGAGAGGGTGGTGACCCGGCTGCCACTGAGGCCTCCTTGAAAGCTGTGGGCATGAATTTAACGTGAGAGAGGTCAGCATGACTGTATTTCTTCCCCAAACAGGCATGGAGTAAGTGGGGAGTTGGATTTAACCTTTATTGTGGGTTTGCCAAGACAGTACAATGAAACAAAAGGGGCAAGGGAGTGATTATAATGATTGACTATGGAATTTAAGTTGCATTCTAGAGAGAAGGGCTTCCATTTTAGTAAGTGGGAACATGTTGAGGTCTTTTACTTTGCCAAGAATGAACCATGGATGGAAAAAGTCTGAGACTCACTGCCCTGGGGCCATCTTTAATTGACTACTTGAGGATTTAATGGAGGTGACCTGCCTCTGGAACTTGACTTCATAATCAGTTTGCCCACAGTGATATAGTGCAGGGGTTGGCAGTGGAGCAGGGAGGGGAGGGTCCATCCTATTTGTAACAGACTTGCTCTTAGGCTATCCGTCAGGCGATCTAATCACCCCAAAGACACAGCCTTCCCTGCCTTATCAGCAAGCCTGGATTCACTGGGAGTGGCCCCAGAAGCCACCTCTGTCCTCAGCCAGGACTCAGCTTATTCAGTTGGGCCAAAGTACCTCCACTATATAGCTGCCTGTCCCTGTCCACCTGCCTCCCTTCCTACGGCTCACTGTTCCTTCCTCATTTGTTAGTCCCAGGACAGCAGCCCCATCTCAACTCTGAATTGCCAGGAATTTCTGAAGCCCTGCTCCTGGCTTATATGACCAAGTCCTTAGTCAACGCCCCCCGTCTTCCTCACCCAACCAGCCCCATCAAACATGCAGGCTGGACCTCAGCATTCCTGCCCAAACAGCCGGCCTCATTCCTACATACTCGGCCCCAGAGTTTGTTGGCTTAGTCTCATCTACCCCCCGCAGACAGTCCATCTCTAGGCCTGCTTCTAGAATCATGACAACAATAACAGCATTAGCTGCCACAGTACAACTACTGAGAAAGTCTGCTTACTGCTATGTTCACTTTCCCAGCAACCAGCATAGAGCCTCACATATAGTAGGTACTCAGTAAATGTCTGAGGAACAAAGGGATAAATGAGTCCCATCTACCAAGTGCTTATAAAGTCTCAGGGATGGCACTAAGTCTTTTTTCACATATTATCTAATTTTAATCCTCCCAACAACCTCCTTCAATGCAGGACATGAGAGTGTCCTAATTTTATGGATGAGGAAAATTATGGCACTGAGGAGTCACATTGCTAATAAATGGCAGAAACAGAATAGAACCCAGTTCTGTCTTTTTTTTTTTTTTAGTGTATTTATTTATTTTGAAAGAGTAGGGGAGAGGCAGAGAGAGAGGGAGAGAGAGAGAATCCCAAACAGGCTCTGCACCCGATGTGGGTCTCAAATCCACGAACCGTAAGATCGTGACCTGAGCCTAAATCAAGAGTCAGATGCTTAATCGACCGAGCCACCCAGGCATTCCTGTCTGTCTTTTAAATCCACTACCTTATACAGATCCAGGCCAGTGAGTCCCCAAGGTCACCCTGCCTCTCCCCCAGGGCAGAACAAGAGGTTACAATTGACAGAATCCAGGCCAGAGCCCCTGGAAGTCAAGCCATATCTCATGATGAGTGGGGTAAGAATGGCAAGGCCCTGGTTCCCAGCTCTGGGAATGCTGGCCCAGCCCCCTCAGGCAGGTCTCCCCAAAGAGTGCCAGAGGACCATACAGAGTTCTGGCCAAGGACCTCAGAAATTCCTCCTACTGGTGACCACCCTCAGTCCCTTCCCTCCCATTGTGCATTCTAGGCCAGTACCTTGGATATGAGGTAAGATTCAGTAATTTGGCAGTCCAGATGCTGGAAATGGATGCAAAGACTGCTAGTTGTTCCTAAACACTCATTCTCTCTTGCTTTATAATAGAACTCCCAAGTTATAGACAGGTATATGACTGTCCAGCTTGTTAGGACCACAGGATAACACCAGAAGCAATATGTACTTTTTCCAGATCAGTGATTCTTAACCAGGGATGGTCCTACCCTCCCAAGACATTTCTGGTTGTCACAACTGGGGGGTTCCACTGGTAGAGGCCCAGGATGCTGCCAAACATCTTACAGTGCACAAAACAGCACTGCACACACACAAAAAGAATTCTCTAGCCCCAAATGTCAACAGTGCCAAGGCTGAGAAGTTGTATTCTGTATCATGCCCTTAAAAGGAATGTACACGCCCCCCCCCCCTCTGGTTCTTTTCTCCAGGCTACAAGTCAAACAAAACTGGACCAATGTTCTTGGACCTAGGAACAGAAGCTGGATGTGTGAGGAGGAGAGACTGTCTGCCTCTGTGATTACCATGGAAAAGAAATAACTTTCTCTCTTGTCTAAGTCATTGCATTTTAGGGTGCTTTTATTATAGCAGCTTAGCCCATACCCTAACTGATGCAATGGGTTTTAAAGACTAACACCTGGATCCCTGAAATGGCTTACCCCATGCCCAAGCACCAACACTGCGCCTTGGCCCACACTCCCAGACCACCATCTGGTGCTTGTCTGAGACGGCCTCTATCCAGGCTAACCAGGATTGCAACCTTGTGCCATTTCGTGTAATTCCTTTTCTCCTATTCCCTCTCTTGCTGTTTCGTTCTATAACACCTCAAGGTGGGCAGAACAATGCCTCCCAAACATGTCTACATCCTAATCTCCAGAACCTGAGAGTGTTGTGGCATGGTAAGGGGGAGTTAAGGTTGCTAACCAGCTGGTTTTAAGGAGGGGATCCTGGATCATGCAGGTGAGCCCAGTGTAGTCACAAAGGTCCTTAGAAATGAAAGAGGGAGGTGAGAGAGGCAGTGTCAAAGTGATGCAGGGTGAGGACTCCACTGTCTGTCCATGGCCGGCTTTGAAGACAAAAGGGGGCGGGGCACAAGCCAAGCCATGCGAGTCGCCTTTAGAAGCTGGAAAAGGCAAGGAAACAGATTCTCCCCTGGAGCTTCCAGAAGGAACCCAGCCCTACTGATGCTTGATTTTAGCTCAAGGAGACCCATTTCAGGACTTCTAACCTCTAGAACTGTAAGAGAATACATTTATGTTGTTTTAGGCACCAAGTGATAATCTAATAAAGAGTCATACAAAGCAAATATTGACCCTTTCTTCCTTTCTCCTTTTCCTTCCCTCTTTCTTTCCAATTTAGCTTCTCAGGCTCTATTCCCTATGAAAGTTTGAGGCAGTGTGGAGCAGAGACCAAGGCCCCAGCCAGCCTATGTCTGAGGCCTCGAGAGCTCCCGCCAACAGGACAGACCCACCAACTGAGAGAAGAAATGGGGCATGGTAACTGGAGCACGGGCTGGGTCCAGCAATTCATGGATTCAGGACTGAGTCCTTTTATGATGTGCTTTCAGAAACATACATTTCATCTGCACCCAAGGTCCTGCAGTCAGCATCCCTGCACTGCTCTTCATGGGACCCAGGTTATCACTAGATGGCCTGCGTTTCCAAAGGTGCATCTATCTGCTCAAAGCCAAGATGACTGCCAGGTGATAGCCATACTAACTAGAGGCGGAACTGACCAACCCTCTAATTCCAAAGTGTTTAGCTTTGGAGCACAAAAAGTTAAACACCTTCTTGCAACACATTGTAAACATGTCAGTGTGTGTAACATGTTAACTGTCCTCTGTTCTCCTGCCCACGTGTTTAGAAAAGAAACAGGTTATGATGTTTAACTAGTAAATGGATGTATGTGCTCATAGCAGCTAGCACTTTTTAAACACTTGTGGATGCTTAAAATTATGATGTGTTTAAGATTTGAACACGTTTGCTTTTCTACACTCTTAATCCAATGAGTGCTGGCTGCATTTTTTTTCCCCCTGCACAGCAAAGTTTTGTCCACCTTGCAAAGGCCAGTCTGCAATGACAAGTTCTTAGGGCCATCAATTGTGCTTTTGTTAAAAAAGCATTTTCTTTATGCACAGATCCCCCCCCCCCCCCAATCAGGGGAAAAACGGTAACTTAGAGAGTACAAATAATGGGCATTCTTTAGAGGATGTCCAGAGTTCCTAATCTGTCAGGGAATCTAGATGGTTTTACTGGCATCGACTGAGAGAGGCTTTACCCATCTCACTATATGGTTCTGAAAATGAAAACCAAGAGAGGCTCCAGGTCCCGCCCAGGCCACACAGAAGTGTGTGGAGGAACTGACTTCTCTACCCAGTCTGCCCAAACCAGTAGCTGGAAAAGGCATTAATTACGCTTGCAGTCTTCCAAGCACAGTCTCACCATGTGTGATTACTGACAGGGTTGCTGGGGGTGACAGCCCGTGTGCTTTCCTGTTCCACTGGAACTTCTTTACCCTAAATGTCCACTCACTCTTGTCTGATGTCTCTAGTGATCTCCCCACTCAACTCCCTCGTCCACTCGTGTCCGCTCACTTCTCCGTGAAGTCCCTAGAGGTCTCTCCCTCACTTCTTAGGCCGGTCATTTATAAGCTGTGACTTGCTCTCCTTGTTCGACATTGTGAACTTTCACTTCACTCAGACTCCTGAGAAGCCATGTGAAACTGCTTAGAGGGACTAGTGGGTGACCCATTCTAGGAGCTGCCCGGTGCCGGCCTGACCAGGCGCTGGCAGGCCTCCTCCCTGGGGCGGACCCTGTGCCAGCCACGGCTGGGTCCCAGACTCCTGACACCCAGGCAGGACCTGAGGCTGGCTGCATGGTGCTGACTGCTGCTTCGAGCTTGCAGGTGACTTGCTTTTCTCATGTGTGTCATTTTGCGGCCACAGTGGCATCCAGGCCCTGTGCCCTCAGCCCATACTTCAGTTAACTCCAGACTCGTTACCCCTTCCTTTCGTCCCTCACATGCAATGATTTTCATTTCACTTCTGTAGTTTAACTCTTTGGTTTTGTTTTTTTTTTAAATACGAAATTTATTGTCAAATTGGTTTCCATACAACACCCAGTGCTCATCCCAACAGGTGCCCTCCTCAATACCCGTCACCCACCCACCCCTCCCTCCCACCCCCCATCAACCCTCAGTTTGTTCCCAGTTTTTAAGAGTCTCTTATGTTTTGGCTCCCTCCCTCTCTAACCTCTTTTTTTTTTTTTCCTTTCCCCCTACCCCCTCCCATGGTTTTCTGTTAAGTTTCTCAGGATCCACATAGGAGTGAAAACTAGTATGCCAACATGAAGTTTAGTCGCATATATGGACACAGGCTTGGGAGGATGGGTCTTCTATCCTCCACTGTAACATGTTTTAACTCACAAATAAAATTCTTTATTTCCCACTTCTGACCATGGCCCCTCCTGTAAATGGCCATCAGACACCCTTCCCTAAGCAGTCTCATTTCCTGCCAACGTGTTCATCCCTCTCTATGCCCCAGCCACCCTGGCCTTCTTTTAGTCCTTGCTACTTCCTACCCCAGGGCCTTTAAATATTCTGTTCTCTCTGCATGAAAGCCATTCTTTTCTTGGTCCTCCTCAAATGGCTAAATGCTTTCATCAGCAGTACCCCAGGAAAGCTTTTTCGGACTCCCCTCAGCATCTCAAGCCCAGGCAGTTGCTTTTTTATTGCTGCCCTAGTACTCTGCATCTCTCCTCCAGCACTTAATTACCAAGCATTTAGGTTTGCCTTTTCCCACTAAGCTGTGCCTCCTCCTTTCCCTGCCTTCTCACTGTCATAAGCCACCAACAAGGGCAGGGTCTGCTACTATCTTACTCACTCGTGTGAGTGAGTGCCCAATATATGCTGGGCACAGTTACAGGATGTTTGTTGAATGGCCAGTTGGGACTTCCGGCTCTCTAGTCAATCTTGAAGTCAAGGAAAAAAAATTGCATCGTGACTTGGGGCTATCGTTTCTGACCTGGTGCAAGCCCTTGAATCTCTCCAACTCTCAGCCTGTCTGCATGTGAATGGGGAACTAGTTAATCCAGCCAAAGCTTATTGAGCTGGCACAGTGTATGAGAACTCTGCTAGGCTCCCTAGTGCCCATAGAGATGGAAACCACAAGGGGCTTGCCTTCCTCGTCCTCAAGGGGATTGTAGTTTAGTGCAGAAAATAAGACTTCTACAGAAATAGCCACAATATAAAGCAGATTTGATAAAGCTTCAAGATCATTGAAAGGACTGCAGAATGCATAGAAGAACCCACTTCCAAGTGACAGGCTGAGAACCTTGTGGAAGAACAGACATCTGGGCAAACCTTAGAATGGGCAGGACTTCAACAGGCCAAAAGGTGGGGTGGGGGGGAAATGAGAGGGAGTCTTCTCATCATTAAAGACATTAAAGACCCAGAGAAGCAGAAGCCGGGGACATGCTCAAGGAGTGTCTAGGGTCCAGCTTGGCCGCCAGGTAAGATACAGAGGAGAACACGAAACTGGAGAGGCTGATTGGAGTCATGGCAAGAGGCCTTGAAATGTTACTCAGGAGTCTGGAATAAACTCATATGGTGGCGGGGAGTAGGGGTGCGCCAATGAGAGCTACACACAGGGTATTAATAATGCCAGCTGCCAGGTTAGGGTGGAATGACCAGTTGAGAGGCAGTTGTAATTACTCAGGAGAGAAGGTTGAAGGCAGGTAGCAGTGAGAAAGGCAGGGAGGAGAGGAGGAAGAGATCAGAGACCAATCAAAGATAGAAGCAGCAGGATTCAGGAGCTGATAGGATGTGAAGCCAAGGGAAAGAGTGGAGCTCCACAAGGATGTCAAAATTTTGAGCCCGGACCATCAGAAACATGATGCAGCAGTGAGCAAATACAGAGAACGTGGGAGGGAGGGAAGTGGGGGAGAGAGGGCCTTCTGCCGAGCACTGAGGTTCCTCTGCAGTTTTCTGAACCAGGTAACTTCTCAGGAGGTGTAGTTAAGACGTTCACAGTTTAGATAATAAAACAGATCATTCGTTTTCCAAGAGCAGCACTACTCCGTGTGTGATTCAGTTTCAGAATCTCAGCGGATTAGGCCTGCCAGCTTGAGGCAGCCGTCTGCTGGCTAGCCTCCGGACTGGTCAGGAAGACTGGAATCGACACCAGCCAACCTGCAAATGTGAGTCAGCAAAGCACTTGTGAGATATGGAGTCAGAAGAGTGGAAACCGTTTTCTCATGCCTCTTGCATGCACGGTGTGGTAGGTTCTGCTGGTGTCTATGAATTGTCAGTTGCCATCCCCTTTCTGGCAAGACGTCTACACTTGCCAGGCCCCTTAGAGCCAGGCAGACCCACATGCTGGCCTCTGGCCATGGGTTATGAGAGGAAGGGACTCCCGCCCGAGGCAGGGAAAAGCCCATACAAGGTTTTCCCTCTTTTCTCTTGCTTCATTGATGGAGAAGGCCACATGGTTTGCCCCTCATGGATCCCGAGCTGTTACATGGAGGACATGTGCTTTTCAGGGTCGCCAGGGCTGGTGGGGGTGAGAAAGACACCTGTGTGTTAAATACTGATCTCTGAAGATTGTGTGTGGGAATGTGAGCCCCACCACATTTTTTCATTTATTTCAGTGACATTTTAGCTTATATAATAGACCGGTGACTGTATTCATTTCCTATCACTGCTGTAACAAGTTAGCACAAACTTGGTGACTTAAAATAGTACAAATGTATTCTCTTACAGGTCTGGAAGTCAGAAGCCCACAATCAGTCTCACTGGATTAAAATCAAGGTGCTGGCAGGACTCACTCCTTCTAAACTCTCAGGGAGGATCTTCCTTGCCTTTTTAAGCTTCTGGAAGCCACCTGAATTTCCTGGTTCATGGTCCCCTCTGCCCTCAGCATCAACAGTGTAGCACCTTAAATCTCTCTTTTGATCTTTCTAGAACTCTGACCCACCTGTCTCCCCCTTACTAGGACCTCTGTGATCACATTGGCTCAGCCAGATAATCCAGGATAACTACTATATAAAAATTCTTAACCAACTCATAAGGGCAGAATCCCGTTTACCATGTAAAGTAACATATTCACAGGTTTGGGGGAATCCATCATGGACATCTTTGGGGGGCACATTGCCTTTGACAGTGACACATACAGTTTCTGACTGATCCTTAATCCCAGTCTGGTGGGATGTGGTCTGCAGTCAGATGGCTCTTCCCAAGGAATATTCCTCCACATCACCTATAGCCATACATCTTTCCTTTAGAAACACATAGAGTTCCACATATGGGAACTGATTATGGGGAGATAATCCAAATGAAGATAAGCTTTATGCACAAAGATACTTTGAAACATTACAGATTTTGTTATAAAAAATTGGAAACATCTAAACCAAACATGCAATAATAGGGGAAAGTGGCCAAAAATTCTAGGAACACTTGTGTTTGAATATTCTGAAGCCATTATAAATGTTTATGACAAATCTTGATAACTTTGAAGCTCTTTATAATGTTTAAAGCAGCTGTACATTTATATGATCTCAATTCTGAGAAAAACATGTAGAGAAGACAATTCTGGAAATGTATACACCAAAATGTCAACATTTGGGTTTTTTTTTCCTTGAAGTCATGTATGGTTTTTATTTTCTTCTTTATACTTTTTTTTTTTAATTCCTACAAAGAACAAGAACTACCTGTGTAATCAGAAATCCACTGGTGATAACAGCAGGCCGTCAGACTGGAAAGAGCAATCTGGCAATCGTGGAGAAGATGGAAGATAACTGTTTACAAGGAAAGGTGCATCTTCTCTCTCAAGCAAGCATTCGAGGATTGGTGGCTGGATGATTCCTGCTTCCAAGTGTGCTTTGACCCTAGGGTGTCCCTTCTTTCCATGTATTTGCCTTGGGGGAGCAGCTAGAATTTCTTCAGATGATACAAGGACCCAGACGACCATCTGAATGATGAGGTACAAAGTTAGAAATGTCACATTGATGGTTACCCATAGGCTTCTGTTCGGCTTGGCAAGGAGATGATCAGAGGACAATCTTCAGTGTGAATACGAAAAAGTATATATACCATCTTGCAGGGTGGCTGGAGCCAAAAACAAACACTCTCAAGCAACAGCTCTCCTGCACAGGGGCAGTGCAGGTCTCAGACTTCATCATCCCCAAGACGAAAGTGAGTGTCAGCCCGTGTGGCAGACAGAATGGGGAAAATGGGCACATTCAAAGACAGCCAGGGGAAGCGTAAACTGGTAAAAATCACGCTAGAAGGACGTAGGCAGCCTGCATCAAATTGTAAAAATGTCTGTGTCCTGTGGCCTGGTATTTCCATGTGAAGGAATTTCTCTTAAGGTAGGAAAAATAATCTGAATGTCCAACTTTATGAGCTCTGCATAGTGGAATATTATACAGTCATTAGAAATCATGTTTGAGAAGAATATTTAAGAAAAAGAGATGAGATGAGGGGCTCCTGGGTGGCTTGGTCCATTAAGCGTCCAACTCTTGATTTTGGCTCAGGTCCTGATCCCAGGGTGGTGAAATGGGGCCCCTCATTGGGCTCCACACTGAGCATGGAGCCTGCTTTAGATTCTCTCTCCCTCTGTCTCTCTCTCTCTGCCCCTCCCCAGCTCACACGCACATTCTCTCTCAAAATAAATAAACATAAAAAAAGAAGGAAAAAGAAATGATACTCATGATAAAATGCTAAGTTTAAAAAGCAGAATGTGAAACAGTAGATACAGCATAATCCAATTTCTTAGCAAATAAATATATAAAAAAGTAAATCTATAAATAGAATGTTCCTAGAAAAAAGCCTGACTTACACCAAAATCATATAATATAATATAATATAATATAATATAATATAATATAATTAATATAATATAATATAATATAAATCATTTGCAGGGTTGGAGGGAGGTTGGCATGGGGAGGTATTTATCTTGGTTTTTCAAGTTTTGTGCATTAAGTGTAAGTATCCTTAATATACACATATATATAGGGCTTTTGCTTCCCAAATCATCATCCCAAAGTTGATTCTGCTGATGGAACCCCTGTTCTGCTCTCTAGAAGGGACTCCCTTGTCCACTGTCCTTCGTGGCCACACCTGCTTGATCTCTGGAGAACAAGGACACTCAGAGCACTACAGAGGTTCCTACCAGTGCAGGACTAGGTGCCCAGGGATGATTTTAAGGATCGAACAAGCTTTTCAAAGACAGGATTATGCTTCCTGTGGTAAAACAATTTCTTCAAATGCTTTTGAAGTACTTTTGCTTCTGGTCATTCCATGTGCAAGAAACTACTAGTAAAGCTCTTGCCTAGTTGTAATTTTTAAGCCTCCATGCCATTCTTTCACTTACAGATGGCTGGGCCCTGCCAAGTGCTCTCCGTTTAATGGCAACTATCTTGAGGCCACTCCAAACAGGCTTGAGTGGGAAAGCAACATTCTTGTGCCCACCGGGCACAAGATCACCAGGCTCCCACCGCTATATGGTGGGACATCTTCTGCCAAGTCTATGGCTTCTCTAATGCCACTTAGCCTCTGCTTCAGTTTGAGGTAGAGAAGCAATTGCCTTTTTAATGATTCTGATCCCATTTCCAGTGTGTTTCAGGGTTTTCCTGCATATCCAAGGAATTCTCTGACACCAGCTTAGATGTCCTACAATCTAATTCCATTCTGACACCGTCTACCGGGAAACAGCACCAGGTTCCACAGGCTGAGGGCTCAGTCCCCCAACTGCCCCCCGCCCCAGTTCAGATGCAAATCCAGGTTGTCACTTGTGTTTCTGATCAACTGGCTGGAAATCCGAGGTTCTTATTATCTCTCCTTGGGTTCAATTAATTTGCGAGAGTGGTTTACAGAACGCAGGAAACCAGTTTACTCCCTAGATTACTAGTTTATTACAAAGGATGGTAAAGGAGACAAGTCAGCAGCCAGATGAAGAGACGCATAGAGCAAGACATAGGGCGAGGGTGTGGGGCTTCCGTGCCCTCTCTGGGCACACCACTCTCCCCAAGTCTGTGTTTGCCAACCTGGAACCTCTCCAAACGGTCCTTTTCGTGTTTCGTGAAAGCTTCATTACATAGGCATGATTGATTAAATCACTGGTCGTTGGCAACTGATTCACCTCCAGCCCCTCTCCCCTCCCAGGCTGTGAGACTGTAAATTCAACAGTCTAATCACTGGGTTGGTTCCTTTTGGGTGACTTAGGAGCATCCCCAAAGTCACCTCATTAACATAACAAAAGACACTTTCTGTTTTTCAGCACTTACGAAATTCCCCATGCTTTAGGAGCTCTGTGCCAGGAACCATGATTTCTTACCATAAATCACAATATCACACTTTTTCAACACAACAAGGCTCCAAATTACTGAACTCTCAGTCAATTTAGATTTCAGGCTGCAGGCAGCAGACAAGCACCTTCGCGAAGCCACACTCCTTAACATCCGTTCTCAAAGACCTGTTAACGCTAGCCTGATTTCCACCTCACTCTCGCAAGACTTGGTAAAAAGCCACGAGACACAAGCTGACACGTGCTAATGTTCTGACCCTTTCTCATCCTTTCTCCTATTGCTACAGCCTCGGGCAGCTACATTCTCCCTTCTCAAGTCACGCACAGTTTGATCAAATGTTTTGCCACACACAAAAAGCGTCACTCTGAGTCCTCACTGACTCTGCCTCAACTTCTTTTAGTGACAAGCACGAAGCAAAGCATGAACATCCCACTGAATGCTGGCCTGGCTATGTGACTGCTTTGAAGGAGACAAGCCCTACCTGCCTGTGTACATTCTGTAAACTTAGTTTGTAAACTGCCAGCCTGTTCCATGTTCCTGGAGAGAGATTTTCTCCACATTTATTTAAAAAAAATTTTTTTAACGTTTACTTATTTTTGAGAGAGAGAGAGAGAGAGAGAGAGAGAGAGCAGGGGAGGGGCAGAGACAGATGGAGACACAGAATCTGAAGCAGGCTCCAGGCTCTGAGCTGTCAGCACAGAGCCTGATGTGGGGCTCGAACCCACAAACTATGAGATCATGACCTGAGCCGAAGTCGGATGCTTTACCCACTGAACCACCGAGGCGCTCTGATTTTCTCTACATTTAAACGCCTTTCTCAACAATGAGCCAGAAGTGAACATGGGCTTAGCTGCATTAATTGTGTCACGTATTATGCTGCCTACAAACAGCAGGTAGGTCCCTCGTTCCTCGTGAGATTCCAGTGCAATGTCTGATGCTGATCTGATGGTGGGTACCGAAGCTCGACACTCAGGATAAAGTAGAAAAATGTCCCCGAGCTCCCCATTTCTCCAGTGCCTGACCAGAACGATGGTGTTTTCCCCTATGGCCCCAAACACGACATGGCAAATCAGGCACAGTGACCCTGATGGGTAATGCACTAGCTACGTCTGTGGCATCTGGGTCCACTCGCCCTTCTTCACGCCAGCCTCCCCTCATGGGGACTGGCCCTCTCACACTTAAACGAGCCACAGGGAAGAGTTTACTTTGCCAAGACAAATAAGGTCACTGGGGACAACAGCTTTGTCAGGCTGCAGCAGCCAATCCCCATTACCTAAAATCCCTTAGCACTGTCTCTTCCCTGGTCAGGGCTTGGTCTTTCAGGAAGGACAAATGTACCCTGCCGTTCAGGCCTCTCTTGCCCCTGCAGACTCTACTGTCTTCCATTAAGGTTTCCGTTCCTTTGGACTAACCAGTTTCCTCTTCGAAGTACCTGTGCCCAAGCAGGACAGCTGCCTGTGGTCTGGGGGCAGACTGTGGTGAAGCGTCCTGGCCTGACCCATCCTCCTGTCTCCTACAGCCTCCTTCCCTTATCATCCCTTTGCCCTGCTCCTATGTGTGTGGTCTGTATTTCAGCTCCTGTTTCTGGCTACAGCTTCCAGATAGTGGCTGTCCCTACTCAGGCCAATCCTCGGGACCTCTCCTGTTCACCACCCCTGAAGGGAGTTGGCCCATCCATCACCAAACCCTTGGAAGGGTTGAGCGAATAGCTGTTTCCCAAGAGGAAGGGGGCAAGGCACTAGAAGACTCTGGGCATGGGTGAGGATGACACAAAGGCGAGCTCTGCCCCCCGCACTGCACTCATGGCTCTAAGGGCCACCACAGTGCTTGGCCAGGTTCCCTTGACTTCCTTTGCCTTCTTCCTCCAGGTCCTATAGATCCAAAGTCTATTCTCAAGCCTGTCTAAGACTATAAGCTTTTAAGAGGGGAGATGGGGCCACTGCCAGGACAGATACAGATAGGAGTTTAAAAGTGACTGAGGAAAGGAAGAGGAGGGCAAGGGAAGAGAGAGGAAGAGGAGGGGGAGAGGAAGAAGGAGAGTGACCTTGTATTCTAGCCTGCATGCCTCTATCCATGCTGAAACCTTGGGAGGTTGCTCTGACCACTCTGGTCCTCACTGCTCTCTCCCTCCCCAGGCCTCCCCACCTGGCCACTATCACTTCAGCAGAGAACTGCCTGTGTCGCCACAACGGGCCTAGACTCACACAGCCTGCTGGCGCTGTGGCTGTTTGCTGCCTGTGCATCAGCTCTGGCCGGTGAGTTGCTTCTTCTCTCGTCCCCCTGTGGTGTCTAATGGGCCGCTGCAGTTTTGATTGATTGGGCGACGGGGTGGCCAGGGGCTGAGGCACCCCGGTGGCTCTTGCAGAGGAGGGAGAAGTCCAGGGCACATTTCAACCCTGTCGGTGCTGGCTCAGCCCCTCGGTAGTGTAAAATCTCACGCCTGGAGCCCTGTGAGCTCCTGGTGCCAGCTGCAATTTTATTGGTGGTCTGTGACTTCAAAGGCCTCTCCTTCCGCATGGCGGAGCCAGCAGGCTGCAGAGCAGAAAGCCTGTGCCCAGGGTACCAGAGAATTCTGCTGGACCCGGACCCAGACTCTCCCTAGCCTGCCCTACCTCTTTCTTTTATAGTCACAAAAGTCACATTCCCGGTTCGCTCTGTGGCCACAGCAGATGGAGAGGGAACCGCTTATTTAGGATACTGCTTTCATGGTCCCGGATGCCCCAGTTTGTAGGCAAGACACTTCTACCAAACATCCACATCCCAACATTTTTGTTGAAAACAGAATTTTGAAAACTCCTTCGGCAGAGAGGTGGGAAGCTGGGCCACGGTCTGGGTAATCCTAGGCGCCCACTTGACTTTTCCGTGCCTCGTCCATCAAGGGGGTTGGGGGGTTGATACCAAGGCCTGGCTGACTGACTCACCACTCTTTGGAGACTTAGAAGAGGTCAAGTGTGGGAGAAGAGGCAGAAAAATCTCCCAGTGGAAGGTACCACTCAGTCTACACTGCTGGCATCCCTCTCCGGCAGTCCTAAAACTCAGTCGAGTGGGTTTTATTAAGACACACTCTGGGTGTGAATCTCCACTCTGACATTTCCCAACTATGTTACCTCAGGAGAGTTACCCACTCCCTCTGTGCCTTAGTCTCCTCATAGGGATTAGTTAATACTGCTGAAACCCGTGACTAGTCACTGGCACCTGGTAGGTGATACAGACATGCTTGCTATTTATTACTGTTACCAGACAGAAGCCTCATTTTGCTTGTTTATTCCACATGAATAGGTTTGCCAATGAGATGACAAGCTTCCCGTTTTTTCTTTCTTCTCCCCATGACATACCTGGACACACAGACATGCACCAGCCTGGTGTGGTAGCAAGAGCAGCCCAGGAGCCAGATCCTGCTAAGTTAGCCCTGCAAAGCCAGCCTACTCATTTCTAAAGAGGAGCTAAGAATCACCCGCTTCCCAGAGCAATACAGAATTGACATGAAATTTAAGTGAAGCTACCAGTAAAATCAGTGAAGCCCAGCACTCTGCCTATGGGAGGCATTTAATGAATGTTCTAGTTCTCATGGCTGGGCACAGGACAGCTCAAAAGACACTTGCTGGCTTGAGGTTGAGGAATATGTATTAGACCAGAGGTCACGGGCCCCACTCTCCACCACAGGCCACTCCTTCCCTAGTGGCCACACTTACCAATGCGCTTAGATGGACCAATGGGGTGAAACCCTAAGGGCAAGCACTGTGTCTTCTCCCTCACACTTGCCAGCAGCTGATCCAGCTCGCTACAAGCAACGTGAGACCCCGGCAAACGTGACCCTGGCTGTCTGAAATCCTGTCCGGAAGAAAATTATTGAGAGAAAGCTGAAGAAAGAAAAGCTGTCTCAAACACATCCAGAATCTTGCTGGAGATGGAAACTAACAGGGATGGAAACATGACAGCAGAAAAATACAGGCCGTTTTGAAGTCTGCCCACCTGGGAGTCAAGCCACATTGAAAATCAATAAGGCACCAAGGCCGGGAGCTCGGGGAGCCGACTGGATACCTGCTTGTGCCTCCTTTAAAGCGGGGAAGGCTTTGAAGTTGCAGACGACCAATAAAAATACAGCTGGCATTTACAGCTTCAACTCCTCCTGCCTTTGCTTTTCACCAAGTTGCTAAAGCTGCAGCCAGTCGTCCAGGCTGGAATGTTGGCTCAGGACCACAGAGCCCATGCTGTTGACAAGGACAGTGGCTCCTGGCAGGCACTGGCCAGGGATTGGTGACTAACTGTAGGCATGCTGGCACCTTCCCAGGACAGCCCTGGCTTTGGTTCCGGCCATCAGAGGCAGTGGCTGAGGTCCCCAAAACACTTTAGTAAGAAGCAGTCTAAGTCATGCCCAAGACAAGCCACAGGGAAGCTCTTGTTCATATGGGATATTAGCATCCTGTCCGTTCTCCTCTCTGCTCTCTTTGTAATGCCTGTAACACCAGGAGAAGGACTATCTTGTGGAATGACTCTCCCTCAGTAGATGGGGCAATCAAAACAGAACAGGGTTAAGTGACTAGTTAAAAAGGCAACAGAAGTCAAAGTCAAAGGGTGCTAGACCCCAGGTCCCAGCCCAATGCCAAGGCCTGCAGGTGCTGAAGTTGGAGTCACTTCTCACCGCTCTCATTTTACAGGAAGCTCCGTGACCTCACCCTTCATTCGGTACGCGTACAGCAGGTTCTCAGACTGGGGGCCCTTGGTCCGGTCAGAGAGACAGGACTCAGAGACACAAAACAGTCAAGAAAAAAAGTTACAAAGCTGTCTTTGGAATGGAAGCTATCATACCATACAACGTACATGGGCAACGTCAAGCCTAATGACCGAGCTGAGCGAATGTCAATAAACAGAGAACTATTAGGAAATTCATTAATCAAGGTCTTGTTTATACTCCTATTTGTCAACCAAATTATTTGTTTGACTTGTGGCCTCCCGGGTTTATTACGGTCATTTCTGTCATCGGCAGAACTGGGCTGCTGGAATTTCACACATAGGTAGGGCCTGCACTCCTCTCAGACATGCCGTCTTGGAGAATCAGAGCTCTCATCAGGGGCCAGGGTCTGTCTTCAGTTAACAAATAACTGCTCTTTGTAATCCAGTGGCTCACTGGATCTTACATTAATTGATTTGCCAATCGCCGTTTCCTGTTTCCAGAAGTTGACTCGGAAGCACTCCCCTGCTCTTGGGGAAATGTCATCAGGAAGCGACTCCAGGCTGAAAACACAGCAGCAGGGCAAACAGGGGGACTAGCATCTCTCTGAGGACAGCTGGGGTCCTGCCCCACCTGGATTTGGTCTTTACAGTGCCAGCTCTCACTGTCCTCCCACGCTGCCCGCACCTCTGTGCCTTTCCTTCCTGCTCACTTGGCTCCTACTCGCCCGTCCGCTGTCTTTTCCTAACCCCGGCCCAAATGTCAAGCTCCCCCAGGAGGCCTCCCTCAACCACCAGTAAGCCAGCACGGATGTGTGCCCCCTCTGGCTCTTGAATTCCTCAGTCCCAGTGGCTGTGTCTGTTCTGTCCTGTTGGCACCCTCCACGCACAGCTTTGTGAATGGTGCGTGTCAGCCAGTAACTAGTGTGCAAGTTCTCTGAGGACAAGCCGCCTTAAGTGTCTCACAACTCTGCATCTTCTCCTTACCCCGCCCGCAGCCCCCACTAACACACACACACGTGCACATGTACACTCACACGGGCACACATGCAATGCTGGCCCAACAGAGGGTACTCTGCTGGGAGCAAATGTAGCTGTTTCATTAGGGGTTTTGCCTCCCCACCCCACCCCCAGACCCTATGGCATCCCTGTGAAGGCCTTGCCCATAAGCAAATAGAGAATGAATATCACTTTGGTAAGGAGGAACTTCCCTACTTTCATCTAAGTTGAGCTAATTTCTAGGGCTTCCACCTTCTCAGAGCCAGTGCTTCCTGTTTGGGAAATAAATGTCAAATGATTTCTCCATTCAAAGTGACGGATCACAGTAGGTTTCTGGGTAGCAGGCAGGGGAGCCCGCCTCATAAAAAGTAGACATTCTTTATTACTTTGAAGGGATAAGGGTGAAGGGCCTTGTGGGGAGTGGGAGGAAGGGTCAGATTTCTCCAGGATGACTCAGAGTAATATCTATCCTCAGCAGCCACCCTATGAATTCTGACACATCTCAAAAAGTGGGAGTCTGGAAAAAGCAGTCAGAATCTCTTACCTTCTGCAAAAAGCTACTGTGCAGTCTGTTCCTTTGTAGTTTGGGGTGGCTTTCTTTTATCAAAAAAAAAAAAAAATCAAACCATCTTGGAAAAATCAGAAAGCAGACGCACCCATAACTGAACTTGGCAAGGGCAACAGAAACCTCGTTATAGGTGTTACAGGCCCTCGCACCGTAATTAATCTGGGGCATGGAGGGGCTGTGGGTTTCTCTGCACAGGTATCCGGGTAAGAGAGCATCCTGGCAGCGGATTTAGGTGCCTGAGACCTCTCTGGAAACTTAGGGCCCAGGACCCTTGTCCAGCCCTGTCATGGACTCCCTCTCCGGGCTTGGGAGACCCCGTCCACAGAACCCACGAACTGGCCTCTGGTAGGCACTGGGGGGGCGGGGGCCACCAGCCCACCCCAGAGTGGCCTGAGCACAGCCTGGGCCCACCCTGGGCCCGCCCTGCACCAACAGCCTCGACCTGGTGGCGACTTTTACTATCCGCCATTTACCATTCTGACGGGAAAACAAATTTAAAACACCTGGAAATTTATGTCTCTGATGGGTCGAGTTGCACTGTTCCATTATATTAAATAATCCCGGCTGGGCGCTTCAAAGGCTGCCGGCCTCTGGGAGGAGGCCCAGGCGCGGGGCCTTTGTTAAGAGTGGGCATCCAGACAGCTCATGCAATTGGCGCCCGCACCTGCCCCCATGCCCGCATCTGCACCCGCACCCGCACTGGCGCCCGCACCTGCGCCCAACCTGCATCCGCGCCCGCATCGGCACTGACGCCCGCACCTGCGCCCAACCTGCATCCGCGCCCGCATCCGCACTGGTGCCCGCACCTGTGCCCACGCCCCTAGTGGCACAGCACCTGCACTGTCACCACCACTGGCACTCGCACCTGCACCCATGCCCACACCCACGCCCAAACTGGTGCCCGCACCTGCGCATCCCAGGCCCAGAACCGCCAGCTCGGCCTGCAGCGGGGCGAGGGTGGCCCTTACAGACAGCCCTGTGCCTAGCTTACCTCGCTCTTCAAGACGCCTCTCTTCCTTTGTGTTCACTCCACCTGCGGTGTGGTATGTGCTATTCTCAACACCTGCACCAAGCTGAGCTCAGAAGGTTGAGGATGCGTTTCTCACCCCTGGCTCACTAGCTCCAGGACTCCAACTCTCGTTTTCTCACCTGTGTAACAAGAGTTGGTGGCTGGCAGCTGTTGGTGGTGATGCCCCTCTTGGCGGCTGTACCCTGGCCTCTGTACCCCTCCCCCAGACTTAGCAAGCAGCACAGAGGGATTTACTCCTTTCAGTCACGGAAGCTCTAAAGGTCAAGGTGGGCAGAGGGCAGAGAGAAGGCTGGGGGTGGAGGAACAACCAGAAGGCTGGCTAAGACTGGGTGCTAGAGAAGGTCAGAAGAAGCTGCTGAAAAGGGTTGGGAAGCACTTGGTGAGACCTGGGGCCAAACAGACCTCCTTAAGCCTGGAGCAGCCAAGAGCAGCACTGATTTGGGGGTCTGGGGGTGCTTCAGCATCCTGGAACTATCCAGAAAGCACCCTCAGCATTGACACTGCCTGGGGGCAGGGGCTCAGGGGTGAGCACCACCCGTCCAGAAGCTGGGTAGAAAGGACAGTGAGTTGTGCCTGGAGTCTGACACCAACAGACCAGTTTATGGGCTTACACAAGGTCCCTCTTGGAAACTTCGAGAAAATGCTAAAGGAGAGGGTGGAAGTGGGCTCTAAGATGTTCTTGCCTTGGGGTGAGGGCTGTAAAGTTTCTCATGGAGCCCCCCCTGCTCCCTCTACATAACACTACTGTGAGGACCAGAAGGGAAGTTTTCTGAAAACACAGGTGTAACCCTGTGAGTGTACAAATGAGGTCCTATTATTGCAGTTGGGAAAGGGGAGCCCCAGGAGGCTGGGAGCATCTCGCTGCCACAGCAGGAGAGGAGCCAGGAGAAGGTGCTCCCACTCCAGCTTCTTTGCTGTCCAGCCTCCCATCCTGCAGTTATGCAGGGTCGGCTCCCTTCCTCCCCACATCTCTAGGGGTCCCTGCCAAGTCCTGGCTCCTCCCTAGTCACTAGTGCCACCCCACTTGGCCACAGTACCAGGGCTTAGAGAAAACTCCAAGATGGTCTCTTCTCAGTACAACCAAACGGTTAACTGTTTGTAACCATCTTATAAAACCAGTGAGCAACCCTGTTTTAATAGATTTTGTTTTCATAAGCAGGATTGCTCACTGGCTTTACAGCTGTTGCCCTCTGGGTACAAGTAACTCAGCCTGCACCCAGAGCAGAATGCTTCAGGGTTATGAGTTCCAGACCCAGACCTGCCTCTCTAACTGTGGCCTCAAAGAAACATGTTATGTCACCTCGTCAGTCTTGTCACTTTGGAAATGAGGGCATTGGGCTGCATTTTATGAAGCTATCATGTTCCCATTAATGGTTCTTAAAGTTTATTTATTTTTGAGAGAGAGAGAGAGGGAGAGAGAGAGCGAGCACATGAGCGGGGAAAGGACAGAGAGAGAGAGAGACGGAGAGAGAGAATCCCAAGCAGGGATTGTGCCATCAGCGCAGAGCCCAAGTTGGGGCTAGATCCACAAACCGTGAGATCATGACCTGAGCCAAAATTAAGGGTCAGATGCAGGGCGCTTGTGGTGCAGTCCATTAAGTGTCCAACTGCAGCTCAGGTCATGATCTCACAGTTCATGAGTTCAAGCCCCACATCAGGCTCTGTGCTGACAGCTCGGAGCCTGAAGCCTGCTTCGGATTCTGTGTCTCCCTCTCTGCACTTCCCCCGCTCATGCTCTCTCTCTCTTTCAAAAATAAAAATTAAAAAAAAAAAAAAGGTCAGATGCTTAACCAACTGAGCCACCCAGGTGCTCCCCCATTAATGGCTCTTCACCTTGGCACCACATTTGAGCCATGTGTGGAACTCTGAAACTGTTGCCTAGGCGGTACCCCTAGAAGTTCTGATCTCATTGGGCTGGGAATGGAACCTCAGGTGATTCTAATGTGCAGGCAAGGTTGCAAACCCCCATGCTAGTTGCTGTGGGGATTTTATTAAGCTAACATCAAGTCTACATGGGGTGGCCCAGGGACCAGAACTCAGAAGCTCAAGAGGGAGCTCCTGGGAGTTTCAGTTCTTCTCCTGGGATAAAAAGTTTAAGAACTCAAAAAGCCCTAAAGGTGATTTTTTGGGGTCTCGTTTCAAATTATGGCACTAAAGTGTAGGCCACAGTTAGACCACCAGTAGTCCTATAATAGGTTGGCTAAAAAGAAAAGGGCCTGGCCTAAGTGTTGGATGAGTTCGTTGGCCACAGAAAATGTCCACTGAACTATCCCCAGTGGGTCTCCTGGGCACAAGGGGGCAGGAGCCAGAGTGGCTCCTCCACTGCCTTCCCTGGACCCCCAATTGGACGGGACTTTGGAACCTCCATGCCACCCAGGCAGCATCCCTGACAAGAGACACCACCTGTGTGTGTGGTCAATCATCCCTGTAGGCCTCTAGGAACCCTGCGAGCTTTGAACTGGTTTGCCCCACCCACAGTGCAAAGTCAGTGTCTGGAACGGGTGTGTGAGAGAATGCTGCCAGAACGCTGCTTTCCCCTCGGTGGACCAGAGGGGGAAGAACTTGGGGAGCAGTGAAAAGTTCTCCATCAGAGGGTTTAAAAGAAATCCTGTATTAACCCTTTCAAGGATACCAAATGACAGATGTCGGAACTTGAAGAGGCCTCCAGGGAGCGGGTCCAAGCCCTACCTGCAGTTATAAAAGATGCTCGTATCCCCATGTCACCTCTGCGGTCAAAACTCAGAGGAAGAGCTGATGGCATGTTGTCCATTGTTCTGCTCTAATGAAATAGGGTCGTTTCTAATTAACCAGACTCTACAAATGGACGCAGCTGATATGCTTGGAAAGGTTCCCTTTCTTGAGTAATAATGATAATACTTTCATGCCTCGATTCCAGTGCTTGCACTGGCATTTGCACAGCATGGCACTTCACAACCCCTCGAGATAAGTGAGGCAGGTATTAATGTCACCGTTTTATAGGTTATGCACCTAGCATAGCAATACCGGGGCAAAAAAGTCCTGTAAACCGGGTTTCCTGGGTATCTGCCATGGTCTCATCTCCACCCCATGTTGGTGTTAAACAGTCCCCTCTCTAGCTATGATCAAGCTTACGACATTTGCTTGTTCAGAAATTTTCTTTTTTTTTTTTAAACGTTTATTTGTTTTTGAGACAGAGAGAGACAGAGCATGAGCAGGGGAGGGGCAGAGAGAGAGGGAGACACAGAATCAGAAGCAGGCTCCAGGCTCTGAGCCATCAGCCCAGAGCCCGACGCGGGGCTCGAACTCACGGACTGCGAGATCGTGACCTGAGCTGAAGTCGGACGCTTAACCGACTGAGCCACCCAGGCACCCCTGTTCAGAAATTTTCTTTGTAATTTAAAGGCATATGTTTTGTTCCCAATGATAACATAAAGATAAAAGTATGAAATAGAATTGTTTAAAGTATGTTCCCAGGGGTGCCTGGGTGGCTCAGTCCGTTGAGTGTCTGACTGAGGCTCAGGTCATGATCTCACAGTTTGTGAGCTCGAACCCTGTGTCGGGCTCTGTGCTGACAGCTCAGAGCCTGGAGTCTGCTTCAGATTTTGTGTCTCCCTCGCTCTCTGCCCCTCCCCCACTTGCACTCTGTTTCTCTCTCTCAAAAATAAATAAACATTAAAAAAAAATAAAATAAAGTATGTTCCCAAATTAAAAAAAAAAAAAGTGTGTGTCACACTCAAATAAAATACAATAAGCCAAATAAAATACATCAAAATATCAGCCGTGGTTATCTATGGACCATGAGAATGTGCCTGACTTTATTTTACCTTTCTATATATTTTAAGACCTTTAAATAAGCATGTGTTAATTTGAAATTATAAAACAATGTGTTTTAAAACTAGAGTTTTGTTTGCACAAAGCGTGCAAGAGTAAACTTCACCTCAGCCCCCCGCTCCATCACTGCAAGTTTCAAAATGGCACCTACCCAGCTGGGAATGGCAATTACCAAGGGAGAGCTTGTGGTTTAGCACCCCAAGCAAAGCCCCACATTAATGGCTGTTAGCCATTACAATGGCCGATTTCTCAGGGATCACTCCAATTAGGATCTTCTCTACGGCTTACAACACCCGCCCTCTGACTTCAGACAAGGAGCATCTGCGGCACAGCTGGAGCAGCTGGGTTGGAAAATCAATCACTGCCCAACAACTGTGCGACTGATGGCCCATCAATCAGAAACATAAGGCGTCCGCTCCATTTATAAAACACATACATTCTCTTGCGAATCTGTAAATGCAATAAGCAGCCCCCAGCACCTCAGCCCTGGAAAAATGGCAGCATCAGTCACCTCTGCCTGTGCAGAATCCCAGACTGGCATCACCAAATGAAGCACCACTACTGAAAGAGCCCCGGAAGACCCTGTCCCCATGCCCACTGGCTGTCCAAGCCCTGCTATCCTCGGAGACTCCGAGTCCTCCTGATACCCACACCCAGGGTTGGCTTTGGGATTTTTATCGGCCCTGACAGCCAGCCACGCTATAACTCCGCGAGAACGCATCAGTACTTGAAGAATTTCCCTGAGACTTTCTAAAATGGCCATCTCGTCCTTCCTTTCTTTCCTTTTTTCCTTCCTCTCCTCCTCCTTTCCTTCCTTCTAACCTTCAAACATTAAAAGAGAAATGTCTTTTCCCTAAACTATGGTCCCTAAATCATACTCCTGTGTGAGCTGACTTCTGAGGTGAATTTCCTTTCTCAGTATCCAAAAGACTTTGCTACAAGGCCCATACAAGACATGGCTCACATAGTATTTCAGATATCAGTGCTGGACCAGAAAACCCCAGAATGGCTCAGCCAGAAGTCCAAAGTCCCTCCTGGGAACAGTTTTCCATCATTTATTATCATTTGGAGAGGAACATATTCTGTGATCCTGGAAGGGACTAGAGATATTTGCTGGGCTATCTTTCCACCCTGTGACCCACCCTCGTGCCCTGAGGCTGGAACTTGGGGTTCTGAAGACCCCATTACTTGCAGATGCAACATCAGGCCACTGTCTTTCAGTTTCTGCCTGGCCCCAGAACTGCAGGTTCTATCTAACTGCTCCCAAGGAAGGCTTCCTGAACCCCAAGATCCCTCACCTGCTCTGGTTTGGGGAAAGAAAGGTTGAGCTGCCTCTGTCAGGAGCCTGTTTTCGCCTCTGTGTGCAAGGACTACACGCCACTGGGGGGGCAGGAGG
The DNA here is from genome assembly GCF_022079265.1 of Lynx rufus. Lineage (NCBI taxonomy): Eukaryota > Metazoa > Chordata > Mammalia > Carnivora > Felidae > Lynx > Lynx rufus. The sequence goes on from NW_025814896.1 coordinate 65,310,535, forward strand.
GAGTGCTGCAGGGGACCCTATTCCTGTTCTGCGAAAAGCAATAGTGGTGTTCCTACAGCATCAGAAAACTCCAGGCAGCAGAAACAGACTGCCAAACCACATCGCGCCTGGGGGTGAGCTGTGAAACAACGGGGCAAGCAGTGTACGGGGAGCTGGCTGGGTTAATGGTGTTCAGAAATAATAATTGTAGAGAGCAGTTATTGAGCATTTACATGTGGCAGATGGAAGGGTGGTTGAACTTTTCAGTATGGTTCCCAGGGGAGTGATGAAGCCCGTTGGGAAGAAGCTAAAGGGAGACAGATTTCAGGTTGGAAAGGGAAGAACACAGCTATACAGAGACACCAAAGGCTGCCTTGCTGGGCAGTGGCTCCCCATCGCTGGAAGTGTTCAAACGTAATGTGGCTAGTCCCTCGCTGTGATGGTAGAGCTAGAATCATGGAGTAGGGAAGCGGAGGTAAGATGTGAAGATTTTTTTAATGTCTCTCTTCAATGAAGGGGTGTCTATAATTCTGCTTCTGTGTTTAAGTCGAATGTCTCCTGTCGTACATCCTTCAAGCACTTGCTGACATGTTCCAGACCTTCTTGGCAAATGCTATGCCCTAGAAGTTCCTGGAGGGGCAGGGACAGAAGGCTTCCTTCCCTCTAGATCTCCTTGCAAGGGTTCGAGACCATGCCCCAGAACTTCCCAACAACACAGAATTAATTCATTCATGCTTGGAGGCCTTCCTGTGCTCCAAATCATAGCAACATTAGGTAAAATATGAGAAAAGAAAGTTACAAAGACATAGTTCCAATTGCTCAGAACCAGATAAGCCCCTCTGAGGACCTGAGGCCACATGGAAAGATGAGCTAGTAAACAGGCAGGAGCTCGACGCCTGCAGGAGAGAGGGGCCTAAAGGTGCCCCAGAGAGGCAAATCGCTGGATCCAGAGCCATGCTGTGAAGCCAGGGGTTGGGATGGGGCTTCCCTATCATGAAATGAGGTGGGAAATAATTCTCAGTGCTGCTCAAGGCCCTGGTTTATTGGAGGGGCAGGGTGAAACAGTGCAGTCTTGTAGCCTGGGCCCAGTGGCCCACCAGCTCAGGACAGGAGACCTGAGCCACAAACAACAGGCCTAGGGTCTAGGATTCCTGGGACACTGCTGGGAAACAAACAAACAAACAAACAAACAACCAAAACACTGCTAAACAGGGTACACGCAAAGAGAGAGAGACAAAGAACAAAACTCCACTCCAAATGAGCTTGCTAACAAAATTCCAAACCTCCAGAAAAACAGCCTAAATGATTAGCAATCAGAAAATAAATTTACTCCAAATGAAATGAAATAATAGAGGTCCAAAAACAAATTTAGAATATGCACGCTCAGGAATAAAAGAAGAAATAGTAATTATGTTTTTTAAGTAATAGAGGGGCGCCTGGGTGGCTCAGTTGGTTAAGTGTCCGACTTCAGCTCAGGTCATGATCTCGCGGTTTGTTGAGTTCGAGCCCCGCATCGGGCTCTGTGATGACATCTCAGAGCCTGGAGCCTGCTTCGGATTCTGTGTCTCCCTCTCTCTCTGCCCCTCCCCTGTTCGTGCTCTCTCAATAATAAACAAACATTTAAAAAAATTAAATAGAAAAGAAGAAATAAATTAAGAGATATAAAATAGAACTAAAATCTTGTAAATAAAAACATAGTTGATGAAATAAAAAACTCAACAGAATAAATTCTACATGGGATACAGTTCAAGACAAAAGTGCTACGTTGGAAGATAGCACCAAGGTATTTGCTCAGAATGCAGCATAGACAGAAAAAGAAAGTTTATTTAGATACATGAAGTTTACAAGAACTTGAGGGTAGAAGGAGAGGCTCAAACATATATTTAGTAGAAGCTCCATAAAATAAAAAAAAAAAAAAGAATAACAGAAGCAACAAAGAGATGATGCTGGTAAATTTCCAAAATGGAAGAGAGACAACGCCTCAGATGGAACATCATTACTGAGAACGGATCAGGATAAAGAAAACCACCCTGACACATCATAGTGAAACTGCAGACCGCCAAGAAGAGGAAAATCATAAAAAGCTCCTGGAGCCTGCCCCGGTAGGGCTCAGAGAAAGAATGCTCAGGGAAGTTCAGGACTAGGAACTGTAACTTCTCTTTAATTCATCTCCAGAGCAAGGAGCAAGACTGGCCCCCAATCTTGTGGGGGAAGGGGAGGGAGAGAGGGAGCCACTGCCCTGATCCCCTGCAGTCCAGCCCGGTACACAGGGAAGTGCTCACACACCCAAGGCACTGGGGAAACTGAGGCTGCCAGCTTCCTCCTGCATGTCTCAATTTAACAAGTGCTTTACAAAAGCTCTCAAAGAGCCACAGTAAGTCTTTTTGGCATTTGTGGTGACCATGGAACCCAGAGCTTCTTTCTGTCACTGCAATAATCCCCGGTTCCCAAAGAAATGGGTCTTTGGGAAGGCACTGGATCTTGCTATTGCCAACTGCTGTTTTTCCTTACTGTGTAACCTTTGGTTGTTCCCACAGTATGTCACTCTGGAAAAAATATAGGAATGGGGCTTTCACATGTTTGAGACAGAGAGCAAACTCCCGTTGGAAAAAATGAAATCTCCAACCTGGAGTCCCAAGGCTGAGTCAAACTTTCCACTGAATCAAGATCTCTACTTGCAACTTGAGAGGCAAAATTAAGTTGTAATATTCCAGCAAATAGCTATAGCCATTCAGAATGCTACTCCTGGCTCCTTGGCTGGATCGCAAACCAATGCAGAGGCAAATTTAATTACCTGTCAGGAACTAAATAAAAGGTTTGCTTCATCTAATACTCCCAGTGTGCAGGACCGCTATGAAAACAAGTCTGACGTTCAATCGATTTGCTGTTTACGGAGCCCTGAAGAGGCACCCAGGCACGCCAGTGGGCTGCTTGAAGCTTTTGGAAGCTTAAATATTCTTTAATGCACTTGTCCACTGTTCCTTCTTCCTAAGCTTGGCTCAAAACCACTGGCCACTCCCAAGAGCTCTTGTGTCTGTTCCTAAAAAAATATCCCATAATCTTTCCTTCCAAAATGGCCGGTAAGGCAAGACCCATCCCATTAGCTTATCCACACCAGAAGGTTCATCTCTTGCAGAGAAAGCCTTGTTTTCTGGGGTCTGCTGCCTGTCCATCAAGACCTCCAGGTTGCCTTTTACCCCCAGCAGCAGCATCCATCGGTGAATCATGGGAGAAAGAATATTTTGGCACCAGCAGACTTTGCGAGCTAAGATAAGCTCACATTTGCTGCTATAAACCTCACTTTCCCCAACTGCAGCCTGGGGAAATCTGCCCTGCTATTCCCAGGGTTGAAACAAAGCTAAGTGAGAAGATGGGTATTGAAAACCTGGACCGATGTACGGAGGTGTCATTTCTGATTAATACATGTTATGTCATTTCATAGCCTGGGTTTGGAGGGCCAGAAGGCAGGGAAAGAGCAATCTCTATCTTCATGGAAGTTGGAAATGGAGGCTGTGATCAGCACACTGAGAACAGAAAAGGGCCAGACAGAGCGCAGAGCAGTCTGTGGTGTGCACTGGGCAGGAAAGGCCACAGCTCTCTTCCAGGGCTTCGCAGACAGCAGTCAGCCCACAGGCTAGTGTGAGAGAGCCCACACCATTACTGCACCATTATGGTTTCTGCTACTTCTCACCTAGGAACTTAGAGGACTTTAGGGAATGAAATGGGCTCAAGTGCCCTCGCTGTAGTTTAGAGAGATATGAAAGAGAGGGTAGCCTGGGGCCGCTCCACAGAGTGCAAACCTGGGTCAGGCTTCTCAACCTCGGGTCACTGGGCCAGGTGGGCACATGTTTTAGTCTCAGGACCCCAGACTCTCAGTATGAAAGTCCTAGACTTATAAGGGATGGACTGAAGCTGAATCCACCCCCCCCCCCCGCCCCACCATCTATCCCTAAATCCTGACACCCAGGCACTACCCCCACCTCTAACAGGGCCCCTGGGACCAGAGGTGTTCATGCCTTTCTCCAGACCCCTTACCACTCCTTCCCTCCCAGTCCTGCTGAGTTCCCAGGCAGGCCCTGCTGAGTGCTTGACACAGCCTGGCTAGGACCGAAGTCTGCGACTTAGTCACCTCTGCTAGCCCTTCTGTCATTGGAGGGGTCACAGAGGTTCCCTGTTGTCCTGCTTTTGCCCTCTTTCACAGATCAGCTTAAAAGGCACCTCCTCTGGGAACAGCTTCTCCACCTCGTTGATCTCCAGAGAGCTTTCCCTCGCCTGTGACCATGCACAGAGCAAACAGGCAAGCTTCTCGGCATCCCACTCTACTGGGAGAAACTCAAGAAAGGAAGAGGCTCAGGCCAGCTCCACAGGTCTGCAGCCATGCCTCCCTGCCCATTCCCACCTCCAGAGACTTACCAGAACCTGGCAGGGAATGGGAGAGATGGACGGCACTGGGGACCCCACTAGCTACCAAAGAAATGTCCTACTCCCAAAGCCCTTAGAAGGGGCTCTGAATAGCCTTGCTCCTCACCTGGCCATACTCAAGGAGGCCCGCTGCCCCAGCACAGCTGGCCTTTAGGTGACGGTGGAATAGATAACAGCACTTAGAGATCCTTTTTCCAAGAACAGGAAAAGAAAGATGCTCCCTGCCACATCTTTAACGATCTGATTGTCAGGAAGGCACCGCATTTTAAATTTCTCTGTATGGTGTTCTGTTTTTTTCTAGACAGTGCTAATAAAATCTCTAACCCACGTGGCAGCCCCACTGCTCATCAACTATTAGCTGCCCTCAGGCTGCACCAGTCTGTTTATATTATAAATAAAGTCTGAAATATGCTGCTTGCTCAGTGCGGGCTCCTTGGGGGCTGAGGGGGAGCTGAGCCAGCCCCTCCCTGCTCCCTCCTACCCTTGTCGGGGGAAGGATGGCCCAACAGAGGCTTTGCCTGAGGCCAGCAACTTTGGACGTTAACAAACCACTACAAGGATCTGCGATCCATCCCTGGAATCCCGGTTTAATTATTTAGGAAGAACGCTTTTGCTCCCCCTAAGCTCTGCAGCTCCCCAGAGCCAGTGGAATCATTGTTCAATGCTTATTACTGCCGCGGGCCCCCGGGTACGGTGTGGCAGAGACCTCATTTCAATATTTACCACTTAGATCACTTAAGGGCTGTCAGCTTTAATAACATTTTATCAATTGGATACTTATATTATTCACGGCTTCATAAAAATAACAAGACCTGCCTTGGCATTTCAATCATACCCAGGCTAATTTCAGTGACTGCTCGGGGATTTCGTTTTTATTAACATTTAGAGCCAACGTGACTGCTTCTCTTCCTGAATGCAGAGTGCCTGAGGTGGCCGCTGGGCAGCCTGTGGGGGCTGGGCCACACAGATCTCTGCCCTGGGCGTGTGGTCAAGGGGAGGTACACAACCAACACATCAACAGGCCAGGCAGAGACACCCTCCCCAGTGATGACTCATTCGTGGCTCAGGGCTCCATCGGTGGAAAACTACTCTCGTCCCTCACAGTCTGGCTTCCATGTCACCTCCTTCTGCCCTGCCTCGGCTGCAGCCACAGTGAACCATCTCCTGGGCTCCAGAAGGCAGCCTTCTCTTCCGCAGGGCTTGTCTGGAAAGCTTTTGCTCTGTCCGCCACCTGTAGAGCTCCATGCAGCCCTCCAAGCTCACCTTCAAGGCCTCTCCTGCTTCCTGAGAGCTTGGGAAGCTTGACTTGCAGTCCATGCTCGAGGTGTCTAAGTGAATGGTGCTTCCTGGCCCTCTGGTCTCCCTGCTGTGATTCCCATGTACTCTTCTCTTACAGGTGCCAGGGACCTGGCCTTTCCTAAAGCCTCAGCCCCTCTCTCTTCTGGTATCCTGGAGGAGCATGGCATAAGCCTCCAGACTTTTCCTGCATTTTGCTGAGAAAAAAAAGCTTGCAAACCCTTCTTGTCTCAAAGGGGCATCCTGTTGCTGGTAACTGCAGGGCAACTCCAGGACTTCTGTTAACTGCTCGTCTCGGCAACCACTCCCAGAGATGTCACCCTTTTGGAGGAAATGCCACCTCATCAGTGGCCGCCCCATTTCAGTGGCTCTTGGCTCCCACGGCGGCCTCTCCTTACTGCCCCCAGGCCCCCAGCCTTCCCATCATTCTTCAGCCCCTGGTACCCCTCAGTTATACTGCTGTGGCAGCCTCTGCCTCTTCTAATCCATTCTCCTCATGGAAGTCACAATCCTTCAATGTCACTGTCCTGATTCCCATCAGTCGATTTTACTGCTCTCAGAAGCCCATCCAGAGTCTTCCCCTTGGCATGGGCCAGTTCCTGCCCTGGCTCTCTGGCTTCCCCACAAAAATCCTCCCCCAGTTCACAGTCCTCTGGACACTCTGGATATTTGATTCACCCAAGACGTTTCTTCACTCAGGGCCTACGATATAGCAGCAGCCCTAGAATGCCCTTCCTACTGCTCCTCACATGGCTAACACTAGTCTCTGCTTTGATGTCACCAAGAGAGACCTGTCCTGATGCCCTCTCTAACATGAGTTTCTCCTCTTCCGGTCTTCCTCTCTCTTGGTCCCCTTTGTTACCTCCATGGGACTAATGGATCACACATGCAGTGTTTAATAAAACTTTTTTTTTTTAAACAAAGGTGGGTTTGATTTGCTCCATTAACTCAGAGACATGCACATAGTAGTTGCTCAATAAAAATATGTTGAATGGGGGCACCTCGGTGGCTCAGTTGAGAATTTGACTCTTGATTTCAGCTCAGGCCATGATCTCACAGTTCATGGGTTTGAGCCCTGTGTCAGGCTCTGAGCTGACAGTGCAGTGTGCTTGGGATTCTCTCCCCCTGCCCCCTCTGCCCCTCCCCCACTTGCACGTGTACTTTCTCAAAATACACAAACTTAAGAAAATATGTTTAGTTTATAGATGAATTTATCCATTCCCTTCTTCTGTTTCCTTTATGAGAAACTCCCCTCACTTAACAACCCTCCTTTTCACATCATCTCAAGTATACAGATAACTACATAAGGGGAATCTGATTCATATGAGCCATTCATGTTGCCGGAAAATGCCCAGATTTGTGCCCACAATTCACAGACAGCATCGCAGTAGGGACACAGGCGCTGCTTCCTTCATCTTTCTGTACTTCAGTCTGTACATTTGTAACCTGGGGTTAGTAATACCTACCTCATAGGTCACGATGGGGATTAAATGAATTAATATATGCAAAACGCTTAAAACAGTGCCTGGCACATAGTATGTGCTCCATAAATGTCCACCATTCCTATTGTGAGTTCAGAGTGACCTTCTCTATTTCCCACAGAGAATGTTGCCCCCTCTCTCCCTCACATGTACACACTACTGCTGCTCTCTTGGGTGCCTGTCATTCACTGTTGAGCCCAGGAAGCCCATTCAGTGAAGCTGTGACTCCCTTCCTTTCAGGCAGTTGCTATGAATGGCCTCAGGATGGGGACAGAGTGGAGGCTGGAGAATCCTTGCTGCGAGCTGATCAGGCGAATTACACTCGGGGAAACAGGGCTTTCCTGCCAGAGATGTTTCTCATTCGTGCCTACTACACGGAGGTAGACTCCCTGGGTCCCCAGAGAAAAAGCCTATTCTCGGCAAGAGAGACTCGAGGGAAGTCAGCATCTCCCTTGGAAATAACGGGGGTAAACCAGACAAGTACCCCCCACGGAAGGGCTGCGACATCTGCACGTCCCATGGAGGCGCCAGTGCTCCCGGAGAGATGGGAAGGGAAAGCCTGCAGCTGTTCTCTGGTCATCCCGTCAGGAAAATCAGAGCCTGGTCTGCCACTCATCTCCCATGCTGGCTGGAGTCCTCCACACATATGCTGCTATCCCCGAACTGCCGGGCTCCATTTGTGCCCCGTCAACTGTACTTGATTCCGTCGGTAAATGTGTCTATTGCTTGAAGCCTCTATTTCTTTTAGAGAGATGTTATATGCCTCCCAGGTGGTGGGGCTGCAGGGTTTCCAGTTTCTCTGGGGCAGTGTGTGTGTGCGTGTGTGTGTGTGTGTGTGTGAGTGTGCACGCGTGCGCGCGTGTATTATGTGAAGTAAGACCTGTCCGTTTTGACACCCTGGGCTGTCTGGGTTCTGTCCTCCCAAATGTTCTAAATTGCAGGAGAAATTGCCCTGACAGAACCTCCCACTGGCAGACAGTGTCTTTTGTTGCAGACGGAGGTGTTGATCCTTCTCTAATCAACAGCTTAATTAGGTCTGCCGAGATGAAAGAGTCATTTTTACTTTGGGAGCTAATATTTATAGACAGCCCTCTCCCCAGTCCCTGCACTGGAGGTGTTAACAACTTGAGGGCTAAATCAAATAAAAATTATAAAACTCATTTCTCCACTCTACAGAAATCACCGGCAAACTCAGACAGAACTCTCCAGACTATGAGCTGCTCCACAGAGCAGTTTCATTCACGGCCATTGAGCCCAGCACAGACTTTGGCACACAGCGGGCACTCAGGAAGCATTTGCTGAATTTTGAAACATAGGATGATGTGTGATGGCTTTCTTCTCCAGCAGGAATCTCTATGGCATGATGGTTATGAGCTTGGCTTCAGAGTCTGACAGACCTGGAATGAAATGCTAGCAGCCTTACCACTCAGCTGTATGACCTTGGGCAAGTTGTTCAACATCACTTCGCCTCAGTTTCTATGGCTATAAAATGGGACAATAGTAATATTTGATTTTCAGGGATGTTACTCTTAAAGCCTCTATCACAGTCTTTGGCACATAGAAGCCCTTTAGCATTGCCTACTAGGAACAGAGATGGCGGCAGTAAAGGAGGAGGTGACAATTAAACCTCAGAGCCGCTACTTCTGTAGGAAGGTCACCTAAGAAACTTTGAAGCTATGTTGTTTCATAGACTGTTCAATTCTGTTAAGAATGCATTACGCTCCCTCAATAGGGAAATGGAAATCAAAACCACAGTGAGATACAACTTCACACCCACTAGGATGGCTATAATTTTTTTTTTTAAAAAGGAAAATAAGCATTGGTGAAGATGTAGAGAAATTGGAACCCTCATACACTGCTGGTATGTATGTGCAATGGTACAGCCTCAGTGGGAAACAGTTTAGCAGTTCTACAAAAAGTTGAATATAGAGTTACTACATGACCCAGCAATTCCATTCTGAGGTATATACCCCAAGTAGTTGAAAACAGAGACTCACACAGACACTTGTCCACCAATGTTTATAGCGGCATTATCCTTAATAGCCAAAAAAGTGGAAACCAGCCAAATGTCTATTATCTAATGGATGAAAAAACAAAATGAGGTAAACCGATCTAATGGAATAGTATTCGGCCATAACAAGGAATAAAATTTAGGGGCACCGGGGTGGCTCAGTTAGTTAAGCATCAGATTCTTGAGTTCGGCTCAGGTCATGCATGATCTCACGGTTTATTGGTTCAAGCCCCATGTGGGCTTCTGTGCTGGCAGCATGAAGCCTGCTTGGGATTCTCTTCCTCTCTCTTTGCCCCTTCCCTGAATATGCGCTCTCTCTCTCTCTCAAAATAAATAAATAAATATTTTTTAAAAAAGGAATGAAATTTAATACACACTATAACATGGATGAAGCTTAAAAACATATGCTAAGTGAAACAAGTCAAACACAAAAAGCTGTGTATTATATGACTGCATTTATACAAAATATCCAGAATGGGGAAATCTACAGAAAGAGAAGGCAGATTAGGGTTGCTATGGTTACTCGCCTCCCCACATACATCCATGAGGTGCGAGTTTCCTTTTGGGGTGATGGAAATGTTCCGGACTTAGTGGTGATGGTGGCACATCATAGTGATACTTAAGACCATTGAATTGTACACTTTAAAGTAGTGAATTTTATATTATATGAACTGTATCTCAATAAACAAACAAACCAAAAGAATGTATCAGGGGTCCGTGCCCAGCACCCACTCTAAGTGCACCCATATGCACGTGCCCTGCAGGCGGCCCCCTCCATCATCTTGTTGTCTGGAACCAGAACCAATGACTTTTCAAGGTGAGGCCTCTACATTATAAAATTTTTTCAAACACTTTACAATTTGCAAATCACCTTCCAATCTGATCCCTTACACCAGCCATGAAGACAGGTATCGTCATCACTGTTATACAGATGTGGAAACTGGCATTCAGAAATACGAAACAAGTTGGCAAAGACTGTCCAGTTAGTAAGTGGAATACAAGCTTTCCAACTCTAACACCCTCTATGTTTTCTACCAAGGTCCACAATTTGACCAACAGTGCTTTCAGATCTTCACAATGGTGAGCCATTTCCAAACAAGAGTCCTGACTACCTGTGACTTCAGCCCTCCACCGCACCTACATGGGTAGCATTCCTGATTCTGTCAATTGCGGGCCTCCACTGTGCAAATCCCTCAGATCAGAGACACAGCCTCACCCAATTCCCATTTGACCCAGGGAAGGGGTTTGCACAAAGCATGACTCACTTATCCAGTTTCCAGGTGCTCCCCCAAATGTCCCACTGCTTTTGACATTAACTAAACACCTCAGACTAACAAGGGGCAGTAAGGAAGTCTCTGTGTTCAGTTGCTTCTGTCTCCTTCCTGCCCTGTGTAAGTCCTACTCCGTCTGGAAGAAGGCTTTTTGCATCGTTCAGAAGCTTTCATGTACAAGGAAGAATCCGGGGTTGGGGGCATCCATGCAGTGGGTCAAGAAGAAAAGAACAGATGTGAAGAAGTTGAGAAGAGTGAGGAGGGCTTTCTATTCCAGACTGTTGGGATGGGAAGTGAGAGAAAGGGAGGAAGGAGAAACCAAGGGATAGAGTGGAGAATATGCAGAGTATGTGAAGGGAATCCTGAAGAGCCTGGCGTGCCTAAAGCAAAAAGAGCAGGGATAAAATTGGGGGAGCAGATGGGAGCCAGATTTAAAAGGTCATGGGCACCAGGCTAAGCAGGGAGGCCATGCCAGCAGGCAGCATGGAGCCACTGGAACTTCTTCAGTAGGGGCCTGATACGAGAGTTCATATTAGTCTCCAAGGTATAAATTGTCCATATGGAAAAGCTATTAAAAACACCTGCTCATGGGCCTCAGATGTAGTTTCTGTGGGTGGCCAACAAAGGCTTTAACAACCAAGTTGAAGACTGTTTCATGAGGAATGGATCTAAGGGAGTATAAAGCTTTTGAACAAAAACCATGAGACATTGGGGAAAGGTCATGAAATCCCAATGCTCTATTTTATTTATTTTATTTTATTTTATTTTATTTTATTTTATTTTATTTTATTTTATTTTATTTTATTTTATTTTATTAATTAATTTAGAGAGTGTGTGTGAGTAGGGGAGAAGAGAGAGAGGAAGAGAGAGAATCCCAAACAGGCTCCATGCTGTCAGCACAGAGCCCGATGTGGGGCTTGATCTGATGAACTGTGAGATCATGACCTGAGCCAAAATCAAGAGTCAGACACTTACCTGACTGAGCCCCCCAGGCACCCTCTAATGCTTTCTTCCTTATTTGACCCCCCTGGTACCTCACCAGAGAAGCTGACCCCCTTCAGAAGTGATCAGATTCAATAGACGCAAAGATAATGGCCTTATCACTTTTTCTGTAGCCACACCAAAGCATTGCTTCTTAAGTTAGAAAGGACCTCGAAGTCACTGGCACTTACATGTGAAGCCGAGGTTCTGATGTAACATCCTTGCCAAACTGTTGTCCAACCTCCACCTGCTTCTAGAGTGACAGGGCTGTCACTATCTATTGGACAACTCTATCTTTAGATGTATCTGGCTTTTAGAACCTATACCCTTAGATAAAGTCAAAATCTGACTTCTTGGGGACCTCCACTCATTGACCTCATTCCACCTCTTAGGGCCATTCAGACACACCTTGCTCATGATAGACCTTCAATATTTTAACCCACTCGATGAGTCTTCTCTTCTTTGTATTTCTTACATGACGCTGATTAGAAGCTCTACACCATCCCTCTCATTTTGCTCTTTTTTGTTTCTTACAATTCACTTTTTGGTGGAGGAAAAAATGCGTATTTTGCATTTTCTCTGAGATAGTTCTCAACTTCCCCTCTGTGGGTTAGCATTGCATAGAAAACTTTAGCATAGGCATGGTTTTATCTCCTCCTCACTCCTCCATTGTTACATCTGGTCGCATGGTCATGCATGGATGGCAGCCACAGCAATGGGCACTTGGGACCAGGCACATCAAATGGGCTACAGCAGGTTCTACAGGGCTACAGATGTGACATCTACTGGGCATGGAACCAAACTGTGGCAGCCATCAGGAAGTCAGTCCAGTGGAGGGGGGCTCAAGGAAGATCTCCCCATAGGTGTAGAGATGGACATCTGGGAACAGTGATGCCGTAAAAGCCAGGCAGAGAGTCAATACTAGGGGAGTTGTACAGTAAGTGGCCAAGCTTCAGGCTCAGATCTCTAGTCTTAAGGAGGCTGTTGTTCTGGGAAGGCCATCAGCACAGGGGCACAGAGAACTGAGCCCCAGATCTGGGTCTGGGCTCGGGGCTTGGTTTTGGCCAGTTTGAGTGCCAGCTGTGACTGACTGGTCCAAGGGCACTGTGTGGAGCAAGATTCTGGTTCTCTTCTGCTTGGGTAGCCTCCTCTCTGCCCTTTTTGTCCAGACAGGCTGGGTTTCTCACGGTTCCTTCCACATACTCTGCACATTCTCCACTCTTCCTTGGGATTTTCCCTTGCTCACTTTCTATCACTCCCCATCCCAACAATCTGGAACAGGAAGATCTCCTCACACTTCGCAGCTTCACAGTCAGCCTTTACTTCTTGACTTAGCTGCCTGGATGCCCCCACACCCGATTCATCTAGATTCTAAGATTCTAAGACAGCTTCTGGGAGAGTTTCACGACTACATTACCAATGTTGCTCCAGGCATAGGAGGGAAGAGTAATGGCATGAATGCTGAGGACTTCCAAACTAGCGACAAGGTCAGCTGCTAGACATGGGCCTGGGATCAGAATGGTACTCCAAGCTGTTGTAGCAAAGCTGCTACAGATCCTCCTGTCAAAGGACAGGACCCACGGAGCAGACTGCAACGTCGCCAAGCCTGTGTGGGTGTGGGGGAGACAGAGAGTGGGAGAGCAGGCGGGCTGGGGCAGCCACAGCCTTCAGGCCCCCAGCATGAGGCTCTGGCCCCGCAAGCCCTCCGAACTGTCCTGATAATCAACCTTCCTCAGTTTAGGTAGTGGAGGTATGCACTCAGGAAGCACTCTGCAGAAGCAATTTCTATAGTGAACAAAAAGAGAATTCCATATGTTTCGGGTCAAAAAAAAATGGGGGTGAAGTGGAGAAGGGAGATGAAAAGAGGGTGGAAATAGTAACAGAGAGATTGACTTCTAGAATAGTAACTGGCAAAATATTTGAGACTTCTTTATGTATATTTAAAAGTCTCATATCACGACTTGGAAGGTAATCCTGCCTGTGAAGCCTGTAACAGAAACTGGTCAGGTTTTCTCTGAATGACTTTATTGTAAGAAATCCACATTCTTAATGAGGCACAGGAAAGTCAGAGGAGGCCACCAGGATGGACCACGGCAAAGGAGGGCCGGTGTATCCTGAGATGTTTGGGGCCTGTCGAGACATTTGAGTAGGATTTTATGCAAATCTAATCAGCCCCCAAATCAAATCATAATTATTTAACCCATTATCACTGGTCCAGAGTAATGGCAGGCACATTACTCTTACCGGCCCTCATGCTGTCAAGACAAGGAAGAAAAGACGAGTGTTTACTTTTATTATAATACATCCTGTTATGAACCCCACTGTCGCTAAGTGCGCGCAGCACCTTTAACTAAAGAAACTAATTGCAAGCCACTTTCAATATCTCTTGTTTTTTAATTTAATGCCCTCAGAGAGATATAATTGGGCTGGAGGGAAGAATTTTCACTGAAGTCATGAATTTGCTATATAAATACAAACAAGAAAGAAAGCTAATACAGTAAGGGAATATGGGATTAATTTTGAAATTGTCTGATTAGTGGATTGCTGCCCATCAATAATTGCCTTATATTTTCCCAAGGCCCTCTCTTTATTAGAGTCTGGCACTGCATCTGCCCACAGCCTGTCAATCAGCCCATGCAGCTGGGAGGGTCTGCAGAGAGACCACAATTGGAAGCCTGCTGGGGCGCCTTGTTAGACAAAGCAATATATCCCAGACGTGAAAACGCTGCCGTCTCAACCCGGCTGCTAACGTCTTTACTCTCAATCCTCCCGTGTTGGCGCGGGGCCTCGCTGTGACTAGGCCTGATTTTTAAAAAGGAAAAGAAAAAGTCGCAATCACCTCTTTGCATGTGTTTTCAAGGCCTGGGCTCTGCTCGAGTTTGAGGGCACGCGCGTGCGCGCGCACACACACACACACACACACACACACACACACACACACACACACCGCCCTGCCCCCACCCCGCAGTGGCTGAGTTGCTCAGTAATGTCGTTAAGAAAAGCTATGCAACAGCTGGAATTTCTGAAGCGGCGTCATGGGAGGCAACTAAACACGCTTCATACATTTAAAAATTAAGAAAGATAATCAGAGGGGTTACGAGCAAGTGTGCAGATGGTGGGTTTCTAACTTAATTAATGCTTAAAATCTGGGACGTTCCTCCAGCTCCCAGAACTTTTCCTGTCTATCCTCTCCAGGCCTGATGCTCTCAAACCTTCAAGACTCTTGATCAGACAAAGACGAGGAGGGTCTGTTGACTGAACTCGCCATAAACATCTTTGCAAACCACACATACACACAAAGTTACAGCCCTGCTAATGATATGTTTATGTCATGTCCATTTCCAGAAATATTTATGTCTCTCTATCTTGCCAGCAATCAGTCAAAATATACAAAAATGGATTTGCATGTAAAGATGCTTCGTTTGGAAGACAAAATATGATGATAATAGGACAAAGATGGCTCAGAGCATGCTCCTTTTTGTTTTGTTTTCTTATCATCTACTGCTTTCCTTTTCTGTTTGGTAAACTGAGCATTTGTTTTAAATTGGGACTTTGTTCTTGTGAGGTAGGAACTAAGATGATCCGGAGCCAAGGCATCCTGTAGCACCAGGCGCTTTATCAGCTACTGAAGTACAACCTGCTCTCCGTGCCGGATCCCGGCCTTGCCCCACAGCCAAGACTAACCTTGGTGCCATCTGCTATTGGGCACAGTGGGCATCTGTGTGTCTGCCTGTTGGCAGAATCGGCAGCCCTCTAGGCACCGGGGCTGAGGTCTGAGGATAGAGCTTGACTCTACCATGCCCTGCGTGGCAGGAATACCTATCCTGGTCCACTGAGCGGCACACGTCCATGCCGACTGCAGAAGCCTTACAAACCCATTCATTCCCCCTCCCTCTGCTTTCCACTGTGGGGCCTGGCCCCAAGGTTTGTCACACCTCCCTCCCTCCCTGTTGTGTCTTCCACCCTGGAAGACTTATAGGAGCAGGGAGCACTTGGTGCTGGTGCGTGGACTGCCAAAATCACCCCAGCTGGGGGCCTCAGTGCCCTGGGGCACATAGTAGCAGGCCAGGAGGCCACTCAGTGAATGCATGTCTCCTTCTGTCAGGTGGGAATGCAGAGACTTAGGGCAGAAAGTTGTGAGAATTGAGAGATGTGAGTAGAAATACTTTTCGAGCTATAGCCCAGAGCATTTTGTCAAGTAGGGGGATATTTTGCTGTTCACAATATGGAACCTTGTAACAACTGTTCATAATAGTGGTATCGAGGCAGCTGCCTTGGTTGCTTGCTTTGCTTTGGACGGGCCACCAGTTTCGGCCACCGGACAATGATAAGCCCCAGTGGGCTTGTGCCTTTCACATTTGAGAATCTCCTATATGCTAATAAGCAACGTGTCACAGCAGATCCTCACAAGAATGTATACTCCAAAGATATTCCTCACGTTAGGTTTGTGGTTCCAACTGCCTGGCTTGAGTTTAAGCTCCTGGAGGGCAAGAACCACATCTTGGTATTTTGCAAATGTTCATAGTTACCGGTCAAACTAGTTGAGTGAGTGACTTAGGGATAACCAGTTGTTGGAGAGATGCATAGGGGGAGGTGAACCATAAAGAAAACAAGCTCTCGAAAACCAAAAGTTAGTGCTCCAGTCAGAATAGCAACATCCCTTGCCCATATTCCCCAAACACATAGCATGACAGAGAAAATTAAGAAGCCACAACATATTCATATCCTCTTGCTAAAACAACAAAATCAGCCTCTAGTTCAGACACAAAATGGAAAGATGATATTACAAGTGGGGCTGAAGCCATCAGTCTGCCGGCTCTGGGTCTAGGGTAGGCTCCTTGCTTAGGAAGGAGGCCAAAACAGATGCTTAGGGATCTAGAGCTCCCGCTGAAAGGAAGGAGGAGGCCACCAGGGCCTGGGCCAGGACTAGATCCATGAGATTCCCAAGGGCACTGTGGGACAGGGGCCTTAGCCACCAACAGGTAAGACTAGTTCTGGTCTGGGAGGCCTAGGAAACTAGGTGGAGATGCCCACAAAACTGCTAGACCAGGAAAGGTTCGATCAGTGGTTACTCTTCCTCCTCTTCCAAATTTATAAACGTTGGAGTGCCTGGTGGTTCCCTCCTTGGACCTCTTCTTTTTTCAGCTACACTCATTCCCTGAGGAAAGGCCCCAATATTATCAATATTATCAAAGTCCTGATGATACTTGTATTTAAAGCGCCAAACTCAGCCTCTTCCTGAGCCAGATACTTAGATGTCTAATGGGTATCCTGCAGTTCACATGTCCAAACACCCCTCTTGATTCCTGTCCCACACCAGTTCTGCCCCCACTTCTCTCAGGAAATAACGTGACCCGTTCACCCAACTGCTCAGGCCCAAAACCCAGACATCAGTTTTGAGTTTTCCCTCACACCACATGCAATCCCTCAGCAAGTTCTGTTGGCTCTATCTTCAGAACATTCCCTGAACTCGATTTGACCACTAAAACAGTGTGCAAACCTGCCAACAATCGCCCGAGTCACTGCAGCCCGGGAGCTGGTCTTCTTGCTTCTATCTTGTTGCCTACCATGTGTTTCCACACAACAGCCAGAGTGATGTTTTAAAATCACAAATCAGGGGCACCTGGGTGGCTGAGTCCGTTAAGCATCAGACTCTTGATTTCAGCTCAGGTCACGATCTTCAGTTTGTGAGATGAAGCCCTGCGTCGGGCTCTGTGCTGACAGGGCGGAGCCTGCTTGGGATTCTCTCTCTCCTTCTCTCTCTGCCCTTCCTGCACTCACTCTCTCAGTCTCTCTCTCTCAAAATAAAAAATAAATAAAACAAAAATCAGACCATGTGCTCTCACTACTCAAAGCCCTCTCCTGGTCTTCCCTTATGCCTAAAAGACCCCAGATGCCTACAGTGGCTGCAACACCCTACCTGATGAGGCCTGATTTCCCACCCAGCCCTCCTGAAGCTCCAGTCACATGGGCCTCTTGCTGTTCCTTGAACCCGTCACCCTGTTTCCTGCCTCGCCACCTCCTTGGCATTCTTCTCCTGTATCTTTGCATGCTGCCCTGCCTCAGGTCACTCTAGCTTCCACCCAAGGTCACCTTCCAAACAACAACTACCCTCAGGATCCCACATCCTTGTCACTCCTTTCCTCCTTTCTTGCTTCATGAGTCTTCACATTCACCATCTGAGATTATATGTATTATTTGGTTGTTGACACCTCCCTAAGGTCCAGGAGAGCAGGAATTTTGTCTCTCTTGTTTACTGTTACATTCCCAGTGACTGAATTGTGCCTAGCACATTAAAGGTATTTAATGCATATTTGTTGAGTAAGTCAGTGAGTGGATAAATATGTAAGCTGTAAGCTAATGTGACATTATTATCCTCATTATCATACACAGTAACTCTCATGAATTAAAAAAAAAAAAAAGCAGGTTTCTTTGTGGGGAGGAAAATGGTCGCCCAAAGAAAGAAAAACACTAGGCTTGATGATAGGGTAGCACAGACATAAAGAGAACGTCTAGCTCCCTTAATAAAGTAAAACCCAGACTATATAGGCCTAGAAAAGGATGCCGGGGGAGGCATGGCTGGACCTCTGTCCTGAGAGCTCTGGAACCATTGCTGCATTCAACCCAGCTCTCACATCTTGAAATAGAGCTCAGCCCAGACTGGACTATTTAAACGAGATGTCACCAAAGGTCCATGGAAACCGAAGGAAAGGCTTGATGTATGGTGAGGGGATACCAGGAGTTGTGAGGGCTGCAGAAAAGAGGAAGAAAGATTTCCAGATAACGTCATTTCACGGAGGACCAGTCTCACATATGCTGCAGTATGGGCCATTGCAGAAAAGACAATGTAAGGTTTGGGGGGGTAGGAGGACTTAAGCAGCGATGGGAATTCACTCGTTCACTCTAGTCCCTCTCCGCTCATGCACAATGGGAAGTATAATCCCAATTTTTATAAGCAAACACTATGCTTGGAGACAGGGGGTGAAACCAGGTCTACATGACCAGAAACCTGGTGCTCTTTGGGATACACTGGGTCTCCATTCCACCCATTGATCCAAGGTCCCCTTCTCTAGCTGGAGCCTAAAGGACATCACGAGTCCACTTACATTCTAAGGTCTTTGGAAAGTCTACAAACATGTGTGCTAGCTTGTTTTAAAACAAATGGTATCACCCTGATTCCCCAGTGATTCTCACACCAAAATGGGGGCAAGGGGGGGCGCGAAGGGGAAGGAAAGCTCTGAAGCAAAGCTACTCTCTAACTAACGATAAGGCCAAAGCCTTGCTAGAAACATGACTGATGATGTGATAAGAGGGTGCCCATACCACACTGAATGCAAAACAGGAATTCCAAGGTAACTGATTGCGTATAAAGGACTAGGTAACTGAGTGCATATTAAGAACACAGTTTCAACTTACTCACTTGGAACAGAACAATCTGTAGCATAAAAGGAGAGTAAAATTTGGCAGCGCTTATTGTGAGCCTGTGAGGCAGCATGAGTGGAGAGAATTCCTAAAAGAGATCCTAACTTAATCAATCACTTGAAGCAGGAGGCAAAAAGCTGCCTTCGGAAATAGATCAAAAGAGTTGTATTGGCCCTGGTGTGCACACACCATATCAATCTCTGGCCCTAGTGTGTGAGGCTCCAGGCATCGCCTCAGAAGCGTGCCCAGAGCAGCCAAGACTGGCCTGAAACACAATCCCAGAGCAAGGCTGATGGGGCAGGGGCCATGTGGAGCAGAAGGCAGGACCAAATGGAAATTCCCTTGGATTTATTTTCCTACTGATTTCATTCCTGTGGAACATACTCGAAATCCATCCTCAAACTGACAAATTAGTGGGGCCCCATCTAAGAGATGGGGAAAGAAAGGCCAGGGCTGGCTTATGCCAGGGACAGAGGACCCACCTCTCTGGCCTGTACCTGCAGGAGCCGGACGCTAGTAATCAAGACCTGTCACCTGGTCTCCGTGTTCCCTGGGCCCAGCAGCCAGCCTTTGCTCGTCCAATGCTCTGCTCTGATAAGCAGATAGATGATCTTTTTTATTTACACAAAAGGGACGCTGTGTTGTTCATCTTGCTTGTTTCACTTTATGCTACGTGTTGCAGATATTTCCATATCAACTTTGTTCCAATTAAAGAATTAAGCCCTAATACTTGGAAGCCACAATGAATGTCATGAACTAACTTCTCTCCTGTGCCTCCAGAAAGGTAGTAGTTGTGTACAATCCTTAGGAGAATTGAGAAAACCCAGTCACTCAAATCACTTTCTGTTTTCTGGGGTTTGGATGAGGATCCTGGCTAAGAGAGGCTGATAGAGTGTTACACTGGATGGTGAACTATAATTTAACCAGTCCCGTACTGGTGGACATTTAGGTTGTCCCCTGCTCTTTTTCCTATTACAAGGCTGCAATGAATATTCTTGTAACAACACGGTGAGCTTTTGTGAGTAGATTTGTAGGATAAATTTCTAGCACTGGAAATGCTCTGCAGTTAGTTTTTAAGCTCCCTCAGACCAGACAAATGTATTAAGATCTTTATTGTTCCTTTGCCTGGCACAGTCACAAAAGTTGTATAGATAGTAAAGGACTCAATAAATGTATTGTTGAGGGATGCCTGGGTGGCTCAGTCAGTTGAGCATCCAACTTTGGCTCAGGTCATGATCTCATGGTTTGTGAGTTCAAGCCCCACATCGGGCCATCAGGCTCTGTGCTGACAGCTCAGAGCCTGGAGCCTGCTTCAGATTCTGTGTCTCCCTCTCTCTCTGCCCCTCCCCAACTCATGTGCGCACACGCTCTCTCTCTCTCTGTCAAAAATAAATATTAAAAACATTAAAAAAATATTTGTTGAAATGAATTAATGAAAAAATACAATCCATACCATGAAATTATACAGCCACAGGCCGGAGAATAACAACAAAATTGTTGAAAATAAAGTGGCAAGTAAAATGGTACCGACCTGGTGAAACTGCTGCAGGAATTCCAAATGGAAGGTGTAGATTCTTTGATTTTTACCCTTTTTCCTACATCTGAATTTTATATAGCATTGCCAATTAACATCTTGTTCTAAGAGGCCAGCTATGGATTGGTCAGCTTTGCTTTCTTACTCCTAGAGATAACAAACAGGAGGAAGAAAAAGATCAAAAGACCCCGGTCAGAACTTGCTCCTTTCATTGTGATTTTTGGGAGATATCTAGAACATCCTTTCCTAGGTAGGTCTGCTTTTGGAACACAATTTTCTAGTAATCTGACTGGCTCGACGTGTTTGTCAAAGATGAAAGAAAATTGATCTAATTTGGAGTTCCATATTGTCCTGAGATAATTGGGATCAGAGCTACTTAAGGACATACCCCACTGTAACCAGAGGTTTCTAAATTCACACAACACCACAGATAGGAGGATCCCAGCCTTCTCTGTGGGATGTGGGCCAACTGCTTGTGACTTTGAAGCTAGCTGGTATTTCATTGACATGATGTCACTGTGATCTTATTAGCATCTCAGCACAACACATAAGGTTTTATTATCGTCACTTAACAGATTGAGTAAGTACTTGACATTCCATAATTCCTAAAAGGCAGAGATGGACTTGAATCTTTTAGTCTACTTTCTTCCTATTGCTCCCAGATTTATCAGGTCCACACTTGCACCTGTCCTTCCTGGACCACGGGAAAGGCCCTAACATTATGTTTGTATGGTCAGGTATTTGTGTAACATTTGCAAAAATAAGGTACTGAACTGTAGTTGAAAATCACTGTCTCTTTTCATTCAGACTTTCCTCTCTGACTCGTTCACCTAAGGTGAACTTTCAAGTGGGGGGCATTTTTAGGAACCGGTTAGATACGTTTATATGCTTCATAATCATTTTCATGTTAAGTTATTGCTGGCTGTCCTTGTGCAAAACCAAACCAAAGCAAACCAAATGAACAAAAACCTTAATTTTACTAAAATAATATATACACGTGGTAATAAATCATAGAGGAGGCTTAGAGGAAAGTTAGATAATATTACAGGACTTATAATAAAAAGAAGTCTTCTCCACCCACCTGGGATAACTACTTTCAATTATTTTGGGCAATCTCTTTTGACATTTATCTCTGTATTTTTAAATGATATCCTAATGCTTCAATTTTTTACATAAAAAAAACCTGCAGGCATGTAAACCTTCCTTATATAATTTATTTTAAAATAATTTTGTTTTAGAATAGAAAAATTTGGTTTATATATTATAAATATTAAATTTTATATTAAAGAGTAGAATTCAATATTTTATAATACTCTATATTTATCCACATTATCTACTGATTTCTTGTATTATTAGATAAAGCTATAGCTCTCTTAAACCTATCCACTCCTTCTCTCCCATTTTATTTTATAGTTATATTTTAATTTTTGGTTAAATCAACAAAGTGTACATGTTATATCGGGATAATATTTTTGCATATTAAGTTAATATTTTTATTTTTCCCCTTAAATAATTATTCCCAACAGAAAAGCAGGCATATGTGCACCAAAAAAGTACAAGAATATTCATAGCAAAGTTATTCATAAAAGTCTCCTATAACCTATCAAATAAACGTCCATTCACAGAAAAGTGGATAAATTGTAATATACTCATATAATTGAGTGCCCTACATTTATGATAGCGAATGGACTACTGTTACATGCAACAACATGATCGAATACAAAAAATATAAATTTTTGTATTTGTATATGTATGTTTTACTTTCAAAAAAATTATCCTAAGATATCATTTAAAAAGGATATTTATACCTCTATTAGTAAATGATATCTTGTTACCTCCCAACTTTAAAAGGTTTTGTTATGCTTACACTAACACTCATGCCTTTTTTCCTTCTCCTCTCAACTTTGTTACTTCATTCCTTTTTCATAATACATATTTACATTAGTTTTAATTTTAGTTTTACAGTTAAGTAGACTCAATGTTTACCACCAGATTATTTTACTACAGCTTTCCTAGTTTTCTCTTAGGTAACTACAGTGCATGCTCTTCACAAAAAAACAAAAAAACAAAAAAACAAAACCAACCTAATATTTATTTTTATTTATTTTTTTTACATTTTATTTATTTTTGATAGAGAGAGACAGAGCACAAGTCAGGGAGGGGCAGAGAGAGAGGGAGACACAGAATCCAAAGCAGGCTCCAGGCTCTGAGCTGTCTGCACAGAGCCCGACACAGGGCTCGAACTCACAAACCGCGAGATCATGACCTGAGCTGAAGTCGGACGCTTAAGTGATTAAGCCACCCAGGCACCCCTAGTATTTATTTTTGTTTGGTCATGTGTCTCCTTACTGTTACTAGCCAACCACTTGTTGATCAATTATTCTTTCCACCATGTGTGGAATTAGACTTATATTATTATATATACTTTTATATGTATTTATATTTATACGTTTGTATTCTTATTGTATTTTAACAGACATGTTACAGATTTTAATGTAAATAATATACATAGCAAGAATTATTATTATTTTTGAAAAATATTTATTTATTGTGAGAGAGAGCATGTGTGTGCATGACTGGCGGAGGGGCGGTGAGAGGTAGAGAGAGAATCCCAAGCAGGTCCCATGCACACTGCTGAGCCCAACACCAGGCCGGATCCCATGACCCTGAGATCACCACCTGAGCAGATATCAAGAGTTGGGTGATCAACCGAGCCAACCAGACGCCCCCACACAGCAACATTAATAAACTTTTTGTAAGTCTCCCACTTACTGACCGTCTAATACTTTCCTTTTGCTAGGACTTTCCACAAACCAGTTTAAATTGCATTATTAAAAATAGAACATCTATCAAGAAAATGAAAATACAAGTCACAAATGGAGAGAAAATATTTGCAAAAGGTATTTTGCAATAGATACCTGAAAAAAGGACTATTATCCAAAATAAACAAAGAACACTTAAGACTCAACAATAGGGAAACAAACTACCTGATTAACAAATGGGTCAAAGACCTTAGTGGACACCTCACCTCACTAGATGGCAAATAAGCATTTGCTCCAAATTATATTCCATTAGGGAAATGTAAATTAGAACAATGAGATACTACTGTGCACTTACTAGAACGGCCAGAATCCAGAACACTGACAACACAAAATGCTGGTCAGGATGTAGAGCAAAAGGAACTCTCATTTATTGCTGGTGAAAATGTAAAATGGTACAGCACTTTGGAAGGCAGTTTGGCAGTTTCTTACTAGACTAAGCATGCTCTTACTATGCAATACAGCAATCCTGCTTAGTATTTACCTAAAGGAGTTGAAAATAGGTCCACACAAAAACCTGCACATGAATGTTTGTAGCAGATTTTTTTTCTTGTAATTGACAAAACTTAGAAGCAAGTAAAATGTCTTTCAGTATGAATGGATAAACTGGAACATCCAGACAATGGAGAACTATTCAGCACTAAAGTGAAACAAAGAATTAAGCCATGAAAAGAATGCATATTACTAAGTAAAAGAAGCAAACATGAAAAGGTTGCACTCAATGATTCCAACTCCATCACATTCTGGAAAAGGCAAAATAATGGAGATAGTAAAAAGATCAGTGGTTTCCATGGATTAGAGGAGAGGGAGGGATGAATTGGTAGGACACAGGGTTTTTAGGGCAGTAAAACTACTCTGTATACTATATTGGTAGAAACATATCATCACACATTTGTTCAAGCCCATAGAACGTGCAACAGCAAGAGTAATACCTAGTGTAAACGACAGACTTTGTGTCATAGTAGGTTCATCAATTTTAACATATGTACCACTCTCGTGAGGGATGTTAATAATGGGGGAGGCTATGCATGGATGATGGCATGAAGTATATGGGAAATCTCTGTACCTTCTGCTCCACTGTGCTGTGACCTAAAACTGCTCTAAAAAAAAAAAAAACTCTATTAAAAACAATTGAACACCTTTCTCTGTAGAGGTGTAGGATAAAATGTTCCCAAAACATAAACTAGAACATAATATCCTGAGCTTTACAAAACCAACTTTATTTAATTAGGGATAATTCCTCCCTCTCAGACTTGATGTGCTTTTTTAATAATATCAAACATTTAATTACAAACATGCTCCTTTTCAATCACTAATAAATTACCAACTTATCTCTATATAACAACTGTTGAGTAACCAACTCTTTCCAACTCTGTCTTGCTTTTTAAAGACATGTCAGGATGTCTTACAAAACAGAAATTCAGCATGATTATACTTTCTTCACAAAGGCTGTACAAGTTTCATATTTGTGTTGTTGTTTTTTAAATCTCACTTTAACTTAAGCTAAAAAATGAGATTTCTCTAAGAATAACAAGAATAAATAATAGTAATATGATAAGACTTGGAAAGTCTCTTTTGTCAAAACTATCAGAAATTGAAAAACTGAATGAATTTAAAGACTAGAAACAAAATTTTTTACAAGTTGGGTGGTTTCTAATTCCTGGGTTTTGACAAAGATGAGGGAGGATCTACTCAAATTACCAGTGGTATACCATTATGAACAATTTTTGCTGATTACTACATTATTTTGGCATATTATTTGAAAAGATTTCCAAGCCTTGAGTGATGTTTAGTAAAACTCCTTTTCTCTCTATCAGCTATTTATGTCAATAAGGGTTCTTTCTCAGTGCTTATATCTATAAAATGTAAAAGGAGGAAGAGAATTGATGTTAAGCCTGTCTCTTTCTGAAAATAAATCATACTTGAACATTTACCTGTGCTTACATGAACTGAGAAATGTCTCATTCAATATCATGAAATGATAATTTTCTAATACACTTTTACTTTTTAATCATTATTTGTCAAAATTCATAACATTTGTTTTGTTTAACTGTATACCGTTAATAACTGCAATAACTCCCATCAGAGGAAACAATTAATACTTATGAGACTTATGGACATAAGAAATTAAAACAAATTAAATTTTAATTCATACATTTTTTGTTGCAGAGAAATATGATAGGAATAACACAAAAAATGTTTAAGCATAATGATACTCCACTGGGATAAAATTATGTGAAAGAAGTGAAAGGAAAATAGAAGCTCAAGGGAAAAAGAAATGATGTACAATATTTCTTGTACTTCTAACAAGAGCTTATTCACATAATTTGGTGCCTATCAAAGTCTTATGATATTTAGACCTGAATGGATAATTTAAAACAGTAAGGTGAACTAAGTTTAATGTGGCTCTTGGGATGTAGTTTGCCAGACCCTGGTCTAGATCTAAGAAAGTGATGGAGAAAATGTTAATGCTACAGATGAAACTTAAAAATATGTCACATCTACAGCCACTACATTGTGAACAGAAAAAAAGAAGAAGGAGGAGGAAGAGGAGAAGAAGAAAAACCCCTACTCTTCCAGTATTCCAAAACTATGATCCAATTCCACAAAGAAGTCACACAATGGGTGGATGTGGGAGGTTCCAACACATCGTCATTGTTTCACTTGCATCCAACTTGTTAATATCAACATTCTTGTTGGAATTACACTTGGGGAGCCAGGTGTTATGCCTTTATCAGCGGCACCCGTTGGTGAACTCTAAGTGTGTGATTCCTTGTTCAGTCCATCTTCTTTTTGTTTCTCAAAACCAAATCTGGTCTTGGGGAAGCATCTGCCACCGGCCTGTGCATTTGACTACTGCTACTGTTCACGAAGGATCAGGTGTCACACTTCGGGATGTGTCCCTCAACGTGGGGAAACACACCTTGGTAGGCTGTTCTGAAATGTGCCTGCAAATGCATCCTCTCTGCCTCTTCGCGCAGGCTCTCCTGCTTGAGCTCCATGGTTTTGTTTCTGTTGTTTCATCCGGACTGAATAATCTTTGCCTTTTAATCCAAGTACTTACATTTAAAGTAAATATTGATGGGGGCGCCTGGGTGGCGCAGTCGGTTAAGCATCCGACTTCAGCCAGGTCATGATCTCGCGGTCCGTGGGTTCGAGCCCCGCGTCAGGCTCTGGGCTGATGGCTCAG
This sequence comes from Lynx rufus, assembly GCF_022079265.1. NCBI lineage: Eukaryota > Metazoa > Chordata > Mammalia > Carnivora > Felidae > Lynx > Lynx rufus. The sequence goes on from NW_025814896.1 coordinate 65,336,941, forward strand.
AGCCTGGAGCCTGTTTCCGATTCTGTGTCTCCCTCTCTCTCTGCCCCTCCCCCGTTCATGCTCTGTCTCTCTCTGTCCCAAAAATAAATAAACGTTGAAAAAAAAAATTAAAAAAAAAAATAAAGTAAATATTGATGTATTAGGGTTTGTATATATCATCTTACCTGTGTTTCTGTTTGTCCCATCTGTTCTATGCTGTTTTCACTCTCCTTTCTTGCGCATAAAAAAAAAAAAAATCAACCAAATGTTTTTTTAATTATTTTGTTTCTCTTCGGATTAGCTTGTTAATTATACATTATTTGACTGTTCTTTTCATGGTTAGCCTAGAGATTACAATACAACATGTATCTTGATTTGCTAGACTCTAACATAAATTTGTATTTCCACCAATACAAGGACTATAGAACACTTTAAGTTTTTTAATTCTCTTCTTGCCTTTTGTGCTATTATTGTCATGAATTATATATAGTTCTACATATTTAATTTTTTTTTATTTTAAGTAAACTCTGCACCACATGTGGGGCTCAAACTCATAACCCCAAGATCAAGAGTTGCATGCTCCACTGACTGAACCAGCCAGGCTCCCCTCTACATATTTTAAACACCTCAAGATAAGTTTTATATCATTCATGTTCATTATATTGATCCCCCTATTTTATGGTTTCAGTAAAAGGGTAATGCTATCGTCATAGAATGAGTTGGGAAGTATTTCTCTCTTCAGTATTCTCGAAGTGTTTGTGTGGAATTAGTATTATTTTTTTTATTAAATGTTTGGTTAAATTCACCAGTGAAGCCATGTAGGTCTGAAGTTTTCTTTGTAGGAAGGTTTTAAACTAGAAATTCAATCTTATTTAAGTTGTTGAATTGATTTGAATAAAGTTGTTCTTTTATTATTTTTCTTATCAATAGGTTCTGTAGTTATGTTACCTCTCATTCCTGATCATGGTAACTGGTGTTTTCTTTTTCTTCTTTTTTTAAATCAGGCTGGGTAGAGGTTTACCTTTTTTTTTCTTCCCTGAAAGAATCAATTCTGGTTTCATTCACTTTCTCTATTGTTTTTCTGTTTCCCATTTCATTAGTTTTGGTTTCTGTGTATTCTTTTTCTTCCTTCTACTTTCTTTGGATTTGATTTGCTCCTTTTTTTAGTTTAATTTGGATGCCAAGATCACTGACAGGACTTGAGGGGCAAGAATTCCAGGAAGAGGGGTACACTCTGTACAACTTTTCCTTTCAGTGAGTTTGCTCATTGTAAATGTATCAGGTCCAAGAGCTGAAGCAGAAAGCAAAGAGCAGCCCTTGAGAACCCGGGCAGCCAATCAAGTCTTTGGGCAAATCCTTCAGGCCAGTGAGAGAATTAGAGACCAGTGCCTACTAATGGGGAGAGGTCCTGGCATAGATCTCTGACTTGCAATTAGCCTCTGGAAGAAAAAATACCACAGGCATATGGTTAAGATGGAAGTAGAAGAGTATGCTCTACTCAAGTCCAACTTCAAATCAGCTCAGCCCAGATTGGTTTAAAGTCATCTGTTCCTACTCTAATTGCCTGCCAAGTGGAGGGTAAATCTTCTCTGGAAGAAGAAAATATTTGCCGGAGCCTCAAATTGTATCTACAATTTTCATATATAAAATCTGGCATTCAATCAAAGGATTACCATGCACACCATGAGATAAAACCAACTGACCAAAACCAAGGAGTACGACAGACTTTAGAACAGACTCACACATGATACGGATATTGGAGTTATTAGGCATGACTTTAACTATGATTAATATGTTCTAGAAAATATAGGACAAAAGGGAGACTTTCACCAGAGAACTAGAATCAATGATAATGAAAAGACAGAATCAAATGTAAATTCTCAAATGGATACACATAAATTGCTGAAGTTAAAACATTCAATAGGAATTAAAAAATGAATAGACAAGAAGAGGATTAGTTAACTAAAAGACACATCATCATTAAAAGAGATCCTGAGTGGAGAGAGGAAAGAAGGATGGTTTCATGGGTGTATGCAAATGTTAAAATTTATCAAATTGCACATTAATAATGCAATTTATTGAATGCCAATTATTTCTTAATGGAGGTATATCACCTATAATGGAGTAAAAATTAAAGTGGCATCACATTTATTTTCAGTAAAATCATTTTCTAGACTAGGGCAATACTTGGGGCACCTGTTCTGATAGCATGGAGCCTGCTTGAGATTCTCCCTCTCTCTGCCTCTCCCCCTGCTTGCATGCACACGCACCTTCTCTTTCTCTCTCAAAATAAACAAATACATTTCAAAAAAAAAAATATTTAGAATAGAGCAATACTTTAAAAGTCCTCAGAAGAAAGAATTACCTTTGTTCTAGAAATCTATGCTCAGCTAAACTTGCAATCAAGTAATTAAATAGATCAATGGCTATTTTCAGACATGTAAGTCTCAAGGTATTTGTATCCCATGCATATTTTCTAAGAAACAAAACAACCTAAGAATGTATTCAAGTTAAACAAAAAAAAGTATGAGAAAGACTGAAGCTTCAAGAAAATGTTGTGTACCTATGAGTGTGATAAAAAAAAAAAAAAATTCCCAGGTGACAAATAAGCAGCAAGCTTTGAAAGGACCAAGCCCCAGCTGGACCCCAGCAAGCTACCTTCAAAGAAGAAAGTAGATTTTTATCAAGAAGTTAGTATAGTGAAAAAGATGTACTTTTTAATGTTATGGTAAATGTAATACTGTGTATGTTAGAAATAATGCATATATTGATAAGGAAAAAAGGCAATTAAAAGCCTGGAAGGGGCACTCTACAGAAAATGTGAAGCAATTAAAATATAGCATACTTTTCTCCAAGTATAAGAAAGATAATTCACTTGATATGATACTTGGAACATTCTCCCTCAAGAGTTAGTGGCATATGGGAATGCAAGCTGGTGCAGCCACTCTGGAAAACAGTGTGGAGGTTCCTCAAAAAGTTAAAAATAGAGCTACCCTACAACCCAGCAATTGTACTACTAGGCATTTATCCAAGGGATACAGGTGTGCTGTTTCGAAGGGACACATGCACCCCCATGTTTATAGCAGCACTATGAACAATAGCCAAAGTATGGAAAGAGCCCAAATGTCCATTGATGGATGAATGGATAAAGAAAATGTGGTATATATGTACAATGGAGTATTACTCGGCAATCAAAAAGAATGAAATCTTGCCATTTGCAACTACGTGGATGGAACTGGAGGGTATTATGCTAAGTGAAATTAGTCAGAGAAAGACAAAAATCATATGACTTCACTCATATGAGGACTTTAAGAGACAAAACAGATGAACATAAGGGAAGGGAAACAAAAATAATATAAAAACAGGGAGGGGACAAAACAGAAGAGACTCTTAAATACGGAGAACAGAGGGTTGCTGGAGGGGTTGTGGGAGGGGGGATGTGCTAAATAGGTAAGAGGCACTAAGGAATCTACTCCTGAAATCATTGTTGCACTATATACTAACTAATTTGGATGTAAATTTTAAAAAATAAAATAAAAAAAAGAGTGGCATAGAATTATGTTTCCTTTTCTGAGGGTCCATTGATACTATTTTACTCCGTAGTTCACAACATTTAGAGCCCTAAAAATTCAACCGACTGCTATTTTTTCTAGGTTTTAGAATACACTTACAAACAAACCAACGAACCCAAAACAAAACAAAAAACAAAAACAAAACACCCAGACACTTCACTGCAGTTACAAAGAATACAAACGCCTTAAATCTCAGAGCTGTGACAATACTGGGATGCTAGCATATGTGGCAGGGCAACATAGAAAATAGAAAAAAGAAACGAAAAACTGAGGAAAAAGGGGTCAGAATTGTAGATATCTTTATTTTCTTTACAAAGCAGTGAATCAAAATATATACAGTCTAAATTGGACAGGAAATATATTAAAGTTGAAAAAATAACCAGAAGAAATAAATTAATAATAAAACTATCAGCCTCATGTTTTAAGATGGAAGAATAAAGAAATCTCTGACTCTGTTATGGACTGAATGTGTCCCCCACCCGATTCATATGTTCACGCCCATTCCTCCGGTGCAATGGAATTAGCAGATAGGGTCTTTGGGAGGAAATTGGGGTGAGTGGAAGCCCTATAAATGCAGTAACTGCCCCCGTAAGAGTTAGAGGTTGCTTCCTCTCTCTGCTGTCTACCATGCAAGAACCTAGTGAGAAGTCAGCTGTCTGCAGACTCGAAGAAGGCTCTCACGGGAACCCAACCACGACCTCAGACTTCTAGCCTCCAGAACTGTGCGGATAAATTTCTGATATTTATAAGTCACCTAGTTTATGGCATATTGTTATAGCAGCTGGAGCTAAGACAGAACCTGTTTTTCTAAAACCAATCAGAAATAACAAGGATACAAATGAAATAAAAAGTCTGTCTAGGAGGAATGGGGCAACACTTATAACCTGAACCTTATTATTTATAAAGAAAGGCTGCCAAGTACAGTGAAAATTAGGTCAAAGAAAGGGTGACAAGAGACGACACCCATGGCTGCAGATCTCAAGCAGAGTCAACAAGGCACAGTTTTCCAAGTTAGTAGCATACCCTGAGGAGCAGAAGCAATAGTTGCTTGTCTAAAAGAAGGCTGAGGTTTGCAAACCGGTTCTAGAATTCTCCATGACTCCCTTTGAAACCACACAGACATGACATTTTGGCAGGAAAAATTTCTGAAAGTAGGGAAACTAAGGTGAATGGATGGCATTGCAACTACCAATTCTACTCAATTAATATTTTGTAAAGGCTCTCCCCCAGTTCACCTCTCTGCACTGCACACCTGCTGAGTTCTGTGGCTCAAGTTATGCAGATTTTTGTGTTAACCCCCCCCCCCCCCATCAACTTCGTAGGTATTCAAAACAGTTGGTGCTGATCTGGCTGCATTTCAGGGATGAGACAAGCTTAAGGTCTCCATGCTGCTTGCCATCTTGAATTCTCCTATAAAGGCTCAACCCACACTCACAATACATTCCACTAGACCTTATATATGTAGAGCTTTATTGTAAGTTAGGACTTGTTAGCCCAGAGGTTGTTCAAAGCCTCTGACACCTCTCTCACATTTTCTTTCCCCATATAGGTGGTTCCAAAAGGACTCTGCATTCAACAATGAGAGTAACATAAAAGGAACTACGTATGGTTTCACAACCATATGAATATGTTAAAAAATATCAAATTGTACACTTTAAATCAGTAGATTATATTATATGTGAATTATATTTCAATGAAGCTTTTTTTAAAAAGGGACTAGGAGACAAAACCATTGCAGGAAAGAAGACAAAAGAAATAAGAAAACAAATTCAACATATGCCAGAAAATGTATTGTGGAATAGCTGAAAATTGTGACTAAGTAACTTCTTATGGATTCAAAGAACTTAGTGAAGTTCTTTGAAAAACTTCAAGTGAAAAAGTGGCCTCCATGAATCAAGAGTTCAAAGCACAGATAAAGGACTGAAGGAAGAAATGATAAGACAACATCGGAAAAGATAAAATTGACCTGAATGAGCCCAGGAAAGATGTAGAAAAGTAATGACACACAGAAATGGAAACTGCAGAAAGAATGAGATATTGTTGAGAACAAGCTAAAGAAATGGAAGACAGGCTTAAGGAAACTGAGTCACATTTTAAAAAGTCAAGTAACATTTTAAGAACATGAATAACATTTTTTAAACTCAAAAAGAAAAAAAATAATTTTATAGAACTATAGGAACAACTCATATACATAAAGGTTAATGCTCAAGTACGCATTCAGAAGACAGCAGAACAATCAGCACACGAAACACATTCACAGTATAATTCAAGAAGATTTTCTGAAATAAAAAATTTGACTCTATATATTTAAACAGGCGCACCATCTTCCAGGAAGAACAAAGATTAATCAGCACTAGAACATGCCCTAATAAAGTTACTGGACTTCAAAGATACGATCATTCAGAGAGAAAACCAAATGACCTCAAGGGGAAGAGACAGAAATCAGGCTGCTTCATACCTCCTTATTTATTTTTAACGTTTACTTATTTTTGAGACAGAGAGGCAGAGAATCCCAACCAGGGTCTGCTCAGCACAGAGCCTACTGCCAGGCTTGAACTTACGAACCATGAGACCATGACCTGAGATGAAATCAAGTCGTATGCCTAACCCACTGAGCCACCCAGGCACCCTGAGAAATCAGGCTTCTTTAAAGCAGCATTCAACATTGTAGAAATTCACTGTCTTCAAATTCTAAGGGATACTATGACCCAAGAATTTTATTTCCAGCCAAAGTATAGTTCAAGCATAAAGGCAACATGCAGATGACTTAAAACACACAAATACTTACAGAACACAAATCCTAGGGATCTTTCTTGAAAAAAAACTACTAAAAATAGCCTCTGTCAATTGAAAGGCAAATGGAGAATGAAAATGATTACGTGTCCAATTCAGAAAGTTAGAAAAAGAACAACAGCAATCTTAAGAACAAAAGCAAGGAGATACTAGTAAAGACAAAAACAATTAAAGAATTAGGAAAGAGAAGAACTATAGAATAAACATGTCCTAGAGAATGTTCTTAAAGAAAAATAAAAAGGTAAAGATTTAGGAAAGCTGGTCAAACAATATAAATAATAAAGAAAGAAGCATGTATATAAATATGAAAAAATGAGTACATAGAAATAAGCATACTTAGGAAATTGAATCATAAGAGAATACATTGTTCAGCTTTATGCAAATATATATAATACATAATTAGGAAAATACAAATTATTAAAATTGACCCCAGAAAAGGAAGAAAATGCAATAGATCAATTTTCAGAAAATTTTGTGAGTGAATTCTAGCAAATCTTTAAGAAGTATGTAACTCTAGGGGCGCCTGGGTGGCGCAGTCGGTTAAGCGTCCGACTTCAGCCAGGTCACGATCTCGCGGTCCGGGAGTTCGAGCCCCGCGTCAGGCTCTGGGCTGATGGCTCGGAGCCTGGAGCCTGTTTCCGATTCTGTGTCTCCCTCTCTCTCTGCCCCTCCCCCATTCATGCTCTGTCTCTCTCTGTCCCAAAAATAAATAAACGTTGAAAAAAAAAAATTAAAAAAAAAAAAAAAAAGAAGTATGTAACTCTAATATTATTTAAATGGTTCTAGACTATAAAAAGGAACAATTCCAAAATCTTTTTACCAATTCAGCATAATACTGAGATAGTCCCAATCCCTAAACATTGCAACTAAAATATCAGCCAACTGACTCTAACATGATTAAGTCAAACTCATACCCAAAATGCAAAGATGGATCAATATTATCTATTATTGTAATACAACTTAAATATATATCAAAAAAAGAGAAATACTATATGAACATTCCTGTAGATGCTGAAAGGGCATCTAAAAAAACCCTATCATAAAATAGTAATAGATGAATAGCTTCTTAGCATGAAAAAGTATATATATCATTTCAAAGGCTAGAAACTACATAGTGAAACACTGAGTCCCATTAAAATCAGAAACAAAACAAGGATGTACATTACCAGTATTGTTTAACTTTAGCTATTAGCTGACGTCATTAAAGAAAAGAAATAAAATATATAAAATCAGAAAGGAAAAGGAAGAAAACATTAGTAGATAGGATGATGCTACGGCAGAAAATTCAGAAAAATCAACTTAAAAAAATCATTATTACCAAGAGTAAGATAATTTAGTCAGGTAGCTGAGCATAAAATTAAAACACAATTAATAGTTCTCCAATATCTGAATGGTTATTTAGAAAATATAACAAAAAATACCCGTTACAAAAACAAGAAACATTATAGAATACCTAGGAGTAAATCTAAGAAATGTACAAGATTCACACGAAGAAAATGTGGAAATGTTATGAAAGGTCATCTAAAAATATTTCAATAAATAGACATATTCTTATAGAGATGATGGAATATGATGGCAATCCTTTATAAATACATATATAAATTGAACTTTCTCAAGAAAAATATTAATACCATTACTTCGGGAATCAAGTGAGGAAAGAGTAATGAGGGAGGAATAGCCCTATCAGACACTAAAAGGTATTATAAACATTATAGTAATTAAAAGTTTGGTATCAGCACAAGAACAGAAAGATCTATGGAACAAAATAGCCTAGAATAGATGCAAATAAATATTGGGATTAGTTTCTGATAAAGCTGACATTTCAAACTAGTGGGCTAAAATGACACATTTAATGAATAGGATAAGAGAGTAGCCATCTGGAAAATATGAAATTGGATTCTCTCTTTCACTTACACCAAATTAAATTCCAGATAGATTAAATATGTAAAAGAAAAAATAAACATAAAGGTAATAGAAATGACACATTTGATTTTATAAAAATTTTTGTTTTCTTTATGGCAAAAATTTCCAATTATATTTTTCATTTCCGAGTATTCATTTAGTTTATCACACCTACTTGATCACTTAAAAAAATATTCTCCTTCAAATGAGTTGTGTTCAACCTCTTCTCTCACTAAAAGATATTAAATACACTTATTTTATAATCTGTGTCTAATAATTCTAATATGTGAAGGGTTTGTCTCATTCAGCTGTTTTTTCCTGCTGCTTCTTATAGTTACTTGTTTTGTTTGCTTTAAAATTTTTGATTATGGTGTCATATTCCTTGAACTTTTCTGAGAGAATTCTACAGAGAAGACTTGCATTCACTCCTGCAGATGCCAAGGGGCACAGTCATTTTAAAAAAATTCTTAGCTTGAGGATTTTGAGATCACTCCAGTAGTATGAAATCAGCAGTGCTAAGCAGCATTTTTACTATTTTTGATAGTTTGTATTTTTCTTCTTTTCTTTAGTTCTAAGTATTTTCTAATTTTCACTTTGATTTCTTCTTTGATTGATGTTATTTAGAAGTATTTTTAAACTTCCAAACATTTGCCATTTTTATTATTATTTTTTGCTACCCCCAACTACCTCTATGAGCACTCTGCAAGCAAATCTTTTTTTTTAATGTTTATTATTTTTATTTATTTATTTTTGAGAGAGAGAGAAAAGGACAGAAAGGGAAAAATCCCAAGTGGGCTCCACACTGTCAGTGCAGAGCCAGACACAGGGCTCGAACCCATGAGCCGTTGAGATCTTGACCTGAGCCAAAGTCGGATGCTTAACAGACTGAGCCACCCAGATGCCCTTGCAAGTAAATATCACTACTATCTTATTCAGGCCTTGGTTACCTCTTGCTTGTACTGGAAAAACCACTACACATGATCTATGCCTTTACACTTAGGGGAGAGTGCTCTTTATTCTTTGTGTATTTTTAAAAATACTGTATGTAGTGGTTTGTCTAATCCTCATCATACAAAATTATTCCAGGGGAAAATTCACAGACAAAACCTAGGAGGGATATCAGTGATAAATTGAATCACCTAGCTTCACCTGAAACAATAGAGCCCATTGAATTAGGGCAGTCAAACGTGCTTCCTCTGAGGACACAGAATTGATTTGTTTAATTTCTGAAAGGTCATCTGCCCTGGGAACGGGAAAGGGGATTCTGCATTCTCTTCCATGGTTTGTAACCTCATCCCTGACAGCTGCAGGGACACGTGCATGAAGAAGAATCTCTCCTTCTCCTCCTCCCCCCCCCACCCCCCTCCTTCCTGGCATTTACACATAACTGTGTGGCAATTTACTTTTATCACCATGGCCTGCAATGGGCTTTACTTGCTAGGCATCATGTTCTCCACAGAGGATTGCCATGGGAAAGTCTCTCATTCTGAGCCCCCTCAAATAACCAGACCAGGCATTTTTCCCATCTTGGGTTCATCCTTGGATTGCTATCAGTTCATCAACAAGTACTAATGAGTGTACTTATGCATCTGGACTGAATCAGTGTCTATTCTCACTGACTTAGACATTCCCAGTTCGAGAAGGCAAAATACAAGGCAACAGACTTAAAATGAAGCCAAACTCATTGGCTTCCCATGAACTTGTACTTTAATTGCTACAACTGCTTCCTAACATACCTCCTGGACTTCTATCCCTAGCACCACCCCCAATGCACTTTCACATGTCTGTCAGAGCAACTGTCCTCAAATAATGCTGCACATCCCCTTTCCCCACTAAAAATCTTCAGTGGATCCTCTTTCCTTAGAAAATCAGGTACAAATGAAGAGAACCAGGAATGGTGGATAAAAAGGCTAATATAATAAACACTGTATAATGCTTTCCTCTCTTTTATCAGGTTTTTAATTAACATAAAATTATGTAGTCATGGTTATATCAATGTATTATTGTTGGGTTTGTAACATACATAGATGTAACAATAATATAACAATAATAAAAATTTTAAAAAGGGGGGAGGGAATAGAGTTATATAGGGTTGATGTTTCTGTGTCTCACTGGGAATAAGTTACTATAAATGTGAAGTAGGTTGATACCTATCATCTTATCTGGTAAGCCTATTGAAACACTAAGAAAATGACTCCAGACAAAGATCACAATTGAAGAAAACTACAGATCAACATCTGTTATGAATACAGATGCAAAAAATTCTCAACAAAAAACTAGCAAACCAAATCCAATAATATATAAAAAGATTAATTCACTGTGTAAGTTTGCTATGCTAGAGTTGCCCAAACAAAGTTTCACAATGTGAATGGTTTAAACAACAAAAATTGACTATCTCCCAGTTCTGGAAGCTAGAAGTCTGAGGTCAATGTATTGGCAGGATTGGTTCATTCTGAGGGTGCTAGGGAAGTCTGTTCCAGGCCTCTCCTACTTTCTGATAGTTTCTAGGTTTGTAGCAGTATAACTTCAGTCTTCACATGACATTCTACCTGTGTGCATGTCTGTGTCCAAATTTCTCCTTTTTATAAGGACCTGAGTCAATCAGATCAGGGTCCACCTCAATCCAGAATGACCGAATCTTAACTAATTACATCTTCTACAGCCCTCTCTGCAAATAAGGTCACATTCTGAGATACTGGAGGTTAGGACTTCAACATATGAATTTGGGAGGGGGGGGGGCTCATTCAACCCATAACAAAAACCATGACCAAAAGGAATTTATCCCAGGAATGAAAGATTGGTTTAACACTCAAAAATTAATTAATGTAATATACCATACTAATAGAATAAAGGACAAAACCCACATGCTCATCTTAATAGATTCAGAAAAAGAATTTGAAAAAATTCAATACCCCTACATGATAAAAACACTAAAAAACTAGGAATAGAAGGGAACTTCCTTAACTTGATAAAGGGTATGTACAGAAAATGCACAGCTAAATTATACTGAATAATGAAAGACTGAACACCTTCTCTTTAAGAGCAGTAACAAGACAAAAATATCCACTCTCACCACTTCCGTTCAACAAGGTACTGGAGGCTCTAGTCAGAAAAATTACACAAGAAAATTAGATAAAAGAAATTCAGAGTGGAAATAAAGAAGTAAAACTATCTCATTCACAGAGATAGCATGATCTTATATATAGAAAACCCTAAGGAATCCACTAAAAAACTATTAAAAGTAGTGAGTTCAGTAAGTTTGCAGGACATAAATCAGTATAAAATAATCAACTGTATTTCTATACACTGCAGCCAACATTCAAAAAATTAACATAAGAAAGCAATTCCATTTACAACTGCATCAAAAAGAATAAAATACTTAGGAATAAACTTAACAAAAGAAGTGTAAAACTTAAACTTTGAAAATAGCAAAACTTTGTTGAAAGACATTAAAGACATAAGTAAGTGGAAAGACATCCCATGTTCATGGATTGAAAGACTTAATATCGTTAAGATGGCAATACTCCCCAAAATGGTCTACAGATTCAATGCAATCCCTATCAAAATCTCAACTGGCTTCTTTTCAGAAATTAACATGCTGATCCTAAAATCCACATGCAAATGAAAGAGATCTAGAATAGCCAAAACAATCTTGAAAAAGAATAGAGTTGGAAGACTCACATGTCATGTCAAAATTATTACAAAGATACTGTACTCATGACTGGATAGTACTGCATAAGTACAGTTATAAAGACCAATGGAATAGAATTTACCTATCTGTCTTTAGTATAGAACCCATAAGTCTATGGTCAATTGATTACTGACAAGCGTACCAAGATAATTAAATGAGGAAAGAACTATCTTTTAACAAATAATGCTAGGACATTAAAACAAAATCAATTGGAGCTCTACCTCATTTCATATACAAAAAAATTCAAAATGGATCAAAGATCTACATGTAAGAACTAAAATTCTTAAACTCTTAGAAGAAAACAAATGTGTAAATCTTCATGACCTTGAATTATGCAATGTTCTCTTAAATATGACACCAAAAGCACAGGAAACAAAAGAAAAAAATAAATTCAACATGTTATCAAAAATTTTGCTTTTCAAAGGACACTATGAAAAAAAGTGAAAACCCCACAGAACTGAAGAAAGTTTTTATAAATCATCTATCTGATAAGGGGCTTACATAGAGAATATATAAAGAACTCCTAAAAATGTAGAAGAATAATCTAATTCAAAAGAGGTCAGAGAGCCTGAATAGACATTGCTTCAAAGAAATATACAAACAGCCAATAAGCACATGAAAAAATGCTCAATATTATTATTTATGAAGGAAATGCAATTTAAAACCACACTGTGAAACAACTTCACATCCACTAAGATGGCTGTAATAAAAAATGCAGATGAATAACAAGTGGTGAGGAGGATGTAGAAAAACAGGGTTTCTTGTTGGAGTAATGAAAATGTTCTAAAGTTCACTGTGATGGTTGCATAACTCTATGAAATTCATTGCTTTGTGCTCTTTATTTAAATGGTGAACTGGGGTGCCTGGGTGTCTCAGTCGGTTGGGTGTCCGACTTCAGCTCAGGTCATGATCTCATGGTTCGTGGGTTCAAGCCCCACATCAGGCTCTGTGCTAACAGCTTGGAGCCTGAAGCCTGTTTCAGATTCTGTGTCTCCCTCTCTCTCTGCCCCTCCCCGGCTTTTTTCTCTGTGTGTGTGTCTCTATCTCTCTATATCTCTCTCAAGAATGAAAAAACATAAAAAGAAATTTTTAAAAATGGTGAATGATATCTCAATAAAGCTGTTAGCAAAACCCAAACTCAAACAAGACCAAGGTAAAGTTTCTGGAGGCAAATTTGTGATTGCAGACTATTTTCTTTGGTCCTGGCTCTATTCACTGGGGCCAGCAGACAGTATTAGTGAAGAGTTGGCCAAAGCCCAAAGGAACTCTCTTCATCTGTGCTTTGCCTTGAGCAATTTATTTTTAAATAACCCTTTGTCAAATTAGACATACACAGTCTGGTTTTGCATATCCTCTCCTAGGGTTTTTGATGTTTTTATCTTGGGGATGGGGTGGAGCATGGAGGGTATGTTTTCCTCTTTGAAAGATGTGATGGGTTAAGGGCCAATTAATTGTCAGTTTTAGTTTTCTTGGCCCCTGACTCATGTCCATTTTCAACTCCAACAGCTTCCAGTATCAATCATACAGGAGCCAAACTCTCCATGAGGCACAGAGATCTCCCCACTGCTCTGAATTTCTAATTTTCTTTCTTTAGTGGAAGTGCAGTCTCTGCTCAGTGTTCTTAGAGGTGCAGGTGGGAGGGAAGTAATCTAAGGGAACCTTGTAAATAATGAACGAATAGGGTCATAGGCTTTTCAGCACCTAGGTTATCCAGTGCTGCCATACATTATGAGGCCAGGGATGGGTAGATGCTGGGGTTGGTTTGCTGGAGAGCTGGCTAGGCAGCTGGGTGAGAGTTGAGCTCTACAAGTACAGAATAGGAGCAAGGGATAACTGGGGGGAAAAGGAGGGAAGGTGGGCGTTCATGAGCTGGTGGATCACAGAAACAGTTAGTTTGGAAGAAGCTCAATTCTAATGCTCCAGAGGCTGTACTGGACTTGTTTATGCTCCCAGATTCACCCAGCCTCAGTAGGTGACCCCTATTCTCATCCTCAGCCAGATGCTGAGCACTGCAGTTAGTGCTGCTTACTGGAGAAGTGGGGATAAGGACTAGAATTCAGTGTGGCCTCTATCACACTTGTTGCAGTGAGACTCAAAGTAGCTCCAACACAAAGGTCTGACCCAACCATACCTACCTCCTTAGCAATTGTCCACAGAAGGCAACCTAGAAGCATGGGGGAGTCCATGCCTGGTAGGATGAACTGTGACCAGTGCGAAACAGGAGACAGGAAGGAGAAAGCAGATAAACTCCTCCTCTTTCCTACCTTCCTTCCACCCTCTTACCATCTGAGCCACCATCATTCCATATAACTTCTTCAAAGACAACCTGGCCTCTAAGAAGCTGGCAGCGTTTTCTTATGAGGCTGTATGCAGATCTCATTTTGCCCTCTCACTACCTGGACTCATTTTCCCCTTTCCCGTGCTCTTCCTGCCCTGGAATTGTAAACCCCAATAGAACATGAGTACATAAGCTTTTTCTCATGCTGTTTTCTAGAAAACCTAATGCAGAGTTAATGCAGAGCTTTTTATCATGCTGTTTTCTAGAAAACCTAATGCAAAGCTAATGCAGAGACCAAGGCCAACCACTGTATCCAGAGGAATCAAGGTAAACAATGGACAACTCAGGTCTGGTGAAGCTGGAGTCAAAATCTGAGGATGTAAGGAATGAATAAAAAGGGGGGAAGGTTCCAATACCATGGATAGCGATGGGAATTCAAGGTTGCTGTCCTGGTGGAGTTTCCAATCGACAGAGGAAGATATTAGTTAAATGCTATTATCACATACATAAATGTTTAGTCATAAACTGTGTGTAGGAAGTGAAGGGAAGGTGCATCACATGGTGCAAGGAGAGCCTACAAAAGTGAACTTGATTTAGTCTGGGAGTTCAGTAAGTCTTTTCTGAGAAAATGCCATCTGGGGTGACATCCAAAGGGGTGGGGGTGAGAACAAAGGGAGGCTGCTCCGGGCAAGAGGAATGACAGGACATCTACACAGGCTCTGTGGTGAGGGGGAACATGCTCAGTTCAGGAGAGCAGAAAGGATTTCTCCACAGAGAAAGATGTCTCCCAGCCTTGGTTTTCATACTTAAAAAAATTTTTTTTTGAAAGAGAGAGAGCACAAGCAAGGGAGGGACAAAGGGTGAGATAGAGAATCCTAAGCAGGCTCCATGCCCAGTGTGGAGCCTGATGTGGGGCTCGACCTCACAACTGTGAGATCATGACCTGAGCTGAACTCAAGAGTTGGGTGCTTAATCGACTGAGCCACCCAGACACCCCTCAGTTTTCATACTTAAAAAAAAAAACTCAACCTACAATAAAGAATGTATTTTACATCTTAACCTAGTATCAGTACAAATATACAGACAGACATACCAAAATAGAAGTTTCATTACATGATCTTTATCTTTATGGGGTTTTCCATAATAGCTATGAACAATGAAACGTGTGTATACTTGGAAAGAGTACTAGCACTAGAACAATGTGCCATGGTGTTCACCACAGAACTGTTCGCAGTGATTTACATACATATGATGAAACATATCAAGGTAGATACGTAGGTACTAACATGGAAAGATGTACGTACTACATTATAAAAAGGTATAATGTATATAATCTCACCCTGATTTGTTAAAATATTTATATATGAAGAAGTCTATGTACAGAAAAACAGTTGAGAAAAAATATAAACTAGAAAAGGTGGCTATTCCTCAAATTACAGGGGATTTTTGTTTTTCACCAGCTTTTATATTTCATTATTTGCACTTTTGACAATTACTCTTTCAATTGGGAAAAATAATGAAAATAAAGTTAAAAGAAAATGACCAAAATACCTTCAGATGTTCCCTGAGGGTGCCATTATAGGTAAAGTGAGGTTGTTGGTTTACCAGAAATTCAGTGGTTTTGGTTACCCAAGTAGCAAATTATACCAAATTTCACTCAGCTGGCATATTAAGTTTTATGATTTATTAAGTTTTATGATTCATGGAATCATTTTTAACCTTGTGAAGCAAAGAACTTGAACAAACCTTAGGTCCGACTTTCACTGGTGCCACTCTCTTCTTCATGGCCAAGAGATTCAAACCTGGGAAGCAGGTGGGCAAATGTCATCAAGTGATCAAAGAACCATGGCTGGGACTGGAGAAAGACATCCAAAGGCGAGTTGCTCTCTTGGGGAGAACCTCCCCAGTTACTGTGCGCCTGGCTATAAGGAGGTGGAAAGTTCATCAGAAGTGGGAAGCCTTCAGTAGCAGGCTTTTGTCCATCTATTTTGTCCATCTATTACTTGACTGCTTTTGCAAAATACTACAACAAATCTGGAGACTTACATTTGGCCTCATTACTTAGATAAAACAAGACTCTCAAAACTTGAGACAAAACAATGCTGGGCTATTCCACTGCTCTCCCTCCCTCACCCATCTCTCCCTTCAACACTGCATCTCTAACTTTAGATTTTTCTGCTAGGATTGACCTGTCACATGAGATGGACTATATAGCTGTAACAAATTCTCCAGTACATGAGAGGTTTCCCCATAGTATTTAGATTGATAATTTATTTCCTCTCTTCTGGGATAGACGTTTCTCCTTAAAAATACTAGAGAGGAGGGGGATTATAATCCTTGTTTAGATTCTTGAGATGAGCTAAGAGAATAGCAAATCTTTTCAGGGGGTGACATTTAATTTCTAAAAAGGTAATTTTTAGTGCTGACAGGACCAGAGTCTGCTTATCCTACTCTGCCTCTAAATAATAAACTCAGCCTCCACGCACAGAATCATCCTCACCATATAAAATGAGTGAGTGGGAAGAAATCTATATCTTTCTTCCTGTGGAACAGACTGCTTTGGCAATGAGCCCAGTCATTCTGAAGTTCTCCATGATCTGTTATTTAAATCCAACTCATTATGACTGATTTCAGGCAGGAAGCCAAAATGACAAGACTGACTAAATACGTATTTTTGTTTTTTCCATTCTGTCCCTTCTTTCCATCTCTAGTTTTAACACAAGTGCTAACTCCGAGGTCAGGATTAGAGGTATAGACACCTCAACATGAGCACTCCATTAATGCAAAACCAAGTATTCCAAAGGGTCTTTTTGGCTGCAAATGAGATGGGATGACACCATATTCTGAAGTAGATAGCAGCCAGGCTTAACTCCAAACCGCCCATGATATTTAACTTAAAATATTCTGTGCCGCAGTTTAAATTCCAACTCCCCATGGCTGCAGACATCCTCAAAAGATATCATATTCATCTTTTGTCTCCAGTACCTGGCACGGGATCTCATGGAGGTATCCAATAAATGTCTTCTGAATGGAACTTTTAGGTCTATAGGCCCATGTTCTATTTTTTCTTGTATTCTACAACCACGGCTGTTCAATCACTTCTTAAAGCTCTTCTATGCTTGCTTATAGTTCTTTTACAATTTTATCTGTGTTTAACCCATCTGGAATTTATTTTTGTGTACAGCATGTCAATATGATTTTGCCTCAATATGAAATGCCACTTTTAACACACACTAAATCTCCAATGATTTTGTTTTTGCTTTTTTAAAGTAGGCTTCACACCCAGGGAGGAGCCCAATGTGGGCTTTGAACTTATGGTTCTGAGATCAAGACCTAAGCTGAGATCAAGAGTTAGCCGCCTAATGGATTGACCCATCCAGGACCCCCAAATCCCCACTGATTTTGAATTGGTTATCCTACCATTTTGTTTATCTCTTCCTGTGCTATAACCATACTGTTTAAATTATGGCAGCTCTTGACTATATTTTATATCTGGAAGGACAAATTCCCTCATATTATTCCCTCATATTATTCTTTTAAGGTATTGTTTTGAATTTTTTTTATTCTTCCAAATAAGTTTAATATTTTTTAATTAAACTGTAAAAAAAAATTTTTTTTTTAATTTTTGAGAGAAAGAGAGGGGCAGACAGAGAGGGAGAAAGAGAATCCCAGGCAGGCTCTGCGCCATCAGCACAGAGCCCACTGTGGGGCTCAAACTCACAAACTGTGAGATCATGACCTGAGGTGAAATCAAAAGTCGGATGCTCAACCGACTCAGCCACCTAGGCGCCCTGAAATAAGTTTAATTTTTAGCTTAAGTTTAAATATACATACAAACAAAAGCAAAGCTGATTAGAATAATCAGATTTCTGCTAAAAGTAGACATATATAATAATTTTTGGAGGACTCATCTTTCTACAATACCATGTCTTCTAATCCAGGAACACGGTATGCCTTCATGCTTTCTGCTTTTTTTTAAAAAAAATTTTTTTTTTCAACGTTTATTTATTTTGGGGACAGAGAGAGACAGAGCATGAACGGGGGAGGGGCAGAGAGAGAGGGAGACACAGAATCGGAAACAGGCTCCAGGCTCTGAGCCATCAGCCCAGAGCCCGACACGGGGCTCGAACTCACGGACCGCGAGATCGTGACCTGGCTGAAGTCGGACGCTTAACCGACTGCGCCACCCAGGCGCCCCACTGCTTTTATTTTATATTGATTAGTAAAGTTTTACACATTTTGTTCATACTGATCTTGTACATTGTAAGATTATTTCTAGATATTTTACAGTGTGTTATTGTAATAAATGGGAACTGTTTATTCCATCATATTGTCTAACATGAGTAAGGAAAACTGGATTTTAGGGAACATTTTATATTCAACTATTTTTATTAAACTCTTTTATTAGGTATGTACTCATCCAATCAACATTTATTGAGTACCTGTCACATGCTGGTATTAAATACAGGGTATTTAAGTATGGCACAACACAGATATGTATTATGGAATATACTTTGCTCTAAACCTTCCCCTGCCCCCTCAATAGCTTAAATGAATAAAACTTTTATTTTTCTCACCTAACGTGAAGTCCAGAGTAGGCAGTTCAGGGCTGTTGTGTGACTCTACAATGCCAAGATGGATTCAGGAACTTTCTATCTTTCTGTCCAGCAGTCGCTATTGAGTGTTTGTCACTGTCTGACCTCCAGCACTTCCGGCATTCTGTCTGCACTCCAAGCAGGAAGGAGGGCAAGGGTACCAGATAAGAAAAGTATGATAGCTGGTCCTGACACCCACTGTTTCTAGCCTTTCTAGAATCCCACCCCATGACTTTTGCCTACACTCACTGGCCAGAACTACACCACATAGACACATCCGTGTCCATTAGTCACATTATCGCTCCCTTCAAATCAGAATTCTTTTAGTTAAGGAAGAGGGGGAGAATTCTGAATAGGCATCTAGGCAGGCCCTGCCATGACAAGACAAATTCCTGCCCTTAGGGAGATGTTCAAAGAATTTATACCCACTGGTAACCTTATTCAGTTTGGGGCTGTTAGTACAGTTTTATGCTGCTGATTACCAACTAACACTTCCAGCCCGGCTCTCTTCCCTACTTCAGAAAGAGCCTGAAAGAGCCAACTGCTTATTTGGCATCTCCACTTAGATGTCTAATAAGGATCTCAAACTCAACTGGTCCAAAATAAAGTCCTTCACCAAAACCATCCAACAGTCTTCTCCATGTCAGTAGATAACAATTTCATCCTTCTGGTTGCTTAGGCCAAAAACTATCCTAGACTCCAGTCTGTCTTACATCTTATATCCAATACACCAGGAAATCCTGTTTGGCTCTGTGTTCATCTTCCAAATATATCCAGAATCCCACCACTTCTCACCATTTCTACCACTAACGTTCTTGTCCAAGCCACCATTATTTTATGCCTGCATTACTGTGACAGCCTCCTAAAATCATTATCCACATAGATAATTCTTCCTGAAGGTTCAATTCCCTGACTTCCTCTTTTTAATGTTTATTTATTTTGAGAGAGAGAGAGAGCATGTGAGAATGAGCAGGGGAGGTGTAGAGAGAGAGCGCGAGTGAGCGAGAGAGCAAGCGAGAGAGAATCTCAAGCAGGCTCCATACTGCCAGCACAGAGCCCAATGAGGGGCTTGAACTCACAAACCATGACCTGAGCTGAAATCAAGAGTTGGCTACTTAATCCACTAGTCACTCAGGAGCCCCTTGACTTTCTCTTTCCTAATGATCTTATCATTGGTCTTCTACCGCTGCTACTTATTCCTGTGATCATCCCCTCCCCTTTTTTTTTTTTTTGTTTTTTTTAAATTTTTTTTTTTTCAACGTTTATTTATTTTTGGGACAGAGAGAGACAGAGCATGAACAGGGGAGGGGCAGAGAGAGAGGGAGACACAGAATCGGAAACAGGCTCCAGGCTCCGAGCCATCAGCCCAGAGCCTGACGCGGGGCTCGAACTCCCAGACCGCGAGATCGTGACCTGGCTGAAGTCGGACGCTTAACCGACTGCGCCACCCAGGCGCCCCACCCTCCCCTTTTTATAATTACCAAGCACTGCAACCCTGAAAGCTGTAACTTCAAAGTTAAGCTTCCCACTGTTGATGGCCACTCTTTCACCCATTATGTCCTCTGTTACCTCCACTCTAACATTCCTCCAACTCCATCAGGACCTACAATCATTAATCCTGTGCTTTTTCACTGCCTCTCATTTTCCCATTACACTCTTTCTTAAGGAGTTTAAATCCCATGGTCAACAATTTCTTTGTCCACATTCCCTCAACTTCCTTGCTCTTCTCTCCATTTTACTCACTTGACGAACTCCCAAACCTGATTAGATCCACCTCACCACCTGTGCCCATCCAGCTGATGGGTGGAAGAAAATTATATAAGCAAGTGCACTGATCTTCCACTTGCCTGACCCTTACTTAACCTGCAGTGGAACATTTAACATTGACTGGAAGTCACACTCTATTTCCCTAGGCTTTTCATTCTTTTCATCCTTTTCTTTCCTTTTCCTTTCTTCTCACACCTCCAACTCTCTTTACCCCTGATCTTCAGGCTCCTATGATGACCTTCCTTTTTATTTCAATGAGAGAAATAGAAGTGAACCAAGGAGACCTTCTATGAGCTTCCATCATCACGTCCTCCTCCCTATGTCTGGGCCCATGCAATCTTCTCTCTTGTTAAGAGGGACACACTGTTTGTATTCCTATTTCAGACCAGTCACTGTGTACTAGATCCCACCCAGTCTCATCTACTCAAGGGTATCATTCCAGCGATTCCTCTCGGTCTCCCGTCTCAAATTTTCCTGTTTTACTAGCTCATTTCCATTTGTACATATTATTATTTCTTCTTAAAAAAATACAAAAACTCTCTCTGGACTCCCATTTTCCCCTGCCAACCACGATATGATTTCTCTTCTCGCTTGACAGCCAAACCTCCTGAACAAATTGTCTATATTCAAAATCCCCAATCTAACTCCTCCCACTATTTACCAATCCCATCAGGCTCTCACCCCTACCATTTATCAGAAACAACTCTTGTTAAGGTCAGCAAAATATCTATCTAGTTAACTTCTGGACATCTTTCACATTTCAGTGAAACCCCTCCGAAACATTTTTTGACATTTCTGACTAAGTAAACCACTCTATTACATGCTAGCTATCATATTGCTTATCCTCAATGTAACTTTATATTTGCATGTGATTTCTCAATTAAAGATTCTTTTTTCCTCAATAGACTCTAAGCTCCATAAGGGCAGGGATAAGGTCTATTTTCCCATCATAACTGTATGGTCAGTGTCAGGAGGCCACCAATAAATTTTGGGAGAATTAATGCTTTATTACAATCATGCCCATTTTAAACTTGGGAAAAGGAGGCCCAGAGAAGTAAAGATACCAGCTCAAAGTCACATTGTGGATTATCAGTAGGATAGGGACTAGGATTAGTTGAACATACTGACCACCAAGTGCCATGCTACTTTCTAGGGGTACATGATGAATGAGACATGCCCCACTTTTCCCAGTGTAGGCCTTATAGAGCTTCCACCATGTTTGGGCTAGAAAGGACCAGCCATGCAACCCAGTTCAATATCAAGCTCTTCTTGTGTCTACAAAGGCTTAGCTACCAGGTCAACAGAGATGCTTCAAATGCTCTGGTTCCTGCATTTAAAGTGGCCAAGGAGAGGACCTCTTCCCCAAAAGCATCTGTTTGACCATATATGGTGATAGATGTTAACCAGATTTATTATGGTAATCATTTTGAAATATACGCAAATATCAAATCATGTTGTACACCTGAAACTAATATGATGTTATATGCCAATTATGCTTCAATTTAAAAAAAAAAAAACATTTTTTAAAAATTACATTGCAGGCTTCAGAATAAGACCCTTTGGGTGCATATCACTCATCCCTGATCTACAAATTATGAACCAGGAAGAACACTGGAAGGAGTAGGAAGGTCAACTTAAAGTACAACATTAAGGGGCGCCTGGGTGGCTCAGTCGGTTGAGCGGCCGACTTCGGCTCAGGTCATGATCTCATGGTCTGTGAGTTCGAGCCCCACATCGGGCTCTGTGCTGACAGCTCAGAGCCTGGAGCCTGTTTCGGATTCTGTGTCTCCCTCTCTCTGACCCTCCCCCGTTCATGCTCTGTCTCTCTCTGTCTCAAAAAAATAAAATAAACGTTAAAAAAATAAAAAAATAAAAAATAAAGTACAACATTAAGATCCATTGTCTCTTAAAGACCAGTAACAAAGAGAGAAAAGCATTTCAGAAATGAAACTGTCAGGAAAACAGGCCTTCAGTTATACAACTTTTAAGGGACCTACTGCCTTAAAAAAAATCTACGTACAACAGTTGGAAGACTGCATATTTTGAGACTGGCAAACTACCAGGCAGAACTATCAATAAATACAGTCCAATTTACCACTTTGTAAGGGACTATATTACTAAGGTGATCATATGACTTATTGTGCACAATGGGACAGTTTGGGAATAAAAAAGAAGCACTATTAAAAATCATACCAGGACAAATGAGTATTTACTAGGACTGTTCCAGGCAATAAGCGCAGGACTGGTTACCCTCTTTAGGAACCATCTTCCGCTCATTACACATGGAGAAAACCAGGTATTCATTCAGTCATGCAAATGACTCCATTAAGCAAATCAGCCAAAGCAGCCAGAATGGACAAAACACCAGTCTAGTATGGGCTCTATTTAAACAATTTTGACCCTGAATGGGCATGCTAATACTCACCATCTCCACTGAACAAAAACAGAGTTAAGAGTCACTTGCTTTATCTACTTGTTTTTCTTGCCCCTTCATTACCTGATCTATAGTCAGTCTTTAGGAAGGCCATTTCTTCCCCCCTTTGAAGTTTAATCTGAATGCGTAAGAAAGAATATATACCCTTATGTGCTAAGCAAAGTCAAACCGAATGCCATCCTTCCAATTTCCAGAGGCTTCCCATATGTGCCACATCTTTAATCAAGATGTACTTACTCCTAGGTCATTCACTGAGTTAACATAACAAAAACAAGGTCACCAGCCACAGAACTTTATTGTAGGGGTCGATACATATATCCTTCTCAGAAATGTTTTGAGCCATTCACTTGATGGTTATGAACACATCAGGATCTAATTGGCCTATTTTTTATTTACTTGGCAAGAGAAAATCATGAATCAAGTCCAAAAGACCTGATTTAAAAAAATCTGTAAAAAAGGGAGGGCGAAACACTGCCCATCCTTCTATGTCAAGAAACATCGTACAATTCAGATGAAGAAAGCAATTCCATACAAGTCCAGCAAGGCAAGCTGGCAAGTAGAAATGAAACAATTTGTTATACAAAATGCAAAAGGAGTCTAAGATGAAATACAAAAAATAAGATTTGGGTCAAAAAATCATTACTAAGTAAAGACCATAAGGATGTCTATTAGTTGTTTTCTTTAAGGGGAAAAGAAATTGAGCTGTTACTTTTCTGTTTATTCAGAAAGAAAAATAAGGAAAGCGTTTGAAAAATACTTCTGATATTGAGTGAATTCTTTCTCACCTGCTACCTAGAATTCACAAACATCTGACTTATTCTTGCCCACCTGTAGAAATGAGGAAATAAAATCAGTATTTGACTTTTAGTACGACACTCACAACACCCGAATGAGGTCCAGAGTAATCCTAGATCGGGGGATGTCAATGTTGAGTACTTGGACTTCCACTCTTTCTCCAGGGCCCAGTCCAAGACTCCTTCTCTTCTTTGTTTTAGAAAGTTTTGCTTCTGTCACATTTCGTATGGGAATCAGCCCTGATCTCCCCACTCCTATATCTACAAAAATTCCAAACAGAGTGGCATTCTCGACTTTGCCTGTGAGAACTGTCCCAACCTGCAGGTCTTCCAAGCAGACTATGCTTCTCTTGAAATCAGGTTTATCAAAATCTACAAGGAAACGGGAAAAAAAGACAGCATAAATAGTAGGTCCTGTACCTCCTAGACACAATATGCATTAGTAAATAAGTATTTACCACGTGTCAGTTACATGCTGGACCAGGAGTAAGCATTGAGAGGGGCCATGAAAGAAGCTGAAACCCAGGCCTGCCTTCAGGGAAAATGTATCTCAGCTGGAGAAGCAGCATTCGCATAGTAGGAACGGTCAGGAGAATTTACCTGAACACTTTTTCTCTCAAACTCTATCTTGCTAACATGCAAACATTAGTAGTACACGCAAGGACCGAGAAGAATAGAGGGTCTTGTGTTCCTTTTTATGAGGAGGTGATGGGAAAACATCTCTGTTCAATGAATACACAAGGCCAAATGACAAACACTGAGAAAAGTAAGATCTTCCCCGACAGAAGATGGGGAGTTTTCCCCCAGTTCCTGAATTCTCAAACTGTTTACAGGTGGTAGAAAGTATGTCAACATTTGGTCAAGTGTAGATGAAATTAAAATGCTCTCCTCTCTCATTTCCCTCCATGAATTTGGGATTCAGGAATCAATTTCCATCCATTTTGAATATATTTACCCAATCAAAAACTTAATAGATTCTTGACTATCTATGGCTCAGAAACCCAGATCAGCCAGTACCTAATCTTCTTTCTCCTCCTTCAATTCAATTCATCAAACATTTATCAGCTCCTGTCCACACACTCTGCTGGGTGCTAGAGCTACAAAGATGAAGACACACAGATCTCTGCTCTCAAGTTCCTTACAGCCCTCTTTTCTTGTTCGCCCCGGTGTATGCGTACAGTGTTCGTTAACACCATTCTCCCAAAAAGTGGGTATTAAGCGTGCCAAGGAATCATGGCTCTAGTAAAAACAAAACAAGAACAACAACAGAGGTTTCGTGAGGGAGAAGGGTAGAAATAAAAGTCTAAGTGGGACTCTGGGGTTATCTGTGCATTCCATTTTCCCATGCTCTTCTTGGCCCCCTTTCCTAGGATTACTGAATGTTGATTCTAATAACAAAGAACATTCTATGCTTGGATCTCCTTTTACCAAGGCCTCATTTTCCCTCCACCCATCCCACTTCCTTTTCCTCCACAGCTGTTGGCTTGATCCTGATTACTTGTTAAAGCTATCCTTTACAGTTGTACTAACAACTGGCCACCTCTTGGTTCCCCTCCCCCAGTCCAACCATCCTGAAATCAAGTTTGTTTTTCTTTTTTTAATTTACCTTTTGCCTGTAAAATAAAAAAGTCCTCTTTAAACCTCAAATCTCATTTTCCTCATAAAAAAGGAATATGCAAAAACGAATTGATTCTTTAGATTTTCCCCTGACACCGAAGTAGTGGATTCCAGAAGCAAGAAACCTGTTGTAATATTACACTGGGCAGCGACTGTGTCAAAGCAAAGTGAAACTGAGTCATTGATCAGGATCAGAGGTGGGATGGTCTTGAGGTCTCACAGGCATTGTTTTTATGCTTGGAAATTCTTTTTTCTTACAGAGGTTCAGCTGCCACAGATTCCCCAAGGGTTCCTGATCAGCTGCTTAGTTTAATTTTGCATGGAAAATCAGAGTCAGGAACTACTTAACATGTTCCTGAAGACAGCCTGGGCCACTGAGAAATCAGAAAATCCTCCATGTACCAGGCAAACATTAACACTTTGATGGCCAAGCCTACATAGTCAGTCTCCTGTCACCGGGCTGCTTCTGACAAACCCAATTATAGGAACTAACTAGCAACCAGAGTGTTAATAGAAATAAAACTGATCACGCCATTGAGAAAATAGAAGACGGGATGGGTACAGGGAAAGAATGTGGCATCAAGGAAGGGAATATTTTTGAGAAGACAGAGAAAAGAAAAAATGTAACATTTATAAGTACTGTAATGAGGAAATATCCAACATACTAACTGCCTCTTCTCAAGGATGACTGTTTGCCTTCCCACTTGGGGATATTTTTAGTATTAAAATAAAAGTTTTCAGACATTTTGAGAATTGTGACTTACACTAGGGCAAAGGTCAATTCCAAAGTGAGTTTAAAAGAGACTTATTTGAAATTTCACTTGTCACACTGATAAAACACTGCAGTAACTGGTAAGCTTGGTCCAGAGCCCAGGTTTTCTGCTCACTAAGGGCATGACAAGGTGAGGACCTCTACTTAGCAGTTGGTTGTTTAATTGAACCATATAATCTGAATGTCGATCTTTGCTCTTAGTCTACAATGTAACTAGGATAATGGAGCAATCAACACCAAGACAGAAAAATGAAGACGGACAAGAAAACCCAGTACAGGAGGCCTGCAGCTAGAGAGAGAATAGTTCCCAGTCCTTTATATGTGGTGGTCCTAGGCATACCAGCCTCGTATCCCACCAGGTTTGAGAACTGCTGCTCTCCCTAGTATCCTGCTAAACAACAGAGAATTCACATACAAGGACATCAGGACTCCAAATGAAGGTGGATCTGTCTACTGAAACATCCACTTTGGATGGACCACCCTGGGGTCTCCTACATTTTTGTAATACATCTTACTGTGTATTTTTTCTCTAACTTAAAAAAAAAAAAGTAATTTCTGACTTACAGAAAAGTTGAGGGAATAGTATAACTCACTGGGTGAGTTTTTCTTCTTTTTTAAGTTTATTTATTTTTTAGTAAGCTCTATACCCAATGTGGGGCTTGAACTCACAACCCTGAGATCAGGAGTCACTTGCTTTTCCGACTGAGCCAGCCAGGCACCCCTTATTGGGTGTGTTTTTAAACTCCTTTAAACCTTTTCAAAGAAGCATGTCTAACCCCCTCAACAGAGCCTAACTCAGACTGAAAAGAGTCAAGCCCTAAACATGGTGTCATAAAACTGGTTATGATACAAGTCTAGATTCATTTAAATCTGTGCTTCCTATTCAAACTTCTTTAGGAAGTAGGTCACTTGATCCCTTAATTCTTTTTCATCGGGTCATTGCTCTCAACAACCATGGCTGTTCCCTCACCATCTACCTATGCTGAAAACTGAGAGCACTTTTAATTAGAAGGAAAATCAACAGAGAGATAGTATCTTATTTGTTCAGTGTGTTCGCTGACACAGAATCCAGTAACCTGGAAGGCTGTAATTTAGGAAGAAGATTCACTTTTTAGTTTATGAACTGAATGCCTCACCTTGGACTTCTGGCTCCTACGAGATAACAGCTTACAAAAGGATTATGAAAAATGTGTGCCTCCATGCACACAGCAGCCAGTGTGTGATGCATTTAAGTCTAGTGTGATGGAAAATAAGCATGGGATAAGGAGTGGGAAGAGAGGGCTTCTAGCTTTGGCTCTGGATACTAACTACCTGCAATGACTTTGAAGAAAGGTCACTGTGCTTTAGTTTCCACACGTACAGAATGGAGAATAATATCCGTTTTTGCTTATGGCAGAGGTTTGTTGTGAGGGCCACGGGAGATAACGTGAGCTATACAAGTAAAAGGTGCTGTTATTCACGTTTAATTATTTACCTGTTCGAAAGTCAAAGCTCTCAGGCTGGCTGAGACCATCTATGATGACCTGTAAGGTGTGAACTGTTGTTTGCAAACTTTCTGCAATTTTCTCTATGCCCTCCTTTTCAAGGAACGAATTTATTTTTTGCTCCATTTCAGGCTTTCCAATCTCATACAGCGTCCCTCTGATGAATGACAAAAACCTGCAGGGACAAAAAAAGCCCAACACTTATTAATAATATTACTTATTTTCCAAATATTACTTATTTTTCAAAGAGGTCACCCTAAAATTCATTCATCTCAGATCCATGTACCATTAATCAACCAATCAATCAGTCTTGATTGAATATCTGTTATGTGTCCTGTGCTATGATGAATGATCTTGGAAAAAAAAAAAAAGAGGAGGCGATAAATTTAGGTTCTTGTGCTGTTTCCCAATGAAGCACCTGCTCAAAATCAGGATCAGAAACACTTTACAGTGTAATGTTCATTAGAGTTTAGTGTCATATATATTTTCTAAGTAAGGATACCTCAGTTTACCTCATGTTTCCTAAATTTGAGTTAGGAACACTTACTTGAATTTAAATTCGCTAACAGGCAAACAAGAACTGATGCTATCAAAATCCAGCAAAATATCCAGTAAGAACTGCCAGCTTTTGACAAATGAATTATTCTTTTCATATGCCATATCACTGCTTTTTACTTTTGTGGCCCCAGGATGGCAGTGTTACCTGTGCAGGTATACTGTCAGCCTACGAATTCTCAAATCTCATCTCCAGTCAAGCTTCACACGGAATAGATTATATCAAGTATATTAAGTATTGAGTCCACAGAAAAAATATGGGAGGAGATATCAAAAAGAAAAAATAACTTTCTTACAAAATGCAAGGGGTAGAGGCAAGTAAGATCTCAATTACATCATCTTAAGATGAATATTATCTTCATATGCTGTATAAATTGTAGTTGCAATATTTACAAAATAAAAATACCTGCCTTTCTCAATTTTCCTTTGCTATGTTTAGCATTCCCTTATTTGCTGCCTCTCAATTACTTAGCTTCCGAGTTCAGTAATAATTAAGAAAAAAGCAAAGGGTTAAGGAATTACCCCCTTCAGTTTCATCTGAATATTGGGCCATAGCTAACTTTCTTGACAGTTCTTGGCTGGGTATTTTTCAACATCATTAAGTTCCATTTCCTATGATTAATGGCACTTTAAAAATGTCAACACAGTAATCAGACAGATAGTGATACTAATGCCCTCAAATCCTTTCCTCTAAGGATGTCTCTGGAACACAAGAAGGGAAAAAGAAAACTGTTGGAGGCTTGTCTATAATCAGAATTGGGATGTATCCCATTTGGCAGGGTGCTGCAATATCGCAAAAGGAATGCTTGTCATTTCCAGTCTTGTTCTGCATTGTTGTGTTCAACCAGAAAAGCCTCTTCAGTGATCATGTGGTACTGATCATCTGGCACCTGGTGGAGAAAGCTCTCTCATCTCTCACTGAGGGCATCTCTTTGGGCCCAAATATGCCATCTTTCTATATTCCCATGGCTATATTTTTGTTGAAAAACAGATAGATTCCCCAAAATCCAACTAATTCTCTAGAGAGTAGATCTTGGTGAATGGTCTAATGAAAGACCAAGGAATTGGTGCTTGGTCGCTGTCCAAGCTGGTGGCCAGTGAGACCTACACTGTAAGTGTGTGTGTCCATGGCTTCTCCAGCCCACCAGAGAGGTAGCCAGTATCTGCTGGTGCTGTTGGACAGGCAGTAGCACGTAAGGGCCCTGGTGACAGGGAACAGCTGCTGAAGCTGACTGACGGGACAGCTGACCTACGACAACTTCTGCCCACAGCCAACTTTTGCGCACAACTTTCTAAATGATGCATATGCCCTGCTGAGCAGGCTTCCCCGGTATTTATCCTCTTGGCTTGATTGGTCTGTAACTAGTTATTTAGTAGAACATCTTTCAAATCCTCAAGATTCTGGCTTATAATCACCATTAAGATGCCAAAGCATATTCATGGGCTGTAAATCTGTAACTTTGAAGGGCATTTTATAATTAATAAAAGTAACTAAATGGCAGAAAATTTCCAAAGCACTGTACAAGTCTTGGCCTCAATAACAAAAACACTGGCTTAGGAGGCTGCTTGGAGTCTTAAGGTTGTGTGTGTGTGTGTGTGTGTGTGTGTGTGTGTGTGTGCATTGTGTGTGTACATGCGCGTGCCCATGTGCGTGAGACTAAACTGCTTCCAAAGCCACTTCCATATAAAGAATTCTGTTTATAGTGGTTGCAGATGTAAGAAGAAAATTGGTCTGTTTAACCTGGGTGCATATTTCATATATCATTTTCATTCTCACACCAGAAGCCCGAGGGCACTGGTAACTGAAATCAATAAAAAAGTACCAAATTGTGCTCCTGGCTAATGTTTCGTATTGATCAATCCTATTTTTAAATGACTATGGAACAAAGTCAAATGCTACTTTATTTTGACAACTTTCTTAAAGTTACAACAGGGTTGATGAAAAAGGAAAAATAGCAAACAAAAGGAGGACTGTAAAATGAACTGGGAATATAGCATTCAGACTGATTGCTCCCCTCCTGGATTTCAAATACATTCAACTGTAAATGATAGGAAACAATGTTTTACAGTTGGTAATCATTCAATAAATATGTGTTCTTTAAATAGCCTAAGAAAAATTTATTCTACATATTCTGAATTTTCACCCTGGAGTTGAATGTGGTAAGTAACATGTAATACAAAGTTTCATTTTAGAACTGGATAGGCTAAGTAATACTCAATACAAAGTACTTTCTGCCTCAAAAATACCATATAAAAACACACTGCCTTTTATGAAGCTTGGAACACAGAAAGGAGGTGAACGTGTACTAACAAGTAAGTGCCAGGAATTACGCAAGTGCTTGATCGATGTGCTCATTTAATCCTGACAATAATCCTAAAGGCTAGGTGTCCTATCACACAGAAAAGGAAAACTAAGGTTCAGGGAAGTTAAATAATTTGCCCAAGGCCACAGAGCCATTTTCACTGACTGGAGTTTCATGCCATACACATCAGCGTGTATCTGTTTATAACTGCAGTCGTGTCAAAATAAGGGATATATATATAAAACATAATACTTCTGGTAACATTTCACCAACATGATTTAATGGCAGATTAGTTTTACACATGAGACAGCTAATACTGATAAATCCCACACAGAAATTACTACATACATGCATTTATGTAGACAATTCTCTCAAACGTGAATGAGTTATTAAAGTCACAGTGTCATTTTCTCCACTGTCTCTGGAAGGCTTTTCAGTTTGCTAAGGACTGCCGTCAGAGCTGCTGTTTTTATTTAATATGAAATTTCATCCATCTTACTTAAGTAAGAAAGTAGCATAAATGCAACAAATAAGCACATCATGTTCTTTTAGCGCACATCTGCACAAAGTTAAAACACAGACCTTGCAGCAGAGATGATGCTTGTTTTTCAAGCAGAATGCTTATATAACCTAAAATCGCTGATATTTGCAACAGAAACTTGTTACATACTCAAGGGTTTTCCTCTCACAGAGTTAATCTTTGCAAGATTTTCCCCCAAAGAATAAGAAATTCTTGAGACTCGTAAGATTTCAGATATATCCGTTCAGTTTGGGAGCCGGGGACTGGCGTTGTGGCATTAAAGCACCACAGCACTCCACGGAGCACAGGAGAACCATGGTGATGCAAGTCGGTCGCTTTAAAAACAACTTGCTCTTAGCAACAGGCTCCTAGCCTGTGTGTGGGCCCAACACACAGGCTTCGCAATTTCGCAAAGAGCCAGGCTGCAAGGGCTGAGGGCCTGAAGTCGTCTGTCCACTCTCAACATTTCCAAGAGACTTTAGTACTGGTTTATTTTTATCCATTCGTTTGACTCAGTTGCAATTTTATCAGTAAACAAACCATAAAATGCAAGAGCATGGTCATTTTGTAAGTGAGTAGGTACAGACAAAGCAGGCCATGATTTGTAATTCAGGGAGATGTTCAGTGATTTAAAAGGAGAGCTTGTCCTCTAGGAGAAAGCCCGACATTCTAACTATGATTGTAGAGTAAGTGGTGGGACACAAATGAAAGTTCAGAAATAATTTTTTATGCCAATACCACAGGTTCTATGTGTATTTTCAAATGTACTGCTCTTAATATTAAAGACCAACTATAAGTTCCACTGTGGCAGAAAAGAAAGACCCGGGACTCCTTTCACACTACCTACAGGAGCTGCATCTACACAGGTGGGCACACAGCAGTACACGCTTAGTTCAGCTTGGAGGGAGGGTGCCAACTTTACTGCATATGCTGTGTCAGCAGCCATGTCAAAGGGGCAGCAATGTGAGTTGCGCCTTAATCATCAATTGTCTAACCTCTGTGTTAAACTGAGACACTGAACTGGGCCAAAATCCTTAAAACTCTTTGCTGGTGCAAAATCCATGAGTAATGGTAAATTCAAGTACAGTGCATTTAGGGAGAGGCCCACAGAATCTACTGTATTGGAGAAGCTGGTAGGTAACTGAAGATAACCCTTCAGTGGCTTTTCTTAGCATGTGATCAACCAGAGAAACTTACCGCAAGCAATTTTTTCACAAGAACTTACAGCCAACTGGCTTCTGAGGCCTGCAGATAAACTTTTAAAAAATGTAACCCTTTCAAGAAAGGATACAGGAATTGCTCTGAAAGCCCTTACGGACTTTTATCTAAGAGTAGAGTTTTAAATGGTATGGGGCTATCCAGGCAGCAGCCAGGGGCATCTTCGGTGGCACTGGCTTGGTATCAGTTGGCGTGTCTTTGGAGCACCTCTTGCATCTGAACAAACCCTGCATCTGAACACCCCCCTGCATCTATGAGTGGCAGAAATAAAAACAAAAAACAAGAGCAATTGAAAAGGAGCTGTCATAGACTAAGAAGCAGTTTGTCTTCCAAAAGACTTGGTTTAGAAGCATCACACTATTACCTGCTTCTAACTTCTGAAGAACTTCAAATGTTTCCTTCTTTTTCAAAGATCTGGTATACATGCATAGAAACTGGACATGGCATGCACACTGCATTAACTGTCTGTAGAGAACATATCCTTAGAAAGCTGTTTTATTTTATTTTAGCAATTTAGTAGAGGGCATTAGCTTTATAAAAAAAATGGCAGTGTGCTTACACAGTTGCATGAAACAAAACATCTACGATCAGTGAAATAATAACCAATGCCACAAAGAATAAGTAGTATTGATTTTTATGTGGCTTTTCCTATTTCAGAACCACTTGCTAGGTTATGGTATACTGTGTGATGATAATATAATTAAAACTGTAATTTTAAAATGTATATACATATACATCCAAATGGGTATGAGTGATAAAAATGGGAAGGCATCATGCACTGAAATGATGTAATCACATCATTTCTAAAATCTGTTTTAGGAGCTGCCTTAGAAATAAACTTATAAGTGACAAAGGGAAATTAGTTTTCTTACATTTTTTAAAACAACAACACCTCCTCTCCAATAAAAAGAAGCAGAGAAAACCCCAACAATCCTATATTACTCAGCTTGATCATCCTCTTTCCATGGAGTTTGGTTGCTTTAAACACACACACACACACACACACACACACAGAGCTCTTCAAAGGAATGTGACAAAATGCTAAAGCATTTTGAAGCACCTGAAAAATAAGTTAGAGAAGCATATTCAGCTTTTTTCACTAAGTATTTATTTACTGTGGAAGAAGACTATGAAAGACGGTGACAGAGCCTCTGCCTCGAATGAGCTTACTAAGTCTAATTTTAAGCAAAGACAATATGTCAGAATAAATAATCTTCCACTTCCACCTGGTCTTCTAGAAGCAGGAAGTAGGATTTTACCTGCAGATAAACACACTTTGAAAGTGCTCAATAAAGATGATTTCATTGAACTCTCTCAAAAATTTATTGTGGATATAGATTTGCAGACAAGAGAATCAAAACTCTGATAGATTAAGTGATGTGCCCCAAGTCACACATCGGAGACCGCAAGGATGTACGTAAGGAAAAAGCTCTCATACATCACCTCTTCATTAACACTCCTTAACCCTTTACTTTGGGGAATATTCAATGCAGACAGAAGATTTAGATCACGGCTAAACTTTGGCACCCAAGGACCACTGCCTGGGAATAATTTATTATTATTTTTTTTCAAACCAAATTCAAAAGGAAAAAGTTTGGCTCTTTTTGAGTTACTCAGTAAAAGTTGGACAAAATTAAGTTAGTGGTTTCAAAGGCTGTACACTCTCTACAGCTCAAAAACACTGTGTTTAGAATTCATATAATTTAATTTACTGGCTGTAAAGCCATAATGTGGATTAGTGCCTGTGAATATTTGAAAGAAGAGAGCAAATAAAAAAAGTAGTCCTCAAAAACATACAGGCTAGTGATGGCAGAGCTGAAATTAAATAGCTCCGGCACTACTAGGGGATAAAGCTCAGGTATTAGGGTAAGGCCTTTCCTCCTTGAGAAAACAGCCTTTTTACTATGAATTTGGTACTGCCAAAGAATCCTCCTTTCAAGGAATTTGAAAATGCTAAACATCTGTCATTTCCATAAAACCCCTAGCTGTCCTCTGAATGGGCAGAGCCATTTTTATTCCATTTAGAGAGTGTGCAATTGAGGTGAAAGTAATTTGCTTCTGGTCCCACAGAGAGAAGACAGGCTAAAGTTAAAATCCATAGTGAGACTGGGGACAGGAAAGGGAGGAGGGAGACAGTGGGAGACTAGATCGATACCCTACTGAATTTCAGGCTCCAGACTGAGTGATCTAAGCCTGAAGAAGAGGAGAGAAGGAGAGGGCCGATACTTTGGAGATGAGAGAGACTGAAGCAAACGCAATGTTGTGGCTGGCTGGCAAGTCCCTGCCACTCCTCCTCCACTGGGTGCTAACAGGCTGATCCAACAACGCAGCACAGAAACCACAGCATTTTCTTTAGTCCCAAGACCCAGCGTTAATGTTAATTAGCAATGTTAAATGACCCAAATTATCGCCAGATCACATGGTAGAACAGTTTCTTCCTGGGAGACCAATGTTTATAAACCACATCCCCCTTTTCTTTTATAAAAGGCTCAGCTTGACAGCCCCTCCTCAATCACAACAAAAATAACAGCAATAAGGGGCAACTGGCTGGCTCAGCTGTAAGAGCATGTGCCTCTTGATCTTGGGGTCATGGGTTCGAGCCCCACGTTGGGTTGTAGGGATTACCTAAATAAATAAATACATAAACTTAGAGAAAACAGCAATAATAATTACAGCAACAACAATAGCTTCCTCTGCCCCAGGGGCTAAGAATTCTAGATATATTAACTCATGTAATCCCATGAGACAGGTACTATGCTTTTCCTCACTGAACAGACAAGGACACTGAGGTACGGGGAGATTAAATCACTTTCCCAGATCAAACAGGCATGGTGTGAACCCAGGTAGTCTGGTACTGTACCGCTTCCAGACAGAGCTAGGGGACAGTCAGGTACTGTCTCAGATTCCTCAAGTTCCCAGTTCCCTCCACCAGCCTTGCCTGAAACTTGGAGGCAGGGTGTGTCAGGACAGTGAGCAGGGCATGAGACATGACAGTCCCTTCCTAAGAGCCCACAGCCTGGTCATCTGGTTGTCAAATGGGCAGATGCTCTTTGACCGGCTCTTTTGTGAAGGCCCTTTGAAAAATGTGATAAATGTTACTTCCTGGGAATTATGATCTGATGTTTGGGGGTTTTAACTACCAAAAAGAAGAAAAAAGAAAAGAAAACCTAAAATCACTTTTATAACCTGCCCACTTACCTTAATAGTTTAGGCTTGGCCACCCTCTTATGATGCTGTGTATCTCTCTGAAGAGGCAGTCACAGCTCCACAGGAACTAACGTAGGGTAACCGGCTGGGTAACACACACGCTAACACATCACTTGTCACAAGTCAGCAACGATTCTGTCTTAATTTTCACATCCCAAAGCTGCCAACTCTTGTGAGGCAAGTCCAGAAAAATGCACCTTTCAAATGTGCAAATAATTTCTTACATCTGTTTACCTAATCTTCACTTTTTTTTTTTTTTCACAGCATTTATTTGTTGTTGGGTTTCTTTTCAGGCAAGTTTCCCCACAAAGAGACATGTTTTTATCATTGCAGAAGTGAGCTGGCATGCGAACGCAGAAGCAAGCTGCGGTGAAGTTTAGATGTGAGGAGGTGTGTGAGTGTGTGAGCTCAGGAAAGTTACAAATCACCTCAAGTCCTGCGCCTTCTGGGTTGCTCACAGTCAAAGCTAAGTATGTCACATCTGTAAACCTCACTGCTCTAATGCTGCTGTTTGTTGTTCTGTTTCGTTTTAAAATAACAATCTAAACTCCCTGCACTACAGCTGCTCGTTAGCCAAAAACTTAGCTCTTGCTGGGCAGAGAGCTAAGTTTGGGAAGAATGTGATGAAGCCTCTGAAAATCATTCCAAAAGAGCAGTTCTGAGATGCTAAATCCTTGAATAGGAATGGGAAAGAAACCGAGTCTAAGATGTGCTCACTCGTTAAAGGTCTTCAGTATGGGCCACTTGTCACTGTCTGGGTTGACTTACTGTAGCTCCGTGCCAGGGACAAGGAAGGACCTCTACGGGACCTCCCCAAACCCTAGTCCCCAACTGCTTTTGGGCCAGAAACACTCGTTGGGATCCATGTATCCATCTACCTCATCACAGAATCCTGTGTATCTGTTGGCTTAATTCTACTTTTGTTTTTACCCCCTAGCTTTATTAAGACATAATTGACATAAAACACTATACAAGTTTAAGGTATACAACCAGTTGACTTGACACTTACATAACTGCAAAATGATTACCATCGTGGCAACTCCATCAGGTCACATAATCACCATTTCTTTCTTTCTTTTTTTTTCTTACTTAGGTATTTACTTCTTTTTTAGAGAGAGAGAGTGTGTGCAAGCAGGGGACGGGCAGAGGGAGAGAGAGACAATCTTAAGCAGGCTCCATGATTAACACAGAGCCCAATGTAGGGCTCGATTCCACAACCCTGGGATCATGACCTGAGCCGGAATCAAGAGCTGGACAACTCAACCAACTGAGCCACCCAGGAGCCCCTTACCATTTCTTTTTTTGTGGTGAGAACATTTGAGATCTACTCACTTACCAACTTTCAAGTACATAATACAGTACTGTTAGGTATAATCACCGTGCTGTATATTAGATCTTCAGGACCTATTCATAACTGAAAGTCTGTACCCTTTTACCACTGTTGGTCTTAAAAACCTGATACAGGTTTTTAGTAAATTAAGAATACACATCACTGGGCTTTTGTACAGAAGATATCCTCACCCTCCCCAAGTAAATATTTTGTCAAGTTACATGATCACTCTTGTCCCTGACCTGGATTTTAAATGGATAGTCGTCTACTCTCTGAAAACATACTTTCAGCATTGATTGTAAGGGCCAGAAATAGGTGCTTCGGCAGTAATAAAGGAAATGATAGTGCTAGTACGGCACAGTACAGCCACTGACACAAATCATTCCTTGATACACATTTGCCTAGTCCATCAGAATGGTGCTGCGTGTGTGTTTCTGCTATGCAGGCTACTAACCACCTCCAGAAACTACTCTTTTAAAATGTCTCCCTAATGGCCAAAATGGAAATGACAATTAAATACCAGCCAATACTTTATCGACATGAGTGCCACGTGACAGTCTTGACATTAAATTTCCTGGAATTTTTTTCAAGCTAAATTCAGAACATCACAACTTTCAAGGTTAACTATCTGCAGTGAATCAAATTCTCAATGCAGGACATTCTTTGGGACAGTGCCAGGTCTCACGGTGACATGTACAAATCAGCATAATGCGCAGCACAAAGCTCTACCTCCTAATACCTTATTCAAGAAAAAGGAGAAATCAGATACTTGTCTTTGGCTCTCTTGACCAACCAAAATGGTAAGGCAAAAAAGAAGAGGCATGGGGTTGTGGCAACCCCTAAATAGGTTGTTTCTGGACTTCATTCTACTCATGGTACAGCAGCAGTTTTCCTCATGATCCATATCACCAACACAACGAAATCACTCACACATGAGGACAGCGTGACAATTTCTGGTTGATGACAGAAAATGGTAAGTAATCTTCTTTCACAGTCTGTCTTCTTTTCTAGTCTGTAAAATCTAGGAAGGCTCTGGACACAATGCTCTGTGAAGGCATGGGATTCAACTTGGGGAGGTCTGAAAACACCTTCAATCCATAAGGGACTCTGAAATGTCACTCAACTTGTGGGATAGGCAATTGCAGAAAGGATGCTCTCGATGTTTTATCAATAATTTGGCTTACGCAACTGCATTGACCTCAGCCACTTTAGATGAGAGAAAAAATACCTGGAGTGAAGTAAAGCTAGACATTTCATTCGTTTCATTTTTAGCCAAAATAGGATAAAACTTACAAATAACCGTAACACAGGGCAATAATTAGTAAGTGGCCTTTGTGAAGTACAGAAGTTGTATACAGGAGAAAGAGCTCATTTCCAGAGAGGAGTATCTTTCTAAGATTTCATACAGGAGGTGACATTTGGGCTAGGTCTTTAAGAATTTCAACCAGTAGAATGTGGAAAAGAGATGTTTAAAGCGTTGGAGACAAGAAAATATAGCTCAGGTCAGGTTTGGGGAATAGCTAATAGTTCAATACAAATAATAAACATTCATTGAGTATCTCCCTCATTATCAGGCACTTTAGAAACATCATCTTGTTGACTTCAGAGCAATCTTATGAGGTTGGTGTATTATTATTCCCACTTTTTAAGGTACACAGAGTCTCAGACAGGTGAAGCAATCTGCCTAAACTAACAGAACTCAGCTTACAGAACCAAGATATGAACCAGATCTATGACACTTCAAACCCTAAGCTTTTAACTAGCTCCAAATCCTGATCTCTTAACTGGGTTACAATTAAAAAGCTGGTTTGGAACCTGATTTAAGTGGAACCATATATTTAAATATAATCATACATACATCCATAACGATCATTCAGATTAAGGATATCATATCCTTAAAGATGGTATGTGTTTAGCACAGAAAAGTACCAAGATGTGTATATATGTTTCCTAAGGAA
Source organism: Lynx rufus (assembly GCF_022079265.1). NCBI lineage: Eukaryota > Metazoa > Chordata > Mammalia > Carnivora > Felidae > Lynx > Lynx rufus. Next base: position 65,375,710 of record NW_025814896.1, read on the forward strand.
AGGAAAAAGAAATGAGTAGCTGGAATATGCTGGATTTGACTGTTATTCTCTATCATCACATGGCTGAAATTAGACTCTGCCTTTCCTCTGGAGAAAACATTACCTCCTCCATTAAAGGAAACTTGGCCTATTTATTTTATTAAGGGATCTGTAGGAAATGAATTCTTCACATAGAGTCTGCAGGATTTTATGCTGCTCTGCTGCAGATATATTTCCTGAATATTGCATTAAAAGAATTCCCTTCCGTTATGTTTTTCAGAATGAGGGCATGTGCATTTCAAAAGAAGCAACTTGATAGTGACCGCATTTGGTATCTTCTCATGTTAGGAGAGGAACAGGGTGTAAAGCAGGAATAGCATATTCATCCCAGAAATGTACCCACCTCTACTAGAAGATATTTTTAAGTAACAGAGAGTAAGGAATAATGCAAGGCTTTTGGGAAATGTCAATGAAAAAAGCACAGAGAATCCCTATTACAGATTTAAGTGAAACAGGGGATTAAGAAACCTACTATTGCTACAGATCGATCTTCCTTCAGTAATCCTTTGAAGCCATTCTGTTCTAAATCTCTTTTACTTGTTTCAGGGCCTTTTTCACATTTACTCCATTAAATCCTACTTCACTGAAAGATTCAAAAATACCTTTGAATCCCCTTCCTTAGATGTCTTCATATCTTTACTCATCCTAATCCATACTTCCCTAAGCTACTGCTCCATCTGGTGATTCTGTTCCTCTCCCCACCCTCACTCCTCACAGGCTGCTAAGGACTCTTGACCTCTCCACCTTGTATAGTTGTCTCACCTCTAAAGGTAGGGGTTAGGGATGGGGAGTGAGCTAAATGAATAAGGCATTTTAGCTTTATAAAATTTTATGACTGACTCTGGTATCTTTCATGTCTCTACTACTTACTCTTCTTGTTTTGGCCACAGATGTATTATTGCTGCAGTCTCTTTCTTCACTCTACGCTCCCTAAAAGCTAAAAGCAGCAACCACCTTTTGTCTTACCTCTTCCTGGACTTCCATCACATGGCTTCTTCTTTTCACTGCCAAACTTCTCAGAAGAATTACCTGCTTCTAATTCTTACCGCTTGCTTTTCCCCAGTCTCTTACACACTGGCTTCTTTCCCTGACACTCTACTAAAGTTAATTTCCCATCTAATGACCCCCTGACTGTTACATCCTTAAACCACTTACCCATTCTGCCATATGTGGCACCATCAACTTACTGACCTTCTTTCATGATGTTTGTTTTCATATTCTGTCTTCTCTGATTTCTCTCCCTCCTCTGGCCCTCTAAATGTAGATATTCTTCAAGTGTTTGACCTTAGCCACCTTCTCCTCTTGTTCTACATGCTTCCTTGGATGAGTGCCTCCACTCACATGACTCCTTATCTCTTGCCTCTCCACTGATAATTCCAATCCTATGTGTCATCATGTCTAGTCCAGGCCCTTTTCCTAAACTCTAGCTCTACCTTTCCTTTTGCTTGCAAGAGAGGTTCTCATGAATATTTTAGCAACTCAAACTCAACGTATCTAAAGCTGAAATTTGTATCCTCCTTTCTCCCTCTCTTTATATCTCTTACCTCCCATCCGCCCTCACCAGCCCCGCACAAAAACAACAAATACAAAGGCTTGGTCCTCCTCTCTTGTTGCATAATGAATGTTAATGGCACTACTTCTTTCCACTAACCAAGGCTCGTATTCACAGAATTATTCATTCATTAAACATATACCTTCTGAGTGCCTGCTGTATTCCAGGGTACTGTTCTGCAATCTTGGAATACATTCAAAGATTCCTGCTCTCAGGGAGACTAATCGTATACAACTAGCATAATACATAAGCTGTAAAGTATGATAAAGGTGATAAGTGCTGTAGGAAAAAGAGAAAGAACAGAGTAACGGGGCTCAGAATTACCAGGCTTATGGGTAAGGGCTTCCAGATTTAAGTAGGGTAGTCAGGGTCAGTCTTGTTGATAAGGTGGCATGTGAGCAAAGTCTTGGTGAGGTAAAGGAGGTAAAGTAGTTAGCTGTGCAGATATCTGGAGGAAAAGTGTTCCAGGAAGAGGGTCGACCAGTGTAAAGGTCCTAATGTGGGAGCAGGCTTGGCATGTTCAAGGAATAGCAAGGAGGCCAGCATGGCTAGAGTAGAACGGGCAAGGGAGGGAAAAATAGGAAACTGGTCAAAAAGGCATTGGAAGGCATAGGGACTTGGCCTTAATTCTGAGTGAAACTGAGAGCAGGGTTTTATGCTGAAGAGTGACACACTCTGATTTACATGTTAAAAGAATCTAGTTGTCTGTCGTGCTTAGACTATCCAGATGCTCAGTGGTAGAAGCAGAGAAACCTGTTAGACTAAATGCAGTAATCCAGGTGAAGATGATGGTGACTGAGACAAAGATGACAGCACAAGAGTTGATGAAAAGTGGTCAGACCTTGGGTATATTTTAAAAGGACAACCAATGGGGAGCCTGGATGGCTCGGTTGGTTGAGCGTCCAAGTCTTGATCTCAGCTCAGGTCTTGAACTCAGGGTCACGAGTTCAAGCCCCGCGTTGGGCTCCACACTGGGCGTGGAGTCTGCTTAAAAAAATAAAAATTTTAAAATTTTAAAAATAATAAAAGGACAGCCAATACTGTTGTCTGACAGACTGGATGAAGGGTATAAAAGACAGTAACTGGATATGAATGGCAAAAATAACATGAACACCAGAGACACTGGAGGAGGAAGTGGAAACTGTTAATGGAGGGAACGAGGAAAAGAGCAGTTGAAGAACTAACCAAACTTTGGTCACCCCTGTGGTTGTTTCTTCCTTTCTCATGGCTTTAAGGACCTGCATAAATACATGGGTCTTAAATTAATATCCTCAGCCCAGTCCGCTCTTCCAAACTCCAGATTCGTGCATCCAACTCCCTGCTTGATGCCTCAAACCGGACATGCTTTAAACCCAGTTCCTGGTCTTTCCCCCAAACCTGGCTCCAACCATGGTCTTCCTCATCTCAGATAGAGCAGTTCATCCTCTCAGTTTCTCAATCCAAATGGCCTCAAGTCATCTTGCACTTACAAGACAATCCCCTTGGGCAATGACCTCTCAGTCCGGTGAACACCTTTGTGCTTCACAAAGGGCACTGACTGCTGACCTCTGTTATGATTAGTTGTGAGTAAGTTTTATTCTACTTTGGTAGGTTCCCTGAAAGCATGAAGTGCCTCCATTCATTTTCATATTCTTCAGGCCCTACCACAATGCTCTGTACATTCCAAACAATAAATAAAATCATCAATACAATTCATAGAGTAAAAAACCAAAACCACAAAGAATATGAAAAAAGTATAGGAAATACTGTATTGATCTTAGAGATCAGTTATATTAAGAGAATACCAATTTGCATAAAAGCAAAAAGAAGCTAAACATCCATATTTCAAAACAAAATAGCATTGTAAGGAGATAAAAAAGGTAAACAAACTAGAAAACACACAACAAATCACATCAATATTTAACAGAGAATCCCTACATGTAAATAAAACTGGTAAAATAAAACTTTAAAAATTTTTTTTTTTTCAACGTTTATTTATTTTTGGGACAGAGAGAGACAGAGCATGAACGGGGGAGGGGCAGAGAGAGAGGGAGACACAGAATCGGAAACAGGCTCCAGGCTCCGAGCCATCAGCCCAGAGCCTGACGCGGGGCTCGAACTCCCGGACCGCGAGATCGTGACCTGGCTGAAGTCGGACGCTTAACCGACTGCGCCACCCAGGCGCCCCAAAATAAAACTTTTAAAAAGTAATATAAATAATAAAAATAGCTTAAAAATAGACTTTTTAAAGAACCACTAAATGACTAAGTTAGGTTAAAAAGTATCACGATTTCTAAATATTATGTGAGAAAGAATATCATAAATACAGAAGTAAAAAGACTTAACAGCTTCATATCTTGGTGTATTTCTGGGAGTGACATTATGGTAGGGGGATATGAAAGCCAATTATTACATTCCTACTGGTTTTCTGATGTAACTAAAAATGAACTTTACTGCAGTCGAACTTACTTTTACAGAACAGAGGTCAAACCAATGATGACCTACCCATAAGCTTTATGAGCTTTCCTTCCCTGGGAAGATCCTTGTGTAACACTGTATGAAAGTATGAGCTACGTATGTTCAGTGACGTCTATACTAAGTATGCTTGAAAGCCAGAAATGACTATCATCGTTCCAAGGTGGATAATGGGGATGGTAAGCTTAATCAGATAAATTACTAGTTCTGCTGCCAGATTTTAAAGGTCCGGAGTTGAACTTCATGTAGAAAACAACTTCCCATGAAATAGTCTACAAGTATCCTCCTTGTGAGAGACAAGGTTACTCCCAAAGGAAGCATAGAGACAGGTAGGGCTGGTAGGGCTTTTATGCTCCACATGCAGACAGTGGCCCATGTGAAAACTGGCAGAAAAGTCCTGCTTAAAAGGAGAAATTCAAGATTTCTCCAGCTTCAACACTGCTGGTGGCATTACAAATTGGTATGTTACTTGGCAACGTATATCAAGAGCCACATAAACTCTCAAACCCTTTGGCAGAGTAATTCCACTTCGAGGAATCCATCCATCATGAGGAACCACTGCTATTACCAAATTATACTTCAATCATGTGATGGAATATTACCCAGCTTTTTAAAAAGAGAGATAGGCAGAAATAAAATAAAAAATTGTGCTTATGTTAGAAGGCAAGCTGAAAAATGTATAAACTATATTAGAACTATATTAGGAAAACGAACAAAAATATACATTATTAAAAAGACACTGAGCTGCATATAACAAAATGCTGACTTAGTACCCATGAAGATGTCAGCTGTTGCAAGAAGTGTATACAATCATGTGCAGTACACGTGCATCTTCTCAAACAACAAACACTTAAAACACAATTACTATAATATGAGACCACACTTTCTTTTAATATCAAAAAAATGAGAACCATGTTCTAAGACTGAGAACAGGACAAGGGAGTCCACTCTCACCACTCCTATTCAACACAGTCCTAAAGGTCCCAGCCATTGCAATGGGCAAGAAAAGGAAAAAGCATTAAGATTAAAAAAGAGGAAGTAAAGCTTCCATCTATTTGCTAGTAACATAACTGTTTATGTAGGAAAACTTAAAGAACCTACAAACACCTACTAGAACTAGTATGTGAACTTATTAGCAAGGCTGCAGGATGCATAGTTGCTATGAAAAATTAATTGTATTTTTACATATTAGCAAAAATTAGCAACAAATTCAAAAAATTCCATTTATAAGTTGGAAAACATAAAATACATGCAAGATAAGACCTGTACAGTGGAAATTTTAAAACACTGCTGCGAGAAATGAAAGACCAAAATAAGTGAAAAGATGTGATAAATTCATGGTGAAAAGACTCAGTATTATGAAGATATCAACTATTCCTAAATTCACCTACAGACTCCATGTAATCTCAATCATAACTCAATCATTTCTAATGAAACTTGATAAGCTCACTATAAAATGTACAGGAAAATACAAATCATCTATGATATTCAGAGTAGTATTTAAAAAAAAATTAGATAGAGGACTAACACTCTCGGACTTCAAAACTTAGCATAAAGCTATAGAGACCAAGATAGTATGGTACTGACCAACAGATCAATGAAACAAGAAGAGAGCCAGAAAGAGACCCACACTTACACAGTCACTTGGTTTGCAACAAAGCCACCAAAGCAACGGGTAAAAAACAAAGTTTTGTTGTTGTTTTTCAAACTTGGTGCCAAAATAACTGAATGTTCGTAATGGACAAAAGAAAATGAACCTTGATCCTTACTTCAAATCATACATGAATTGTTATTTCAGATGCATCACAGACCTAAAAGCTTTTGGAAGAAAACACTGAAAAATGTTTTGAGGTAGCAAAAGTTTCTCAGACGGGACACAGAAAGCAATAACTATAAAAGGAAAATATCAATATATTAGACATCATCGAAATTTAAAACTTCTGCTCATCAACAGACACCAATAAGAAAATAAAGAGGTAGGGGCGCCTGGGTGGCGCAGTCGGTTAAGCGTCCGACTTCAGCCAGGTCACGATCTCGCGGTCCGGGAGTTCGAGCCCCGCGTCAGGCTCTGGGCTGATGGCTCAGAGCCTGGAGCCTGTTTCCGATTCTGTGTCTCCCTCTCTCTCTGCCCCTCCCCCGTTCATGCTCTGTCTCTCTCTGTCCCAAAAATAAATAAACGTTGGAAAAAAAAAAAAATTAAAAAAAAAAAAAAAAAGAAAATAAAGAGGTAAACGACAACCCAGGACAAAACATATATTCACAAAAGACTAATACCCAGAATACATTTAAAAAATTCCCACAACCCAATAATAAAAAGGTAAACAACTCAATTAGAAAATGGTTAAATGATATGAACAGTTTCCAAAAGAAGGTACGTCAATGGCTAATAAGCCCACAAGAAAGTGCTCAATGTCATCAGAGAAATACAAGTCAAAACCACAAAGAGATTCTACCACACACATAAGAGAATGGCTAAAATGAAAAAGACTAACATCAAATGATGATAACGGTGCACAGTAACCAGAACTCTTATATATTGTTAATGGGAGTGCAAAATGGCATTGGCTACAAGTTTCTAAGAATACTAAAACATTCACCTACCTTATGGAGCCAGAAAATCCTCTCCTAAGTATTTTTCCAAGAAAAATGGAAGCAAATGTCAACAACAAAAACTGTATAAGAATATTCATAGCAGCTTTACTCATAATAGCCCAAAATTGGAAATAGTAAAGGTATTTCAATAAGGAGAATAAACTGTGGTACATTCATACGATGAAATATTAGCAATAAAGAGAAACAGGCCACTAAAACTTGTTACAACATGGATAAAAATCTCTAAACTTTAGGTTGAAAGAAGGCTTACACAAGAGTACAATTGTATGGCACCATTTATAAGAAGTTCTAGAAGAGGCAAAGTAACCTTTGGCAGAAAAAGTCAGAACATGCAGTTAGCTCCAGGAGGCTTGGACAGGGATTGTCCAGGATGGGGAAAGGTTTTAGGATGATGGTAAGGTTTTTTTTTTGTTTGTTTGTTTGTTTTATCTCAAGAGGAGTTTGGGTTATACACATATAAGTATTTGCCAAAACTCAGCTAATATACACTTATAGTTTAATCGTAGGTGAATTTTACCTCAAAGGAAAAAATGTTGTTAATAATCAGAATTCTGGTTAATGATATGCATACTGAAGTATTAGTTGAAAGTATACTGATGTCTGCAATTTTCTTTGAAAATACATAAAATAAGAAGGACTGAGGAACAAATAGATGGACAGGTAAGTGGAAAAACAGGCATAATAAAATGTTAATGATAAAATCTAGGTGTGGGTATACAGGAATTCACTGTAAACTTTGTTTTTTCAATTTTATGCTTAAATTTTTCCATAACAAAATGCTGGGGGAAAAACAGGTACCACTGTTTTGATGTTGACAGAATATTATTTTTCACTTCTTTTTTCCCCTATTTTCTAAGTTCTCTATCATGTGCTATATAATCTATAATTTCAAACATCTTTTAAAAAAGAAAACAATTTCCATTTACTAAAATAATCAAATATAAATTTTCTCAAAACAAGTTAAAAATCTCACTTCAGATTCAATGAACATTAAAATACTCACTATCTTAAAACCTACTGTTATTTAACTCACTAAAAGCCTTAAACTATTTAGTGATGTAGCGAGACAGTTTCTGCACTAATTAAAAATTTTTAAACTAATTCAATGTGGTGCTAATTTTTTTTTCTTTTAATGCCTAGCATTAAATCTTTCCATGTACTCAAAAACCTCCGCCATATCATTCTGTGGAATGTATGCTCATTAAAAGTACATCATTTCTTAGACTTTGTAATAACCTAGCTGGGCAATACTTATTAGAAATCTGAGAGTTGGCTGTTTACTTCCAAAAGGGCTTTATCTTTAGATAAGCACAAGCTTTAAGCCAGGTGCTAGTCATTTGTGTCTTGTTAATTTCCAAAACAAACAGAGGAGAGTGCCATGCAATTTCCATTACACACACTTCACCATTAGTACCAGGGTTTATTAGCTTGACACTGCTCCAGGAATAATGGTTTCATTCCTCACTGAAATAAAATAATGTGTCACATAACTCAGCAATGCGGAACTTCTGAAAAATGTTGTCATGTTAAATATGGCCATATTTTTTAAGTCTCCATTATGTCAAAACAAAGGCCGTTTGCTGTAGAGAACTCACTCTGGGCACGGAGAATTCTCACATGGACCTCAGACTTACCTCATCGCTATGTCATACGATTCCGGGTGAATACAAGTTTGGTCCAAAGGATTTGGCTTCAGTACAACATTTACTGCAGTTTTGCTCTTCTTCTTGCCTTGCTTCTCATTTGTGACCTCAACACCTGCTGAAGATGTCACAGCAACTCCCTGAATTTGGCCCGCAGATTCGGTTTGCTGACTACTATCACCATTGAAAGAGGCGAGGAGTAGGAGGGAAGGGAAAATTGGGAAGAAAAGAAAAGTCTTTAAAATGTGCTTATTTTTCTGCCACACAAATACGCACAAACAGCACCCACATTCTGACCATTCCCTTCATAGAAATTATCACATATTTGCTTAAACATTGTTAACAGAGTTTCCTGTTACTTAAAGCCAAAAATATTCTTTACTGATTTAGCCTGTAAAAGTGGCATTCTAGGGAAGAACAGAGAAAAACGCAGAGAAATAAATAAAAAGGAAAGGGAGAAGGAGAAAGAGAAAACAATTTCCCAGAACTGAAGAAAAATACAAGTTCCCAAATTAAAAGAACCTACTGAGTACAAAATAGGATGAATGGGAAAAGACTCAGATTTGACATACTGTGGGGCAACTTTAGAATAGGACTTAAGAATCAAGAAAGAAAAATAAAACAGAATACTTCCCAAGGAACTAGAATCAGACTGGCATCAGATTACTCCCTGATAAACAGCAGATGCTAGAATGCAGTGAACTGGTATCTTAAAAGTTCTGAGAAAAAATGATTTTGAATCGAGAATCATATACTTCGCCAAACTAGCATTCAGATAGGAGGGCAAATTACAATTGTTTTCAGACATGTAAGGATTGAAGTAGAACCCATATAATATATACACTCTCTCTGAAAAGAATTTAAGAATACATTCCAGCAAAAACAACAAATTCAAGAAGAGTGATTGTGTGGGCTACAAGAAACAGTGATGAGCACAGAAACTATAAAATCTTGCTACGTTAAAAAACTGCTCATGAATAATGTAAGAAATATATGTATAGGGGCACCTGGGAGGCTTGGTCAGTTAAGCCTCTGCTTCTTGATTTGGGCTCAGATCATGATCTCGTGGTTTTTGAGTCTGAGCCCCATGTTGGGATCTGCGCTGACAGCATGGAGCCTGCTTGGGATTCTCTGTCTCCCTCTCTTACTGCCCATCTCCTGCTCACCCACTCTCTCTCCCTCCCTCAAAATAAATAAATATAAATATATTTATTTATAAATATATAATATATAAATATATGTATTTAAATATATATAAATATATGTATACTTATAAATATATAAATATATGTATATATATATAGGATAGTCTGAAACTAAAATCCCAAGTCATCTCATCATGGGACATACAGCTGAAGGAAAGAGGCTGGGAAGAGTCCTAAGGTGCTAGTCTTTTCCGGGAGGAGGACAGAGACACCTATTAACTGCAGAGGCCAGTCCAAATCACACTTAAGGATAATCACCAGAGAAACACAAACAACTTGAAATCACTAAGGGGAGATAAAAACGAGGTGGAAAAATAAGGAAAACTTGTTAGCTGAGAAATCCAACAAACAGCATGAGAGAAAATCAGAAAGCATGATGAAGAGAAAATATACGATAGATGAAGTCCAAAATATCAATAAATGTAGCAAATGTGAATGTATTAATATAAAATTGAATAAACCCATGAAATCTATTGATCTACAAGAGTTGTAACAAAAATTAAATGTCATAGAAAGTTTGAAAATAAAAAAATACCAAGCATACTGAAAAGGCAAGTGTAGCAACATAGCTAGCAAACAAAATAGATTTCAATGCACAAAACACTCAATGAGATAGCAACAGTCCATTTCGAACAAAGGTATGAGTTATCAAGAAGATGTAACAGTCATGAAACTTCAAGTACTTCATTATCAGTTGAAAAAATATAAGGCTTTAAAAATAACTCAAATGTTCATCAATAGGATACTGATTAGATTAAGCTATGGTTTCCCCCACAAACTAAATACTATGCAGACACCATAAATAATGATCTATATCTATATGTAATATGTGGAAAGAAAACCAAGATGTATTACCGAAACAAATAAAGCAAGTTGCAAATAGTTGTATAGCACAATCTTTTTTTTTTTTTTCCCTAAAGAGCATGCAAACAGGGGAGAGGGGCACAGGGAGGGAGAGAACGAGAGAGGGAGAGGGAGAGTGAAAGCGAGAGAGCAAGAGAGAATCTTAAGTAGGCTCCACGCTCAGAGCAGCACCCACAACCCTGGGATCATGACCTGAGCTAAAATCAAGAGTTGGATGCTGAACCCAGTGAGCCATCCAGATGCCTCTGAATTTTTAAATAATAAACATACAGTTGATATAAGTATAAATTTACTTTCAGGAAGCAATATATAAGAAACTATTTGAAGTCAGAAGCTGAGGTACTCTTTCCTTTTCATTTATTTTTTATACTGTTCTAACTAAGTGTTCAAAAAACATATAAACTAAGAAACATGGGATTATTTTATCCTCAGTTGTTTTTCATTTCTGGCTTCTGGGTTTTGTGGTCTACTTAGAAAAGGCCTTCTGCCACTCCAATCCTCTGCAAAATTTACCCATGTTGTCTCCTGGTACTTTTGCAGTTTCACTTCTTCTTTTTAAGTCTGTGATCCATCTGGGATTTATTTGGGTATAAGGTATGAGGTGCAACTACAGTTTCCCCTACACATATCAAATTCCTGCCAGCTGTCATAATACCAGTGTTTGAAACTCCACCTTTATCATAAACTAAATTCTGTCTATATTTTGGTGAATTGCAGACTCTATTCTCATCTATTTCTACATCAAAACCAGTTATGTAACTATAACTTTATATTATTAATATTATTATTATCAGTGGGGCTGGTTTTCCATTATTATTATTATTATTATTACTGTCCAGTGGGTCTGGTTTTCCCTTATTAGTCTTTGCCAGACTAAAGATTATTTTTCCATATTACTTTTATTATAATTTTTTATTAAAAAAATTTTTTTAATGTTTACTTATTTTTGAGAGAGAGAGACAGAGCACAAGCAGGGGAGGGGCACAGAGAGAGGAAGACACAGAATCCAAAGCAGGTTCCAGGCTCTGAGCACAGAGCCCAAGGTGAGGCTCAAACTCACAAACTGCGAGATCATGACCTGAGCTGAAGTTGGCCACTTAACTGACTGAGCCTCCCAGGCGCCCCTTTATTATAATTTTGTCAAAAGAAAAACATAATAGAAACGAATATAGACAGGTAGTCCCAAAGTAGCAAGTACATAAAAACTATTCTTTCATGATTACAAAATGCGAAGTTTACCCAAATTCTTTGCTTTTGTGCTATCAGGATTAGAAATTAACAGCAAGAATTTAGCTCTTAATCTACACAACTGACAATTATGCTTTGGTCACTTTTCAGGGAGAAGGGTGTGGGGAGGCCCAAGTATACTTAGGGAAACAGCTGTCAATATGAAGTGGCTGTTGTGAAGTCCTCTTTGTCACCTCTTCTTGTACCGGTCCTTCCCACTTGTGATGCTCCAATCACATTGGCCTTAGTTTCATTTCCTGAATACACCAAATTTGGTCGTGCCTTAGGACCTTGCACACATCCCGCATGCTCTTCCTATAATGCTTTCCTTCTAATCCCTGTGTGGTTAGCTCCTTCATTTCATTCAAAATTCAGCTCAAATAACTTTTCAATGAATAACTCATTGAAAGCAGTTGTACCGCTCCCCAAGACAGTGTCATATCACTCTGTTTTAATGTGTATAATATTTACTACATCTGAAACTATTTATTTTACTAGTTTATTTATTGTTTGCCTCATGTGTTAAAATTTAACTTCAGGAGAACATGGAATTTGTTGATTTGTTCACTGCTGGATTCCCAGTGCCGAGCAAAGATTAGAGTCCACATATACTGAAGGACTGAACAAATGGACACCTAGTATTTAGGCCAGTGAGCAGGATGGGCAACAGTAACAGAGAAGGTTGGTAACAGAACCCAAAGAGCACACTTTAATAATCACCTGCAAAATGTTCTAATATAATCCTGGTTGATTCTGATGAAGCCAGCACACTGTTGGAAAGATTTTGGACCCAGCCCTTTCACTTTTTTTAGCTGTTCTCGGTTGACAAAGGGTCCATTTTTCTCTCGCCATTCAATAATATTTTTGGCTCGGTTGGCATTGAGTCCTGCAATATGCCTAAAGAAATAAACAAAATGAATAATGTGGTAGATACAATAGTTCTAAGAATAATCAAAGAAAAGATCTCATCTGGAAAGTCAACGATATGCATCATAAAAACCATTGCAATTACATACTGTCATATGGCTCTAAGTTAAGTAAATCCAAAGGGGAGTTAAATAAAAAAGACAAAGGGGAAAGAGTTGTCCAAGAGGAGGCAAGGACAACACAATGCAAACTAATGACAAAACCAGCAGCTGTCATAAAGATGCTGGTAAACTGATGGACACTGGGATAAGAAAAGAATTGTTCCCCACAGTAATTCTATACTATTCATGTTCCTCGTGTTTCTGAATCATGTAATAATTCTGCCTATTCCTGTTTAGTTTACAAAGTGAGTTAGAAGCAAAAGTTACAATAGCTTCAGCTGTGTTGTAGTACCCTATTTTTTTTTTTTAATCAGCCTATTCTCATTAACATAAAGCCTTAAACTATAGAAAGTCATGACTGTCCTGGTTAGTTTAAAAATATAAAAACTCTATCATTAGGTAGTTTGCTTGGTGCTAACTTTAAAAATTTCTATTTAAGAGATTCTTAATTCTATTATTGAATTTTATACATGAAAGTATGGAATGTTTGTAGCTGTGGTAGAAAGTCAACACCTTAAAATGTAAGGGATATTTTCTGCTATACTAATCTCAAAGCAAAGAAGTCTAGATCTTTTACAGAGGTCCAGAATTTCATGCTGCATCAGCAGACTTGTGTAATAAATGCCAAACTATGAACGGAAAAAAGCAGCTCTTCTATAACCACACTAAAAAGGGTATATAAGACATGATTATAGTACGATAAAGATTTTGATATGTGACTTGCAGATTCCAGGTAAAAATATGGTAACCATACTTTGAACCCTCAGAATTTATCTTCTGGTTACTGCCAGCTTTGACAGATGTATGCAAGAGACTGAACTAGTGAAAAATATCTACTCTCATGTGGTGGGAAACAGCTCTTTTCCATGTTAACCTTATTTAAGTTCTATTAGCAACACTAATGCACTCAATGGTTACCATATGCTCTTCACTTTAGATTTGCAGTATTAAAAAGGATAATGTGAATTGTTATAAGTCTTTTTTTGAACGATGTCTTCCCCTCAAACTGATTACCTAGAGCAAGGTAGGAACTCAGAGGTTTTTTATACTTGACAACTTCATACATGTGTCTCCTTACGTTAGCTCAGTTTGAACTGAACAGCCAGTTAAACTGAAGATTCTGTGATCTTCAGCCACAGACCTCTCGTCTCACCTCAACAAAACTTCAGAACAGATGTTAATATCCACTCCCACAAAGCTGACACATTCTTCTACAACACTGTCCAGTGTTGCCTTGAGCAAAGTCTGAGATACGTCATGCTAAAAAGACAAAGATCAAAAGTCAACCAAAAGTGAAAGCAAGACAGGCAGGTTTTGGACTACTCCATTATATACCTGTGTCACTGGCAGCTGGCTGAGACACAACGTAGTACATTTTTTCACTTTTCTTAAACACACTGTGAGCATGTAACTGAGCCGAACTTAAGAAATCTACATTTTCTTACCCTCTAAATCACTCATATACCTAACCTCAATAGAACAGCACCAGTAAGTTTCCCTTTCCCAGAATTCTGCCCGAACAGTAGTTCTCAAACTTTAGCATGGTATCAAAATCACCCATAGGGCTTGTTAAAACACAGGCTGACTCAGTGGGTCTGGGGTGGGGCCTGAGAATCTGCATGCGAATAAGCCCCCAGGTGGTGCTGCCGCTGCTGCTTCCAGGAACACACTTTGAGACCTACTGGTCTCCATCATTCACACGCTGCCTGGTGGTGTTACCTTCACTCACATGTGCATTGTTCCTTAGTTCCTCTTAGGAGAAGAAAGCGTAAATTATCGTAGGAAGCAGTACACTAATACACAAGAAGTGTGACAGTAAATCAAACTCTGTTTCATCACAGTGAAGATATTATTGCTTATCAAAGGCACTGTTAGTTGACGTACCACTAAGAAAGAAATTACACTGCCTGTTAAATCATGACACGATGCTTTCTTATTACTTGAAAATTTTACTTTTTCAAATACTGAAAGAATTCTTTTAGACTTATTAGGAAGTTCTTAAATCATCTATTATGCACAGATAAAAAGGAAAATATAAGCAATCTAAACTGGTTAAGGTATTTCTAAAATTTCTTCACATTCAGCATTCAACTCTTCTGAACCACTTTTTTACTCAGAGCCTTAGATGTCCAAATTTCTCCATTCAGTATTGCCCTTGAACTCTTAAGATCCCAGGTCATGGAGCATTTCCTGAGACAGTTATACTCCATAGTCTCTGAGAGTTTCTTTAAAGCTTCTGATGCTCATTCTGTAAGCTGTGGTAGTAGTTCTACCTTAATCTGAACAGAAAGTATCAACAGAAGAGATTTTGGACAGCAACAAAACTCCTATTCTTTCCTTAAAGATCCTTAAGTGTTTTATTGTTCAATAGCTTGTTGACTAAAACAGCGAAGGGCCTGCAGTTCAGTCATGCCTCCAAGATTAATAATCAAGTTCGCACAGAAACTACACCACGATATGCCCCGGGGCCAACAGCAACCATAGGACACCATTAATTTTTTTTTTTTTAATTTTTTTAGGACACCATTAATTGTTAAGCATCCTGATTTCAGAGATGTTAAAATGTAAGAAAATGTGCATCTTAGTATTTATGAAACACAGTATTTGAAGGTAAATATTTGTTGGCTAACTGAAGCCAGATTACCACAATGAGTACCTCCTAATACACTTGATGTTATTCATAATTCTAAACTTAAAGGTACTCTAGTTGTTGTTCCCAGATGGGAAACTATACGTCAGCATCCTTCCCCATTTGTCTCAAGAAAACAAGGTTAAGTTTGATAACCTTAAACTCTTACGAAGACCATAGAGTAAATAGAGTCCTTAGGGATTGTAATTACACTATTATCTTTTAGTAATAGAAGTTTTTGTTCTGGAAGACTGAAGGGTGCAGGAGTATTCTCATATTTCAGAGATATCCTAGTTATCTAGGCCACAGCTAAAAACTACAGACATAATTTTAAAAATCCTAATAAGCAAACATAATCATGAAAAGGATCATAAAGAAAAACCTAAGACCCTACTAAGAACCTGATTACTTTTGAGGCACAACTTTTAAGAAGCTGGAGAGTCTTCTCGGCCTAAGTAGATGAGAAACAGCAAAATGAAAAGGGACAGTTTAAAAATGAGAAGGTAGGAGATGGCAGACAACGTAGCAGCAAGCACCATGACAGGGACAAGAAAAGTATCTGAGGAAAGAGACAAAACTATAAGCAAATAGGAAAAACTAAAAGTCATAGTTGCGAGACATTAGAATAAAGGCAAACAACCCCACATATGTCAAACCACACCAGATGCTTGGTAAGTAGTCCCTGTAGCTGGACGGTCTTGGTTGCCTAACCTCTAGTCTCCAACCCTCTTTTCCTCCTTCCAAACAGAACTGTGACTGTGTTCCATGCATCCACCCCATCCCTGGAAGACCATATGATTTGGGGAGACTGGCCTCACTGCAGCAGATGATAATAACAGTAAAATCAATGGTTTTCTTTTTTCTTTTTTTAAATTTTTTAACGTTTATTTATTTTTGAGACAGAGAGAGACAGAGCATGAACAGGGAGGGGTAGAGAGAGAGGGAGACACAGAATATGAAACAGGCTCCAGGCTCTGAGCTGTCAGCACAGAGCCCAATGCGGGGCTCGAACTCACTGACCGTGAGATCATGACCTGAGCCGAAGTCGGACGCTTAAGCGACCGAGCCACCCAGGGGCCCCTAAAATCAATGGTTTTCAAGCTGAGGGTTGTGATCAATTAGAGGGTCATAAAGTTAATTTGGTGGCTGGCCAGCAGCACAGAAAAGTCAAGACAGAAATAACCCACACAGAGCATGTTGCACATATTCAACATGGAATAAACAGTACAATCAATAATGCAGCCAGGTGAGGGTACCACGTGAGAGGGATACATAAATTGGCCAGGAACATGGACAATTTCAATTTCAATGTTCCTGGTTGTCTCATTAGATCCTTTAATAAATGATTGTCACAGATTGACGGAAAGGTTAAAGAGTAACTTTACAAGTTTATGAAGCAGAGTATCAAAGAAAGTATGAGAAGTTTATCATCTATTGGCAAAGTTCTGATTCTTTCAACCAAGTTTAGTTACAAACTTTCACTGTATTTTTCAGAAAGGATGTTACTGAGTATAACACTTTTTGAATTATCAGCAATTGTACTATTTTAACTAAGTTAGCTCAAGTTGACCTTAAGCACCATAAACTCTGAGGAAAAAGAAAAGCAATGAAGCAAGCTCAACTACCAGATTTGGAAGTGTTAATAGTGACAAAAATGAGAGAAAATGCTGACTCCTCCATTCAACTGGACTTGAGGCACATTTTAAATAGAAAAAAAAAAAAAACCTGTAAGACTTTAAAATAAACTTAATGATTTTACAAATACACAAAACAATAAAAATGATCGACCCCAGATGGCATTGTTGGTAACAATGTGTTTGTAGATGACAGTATAAAACCTGCAAAATTAAAAACCAAACAAAAACACTGGGAACATCCCTACCAAAATGGTTAAGATACAAAAGACGGAAAATACCAAGTATTGGTAAGGATGTGAAGCAAATGGAATGCTCAAAACACCAACATGATAAATGCCTTTTAGGTCAGGTATGCTAGGCAAGGGAAGGCAGTTTTATGGCAGATTTATTTTGTATGGTTTAAGTATAAATTCACATAAAACCAAATCACATATATATACACAATGTAAAAATGCATTCTTGTTCAATACAAATTAAACTAGATAAGGGGCGCCTGATGGCTCAGTCGGTTGAACGTCCGACTTCAGCTCAGGTCATGATCTCACGGCTTGTGAGTTCAAGCCCCACATCAGGCCCTGTGCTGACAGCTCAGAGCCTGGAAACTGCTTCTGATTCTGTGTCTTCTTCTCTCTCTGTCCCTTCCCCACTTGTGCTCTGTCTCTCTCTGTCTCTCAAAAATAAATAAATGTATATAAAAAATTTAAAAACAAATTAAACTAGATAAACTGCAAAGGAATAAAAAATGGACAAGTTCCTAGAAACACAGAAATTGCCAAAAATGGGCTCAAGAAGAAATAAGAAAATCTGAACAAACTTAAAGCAAGAGATTCAATCAGTAATCAAAAATCTCCCAACAAAGAAAAGCCCAGGACCAGACAGCTTGATGAATTCTACCAAACATTAAAAAAGAATTAACATTAATCCTTTTCAAACTCTTCTAGAAAACAGAAGAGAGGAGAACCCTTCCTAACTCATTCTATGAGGCCAGCACTACTCTGAAGTCAAAGCCAAACAAAGATAACATCAGTAAAGAAAACTATAGACCAATATTCCTTGTGAAGATAGATGCAAACATCCTCAACAAAATACTAGCAAACAAAACCCAACAGTATATTAGAAGGATTAAACACATGATATACATAGGATGCATTCAGTATATGTGGACTCAAGAACCACATACATATTTTTTTTCAGGTGAAAAATACTTTCTCTTGGCATTTTTAAACTTTAAAAATTTTGAAGTGATCTCAAAATCAGAGGAAAACATGCAAGGAATTTCCTTAGCTTTCCCTCAAATAAGTACCTCAGTGTATATTTGCAAACAACAAAGACATTGTCTTACATACCACCATAGAATAATCAAAATCAGAAAAATTATCACTGATGTACTATTATCTAATGTAGAGCCCATACTCAAACTTCATCAACTACCCAATTATACTTACAGTATTTTTCTTCCCCATCCAGAATTCAATCCAGCATCACACACTACACTTAGTTGTCTTATGTTTCTATATTCTGTGCTAGGCAGCTTCCAAGATGGTTCTCACTGATCCAACTCCTGGTATGCAGGTACTTTGCAGCCTGTCTCCTTGAGTGTAGAACTCACTCAGGAGTCTTATCTGCATGAATTATCACTAAGATTACTTTACCACTCAGTGACCTACTTATATGAAAAAGTATCTTCAATTTTTTAAAATTATGTCTTTTTAAAATATTTATGTATTTATTTTGAGAGAGAGAGAGAGAGAGAGAGAAAGAGAGAGTCAGAGAGAGAGTCAGAGACAGAGAGTGCAAGCAGGGGAGGGGCAGAGAAAGAGAATCCCACAGCGCAAAGCCCGACGCGGGGCTCAATCCCATGAACTGTGATATCAAGACCTGAGTAGAAATCAAGAGTCAGATGCTCAACCAACTGAGCCACCCAAGTGCTCCATATTTTCAATTTTGATTCAATCAGGATTTAAAATAGTAGGCTTAATAGTGTACCATATATGCTCATTGTCCTCATTTATTCCAGACTGGAACAAATTCATGAACATTATACCTATACACTGAATTAAATCTTCCTAATTTTTTTGTATTTGAGGGTTAAAAAACCTTGTATTTAATTATAAAGAAAAATGGTATTTAACTTTATCATAGGCATAAGGGTATTACTTTGAGAAGCTTTTATTTTGAATTATGTTTAATTGTGTAAGACGTATACATATACCCATACATGTGTGATAGGTATCTTGGTTATGGTATAAAATGTACTTCCTACTGTGTATCACGATCAAAGGGTATGAAAAATAATGGTCTAAGCCAGTCATGGTGGTCCCATTCCATTTATTCCATGATGGCAAATGAAATACAAGGGTAAATCTGCTGAGGGCTTTAGAATAAGCCTTCTTTACTGAGAGGTTAAAGACTAACTTAAATAAAGACCCCTGTATATAGAGCCTTATGAAGAGCTGGATCTTTTCTTCTTTTCATTCAAATAGGACTACTGGAGCCAGGGTAAGCACTGTATCATGTGATTGGGATAAGCTTGAGGACAAAGCTGACTCCGTGAGGATGGCAGGTGGCACACATGGCTGGAATGTAGTTCTTCATGATACTCTTGAGACTTTATATTAACCAGTTCTGAACTCACCACTACTCTGACTTTATTGTAATGAAATTTCTCTACTATTTAATAAAGAATAATAAATTTACTTATTGTTCAACTCATGTGGAATTGGGATCTCTGATGTTTTTCTAACTGATGTTATTGTATCAAGGGGCTCAAGGTCTAGTGGGAAGGTTTGAGACAACAAAAACAGCAACCAATAACCTTACTACCAAAAACCCTTGAGATTTTACTGTCAGGCATTGTTATAAGGCTTTACAATATTATCTAATTTAATCCTTACAACAACTGTACAAAATCTGCATGTAATATAATGTGGCATCTTCACATGTTAAGAATTTATTCTAAGGAAATAGAAAGATATGTGCAAAGATAGGACGTGTGTGTACGCACAATCTAAAAATACACTCAGATGGGACTGATACAAATAAATTATAGTCACCAATGTGAACTATTATGAAGTCATTAAAACATGTAAATCAGAACAGCTATTTACCAAAACACCCTGTAAGATAACTTATGGAGTTTAAATATTTTTTAATTCCTCTAGTAGGGAGACTTACATTAGAAAATTTTCTGCAAGAATTGCTGTGACCTATACTCCTGGGTTTGGCCTACATTCTTCCCCAACTTTTTGCTTAGGAAAAGTATTAAAAAATTAACACTGTTTTCTAAAAGTACAAATCACCTACCTTTAGGGGAGGAAATAATGAATGAAGTTCCATATTGTCCCATAATAATATCTGTGGCAGTAAAGCAGAGGCATTGATTCTGTCATTCTAAAAACGTTTTCTAAGCGACTGTTATGAACCAGGCACTGGGCTGGCTGCGCTGGGTGTTTTGAGTACAGGGAAAAACATATGAAGTCCATGCCTTTAAGAAGCCCAGTTGACATCTGTGAAAAGCTGAGAGGAGACACACACCCCTACTGGCAGTCATGAGTAGAAGAGCAGGAGGACCCCAGGACTGGCTATGCTAATGGTCAAGGCCTTGATGCCAGAAAAATGAATTACTCCATTTTTTAAAAAGTTATCTAACTGAATTGTTGGATAAGTTACTTGAATTGTAGAAACAGTCTGTTTCAAATTCTAAGAAATATTGTTTGGGCCATTACATTTTTACCTAAAATTTATGAGATTTTAGGAATATAAGCACTCATTCATGCCAGTCAGCTTTTTTGAGGTCAGAATCCACGTTTTTATTATTACTCTACCACAAACTTCTGAAGAATTGCTGATCCAAACTGCTCTTTTTTTTTTTTTTTTTGGTCCTGAAGCACTAAAATTATCTCACAACTATTTTTAAAAAGTCCTTCCAGATGAAACCTTGTCTGTGGACTATAACTTTTACAGCAGTGAAACTGCATTTTGCATATTCCATATTAAACTTTAAATTTATTCCCAAGTTGTTTTCCCTATAATATTCTTGAGTATTTTCTTTATAAATTAATCACTCACTCATGGTTCTTCCTACCTCTTACTATCATCAAAATACAAAATGCAATTAGGAATTAAAGATGCAAAAAAGCTTTACAGGGAAAGTCTAGCCAATCACATAAAGCAAGGTGACTTCCTCATCTTGCATTGACTTTTCTTTGACATGTGACAGTTTTAAGAAGTCATCTAGGGGAGTGGGTACTGATGACCCATGAAACGCAGAACTGATAGAAGAATGGAGACATTTCAGAAAACAGAATATGTGCTTAAGAGTAGCTCCTTCTCTACTTCTTCAAAGCCAGTATACAGTATATTCCCTTTAAAGACTAAGACAATGTTCAGCATCATAGAAATACTGTATTTAACCTTCTAAAAACCTACGTGTTCTAGCTCTACTAGAGCAGAGATATTTATATGTAATGAGACAAATGCTCTTGATAAAAGCCTTTAAAATATTTCTTCATAAACACATTCTTTTAAGAAAAAATAGTTTGAACACTAACAGAATATTTTTATTTTTAAATGAACAAATTATACAGTGAACAATTCATTATGCTTATGGGACTCTGGGAATTAAGACGGCAAAGGGCATCAGTCTTTCAGTACTGTAGGGACTTTTTTTCAGACCTGGAAACATGAAGTATGGCCAGTGGTCGTAAGAGGGGGAAAAACAATACAGGAAGAGATTACCTTTGTAAATCCTCCTCCCTTAAAAAATCACATGGAAGGTATGCTGAAGACTCCTTTACTGCTAACTCAGTATTTAGGCACCCAGTTTAGTTTGCATTAACTTACGCTATTTAACATAAACCAATTTATTCAAGCCAACTTGACAGAAAGATCCCTGGGGCAACTGTCTTCCTTGTCCTGCACAAGACAAATGGAAACTAATTTTTAGAACCCAACCTTCTACCCTGACTCTAGGGCTAGAGTAGCCCCACTCTTAAGGCATGGATCTTCTGGGGGTTTTCAAAGGAGTGCCTACAGTTCTTCCAGTGACGTCTTCCCACTATGGATGGCTAGAACCCCTGTGTTTCCAGGGCAATGTATAACCTCTGGAATCTCCACTCAGCTCCCAAAGCCTCGGCAGCTTTTCTATGTTAGGCCTATGGAGTCTCTGCCTACATGTGTGCACATTAATATCTGGTTAAAATCTTTTGAAAAAAAAGCAAGACTTCTACTTTTTTTTTTTTTATGAAATTTATTGTCAAATTGGTTTCCATACAACACCCAGTGCTCATGCCAACAGGTGCCCTCCTCAATGCCCATCACCCACTTTCCCCTCCCTCCCACCCCCCATCAACCTTCAGTTTATTCTCAGTTAAGACTTCTCCTTTATTTACAATCGAGTAATTTGTACCAGAGTATTTTTCCCACGATAAACAACTAGAAAGCCAGGCATAATAAATCTAATTTTAGATGTTAGACAATAAGCAATGCAGGTCTATGAGTCTAGAGAGAGGAGAGCTACATGAGATGAGTCCCATAGCTGCCCATGATCTGTCTGACTTTGGAGACTGTGGCACGGGGAAGTGGCTAGCAGAGCACAGCCATCTCACTGAGCTGGGGAAGCAAAGATTAGAGTTCTGGCCAGCTGAAGTAACTGGACTTTTAAGAGTGGGATACCAGAGAGAACGGAGCTTTAAAGAGTATAACTCCAGAAATTTGTATGACACTCTGAAAGTATTTAGCCAAATACTAAGCTGCATATACCCAGGGCACCAGGACAAGACTCTATAAGACAAGTTAGAAAACAGCTGCCTGGGAGTTTTGGACTATACAGAGACTCCTGAAAATGCACAGAGCTGGGAGACACAGAATGTCCCTATCAGCCACAGTGGAGAAACCTCAATGAACACCCAGATACTCCAATAACGCTCTAGAATGGACAGGCCTTAGAAGTGGGGCTATTGTATCCATTAATCAGTTGATGGACATTTAGGCTCTTTCCATAATTTGGCTCTTGTTGAAAGTGCTGCTATAAACATTGGGATACAAGTGCCCCTATGCACCAGCACTCCTGTATCCTTTGGGATGAGCACTCGGTGTTGTATGGAAACCAATTTGACAATAAATTTCATATAAAAAAAAAGTGGAGCTATTGTAGTTCTAGAGTAGGGGGTGACTCTACACCCATCCTAACAAAGTTTATTAAGTAATCCTTGTCCAGATAAATTCACTGGTGTATTCTACGAAACATTTGAGGGAGAAATTATACCAATTCTCTACAATCCCCTCCAGAAAACAGCAGATTTATTCATACAGACCTTACTTGAATTACGATGGGGTTACATCCCGATATGCCCACTGGAAGTTGAAAATATCTCTAGGTCAAAAGTGTGTTGAATCCACCTAACCTACTGAACATGATAGCTTAGCCCAGCCTACCTTAAACATGTTCAGAACACTTACATTAGCCTACAGCTGGGCAAAATCATCTAACACAAAGACTGTTTTATAATAAAGTGTTAAATATCTCCTGTAATTCATTAAATACTGTCCTGAAAGTGAAAAACAGAATGTCTGTATGGGTACAGAATGGTTGTAAGCCTCGTTGTTTACCCTCAGGCTCATGTGGCTAACTGGGAGCTGTGCTTGCTACAGCTACCCAGTATCACGAGAGCATCATACCCCATGTTGCTAGCTCAGGAAGAGATGAAAACTCAAAATTCCAAGTATGGTTTCTACAGAATGTGTATTGCTTTCACACCATGTTAAAGTTGAAAAATCCTAAGTGAAACCACTACAAATAGGGGACTATCTGTCACGACATGAAAGCAACCAAGATGTTCTGCAGGAGGTAAATGGATAAACTGGCACATCCAGCCAATGGAATATTAATCACTGCTAAGGAGAAATGTGCCATCAAGCCCTGGTAAGATTTGGAGGAACCTTAAATGCATATTACTATGCGAAAGAAGCCAATCTAAAAAGGCTACACATTATATGGTTCTACCTCTATCGAATTATGAAAAATGAAAAACTATGGAGATAATACAAAGACCAGTGATTATCAGGAAAAGAGGGAGGAATCAGCACAGCACAGAGGATTTTTAGGGCAGTAAAACTGCTTTGTATACTATAATGGTGGATACATGTCACTAAACAGTTGTCAAGACCCACAGAATGTATTATACCAAAAGAGAATCCTCATATAAACTGTGGACTTTGGGTGATATTAATGTGTCAATTGTAAGAAATGTACCATTCTGGTGCAGGAAGTTGACAGGAAGATAGTGCATATGTGGGGACAATGAGGATATGAAAACTGTCTTTCCATTCAATTTTGCTATGAATCTAAAAACTGTTCTAGAAATAAAGTTTTTAAAAAGTTTGAAGTTTATTACAAAAAACCCACAACACTCCTCATAAGATTCAATCTGATGTGACAGAAAATTAACTGATTGCTGGAATAAAATTCAATACTATTTAAAAGAAGACAACAGAATTTGTAATCTCAACATCATCACAATGTCCACCATACAATAAAAAAATAACTAGACAAAGAAGAAGGCAAATATGCCCCATAACAGAATGGGCATGGAGAACCATCAATAAATAGAAACCAACCTCGGATAAACCCAGATACTGAAAACAGTAGACAGGAACTTTCACTCATGCAAAGGAAATATGGTCATAAATGAATAGATATGAAATAGCAGAAGATAAATGGAAACTATATAAATGGAAACTATAAATAACAAAATGGAAATTCTAGACCTGAGAACATAGTATCTGAAATGAAAAACTTACTGGATGGGGCGCCTGGGTGGCGCAGTCGGTTAAGCGTCCGACTTCAGCCAGGTCGCGATCTCGCGGTCCGTGAGTTCGAGCCCCGCGTCGGGCTCTGGGCTGATGGCTCAGAGCCTGGAGCCTGTTTCCGATTCTGTGTCTCCCTCTCTCTCTGCCCCTCCCCCGTTCATGCTCTGTCTCTCTCTGTCCCAAAAATAAATAAATGTTGAAAAAAAAAAAAATTTAAAAAAAAAAAAAAAAAAAAAAAGAAAAACTTACTGGACGGGTTTAACAGCAGACTGGAGATAAGCAGAAAAAAGGGAGATCAACAGAAATCATTCTGTCTGAAGAACAGAGATAGAGTAGAGCCTTCACAGCCTGTGTGACAATATCAAAACATTTAAATAGGTGTAATTGAAAAGAAGAGAGAATTTGAAAAAGTCATGACCAAAATTCCCAAAATATTTTGAAAAACTTAATGTATACAACAGAGAAGCTCAGTGAAGAATCTTACGAAGGATAAATATTAAGAAAGCCACATCTATGGATATGATAGTCAAACTACAGGAAAATAAAGAGAGAGAAAATTATAAAAGCAGACAGAAAGAAAGGACACATTGCATATGAGGAACAACAGGAGAAATGGCCAACTTCTTATCAGAAACAACAGAGGCCAGAGATGAAGAAATGACATCTTTAAAGTGCTGCATTAAAAAATAAGACTCAAAGTTAAAAACACCAAATTCTGTATCTTTCAAAGAAGGAAAAATAAAGGCATTTTAAGGTAGATGAGAACTCACTGCCAGCAGATTAGCACTATAAAAAATGTTAAAGGGAATTCTTCAGACTAAGGAAAATTGATACCAGACGGTAAATATGATAAATATATAATTATGTTCTAATTTTATTTAAAAGACATATGACCATTCAAAGCAAAAATTACAGAATAGTTTGGGATATATATATATGAAAATAATCACACAAAGAATGAAGGGTAGTGAGGTGGTATAATATTAACTCTCAGCAGACTATGAAAAGAATATAAATTATAATCACTACAGTAACCACCAAAAAAAAAAAAAAAAGCCAAGAAGTACAGATGAAAAGTTACTAAAAGAGTTAAAACAGAAAACTAAAAATTATTTCATTTTCTGTTAAAATAAAGCAGAAAAGGAAAAAAGGATAGAAAATAGATGGGATATATAGAAAACAAATAGCAAAATTGTAAATTTTAATTCAACCATATTAGTACACTAAATGTTAATGAAGTAAATGTTTCTATTAAAAGGCAAAGATTGTCAATTAACAAGAGACATACAGTAAATTATAAACAAATTGGTTGGAAGTAAAATGATTGAAACAAATATACTATGCAAATATTAAGACTACGAAGACTAGAGTGGATATATTAATATTAGACAAAAAAGACTTCAACACAAAATGCTTATTACCTAATTACAGAGCTTCAAAATACCTGTAGCAATTCAACTGTTAAGTGTTTTTACCTAAGAGAAAAAAAAAATTATTTTCATCTAAGGGAAAATTTTTTTTAAAAAAAAATTTTTTTTTTTCAACGTTTATTTATTTTTGGGACAGAGAGAGACAGAGCATGAACGGGGGAGGGGCAGAGAGAGAGGGAGACACAGAATCGGAAACAGGCTCCAGGCTCTGAGCCATCAGCCCAGAGCCTGACGCGGGGCTCGAACTCACGGACCGCGAGATCGTGACCTGGCTGAAGTCGGACGCTTAACCGACTGCGCCACCCAGGCGCCCCCTTTTTTTTTTTTTTTAATTTTTTTTTCCATCTAAGGGAAAATTTTAAGTATGTTCTCCCAAACCTTGTACAAAATATTTATGGCAGTTTTATTGACTAATAAGAAAAAACAGAAAACCCCCCAAACTAGGAATAGCCCAGGTGTCCATTAATAAGAGAATGGGTTAAAAATGTAGTTATGTTCATATTATGGAATACTATTCTGCAATAAAAAGAACTACCGATACATCCAAAAACATGGATGAATCTCACACACGTTAAGC
The DNA here is from genome assembly GCF_022079265.1 of Lynx rufus. Classification (NCBI taxonomy): domain Eukaryota; kingdom Metazoa; phylum Chordata; class Mammalia; order Carnivora; family Felidae; genus Lynx; species Lynx rufus. The sequence continues at coordinate 65,402,417 of NW_025814896.1, forward strand.
TGATTGGAAGAACTCGGGTACAACAGACTATACATTATATGATTCCATTTATGTAAAATTCTAAAACAGACAAAACTAATCTATGGTGAAAACATGTGTGCTCTGAGTGTGAGAAGGGACAGTTGTAAATTTTCTGGGATGAGAGGAAAGTTCTACATCTTGATATGCATGGATTACACATGTCAAAACTTATTGCACTGTATCACTTTGCCCTTTTTTGTATGTAGATTATATCTTAAAAGAAAAAAGAATGGTAAATAAATAAAAATACCTAAGTTTCTGAATCATTAAGCTGGGAACAGTGATGCCTTTAACTACAGCTCAGTCTCAGGATTCATAGCTCTGGAACAGATGGCTGGGATACAACATATAGACCACTTCTGGTTTTTGTTCTTTGGAATCCGATGGTAGATGTTCTTCCCAGACATCTCACCTCCTGAACCTAAAAGGTAATTCTTTTTTGTACAAAGTAATTTGCAAATCCAGAATCATTCTCAGCACAGCTTCAGTAGACCACATAGGAACTTAGTTAATGACAAATGCACTCAGTTAGATGGCACAGACTGGCTAGTTAGCTGCTTGTTAGTTCTCATTAAGAACTATCTCATTGAGATCCTGCCCTAAAAAGTTCTCATGATGATTAAAATTTAAACATAACGTGTAACTTCTTTATGAAGTATGAAGCTAAAAAATGAGTCTTTGCTATCATACTAGTTCAGTGTTAAAATTCTAATCTAGTTTGGCTTTCATTTTGTCTTCTAGTAGGTGCTCTTATGTCCCCTAGTGGATACGGGTCGATATGGTAGAAGAAAGATAAGGGCAATACTAGCTAAGTAAAGGTCCATAAATCCTAAATGCCTGCCTTGCCCACATGCTTTTCCAAAGCAATGCCTCATACCACCCAATTCACCACAAAAAAAGAAAAACATTAACACATCTGAACTGGACCACACCTATCTGCCCCATGTGTGGTCAAATATAGGACTTGGACTAAAACATAATCCTGGTTTATGACACATGCATGAACAAATGCATACCAATTAGCTAGACATTTTGACCTGACATAATACAAAGAAGTCGGCATTTCCACTGTAAATCTCTGTTTATAAGATTTATAGCTTAGTCATAAAAGCAGACTTAAGAAAAATGTAGGGTACAAACATTTAGCCATGAGAGAGAAATTTCCCTTTTAATAAATTAAAAGTAACACAGTGTGTAGAAAATCTGATCTGAAACTTCTGTGTGTGTGAATGTGCACGTGAGAGAGAGAGAGACAGAGAGAAAAAGAGATCCTTGTGCATAGAAATTTTGACAGTCTACTATTTAAATTGTTAGGTGGGGACAGGGGGTAGGGATAAAAGGAGGATATAATATAAAGTAATAAAAAATGTTGTTTCCTCCCCAAATTGTAAAAACTAGGTTCCCTGTCCATATTTCCAGTAATAAGCATTAAGGATACATTTTGTCTCCCCAAATTCACATACATATACTCATATGTGGCCACACATACAGCCATATATGAAACATCTTCTGGTCCATTAAAACTGTGGACAGTACATTTTTCCCAATTACACCTGAGGCTGACAACACCAGCACAGAATCCATATTCATGTACTTCCACAGGTGAAGCATTAATATAGTAAGGCAAGGTTCCCTTTTGTTTGCCTCTGTATTACTGTGGCTGAGCCTAGGAGCTCCACAGAATCTGAAACAATTATTCCGCACCTAGCCTTCTGTACTGGGAGTGAAGACAGGGTTCCCAAACTCCATCCTCTACATCACTTTTATCCCCAGGTCCTTTTTTATTTTTATCTAGAGTACTTATCATCTACTACACACGGGTTTGTTGTGTGTGTGTGTGTTTGTGTGTTTAAAATATATAAATTTATATTTATATTTCATTCACTTCTATATCCTGGCACACAATAGGTGCTCAATCCTACTACTGTTTTAGTTTGCATTTCCTTGAGCACTGGTTTAGTTGAGGATCTCTTTGTGTGTTTCCTAGCCAGTTAGACTTTCCTCTGTATTCCCACTTCCTAACACTATGCTCCTTAGCACATGGTGGAGACTCAATAAATTACAACTTAAAGGCATAAAGGAAGGAACAATCAAGAGCCAATTTCTGGCAGTTTTGCTTTTGGATTCTTCTTGATGAAGCTGGGAATTTGGTTTAAGAAAAAGAGTTGCCTTAAAATAAAAGGAGATGCCAGTGACTAGAGATTGTTTAAGGGCATTACAGCAGTACAACCCACATTCGTATTATGGGAAAACTGTCCTAGCAAGCACCAATCAACAGCACGCTCAGGTGAAATCCGCAAATGAAATCTGAGATGCCCTAACATGGCATGTTAAGGCTAACCATGGTCACAGGATCTCTCATTCCAAGCCACCAAATCCTCTGGCGAACAGTTTCTGGTATGTTTCTAGGTCAAAAACAGTTCTTGTTAACTCATAGACTAATCTCTGAGGCTATTAATTAGAAAAGCTTAAGTCTTTCTTCTCTTGGCAACTGAATTAAACTTACGCTTCTGCCATTTTGAACATAAGCTAAAGTACAGCATCCTGTCACACAATAAAAGAAGACCAAGGAAGCTAAGAGATTTGACCTAGAATGTAAAAAAATCTTTACAAAGTCCTGACTTGCCAGCTCCCAGGTCAAGATCTCTGAGACTCATTCATAGGACTCCATTTACCATGGACGATCTCATCACCAGGATGAATAAAAATGGACTTAGGCACCTTTACCAGAAAGGAAGGTCAAAGAGCAAACTTTGATACAGGTACATAACCTTGATATTGCTAATAGGTTTGGGGACAAAATAACTTTTTTTTATGTTTATTTATATTTTGGGGGGGGGACAGAGTGTGAGCAGGGGAGGAGCAGAGAGAGAGGGAGACACAGAATTCGAAGCAGGCTCCAGGCTCTGTGCTGTCAGCACAGGGCCCAATGCGGGGCTTGAACTCATGAACTGTGAAATCGTGACCTGAGCCGAAGTCAGACACTTAACTGACGGAGCCACCCAGGCACCCTGAGGACAAAATACTTTTGATATGAAAATATGTTATATTTACACACAATTTTTTCGTTAAGACTCAATGTAGTATTTTCCCAAGATATCTCTGTGGGTCACTGCAGAATTGGGCAGAATCAAGCCCATTTGATCCATAGAATAACTGGGCCATGGACAAGGGTTAGGTCATAGAGTTAAAGAAAATACAAATTGGAGAATTCCAGAATTTAGAAGAGGGATACAGATGTTACTAAGGAAAGAATTCTAGGATATAAGAACTAAACACTGGTCCTTATAGGATCAGCTACACAAGCAGCTAAGAGCACAAATAATTCATGGTATTCATTTCTCAAACCACTAAGAGGAATACTCTGATGGAGTACATCTCAGAACTGACAATTTTAAATAAATTTGACTTTTAAAGTGAATTAGAAATTTACTTCCATTTTATATGAAAGCTTTTCTTCTTTATGTCCCTTCCCTTTTATAATATTCTAACAAAACTTCTTCCTTTCCCTTTGAAGCAGGGGTGTCTCTTGGTTCATAAGAGATGGTTTATAAATAACACCTACTATTTTGAACAGAAAATTTCAAGAGGCAACCCAATTCCGTCATTCCAACTGGAAGAAGTAGTAAGTTTCACTCTTTTTAAAAGTCACATTGATCCAGGTCACACTTAACTTTATCATTAATTACTGTGGCAGACAGACCCCAAGGAGACCCTCCAGAGAGATTCACCTCCTGGTGCTCACTCCTTGTATAATCCCCTCACCTTGAGTGTGAGCTTCCAAGCAGTGGAATATGACAGAGGTGACAGGATGTCACTCTTGTGATCAAGTTACCTAACAGGGGAAACGTGATTTTCCTAATTTCTTGACGAAGTAAGCAGTCATATTGAAGAAGCCCATGTGGCAAGGAACTGTGGGTGGCCTCTAGAACCTGAAAGTGGTCTCTAGCCAGCAGCCAGCAAAAAGCTGAAGCCCTCAATCATACAACTGGGAAATGAATTCTGCCAACAACCTGAATGAGCTTGAAAGTGAAGCTTAGAAGTGCCTTGAATGGACTCAAAAGCAAGCAAATAAAAAACAAACGTTCTAATGCTTATAAAAACCTATTCATTATTCATTCAATGAGTGTTATAAATTATTTGAGTGTCTGCTTTGTATTTGGCCTTGTTCTAATTAATAAGATTACAGCAGCAAACAGGATGAAAACTTAAGTAAACAAATAAAAATTATAATTATAATGTGATAAATGCTATAAGGGAAATAGGGTAACATGATAGTCACAGAGAACGGAGGTGGCTACGTGAATGATTGGGGATTGACTCTTTGAAGAAATACAGTAAAACGGACACTTAAAGAATGAGAAGGAGCCAGCCATGCAAAGAGCCAGAGAAAGAACATTCTAGGCCGAAAAAACAAATGCAAAAACCCTAAGAAGGGAATGTGCTAAATGTTCACAAAACTGAAAGGAGGCAGTGTGGCTAGGACATAATGGGCAAAAGGAAAAGTGGTCAGAGATAAAGCAGATAAGGGTCTGACAGGTCCCATGGCAAGGAGTCTGAATTTTATTCTTTTTACAGTGGGGACAGAGACAGGATCTAACACACATTTGCAAAAAAGCATGCTGTATATAATGGACTGAAAACAGACAGAAGTGGAAACAGGGAGTCCTGGTAAGAGGCTTTTTCAGTATACCTAGACTGTGGTCTAGAGTCAGGAGGTTGGAGTGGAAAAAAGGAGAAGCAGTCAATTTTGGGAGATGATGAAGCAAAAGAAAGGATCAAGGATTTTAATAAAAATAAATTTTTAATGAGGATAGGTTTGTGGCTCTACTAACTGGGTGGATGGTGATGTCATTAATCGAAAATAGGGAAAGATGGCAGAGATTCACTTAATGGTTTCCATCTTAAATCTGGGGAAGGTAGGGAGAGTTAGCAGACAGAGGCCAAGAGTTCTTTTCTAGACAAGTCTATTTATTAGACTTCCAAACTGAAAAGTCAGGTTGGCAGCTAAATATATGGGATCTGGAGCCCAAGGGAGAGATGTATGGGGAAGCATTCCAGGTATGAACATAATAAACATCTAAAACCTGGGGAGGGAGGCAAAGTGTAGGGAAAGGCTCGAGCAGCAACAAGGGACAGAGGTGGAAGTGTGCACTGTAAGCAGCTATAAAAATGAAAAACTGAATACAATTCTTTTGCAGTTGCTATTTGCAAATAATTCTGAAATTCATCTAAAAACTACTACTGGTTTATACTGAGTGTTCCCTCCAGAATCCTTTTTATGAACACCTAGTAATTTTCATTGGATGAGACACTTAACCTTTAATGATAGATATTCCATAAGTAAATGATCATGACAGGACTGAATTGTCAAGTGAGAATTCATAATTTGGTTCGGTGTTACCACCATGAAGGGGCAAAATACAAAGGGCTGCGGAGAAGCTATATACTAAGCTGTCAAAGTTCTTCAAGTTCCTTGTACAAGAAAATCAATTTTTTTAGTAATAACACCAGAAAATATTTATATTGGGTGCTAATAAATGTCTGGAATTTTATACTGCTAACTTAATTCATCTTCACACCCCTGTGGTTGTTATTATTGTTGTATAATTAGCTCCATTTTGCCTAAGAGTAAAGAGGCACAGAGCAGTTAAGCAAGTTGCCCAAGGTCACACTGCCAGGGTGTAGCTGAATGCAATGGGTCTATTGCTGGAGCCCAAGCTTTTGAACACAATGCCCTTCTCTGTTTCTTAGAAGTGAAGTGGTATCATTTGATCTAGCGATGCTAATTCCAGCTCTCTTGCTTGGGTTGCAAAGAAAACCCACTGACTTTACCTATTTTTTTTTTTTATGGGAAAGTTTTGTAACAACCAGGAACACATTTTTTTGTTTACAAGGTAATATTTTCTATTCATTCATAAGGCTTACCATGACTAAAAATATTCTGACAAAATAGGTATGCTTTTAAAATTCTGTATCACATTGTTCTTATTACAAATCTGATGTAAATGGTGACAGTGTCTATGTAGTGACCAAAAAAAGAAAAAAGAAAAGAAAAGAAAAGAAAAGAAAAGAAAAGAAAAGAAAAGAAAGAAAAAAAAGGAGATTTGTGAAGAAAGTACAGTCCTTGTTTTGACAGGGTACTAGTCTTTTCTCTTATAAAACTATAATTTACTTTCTCCTGTTCCCTTTCCCTCTAATTTTTCTATCTTTCTGTCAATAAGAAAAATCAATTATGGCATTTTATTTGACACACTGAAAATAATTATCATTTGCCACCTAACCAGCTCAGCTATGAATGACAGATACTTTTTCTTTTTCTCAAGGGAAACTTGACTGCTTTGGGACATTTCCATTTCTGGATTTTTGTTTGTTTTTATTTATTTTGAGAGAGAGAGAGAGAGCACAAACACGAACCAGTGGGAGAGGGGCAGAGAGAGAAAGAGATAGGTGCAGAGGATCCAAAGCTGGCTCTGTACTGACAGCAGAGAGCCCAATGCAGGGCTCGAACTCAGGAACCATGAGATCATGACCTAAGTCAAAGTCAGGCACTTAACCAACTGAACCACCCAGGTGCCCCGGGACATTTTCATTTATGGTTGGTTCCTTCACAGCAGAACAGTAAGTATGGAGGTTAGGACATAAGTATGTTCATGTCAGAGTCAGAAGAAAAGGAGTTATGTCCCTTCTATTGGTGGTTTTCCTTCTTTCTCCTTTTGGGTAACTATCAGTCCTGATAAGTTCTAAACAATTACATTTTTTAAAATGTAAAAAGCAAATTATTTCATGGCTACCTCCCTTTTCTTGGCAAATAGTACAAGAGAAAAGAATGATGTCCAAAGGTCTTCAGGACCTATGCTCCCGTTTCTCCTAAGTTAAGTAAATTCCCGTATTAGACTATATTCCAATAGAAGGCCTTCTATTACAATAACTTCTCAAAACTTTTAGGACTGGAAAGTCTTACAGGAGGTCATAGTATAACCTTTCAATTCACAGATGAGTACATCTGTACACAGATATTGGCTACAGTGATTGAAGTTAGGACCATGTTCATGTGCTCTTATACCTTCTACCATGAACAAGGAATACAACCCAAGTTTCCTCAGTTTGGTTTTTCTATAGCCGCATTTCAAAAGACAACAAATTTTCCTTTATTCACCAAACATCTGAGGACACAAAAGTAGGCAAAGTCAAAAATTACTAACTGCAGGGAACCTGGGTGGCTCAGTCAGTTGAGCATCTGACTTCAGCTCAGGTCACAATCTCCCGGTTCGTGAGCCCCACATCAGGCTCACTGCTGTCAGTGCAGAGCCTGCTTTGGATCCTCTCTCCCCATCTCTGCCTCTCCCCTGCCTGTGTTCTCTCTCTCTCCAAAATGAATAAACGTTTTAAAAAAAAAATTACTAACTGCAATACAGTATGATGAAGTACAATGGTTCCCAAATGTCAGTTCATGACAAACTTTTTAGTGGTCAATTGCAAAATGAGAAAAAGAACAATGTCAAAGTTTTTCGACGAGATGAATTTATTCAATTTAAAGAACTGTCCTGTACCATATAATTAAGACACTCCTGCTATTTTGGTACTAAAACAGTCCTTTAATTTTTCCCTGTTTATGTGGGGGGAAAAAATCCCAGAAATATATCACTCTCCTTAACCCTACTATATTAGTTATCTACTGCTGTGTAACAAAATACCCCCAAATCTAGCAGCTTAAAACAACAAACATTTATTATCTCAGTTTCTATGGGTCAGGAATCCAGAAGCAGGTTAGCTGGATGGTTCTAGCTCTCATGAGGCTGCAGTCAAATTGTCAGCTGGGGCTGAAATCATCTGAAGATCTGAGTGGGTTGAAAGATCTTTTTCCAAGATGGCTCACTCGCATCATGGTTGGCTGATGGCCTGAGCTCCTCAAATGCTGTTGGCCACAGGCCTCAGGTCCTCTCCATATAGGTCTCTCCTAGGGCTGCTCACGACATGGAAGTTGGCTTCCCTCCAGTGAGTGATCCAAGAGAATGAAAGCATCCAAGACAGAACCACAATGACTTTTGTAACTTAATCTCAGAAGGGATATGCCATTACTTCTGTCATTGTCTACTGGTCACAAAGACCAGTACAATGTGGGAAGGGACTATATCAGAGTGTTAATACCACAAGGTAGGGATTACTTTAAACCATTTTGGAGACTGGCTACCAGGACCACATTTTTTTTTTTTTTTAAGTTATTTTACTAGACCACAAAATCAAATCTGAAAACTTTTGCAATAGAAAGGACATAAAAGTTAAAAGATTACTCTTCTAGTTAGTGAAAAATTAAGTCACTTGATTTTCTTGCCTAGGTTTCTTTAGAAATAAGGGGGTTGGATTTGATAGTTTCTTAAATACCTTCCAGTGCTAACACACTACAATTCTACACTAGGGATGATGATGATGATGGTGATGATGATGATAAAGATGACAATGAAGACAAATTTGATAACTTGCCCAGGTTCACTAGGCTAATAAATGGTGAAGCCAAAATTTGAACTCAGGAAATTCGACTGTATAGCCTATGCTATATATCTTAACCTTTGGAAATAAATGAAAATGAAAGACAGTGAGAAACACTAAACAAGTTAAGTAACATCTTGCTACCTTACTCTCTCATCCACTGCAAAAGGGAGAAAACAATCTCATTCCATCCCTACTAAGTATTTCATAAATACTAATTAGCTATTTTATTATAACTTACTTAGGACAACGTAATATAAGGGCCCACTTCAAGAAACGTGTCTTCATAACAACTTGTAATATAATAATGCTTTCTGTAATATAAAATTTCCATTGTAAAATGAACATGCTTGCTATATTGTTAGGGTATCACCTCCAGATGACTTTGGTAAAAAATACCCATAGTCAAGGAAAGCTTCTATGCAGGCTTGGAGAGGGGGAGGGGAGTGGTGGTAGTAATTTTTAATTTTTAATCTTGGTATTTTTCTCTCCTTTTTCTTTCTTCTTCTTCCTAAGCACTACTTTTAATTTCCCTTGAAAACTTTATAATAGCTGACTTTTTAATAAATCATTTTTCGTTAACTTTTTTTAAGAAAATATGACAATCACTATGCAGATAAACAAAAGACCATACTATAATGGTTTAATATTATTTATCTTTCTCTTTAAAAAAATACATATACATACACATATATGCTCATTGGCATCATATTCATGATAGTTTCAATTATATTTTTTCTAGATGTCTTCTGAATGTACTTCTTCGTCCCCCAAATATTAATACTCTTTTTCACCAAAATTAGAAACCACTGAGCGAACACCATTGGTATCAATAACAAGGAAAATCTGTGACTGTGGCTGCTCAGTGCTCAGTAAAGGCAATCTTCTGGCATGAAACAAGGCCAGAAGTCAGTTAAAAAGAATGATGCAAAATTTCTTAAAAACCTCGCCAGAGAATGAACATGAAAAATAGAGGGCAAAATAACATTGTCAAATTTGCTTTCCATTTTAGAACTCAAGGCAAGACAAAAGTCACCTTGGGAATAGTAGACAATGTTTCCATTGCTTTTCACTAATATGGCAGAAAAAAATTAATGTTTCAGGCATTCAAGAGTGACAATTGTCTTTCAGACAGTTGGAAAGGACTTGAAAAAAACATTTGTTGGAATAAATGGAATGTGCCTTGGCTTCTGTGGTCAAAATTTCTGGGACTCAGCTGAAACAAGATTCTGGCTTAAGACTTATATGGTTTTCATCACCCTATAAACATTAACATTATTGATGCAGATCTGTCGCTTGAAATATTTTACCCATATCCTCCACTGCAAGGAATTTTCTTTTTACCCATTCATCTCTAGTGACAAATTTGTGGCACTTACAAATTTAAAAGGCTGTCAAAATCTAATAATGAAACCTTGGGGGGAGTCATATGGGGGCACAGATCAGAAAGAACCAAAATTAATTTCAGAGGATTTACTACATAGGTTAGGGGTCACCATAAGGTGAATTTCACTCTACAATGTGAAATCTACAGAAGCAATACCTTCCCAGAAGTAAAGAAGTGGTAGAAAAGGAAGTAGTGCTAGTCAAGGCATGGAACAAAGTGAGAAACTCGTTACAGAAAGCAATGCATAGACAGCATAGAAAACCACATGTCGTCAGTGACTTGAAACCATGCCATACTTGTTTTAATAATGGCTAGTTCTAAAAATCAGATATACTTTTCAACCATTGATAGCTCACTTGGGAAACTATCCATCTTAACAGGAATTGAATTTAAAGGCTTGAGTTCTACAAATCTTCCCTAGAAAGTGTAACAAAAATAGAAAGATAATTTAAAAAGAAAAAAAGGCCGGGACGTTCCCCCCTGCCTGAACCTCCATGGTACCTGGTACTAGAGAAAGTCCAGTGGCTAGGAACATGTGTTCCTCAAGGCCTTAGTCTAGGTGTCTTGAGGAAGGAAAGTCAGAAGGAAGAGGCTGCAGGCTGGTACATCACGCAGAGGACACAGATGAGGAAGGCTCTCATGAACCAGGCGGAACCTCTGGAGAAGCTCTGGCCTGGGGTACGCCAGAGACCATACCGGAATAAGACCTGGGGCATTCATTCTGAGTCAGACTATAAAACAGTTGCCTTCTGTGAGAGGTAAAAATTAACGTGCCAGGACTCTCGGCAGGCTGATTTCACATAAAAAGGAGATGGTTCAGGACAGCACACCATGGAAAAAGGAGCCCGGTGCGTAAGACAATCAATCCTGATAGAAATCTGAGGTGGGGAATCAGGTCACTACTTCATAAATGCTCCCAATGTTGGAACCGCAAGTCCCGAGACCACAGTCCTTTCTACCATGCCAGGGATGGTAGAAAAAAAACTCTGCCACACCCTGTCACGACTGAGTCTTTCTAGCCCTTACTCACACCAGGGGAGAGGCAAATCCTTCCCTCACCTTTAAAGCTAAAATCTCACAGACCTAAGGATTGGAAATCCTTTACTCTTGCCGGAGTTCTCAAGTCTGAGGTCTGGCCCTTTGCAATTCTTCTGTATGGTGCCCAGATGCAGAAGGCCGGAAGGCAACAGACGCTGCTCAAAAGGTCTGGTGAGCGTGCTGGTCAGATCGTTAAGACTGCTTGCTGCACCCCCTGTTTTAGTTTCCTAGGGCTGTCGCGACAAATTGCCTTACACTAGGTAGCTTAAAACAACAGAAATGTACTCTCTCACAGCTGTGGAGCCTAGAAGTCCACCATCTCTGAGCGAGAACCCGCTCCACTGCACTCTCCTAGCTTTTGGTACTGTTGGCAGTCCTTGGTATTCCTTGGCTTCCACTTACATTCACTCCAATCCCTATCTCATCTTCTCATAGTGTTCTTTTCTCTGTGTGTGTGTTTTCTCACACAGACACCAGTCATTGGATTAGGGTGAGCCCTAATCCAGTATGGCTTTATTTTAATTATATCTATAAAGACCCTATTTCCAGGTAAGACCATGTTCTGAGGATTTGGGTAGCTATGAATTTGGGGGGCACATTAGTCAACCCAGTATACCTCCAAATTCACCACAAGCAGCATCCAAAACACTTATTCCACCTATACAGCCAAATATTTATTTTACCTTCCCTCACCAAAGAGGAAAAAAAAATGTAGGTTTCTTCACTAAGGAAACTAAAAAGGCCCCAGGGAAAAAGTCTTCTGAAATGTGGCATGTAGACATTGCCCAGTTAAAGAATAGACACCTCTCCTCAAGAGATCACAATAAAGCAAACTACTTGCATATAGCAAAGCTCCATCTGGCCTCATATGGCCATATTCTTAAATAGGAAGAGATCACCACGGCACTCTTAAAAACTGAAAAAGTCTCCATTCCAAGGAATATCAAGATAAAACAAAACAAACAAAAAAAGCGGGAGAAACAGAGATAGAGGAGGAAATCCCTCTGGTTTGCATTCTTAGGAAAATAAAAGAAAATGTTGTAGCTAAAAATAAAACAAACAAGAAATAATACCATAAGAAAGGAATTACAGATCAAGAGATCATTTTTTAGAAATTAAAGTTAAGATTGAGGAGGGCACCTGTTGGGATCAGCACTGGGTGTTGTATGGAAACCAATTTGACAATAAATTTCATATTAAAAAAAAAAGATTACCAAAATGATATATTCAAAATAAAATGATTAGAAGGTAAAGTTGAGGGCTGGCCCAGCACAACAATGACAAAAATCAAAGGCTGAAAATTTCAGAAAAGAGAGACAGATTCCACCTAAGATGGTCCTTATCTACCTTAGCAAAGTTAGAGAAAACACAGGACAATAAATCAAATGCATAGCACAAGGTATTTTAACAGAGCCAAATGACATCTTCAGATTATAAAAGATACAAGTGTCTAGCCCAAGGAATGAAAAGAGACAAGCACCTAGGCATATAAAGGAAAATGGAAAAACAACAACAACAACAACAACAAAACTTCCAGAGATGTGAAAAACAGGTCCCCCTCAAAGGAATGAGAATCGGATCACCACCAATACCACTGCATGATAGAAAGTGATAGAATGGAAGCAACAAAATCTTGGAGGAAAAATTATTTTCAACCTAAAATTCTGCACCCAGGGAAACTATTATTCACGTGTGAGAGTCAAATGCCTTTTTGACATGCACAAAGTCAAAGCATTTACCTCTTACACACCTCCAAACAGTTATCTATCAATGGTAGGGTTTTACTTACTGCTTTTTCCTCTTTTCAAACCTTCCACGTACTACTAGTGTAATAAATGCTTTGTGTTTGCTGAATGAAGGAGAGTTTAAAGCAGAGGTCACTTCTTTTTTTCCTTTTCCCATCACTTGTAAATAATTTGAAAATGGCATGTCACAGTTCCTAAACGGGATTCAGAGATCAGAGTCACGTGACTTAACCCTCATGAGATTATTAAAAACTTTGGAAAGCATTATTTTGTTCTATATAAACCAATTTTCTCCCTCTACACAGAATCCCCAAATTGGTCTCTTTCGTCAAAAGAAAACCAAATGGTAAAACAAAGCATATATGTGAAATAATAGGCATTAGGTGTATAGAAGTATGAAAGCTATGTACCAAAGTATTTACCAGAGAGCTTTGTTTTTAGTTAGATACTTACGACATGGGTATGTAATGTTCCAGAATATGTTACGTAACAGGGACTGAACATATAAGAATTGCATATTTGAAATCAACATAATTTTATATTAAAAAACAGGTATTCAATTCTTTAGTACAGAAAATGACATTTATACCAAGTTTTCATTGTAAACGCCAGTATTTCCTCTCTATATCTTAACATACAGTGTACAGTTATAAACTAAAAATGAAGTAACATAGTTTATTATTTAACAGAAGTATAAAGAATACTACCAAAACCCTTTTCTCCTTTCATTTGTGACATGCATAAACAAGAATGGCAACTGTAACCAAGTCCTCTCTTCAATAACGTAAGCAGCATGGTTACAGATGCCCAGCAATGCTCAATTATATTAATTATGCATACAACTTAACTATTAAGAACACAGACTTTGAATCAAAGTAGACTTAGCTTCAAATCTTGGCTCTACTATTAACAGATTTTTAACCTTGTGAGCTTCAGTTGTTTCCTCGATAAAATGGAAGAAGAGATAGTGCCTGGCCTAACAATATGGTGAAGATTAGATTACATGGTTAATCTAAGTTTTATTATAAGCCTGGCACAGAATAAGGGCTCAACAAATGCTAACTGCTATGATCAACATCACCACCACCACCACCACCATTCTCATCTGTTGGGCAGGCAAAACAAAACCCCAAAACTGGAATGGATCATTCTACTATTGAGAGAAGTATTCAGCATTAGGCACAGACCCTATACAAATACAATATATGCATCTCAGAGGCCTGGGAGGTTACACAAATCAGGCCAGGAATATGACGGAGATGGGTAAGGGCTGGTGGTTCACTGGTGGTGTGTCCTTTCCAATCAAACTTAAAAATTATTTTAAAATTCCAGTGCTAGCTAAATGAAATCCTCTGCTGGTGGAATATGGCCCATAGGTAACTGGTTTTCACTGCCTGAACTAAAACCATTATTTAAGCTCTCAAGCTGCCCCTTAGAAAGATACCAGAAAACAGGATTCTAAGATTCCAATGTGTTGCTATGATTTTTTTCTAGGTTTCTCATTTTAATAAATCTTTTTTTCCCCACAGAATAAGAGTTACATGTTTTAATTACAGCAAATTAGGAAAGTGTGCAGGTGCACAAAGGAGAAGAAAATGACACATACAATCTTATCACTGGGGAGCAACTGATCTTAATGTTTAGGGATTTTCCTTTTTCCTTCAACTTTTCATAGCCATATTTTTCTTCTTGTAATACAAATACAAACCCAAGTTTTTGACTGAATATTTGGACGTTTGATTTAAGATTCTTTGGAAACTTAACATTAAATAATTGTAGCTTATTCAGTTATATGGACACACTTTAGTAATCCAAAGTCTTTTTAAAAATCGAACATTTTCCTTTGCTTTCTCAGTATTTAATTATAGGTAATACTGTAAGAATATGTTTATGCATAAAATTTAAAAGCTAACTTACTTCTTTAGGACATAATCGCACCGCCCCCCCCCCCAAGAATTGGTCAAAATGAAAAAGGACATTTTAAAGTCCCTTGATAGATATCGTCCATCTGAACACTGAAATAGTTACATCAGTAACTAATCCCACAGAAAGATTAAGGAATGCCTTTTGGCTATCTGTTTGCCAACTATGAATCTATGGTATGTCTAACACATATGTTAAATTAAGATTCTGAAACTACTCCTTACACATCATCAAAAGAAATTAAAGTCCAGGGAAACATTAAAATTATCATCCTAGCAATATTTTCAACCAACATCAACCCTGAATTTCTTTTTGTTTCAGAAGTATAGGAATAAAAATTAAAACACCACATCTTACTTACATCAACATTGTCACAGAGCCTACTGTAGAGCTCTAGCTCCTGCCGGGATGTGCTATGGAACCTAAAGTCTATCTACCTAAGAGTAAAGCAGTAGCAATTCGCCAGCTACAGTTAATACAAACTATATAATCATACCTGAGTCACCTATTTCAATGAAACTTGGAGGGGTAAAGCTGATCACTTCATAAAAGTGATCAGGGTCTTTAGTAATTAACGGTCTCAGTTCTCTAGGACAGGTGAAACCAGGTATCATGGTCAGGTTTAAGACCCCCATATAACAAAACAAATAGTGCCCCAAAATCTGGAAGTGAAACCAGAGTTTTACATTTCCTAACAGGATAGCATGGGACCATACACACACCTAAACGCCAGCAACAAAACAAAACAAAACAAAACAACACAAAGGACTAGGATACTAAATTTTCTTACTCATCTCATGAGACTATTATATATGGAAATCAAGTACAAGAACAGCGAGGCATTTGAAAAATTAAACGTCATTATCACTAGATGTTATAAATTGGTACATGTGGAAGCACTAATTATCAGTAAAGTTTAATATGAAGATACTGAGTCACATTCTTTGTGACTCCCATGGTTTACAGCACATTTGCTTTGAAATTGAGGGTATAATTATTTATTGAGTAAATGAATAAATAATATTAATAAACTATATTTGATTAGTATCATATGCAAAATGGCTTTCAAAATATTTTCACAGAATGATTGAATCTGTAAGTCCTGGTAGGAACATGTTTCCAAACATTTAAATCCTCTATGCTGGAAGAAAATAATTATAATATTCCTAATTTTTTTGTGCTTTATAACATTAATTGTGAAATAAGTTCCTCTCAGCATCATATCTTAAAATAAAGCACTGTCCTTGTTCATTAGATGTTCAAGGGGGGAAGTAAGAGAATGACTATATATGTCAATTAAAGCAATTATAGAACAGAAAGATGTTGGGATGAATATCCATCAAGTTAGTTTTAGAACACATAAGAAGCATCAGAGTTTTGGAGGAAAAAAAAAAAAAAAAGGCAAAACTGCCCTATCTTGGCTGAGTAGCACTATTAAATTCAGATGCAGGGTTCTATTTAGTTTGGACAGGTCCCAGCCACAGAACAAAGTCAGTCTGTCTTAGTACCATAACTGAATTCTACAAGTTAACAGCTTTTCATGAAAAGCTGCCATTTCAAAATGTCAATCAAATCTGAGCATAAGTGGGAACTCCTGCAGAAATAACCAGCTGCAGGTTTGAAAAACATTTTTCACTGAAAGTGGAAACACAAAAGATGTTTGAACGGGATCTCTTTTCATTCCTGTAACAGTAGACGGCCATTTTCACAACATCAAGGACAGAAAACAGAGGGCAAAATTGCAAATAATGTCTTGAAAGGGCTATTTGCAGGGGTGATGACTGATTCAAGTTACAAATGACAGAATTATTGGCAAATGGGAACTCATTAATATGAAATTGTTTGTTTCTCATTAACTGATCACAGTCTCAGACTATTCTTTTAATTGCACTTGAATGATTATACAATACAGAATGAAATGTAGCCTCAAGTTTTGACATTTACTTTCAACTTCTTTACAGAAATTGATAATGGTATCACCTGTCTTTATGAGTGTGGGGGAGGTCACCAATTATAGTTTATAATCAAATTTTAAAAAACATTATTTCACTTTTCAGAATGTCAAAGACAGTAAAAATACCACGAGATCTCGCACCTTTCTTCCAAGAAAAAAATCCCTTCTAAGCAATGCTAAAATAAGGTGAAACTACATAAGGGTAGCAAATATGATGTAGTGTATGTGGAAAGGAGCTAGTACTTACTCAGGAACATGCACGTCAGAAAGTAAGACTCTGTAGAAGACCTGTCAGCACACTAGATTTTCAGAGGCATAAAGCAGCATACAGATTGACCAGGAAATAGCTTTTAAAAACTGTTGCACAATGGAAAGAGAGTGATGCAACACAAATGCCCTACAAACATTTTCTTTTTACATCACACACTTCCACAAATTATTTTTTTTTCCACTCATTGACAGCTAATAGGAGAATTTAATGTTCATAGAAATGATGACTCCTCTGAACACCAATGCAGTTGTCTGTGCAGGAGAGAGGATATTAACACTGATTTTCTTTTGTAGAAATGGTAGGGAAAGTCAAAACTGTAGCTTAAAAAGTACTACCTATACCATACATAAGGTTCTATTACAATTTTCTGGGCTCCCAAGATTAACCAAATTTTATGTATTTGGAAGATTTGGAGAACCTGTTTGAGCCTTGTTTATATACTTATTATACCCCATATTGTTGACACTTAAATATGAAAACAAATAGGTGGTATTTAGAAATTAGACTCCAACTCCCAAATAAATGCTACAAACTATTTAAACCAAGAAGTGTTTTCATACTGGTATGACATAATTCAGGGATGCGAGAATCTGCTGTCTTATGTCTTTTTAAGTTCAACTTCCCTCATTTTCAGAAATTTAGTCTCTCTCTGTTTTGCTGACACAAAAACTGACACACATCTCTCCCAAATGCAGATTTAATTTTAGTAGGTATGGTCTAATTAACATACTTAACTCTAGCCCAAATTGTGATTCTATGGTTTCACACACCTATATCTACCTGGGAATTTCTCTTGGGCTTATAATCAACAACAGCAAAGACTCAAAATAAGCACCTAATACCATTCGTATATAAAATTAAGTAAGCAGAGATATAATAAGTCTCACTAATCTCCCTTAATCTTTTCAAAAGAGCCACAATTCAAGGTCAGCTATATACACCAATCACATTCTCCATTACAGAGAAATAGTCTTCATTCTAATGTGAGTAAATGAATTCAGTTTTAATATGTGTTTCCAAATACGGGACAGTTAAGCCTTGGCGCAACAGCATCTTCTGCTCTACTTTAAGAACTTTTCATTTAGTGCTATAGCATTCATAGAGGTTCCTAAGAGAATACCCAATATTTAGTTCCAAATGCTTTTAATTCTTGCATTTGAACAGCTGTATGAAGTGGCAGAGCTTCTTAAAAAAGTTGGTGGGAGAGGGGGGCATGAGTTGGTTACCAGTTGTCACCCAAAGATAACAGTTACTTTTATGGGGGTATTACAAATGCAAATGGTTAATGCGGTATAAATTGTATACTAGACTTTAGTTAGAATGTCTAAAGCTATCACACAAGGCATTCATCTGTGTTCCCTGTTTATGGGAATGAAATATGTAGTCATTTGAAGTCCACAATATGTATACTGTGTTTGTAATAACTGTAGATTTTACAAGCACATTATTCTTTCCATTAGGATTAAAACCTCACCGAATAGCAATTTGTGAAAGAATTCTAGCAGGGCCCGGAGCCCAGAACTCTGACCTCTGATGAGATGCTTGGCAGCAACAAACTCTGGGTCTAGGCAAAACATCTGGTTTGAGTTAGACTTCCTGAAAAAATAGCCCCTGTACTGGGGAAACTGGTATTCACTCAGCTTTGTATATATACTTTGACTGACTTCAACACTGCTATAGGAAAAAAAAAAAGAGAGAGAGAGAGAGAGAGAGAGAGAGAGAGAAAGAAGAAAGACTCCACTAGAATACTTGTCAATCACGATAGACTCTTTGGTGGCCCCTCTAGAATGAAACTCTCTTATTAGCTAGAATAGTCTTTCTATCTTCCTTCCTTATTTCCACGTTATATCATATAGAGTGTATAGTAACTTCAAGATAACTTAAAAATAAGTCCAAGTTTGCTATTAGCAAACACAATACATTACTTTTCTTTTAATCACTCCAGGGGAGAATCACCAGTTATTTTTAACTTCATTCTGTTTACATATATGGAGGGAAAAAAAATAAAACAACATTGTGAGGATTCCTATAAATTTGGTAAATATTAAAACTAAAACAAATTAAATAGCTTCTAACTAGTGTTCTTTCTAAAAATGATAAACGTAGTAGCAATGTTTATGGGTAAGAAGTTCTTGGAGTTTCTGCAAATTTAATAAAAATCAAATCCAAAAATGATTCCATGATTCCTCTAGTGTGTGTGTGTGTGTGTGTGTGTGTGTGTGTGTGTTACAGACAAAAATCTTCCGGGTTAATATGCAAACACGACACAACAACTTGGAGACGGGACATTACTTAAAGTTTCTCCTGCCACTTTCATCTTCTGATTAGCAGGTTTAGTAGGACAAATGAGGAAATCCATCCACTGCAATTAACATAAGTCTCTAGGTTATTTAAACCCATCAAAAGGGGACATTAAATTATTCCGCATTCTTATATATACACAGAGTCTTTTGAAGCAGGGTTCTTATATATCAGACTGAAGACAATCCAAAACGATGAATGGTGCTTGCAAAAGAAAAGGGCAGTATCTAGGTAAGCTGTTTACTATAGCCAAAAGGATGTAATATAATATTGTATATAAAATTAAAAGAAGCATAAAAACAGGATATTCCCATGTAGTACTCTCTGCCTTGACTACCATTTTCTTTGAGTTTCTAGTAAAAGCAAAAATGTAACCCAACCTATCCCACGTCAATGTGTAAGATTAAGGTTGAATGGGATGTGATTGGGAGCATGGTTCAGTTTGAAGGATCTGGAAAAGTTCTGTAAACCTCAGGTGGTGGTAAATTGCCATTTTACCTTTCTATACATCCCTTTAATTTAAGTATCACTTTCGTGAATAGAACTACAAACTCATTTAAGTTTAGTCTTCTGACAGAGCAGTGTGGAACAGAACATAATAGCTGTACATCTCATTAGGTACAAGTTTGCTTTTCTACTAGTGGCATTGCTAAGGACTCTACTGAACAATTAACAGGTTATAAGACATCAATGTCACTCTCCAACAGGTATCAGCCATCGGCAAAACCCACTTCCACCATACTTTAGGGAGCTATTATTTATGCTCTGTTTACAGATTAAAAATAAAATCTTATTGACCAAACCCAAGCCAGCATGTGCTCAAAGTTCCTCAGAATCCTCCTGACACACACACACTTGTTTGTAGACTTGTCACAAATAGC
Organism: Lynx rufus; assembly: GCF_022079265.1. Lineage (NCBI taxonomy): Eukaryota > Metazoa > Chordata > Mammalia > Carnivora > Felidae > Lynx > Lynx rufus. Next base: position 65,422,428 of record NW_025814896.1, read on the forward strand.
ACAAATAGTTTTTAACATCTGTCACAACTATTATTCAGCGGATTATAAGCTTTGTACTATCTCCATATGATACACTTTTTAAAAAGAGCACTCATTTCTACCACAAAGTCTTGTTAGTTCCATTCTAATTGAATCCACAAAATAATCATGGAAAGTGAAAGATTTTGCTTCTCTTAACACTGTTTCTTGAATCCATAATTCTTATAAATTTTAACATAACGTGCATTTGCCAGCTTTGAGTGAAGTACCACGTCGCTGAAACTCAGCCCTTCTTTTCTCCACACCCTTGCAACCTTTTTGTGTACGCGCTCCACATACAACCCTCTACACTTCTTAGCTCAATAGAAAAACCTTTCTCTAAAAGGTGTTCATTTTGATACAAAATAAAAGTCAATAAAGGACATGACAAATTCTTCCCATTTAAATGTAATATTTTGAGAGAGTATATTATAAAATACAATGCAGATTTATACCAGCAAATGCCTACCGGCACACGTTTACTTTTCTATCTCAAAACAAGGATAAACTAATCCTGTTGTATTCATTTCTGAAAGAAGGCAAAGGCATTTTTGTTTGAAGCTGTGTGAGAATGCACTCAGAATTATCATACATATTTATAGGTAATCGCACTGTAGGTATATGATGAGCGGCTTAGAAAGTTTTTAGAATAATGATTGCCTAAAATGCCTACATAAATTATTTTTGAAAGACTGCTTTCCCTTAAACCTGACTGCCTAACACTCTGTGTCTGAGTCAGAGCATAAGCATAAATGTATATGACTTGACACGTGCGATGGTTTAATTTTGTCTGATGATTAAAAAGAAAGTCATTATCATAATTCTGAAGGCCACTCAGAGAAACCCTTTGAAGCACAGGGAAGGGGACTCCTCTGTCATCCTCCTTATGAAAGAAGTAGCAAGTAAAACACTTTTCTTCTTCATGCAGCTTTGGAATGTACATAGCTCACTCCTTGAGTACAGATCAAAAAAACTAACTGTAACAATGAATAAAATAATAAAAAATAACAGTGGTGATTTTGTATTATAGTAGTACTTTTACACTGGAATTAAACAGCAGATTTTCTTTCCAAAAGGCATAAAGAGCATTTCACTGCTAACCCCCTGCATTTTTGAAAGCTGTGGCCACAAAGGCACCTTTATAAAATAAGCCCCCACTTGTTAAAACTGTAACATTGCCACCATCACTAGAGTTTCACCTTAGTGACTTAAATAAATATAAATAAAGTAATAAACACTATATGTTTTATAGAGTTCTATGAACCAGAAAAAAAAATCACCTTACAAAATAACCTCCTGGCAAATGCAAAAGAAAAGCTAAATTTGGTTTGCTCATATTTTCTGAGTTCCCAGAATATAAGAAGCAGCTAGGGGAAACCTAACTTATTTAACTGAAAGACTTTTGCTTATTTCATTTTCCACATTAGCCTTTATGGAAAGCAAAGGAAAAAAAGTATTAAACAGGAAAGAATCAGAGAAAGGCAGTCATTAAAATAAAAAATATTTAGGGGGGTTAAAACAAAATATCTTTCATAGTCTATGTTTTAAGATGACCTTGAAGAAAATCCGTCTACTGACTGATGTCGGATACCGAAAATAAGCTCTGTAAGAATCAGATATGATGGCTGATATTCTAGGCGGTAAAATGTCCAGCAAGTAAGCTACCTGCTCCGCTTCCTTAGCAATTAAGTGATGGAAAAACACCATGCTGCTGCTGTCTGGTGGTTGTTGTATAAACTGTTTTACCCAGAATTGAGGAACAGAAAATACTAATGACTACTATTGTTTCAGACTTGTTAATATACTAATGGAGATTTTGTAAACTTTGAATGTAATTCTCCAGTCACCTGGATGATAGCAATAACAACAACACTTATTTTAAATGACTCCAAATTATATACAGTTGAGTCAATTTTAATTTGTTTTCATTTAAGGTCTTCTAAAGTTGAGGCCAGCATGCTGAAGAAAAATATTAAACTATGTATAACCCTGTGTCAACATATGATGCTACTGGGAATGGTAAGTGAATTAATTTTCCAAGGAAAATTAATTACTTATGACTTACAGTTGTAAAAGCAAACAACGTAACTCTGGATTAGGGCACATTTAATTTCTGTTTGTAGGAGCGATTAAATTAATTTCATATAATTCATGGTATGTAATGGAAAGCAGAACAAAAATGAAATTCTAGACAATGACTGACATAGAAAAATGTATATATTTATGAACCTGATCCAAAAATAAAGGTCATGGATATTAATCACTGGATAATAAAACAGCATTTTTAATGGCCCTGTAACAATGGATTTTTAGCATAGTTTTTAAGAAAACTTCTCCAAACAGAAATGTCTAATGGAGAAACAAAATAGAAAACTGTAATTACATCCTATAACATCTCTAAATCTCCTTCATCCCCCCCCCCAAAACAGGTAGTTGGAATAAAGGATTTGCACTTCTTTTATTTATAACAATAATTTTTGTCCACATAGATTTGGGGGAGCTAAAACTCAATATACCATTAAGTGGTTTTCTTAAAATTACAACTAAATTATCTTCCTAACACCCAAATAGTAAAGTGCTTCTAAAATGGATCATCTGTGATTCATTTGACTGAATTATGCACCTGAGTACTGCTAAGACAACAGATTTTGGCTAACTAACGGATCCTAAGAATATATGCACAGCTGTACAAAGGAAAATATTCATTTTTTTACTCCATCATTTCTACCTGTCCCGATTAAGCTAGACATAATCTTTTAATTTTGGATTCCAACTTCATGGCACAGCCCAGGTGTTAAAATCAAGAATTAAATCTTGCCCTGATAGTAACTCCAATGAGTTTCAAGTAGCTATATGAAATGTCATTCTCATGATGTATTAAAAACACACACGAAATCAGAACATTTCATATTCTGGTAATAATCCTAAGTACTGACTATCCCTGGCCACCTGGTGGAAATCATTGTTAGACAAATTCCCACTGACGTTTGGGAGCATGGACTATGAGAGAGTAAGCATTTTGACATATTCTTTTAAAGGAAAGTAAAATATTTCTATGACTTTTGCTTTTAGGAAAGAATAGATGTGGGCTTCTGATCAAAGATACAGCATGAACCCTTAAAAAGATAGAAATAAAAACTACACACACGCAAAATATACATTTCCCCTCAAAATTTTACTTTTTACAAATTTTGAAGTATTCCCTTTTCCCGGTCACACCTTCTATCAAGAAGAGCACTTAGTATTCCCATATTATTTTATCTTTCAAGATAAATATTTATACAGGAAAAAATTAATTTATGTAACATTGCCTTTGAGACCAAAGAGAGAAAATTACTAAAAATATTCTAAATTCCATTATAATTTTAGACCTATTAAAGGAAGAAGTTGTTACATTACTTTGGAGTCTATGAAAATTAAAATTTGTGGAACTATAGTCTTCAAAGGGGATTTTTTTTTTGAAGTAACTGTACTATGAGAAGACTATGGACAGAAACTTTCATTCCAAGAGAAGCTGTGACTTAAGCACGATTAGGAAATGTTTTTGCTCTATTTTGAAGAGTAAAACTAAATGGAGCAATGGAAACGTCACCTTTCTGGCTTCTTTTCCTAAAACACAGGTTATCCTTATTTCAAAAAGGACCTCACTCAGCATAACCCAGACTGAAAAAGGGGTCTGCTTATAAAACTGTCCTAGATAGGTTCTCTTTAGGGTAGGAGGCACATCCAGCTTTGGTTCAACTAGTAAAGCTACCCAGGGGGCTGAAACATCACCTTGGACTCTCAGAGAACTGAAACTTGACTTTATTTCCTTTCATTTCTGGCTTCAACATCAGAACAGGATTTTGAAAAGACAGAAAAAAGAAGAGAACGGATGGGAGAACGAAACCATGTCCTTCTAGATCAGAACGAAATCAATCCTGCCACCCACATCTGTGCTGCTTAACTACACTCGTGAGAAGAACACTGAACGCTTTTCGGAATGGCAATAGAGTCTACGAGATGGATGGGCAAGACTTACGGTGACACTCCCTCCTTAGAAAACACACACACACACACACACACACACACACACACACACACACACCACCCTCTACATTCCCTTGAGTTTGAAATGAATTTCATAAGTCTCTTCAGGCATCTTTCTTTTATTACAGCCCACATTCATATTTCAGTAGAACAACTACAAGGGAGTCACTAATTTTTTATCTAAACTATGACGTTTTGGCAAACGTTATATAACCAACTATAAATCCACAACAAGCCTCAAATACTAAAGAGCTGGTAATTATATGATGAGAAACAGCTTGATTATGGGAGAGGCAAGGCGGGCTGTCAACAAACAAACAGCTGTTTCTTATTGACAACCCATAACTAGATCGTGCATCCCAACAAACTAAGGAGTTTGTTTCTGTTGTTGCTGTTGTGTTTGTTTTTAACTATTCCACCCCCTTCCCCTCCCACGTCCAAAATACTGAGTCGATTTAAACATTAGATGCAAACCACAACAGAAGAATCGGATACACAAGGATAACAAGTAAAGCACTACAGACTTATAAAAAAATTCTGTACGTAATAACTAACAGAAGTTTAAAGTATACTTTCCAATTCAACTTCAAATGGCTATCTTTCCCTGTGCAACACGTCCTGTCATTACTATTTATAAGAGGCAGCTCCGGCAATGGGCCTGTTTCCTCATTCTTGGATTATGACCACAGCAATGCTGCCACTCTGATCCTTTGTTCTGGAAGCTTTCTCCGTAGCTTCTTCCATCCTCCCTGTTAGCAGCAGGGAATGAGCATGCTTAGATCTGCCAGTGTGAACTCTAAGGTCCATTGTAACTTGAAACTAAATGATTCTAGGAATACTTGATAAGCTTAGCGTATGAATCAATAATGGGAATAAAAAGAACCTTAACATCACAGGTTAAAAAAAAAATCCACAAACGTAAATGGAATCTTTATTTGATGTCCTCGTCATATGAAATAAAATCACTTTCACATTTGCACCTTCAGGCACTTTCATGTACTTTTTGTGTGTGAGGTTTTTTTTTTTAAATACATATACATTTCCTTTTAACACCCTTTCAGAAAGCATATAGGTAACCTTATTTTATTTTCCAACAAGCCACGAAGAAGTAAAATTACTTTCCCAAAGTCACACAGCAAATGTAGCTAAACCAAGGTAAGATCACAGCTCCTTTTGCTGGGCCCCTGTGTTCTTTCCACTGAACCACAATGAAATGAGGTGGGAGGCCAGTGAAAATGTTCACGCAATTTCAGTGGTAGGCAGGTTCCCTAACCATATAGAAGCTTTACCTCTCTGGGAAATTTTGGTTAAACACACCCTGCATTATAACTACCCAATACAAGGAGGAGTATATGTCAATGGGCATACTTAATGCGTCCCAGGTATGACTAACAAGTATTTTAATCTAGAATCCAACTTTCCTTTGCAAACTTAATGATAAACAGAGGATTTCTCCACAAGAAGATAGCTCCTATCTCTCTCACAACCACAGGGTTCCATTTTATTTAAAATCATGCTCTTACCATCTAGCAGATTGGGCTGGATATCTTCTGTATTCTGCTGCCATCAGTGGGTCTGTGTTCGGTTAATGCTACTCTGGGAACATGCCCGTAAATTTGTATTTTGAAAAATTCAAAGTTGCTTACATTTGTCAACACATATCTGAGTAGGTTTCAAATCGTAAACGAGGGTAGACTCACTTTTTTAAAAGCCTGGTTGTATTTCACACCATATGAAGGGAGGGGCCCCGAGAAAAGGGACTAGGGAACAAACTACCTCTTCAAAAAACAGCTCACAGGAGGTTGGAAGGGAGATGAGGAAAGAGGCACATAAGCAAAAGGACTCAGCAGGAGAAAATGCTGAGGAAGGCAGAGAAAAATGGAGGGCATGCTTGGAATTAAGGTTTCTCCATTAGCCATGCTTTTAAAATAACTGTTACGCTCTGTGTGTGTTTGTGATGGGCATTTAGGAGGGGAAGGCAGGGTAACAGACTTTTTAAAGCCAATTCTCAAGAATAATTTTAAAATTTCAATCTTTTAAAAAGTAACCAAACCGTTGTGAAGATAAATCCACTTTGAGCCCAGTAAATGCTAGCTGACATGGTATCAAGCGTAATGTCTCTGGGAATGTCCAAAACATAGTTTCATTCTTCTAGTGAGGAAGTCTCAAAAGTTTGAGAGCCCCAACCAACGTCACTAAAATGAAGTTTTGCCTACAAGCCAATTCCTTTTAAAATTAAATGTCTATCCCAGTCTGGGGCCGTGGATGATCATGGCTAATCACCGGGGCTGGAGCAGTCTCAGAGTGGACACATTCTCACCAGGACTGACTGCTCATGATGACTGAGTAATAACCTAACCAGGGGTGCCAGTGCCCCCTCTCAGTCTACCCTGTTTACATAAACCACAGGCCTGGACCTCCCTCCTCCCTCTACACTCTGTCTTGAAACTACACAAATAATGTTTCTCCTGGTCTTTACCAACTCTCCGGGGAAGTGCTATGAGGGAATGACATAATTTTTAGAGCAAATTGAGGACTCTGAAAAAATGTGGTGTGCCACTGCAAAGCAGCAGAAATAAAATAGAAAACTGATGGTCATCCATGGTCTTTCATGGAACCATGTAATATCCCAAATATAATATGCTTTAATGAATTCTTATCAGTTAAAGGCCTTACTGATTTCCAAGACTTTGTGAATGGTTGGTACGTGGCGCATCTGGAAAATGAAGGGGGTCTTTCAAAAATATTGCCAGGAAGATGACCTATTTTCCACTCTTTCTCTAGGCAGGTTCACATCATCACATGCTGTTTATGGCATAACTCCACAGAAAACAAACTTTTCTTGATCTTGAAATGGCTGTTTATGAGTATATAACAAGTGCTTTATACCTTGTGTGCTCATTAGATGGACAGGTCTTCTTTTGATTCCATTCTTTTTTTTTTTTTTTTTTAAGTTTATTTATTTATTTTGAGACAGAGCACAAGCAGGAGAGGGGCAGAGAGAGGGACAAAGAGAGAGAGTGACAGAGAGCGAGAGAGCGAGAGAGAGAGAATCCCAAGAAGGCTCCACACTGTGAGTGCACAGCCCGGAGTAGGGCTCAAACTCACGAACCATGAGATCATGACCTGAGATGAAACCAACAGTCGGATGCTTAACCAACCGAGCGACCCAGGCGTCCCGTGATTCCATTCTATACTATGTGTGCCTCTATGTGGCATTACATCCTCACCTCTTCCCACAGCCAAGCCCCACTTCAGAACAGACATTTGTCAGAGACTACTCTGCATGAGAATAATTTCCTTTCCAATATAGTATTCCGAAACAGCACGTTTCTAAACACATCCTACAAAAGGGAAGGACAATAGGTTCCTCACTTTCCCTTAATTCACATCTGATACCCCAGGTAGTTATCCTCATTGGCTGCAGGTTTGTAATACTGATTTACTTTATGAAGTCCTCCTATGAGGTATATATGGGTTGGGAACCATAAAGATGCTACCAACTTCCCTAATGCTCGTAACACATGGATCTCTTCTTTTATTTTTTCCCCTTAACTTGCTGGCAGGTTAAGTTGATTTAGATCATTCATATTCAGTAAATGCCCAAAATAAAATGAAGGAAAAAAAAATTAAGTTTAAGATTGGACAGAAACATTACAGGAAAAAGGGGGGGGGAAGGGGGGGGACCATTTTGTAGATAAACTTCATGCTCTGGCGTTGAAAGTTATGGTCCACAAATCAAAAAGCAGTCATTTCTACAGAGCGAGGCTTTTCCACCGTTCTCTCAGTGAATCACACTGTGGTTAGCTGAAAGTGCTGTTCACATAATAAATTAACCACCTCATTTCCTTCATCACCAAAATATACATAGCACCCCCATACAGATTTGTTTTAATAAACGTAATAAAGCAAGCCCAGAGGTTATGGCTGTTATGACATAATCACACCTCTGAGATTTGAAAACACTCACTTGCACATCATGCCTCAAAAAGTCTTTGCAAGCCCCCCTCCAACAAAACCTAACTGCACTCATACCGTCTGGCCCCATTAATCCCAAATAAATAATGAAACAAAAGCCGTGTATATGTCCAGAAAAAATTCTCGCTTTCAATTATACATTTGAAAGGGAAATACATCTTTTTAATAATACTATACAATAAACAGCTTGGGAGCCTGATCTGGATTATTAAAGAAAATACATCACCAGAGTTAGCAGTGCACAGAGAAAGCAGCCAACTAGCCTACCCAAAACCAAAGATCCCTTCTAAAGTTGGTTGTTCAACAAGACAAATGACACATGACATTTCTCTCTGTGGAACTAAGAAAACAATCTTCATTCTGTACAAATGCAGGCAAATTAACTTTTCTTACCTGTAATGATATTTAAAGTTCTTGAGAGCAACCCCTCCCCCAAAAACTTCTCATCAGTATAATTTTTCCTCAATACAGACTTTTCCCCTTAGAATTCCTTTCCATGATCACCAGAAAGAAAGCCACTGTTATACAACCATCCACAATATAAGAGAGATCTCGAGGAGAAATGTGCTGTGAGTGAATCCATGCCATAATTTAATGAGGCCATCTTTCTTGTCTCTGCATCACATTATTATCACTTTGCCGGCAGGGTTCACTTCTTACCTATGCATTTAAGGCATCCTGTCACAATGCCTTCCCCTTGAATTTAAAATATAATATAATCTTACAAGTAATTTAATTTACATCTGTGATATTCTTTTTTTTAACCTGTGATATTCTTAAAGACCATGATCAACACCTACCCCAAGATACACACATAATGAGTTCATTAATATTCTTTAAAAATATTAGATATCAGGTGTTCAGAATATAGGTTTTAAATTCTCAGAAGTGGCCCTCCCCTAATATTTGTACATTTTATTTCTCTTCCTGATTGCTATAATTACCTAACACAATCTTATATTTGGACTTTCAAGAATCCTTTCTAATATGAACATTACTGTATTATACAGATAGTAGTTTCTTACACTAAGAATTACATCCAAGATTCTCTTTTAGTATGCCAGTTATCCACACATAATTATGTATTCAGCAAAACAGAACGTATTATCTATTTGAATGTCAGAATTTAACACTTTTGGAATAATCTTATTCTACCATTTTTAGTCTGTAGACTGCCCATCCGCACACAATCAATATCGGACTTAACCAGTATACCAAAACTCCTCAGGGCTCTGTGGCAGCACAGATAAAATTGTTAAGAAGTTTCATAAACTTACATTTTAGGAGATCATTTCACTTTGAAGACTCTATTTCAATGAATCCCACTGCAACAAAACTTTTTCTTTGATAAAGATATAGACTGACTGGCAGATTTTGTCACAAAGAACACTCCTCTGTGAGTGCTCCGCCTGATCTCTGGGAGAATTATCTCCACAGAGAACAGAATATGCATTATAGAGCGAGAAGGGAAGGAAGCAACAGGTGTTGAAGTGGAGAACTCCCGTTCTTCCAGCCATAGCAGGCCTTCTTCACTTTCTGGTCATTCTCACTGCAACCACTTGGCTATGCTAATGCTCTCTGCTCTGAAATTCTCACTTTGCCTGAATAGGACTCATTAGAAAAAATACTAGTAACTCACATTTCACCTTTACCCAACAAAAACTTTAAGTGAGAGGCTACAAAATTTTATGGTGTGTTCACAACAGAGTTGAAAAGTACAATAAAAGAGCAACCGTACTGATACTCCGCCATTCATTCACTCAGCAAATACTTATTGCATATCTACTGTGTGCCAGGCCCTGGGAGCTGTGGATATAAAGGTGGAAATACCCTGTCCTCATATAAGGGTTTGTCCTCCATTAGAAGAGACAGACAGTAAACAAAATAATACAATGATTCCAGAAATTAAAAAATCAGCTGGTTTTTTTTTTTTTTCTTTTTCCTGGGGGGAAGAAGGGGTATTGAACAGTAGGCTCCTAGTTCACAGAAAAATAAAACTATCCAGGTAGGGGAGCTACCCCTCCCAGTCCTGCTCTCTTCCCAGCCACCTGCCACCCTGGGGGCTTCTCTCTTCTGAACTCTTGCCCATTCCCTTCCCTTAGGGAAGTGATAGGTGTCATCTCCTCAGGCCTCCTCCAGCTTCTGCCTCTCCAGCATCTTCAACCTCTCCCTTTCTACTTCTACCTCCTTCCTATCAACAGTTAAGCGCATTCAAATCCCGACCTCCTTAAAAACCTCTCTTCGTTAGAGATCTGTATACACATGTCTCTACGTGCTCATCTTCCATTCAGCTTTCAATATGCTTTCATCTGACTTCTGCTTCTACTACTCCAATGAAATTCTTGGCCACCAACATTTTTTTTTAATTAAATGTGAAAGACACATTTTCAGTTTTTATCCTACCTTTATCTTTACCATGTTGATTTCTGCTTCTCCAAACTCTCATATCCCTTAGATATTGGCATGTCCTGATCTTCCTCTTTCATTACATACACTGTAATGTGCATTCCTGGAAATCTTGTTAAAATCAGATTCTGATTCAACAGGCCTGGGCTGGGGCCCAAGCGGCTTTCAGTAGGGTCTCTTGCTACTCAAGATGTAATCCTCAGACCAACAGCATTGGTATCACCTGGGAGTTTATTAGAAACACAGAATCTCATACCCCACCCCTAGACCAACCGAACTAGAATCTGCATTTTAACAAGACTCCAAAGGTTTTTTTAATGCACTTTCAAGCTTGACATTGCCCCACCACCAGAATTTACAATTCTATAAACCTGAGAAGTAGGTGTAAGAAGATGCACTTCTAACAAGTTCTCAGGTGATACTGATGCTGCTGGTCTCTAAGAACCAACAGTTCTCAACTTGGTCTACATTAGAATCACCTGCAGAACTTTAAAATGTTTGTTAATGTCTGGGCCCAACACCCAGACCAATTAAACAAAAATCTATGAGGATGTGGCCTAGGCTAGTTATTTTTATTAAATGTTTATTTATTTTTGATGGGGGGGAGAGAGAGAGAGAGAGAGAGAGAGAGAGAGAGAGAGAGGGGGGGGAGAGAGAGAGAGAGAGAGAGAGAGAGAGAGAGAGAGAGAGAGAGAGAGAGAGAGAGAGAGAGAGAATGAGCAGGGGAGGGGCAGAGAGAGAGGGAGACACAGAATCAGAAGCAGGCTCCAGGCTCTGAGCTGTCAGCACAGAGCCCGATGTGGGGCTCAAACCCACAGACCGCGAGATCATGACCTGCGCTGAAGTCGGATGTTCAACCGACTGAGCCACCCAGACGCCCCAGGCTAGTTATTTTTAAAAGCTCCCCTGCTTGGGACACCTGGGTGGCTCAGTCGGTTAAGCGTCTGCCTTCAGCTCAGGTCAAGATCTCACAATTCATGAGTTCGAGCCCCACATCAGGCTCTGTGCTGATAGCCTAGAGCCTGCTTCAAATTCTCTTTTCTTTCTTTCTCTCAAATAAATAAACATTAAAACAAAAATAGAAGCTCCCCTGCTTGATCTTAAAGTTCCTAATTTGGATAATTTAGGAGTGTGTTGGGGGAGTAGCTAGCAGTGAAAACAAACTAGTACATATGAATGCTAGTCATATTATGGCACCATTATTATAACTTACTAACAATTCCTTAAACATTGATTCTACCTAACTCTGCCCTGTAAATAAGCACTAGAAAGATGATCACCCACAGTTTTGTCCTACGCTATATCTCTGAAATGACCATTTCAAATAATAGGACCAACAAACAATATTTAATTTTTAAAATTTACAGAAGAAAAATTCAAATTTGTGAAATGAGAAAAAATTTTAAGATAGTGTTAGAACTTTGCATTAAAGAGTACTTGGTGAGTTCTTTATAGATTTTGGATACTAGCCCTTTGTCTGATATGTCATTTGCAAATATTTCGGCCAACAGGCACATAAAAAGATGCTCAACGTCACTCCTCATCAGGGAAATACAAATCAAAACCACACTCAGATACCACCTCACGCCAGTCAAAGTGGCTAAAATGAACAAATCAGGAGACTATAGATGCTGGCGAGGATGTGGGGAAATGGGAACCTTCTTGCACTGTTGGTGGGAATGCAAACTGGTGCAGCCACTCTGGAAAACAGTGTGGAGGTTCCTCAAAAAATTAAAAATAGATCTACTCTATGACCCAGCAATAGCACTGCTAGGAATTTACCCAAGGGATACAGGAGTGCTGATGCATAGGGGCACTTGTACCCCAATGTTTATAGCAGCACTTTCAACAATAGCCAAATTATGGAAAGAGCCTAAATGTCCATCAACTGATGAATGGATAAAGAAGTTGTGGTTTATATACACGATGGAATACTACTTGGCAATGAGAAAGAATGAAATCTGGCCTTTTGTAGCAATGTGGATGGAACTGGAGAGTGTTATGCTAAGTGAAATAAGTCATACACAGAAAGACAGATACCATATGTTTTCACTCTTATATGGATCCTGAGAAACTTAACAGAAGACCATGGGGGAGGGGAAGGGAAAAACAAAAAACAAAAAACATGGAGGGAGCCAAACCATAAAAGACTCTTAAAAACTGAGAATAAACTGAGGGTTGATGGTGGGTGGGTGATGGGTATTGAGGAGGGCACTTGTTGGAATGAGCACTGGGTGTTGTATGGAAACCAATTTGACAATAAATTTCATATTTAAAAAATAAAAAAATTAAAAAAAAAAGTGGTGCAAAATTAGGGACTTAAAGATGAAAATTTCAAGGAATATTATCAAGAGAAATTCAACTTAATAACAAATGTGGTTTTTTTTCTCATTTTCACTGAAAATTGAAAGTAGCTGTTTTTTCCTGACTCTTTAAAACTTCATAGTCACACACACACACATACATGAATGTAAGGAAGAAATTAAAACCAACTGGAACCAACTGCAATTCCCATTCCATGCCCATCCAAGGTAATCACAATTGTAAATTCCAGTGCTTATTTCTATATTCTTACTATAGATACTGGTATTCACAAATAGTATGCAGTATTACTTTTCATATTTAAAATTTTTATACCAATCCTATAATAATGTACATACTTATGAAGTTTATCCATATTAATACCAAAAGCTCTAATTGGGTCATCTCCACTCCTGTATAATATTCCACTGTCTCAGTATAGTCTAGTTTATTTTCCTGTTATCCAGTTGTTGGACATACTGTTTCCAAATTTTCACTGCTATAAATAGTATTTCATTGAATTTCTTATACATGTCTTCCTGTGCACATTTGAGAAAATTCTCAAGGCTATGTATATCTAGCAACAGAATTGTTGACCTGAAAAGAATCCCCATCACCAGCTTTATTAATATCCAATTGCTCTCCAAAGAGGTTGTACCAGTTTATACTCCTACAAGTTATATACAAAATTCCCAAATAGTTGCTAACATCCAAACTGTCAGACTAAGTTTCGACAACCTGAAAGGTTTCCTATACTGGCTTTAGTTTGCATTTCCCCAATTACTAGTGAAAGTGATCATTTAAAAAATATTTGTGTGTGTGCGCGTGTGTGTCTGTGTGTGTGTCTGCTTTTGTCAACTGCCTGTTCATATGCCTTGCCTATTTTTCTGATGAACTGTTGTCTTTTTTCCTCTTGATTTGTAGATCTTTATATATATTCTGGGTCCTTTACAGATTATATGTGTTGCAAATAACGTTCTCCCTGTCTGTGGATTTTCTATATACTGTGTTATGATCCAGAGATGTTTTAAATTTTTTTTTTTCAACGTTTATTTATTTTTGGGACAGAGAGAGACAGAGCATGAACGGGGGAGGGGCAGAGAGAGAGGGAGACACAGAATTGGAAACAGGCTCCAGGCTCTGAGCCATCAGCCCAGAGCCCGACGCGGGGCTCGAACTCACGGACCGCGAGATCGTGACCGATCCAGAGATGTTTTAGATTCCAATGCAGTAAAATGTATTAATCTTTTCCTTTACTGTAGTACTTTTAATGTCATGTGTAATTTTTTTCAATCATCCTAAACAATTACTAGTTTTAAACACCGTGAAAACAGCTTAATGTTTTAGAAATCCTACCACTTTGTGCTGATGTATGAAAACTAAAAGGTGAACTTGAGTAGAAACTGAAATTGATCTCGTTTCATTGTCCAAGGTCAATGATATACAAAGAGTAAGCAAACAAAAGATAAAGGAAATTAGATATTTCATTGTTAATAATTTAAGGCATTATTGATAACAGTTTCTTCAAATCATACTACACATTTCATTTAAAGATAAGTATGGTGTTATACTAGGGAGTGTGTACATATACATGACTTATTACATTGTCGGGAATTTCTAAGAATCTGAGAAAACTGAAGCTAATACTTCAATGAAAAGATGCATAATTCATCCTGAAGTGAAAAAAATACCCAAAAAAAGACATTTTAAAACTAAGTTTAAGGAATAATTACCAAATTGTAATACATGAGTTTATTCATACTCCCAAAGTCAATTACTTGTTTTTGTTCAGTTACACAAATAGTTCAGTTATGGTCACAAATGAATGAAATATCTAAAGTGCAAGGCTAAGTTTGATTTTCATTTACAATACCAGATAAAACAGATTTAGATAACAGGCCATTAGCTGGGACTTACAGTTAAGGGACAAGATTGTAAAAACATTTTGGCAAGGAACTCATCTACGTAAGTGATGCTTGATTTTTAGCACAAATTTCCTCCATGTTTTACTTCTGTGCTTTATCTATTTCAAAATACCGCTTTAGTGTAGGGAGCGAAAATCCAGGTAAAAGTCATCTAAGTGAACATCCACTCTACTCTTTCCTATATCCCACTCTACAATAACAAATAATTAAGGCATTAATATGTTTAAAAGGATTTGGGCAAACAATATGATATTACCTTTTACAGGTATTTTGCAGGCATAATATTATTACCTTTTACAGATCTAAACTAAAACATTTCATAATCCATGTTACCTATAAAACAGTTTTAATAGAGTAATATCACTACTGAAGAGTTGCTTTTTTGTTTTTACCTAGAACTGATCCCACAGTGGGGGAGTAGGGAAATAAAATACAAATTCCCACCTTTGAAGTTCTACCATGAAAAATTTCAGCTGGGAAGATGATTTTCCTTTTACGGTGACTTCTCCATTATCCATAATATTAAGGAATAAAAATGGCCTGGATATAGAAAATCCACTAAGGGTTCCAAAAACTCATTTTGGAACACCACTTCATTCTCTAAAATCATCAAATGATCTAACAGAGAGGCACGAAAGGAGGAAGAGGGCTGTTTTGTCTTTCCTACTTTACTGTACATGTTCATTAACAAATTGTGGTGTTAATGAGCACAAAAGTATCTAAAACACGGTCCAGAGAAGAAATAAAGAACAAGTAAATCCAACTTACTTAAGCTGTGCTCTCAGGATATGAAAAGGCCAAGCTAAACCACACTCTCTATGTCCCACAGAACTCAACAGAGCCAACCCTGCATCATCCTGCTCTCACCCTAGAGTGTTTGCTTGGGAGTAACACCAAGCCACTTTCCAGCAAAGTCTTAGGGGTCAGTTAGGGATATGTTGTCATTCAACCACACTGGCGGCCTCTCTCTCCAGAAATTATGACAGGCATGTGTTTTTAAAATCAGGTCTCCCTATTTTCTAAGACAAGGATTGGAATGCTGCCTTTAACATTTTTAGCTGTTATTAAACCAAAAGCATTTTAGTTTCTATTGAAATAATAATATAGTTTCTATTATTTCATCTAAGTATTTAACATTCTTTCTTTGAATAGCTTTCATTTTTAAAATCAACAATGTTTGTCTAGCTACTTATATTTTAAATCAGAATAAATTCAAGTATTAAATTTATACTCAAAGCATCTAGAGGTCCCAAATGAAAAGAAATTCAGTCCCACTCTGGTTATATTGGAAGTCTATTGTGTCAAGGCTTAAAAATTAAGTGGGCCATTGGTTGGGATATGGATATGGATATGGATATATACATTTTACAACAATTTCTTCCTAATACATATTCCCTATAGAAAGTCTGAATGAAAGTAAAACAGAAAATAAAACCTCCTAATCACACCAACAAAAATATAAATATCAGTCACCAACCAGTTTTTTTTTCTTCAGTGTAAATGCATATCTATGTATTTCAAACAGAAATTGGCTTTATTCTGTATCAATTTTATTGCAATTTTAAAATATTATGTCAAGAACAACTTCTCATGTCATTAAATCCTCCTTGAAAGCCTGTATTAACGGTTGTACAATATTTCAATTGGTGGATATATTATTCTATTGTAGTTGCTTCCAATAATTTTGCTATAATAGCAAACGTGTATAAATCTTATCAGCAATTTTTTTTAATGTTTATTTAT
Source organism: Lynx rufus (assembly GCF_022079265.1). Taxonomy (NCBI): domain Eukaryota; kingdom Metazoa; phylum Chordata; class Mammalia; order Carnivora; family Felidae; genus Lynx; species Lynx rufus. The sequence continues at coordinate 65,438,828 of NW_025814896.1, forward strand.
TTATTTTGAGAGAGAGAGAGCACAAGCAGGGGAAGGGCAGAGAGAGAGGGAGAGAATACCAAGCAGGCTCTACGATGCCAGCAGAGCCCAATGTGGGGCTCAAACTCACGAACTGTGAGATCATAACCTGAGCTGAAGTCAAAGGTCAGATGCTTAACTGACTGAGCCACCCAGGAGCCTCTGCAGTTCTTCTTTTTTTTTTTTTTTAATGTTTATTTATTTTTGAGAGCGTGCATGCACATGCTAACCAGAAGGGGAGAGGCAGAGAGAGGGAGCAAGAGAATCCCAAGCAGGCTCCATGCTGTATGTGCATAGCCTGACATGGAGCTCAATATCAGGAACCAAAAAATCTTGACCTGAGCTGAAATCAAGAGTTGGAACCCACTAAACCACCCAGGCACCCTTATCAGCAGTTCTTAACATGGCCTTGGAAGAGATCCCTAAAAGGGTAACTACCAGGTCAATGGGATGCATTCTTTAAAAGTGCGTCTTGGGGCGCCTGGGTGGCGCAGTCGGTTAAGCGTCCGACTTCAGCCAGGTCACGATCTCGCGGTCCGTGAGTTCGAGCCCCACGTCGGGCTCTGGGCTGATGGCTCAGAGCCTGGAGCCTGTTTCCGATTCTGTGTCTCCCTCTCTCTCTGCCCCTCGCCCGTTCATGCTCTGTCTCTCTCTGTCCCAAAAATAAATAAACGTTGAAAAAAAAATTTGGAAAAAAAAAAAAAAAAAAAGAAAAAAAAAAGTGCGTCTTGATAGGTATTACTTGCTAGAAATAACAATTTATACTTCCACCAGCAGTGTATGTGAATGATCATTTCACTGTAGCCTTCTCACCTGCACAGATGTTTATCATTTTATTACTTTACTCAATTGTCAGATTGAAATGATATCCCCTTGTTTAATTTGGGTTTCTTTGATAAAGAGAAACATTTTTTTAAGTTTATTTATTTATTTTGAGAGAGAGTGAGTGACCAAGGGAAGGGCAGAGAGAGAGGGAAAGAGAGAATCACAAGCAGCCTCCACGGTATCAGCACAGAGCCTAATGTGAGGCTAGATCCCAAGACCATGAGATTATGACCTGAGTGGTAACCAAGAGTTGGTCGCTTAACAGACTGAGCCACCCAGGTGCCCTGTTAAAGAGAAATTTTTATTTCATCTATGATGAATGGTGTCTAAATGCTCTTTACATATTTTATGTAAAGGTTTTATGTAAAATAATATACAATTGTATGCAAATCAACAAGAACAAAACCTTAATAATAAAATATGTAGTTATCATATGTACATATGTATTTGTGGCAAATAATTTCCCTAGTTCATTATCTAGCTTTAAATTTATGTGTTAAATGACCTAGCAAACATACTCCTAGGTATGTATCTAAAACAAATGAAAATATACATCACAAAAATTTGTACAGAATGTTCATAATAGCATTACTCATAATAGCCAAAAAATGGAAATATCCCAAATTTCTATCACATGATGAATTAATAGACAAAATGTGGTACTATACACATACAATGGAATACCATTTGCCCATAAAAAAGAATGAAGTGGGGCACCTGGGTGGCTCAGTCAGTTAAGCATCCGACTCTGGATTTCGGTTCAGGTCATGATCTCACAGTTTAGGAGTTTAAGCCCCGCATCTGGCTCTGCACTGAGAGTGCAAAGCCTGCTTGAGATTCTCTCCCCCCTCCCCTCTCTGCCCCCCCATGCTTGTGCTTGCTCTTTCTCTCTTCCAAAATAAATAAATAAACTTAAAACAAAAAAGAAAAAATGAAGTAATGACTGTGCCACGGCATGGATGAACCTTGAAAATATTATGCTAAATGAAAGAAGCCAGTCACCAAAAGCCACATACTGTAGGATTCTATTTGTATGAAATATCCAAAACAGACATATCTATAAAAACAAAACAGATTAGTAATTGCCTGGGGCAGGGAAGGAGGGGGCAGTGGAGAGTCACTGCTAATGGTCACCAGGCTTCCTTTTAGGGTGATGAAAATGTTCAAAAATTAGATAGCAATAATAGTTTCATAACCCATTGAATATATAGAAATTCACTGACTTGTACATTTTAAATAGGTTAATTTATGTATGTATGTATGGTATGTGATCATATCTTAATAAAGCTGCTTTTAAAATTTTATGTGTTGGGGCGCCTGGGTGGCGCAGTCGGTTAAGCGTCCGACTTCAGCCAGGTCACGATCTCGCGGTCCGTGAGTTCGAGCCCCGCGTCGGGCTCTGGGCTGATGGCTCAGAGCCTGGAGCCTGTTTCCGATTCTGTGTCTCCCTCTCTCTCTGCCCCTCGCCCGTTCATGCTCTGTCTCTCTCTGTCCCAAAAATAAATAAACGTTGAAAAAAAAATTTGGAAAAAAAAAAAAAAAAAAAAAGAAAAAAAAAAGTGCGTCTTGATAGGTATTACTTGCTAGAAATAACAATTTATACTTCCACCAGCAGTGTATGTGAATGATCATTTCACTGTAGCCTTCTCACCTGCACAGATGTTTATCATTTTATTACTTTACTCAATTGTCAGATTGAAATGATATCCCCTTGTTTAATTTGGGTTTCTTTGATAAAGAGAAACATTTTTTTAAGTTTATTTATTTATTTTGAGAGAGAGTGAGTGACCAAGGGAAGGGCAGAGAGAGAGGGAAAGAGAGAATCACAAGCAGCCTCCACGGTATCAGCACAGAGCCTAATGTGAGGCTAGATCCCAAGACCATGAGATTATGACCTGAGTGGTAACCAAGAGTTGGTCGCTTAACAGACTGAGCCACCCAGGTGCCCTGTTAAAGAGAAATTTTTATTTCATCTATGATGAATGGTGTCTAAATGCTCTTTACATATTTTATGTAAAGGTTTTATGTAAAATAATATACAATTGTATGCAAATCAACAAGAACAAAACCTTAATAATAAAATATGTAGTTATCATATGTACATATGTATTTGTGGCAAATAATTTCCCTAGTTCATTATCTAGCTTTAAATTTATGTGTTAAATGACCTAGCAAACATACTCCTAGGTATGTATCTAAAACAAATGAAAATATACATCACAAAAATTTGTACAGAATGTTCATAATAGCATTACTCATAATAGCCAAAAAATGGAAATATCCCAAATTTCTATCACATGATGAATTAATAGACAAAATGTGGTACTATACACATACAATGGAATACCATTTGCCCATAAAAAAGAATGAAGTGGGGCACCTGGGTGGCTCAGTCAGTTAAGCATCCGACTCTGGATTTCGGTTCAGGTCATGATCTCACAGTTTAGGAGTTTAAGCCCCGCATCTGGCTCTGCACTGAGAGTGCAAAGCCTGCTTGAGATTCTCTCCCCCCTCCCCTCTCTGCCCCCCCATGCTTGTGCTTGCTCTTTCTCTCTTCCAAAATAAATAAATAAACTTAAAACAAAAAAGAAAAAATGAAGTAATGACTGTGCCACGGCATGGATGAACCTTGAAAATATTATGCTAAATGAAAGAAGCCAGTCACCAAAAGCCACATACTGTAGGATTCTATTTGTATGAAATATCCAAAACAGACATATCTATAAAAACAAAACAGATTAGTAATTGCCTGGGGCAGGGAAGGAGGGGGCAGTGGAGAGTCACTGCTAATGGTCACCAGGCTTCCTTTTAGGGTGATGAAAATGTTCAAAAATTAGATAGCAATAATAGTTTCATAACCCATTGAATATATAGAAATTCACTGACTTGTACATTTTAAATAGGTTAATTTATGTATGTATGTATGGTATGTGATCATATCTTAATAAAGCTGCTTTTAAAATTTTATGTGTTGGGGCGCCTGGGTGGCGCAGTCGGTTAAGCGTCCGACTTCAGCCAGGTCACGATCTCGCGGTCCGTGAGTTCGAGCCCCGCGTCGGGCTCTGGGCTGATGGCTCAGAGCCTGGAGCCTGTTTCCGATTCTGTGTCTCCCTCTCTCTCTGCCCCTCCCCCGTTCATGCTCTGTCTCTCTCTGTCCCAAAAATTAAAAAAAAAAAAAAAAAAAATTTATGTGTTAATATACTGTAGTCTATTAAGACTTACCAAAAAAGTATATTTGTCTCTAACTCTAGAAGTTTTTAATACTGCATATGTTTTGAAGCTATGTTGTTAGATAACATAGAATGTTCAGGGCAATTACATCTTTTTGGGAAACTGTATCTGTTATTAATATGAAATATCCCTTTTTGACCTCGTTAATGCATTTTCCCTTAAATTCTATTTCATCTGATGCTAGCAGTACTATGACTTGCTTTTTCATTTGTGTGGAATATTTTTCTCCACATTTCTAATTTCAAGGTTGCTTTTTTCTTTAGAACTATCTCACACAGACATACAGCTAAGAGCTGAGTTTTATTTTTAAAAGTCTGGGATTCTACTACAAGGGGAATTCAACCCATTCACCTTTACCTATTACCTATACTTATTCCTGTCATCACATACTTTATTTATTTACGATACTTCCTTGTTTTCTCCGCCTTTGGTTGGAATGATTAACTTCTAATTTTTTAGTCTCATGATTTACATTAAATGTCCTATTTGCGGTTATTCTTCATACATTTCAGATTATGCTTCTCTAAACAAGTGTAGAGCTAATCTATATCTTAATCGTTTTCCTGAAAAAGAATTCTAATACTTCACTTCTTTTTCTTCTGCCTCCCATTTTAAGCTGACATATTTAAAGATGAACATCATAGATCAGAAACTATGAGGCTCAACATTTTACTGCAAAGCTCTCCACTGTTTCTTTACCTCAATACTGTGTCTTCATGACATGCCTTTCCCTTCTTTGGTCCCTACTCCCCCCTTTTCGGGCTCAGGAGTACTTCCATAAATAATTCTTTCAAAGAAGATCTGTAACAATCCAAAAAGGTAAATCACTGTAGGTCCAAAAATGTTTTTATTTTCTGCTCACATTGAATTGCTGATTTGTCTGAATATAGAATTATGGGCTCAAATAAAATTTTTCCCACAACTTCAAAACTACTGCATTTTATCTTGTATGACTTGTTTTTCCCTATAATAGGACTGCTTCTTTTCTTTGGAAGTGAATTGTGTGCTCTCTGGAAGCTTTTAGTCAGTTCCTCCTTTATCACTAGCATTCTGTAATTTCATATGAAGGTGTCTGAGTGTAGGTCTTCAGTTATTCTTTTATTCAGTACTCACTGGGCTTTTTAAAGACTTGTCTGTCATCAGTCTGGAGAAATTTCCTCCTATCATTTCTGTGAGTTTAACTCTCTTCCATTGTCTTTATTTGAATTTTCTGGAAGATGAATGTTGAAGCTTTAAAATGGCCTCAAAACAAAACAAAAATAGAAAAAAATAAAAATAAAATGGACTCTATATATGACTTTTTGTTCATACTGTCCATCTTTCTCAGTTTAAGACTGCATTCTGAAGAATCTCTTAGCTCGATCTTTCAATTCATTAATTTCTTTCTAGCTGTGTCCACTTTATTCCATTTGTGTTGGTTTTTTTTTTTATCTTGACAAGCGTATTTCTTAATGCTAAGATTGGTTTAATTCATTCTATCCTAGGTTTGTTTTATACATACAATAACCTCTCTTACCTCTCTGAATATTAATTTTAGTTATTTCAAAGTCTATTGCCTATTCATGGTTTGTTATTTTTTGCTTATTACATTTGGTGCTTCTTTTTGCTAAGATAGGTTTCCCTCAAATGTTTAGTGATTCTTAGTAGCAAAGTCATTTCAGAGTCTCCATTTGTCTGTGTGTGCTGTTTTTGTTTACCATCTCACGAACCGCGAGATCAAGCCCCACCGTCAGCGCAGAGCCTGCTTGGGATTCTCTCTCTCCCCCTTTCTCTGTCCCTCCCCTGCTTGCTCTAACTCTTTCTCTCTTTCTTTGATGCCAGTAGCTTATTAGCCTACCTGGGTTATCTAGCATCTGGTGATAATGTAGGGAATGTGAGATATGATGCCTGGTGTCAGGCATATGTCAGGAGTTTGTCTTCCCAGCATGAGGCTCCTTGAGCTTCCTGACAATCAGAGGCTACCTGAGGGATCTCCCAGCCTCTCTGTGGCCTCTGGGTTATACCCAGTGCTTCAGCTTGGATTCATGGTATATGGAAGAAGAGCATCAGTATGGGACTAGTCACTCTATATGCATTTCCTTATCTAATACTACAGGCCTCCTCCCCACTATTTGAACATGACTGGTTTGAGAACACTATTGATCTGTATATTTTGAGCTATTGCTCCATTAGGTTTTATTTTTCCATGGATTTGCTTCCTCATGCTTAAGAGCTTTCAGGAATTCCTGAAATTTCCATCCACCAACCCTTTCTTCTTTTCCCATGTTATCAATTTACTCATGTAAATACATGTTTATATGGATACCAATAAACATGTTCACCTTCTCTGTCATCTTATGGAAGGTCGAGCTGTGGATATGACAGTGGTAGTGGTAGTGTAGTTAAAGGATATCATAAGATATGACAGTTTACCATCTTGATCACTTTCTCAGTGTCATTATTTGCTGAGAAGCATGTATTCCAATGTTAACATGACCGTTCCTCTAAATCTCAGACTTGTATACACAACTTCTATTTGCCATCTCTTGGATTTCTTACAGGCATCTCAAACTTAACGCATTCAAAATTGAATTACTCATCTTATCCCCACCAAATCTGTTCTAGTCAGGCGTCATCCACATACCAGGACCCTTGGAGCAAATTCTGGACAATTCCCTTTCCTCCAATTATTACCAAGTAGTCCCTGCAAGAGATTTAATTTCTTTCCATGTCTACTGCTATTAACTTTGTCCAAGCCACATCATCTCTCACCTGAGCTATATAAGTCTCTGAACTGGTCTTAACTGCTTCTCCTCTTCCCTTCTAAGGCATTCTCCCCAGATTAGCCAGAGCCAATGTTTAAAAATACAAATCTGATCATATCATTCCCTTGCATAAAGCTCTACCATTACTTCTCACTGCTATTGGAATGAATTCCAAACTCTTTCATGTTAAATGCTATATATCTGAAGAATCTGGAGGCTAGGTCTCTGCTATTTATTAAAGACTTTTTTGATGCCAATAGCTTATTAGCCTGCCTGGGTTCTATGAGCTTGACTGTTCTTTGTTCTACTACCTTGCTGAGGCATTCCACAACTTCATCTTGAACTAATATAGCCACAATTCCTCTTAACTACAATGCCTATATAATAAAATTGCTTAGTTGTACTCTTTAGATACTAGGCATTTCTATCTATCTAAAGCTAGGTCTGTCCTTTCAGCAACAATCCTTCCCAAATGAACAAGTCAAAGGTCTAGATGCTTCTTAGTCTAACTTGCTATAAAATGGGAATACTCTGAGGCACCTGGGTGGCTCAGTCGGTTAAGCCTCCAACTCTTGATTTCAACTCAGGTCATGATCTCACAGTTCGTTGGATCAAGTTCTACTGTCAGCAGAGAGCCTGCTTGGAATTCTCTCTCTCCCCCTTTCTCTGCCCCTCCCCTGCTTGCTCCAGCTTACTCGCTCTTTCTCTCTCTCACTCTCATAATAAACAAACATTAAGAAAAATGGGGGGCACCTGGGTGGCTCAGTCGGTTAAGCATCTGACTCTCGGTTTCAGCTCAGGTCATGATCTCACGGTTTTGTGAGTTCAAGCCCCATATAGGGCTCCAAGCTAACAGTGCAGAGCCTACTTGGGATTCTCTGTCTTCCTCTCTCTCTCTCTCTCTCTCTCTCGCTCTCGCTCTCGCTCTCACTCTCTCTGCCCCTCCCCCACTTATGCTATCTCTGTCTCTCTCAAAATAAGTAAATAAACTTAAAAACTTTTGAAAGAAAGAAAGAAAGAAAGAAAGAAAGAAAGAAAGAAAGAAAGAAAGAAAGAAAGAAAAGAAAAGAAAAATGGGAATACTCCCAGAGGGCACCTAGCTGGCCCAGTCAATAAAATGGGAAAACTCCCAGTTTAAGTCTAGTATATTAGTTCAGGCTTTGCCAATGTGTGATTCTGAATAAAAATCTTAATTACTGTAGGGCACAGCTTTCTTTTCTGTCAAATAATTTCTAAAATCTCTTCCATTTCTAGTGGTCACAGATTCCGTGCTCTAATACATTTCCTTAGAGAAAAGTATAGAACGTATCATTCAGCTCCCATGGCAATTACACAGAAGATAACATTGATTTCAGGTTTAGAAAAGACTTGCATTGAAGAGAAAAATAATTCAACTCAAGGTTTCTAAAGATAAGCTACCATGGATTCACTTTGCGAAGATTTAGTGTCGGCTTTGATTGCCCAATGAACACATACGACCTCAAGAACTGAAAATACAGTAACAACAAGAAGCACCACTACCATGACTGCTACACAGTAACAATTGAAAGGCTTTAGCTCATCCTGGGTAATGGCCAAAAATTAATTATAATAATCAAATAGGAACAGAAAAAAGAAAGAAGGCACAGTAAGTACCAAAGGCTTCTTCCTCAAAGATCAATAAAGATCAATATTTCATACTGGTTTACACAAAGAGCCAACATATTCACCTTGCTTCATATCCTCTCCTTTTTTATAATAATGGTAAAAGGAGAGACTCTCTGGATTAAGTTACTAGTTGGAGCTAATGTTTTAATAATCTTTAAATCGGACTACAGTCAATTCTAAATCTTGATCTAAACCATAAACACCAGAAAAAAAGTTCCCTCCTTCCCTAATAACATAACTCCTAACTACCTTCCCATAAACTGTAAAACCTTTGGAAGTGGGAATCTATTTCCACTGACACCTAATTACGGTGCCAAGTTTGCATACTATTGATGGGTTTCATAAAGTAAATGACCCACACTGCTTTACCTGGTACATTCCGACTCCAATGTGCTTCGGCTCAATTTTCACCAGCTCAGCTAATGGGTCTTGTACACGCCTTGCTATGGAAACTGAAAAAACAGAAAATAAGTATGGCTTAATGTGAAAAGCAGTATCCAGATAATTACTTATGTTACTTCCTCATAATGCAAGTATTTAATTCCTTCCCTCTTCTCCCACACAAGGAGACCAGCAATTTAAGTTTCAAAGTATCTTTTTTTTTTTTTCACACAAAAAAATTAAAGGCAAAATTTCAGGATTAATTTTGTTACCAGAATCCCTAGGCATTTCTGAGCACAAACAGGTTGAAAGGGTTATACATTTGGAAAAACACAGAAAACAGTTACTATGCGTACACAATTATCTGTTCATTCTTTGAACACAGCATAGTAGGGCACCTCACGCTTTAACAAACAAGTATATATATATTTGTTTTACTTTTAAATAATCCTGATTATGACATACATTTGCACATCAAATATGTTACTAGGACAAGATCCTGATAATGATGAGTAACTGACGGAATCATATTTTACTGCAACCAGAGACCACGTCAGTTGCTTGTTGAACACACTTGTACTGCCTTAAATACGATTGCAAGTTTGATTGTGATCCAAGTCTCAAATGCTTGACTCTTAACACATTCACAGTTCTAAATCACAACCCTTTCTTGAACATCACAATCCATGTTCAAGAGATTTGAGTTAGCTTCAAACATTCCTTTATCTGTTGTCATGGTTTTATGCTTGGTCATCATTTATTGTCTTTTTTTTTTTTTTTTTTTTTTTACAAAATGTTAACAAAATTTCATATCTAATTTAGATTAAAAGATAGATTTAGCTGGAGAAAAGAAATGTAATATGAATACTAAGGATGCCTCCAAAGACAGCTCTTTTTTTTTTCTTTTCCCCAGTAATATAGTTACATTGGGTCCTTACCTAAAAACAGCTTTCTTCTAAATTCAAGAAAGCTAGTCAGTGTCATCTACTTACACAGACGGTTGGATGAAATACAAACTCAGTTAGTAAAAACATGAAGGCCATCAGAGGAGATCCCATGCCTGTTCTTGTGTTAAACTGTTCAAGGTCTGGCAACAGAAGCCACTTCATGCAAGGGACTATCATGTTCTCTTGTCACTGATTTGTACCATCTCTTCACCAGAGATAAGACCTACTCTGAGCATCAAGTTCACTGCATGGTCACTCAAGTCTTTTTCATATCTTTATTATTACTTCTAACATACAGTGACAATGGCAGCTTACAAAGCTAGCAGACAGCGATAAGCTGGTGTCATATAATCTGCCTATTTCCCCACCAAAGAGATGGGAACTCCAAGGCCTTCACATACACTTTCTTTTCAAACCTCACAAAAGGTTAATAATGAGTGCAAGCACTGCAGGTTACAGGGGAAATGCCTCCCCCCAGTAATCACACGTATAATTACACAGTAAGAATAGATGCCACCAGGGAAACATCTCATAGTCTCTGAAAGCAAGCAGCATTCCTTTATTCTAGCCAATAAGACTGATTTTCAAACACATACATAGTCAAAATACTTTCAGATTTAAAACAAAAAACAAACAAACAAGAACCCACAACAGTAAACCAAGTGAAAAAATACAGGCATCAGAACATTCATTGCAGGAAGGCAATATTAGAAATAAAAAAAAAAAAAAGATATTAAATAAGTAAATCTCTCAAATCTACCCCTTCAGGAAAACCCACATTATGAAAATCTATACTTAGAAACTGGTTAGACAGTTGTATAAGTTGTTAAGTGTGAGCAGATTTCCATATTTTAAAAAGTTTTTAAATACACAAAAGGGTTTTAACTTATTTTCGACCTGGTTCCTCCCTAACTGGTTCACTGCTAGCATCTCCTCTGTTCATCCTGATATTGCTAAATGCAGCAACAATAAACTGGACATGACAGTTCTCCAGTTTGAAATTACAGTGTCCCCAATACACAACCTCTACATAGATCCTAATATTCCCAGAATTGGTGTTTTGCTTTCAGATGCTACTCACTCTACAGAGCATAAAAACCCAAGCATGGGAGAGATGGGAGACAAGAGGAAAATGACCATTGTTCATTTGAAGGATGTTCATTGTTCTTGAAGGAGGTAACTTAAACATTGTTTGAAGTAGCACTGGAAAGTTGTATGTCCAGGCTTTCAAGAGAAGATGGTACTGTCAGGGTACACAAGAAAGAAGTTATTTAATTAACAGTAATGCCTACCCGTAGGTTGAGAATGATCAGGCTGACAACAGATTCCTGAAGGTAAGAGACAGATAGGTAGCTCAGGCAAAGGGAATTATATAGACTGCTGATAAAGAGAATGAAGAGAAAGGAAGAGTCATGGCCCAAAGGTTGGGGACACATTCACACTGTGAGGTAGAGAAGAAAAGGTTGACACAGTGAAAGAGACAGAGAATAAACGGGAGGAAAGTATAGCAGTAGATAGAAAACAAAATTCTAGAAAATGTTTAACACAGAGTTACCATATGTCCCCCAATTTTTACTCGTAGGTGGTATACACTCAAGAAAAGTGAAAACATATGTCTACATAAAATGTTATTCATGAATGTTCATAGCAGCATCATTTATAACAGCCAAAAAAGTGAAAGCAACCCAAATATCTATCAACAGATGAACGAATGAACAAAATGTGATATACTCATACAATGGAAAGTTATTTGGCAATGGGAAGGAATGAAGTGCTGATACATGCTACAGCGTGAATGAACCTTGAAAATATTATGCTAAAGTGGAAGAAGCCATGTACAAAAGACCACATGTTGTAATGATTCCATTTATATGAAATGTTGGCAATAGGCAAATCCATACAGACAGAAAGTAGATTCGTATTTATCAGAGGCTGGGGGAAGAGGGCAAGGGGGACTGTTGCTAATGGGTGCTGGGTTTCTATTTGGGATGAAACTGTTCTACAGTTAGATAGAGGTGATGGCCGCACAATTCTGACTGTACTAAAACATACTGACTTATCCACTTTAAAAGGGCAAATTTGAGGCTGTGAAGTTATATGTCAATGAAGTGGTTATGTATTTTTATTTTTTTTTTAGGTTTATTTATTTATTTTGAGAGAGAGGGAGAAAGCACAAGTGGGGGAGGAAAAGAGAGAGAGGGAGAGAGAGAGAGAATCCTAAGCAGGCTTTGCCCTGCCAGAGCAGAGCCCGACGTGGGGCTTGAACTCATGAATCATGGGATCATGACCTGAGCTGAAATCAAGTCAGATGCTTAATCAACTGAGCCACCCAGGCACCCCTATATTTTTTTAAATGTAGTATATTCAAACATATGCCAAATACTATTTTGCCCACATGATGTCAATATATCTCTATATCACTGTTACTATTCACCATTGTTCAGGAAATTCTAGTCAACGCAACTGAACAAGAAAAGGAAGGTATAATTACTGAAGAGATAGAAACTAGATGATGATGATGATGACGACGATTTGCAGATGATGACTGACTACCTAGAAAACCCAAGCAAGTCAACTGAAAAAATATCAAAACTAGCAACATTTCAACTGGCTGGTTTTAAAAGACACCCAGACAATAACTAAGCAGTACCATATGCCATCAACAACCAATAAGAAAATACCACAGAGGACAATCCATTTACTGTGTTGTATATCGCCTGCGAGTAATAAAAATAAAGTGTACAGGGGCCCCTGGATGACTCAGTCGGTTAAACATCCAACTTTGACTCATGGTTTGTGAGTTTGAGCCCCACATCGGGCTCTGTGTCTGACAGCTCAGAGCCTGGAGCCTGCTTCTGTGTCTCCCCCTCTCTCTGCCCCTCCCCTGCTCACGCTCTGTGTCTCTGTCTCTCAATAATAAATAAATGTTAAAAAAAATTTTTTTTTAAGTGTACAGAATGTAGATAAAAGTGCCAATTTAACAGAAAGAAGTTCACTTTATATTCTAGAGATTTAAAAATATTAATTAAATGGCTCTAAAATTTATATGGAAAAAAAGAAATGCATAAGAAAAGCACCATTAAGGGGCATCTTGGTGGCTCGGTTGGTTAAGCATCCGACTTCAGCTCAGGTCATGATCTCGTAGTTCTGAGTTCAAGCCGTGCATCAGTCTCTGTGCTGACAGCTCGGAGCCTGGAGCCTGCTTCCAATTCTCTGTGTGTGTGTGTGTATGTCTCTCTCTCTCTCTCTCTCTCTCTCTCTCTCTCTGCCCCTCCCGCGCGCGCGCGTCTGGTGTGTGTGTGTGTGTGTGTGTGTGTGTGTGTGTGTGTGCGCGCGCATGCGCTCTCTCTCAAAAATAAATTAAAAAAAACATTAAAAAAAGAAAAGTGCCATTAAAAGAAGATTAAAGCAAATCACATCATAAGCCACAGTAATTGAGAGCTTCTTGCATTGTGGCACATTAGACAGACCAATGAAAAGATGACAAAAAGGATACGTAGGAATTTAGTCTTTAATATATGGCAACTTCTTAAATGGGAAAAATGTAACTCGATGTGTAAAGGGAGACAACTCAACTGCTACTGAGACAAAATTAAGCATTAGAGGGAAAAATTCTGTTAGTTACACCAAAAAGAGGGGCAGGGAGCACAGACTGAGTGCTAAAGGTAAGCAACCAGAGCTTCGGCATGTGGTTAGGCAGGATGTACGGTGTACAACCTGCACCACTGTATGCAGCACCCTTGAAAGCACTGTTTCCCTCTCCTTCATAATATGCCTTCTATCTGAAGCATAAAAAGGTATGGGTTTTGGTCTTCAGTTCTATGAAATATCTAGACTCTTAAAGCTTCTAAAGCAAATAAACTTCCTGCTTAAAAGACTGTAATAACTGTATTCTCCTAAATCTGCCTTATTCTGGGGGTGCCTGGGTGGCTTGGTTGGTTGAGTATCCAATAAAAATTTGCCTTATTCTGTTATCTAAAAATATGGCATATTCTGTTATCTAAGAATATCAAAGTAGAAATTTTTATTTCTAAAGTCCAACACTCACCTCATTTTAAATTTCCTCTTGCCATCAGACAGCAACAGAGGAAGGTAAGTAAAATTTCCCAGTGCTGTCTTTTTTCATTCAACAACTCCAAATAAGAATTTTTTCATTATAAAGCTTATTAATGATCTTGATCCCCTAATTAATAACTACATTTCTGAACAAGAAGCTGACAAATCTGTTGACCTGATAAAAATATTCTTTATCTTGATTGTGGTGTCAGTGGTTGTGGTTACCCGACTAGTTTAAGCTTTTCAAAATGCATAGACAAATTCAAAAATTCACCTAAAAAGGGTGAATTTTATTTTATGTAAAGTTTATTTAAATGAATGAAATATCTTTCATTTCTCTAAGGATGTAAAAGTTTTTCTTCTTTTTCTAAAGTCTTTATTTCACCCAAGTGGCTTCTGTACTGTCCCCTCCCCACCCCCACCACCATCTATCTTTAACAGTGTAAGTTTCCTTAAATGACAGGTGACCCTTGACTGTCCATCAGGAAGAGGGTACCAAAAAGCTGCCTCTAAGTGCGTTGCCTAAATGTGAAGTTTATCAGCTGTGGGCTTCATTATATGGTGATTTGGCCCATTTCTGTTTGTACCTCTGATCTCAGTTCTTTAGGTATTTTTTCTTGTCTAGGTGTCAGAATTCCCCTGTCTCCTGCATGGAGGACTTAGTGCTCTCCAAGATCTCTACATCAGCATGTAAGTAATTATTTAATCCCTTCTTCAGTAGGTATCCCAACTCTCATGTATAACCTGTGTCCTCCAGTATACAGACTTTCTGTTTAGCCCTCTCCAGAGAAACAAATCTCCGGTCTTCTGCAAAGGTGAAAGAACAATCACTTAACGGTGTGGAATGGAAGGTCTTTTTTTTTTTAATTGAAGTGAAATTACGTAACATAAAATTAACCAATGAGTACAATTCAGTGGCATTTATTATACTTACACTGTTGTACAAACCACCACCTCTATCAAGTTCCAAAACAGTTTCAACGCCCCCCAAAGAAAACCCTGTACCCATTAAGCAGTCCCTCTTCATTTTCTCCTCTTCTCAGTGCCCGATGACAATCAATCAGCTTTCTGCTTTTATAGCTCAGCCTATTTTGTACATTTCATATAAATGTAACCATACAATATGTGGCGTTTCGTGTTGGCTTCTTCTACTCAGCATGTTCCCAAGATTCATCCATGTTGTGGCACATGTCAGTACTTCTTTTCTATGGCTAAAAATAATATCCCATTGTATGGATATACCACATTTTGTTTATCCATTCAGCCACAGATGGACTTTGGGTTGTTCCCAGCTTTGGGCTATTGTGAATAGTGCTGCTATAAGCACAGTGTACAAGTATTTTGTTTGAGTCCTTGTTTTCAACTTTGAGTATACACCTAGGAGTGGAATTGCTGGGTTTAACTTGGTCTAATTGCCCTTTAAACAAAACTTTCAACCAATCCTCTTACTTTAGACCCACCCACTGCCCTGACAAGATACTTCTAAAGGTAACCTGGTGAATTTCCTGAACCTATAAGGGTTCCATGACCACTTCAGGTTAGTTCTCTGTTTTCTACATGCTCTCTTAGTATTCAACTCTCTCAAGTTGGCTACCTTACTTCTTATTCAGTCATCTGCTTTCTAGCTTCAAAATGATTGTTGCTGTTCTTTCCTCTCCATCCTCCTTGTCCTGAGTTTCTGCCTTCTTTCTGTCATGTTACTGTCATTTTGGTGGGAGTTCAGAAAGGAGTAAAGGAATAACAGGTATACTCAATCTTCTTGTTTAAGTCAGAAATCTATAATAAACATTTTAATATCACCTACCTACTATTCTATCTATCCAATTGAAATTCCTCTCATGTATGATGAACTTATTATGGGAGACTATAAGCACATATAAGGATAACCTCTGCTTTCAATAAGCTGACAAACAGGTCAGAAGATGTAGTGATCGGAAGGTCATCTTACGTTATGTTTAACACTGTATGAATGTTAAGGTTCTGTTACGTTCAGACAGAGTAAACTTACAGAGGGTTAAAAAGTAAAACCCACACCCATAGGTAGCACAGGTCTCAAATGAAGTATAAAGTCATCCCTGGCATCAGTCACTAGGAAAGAGAAGGACCTCTGGTCAGAAATCATGAATTGAAAAGGTGGCGGCCCTAGAAAACCAAGAATAGAGACTCCGAGCTTCTTTCAGCATTTGCCTTCAGGACCACTCCTGGAAGACTCAATATGTCTAGGTAGATTTTTTCAGTTGATATGGATCAAACATAGTCACTGCCATACGAGAGCAAGCTAAATCACAGAAGGAAGGCATACCTGCGGTGAATCACACACTGAAGACACAGCCAGCCTTTGGAATCTGAGTAAGTAGGACCATATAATGATTCCTCTTTTTATTATCTCCTATTTTCAGAGTCTTGTTGGGATGTTGTAATCCTGTCTCACCCACAACACTGTGACAATTACACACCCATGCAGGCCAGTGGTGAAGAGGAAACAGCAGCCCCCATAGCAGTGGTAGGTCTGAGAGACTGCCACCCCCCAGACGATATTTCTCTCAAACATTCTGTTAGAAGATTATCTTTCAGTGCCACCAACTTGGAAGGTTTTGAATTTTATTATTTAAGAAAGAAAAAAGTATCCTTTTATTATAGAAGTACATATATATACACTTATTCGTTATGTGGCCTCTTTAAGCCTTGGTTTCCTCATCTGTAAAGTGGGAATAATCAATGTCTAAAAGGGCAACTATGAGACTAAGGCAATTATTAGCAGTTCCCAATATGATTACTATATCTCCTCCTCCGACCGAGCACATGGCAAGGAGACAAAGCCCACACTGAACTGCTGTGACAGGGAAAAGTTTCACAGAAGGATCAAAATTTTGAGCTGGGATCTGAGTTTGAGAAGATGACCATGTTAGACTGTATCATGGAGCAAACAATCAAAGGGAAACTACAAGCTCTTTTGGATGTAAGTAGGCTTTTAGCCTCAGATTAATGCAAAAAATTTCAAATATGTATCTCCAGGTACATATTTCAAGAATAGCCAATGAAACTTGAAGAATAGCCAATGAAATTTTAAGTTAAAATTTTTTTCAAAAGTCCGTTTCTAACAAAGTCTAAATTTCCAGCTATTACACAGAAAAATGTTCTGACCAGAGTCAACATTTTCCTTATAATACAAATTATTTTCACAGGACATATCAAACTATCTTAATTTCTTCACACACAAGATTTTAACTATTCCACAAAACAGAAACCAAGCAACTTAATGTGACTAAACTCAAAGCAGGCTGTTTTAAACATTAAATGAAACCGCATTAGCAAGACAAGAGAAACTGGTCATCTGACAAATATTTAGCAATAAACTATGCGTGTTTAATTTGCAATATAAATATATTTAGGTTAATATATTAATTTTGCCAATAAAAAGCTATAATAAATAATATTTTATAGTAATAATATGAGATCTTAGAGTATCTTATTAATTTTATTATTAACTTTCAAGCATTTAATTTTACTAAAGGCATTTTGGGCTAATTTCTAGTATTCTTCCTCTTCTGTTCCATAATTCTAATTATCCTAATCAACCACTTTCTTCCTAATATGCCAATTCTTACGTATATATCTTCTAAATGATTTTGGATAAATATTTTGCTTGCTTAAAACATAAGTCCAAAGTATCACAGTCACATGCTTTTGTGATGATTCGTAGTTTCTTACCTGCACTTCTCAAATTAGGGTCCAGCCCCGGCATCTCTTTGTTAGCTTCAGGGCTGACACTGTAGATTGATGCCCCTGCTTCACTGACGATACTGAGAAGAAACAAAAGGGGGAATATAATTTTCCAAACTTTCTGCCTGGTCGAAGAAAATAAATGAATAAGACTGGGTATTATAAGAAAAAAAAAACAAAACACCTGTTCTCTTTTTATTTCAGTGGTACCTATAGCATTTAATTTTTCATAAACATAAAGTGATAAAGTAATGTTTGTGTTCTGCACAGAGGAAATAGAGGTTTATTATTTTTTAGGTTTATTTATTTTTTGAGAGAGAGAGAGAGAGACAGAGAGAGAGTGAGCGAGCAGGGGAAAGGCAGAGAGAAGGGGAAGAGAGAATCCAAAGCAGGTGCCAAGCTGTCAGCGCAGAGCCCAATGCAGGGCTTGAATCCACAAACCATGAGATGGTGAGCTGAGTCAAAAAGCAAGAGTTAGATGCTTAACTGAGTCACCCAGGTGCCCCAGAAATACACAGGTTTAAATACATAATGAATTCATTCAGTTGTTTCCTGTCCATAGTAATAAAATAGATTATAGAAAAACACAATGGATACTCTCCCCTGATGCCAACTTCAAATTTCCAGAATACACTGAAATTCTCTTTATAATCCGCTGTTGACTGACACTTAATGACTCCCAACTGAGTTAACCATTCTAAAGCATCATGGAAAGCACATACACATCTGTGTGGATATGTACATACGTGGATATATACAAAAACCACTGCCATAGACACTTCCATTATTATTACTCAATTATAATGAACAACCACAATGTGAACAGGAAGGGGATCAGATGGGATATTATTCCACTTCTTTTCAGGAGAATCTAAAATCATCCTTCAGTAAACTTGAAGCCTTTGACCTCAGGCAGTTGGTCAAACCATTTCATTTCAGCATCTATTTAATCAAAGCATCCCATACATCATCCTCTTCCTTTCTTCTTTGCCTCTAAATACTTCATACACCACTCTTCTGCAGCTGACCTGTTTATGGTGGTTGACATCACTACAGTTCATTCAACATTTTTAAAATTAGAGGCATTTTATTATGACAAAACATGCAAAGAAACATCATCTACCCTTAGAATTTACAAGACCTATACCTCTCTGCCATGCCATCTAGGCATTAAGACTCAAAAGCAGAAATATATTAGCACTTAATTTTTAATCCACTATTAGAAATTTCTTCCCTTCTCTGTTCCTCAATATTTACTTCAATTATGAGACAAGTTTAGTGGATACCTTTTAACATATTGCCCCCTTTTAAGAGCTGAATACTGATAAAGAAAAGTGTGAAAAAGTTAGTTTGCTACCCCTTGTGTTTCAAGAACTCTTGACCGAACTTTGACAACAATTAAAAACCACCAAAATTTGAGAAGATTATTTTGGGGAATATGAAGATTTATATTTTTTTGCAACCAAGTCTATTGTCCTAAATTTCATAATAGGAAAAATGAACACGCTGCGATTGAAAAGCAAGGCTGTTTATCCTGTTCCTCATCAATACTACCCTCAGGATACAAAAGGATGTAAATGAGTGTGTATTACAAAATTTGCTTTAACAGATAAGTAATATGCCCAAGGTCATTTGGAAGGTAAACTACTGAGGTGGATTTGAACCCTAATCTGCTTGAAACCCAAGAATGAGCTCTTAACCAGCAGAAAGAAGCACAAATAACTTCTGAATAGCTTTACAACCCCTCATTAAAATGAAAACCCATATTTTTGTACTAAACAATACATGTAATAATATCTTTTTAAAGAAGAACCATTTTCTTAAATAATGGATCCATAGGAGCACATTTCTCTCTTTCAATGCCTTCACTTCCAATCAAAAGGTAAAATGGGTTTTGTTTTCTGTGTCTAACAGAACCTAAAGCATGGAGAAGGTCAAATATGTTCTATGATTTCAGAGATGGACTTTAAAATGAAAAGGTAATTGTGCTTTTTCTTCCATATAAGAGTTAGATTCTGCTTATCTTCTACTATGTAATGGTCAAGGAGAAAATGTAATGTCAAATAAAGCTTGAAGTGAAGAAAACTCTTAGTGTGGCATAATAGGATGTTAAAACCAACATACTAGAAGGGATTTTTCAGTTCCATCATAGTGGTACTTCCTTACCTGGGGCCCTTCGTCTTCTAGGCAAGGAAAAACAGGATTAATAAAAACTGTATACAAAATATTTGTGTTTATCCATTTTTTCTAGGAAAAGGGATTATAGTTTTCACTGATTACTTAAAGAAATCCACAACCCCAAAAGAGGTTAGGAAGCACCATCACAGTATAAGAATATTCAGTCACTAGTCATGGAAAATCTGGTTTCAAACACAAATCAACAGTCTAACAAAGTTTTGTTTTGTTTTGTTTTTCCTAAAAAAACCTAGAGCATCTATGAAGTGCAGGCTGGGCCTATTATTAAGGGAAAAGAATATTTTTTAAAATTTCACCACAAATTTATTTTCTATCATTTCAAGAAGGCTCCAAAATTACCACTATTAAGTAAAGGAGACTGAAGTGGTAATTACAAATTCCAATTAACTGTGGCCTTTAGCAACTTGGTACCTGAGAATTTTCTGGGTGATTCACTGTCTCTTGGAAGGTATAATTCTCAGTAGACTGAGGGAAACTGTTGCAAAGAAAAACACTCAGATAATAAATATTCCTCCAAATACCACACTGCCACTTCTTTTAAACAGAGGAATACAAAACAGATGTGACACACTGCACCAAAAGATTTTAGATTAACATTAATATTAAATCAATACAAAATGTAGTAAATTTCATATGCTTTAGTTATTACATAGCATGGGTCCAATAAACAGTTCAGTACTAAGCACAGATCAGAATGCTCCAATAATCTAAATGAACAGAAAAACCTCAACACTGACTTCTTCAATATAAAACACTGAAGGACCTAAGAAGTGTATGTGGCAAGAATTAAATGAAACAAATCAAGCTGGGAGTGGTGATGATTTTTTCCAGGAGAAGCTGAGAAGAACAAAAGTTATAATGACCCCACCCCCATTCTGTTCACTCCTATTTGGATTTCAAGGATAGACATTCAGAGAGCATGCTAGATTTTATAAGCCACTTTCTGTGTATTGCAAGTTTCCCAATAAATTATTGGAAAAGTACTCCAATTATCTCTAATATATTTTGAAAAAAGCAAAAAGGAACTTTACATAAAATTCAGACAGCTCCTGATTTAATAAATATTATATTCCATAAAACAAATTTCTCTCAGGTGTAAAGAAACTGGACTCATAATCTTAGCAATTTGATTACTTTCTTTATTTTGCCATAAAGCAGACAAGACTTTGAGCAGAACTTATTATTTGGGGGGAATTTAAATGAGAGAATTGTAAATGAACTAAGGGTTCAATATTATTACAGTGCTCTGAAGTTCCTTCAATGAAATTGCTGGTACATGTAAATACCTAAATATATATATATGGCAAATATCTCAAGTGTTAAAAATAGGAAAGTACATTTCAGGAGCTACCACACTGGACTCACATTTTACCAGATATATATGTTACTGTAATAATGCTCTGTAATTAAATAGGTATTTTTAAAAACACTTAATCAAACTCAGCATGATTTTAGGGTCTCTTTTATTTAAAAATATACAAACCATACAGTCAAAACTAAAAACTGAAATGCCCACAACACAGATGCATTTACTCTTAAATTCATTTTTTAAAATTTTAATAAAAACTCTTTAAGTTAAAAACGCTAAATTTTGTTATCTCAAGTAAAATTCAATATTACATAAATCTGACCATTTATCAATATAATTTTATTTTTTTTAAAGCTAGGCTTAAACTACAGAATTTGTAAGTATCTTCTGACAAAAGAGATTGTATGTTGATGAATCTTTTAAAACCCAGTTCTCAAGTACTTTTCTTAGAGTGACTATTCATTCTGACAATAAGAAAATGGCAATTTTCTTTTACGAAATTGAGATGGAGGGTGGGGATTCCTTTCATGAGACAGGGGAACTAGCCATTTGTTTTTTTAAGTTATTAGGCTAATAGTTTTCACATTCATTTACAAGGTTACATGATGTCTCCTCTCTTCTCCCCATTTCCCAAATATGAAAATAGCTTTGTTTTCTCTTATTTTAAATCACATGCCTCCTCACGTTAACAGGAGAATTTAATTCAAAGGTAATCTACTTAAATGAAAATGCAGTTATTTAGGAAGATATCAAAATCAGCCAGGATATATTGCTTAAATTAACAAAAACTGATGTGTTTTTAATTCTTTTCAAAAGTACATTGGAATTCCTCAAACCTTACTGTTAGCTAACAGCTTTCATATCTTCCTTCTGCCCACCAAAAAAAAAATAATAATACACACTAACTACTAGGTTAAATGCACAGCTTATTTCACTACAGTTTTTAAAAATAATTGATCTAAAAACTCTTCTTCCAAATTTTCAGACTGAGAAACATTCATATAGAGAGAGAGTAAATGCTTTGAGCTAAGCTCCGCAACAAGTAATACATAGTACTAAAAGTTAGGCAACACAGACCTGGATTCTGTGCTCTGCACACAAGATAACCTGTTCTAAAGTATGAAAGGATGGCTGTTGTCCTTTAGGGATAGGAAACAAGGCCCAAACCAAAACCCCGTGAACACAAGGGGCTCTAGGATTTAATGGTTAAAGCACAAACTTTATTTCTAGGACAATATCAAAGCAATTTTAAGTTCCTATATTTAGTGATGAACTGTCATTTCAGGGAGTTTCAAATGAGCAATGTCTAGTCACTTTAAAAACTAGGGTAACCTGGTGGTGATAAGGAAGTAAGGAAACAAGCAAAATCATAAACTGTTAAAGAGGTTTAAGCTGTAGAACTCTTCTGGATGGTATCCTGAAAATATAAATCAGAAGTTAAAAAAACATGCATCCTTTCTGAATCAGCTATGATATTTTCAAGAATTTATACAAAAGATATTTAAAAATACACAAAAAATGAACAAGTGCTATTTGTCAGAGCATAGCTTTAATGGAAAGAAACTGAAAACCAAAACCCCTATCATTAGAGGGTTCATTAAATAAAAAGCTACACTGTCACTAAAAATTAGTTGCCAAAAACTAAGTGAAAAAAAAATGGTTATAAGACTAAAACATGAGGGGTATTCGGGTGGCTCAGTCAATTGAGCTTCTGACTCGATTTTGGCTCAGATCATGATCTGGCAGTTTGTGAGGTTGAGACCCTGCGACAGGCTCTGCCTAGTTGGGATTCTCTCTACCTCTCTCTTTGCCCCTTCCCAGCTCATGCTCTCTCTCTCTCAAAATAAACACATAAACTTAAAAAAAAAAAAAAAAAAAAAGGACTATGATAAGACCAATCTAATATTTTAAAATTTACCTAAATTTTTACATAAAAAGAAAAAAAGATTTATGTGATGTTAAAAGTGCTTAAATGAGTTACTCCTTTAATTGCATTCTTGTTTTTTTTTAATTTTTTTTCAATAGCCATGTAATATTTGTAAACAGAAAACGTTTAAAATTTAAGTTTAAAATAACAATTGCTAATTGCCACAAAAGATGGTATCACATAGCACCCAACATTCTCTTTTATTCTACCAAACTTTCTTGTACAGTTATTAAAGTTATTTTGAATTTAATATGGGTAAACATATCATTTGTTACAAATAACTTCCACACATGGCTTCTAGATCTCAAACAATAAGTTTTATGACACTGCCATAACAAAAGAAAGCTGGAGCAGAAAGAACAAGTTCTCAATTTATACACACAGGCTAGATAAGAAACAAATGTATGATGAAAAATTTTACAAGAAATTACATATTTCATATATCCTTAAGTTTTACTCAGTCCTTGGCCTCTGAATCCACTTCCCAAGTTATCCTTCATGATCACCAAGGAACAATCAGTTCACTACCCACAGCGTACCAGAAGCAAGGTGACACGGTAGTGTGCCAGGAAAGCAGGGTGCGTGGAAAAAAAAAAAAAACAAAAACCACTAAAAACAATATGGTGAAAGAGAAAAAGAAAACACACAAGCTCAAGATTTCAATAGCGCCAAAGAAGTTCACCTTCAGATATGTAACACTAGCACCATCTGGTGGATGACTCATTAGAAACAATTCAATTGCTAGTTTTAAAAAAGAAAGAAAAGAAAAAAGCATAATTCCAAGCCTTCTTTCAAAATCTGAGCATTTTCCAAAGAGAATAAGCCTGGCAAAGGTACAGTAATCACACAGAGGACCCATCATAATCCCGGGAGAACTTAAAATGTCTACCAAAGGTGGGTACGTACTCCCAGATGGACATCCTATCATACCTTACCCACACAGCAAGATTTCAACAGTACAGAATTCCCTCGGCTACCTTTCCTTCAGTGCTCCATACATAGATAAAAAGAACACTTTGCAGCCACAGAGGAAAAAAAAAAAGGAAGACCCAAATTAGCAACTATGGAGCAGAACTTTAATTTGGAGTTTGAGCTTCCTCAGAGCACCAGCTACCTATCCTTCCAGGCTCTAAACAAACCAACGGTTAGTTTTGATGCTATTTAGTATCAGAGGTCTATGTTCACAAGGATGCTATGTCTCTACAGTGGACCACTGTGTCAAAATATTATGTTGAAATCACTGGTACTACTGGCAGTAGGACATTCAATGCCAGAGATGCCAAAAATCACTGGTATCTTCAAATGCTATTGTAGGGGAAAGCAACAAACACACAGGCTATACTGTCAACAAACTGAAAGACAAAAAGGATGGAGAGCTTGTCTCCCATTTGGTTTGGTTTTTTTTAATGTTTATTTATTTTTTGAGAGAGACAAAGAGCACCAGTGGGGGAGGGGGACAGAGAGGGAGATACAGAATCTGAAGAAGGCTCCAGGCTGAGCTGTCAGCTCAGAGCTGACAC
The DNA here is from genome assembly GCF_022079265.1 of Lynx rufus. Taxonomy (NCBI): domain Eukaryota; kingdom Metazoa; phylum Chordata; class Mammalia; order Carnivora; family Felidae; genus Lynx; species Lynx rufus. Next base: position 65,463,352 of record NW_025814896.1, read on the forward strand.
AGGCTCAAACTTATGAATGTGAGATTATGACCTGAGCCACAGTCAGACGTCCAACTGACTAAGCCACCCAGGTGCCCCTAGTCTCCCATTTGTAGGCTGGGTCCCTCAAGTGAGGTAGAAGCTACTCCTGACCAAGAATGGCTTCAGCAGAAGTGATCATCTCCACTACTCTCCACAGTAAGCATCCCTTTTATTCTCTCTCTCCCTTCCCTTCACCTTCTGCTTTCTCTTTTAAAAATCCCTTCTTTATTTCTTTTTCCCCATCTACAGTTGAGATCAACATGAAGTTGTCACAAATACTGCATGGTACCACAAAGGGAGCTCAAGAAAAAGCTGCCACAGGAGCAACCACAAGGCCTGGAGCCTACGTGATGTCAGACTAAGCAAAAGGACAGGGCCTCCTAGCTCCAAGACAAGAAAATCCGGCCCAAAGAGAGGAGCATTAACTGCAGAGGAAACTGTCGTCTGCAGCAGTACTGGAAACATTCCACGTTCACTACTGATAAGACACAAAAATAATAATGACCTGATTTTACAGTGAAAATGTCCTTTGGTCAACATTTTGAAATGTGTTGATTTAAAGAACATGATGTCAACCTATCTGCCGAGTCCCCTACCCCCATACATCAAAAAGTATGCTTCTTCTGATTCTTACATTTAACTCCAAAATCATTCATTGACTCAATTTGTGCTTACTCATGTAATAAACCAATTATCTGCATTTGTTTATTCTTTTTCAAACATAATGCTATTCAGATATAAATTTGAGAGTTGCACAGAGAACTGTGTCGAATTTTCTTACAAAGGGAAAAGTTTGCTTCATTAACTCATCTTTTCACCTTTTCTAGTTTATCTATGGGAGTTTATCCATTAGTAAATATGACTTCAGATTGCTAGAGGACAGACTTTTTAGAATGAAACTTACTGCAAAATATTTTATTCCTTTATTATCCACCCAATAACAGAAGTCAGGGGCAGCTTGGGTGGCTCAGTCAGTTAAGTGTCTGACTCTGATTTAGGCTCAGGTCATGATCTCATGGTTGTGAGATCGAGCCCCCACGTCAGGCTCCATGTTGGGTGAGAAGCCTGCTTAAGATTCTCTCTCTCCCTTTCCCTCTGCCCCTCTCCAGCTCTCTCTCTCTCTCTAAAAAAACAAAAACAAAACAAAACAAAACCCAAAGAACCCAGAATCGGAATTACCAACTTAGAAGATACACTATTCTAATTTGTCAGTAATAGTAAGTGTTCAATAATGCAATACTAATTATTAAAAGTTTTAAGAAAGAACAGTAACAAAAAAGGGGAGAAGCAAAGGAATGAGACAATGAAAAGTAAAATAATAACAATAATTAAAAGGACACAGACCTACTTTGCCAACAACTTGTAGCCCAGTTCCTTCTACCCACAGAATAAAGTTTTGGTAACAGCAATGGTTTGTGTTACATTCCCTAATACTCTTCTAAATATTACCATTGACAATCTCAGTGAATTTCACTAATGACACACATTGATCAATTTTCATACCCATCACCCCCCCCCCCCGCCCCCGCTGCTCCCCAATCCCTGTTAAGGGAGACCCTATCTAGGAACATCATCTTACACATTCACCAGCTAGCAGCCTGCAAGTTGGATTACCAAGCCCAATTCTGGAGCAACCTCTACCGTCAGAATTTCTTTTGGCCACCCGGATAATGCCAGGGAGAAAAAAAAGAAAAAGAAAAATCAAACCTGAACACACAGGCCATGCATAAATAAGACCACTACTCCAGATCAACCACGTTTCTAATCATGGTTTTTAAAGATACACTGAACAGATGGAAGGAGAGAATGAATTTCAGTTCAGCTGACTGCTCCATTTACTTCTTTATCTATAGTCAGATCTTTACTTTTTTGGGATCACTGCACATTTCTGGCTCTGCTATATTATACTGTGTAAATATTTAGGAGAAATAATTCCCTTCAAGGATCTAAATTTCCACTGTCGTTATGGCAAATGAACCTGTTTATGCTATGTTTGTTAAGTAACAGCAAGCCTAAAAGTACACAGGAATTTACTAACATATGTGGTACACAAACATCACAATCATAAAGCTTCTCGTGGGGACATAGCAAGAACATGAAAGGCCAGTTTATTTTTATTCCCACTGCCCTGTAATTTTCTTTAGCTCTACTACAACAGTCTTAATTCAAACCTTCCCTGCAGTTACAGGAACAGGGTAGTCTGAATGTACACACACCATACTCCAAACTATCCTCATCTCATTTGACCTTCCTTGATTCTAGAACAAAGGTTCTCAAACATGATCCTGCATCAGAATGTGCTGCAGGCTATTAAACCTTAGCTCCCTGGGCCCCACCCCCAGAGTTTCTGCTCCCCTGAGGCCAAGAATTTGCATTACTAACAAATTATCTGGTGGTGCTGGCACTGCTAGGCCTAGGACCACACTTTTCATTTTACAGCTTTACTGTGGTATAATTCACAGTTCACAAAATTCACCCATCTTAAAGTGTATAATTCAATGACTTTTAGTAAATGTTACACAAGCATCATCAAAATCCAATTTGAGAACACTTTCATCCCCAAAAGACAGTGTGTACGCATTTACAGTTTTCATTCCCACCTCCAGCCCCAGGTATCCATTTTCTATTCACTTCATCTGGACATGTGTCATAAATGTTATCATAAAATATATGGTCTTCTGAGTCTGGCTTCTTCACTTATGAGATTTTTGAGATTCTTCCATGTTGTAGCATCAGTGTTTCCTTTTTAGTGCTGAACAGTATTCCATTGTTCTAGGTACGCCACATTTTATTTATCTTTTCACCAGTTGATGGACTTTAGGGTTGGTTCCAATTTTCTGGTATTAAGAATAATGTGGCAGGGAGCCTAGGTGGCTCAGTCGGTTAAACATCTGACTCTTGATTTCAGCTCAGGTCATGATCTCACTGTTTTTGAGATCAAGCCCCCTTGTTGTGCTGCTGGCACAGAGACTGCCTGGGATTCTCTCTCAGAAAAACAAACAAAATAAAAAACAAAACAAAAACATTAAAAAAAAAAAAAGAATAAGTCTTTATGTTGGACACACATTTCATTTGGACAGATTCCCAGAAGTGGAAATGCTGAAGTATAAGTTTATGCCTAATTTTAAAAGAAACTGTCTAGGTGCAACTAACGAGGGCTCCAATTTATTCATTTCCTTGATGATACTTGTTATTGTCTGCCTTTTTGACTAAAGCTATTCTAGTAGTTATGTGGCATCTTTTTACTTGTAGTTTAATTTATATATCTTTAATTAATAATGATGCTGTGCATTTATTCAACATATTTGTTGGCCTTCCCTAATCTTCTTTAGGAAATACCTATTCAAATCTGTTGCCCATTTTTAATTGGCTTGTCTCCTTGTTATTGAATCAGAAGTGTTCTTTATGCATTATAAATACAAGTCCTTTATCAGACACGTGACTTGCATACATTTTCTTCCAAATTTTGCCTTGTCCTGTCATTTTCTTAATGGTCTTTTGAAACACAACGGTTTTTAATTTTGATGAAGTCTAGGGCTATACTTTGAGAACCACTGTTCTAAAGCCTCAAAAATTCAAAAGAAATAACAAACCCTTCAAAAATGTGAAAGCTTAGTGGTTTCCCATCTACGTCAGCAAATATGTAAACGTCACTCACATCTGCTTTTCTGTTTTGTTTTGTTTTAGCAAAGCCTATCACAACTACCATCCTAAATATATTTACTGTTTTTAGGAGTAAAACAGGAAAAGAGAATTTGGAACTAATTGGCTTTAACATATTATGGGGTGAATAAATTCAGCTGCAAATGGGCCTGAGATATCAACTGGGAACAATGGAAGGAATGCTAGCACTACACAATATGAACTTCTGAGCCAGTATTTTCAAAATTATTAATCAGTCCTATGGCTTTTAACACCATGCTTAAAGATGTAAGAAATATATCAACTCTACAAATTAATGGGAACAAAGATAAATGGTGCGCCATGGTAGAGATTATTGAGACAAGAGCATTCCCTGAAAGATACATTTATCTTGATATTTTTGTCTGATTTTATTAGCCTTCCTCACTTAAGGGCCTTTTAAGATAATTCATATATCATTACAGCTCTTCCTTTGTTGAAAAGCTATTGAACCTTAAATCAAGAGGAGCCAAAGATGGCAACCAAAGTTCTAATCTTGTCTAGAACTATAACTTGCAAGTGTATGAAACATACTTCAAGAATATATAGGGTAGGTTTAATTCATGTAGAAGCAGTAGTAAGATTAGTAGTTTCTAAGGTGAAACCCAAAATACTATATGTTTATCCCTTGATGATTACCCAAAAAGTAAATCATAAGATTAAGTTTATATGAACATTGTTTCTATAACCATGACCTGAGATACATATTCTGTGACTTTATGGAAAAACCCTAAAAATAGGAAGGATCCAGTTAAAAGATAAAGAAAATCCATTTGCAGCACGAGTCCCGTATATAATTCAAGTTAACCTAGAATGTAAAGCAAGAAGCTTTGATTACTGTAAGACTACCAGGCTTCCACTAAAATGTTTGCAAATATTTCTGTTCCAATGCATAGATACTGTTGATTAACACAGAAGTCATTAGTCCTCACTGCCTTCCAATTGCTGGAGACAGATTTTATATTTCTACTAATTTCCATACATTACACTACAAGGAACAAGCCTATTGGCCAATATTCACTCTCCCTTTTCCACTTAGCCACTTAAGGCCACTAAATAGAAGCTGTCCAAAGAGATGCCAGAAGATATAGTTTCACAGGTGATCCATGGGTTCTCAACACAGTCTCAACAATCCCAATAACTTCACTTTTAGTCATCTTCTCATCCACCCCATTTATGTTTTTTTGTTGTTGGTGGTGGTGGTGGTTTTTTTCAATTAAATAACTCGAGTCAGTGGAAAACTCCTAAATTATAACAAGTTAGGGTATCACCATCTTTGTGATGTTACTGGGCTTGTGATCCAACATAAATATCAAGATATGAGAAACAGAAGAGTTTACATAATAGCACACAGCCAATTACGATTTAGCCACAAAACTGAAGGGTAAGAATAAGCAAAATATAATAGCTTTTTAAGCTTTCATTTTATACCAGAGTTCAGCTCCTTTCCTCAATCATTTAGGTACCAGTTACTACAAGGAACAAACTCAACAGGTTAGCACTTCTGTCTTTTATTCACCAGTCTTTCCTCTGAATGGCTCAAGGCAGAAAAAAACAGAAGCAGCAAGGACCTCAAATAAGATGTCTTACTTCTGGCCATTGAAGATTTGACAGTCATTAGTGTGTGCATGTGTATGGCAATACGGTCATAAAAGAAGCTCGTCCTTGAAAATATGCAATTTCCTAGTGAGGTTCTTAATAAAAATGAGGAATACAGAGGAGTACTCTGCCCTAACCCCACCATTTATCCAGTGAAATCCATAAAGTAAACACTAAAACCTTTACTTATACAAATAGCAAATGGGTATCACACCAAATAGGTATAAAGGAGAATAAGAGCACATAAACAAGCACACACAAATCTACATAAACCCCATGTGCTTTCCAAAGCTAACAGAGCTGCATACTTCAGCAATTCATCCATGGAACAAATGCCCTCATCTGATTCCTGAGAAAGGAAAGAACGATCAGTTATATCTGTCTTCATCTTGTCTGAAAATCTTGACATCTTTCAGCAAGTAAAAGTTCCAAATGGCAGGTGTCAGAAGGCCTTAGCCTCACATGTGGTGCTAGAAGGCAGGAAAAGCAGCAACAGCGTGTGGTCATGTCACAGCCACACAGAAGCTGCCTAGAGAGCACATTCTGAAAAGAGCAAACCTCAGACGTGGTTAAATCAATCTGGTGCCAGATGCCACTATCGGAACAAAGCCTCGCTGCCAAAGATTAGCTGCCCAGAGAAACACTGAACTTCAAGATTCTCACAAAAGGGAAAATAGCTGAGTGCAATGGTACCTATCCCTATCCTGTCTGTCTGATAATTTGGTCAAACTAGCCCCTTCCATGCAGAGAAGAAAATGGCTATAGTATGCTTTGCTTAGTCTAAACACGGGCATTATTTTCACAAGGGCCCTTTCAGTTATTCTAAAGTAATAATGCACATCTCCTGCATTTGCATAGTACTTTTACCTTTTTGAAAGCGTTTTAAGATCTACTAACTCTAACTTCCCATAAGGAAGTCAGCATCACAAATACCTCTTCATTTTACCTATGGAGTAAAAGGAGTAAAAGAGAACCAAAGAGCTCAAGTTAGGCCAAGATCATGTGAAACCAAGACTTCAAAAGAAAAAAGTGATCTCCGAACTACTTGGCCAGACTTCTTTCTGTTTAGATAGCTACTTTTGTCTGTTCCTTGCCTCCCAATCATCTTTTCCCGATAATAAAGCTTTGGAGCCTTTTGAAAGTTGTCTGTGAAGGTCAATCGATAAGCATTTTGTTCCCAGAGGTTAATGTAATTGGCATGATGGTCTCAGGTTTCTCCTCAGATCTGACTCTTAAGAAACAGTAATGAGGGGCACCTGGAAGGCTTGGTTGGTGGAGTAGGCAACCCTTGATCTTGAAGTTTGAGCCCCAAGTTGGGTGTAGAGATCACTTAAAAATAAAGTCTTTAGGGGCGTCTGGGTGGCTCAGTCAGTTGAGCATCTTCACTTTGGCTCAGGTCATGATCTCACAGTTTGTGGGTTCGAGCCCTGCGCTGGGCTCTGTGCTGACAGCTCAGAGCCTGGAGCCTGCTTCATATTCTGCGTCTCCCTCTCTCTCTGCCCCTCCCCGACTTGTGCTCTGTCTCTCAAAAATAAATAAAACATATGGAAAAATCAAGTCTTTGAAAAAAAATTTTTAAAAAGACATAATAATGATTTCTGAGGAATATTCAAAGCAGGAGATGCTGGAGAAGCATAAAAATAAGTTATTTGTTTACAGAGGAGCATTTATCAGGTCATCTAGTTAGATACATCTGAAACTAAATAAACTAAGATTCACTCAGATGAAGAGTACACAATATAATGATCTAATCCATCCATGGAATAGGAAATCCATTATCATTAGGGTTTTTGCTCTATTCAAATATACAAAGGGATCACTGCACCAAAGATTTATACATTAAAACACCTGACTTCCTCCCATACTTCAAAAGACAAAGCATAAACAGGAACCAGGACCTCACTTGAATTCAAGTTAGAAATTGTTTTTTTTCTACATTTTTACTTACTATGGCTACACCACTGAAATTCATTTACTTTTCATATACTTGTGTCTGTTTCCATACTAAAATAATTCGTTGGAATCTACATTATCTTGCCTTCTAAGCAACCAGCAAGTACTATTCTTCAACTGTGTGCAGTTGCTCACATAATGTCTCATCTTTGTACTTTTAGATCTTATTCTTATGGGAAGGATTAAAGTAAATATCGATTAACACAGACCCACATTCACATAAGGACTGAAGAGTACTCTCACATATATGTTCTACTCCATATGTTCTATGTTTTTGGCAAACATATTTTATCTCAACAACACTCAATGTTAAGAAAATCATAAACAGGAAGTAAAGGATCCTAAAACTAACAAATAACCATAACAAATAAACATAACCTCCACGTCTAATCTTACCTAAAAGTAATGACATCACCTCCATTCCTTCATAAAGTTTCCTGCCCCGAAATTTTAAAACCTGGCTACTAGATATTTACATACTTTTAAAAACACATTATACTAAAGAAAGTTAAGTTATTCAGATAATTAGTCACAATGTAAAGGCATATACTCTTTAAAATTAAAAACAAATCTAAAAATAACACAAATTAGAAGCTAAAGCTGAGTTCTTGAGACTCCCAAAGGTAAGAAAGGAAAAGCAAGTTATGCTGTCACTTAATATCTACTTAACACCATGTGTAAAGAAAATCTGTGATATAATCTGATCCTGAAGAATTTAAACTACACACTTCCTGATTCTCCAGTGCTGGCAATCACCTCCAACAGTAACTGTGCACAATGGCTGAAAAAGGTTTTAAAATGATTTTATTTCCCTTAAGTCTGTTTAAGTATGAAGTCTCTATTCCAAAGTAAATTTTAAATGACTTGATGTTGTTCTAAAAATATATTTTATATCAAAGGGATACAATGAATTTTTCCTGTTAATTTCAAGTTTTCTAACTCAAATTTAGGATGATTATAAGTAAAACTACAATCTTTAAAGTAATGTTAATGTAGCACATCACATAGTCAGGAGTCATATTCCAACATGATTTTCATTTGAAAGTTGTAAAAACAAAAACAAAAGTGTTAAAATACAAGCCCAAGTGTATGTATGTTAATATTAACTATGACTTTTTTGATTCTTAGAGGAAAACTGAATAGTGGTGTTTCTTCTTTATGTGCAATTATAAACACTGGATTGCTAAATACAGTAAATAAATGATTTTACTAAAAACAAATATAAAAATGATTTAAATAATAGGTCTTTATAAAACAAAAATTATTTGTAGACAGAGGCATTCTTACACAGTGAGAGGGAGGATGTTAACTTTTTCCTCATATTTAAATGGGAGCGAAAAGAAAAAGAAAGAAGAGAGAAAAGGAGGGGGAGAGACACAGGAAGCAGACAGATAAGTGTTTTCAGGAGAAAGAGAAAAGAGCAAGCAAGCACACACATAACACATACATGACTGGCAAATCAATTAAAGTATTTTTTTCACGAAAATACACAGGATACAAACTAATAACAGCTTATAAAGAAGTAACAGAATGTAACCAGTCGACTCAAAGCAGTCTTCTTTGCCAAACCATCTACCCACCCCACTCTCAGGGGATACACTGGTAGTAAAAAGAATGCATTTTCCTCACCTGGAATAAATCACTATCATCATGAGCAAGTTTGAGAGTATCCATTTCTACCTTATCTGGTGGTTAAAAAACAAAACCTCACATGTTTGAAACACACACACATACAAAGAAGAAACTAAAAATCACTTTTTCCTTTTCTTTCAGCCTATTTCCCAGGCTTAGAAACCAGGCTTCTGTCAGCATATATTTTTCAAACACCCATTTAAGTGTTTGGTCCTTTAAATATTCCCCAATACACTTGGAATAATGCAGGATTCTAAGATGAATTTTAAGAAATAAGTGAGCATGCATGCTTTTGTGTGTGTGTGTGTGTGTGTGTGTGTGTGTGTGTGTGTGTACACTCTAGATTTGCTTCAAGCTTTAACTTCACCATTTAAAAATGTAAATTTTCCATTATATGGAGATACATACATAACAGATCACTTGTATCTGAAATTAGCCTATTCCACCATTTTCAAATGCGAGGAGCAAAATTTTAAAGCAAGTAATAATTCTGAGTTAGAAAGATGGAGACTACAGTATAATCAAAGAACAAAGAGGCATAAAATTTACACAGCTCATACCTAAGTTTATTGTTCTCCTGGAAAGTTGTGCTTTCATCACAAACGTAGAATATACGGCATCAGCCCCACATCTTAGTATCTATAGGGAAAAAAGTCTTTAAACTGTGTAAGAATCATTTAGGTGAAGGTCCTATGAAAACACCTGCCAAGAAGCTTGAACTATCATATTAAATGGATCACAGGGTTTACAAAGTGCTGCAGACGTTCAAAGGCATTCCTGGCACTGAGTATCACAATCACAGCGAGAAGACTTCACTTCAGGCACATGTCTAGGTCATTTCTCTGAATTGTTTCTTGTCAAATTAAAATGTCAAAAATTATTCTATCAAATGCTGTCCCTAAGGAATGTAGGCTCAACCCAAAGCACAGCTACCAATTAGTAAAGTCGGGCCTCTTAATGGAGAAAAAATTTCTTTTTCTATTGATAACTGAAATTAGCAGGGTCCAGAAAGAAAAGTTTCATCTCAGCAGTTAGTTTAAGTGCTACTGATAGCTATAATCACATGCAGGCTGCAATTCCTTTTGAAAGGCTTTTCAAATGAACAAATACAAAGAAAAAAGAGAAACACAAGTGTTTTCATAGTGAATGACTGCGTAGGATTACTGAGTTATAAAAAGCCAAGGTTAGAGACCCAGATATACATGAGTATTGTGAACTAACAAACCAAAGTCAAATGAAATCCTTGCTCACTCTTTTGACAAGGTCAGTGCACCCATCCCTTAGCACAATAACTGATTGAATTTCAAGTTATAGAAGGTGCTTCAGGAAAATAAAATCCACCACAAATCACTTAATGTTTCTCTATTGCCTCAGATGAGCAAATAAAAACCTCTAAGGAAAACATTTCCTGTTCACTCTGTTGTTTCCCAAAAGCTGCATATCACTCAGACTGCCTTGGGGAAGTGTTCATTCATTAGCAGTGTAAGTGTGCAGACGTAACAGATGTTCTTTGGCAGCCAATCCTACTGTATCTTTATCACTTCAAAGTCCAGATTAATTTACATAATATGATACTTGTCATTTACCCACAGACATAGAAGGCATGTGCACCTACTAGAGCTACTGATTGTCCATGAACTTCCCCCCCAAAAGTCCTAAACCTTGATTTCAAAGGACAAGAAATACATACAAACAACAGGACAGACAAGCTCACAAAATACAACCGTTTACATGAGGCATGCACTTAAGTTATCTAGTCTTACAATTTGGCAAAAGCACTGTATGACCTGTGGCTATTAAAGTAATCAAAAGGTCTGGTTTTAACTATATCAAGAGATAATATTAAAAGCAAAAATTCAATGGTATATATTCCCGTCTATATATCCCTTCTGTACTTTTCACCAAAAGCCTCTTTGATTTGAAATATCAAACATTTCCCAGAGTTGTTGCTTTTTAAACTTTCCATTCCCGGAGACTAAGTTTCTCGGCTTTGTGGCTCAAGCGATGACAAACAGATCATTTCCTATTCACTCCACTTACCTCATCATCAACAAGACTGCTAGAATCCAGTTATGTTAAGAATTATTTTCAACAGCCACCTTCAATTACAAATGTTTGACATGATCACAGACTTCCAATGCTAATCCCCTTTCAAGTTGAAATACCCACACAAGGGCCCTTTGAGACACACAGCATGGCTATTTTCTTTGCTTTGCCTTATCCTGCAAAGCGGCTGAAATACACTTGAATCCTTTCTCTCCATTCCCATCACTACCATCCATCTCTTATGCAAAGTAGCACGCAGACCCACATGCCTTTGTCAAGACAGAAGTCTTGGTTAAGACTGGTTAAAACACTGTTTTTCTAAGTATGCTTCTAAACCTGAAGGCTGTTTAAAGACAGGAAATGAAAATCTTCATGTAATTGACTCTCATTTCCCCAAGTTTTCTGCCTACGGACTATCCTTCCTTAGTTTTCCTAGATTTGCATGATCTGAGTATACTTAATTTTCGGAGCCCTACTGCTAACCACAATTCTGGATGTAGAAACTTTTAGTCTGGTCTATTCAAGAAGAATACCCATCACTTAACCCAAATGGAAAGAAAACCTGAATCTATAAAAAATAATCGTATCAACATACTAAACTACACTTATCTCCCGAAGAGATTTTTTAAATTTCAAAGAATAATACAATTTTCTGGCATATCAAATTCAGGCATTTATGCCAAGAGCATATGTTGAAGTCTTTACTATTTCCAAGTGACAATCAACTTGGGCTTTGAACAAAAAGAGGATGATTTTGCATTAGGTGTAGGTGGATTCATGAAAATCTGCTCCTAACCTGAATTTTCACAAGTCAAATTCCATTTTAAATACATTTTAAATGCAACAAGACAGCTCCCCAGCTAAAGGAACTACAAAGTGAAATTTAACAGTGCAAAAAAATTACTTGATAAAGCAATTGGTCATCCCTTCCATTATGAGCTTTTAACTTGTGATTCTGCGTTTAGAATTTGCATAATTGAATTATACTTTTCTTTCCGCCTGCACCATACTTATATGAATCATGGAAACGTGAACCTCCATGTTTTACTGTTAGAAGAAAGAAAGGCCTGTCCCCCTTCACCTAAAGCTAGTTTGTGTTCCTAAGGGAAATGGGAAGAAGTAAAAACCTCCTGCTGAGAAGGACCAAGCAAAAATACAATAATCACTCACTAATTACCCTTGGGACATATTCCCCTCAGCTAACTGGAAGTGAAATCTGAAAGTGAAGGATTTCAGGATATGTCACCTCCAAACTTGCCACTTTGACAGAATAATTATTTTAAGTTGAAGGAATCTGAGAAACAGCAGGTACAGGAAGGATTCTCTGACCCCCTTCCCCCTTGAGTCAGGTCATGAAACTCTCCTGTCAGAGCTATCTTCCTTGTATCTGAGTAAGGGAGCATCCTTACCTCTGAAAATGGAGGGATGCCAAGAAACCCAATACATGGGCCTTGCCAAGTTTCCACCAATTTACTACCCAAAGCTCATACGCTTTTTGTCCTATCATGTTTTTCCACAACTATCCACTCTTCCTCAAACCTAGTATCAAAACACTCAGATTTAACCACTTCTTTGGGTCTTCATTCCCTTATAAAGGCTCTTGTGTCACATAAAACTTAAATGAAATAAATGTGCAGGCTTTTCTCTGTTAATCTGTCTTTGTCAGTTTCACTTTCAGACCCAGTCAGGGACTTTAAGAGAGTCAAGGAAAAGTTTTCCCTCCTCTACAAAACCAAGAAATCAATCAAGCTCTACCTTCAAATTCTTTCCTTCCTCATCATGCCACTATTCTTCTAGAACACTTAACCCAAGGCTCCAGTGAGGTCATATCCACAGGACAGCACACCAGAAGTGGTGGAGAGATCTCTTTCTTCTTCCACATTCTTCACCATATAAAAACTATATCAGGCCAAAGGTAATCCCTCAATGATTATTTCCTATCAGCTGCTAAGATTTCTGGCTCAAAACTGCCTACTTATGTAACAAGGGCGAGTTTACCCCCAAAAGGCCACTCCTCCAGAATGCTTTCTTAAAAAAATGACCAGTTGATGAAATGGTTTCAACTCAGCATTGAGACAAACTTAGTTCATGGTGAATTCTAAAACATAAAAGTGGAAGAGGGTGGGAAACTCAAGAAGTGTTGTATCCCACTACCTTAATGACAAACCATTTAAAAGAGTTTGAGGGCCCACACAGAACAAAATCCGGCTAGATTGATCACTGGGCCTCAGGCCCCTTCAGGAACATGAGGTCTTTGAGGGTATTCTGACCCTACGACTGTACTGTGCATGATTTGGGGAAATTCTTTAATGCTAAAAACAGATGAAAATGGATTAATCTGAATATAAACTCAGTCTTGTTCGGAAGGTTTTTGCTGTTGTCTCCAACTTCTCCAAACGAACAATCAAAGATAAAAGAGTAAATTAAGAGTGTTAAAAATAGGCAAGTTTATTCCCTTAAGTCAAACTTCCCAGAAACGCCTACCATATTTAAACAATAGAGAGGTGAAAAAGCATGTGTGCTGGAAATAGTGTGAGACTGAAGATCAGGTAGCCTGACCCAAGTTCCCATTCCACTAAGTCTTTAATCCCTATTAGCCTGCAGTCCAGCTTCCTCACCTGTAAAATGCAAAGAATACTTAACAACCAGGGGTTTACCATGAGAAACAAATACGGATCGGATCGGATGGGTGCAAAGGTGCTTGAAGGCAGTAGGAAAGCCATGGCATAGTATTACAAAGAAGTCTGAAGTAAAGAATTCAGTAAAATCTACTTTTTTTCACCTATAAGAGAAGGATATCATGATTTAAGTTAGAAATACATAACAGAACACAAAATGATTTACTATAAAGGACATTTTCTAGGTAAAACTCTGAAGTCAATATTTGAAAGCAAGGTTCCTGATTTTTGACTGAAGTAACCTTTTTGCTACAAACCAGCCACATGAAATTCTTACTGGGAGGACTTCCCAGTTTATGAAATCACATTCTACAAGGCAGTGACGTACTGACAGAGCAAATCAGCAGGAAGAAGTGGTTGTGGTGAGGTAGTGTCCTGGGTAATCACTAAATGATACAAGTATAACTTCCCAAGAAAACTGGTATGAATCTCAACAAAGGACAAATGTGAGAAATCAAATTTATGTGGCAACTCACCTATGAAAGAAAAGGAAAAAAAGATTATTTTACTGCCATACATTATTTCCTAAAATGCAAAAACACCATTCAGAAATGCATCCCCCAAAAAATAATTTACCTGTGACTTAGTTTCAGCTAGTTTTCAGGCTCAAATTAAGCAGAAAAACAATTTTATATGCTTCCATAATCCATGACTGAAATGAAAACAAATGCATGTCACACTTCTGGGCCCTTCTCAGCAAGAATAAAATGGAATGGGGGTGCTGGAACTGTCTGAGACCTTCTGGCTCCATCATTATGGAAATCGATGAACAGTCTGAGTCAGGGTTTCCAGAGGAAATATCTATTTTCATCACAGTCCCTCTGGAATAAATGCTTTTCAAAGTGTTCCAATTCTCATTTAAACCACTTTTAAAATTATTAACAACTTCCTTATACCTTCAAATTTTATAGCACTAACAATTTTCAAAGCATTTTCAGCCCAAAACTTCAAGTCTGTCTTAGATTATGAACAGCTATCATAGACCGTGTTCTTTACCAAATACCCTATTCAGTCCTTTTATCACTGGATGTCACTCTTTCATTTTCAAAGGCATTTCTGTATCTCATGAGAAAACATACCACCGAGCAATATGACTGAGACACTTGGAAACTAATAGTGCTTTAAGCTCCAGAACAGCACATTCAGTGAGAATCTAGGAATAAGAGCAGATGTGATGATATCCTACTGGACATGAAGTGTGGAGGCACTTCTGAATGAAACGGGACTTAAGATTAGCTACTGAGTGGTAGCATTTACAGGGTCTGACACTGTGGTTCTCCAATATGCGTTAGCTTTCTCTAATTGTCACGACCCTGCTGTTATCCCATACAACAGCTGAGGAAACTGAGGCACAAAGAGGTTAAGTAATTTGCTGAAATTAATACAACTAGAAGTGGCAGGGTTACAACAGGAACCCACAGTCTGACCTAAGAGCCCAAACTCTTAACCACTATTTTGAGCTGTGTACTATATACAGCACAATGCAGCCATCTCATTAATTTTCATACTCCTGAGAGGCAGATATTATTATTCTAATTTTGCCAATTAGAAACCAGAAGCTCAGAGAGATGAAGAAACTTGCCCAAAGTCAGACAGCTAGTAAGGAGCAGAGCTGAAGTCCAAACTCAAGACCGTAGGATTCTGAAGTCTATGCTCCTAGACTTATCACTAGACATCTCATCTACCAAAGAGGCAGTGACTCCTCCACCTCCACAACCCCTCACCAGTCATCGTGACACTTAGTTCTCCTCCTCTGGCTCTCCCATGCAATACAGACTCTTCAAAGAATCTACTGAATATTTAAGTAATTATCCCCAATACCTCCCAACTTCCTTGAGCACTGCTAGGAGATTATTTTGATGAAGTCCAATTTACCTATTTTTTCTTTTGTTGCTCATGCTTTTGGGGTCATATGTAGGAATCCTTTGCCAAATTCAAGGTCATGAATATTTACTCCTATGGTTTCTTCTAAGAGTTTTATAGTTTTAAGCTTTTACATTCAGGTCTTTGATCCATTCTAAGTTAATTTTGGTATATGCTACAAGGTAAGAGTCAAATTTCATTCTTTTGCATGTGGCTTTCCAGTTGTGCCACCAACATTTGTTGAAAAGACTATTCTTTCCCCATTGAATGATCTTAGCACGCTTGCTGAAATCAGTTGGTCAAAGAAGTGAAGATTTGTCTATGGACTCTCAGCTCTATTCCATTGATTTTTATGTCTATCTTTGTACCACATACCATAATTGCTTGAAGTTTTGAAATCAGAAAGTGCAAGTCTTCCACTTTGTTCTTCCTTTTCAAGGCTGTTTTGGCTATTCAGAATCTCTTGCAATTCCATATGAATTTTAGAATTGCCAATTTCTACGAAGAAGTCAGCTGAGATTCTGATAGGGATTGCACTGAATAAGTAGATCAGTTTGGGGATTACTGCCATTTTAATAATGTCTTCCAATCCATGAACTTGTGAGGTCTTTCCATTAATTTAGATCTCCTGAAACTTCTTTCAACAATGTTTTGTAATTTTTAAGGGTAGGTTTTATATTTCTTTTGTTAAATTTATTTTAGTCTTCTGGATGTTATTATAAATGTAATTTTCTTCATTTTTGGATTGTCCGGTATATAGAAATATAATTGTTGTAATTGGCCTTGTATCGTGTAACCTTGCTGAACATTTTAATTAGTTGAGCAAGTTTTTTTAGGTATATATTTTAGTATTTTCTACATATAAGGTCATATCATCTGTGAACAGAAATAGTCTTACTTCTTCTTTTCCCATCTGGATGTTTTTTATTTTATTTTATTTTTTGCCTAACTGCCCTGGCTAGAACCTCCAATACAATGTTGAATAGAAGTGGCCAGAATAGATTATCTTGTTACTGATCTTAGGGAAAAGTATCCAGTCTTTCACCATTAACTATGATGTTAGCTCTAAGTTTCTTCATGTGCTACTTATCTGGTTGAGAAAGTTCTCTTAATCTTTGTTTTTTTGGTGTTATTATAATGAAAAAAAATGTTGGATTCTGTCAACTGCTCTGTGTCTACTAATCATATGAATTTTGGTTTTTATTCTTTGATATGATCTATCACATTCACAGATTTTTGGATTTGGAACTAACCTTACATTCTTGGGATAAGTCTCACTTGGTCATTGTGTGTTGTTTTATTGGTTGCTAGATTTGGCTTGCTAGTATTTTGTTGAGAATTTTTACATTCATATCCATAATTGATACTGGTCTATAGTTTTCTTGGTCAGGTCTTGGTATCAGGGTAATACTGGCCTCACAGAAGAAGTTCCAAAGTGTTCCTCCTGCATTCTGGAAGAGTGGGTGAGGAATTAATGTGTGGTAGGATTCAGTGGTAAAGCCAACCGGATCTGGTTTTTCTTTGTGGTTAGTTTTTTGATTACTAATTCACTGTGTTTGTATGTTATAGGCCTATTCAAATAATCTATTTCTTCTTGAGTCATTTTCAGTAGTTTGTGTCTTTTCAGGAATTTTTCCATTTCATCTAAGTTATCTAATTTACTGGTATATAATTTTTACATACTATATATAATGTTATATATTTTTATACATTATTAATCCTTTATATAAATTTTTATTTTTGTAAAGTCAGTAGTGATTTCCTCTTTCCATTTCTGATTTTAGTGATTTTAGTCTTCTTTTTTTCTCTTGGTCAGTCTCATTAATAAGTCGTCCATGTTGTTGATACTTTCTAAGAAACAACTTTTGATTTCAAAGTTGAATTTCTCTACTGTTTTTCTCTTCTCTATTTCTGTTCTCTTCTCTATGTTCTGTTCTTTATTATTATTTCCTTTCTTCTGCCTGTTTTAAGTTTAGTTTGCTCTTCTTCATTTGTCATATGTGAAAGGCTAGTTTTTGCTTTGAGATTTCTTTTTTGAATACAGGCATTTACAGTTATAAGTTTTCCTCCTAGCACTCCTTTAGCTGTATCCCATAAAGTTTGGTATGTTATGTCTGTATTTCCATTCAATGTATTTTCTAATTTCCTTTTGGATTTCTTGTTTATTTATGGTTAATTATTTAATATTCAATTTCCATGTATTTGTGAATTTCCCAATTTTCTTTCTAATTTCTAATTTCATCTCATTGTGCTTATGGAACATGCTTTATATTGTTTCTACCCTCTTATATTTTATTTGTTCATCACCATCACTACTTTAAATTTTGTTTTTATTATGGTAAAGTATTCACAACATATTATCATTTTAACCATTCATAAGTGTACAACTCAGTGGCATTAAATACATTCACAATGTTGTTTAACAAACTAGTGTCTATATCCAGAACTTCATCATATCCAACCCAGACTTTATAGCCATTAAAAAATAATAATTTGCCCTACCCCCTTTCCTCCCACCCCTCCTCTTGTTAACCTCTATTCCCCTTTTGTCTTTATGAAGAATGCCTATTCTAAGTACCTTATAGAAGTGGAACCATGCAATATTTATTTGTCCTGTGTCTAGCTTCTTTTTATGTGCTTATTGCTATTTGTATCTCTTCTTTGGAGAAATGTCTATTCAAGTCCTTTACTAATTTTTGAATTGGGCTGTCTTTCTGGTAGAGTTGTGGGAGTTCTGTATGTATAATGCTGGAACCAGCCCTTTCTTCGCTGCTTTGCTAGATCTCTGTAGGTTTTTGGCTGCATCCTGGTGGTAAACGTGGAGATCTTCTGGCTGTCATCAAAAATGCCAAAAGCAAACTGCTCTTTGGCAGTTTGTGTGAAGAGGTGTGAATCCACTTTCTCACAAGGCATCCTGGGCTGGAGGGGTATCTCTTCCAGATGTACTTCAGTGAAACCAGATTCAGAGCTTGAGCAGATACACTCCTGCAGGCATGGGCCTAACTCGAACCGGCAGCAGCACAGAAGTATCAATGGGGCCACAGAGCCTGCTGCTGCTGCCTCTGCACAGCTCACCGCTCATCGCTCAATGCTGGATGGGCCCCCTTTGACATCTGGAAATGCTTTCTTTTGACTAGTAATTGCTTGGGATATAAATTTCCATTCTTTACTTTTGTCATTTCTATGTCTCATATTTTAGATATATATTTTTAAACACGAAGAGCAACTTTATAAGATTGTTGTAAGGATGAAATGAGTTAATGTATGAAAGTATTTAAAAGACTGCACCACTCCTCTAACAGAGGCAAATTCCATCCTCTCTGAAAGAAAAACACCTTAAATGCAGGCATCAAGACTTTAGTCTAGAGTTGAGATGCCAGGAAAAATGAACACACAATTAAAAAAAAAAAATCACGTAATGTATGTGCGTAAGTCAGCAGAAGTAACAAAATTTGCTTTTGAACCAGCAGACAGACACGGCTATAGGAGTTATCACAAGCAGAACACAGTGTCTGTATGCTGATGGTGCACTCCCCAGAGTGTGCGACGGGGACGATGGAGCACAACGAAACTGTGCTTACTCCAGAGAACCTCGTGAGCTCCTTAAGTGGCCACACAACAGGCCAGATGAGCTTGTTGTCCCTATTTTGCTGTGGTAAAAGCCTTCTCTTCCCTGAGCTAACAGAGGCCAAGGTTTAGCTTGAAAGGGGTGGGGTGTGAGGTAAGATGGTGGTATGACCAAAGGGGTAGCCATACTGCACAGCCAAGAACCCTTTTACGAACACTTATTGATTACAAATTATGTGCCAAGCACCATTCTAAGCATTTTGTGGTGTATCACCCCACCTCATCTTCACCAAATCCTATGGTAGATAATATCATTCCCACTTTAGAGACGAAAAGACCAAAAGATTAAGCGACTTAACTACAGTCACTGTGGCAGTAAGGAATGAAGCTATCCACAGACTGTTTTCTTAACTACAAAAGTTTAGAAAAAGAAACCCACCCATATTCAAAGAACAAATATTCCAATTTACCTGGCATATAAGAATTTCTGATATCTGAGGATACCCAATTTGAGAGAAGAGGGCATTTAAGTGGAATCCACTGAAAATAAGAACCACAATTTCACTATAAATAATAGAAACAGATCAGGGGAAGATTTAAATGAAATACTTTGAAAAATAAAATACTGAAGATGGACTTATTTTAGCTTTTATTTAATAAAATACAGGTTTATAAATTATAACTCTATCCTAACTCTTATAAGGAAGGGTAACATATTATTCCTTTTTAAAAAAAATTTTTTTTAAACGTTTATTTATTTTTGAGAGAAAGAGAGACAGAATGCGAGCGGGGGGGGGGGGGGGGTGCAGAGAGAGAGGGAGACACAGAATCCAAAGCAGGCTCCAGGCTCTGAGCTGCCAGCAGAGTCCAATGCAAGGCTCAATTCACGAACCATGAGATCATGACCTGAGCTGAAGTCGGACCCTTAACGGACTGAGCCACCCAGGCGCCCCATATTATTCCTTAATGAATGATATCAGCAGCATAACATAAAAAACTATGCAGACTCACATTACAAGTGCTTGAAAGATAAACACCACGTCTTGGGTTGAGAAGGGAATATCAAGAGATTATCTCAGAAATGTAGCTTGAGGCCAGCTAATGAAAAACCCAAACTCTTGAAGGAAGTAGAATGGCAACAAGAGACACTGAAGGAAAGAGATAGTAAAAACATTCCTGAGGGAGAATCGACAGGATTTGAAAGTAGTCTGAATGGAGTATATAGCTGAATTTGTCGATTTTGTACCCAAGGGAATCACTAGCAAAGTAGGGGCTTATAAAAAGAACAAAAACACATGAAGAAAAATAGTTTTGGGAGCCAAAGCATGGAATTAAATTTGGTTGAATCTAAGACACCAGAGTGATACTCAAATGACTGGCTGCTAGCCACTGAAATTTGAGTCCAGATCTCTGGAGAAAATTTTAAACTAAGGATATACATTTAGAACCCACAGATGAAAAGATGAAGCCCCAGAAGAATGGATAGAGAAATTATCAAGGAAAGGAAGATATACAGAGAAGGAAAAGGGAATGAAGAAAATATTTGGAGCACTAAGTTGAAGAGCAAAGAAGAGGTGGAAGGACGCATAGAAAAAAAGAATGATCAGAAATAGAAGTTAGAGTATTTAAAAGAAGTGGGAGAAATATGAGAATATAAACTGAAAAGGAGTCCAAATAAGCTGGACCAAATATTAATTGAAAAATATTGCTTCTATGTAAAAACAAATGAAGGATGCTGTACTTACACTGAATTTTGGAGACAAACTTTCCTCCAAGTTATTAAATTCAACAAGACAGGTACATTTAAATTTTTCCCACTTAACACAGACTTGTCACTTCTCACTAAGGAAAGGTAGCCAGAAGGAGAAAAAAAAAAAAAGCCAGTAAGAAAATGAAGAAAAGTAGAAGCAAACCAAACCTGAAAGATGAAGATGCTCTAAAAGCTCAACATGTTACTGGGAGATTCTCCAGTCAGCTTCCATTATCCACTTCTCATACCCTGCTGCCAAAACCATGAATCAGAAACACATCAAGTCTCAAATCTGAAAATTTAAGCATGGGTCTTTAACATCCTTCCAGTCTTTCTACAGCTAACAAAAATTTATTAAAGCAGAAAAAGACCAACTTCTTGGTAGAGATTTTACTTGTTACTTTTCCCACCAAAGTCAAAACCTAAAAGTAGCATTTCATATTTAGAACAAGATACAGGATTTCCTAAAGAGCTTGAGAGGTAAAGGCCCTCCAGTAAGGAAGTTCAGGTAAGAAAGAAAATAGGTACTTGGGTTCCTCTTATATAACCAGTGAATTTTAATTCAAAATAAGCCTAGGACCTGGAAGACAAGGAAATCACTGACTCGTACAAATCAGAGCATATGATTTGAACAGAAATGCACATCTTCAAAATATTTCTTATACGTTGAAGACACTACAGAAGCTTCTTCACATCATATCCCTCCTCAGAGTTTTAGCATTTTGGCCATGCCAACATCTGAATTTGGAGCCAGAGACATCCGCAATATATTACTGAGTGTAACTTAAAATAACAAGTAGAACGTGACAATGGCGATGATGACAGTGTCACCATTTAAACCACGGAAACTGTATGAATTCAAACCTGTTGGGAACTGGGAGGGGAGTCTATCACACTTCTTGTCATCCCTTATATTCCTAGATTCATGAAAAGCATTCTGCTGAGGAAAAATAAAATGCTTTGAAGAATAAGAGGAATTTTAGGTAAATGGGGTAACTAAGAAAACCTAAAAACCAGTCGAAAACATATCAATCAACTATAAGCTGGTGGCTCATTCACAAGCTCAAACTGCTTACCACTAAGTAACTGAGAAATATACTTAGGATCCTTGACTCTGTTAATCCTTCCAATTAAGCTTTAGATTAACATAGTTAACATGTTTGGAAGATTAAATTATACAATATTAGGGCTAATTCAGGTGTTTTAACTACATTGGCCCGAAATTAGATGGGATACACAAAACTTCAGAATCTTAAAAAAAAAAAAAATAAGCGTGGATCACTATGTTAACCAAAGAACTAGACAATACTCTGTCTCATGAAAGCTAAAATGCTGGCAAAATAAGATCCTGAGGACTTTCTAGACAGTATCATGCTTCTCTGTCTCCCAATTCCCTCGGACTATAATGAGGCAAAGCAAATTCTTAAAGGAACATATTTTCTGTGCAAAAAAAAAGATGCTGTTAACTATGAAGGGGCAGAGGAAAATGTGGCATGAATGGAAAGGTACACATCTTCCAGCCTTCATTCTACTACCGATTTCCTAATATCCTCCCCTCTCAACCCGAGGTCACTCTTCCTAATGCCAGGGGTGAGTCATTTAGTGCAGCAAGAATTTCTGCATTTCCCGTATCAGTAAAAGGGCCAAGATGTACCTCTTCCACCCACTTCCTTAATCGTAGACTCAAACGCCAAATAAGTTGCATGCACTGCTCATTCCCCACATAAACTAAGCTATCTGTCTTCAGGAGACCTCTGTAGCCCTGTAGCACTGTGTTGACAGTGAGAAAGGCCATTACTAACCTCCTCTGTGTCAGGTTTACCGTTGGTTTCTTACACTTGACAGGCCAAAGACTTTAGGTTCAATAAATTGCCAAGACCAGGTGTGGCTTGAAATTTATTTTCTTGCCATATAGGAATAAAAAGTTAAGCAGGTTAAGTGCAAACAAAATTATAGAATATCAAGAGAATATGCTATTTTTAGAGCATTTTAATACTATACAAATACATTTTAACAAATACTAATTATAAAAAGCTTTTTATTACAATGATTTTAAAAGCCTTCTGTAAGTCAAGATGAAGTAATTTGAAAACAAAGTATAAATTTGAAAGTAAACTTCATTTTCTAAAACATTCTGTGATTTTTATTTTTCACTGTTTAGATTAAGATAAGTTCTATGGTAAAGATGATAGGAAAAGATCCGCAGATAATCCTTATGATTATATCTAAAAAGCAAAATGCTTTTATATATTTTTTCTCAAGTAGAGAGAAACATCCAACAAACGTTTGAAACAAAGAAGGAAGCAGTTTTAAAAATGAGCCACGAGAAGTTCTACCGCCATATATTTAGCCCAGAACAGAGACAACAGCCTCTAAACTATGCATTTACAGGAAAATAAATACTCCACAATATATATGGCAGACCTTGTTTGAGTCCTGTTGCCTTTGTTTTTCTTCAGACTCAGTTTCCTGCATTATTATGTTGAAAAGCTTTTTCTCAGATGGCTCAGTAAAGAATAAACAGGCTGTAAAGTTAAACTGGGTAAACTGTTTCTGAATAAGATACTGACTTTCCCTTTTATTCTCTCTTTCACTGAGGTTTGATGAATCTTATCTGGCCACCCTTTTCAATCTCCTTACAACCAAAGTGAGTGCCTCTTCAACTCTAGCACCACTTTGGACTAAAGACTCCCCAACCCAAAGAAAAATACCAAAATGAACCATCTTGGGAGGAGCATAGTTGAAAATGAGGTTGTTCCTCTCGTTTACTCGCTTCTCTGGCTAACTACTGCCACCCAACCACTACTACCCCAGCCACCACCACCATGATCAGTGTCCCCCCCCCCACACACACACACACAAAAGACTTGAAACAACTCCTTTAAATTTCTTTTAGTGCAGCAAGCAATAGCTTGTAAAAGGATGCAAACCAGCTGAAACATTTGACAGACAGTGTTAAATACCAGGGAATTCCTATCAACCATTTTACTTTAAAAGGTACTTTGATGTTGGCTATCTTTCATGTACCTCTTTCATGGCACATTAATAAAGAAAACGAAGCCGAAGTAAATCAAGTCCCAAGGTCACATCTAGAATTACAGCACTGTAGGTACCTGATGAAATACGGATTAATGCTGCATGAGTAGTGAATAAATAAAAGCACCTCCACCACCAATCAGGCAAGTTTTACAAGTGCTTCTGAACTTTATTCTGCAACTAGACCTGAGACATCTTTAATCCCCCATGCCCCTGAAACCTAATTATCATAATGTGAACCCAAATGTTAGGGTCCCTTCAAAATGCAAGTGCTGTGAAGCAGAAAAGTAATGGGAATTAAGCTGGGTGTAACCTTAGAAATGTATGGATGTGGGGGAACTTGAAAGTGGTATTTCAATAAGTTAGAAGAGCATAATACAAAGATTTAGCCACATAAAATATATTAGACTCAAAAGGTTCCTCCTTCAAAAAACAAACACAAAACAGAAAATAATATAAAACACAAATAAAGATGGATTCAAAAACTATTTGCAAGTACCGGTTTCTGGTCGCAGAATCTTCAAGTCCTACGTAATCAAATGAAAAGGATCTCAACAACAAAGAATTCTAGCAATCTTGCATTCTCCTAATGCAACTGAAATGAGACACACATCACAGTGATTCTGTACAACCTGAACATTCCTAATTAAAAAAAAAAACTTAAATATTCCCAAATAATCAATTGAACATGTTTTTGTTGTTGTTGTTTTTAATGTCAGCCAAAAGTGAGAGAAAACAGCTCTTTAATGCCAAAGAAAAGAGGAAAATACGAATCAGAATGGGCCAAAGAGTTAAAAATCTCAAGGTAAAACTCTATCCATTCATAATGTGTTAATAATGTGATCTTATTCCTTACACATCTAATTTATTGAGGGACTATGATAAAAAACAAGACTTAAAATTACAAAATATAAATACATTCATTTTGTATTTACCACATAGCTATGTTCACTACAACACAGAATTCAGAGTAAATCAAGACGGCTCTGGGCCCTAATCACAGAGGCATTTAGCATCCCAAAAGATCTATACTACAACCCTATAATAGGGTTTCTACCTTTACCAAGTACACCATTTACAGAGAGGGCTGTGAATAATTATTTCATTTACATTTATAAACATTAGAATCTTAAAAACTCTTCTATGCAACTGATGTCTCTATGACAGAAAATACGATTTATCTGATGTACACACTTTAATAACAGAACTATGTACATATGAAAATGGTAAAACCCACTCCACTTTTATGATCACAGTAAAATGTCAGTTTGGAAGAGAATCTAGGAGTGTAAGAGTATACATGCACAAACTCAGATGGAGAAAAAAATAAAACAATTGCTTAAAATAAGGTGTTGTTCCTTCTATTTCTAAAGGTTATCATGGGGCGCCTGGGTGGCGCAGTCGGTTAAGCGTCCGACTTCAGCCAGGTCATGATCTCGCTGTCCGTGAGTTCAAGCCCCGCGTCGGGCTCTGGGCTGATGGCTCAGAGCCTGGAGCCTGTTTCAGATTCTGTGTCTCCCTCTCTCTCTGCCCCTCCCGCGTTCATGCTCTGTCTCTCTCTGTCCCCAAAATAAATAAAACGTTGAAAAAAAATTTAAAAAAAAAAAAAAAACTCACAAAGTCCCAAAGTTCATCACTTATTACCTTAAAGCTGAACACATTATTGTTTTAATTTACATTTTTAGGTTCTGTTATAGCAAATACACTTGTCTAAACAGAACATCTGTTTTGGTTATAATACACTGTATCTTTGGCAAGAACTTATAATAAAACTAACAAAAACAATCAAAAATCTTTATTGGATCTGGCAACAAAAGCAGATTTGTAACCAAAAACCTTAAGAGGAGAAATGACCATCACTGGGCTCTTGGCCAGTTCTAATCTAAGTCAATAAACAAAGATCTGCAAGAAGGGCTACAGCAAAGAGGGGTGGATGTACCTCCTGCCGATACTTAGATCGGACTTAGGGATACAGAAACACATGGGTTACAAAGCTAGTAAAAAATATTTTATTTTCATCAAAAACTGTCAAACTGAATCTGAATCCAAATAGTATTTTAAAACCACACACACACATCCACATCCACCCATAATGACTCATTCCTTATGTTTCCTCTCCAACTAGCTCACTGAAATGGTCATTTAAATATGTATTTTTTAAAAGTACTCTGGCCACTTCAACAAAATGAACATAATTCATATGAGTTGTAAAATAATTTTTCTTTAAAATTTACTTACTGTCACAAGCATCCCAGAAAGGAAGCCTTTATAAACAAGAGTCCAGTGTTTATGACAGTCACAGAAACGGAGAGAGAAGTAACAATCAATAGGTGAAGGGCAGGGCACCTGGGTGGCTTGGTTAAGTATCTGACTCTTGATTTTGGCTGAGGTCATGATTCCAGCCTCGTGGGATAGAGCCCTGCATCAGAGCTCCACGCTGAGTGTGGAGCCTGCTTAAGATTTTCTCCCTCTTGCTCTCTCTTTCTCCCTCCCTCTCCCCCCTCACAGGCTAGCGCTCTGTCTCTCTCTCTCTCTCTCTAAAGAATAAAAAAAAAAAAAAATTATATAAAAAAATAGGTGAAGGGCAATAAAATCCTAGAATATCACAGTACATTTTCTCAAGCCATCAGTGTAGAGGGAAGTGAGACAAATATTCTATCACTCTAACTTGTCATTAAGCATAATAATCAAACTAATATCCAAAAAACACTTTTAGGCTCTCCCAAGTTTCAAGACTAAGTCATGGCCTTTATCACTGCTATAAACTGAAGATGGAGAAGACCATATTTTTAAATACAAACAAACTGCTTTTACACTCCACATGGAAAGCAGAAATTATTGCACTAGTCAAAAGTAAATAATAGCAACTGGAGTGCCTGGGTGGCTCAGTTGGTTGAGTGTCCAACTTCAGTTCAGGTCATGATCTCATGGGTTGTGAGTTTGAGCCCCACATTGGGCTCTGTGATGACAGCTCAGATCCTGGAGCCTGCTTCGGATTCTGTGTCTCCCTCTCTCTCTCTCTGCCCTCCCCTGCTCGTGCTCTGTCTCTCTCTCTCTCTCTCTCTCAAAAATAAATAAACATTAAAAAAGATAAGTAAATAACAGCAACCACAGCAGTTTCTCCTCCATATAAAATAACTTCAACTTCACAACATAATGAGCTTTACATAGCTAGACAATCTTAAGTCACATAGCTAAGCTTACTGATTTGACGGAAAGCAAATATCCTTAAACCAAAACAAAACAAAAAAATAGGTCCAGGTGGTTCAGGGTATCTGCTACACGTTATTCTGACAGAATCCTCAACGGTCAGATTTGAAGGAAACTTTAAAATCATCCCATTGACGGGGCGCCTGGGAGGCTCAGTCAGTTAAGCGGCCGACTTCGGCTCAGGTCATGATCTCGCGGTCCGTGAGTTCGAGCCCTGCGTCGGGCTCTGTGCTGACAGCCCAGAGCCTGGAGCCTGTTTCAGATTCTGTGTCTCCCTCTCTCTGACCCTCCCCTGTTCATGCTCTGTCTCTCCCTGTCTCAAAAATAAATAAAACGTTAAAAAAAAAAAATTAAAAAAAAAATCATCCCATTGAAATCTCTACTGAAAATTCCTTCAGGCATCACAAAAGTCACTTGTCCCTGTTCCAGTTCATCTTGTTAGATTAGGTTCGACAACTGAAGTGTTTCAAAAACTTTTTTGATCCTGATTCTAATACACTTCAATACCCACAAACTTGAAAACCTTGACTAAATCAGTGAGTAGAATGTTAATACAATGTCTGTGGCAAGCCGCTAGAGACCTCACACCAGACATCAATTCAGTAGCTAATCAGTTCCTTTTGGGAGCCACGTAACCAAATCTCTATTTCTCTAGTTCCTCCATAAAAGTATCAAGAGACTATTCAAAGCTGTGCTGAGATCTAGCTGTGTCTACCAGTTCTACCCTTCCACACAGAAAATGAAACCGGATAAAGCCAAAATGTTTTATTTATAAGCAACACACACTGATTTCCAGTGGATATACTCTATTGTCCCTTCCTAAGTGCACATAAACCATCCTTTTCTGATTTCATAATGGCCTTGCCTGACCAAGATCACACTCAACAGTCATTTGCATTATCTATCTGAATTCTCCTTTGGAACATTAAAACAACATCTGCCTCTCTCTAAGCTTCCACAGTTTCTCAATAATTAACCAACGGTGGCACCAAAATTTTATTCCCAAGTCCACCCAGAGCTCTAGGAAATATTTCATCTGAGCTGAAAGATGAAATAAGAAATGTGAGCTCTCTTCCTGATGCCCTATTTTAGTTACATTTTGGTTTCCGTTGGTGATCCTTATCCTATCTTGTCAGCCGCAAATCATTCTAACCTGCCAATCAAAAGAGGAGGTGAATAACTCTACTTTCTCACAGCCCCTGATGAGGAGGTGACATACTCTACAAGCACTGGGATCTCTTGTCTCACTCTTTTTCCTAAGATAATCATTATAAATCTTTTCTGATACACTTAACGTTTATGGGGAGGTAGTAAACAGAGGGATTCAGGCCTGAAGCTTTAGTCTTCCTGTACTATTTTTGGCAGATCGGTGATTCTTCTGCTACACACTCTTGGTTACTTACACTTTTTTCAGCTTTGTATTTGTCCTTTTGAAATATACAATGGACTCGCGCTCGCTTCCACCGCACATATACTGAAACATACAGTGGACTCAAAACCTGCAGCCAACACACATAAATTGATTTAGTTCCCAGTCTTTTACTGGTGGTAAAGCCCCTGGAAGTCAACATGCACTATTCGGAACATGATGGAATACATGAATTTTAAATCATATGATTAAACACACAGGGCTAAATCAAATACTAGATACTGGCAGATATCAAAAAATTAAGAAAAATGTGTAAGTGTAAAATTAAAATTGATCCAAACTTCATTTGGCAAAGAACCATTCTTGTGTAATGTAATTTACAGCCTTCTTCTAGAAAAGAAAAAAATTCTTCATAGAATGCCTCAGCAATGTTCTGCTATATTTTTATAGGTCTAAGACTTAGCAAACCAGTCACCCAACCTATTTTGTTTGTTTTCTAGTGTAATTATCCTACCTTCTCTTTTTCTATAGTATTTTGTTACCAAGACTGAATCTCTAAATTGGCCTACTAGAAGCCTTTACCTTTGCAAGAAGATTATCAAAAAATTCACCTACGTAAATGTAGCGTTTGGAAAGTTTTGACACAAGGAAGTTTAACTAAGAAAATTCTATCCATTAATTTAACTTCTTCCAGAGGATTTGGAAAGGATCGTAGTTCATAATTTTAGTGGTAGAGCATATTAGTCCAGCTTACATTTCCCAATGTGTAGAGGGTTGTAACCCTATTTTCTTTCCTTAAGAGGATCTTTTGCAATATTATAGAATAATCTGAATTACATATCTAAGAGTTTCCCAACTTCTCATTAAGGATTCCTACAATCTTCTTAGCTCTTTGCATTTATAAAAAAAATTCTTAATGTTTATTTATTTTTCAGAGAGAGAGAGACACACACAGAGTGTGAATGGGGGAGGGGCAGAGAGCAAGGGAGACACAGAATCTGAAGCAGGCTCCAGGCTCTGAGCTGTCAGCCCAGAGCCCGATGCGGGGCCCAAATTCAAGGACCACGAGATCATGACCTGAGCCGAAGTTGGCCACTTAACCAACTGAGCCACCCAGGCACCCCTGAAAGAGAACATTTCTTGAAGAAGACTGTTGAAATGCTGTGGCTTTTGTCCTGCTGCCTGAAAATCTGAAAATCTCACGGAGAGGAGTGTCTCACTCCCCCTGTGCCAGGTGAGAGGGGCCTTCCTGGGTCCAATATGTGAGTGTGACATTAGAAGAGAACAGATGCAAACACAAGCACAGGGGTAGGCGAGGGGATACAAGGGGAGAGAAAGAGACAGAGAGAGAATAACAAAGGCAGAGAGCTGTACCAGGGATAAGTTGCTGATCCCCCTTTTAGAGGAGACAAGGATGTATGAACCAAACACGCCTGTAGAAGGAAGTGTTGGGGGGTGGGGTGCTCTAAAGAGATTCTGTCCAAGAGGACTGAGTAGCAAAGTGATTCAGACAACAGCAGTCTGCCTAAAACCCAGGACTGAAGAAGGGGGGTCAGGGTCAGCCTGAGAATATTATCTGCCAAGTCACAGCAATGACATTTCAAAGATCCTATTGGGGAAGGTAACAAAAATAAAAGTCAAGTTTTTTAAAAACACCCCATATAAATTACCAACTGCATGTGCGCCACCCAGAGGGCCCTATGCTCAAACTGCAACTGTCACCACTGTGTAGACTATTCACTTCTTCCCAACTCTGAACACTATACTTAAAGGAATCAGAAAATTCAGCTAGTGGGTTGAGAAGAAAGAAAACAATAACAAGGAGGGAAGAGTGAGGAAGCTAACCATGCCCCCTGCAAACCCCTAGGGTGAAGTGGTGTTTCCCAGAGTGAAACAGACATGACATGGAATTTAATGCCTATCAAGTTTGGAGGCTTGATTATTACACTAAAGAAGATATTTCAATTACTGAAGTGCGACTGTTCTCAGGACTAAAAGGGACTGACAGAGCTGAGACCTGTCTATTATTTCAGCCAGGGATGAAAGAACTACTCCAAACATGAGTTGAGTGGGCATGGGAGGGAAAGAAGTAGTTGTTTTCTTCTTGCACCTTTACTGAGTCTATCTCATTCGATGACACGTTTACACGTGATAAATACTTGTGGAATGAATACACAAATAAAGTATATAAAAATATTGATACCATTCTTGGTGAGATTACACATTATTTTTATTTTCCTCTTTGTATTTTCCTGGATTTTTCAAAATCTCTTTTAATCATGCTTCAAAATATATACATATATATATACATATATATATACACATATATATATACATATATATATACACACATATATATACATATATATATACATATATATATACATATATATATACACATATATTTAATTGCCAGAGAACAATGTCACACACGTTTCAGTAGGCATTCATACCCAGAGTAAATAAAAGAAATAAGTAATTCTTAATTCAAAAGTGTAAACTGAGATGATTAAAAATGATCACTGAATTTTACCTTATGTTTTATGTCTTTCATGTCTGAAAACACCAAATTTTAAATTTAAAGTAGATTAAAAACAGAAAAGCAGGTGGAGGGGAGGCAAACAAAAATAGAAAATCAAGTTATAACCTTGTTTGCCAGTAATATGGAAGATCAGTCTCCTGGACCGATATTTTATTGAAAACAACAAAAAGTCCTAGATGTAATACATTTTCTTATTTAAAAAGTTAATTGGCAAGAAAGAAATACTCAAGCTAAAAAAAAGTGAAGTGAATGTGGGAACCTTGATTTCTGAAGCTGACATTCACCTGAGGGCAGGTGCTCAACCAGGTGAATTTTATTTTCCATCTTCAAGGTCTCACAGAGCTTCACACAACTAGAGGATTAAAATATAAAACCCAGGGTCCACCTACAATATATGTTAAGAAAAGACTCCCCCAACTACCCTTACACATATAAAACCCCCAGGTTAAACCCCCAGTGTGTGTGTGTGTGTATATATATATATATATATATATATATATGATCCTAAAGGGTAAACCCCCAGTATAAGGGTCAAAGAAAAATAAGCTCACTAAACCCTACCCCCTGGATACTGTGCTAAAAAATGGACTATCTCAACCCTTGTCATAGGGGGAATCTCTGATGAGAACATGGAACAGTAAGTCATCTCTCTAGTGTGCAGCCTAAATTCACAATACCTAGGTAGCCAGAAAAAAAATCTCAACCTGAGAATTTAAGTGATTCCAAACCAGTGGTGTCTACAGGAGCCTGACAGAAGTAAGTACAAATCCTCATTGAAGCATCTCCCCATCAATGCAGGCCTCGATGAATTCCCACAGATAAAGTTCCATGAAAATAGAAGTTTTCAATATAAATTAACCGAACAGAAAAGGAAACAAAACAGCAGAACCAGCAGTAAAAACAGATAGCAGAAATAGACTTTCAAGGATTGTCATTACTAGAATTATCACAGACTATAAAATAACAATGGTTAGAATGATTAAGGAAGTAAAAGATAGATTTGAAAATATATTCAGGAATGACAAAAGACTATAAGAATGATCAAGCAGGTTTGAAAAACTACAGAGCTTCTAGAAATGAAAAATAGAACTGACAATAAAAATTACTACAGATGACAGCCACACTTGTGGTGAGCATAGTATAATGTACAGAGTTGTTGAATCACTACATCCTACACCTGAAACTAATGTAACATCATGTGTCAACTACACTAAAATAAAATAAAAAATTACATGAATGGATGTCAAATCTCCACAAATTAAATTGTAGAGCCAACTTAATCCCAATCAAAATCCCAGCAGGACCATTTGTAGAAAATGAAAAGCTAATTCTACAGTTTATGTAGAAGAACAAAGGCCCTACGATAGCCAAAACAATTTTTAAAAAGAACAAAAGTGAAGGACTTACACTATCTAATTTCATAACTTGTTAGTGTTAAGATATATAGATCAATTAAACAACAGACTCCAGAAATACATTCACAGGTGTATGGTGAGCTGATTTCCAAGAAGGATGCCAAAGCGGTTCAATGGGGAAAGGAAAATCTTTCACAAATGGTACTGGAATAGTTCATAGTCATAGGCAAAAAAAAGAACTTTATACCATGTATAAAAATTAACTTTAAACAGGTTATGGACAAATCCCATACTACCCAGGCCTGGAAATAAATACTGAAATTATGGCTGATAAGTTTTTACTAACAGGTTTAAAACTAAAGATACATCAAAGATCAAAAATAATCAATTGCCAAACAAAAGGAAGTGACTAAAATAAGGTGAAACCAAACAAGAGAATTAAAGACATAAAAGGAGAAAGAGAAGGAGGAGAAAAATGAGGAAGGAGAAAGAAAGTAGGAGGGAGAAGACAGGAGGAAAAGAAAGAAATCAGATGGCTCTGTTTACAAAATACTACAGCTGGTCACAAAGGCCTTAAGAAAGAAAGGGAAAAATCAGCATCCATTCTTCTTTCAAAACTACTCTCAAGCTAATTTACAGCCTTCAACTCTTTGTTTTTGTTACCTAAGCTGATTAAGGTTCTCTGGTTAACTTTTAGTTTCTTTCTTAAAGAATAAAGCTTTAAAGCAACCATATAAGTAACTGAGAAAATAATGAGGTTTTATGTCTTCACAAAGAAAAGTCAAAAGACTTAAAGAAAAATTAGGGAAATAAAAACTTGCATTTAAAAAAAAAAACCTTGATATTCTTGGATATAGGAGAGGTTTAGGAAGATGGCGGCATAGGAGGACGCTGGGCTCACCACGTCCTGCTGATCACTTAGATTCCACCTACACCTGCCTAAATAACCCAGAAAACCTCCAGAAGACTAGCAGAACGGATTCTCCAGATATAGGAGAGGTTCATATTTTCTACAAATACTAATAAGCTTTTTAATATTCTAGACTCAAGAATAATAAAAAACTCAAAAGCCATTAAGAAAAAAGACAGATACATCTTAAAAAACAAAATTTAGAATTCTATATGAAATAAGGTTTAAATTCTTAAATTTAAACACAAAATGGAGAAAACTACTTGTATAATTTGTAAAAATTGGGACAAATCAGGGGTGCCTGGGTGGCTAAGTCAGTTAAGTGTCCAACTTCAGCTCAGGTCACGATCTTGCAGTCCATGAGTTCGAGCCCCGCGTCGAGCTATGTGCTGATAGCTCAGAGTCTGGAGCCTGTTTCAGATTCTGTGTCCCCCTTCTCTCCCTGCCCCTCCCCCACTTATGCTGTCTCACTTTGTCTCTCAAAAAATTAGGACAAATCGATCAATAATTAATATATAAAAACACGTACAAAACATTATGAACAAGATGAAAACCTCCAAAAGAAAAAAAAATGAGCAAAGGACACATGCCATCCACACATACACAAAAAAATCCAGAAATGGCCAGTGAACATACAAAAATATATTTCACTTCATTAATAACACAAGTATATGCTAAATACTGTTCTAAGCAGTTTATATATATATTATATATACATTTATATTTATTATTATTTAACCATCACAACAATTCTGTAAAATGGGTATTATTATCATCTCCTTTTATGGATGATGAAACTAAAAGGTTAGGTAATTTGTCCAAACTCACACAAGTAGTTAATAAGCAGTGACGCTGGGATTTCAACTATGTAATTAAAACAAAAATGACAGAGCAAGCATGCACTGTACTAATACCCAAGGTCCCCAGAAAATGGGAACAGACACCCTAGGTAAGAGTATCAATTAGCATAGTCACTCTAAAAGACAGCATGGCAATGAAGTTCAAAAGCCCTACAAATATTTGAAAATTTTCTCAAGCAATAATTCATACCACCCAAGACAGTGATTACATGGGGTGGAGGCACTCCAGGGAAAAACACATAAGGAGCCTAAAAGCTGGGAACAAGGACATTCACTTTACTCATCTTTAAACTGTATACAGAGGTTCTATATTCTTTGGATATATTTCACAATAAGAAATCCTTTCTTTCCTTACCATTTTATCTGGACCTTTATATGGACTTGTGACATAAATGTTTTTAAGTAATGACATCCCAAATTAGCCAACATAATGAGAAGAAGGAAAAACAGCAGGGAAATAATCTCAGTAATAGACTCAGTTTGGTAATTAAGCATATTTCAGTTTAGGAGCAGTGGTCAGGTACATCTTTAAACCTGTACTCCATTTCTTAGAATGTATTGTAAAGAAATAAAGGATGTGTAGAGATCTAAGCACAAAAACATTTATTATAGCTTTACTGATAATGGTGATGATTAGAAAAAGCCAGCTGTCACACAATGAGGAATGTCTAAAATATAAGTTCAGGGGCGCCTGGGTGGCTCAGTCAGTTAAGCGGCCGACTTTGGCTCAGGTCATGATCTCGCGGTACGTGAGTTCGAGTCCCGCGTCGGGCTCTGTGCTGACAGCTCAGAGCCTGGAGCCTGCTTCAGATTCTGTGTCTCCCTCTCTCTGACCCTCCCCTGTTCATGCTCTGTCTCTCCCTTTCTCAAAAATAAATAAACGTTAAAAAATAAATAAATAAATAAATAAATAAATAAATAAAATAGAAGTTCATATAAGAGTTTATCTGTAGTAATTTTAAATGATTTTGTAAAGTCCATTTATTGGCATGCGAATATATTAAGTGGGAGAAATGTAAAACATATACAGTGTGAGTTCCTTTTTATAACATACACACACAATCTAGAAATATGCTCTAAAATATAAATAACAATTTTGCTAATAGAAAAACCTATCACTTATCTGTGTTTTCCAATGTGCGATAATAAATATTAAAATCTTTAAAGAAATGATGTTTGTTTTTTAATTTTAAGGCAAAAGATTTTCATTACCTTCAGTCTTAGGCATTTTCAACAAATGAGTTTAACCCTTCGAGGTTCAAGCTTTTCTCTGCATTTCAGTTAGACTCTGGAAGATACAACAACTCAAGCAACAAAATTGCGATTCCTTAAATTATATTTCTTTTCTATGAAATGGCTGACACACTACTGGAATGAAAGAAGAAGAAAGAAGTCTAATGTGTAGTTTACAGTACACTTCCAACTTTAAACATGTCTAAGTAACTAAGCCTTAGCATAGTTCTAATTAAGTTCTACAACTTAATTCCAGGGTTTTTTTTCCTCCTTTAGTAATTGGGATTTGAAGCTTTCAAAGACTTCCCCCATAGTATGTATAAATAGTAGAGTCTAAGATATTTTAAGAGTAGGGAGAGAAATGGGATAGGGAAGTTGGATGGATGGGTCAAAGTACATGGGGTTTATGAGTCAGGAGGTAAGTCACACAGTATGTTAACCTATGACAGATATGCCAAGGAAAAAGTATTGGAAAGAACAGATAAGAGAAAATATGCTGGTGGATGTGTTAGGAAAAGATTTTTCAGAATGAATAACTGACAGGATTATACTAATGCATATCAGATTATCTGTACAGGGGATAGTAAAAATGACTGCGAAAGAAAGTATGGAAATTTCAACTTCAATATAGTCTGTAATGTAACTTCAAAGTGTTAGATGAGAAAATAGTGTTTTCTGTAGAGGCAAGATGAGCGGACAAAAAAATGAAATCAGCTGATTTTCCTAAAGCACTCACTATAAATTCTGATTAGGTATTTGCATTGTTTAAGGACTTCAAAACCACCTACTAAAATATTAGTAAACAGATTTACAGTACATAAAAAATACACTATGATTAAGTGGGGCTCAAATCACAACTGCAAAGATGGTTCAAGTGTAAGAAATCTACTACTATAATTCAGCGTAATGATAGACCAAAAGAGGAAAAAACACACACAATTACAGCAGAATTCTAAAGAAGTATAAACGTTCTTTCTTGATTTTTAAAACAATAAAAAAGGAATCAGTATTTTTCAACATGCATGAAAAAAAAAGATTTCCTTTAAGTGATTTTTGAGAAATATACAAAAGTCAGTATTAGACTTGAGGGAGGTGCTAGAAGCATTCTCATAAAAGTAAAGGAAGGAAAAAAAAGGGTCTAATATCATTACTAATATTTAATAGTTTTTCAAAGATATTGCATAGTACCATTAAACAAGAGCAGAAAATCAAAAGGTATAGAACTTGAAAAGGAATTCATCATCTTTTGCAAATGATATGACCATTTACCTAGAAATCCAAGAGAATCAACTAAAAAAACTAATTATAAACAATGAAAGAATTCTGTGCTATGGCTAGGGACAAAATTAACATAAAAAATGGTATTCTTTTATACAGAGATAAAGTAATGTAGTAAAATAATTCTTAATAGATACACAAAAGGAGATAAATACAAAAGAAAGTTTTAATATTTAATATACAAGATAATTATGAAGAAAACTTCAAAGTGTTACTGAAAGCAAAACTACTCCCCATTTTAAAGATGAAGTGAAGTGAAGCTCAGAGAGGCACAGGAAGTCTTCCTAACTTGCCTGGCCAGTAAATGGTGACAAAAAAGACGGACCTAGATTTGTCGGACTCCAAAATTCATCTTTTCCACGCAAGATATTGCTGAAAGTTCAGTCAATGGATACTCCATAAGCAAAACCAGAAAAATTCAAGAAACCTTCACTATTTAATATTTTCAATGATTTGAAAGTTCTATTTATTTAAAAAAAAATTTTTTTTATGTTTATTTACTTTTGAGCCAGAGACAAACAGCATGAGTGGGGGAGGGGAAGAGAATGAGGGAGACACAGAATCTGAAGCAGGCTTCAGGCTCTGAGCTGTCAGCACAGAGCCCAACACGGGGCTCGAACCCACGAACTGTGAGATAGTGATCTGAGCCGAAGTCAGACACTTAACCAACTGAGCCACCCAGGTGCCCTGAAAGTTCTATTTATAAGCACTTAAAATGTACCCAAGATATTTTTATGAAAGTAACATGAACAAGTTACAGAAAAATCAGAGAAGCTGCCTGAAATAAACTGAATTAGCTCTATCAGGTCCTTGTATTAGGTTCTCAAAAGGAGTAGATGTATATGCACACTTCCCAGGATAGGGAAGATCCCCAGTATTCCCCACACTACCCTGAACAAGAAGAGGGAGAGGGAAAAAAGCTGAGGTAGACATTTCAATCTGGGCCTTTCCTTAACCATGGCCCTGTGGTACCTACAGTTTGTCCCTGACTTCCTAATCCCCTTCGGTTACTCTGCATTTGTTTTCCTGACATCTTGATTACACTCTTGGCACATGGAACGCTATACTAAATACGAGGCCCCCCCTCTTTTGGCCTATCTCCATGGATCCTAGAATTCTTCTCATGCTAGGTTTTGTTTGTTGGTCCTGTCAGTCACATACTCATCAATTGTGACTTATAGTTAGTTATGATATTTCTCAAACAGCAGTGGAAAATGGTGCTCGTGCACTCTTCCCTAGATATCAGGTATAGTAATTCTCTTCTCTTGTAGAATTAAACTCTTAAGAACTTAATATTCTACTGTAGTTTGGAAAAGGTAAGCATGGCTACCTGAGGTACAAAGGGAAAGTAAGAAAACAATGGTGAACGAAAGTACAACTATTATAGTTCTAGGGGCAGGACTGGAGAAATGGGTGATGCGAATCCAAAGCTAGTCAGAAGTTAACTAGATAACTATATGAAATGAAAGCCTGTGATGAAGACACAAATAAGAAAGGAATATCAGAAGTGCTCTGAATGTATAATACTTACCTTGGCTCTCAGTTCTGAAAACCAACAATTTATAGGCATCAGAACTTTGGGAGAAAAAAGCTAAGTTATCCACAGTCCTATGTACCAGTTAGTAGTTAATTAGAGCCCTCATGCAAGGTACAGCCTGGAAAACCCCATGAAAACAGGTAAATCCTACATTGCTATTCCTGTGAGAGTTTTCAGGATACTGAAACTCAAATTTCTCTGAGAGACAGACACTTTACATTGTCCTGCAAAGCTCTTGTGAACAGCAAGACATGGTCTACAGGCAAAAAAGAGGCAGATCATAAAAAGAGAAGAGAGAACTCATCACAGAAGGAACTACAGAAGTTCCCCTGTCCCTCAAAGAAAACAAACATTCCTAACATCCTTACCAGTAAACAACATCCAGTGGTGCAAAGTAATTTTTCATTATCAGGTCAGCAAAGTAAGCTTCTGTTTCCCGGCAGGCAGTTCCATTTCCAATCACCACCGTGCTGCAGCTTCAAGGGATAAACAAGATGAGAAATGGAATGAGCTCAAGGCTTGCTTCTAAATCAATCAGGAGAAAACGTACAGAATGCACAAATACTATCATACGATGATCTTACTCTCTCCATTGTATCACAAGGGAGACACAGACTTAGGTAGAATTAAGGGCAATGCCGCTGCATTTGCTATGGGAGGCAGAGGACAAATATTTCACTGTGACACAATTAAGAACAATCAGCTTACCTCCCATCTAGAAGGAACCAAATTTAGACATGGATAAGAAACTGTGGTACATTCTATGCCATAATGAAGATGCCATGCCTGAACTATGTGATATATTGTCAAGTAATCTCTGAAGCTTCAAACTACTATCATATCCATTCAAATCCTCAAGTCCATGAAAAAGAATAGAAGAGGAAAGAAGGAAAGAAGGCAGGAAGGACAGATGGACAGGAAGTGAGGGAGAGAGAGAGAAGGAGACAGAGGAAGCCCAAATAAAAGAAGTCAATGCTCACTTTTGCTCATATTACCACCTTTGTTTAGTGAAGGCGGCAGAGGAAGGGAGCAATGTCCCTCCTGAGTCTCCAAACGTAGAGTTCTCCAGCAATTTGCCCCAGCATTGTTTTACATGGTTCCTTCTCTCTCACCAAGGCACTTCCCTTAATCCCTCCCTCCAAATTAGGAGCGTCAAAGGTATCTCTGATTGGCTGAGACACTGAAGTACTCAAAATGTTACTTATTTTCATACTTGAAATTCAGCAAAAGCCTCTTTATTTTCTCTGCCTCTCGGAAGCCTTGTCCACAATGCAAGTAAACCACATCAGTATGAAGTATCTGACCTTAGAAAAAAATGAAAATAAAAAGCCAGTTTGTAACAAATTACAAAACATAACACACAGATGATCTGATCAAGCAATCTGAACCAAAAAAGAGAACTGCTTTGTCTTTTAAAATGCAGCATGAATCATTCATATTCACTAAACTGAATTCTCCCGAAGTACTCTAAAATTTTCTTACCTCCAAAGTTACAAGGACACTACTTTGCTATTTATTATTATTAAAAAAATCATTAGATTAAATATCATGATGCCTAAAAGAGAAATGGTTTTTAACAACACCTAATATCAAGCTAACATTTACTGAATATTAACTATGTGCCAGGCAATGTTGTGATACTATTCTATTTCTTCTTTTGGGTTACAGATATGTGAATTTCTTTACCTTGTATAATTCTTTCAGCTGCATATTTATGACTTGTGTGCTTCTCTATATTATATTTCAGTGAAAAATATATTTGATGGTAACGACCTCAGGAACAGAAATAATGAACTAAGTGACCAATTTAGAATGTTATGAAAAAAACAACAAAATCTCAAAGAAAGCAGAAGGAAAGCAATGATAAAGTTAAAAACAGAAATTAATGAAACAGAAAAAAATATATATAATAGAGGGGATTGGTGAAGTTTAAAGTTAAAAATCACTTGAGAAAAACACATACTTTTAGCAATACCTATCAAGAGAAAGAAAGACACAAATAACTTAAAAAAAAGTTAGATACAAATAAATCATATTAGTAATGAGAAGAGGATATTACTGGAGCTTCAGCACACATTAAAAAGATACAGAGACTATGATAATCAACTTCATGTTAATTCAGATTAAATGATGCAATGGATAAATTCTTGGAAATGTCTTACCAAAACAGATTGAAAATATATACATACATATATACGTGTGGGAGTGTATATGGTATTTTTAAAAAGTTATCTTACAAGCAGTACAAATAATATCATGTCCAAACACAAATACATATGTTACCTCAACAGATGCAGGAAAAAACACTAATAAAATATACTTCCCATTTACTGTAAAAATGTACACCATAAAAAAAAAAACAGACCAAGTAGAACTGCAAAATCAAAAACCCATGACTATATCTACAACAAAGCATCTCCAGAAAACCAAAGGATGATCAATTGGGAATAACATAACTATCAAGGCCGACATGTATGGGCATTTCTGTGGGAGCAAGAAGAAAGAAGCAATGAAGTATCTCATGGACCAAAAATATCAAAAAGCACTTCCCTGGGAAAAAGACCTTTGAACACTCTTAATTTATAGGTCAGTATAAAGGTTGCCCATTGAGTTCAGGCAGGATTGGAAAACCCTGCTCTCTATGAACTCTTGAAACAAA
The DNA here is from genome assembly GCF_022079265.1 of Lynx rufus. Classification (NCBI taxonomy): domain Eukaryota; kingdom Metazoa; phylum Chordata; class Mammalia; order Carnivora; family Felidae; genus Lynx; species Lynx rufus. Next base: position 65,504,131 of record NW_025814896.1, read on the forward strand.
CAAGAAGAATATGCTTTTCAAGACAAAAACCCCAACTGAGGACAAACTGCTGAGAATCATATCCACACTGAGCAAGGCAAGAATAAAAGGGGCAAAGGAAAAGGGAGTGAAAGTCCCAGTAAAAGGGAGGAAAGCATTGGGAAAACAGACTCTAAAAGTAGAAGACTATCTCTTTATTCATATAGATACAGAGGAGCTTTTCCCCCACAATAATTTTGGGAAAAAAATAAGTGATAGTTCTAGAGATATACTGTTAGAAAACCTTTCCTGGTGTTCTATCCTAGAAGTTGGAGAAAATGAATTTTATATAAAACTGACCAACAGAAAAGGATCACAATTAAATGCCATATAGAATGATTATTTTTTAAAAACAGGAAATTAAAAAGAGGACACAGAAAGATGTGTCCACAAAACAGAGAAAAATGGTAACCTAATATAGAAGAATGATCTACAAAAAAAATCATAAAAAAAAGAATAACATAAATCAGAATTAAAAAACCCCAGAAATGAGAGAATTCAAAAGTGAATTAGCATAAAAGAAAAAGTTATTTTAGAAAGAAAAAACAAAACCAAAAGAAACACAAGAATAAATATAACAGGATATAATAATATCCTTTTATATATATATTACATGTAATCTATAATAGCATACAATAATATAAATAAATAAGAGAACCATAAGGTATAAGAAAAATATAAAAGTTAAAAAAATTTAAAGTGAAGAAGTTCACTATAGAACTGAAATGAATTTTTGTAAGCACCAAATGAAAATGCCAAAACTTAAAAACATAGAAATGTAAATAATGAACTCAATAGATAGCTTTAATTGCAGATCAGACATACAATAAAACATAATTAATATAAAGACAAACAATAGAAAATAGAAGAATGAAAAACAGAAGAAGTTGAAAGATCTAACATGCATGTAGCTGGAATCCCAGAAAGAAATGGAAAAAGCTCTACAAGCCCCAAGCCAAATTCATGCAAAAAACCCAGCAAAAAACAAAACAAACACACACACACACACACACACACACACACAACTAAGCACATCATAAGAAAATCTCTGAAAACCACAAAGAAAATCTTAGCAGTCAGAGGAAAAAAAATAGCATTACCTTCAAAGGAGCAATAATAAGATTTTTGGTTGATTTTTCATTCTCAACAAAAAGTATAGTAGCCAGAGGTGGGAAAAAACACTAACAAAAATGAAATGACACCTTTAAAGTACTGAAAGTAACACCAATCCTGAATTCTATACCCAGCAAAAATATCCTTCAAAAAACAAGGGCAAATCAGAAACATTTTAGACAAAAACTGACACAATTTGTCACCAGCTGACCCCACACTAAATTTAACAAGTCAGAGTGTCAGGCAGAAAGAAAATGATCTCAAATAATAACACAGAAATGCAGTAAGAAATAAAGAGCAATAGCAAAAGTAGAGAGTAAGGGAAAAAATGCTGGGGAAAACAAAAATTTCTGGTATTAAAATATATACAGAGTTAAAATGCATCATATATAAATACACTACAATAAACAGAAGTTGCTAGAGGATAGTTATTAAAGCTTGAGCCTAGTTAATCCTCAATATCTCCACTGTGACAAAGGAAAGGTCATAAATGATAGTAATATGTTGAGACTTTTGGTCACCAAAGAAGGCAAATATGAAGTTTGATTTTCTAGTTTCCATATATGTGAGACAACCATTTTCTAAGCCTCAAAAATTAACATAATTTCCAAACCCTCACAACATATACTATGTAAAAGTTATGACCAGCCAACCAACTTTTATTTGAAAAGCTGAAAGATGTGCTTACTGGTAGGAGAAATTATAGCCAATTTGCAACCATGTTTGTAACCAGGATCCACCCCCATCAGGGTGCGCCCTGGAACAGGACTTGTTAAAAGGAGCTGACGAAGGTTCCGTCCAAACATCATTACTGATTCCTTCTCTGCATCTGATGTTAGTTTGGCCCTTTAGAAACCGAAAAATAAAAGGAAAAAGAACGGATTTAGTTTTTCATTCACCCAAAGTCTCTTCCTGAAAAAGAACAAAATTCATTCCACTTATTCTTCACAGGAATATTTATTGTAACAAAATAAAGGAGGGGCACCTGGGTAGCTGAGTCAGTTAAGTGACAGACTCTTGATTTAGGTTCAGGTCATGATGTCAGGATCGTGGGATCAAGCCCCATGTCAGGCTCTGCGCTAAGCATGGAACCTGCTTAAGATTCTCTCTTTCTCCCTCTGTCCCTCCTCTGCTCCTCCTCTCTCTCTCAAAAAAAATAAAGAATAAATAAAAAATAAAGGAAAAAACATCATATATAAAATTATACTATGAGTCGATTTTTGCTAACTGCAGTAATACATGGAACCACAAATAATTCTGAAGCAAATCTGAGGAGTTTGTCATACCTATATTCCTTTTCTATCTGCTCTATGCAAAAATCTCTATCTATAAATATCTGTGTATGTGACAGAAATAGAGCATATAAAGACTTGGACATCACATAGAACGTCAAGTTAAAGCTTACCAGCTGATTAAAAATACAAACACAAAATTAGTTTTTGTTTTAATTTTTTTGTAACATTTCTTTATTTTTAGAAAGAGAGAGACAGAGTGTGAGCAAAGGAGAAACAGAGAGGAGAAACAGAACTTGAAGCAGGCTCCAGGGTTTGAACTGTCAGCACAAAGCCCGAAGCAGGGCTCGAACTCACAAACTGCAAGATCATGATCTGAATCAAAGTTGGACGCTTAACTGACTGAGCCACCCAGGTACCCCACAAACACAAAATTAGTGATAAATTATCAAATCCTAAGTAATCTCTTCTATCAACACTTAAACTTTTACACTTTTATCTGTACGAATCTGAGTATCTAATCATTCAATTCCATTCCCCACATTGAGTCCCCACCCTATCATTCTCACAGAGATGTGACATGATCAAGGATACCAGTAAGCAGTCCAGAATCTTGCCTCATGTACATAACTTCCCAGCTTACTCCAAAGAAGTTAGTAAGAGTCTAATTTTAAAACTTTTTCTAGGATAAAATATATATGTCCACAATGGACTTAAAGTCCACTGGAAACTAAGTTTTCAACACCATTCATCTTAACAAAAGCCCTGAACATTATCATGTCCTGAAATTCTTAATGAATTTTGTAATAAGACATAACAAGCATGTCTTCGCCACTAGACTGGGTTAAGAAATTCATGCCACGGCCACAAGAAAAGAGTACAAAAGCCACTCAAAGTACATTTCATATCAGTGCTGAGGTACAATTATCTACATATCCAAAGACACACACAGCTGCCTGGGTGGCTTAGTCGGTTAAGTGTCCGACTTCAGCTCAGGTCAAGATCTCATGGTTTGTGGGTTCAAGCGCTGTGTCAGGCTCTGTACTGACAACTCAGAGCCTGGAGCCCACTCTGGATTCTGTGTCTCCCTTTCTCTCTGCCCCTTCCCCACTGGTGCACTGTGTCTGTCTGTCTGTCTCTCTCTCTCAAAAATGAATAAACATTAAAAAATGAAAAAAAACATTTGAAGACACAGCTAACTAATTTCTGCTTTTCTGTCTTGAGTCTTTTTTTTTTTTTTTTTTTTTTAGAGAGAGAAAGAGAAAGAGCACATGCACATTTGTGTGTGTGAGTGGGGGAGGGCAGGAGAGACAGGGAGGTTTTTTTTAAATTTTTTTCAGGGGCGCCTGGGTGGCGCAGTCGGTTAAGCGTCCGACTTCAGCCAGGTCACGATCTCGCGGTCCGGGAGTTCGAGCCCCGCGTCAGGCTCTGGGCTGATGGCTCAGAGCCTGGAGCCTGTTTCCGATTCTGTGTCTCCCTCTCTCTCTGCTCCTCCCCCGTTCATGCTCTGTCTCTCTCTGTCCCAAAAATAAAAATAAAAACGTTGAAAAAAAAAAATTTAAATTTTTTTCAATGTTTATTTATTTTTGAAGGAGAGAGAGAGACAGATCATGAGCAGAGGAGGAGCAGAGACAGAGGGAGACACAGAATCTGAAGCAGGCGCTAGGCTCTGAGCTGTCAGCACAGAGCCTGACATGAGGCTTGAACTCACACAACAGTGAGATCATGACCTGAGCCAAAGTCAGCCACTTAACCAACTGAGCCACCCAGGCACCCCTTGAGAGAGAGAGAATCCTAGGCAGGCTCCAAGCCCAGCAAGGAGCCCAATGTGGGGCTCAATCTCACCACTGTGATATCAGGACCTGTGCCAAAATCAAGAGTCAGATGCTGAACCACCTGAGCCACCCAGGTGCCCCTAAACTGGAGAACTTTCTCAGGTGAATTAAGAATACTAATAGAAAAAAAAAAACAACAAAAACTAATAGAGTAATAAGAAAACAAAGGTAGAGAGAGTGGATGGAAGACATAGAGGAAATGTTCCAGGCAATGGAAAACCAAGTAATTTCATATGCTAAGGTAAAAAGAAATACCAAGATATAAGTCAAAACAAAATCCAACCACAAAGGGTTAGGCATGTTCTTCAGAAGAGCCTGGCTTTAATCCTAGAGACAAAGAAGAGCCATTGAAGAATTTTAAGTAGAAGAGCATGAAATAATCAGATGAGAGTTTTAGGATGGCAAAGTGAAATGTGTTATTGCAAAACAAAGACAGAGATCATCTATGACCCCAGAAGAGTAATCCAGACAACCAATTATGATGTCCTGAACTAAAACCGTAACCACAGAGAATAAGAGGAGGCGAAATTCAAGGTATGATAAAGGATGGATAGGAGAATAGACAGCACTTGGTAACTGACAATGTAGGATTGATGAAAGAGATAGGTGTGAAAAATGACACTATATATATATATATATATATATATATATATATATAGTCAACTGAACTGAATGTATATGTTCATGATTATCTCTAGGTAGTGAAATTTTGTGAGCTTTTTTCTTTATGTTTTACTAATTCTTTCAATTTTTCTACATTAGGACAAATTTCTTTTTAATTAGAGAATCAAGTTAATTTTCTTTAAAGGAAAATCAATTGGGAGTTTTCTCCCTCAATTGCTGTTCAGGTAATTACAAGTATTTCTATCAAGAGACACATCTGCAGACAATGTCTGCAAACCAACTTACAGACTAAAATAAGATACATATTTTTTTTAACCACAGCCATTTCAGAAAAAGAGAAGAAAAGTGGTCTTGCTTGCCCACTGCTAATATAAGTCAAAGAAGGGTTATACATTAACACACCCACACCCAAATGGTTTACATTAAATCTCAGTGAAATCATTCCATAGGCAGTGAAGCTACTCAAATCAAATGTATGCAAAAATGTCAAAAGCACTACTGGACATTTCATGCAATATGAAAAAACAAGATAAAGAAAAAATATATAAAAGGAAATAAAATTTTGAATAAAGTAATTTTCTCTTTTTCCTTCATTATAAACAAAATCCCTTATTTTAAAATTTTATGCCCTAGCACTCAAAAGCAAGAGATGGTACCTCACACAGACTTGAAATGAAATAGGATTCAAACCGAAACAATACTGTTAAGGGACAACTGAGCTATGAAGGATGAATCAAGAAAATGCATGACTTTGATAAAAAGAAGCTGGTTAAAAAAGCTGTGTGTCTTTTTCAATAGTACCTCCTCAAACCCCGCTCTTTAATGTTTGTTTATTTTTGAGACAATGTGAGAGACAGAGTGCAAGCAGCAGAGGAGCAGACAGAGGGAGACACAGAATCTGAGGCGGGCTCCAGGCTCCGAGCTGTCAGCCCAGAGCCCGATGCGGGGCTCGAACTCACAAACCATGAGATCATGACCTGAGCCTAAGTCGGACGCTTAACCAACTGAGCCACTCAGGCGCCCCTCGTCAAACCCTGCTCATAACACCTCCAAAGTCAATGGCCAAGTCCAGTAAAAGAAAAACAGCCAAACATTATAAAGGTTGCTATCAATTCTAGTGAGCTTGAAGAGATGGCTAGAAATCTACTCTCAAGTAATCCTTGCTGAAACCCATAAAAGAGAATGAAGAAAAGTCTAAAGCACATAGGAAGGAATATAGAAGGGAATGGCGGGTTTGAAGACTGACTACAAAGGCAAGAGAGAAGCAGGAAAGAGGGTTTTGCCTCCCACAACTTCTTTCCGTCTCCTCCCTGACAAAAACTCACAATCTGCACCTTAGCTCTTCCGCAGTTCTTTGTAACTCTTAGTCCTTCTGCTAGTCCACTTAGATGGTCACTTTAATCATCTCCTCTAATATTCACTCATCATTGCTGATAATATTCACCCAAATAACTCCCAGTTGGGAGTTTAAAACGTATATATTAGCCTTCTCTCTTCATAGTAAGAAATGCATCATGTGCTCCATGGATTTCCTTATGGTGTCTTTGGTTCTCTTATCTCCAAAAACCGCTTCCAACTAAATTCTTCATTAACTTCTTGGTTTATTATTCCCAAGTCAAATCTCTCATCAATAAAACCATTTGCTTGTCTTGGCTGTCAAAGTGCAAAACTGGTATTGTAAGACTGGAAGGGGTATACATTAAGTGGTCAAGATTTGAAAAGTATGTTGTAACTAAGAGTTACGTTTTGTGATCTATGCATGTGACTGCCTCTACAGATTGAAATCGAGACTTAACTATAATTACTTTGTGATTCTGACTCAGTTCTTTGGACTGGTTAGTGGATCAACAAATATTTACTTCATGCTTTAATGGTAATGTATGTATTACCATACATAATAATAAATGGTATATAAAATTAAATAAGATGCATACCTGAACTCTCTACAGAGGAGAGGATAAATAAGGCGTTTAAAAGAATCATCCAGTGAACTGTGTAAGATCTTCATTAACTCCGGCCTTGCAAAGCCACGTGGTCTCCACCTGCAAAAAAGAAAAGCCTACACTAAAACTGATGTAACAATAACAAGACCATGAAAGGGCTCCTGAAGAGGGGAGAGGAAGTGGAACAGAAGAGGGGGAAACTTTATCGAAGCCAAAGTAACATAATCTGTGAGGAAAGACTGTGATGTCTGGAAATTATTACTATGACATCTGGAGTTCTTATTTTTAAAAACCTGGTAACCACATCCATACATAAAACTTAAAGGAGGAAAAAACTTTCTTATTCTGGGAAGAGTCTCCCGAAGCATTATTAATAATGGTGAAAATATTAAGATATAAAAAAGTCACCAGAAAAAAAAAAAGTCACCAGAAAATGACTAATGCACTGCTGTGAACTGAATTATGTCCCTTAAAATGAATATATTGAAGTTCTAACCCCCAGTGAGATGTTATTTGGAGATAGGGCCTTTGGGAGATAATTAGGTTTAAATACAGTAGTGAGAGTAAGGGCCCTCATGATGGCATTAGTGCCTTGAAAGAAAAGATATCAGAGAGCCTGCCCTCTCTCCATCCCTCTCTCTCCCAGTCAGGTGAGGACACAGTGAGAAGGCAGCAGTCTACAAGCCGAGAAGAGGGTTCTCACCAGAAACCAAATCAGCCTGCACCTTGACTTTACAGTGTCCGGAACTGGGAGAAAATAAATTTCTGTTCTTTAAGCCACCTAGTCTATGGTATTTTGTTATGGCATCAAAGCTAAGACAAACATGTATCCTCTTTGCCCCATTTCTTTATCTCTTCCTGAGAGAGCAGACTGAGCAAAGGACAAACTCTGTTTTAACTCTTGCCTCTTGCCATTCCTGAGTAGAACTCACTCTACTCCTCAGGCTGTAGTGCTCTACCATGCAGTGTATCTGCACACATGCTGATCGATATAAATGTCAGAGAATCAAATGTTAGTGGACACTGGATAGAGAACAGTAAGAGAAAAGCATAAGCTAAAAAGGACAGATTCAGCCTTACCCCTTCTGTGTTTCCATCCATCTAGAGTATCTCTGCCCTTGCCCTTCAATGACTCTTAAATATAAACCACTAATAAATATTTACTTTATAAATAATAATAAAATAAACCATTAATATACCTTAGAGACACTGTCATCTCCCTTACTTATCTCAGGTAGGAAATTAACTAAACTTCAGTGAATAAACATTCAAGAATCAATTATATAGTATACCAAAGATTTCATAATAACTAATTGAATCCCTTCCATAGAAGATTATTATCTGAGTAGCATATAGTTTTGTTTTTTAATTTAAATGAAAGTGCTTTCAGGACATACATCTTTCCACACAAATCTCTGTAACTCTCTACTGTCACCTTTATCTGAGGGCATGAGGGGTAGGGAGGAGTAGGATATGAATTGGATACACATAATTAATATTAAAATTAATATTATTATTACCATTATTATTAATTTGGAGAGCCCAATGTCAAGAAAGATGTCCCAGAAGAAGCATCTGAGATGGGTTTTGAAAAAATTAACTGTGCTTTATCAAACAAGACCCAGAAAGAAAAGCATACTGGTAAGAAACCATAGCATATGAAAAAGCACAGAGGCATGAAAGCACATGATGAGTCTAAGTGACTACAAGTAGATTAGTACTGCTAGAGCATAACTGCCAGGAGCAGGTGTGGGGGTAGAGGGGGCTAGAAAACATGGCAGAGCTCAGATCACTAAGCGTCTTACACATCATGCTATGGAGCTTGGCAAGTTAGGAGACAACACAGTCCTGGGTCATGAGACAATAAGATAGGAAGACAGTCCTTAGAGGCAGGAAGGCCCTAAAGGAGAGATTTTTTTAGATGTATGTACCTGATATCTGCTGGGGGTCATTCCCTTTAAGGCCAAACCAAGGTTTCCCCATTGCTAGTAGGAAGAAACCAGGAATCCTTAACATTGCCTATCTGATTCTTCTGGAAGCCTCAACAGTCTTCCTTAAACCTTATCTCTTGCCCCCACATCTACTCTGGTTTCCTTCCAAATAATTCCCTATACTGAGCCAGAGTGATCTTAAAATGCAAACTGATCATTATGATAATCCTCTGTTTAAACCTTTTATTGGCTTTCCATTACCTTTAAGATAAAGAAGAACAAAATCCTTCCCTGTCTAGAAAGCTAGGTATGATCAATCCGGCCCATGCCTACAAGTCAATTGTCATTTCATGTTGCTTTTTGTTCCTCTCCTTCTGTCTCTGACCTACATATGCATGCAACCCAGACTCCATTAGGGTTCCCTGTTACAGACTCATGAAACACTGCAGTTCTCCTTTATGACCTCAGCATACCCTTAACCACTTGTCAGGATCTTCTCCATTAAACTATATTGTCACCAAGGACAAACAGCGTATTTATCTGTAGCATAAGGCTACAGGTGGATCCCCAGCATCTAGCATATAACCTGAATGGATGAATACATGAGAGAGGTGGAAGGTGAAAGAAGAAGGGGCATAGAGAATAAACAAAACAGAAGAGGATGAAGAAGGAAAGATTTGAGTAAGCATCTCCAGTCATTCAAATGTGTTTAAAAAAAAGAAAACAATTCCCTGAGAATGTTTCTTTGGTTCCCAGAGAAATAATTTAGCTAGCTCTTGTTTCGGGTCTTTACTTCCCATAGAAGTGTTTCTTCAATTATCTATATACAGAGAAGCTTCTAGAATGTAACTGAAACATATCACTATACCATAGTAAAGTATTATAGTATAGGTTAAATAATATTACCAATTATTCAATTGAGGAAGAATTGAATAAAATAAAATATAGATGAACCAAGAAAAACCATTTAAATCACTGTAAGGAAACCACTCCTTAACACCTACTCAGTATGAAGATAATAGGCTAAAACCATAACTAATACTTCCTTATTAGGAAGTTGTCCCCCTATTTATAAAAGATATTTCTGGGGCGCCTGGGTGGCGCAGTCGGTTAAGCGTCTGACTTCAGCCAGGTCACGATCTCGCGGTCCGTGAGTTTGAGCCCCGCGTCGGGCTCTGGGCTGATGGCTCAAAGCCTGGAGCCTGTTTCCGATTCTGTGTCTCCCTCTCTCTCTGCCCCTCGCCCGTTCATGCTCTGTCTCTCTCTGTCCCAAAAATAAATAAACGTTGAAAAAAAAAAATTTAAAAAAAAATAAAAAAAAAAAGATATTTCTAAAAAGGAAATATGCACAATAATCCCACTACTTTGTAATAAAAGATACCACTGAAGGCTACACAATTAAATGGACTATCATTTACTTCTCTCAAATATGTGAAAAAGGTATTACTTATCATTTAGACAATAATGAAACTGAGAAAGAAATAACATGCTCATAGTCACAAGGGTAAGAAGTAATATAACTGGAATTCAAACTCAGATATATTTGCTTCTTAGAATTTTGGGTTTTTTTGTTTTGTTTTTAAATGTTTACTTATTTACATTTGAGAGAGAGAGAGCCGAGTGGGAGAGGGGCAGAGAAAGAGGGATAGAGAGAATCCCAATCCGCACCATCAGCACAGACCCCGATGCAGGGCTGTGACCTGAGCCAAAATCAGGAGTCAGACGCTTAACAACTGAGCCACCCAGGGGCCTCAAGATTTTGTTCTTTCTATGCAACTATCTCAGAGTTTCATCATATTTTAAATTAAAACTATCTAATTTCTTCACACTACTGTTTAAATCTATGATTTCTTTTAGGTATTTACTTCCTTTTTATTTTTAATGAAATTTATTTGTTTACAAAGAAAATAAACATTCACTAAAAAAAAACACCTACAAAATCCACAGGAGAGTATACAACAGAAAATTAAAATCTCACACCAGAGCTATGGAATAGATCATTTGTATTTTTCCAAAAAATGTTCTTACACACAGACATTTTTTGCCATTAATGAAACCATACTATAAATACTAATTATAAGCTGTCTTTTTAACCCAGTAAGACATGTTTGTATCTCAAGTTCAGCTCTATCTCAACTTTTCAAGATGGCTGCACAGAATTCCATGTATGGCTATAACATAATTAGCTTACACAATTTACCTACTGAGTAACATTGAGATAGACATTTCACTTCATGAGTCCTTGGTTAGCATTATTTGGTCATTAAGCAAGTTAATCCTTCATGGAACTGGTTTTTGGCAAAGCGGCTTCCAATGAATTGATGAAAGTACTATGTTGGATGAGAGAGCTAATTTCTAAAGTACACAGTACTGGTTCCTCTCAAAGAAAAATTCATCCGACTCTTCAAATAGCTTTCCCAGCAATCTCCCTAACTTAAGGTTACACAGAACTATATATCCTAACTGCCAGGCAATCTTCTTGACCTTTGTATCAGTTTTCTCACTCGCAAAATGGCAGCTACAAATCTGCTCTACCAACGAACCAGATTGTTATAAGGATCAAATACACTCTGAAGAGGGAAAACTAAAAGTTAGAAGTTCTATACAAACATATGGTGCAATTTTAAAAGGTTCTGTTAACAAATGAAAAAAGATAATAAAAAGTTACATAAGCTTAGAGATTTCTCTGAAATTTCCAATAAATTTAATGTTAACTGCAATCATCTTTACTGTGCAAAATATTTTAGGTAAACTGCATGTATAGCTTTAGAGATTTATATTATAATATGTGACAAATTATAGTTTTGCTTCAATTATCCTTAATGATCAAAACATTTCAGATCTGTCATATACAGCATGTTTTTGTTAATTTAGCTTTTCATAAGAGAAAACACTCTTATTATAAGATTCCAACAGTACAAAAAAGTACTAAGTAAAAATCCCTCTCCCTAGAGATAAGTAATATGAATAATTTATTTAAATACTCAATACATCCTGTTTCCTATTTAAACATACACAACATTTATATTTATTTTAGAAAAGAAAGAAATTCTTTAAAAATCTATAAACAGACCTGTTTTGGATGCACCACCTACAGAATTCATTCTTCACGCCATCAGAAATGTTGACCTTAACAGTCAGTATCTTCAAATTTTCCCCACGGTTAATTGCCAGGATCTGAATGCAAACATATATGGCAAAGACTGATGATCCACAAAATATATAAATGGTCAATTTAATCAGTCAACATTTGTGAAATAAAAGAGCAGTTATCGAGTCTAGAGCTATATGAATTTTTCATTCATTTATTTACCAAAATGTATTTAAAAATAATCACTTCTTTATATTAAAAAAAATTATTTTAATAAAATACTGGTAAAAGCCTATGACATTCACAGAAAGAGACTTTGGTGATCTAAGAATCTCATTTCAGATTTGATTAACTGAAAATTTTTGATCATCTGGAGTTAAAAAATATATTTTTCACATTTGTGAAAATTTATGGCTGAGATTTACAAACATGCAAATTCCCATGTGGAATAGTAACTACTGTCACCATTTATTTAGCATTTACTAATTGTCAAGTCCATCTAAGCACTTTAAATACTTACCTCATTTAATTTTCAAAGCCACCAGTGAGGTATGTATTTTCTTCATTTTACATAATAATTTTTCTAAGACTACTCTGTCCCAAATAACAAAGATTACAAATGAAGGAAAAATGTAAATTCAGTTCAAGCTATCTCTTAATGAATATATTAAAAGAGTAATTGTCTCAAAATACATTAAAAACACTCCTTTAAAGAAGAGCAAACAGGGGCACCTGGGTGGCTCAGTAGGTTGAGCATCCAACTTCGGCTCAGGTCATGATCTCATGGTTCGTGAGTTCAAGCCCCATATCAGGCTCTGTGCTGACAGCTCAGAGCCTGGAGCCTGTTTCAGACTCTGTGTCTCCCTCTCTCTCTGCCCCTCCCTGCTCATGCTGTCTCTCTCTCTCAAAAATTAACATTAAAAAATTAAAAAAAAAAATAAAGAAGAGCAAACAAACCTAAAGCAAGTAGAAGAAAGGAAATAATATAGAGGGAAAATAAAAAGAGAACAGAAAAATAATAGAAAATAATGCTAGCAAAACCAAAAGTTGGTTCTCTGAAAATGTCACAAAATTAACAAACCTTTTACTAGACCAAGAAAAAAGGGAGGAAGCATTCCAATTACCAAAATCAAAAACAAGAGGGGCCATTACTATTGAAATTAGAGAAATAAAAAAGATCATAACAGAATACTATGAACAACTGCATGTCAAATTACATCACATAAATAAAATGAAAAAAATTCTTAAAAAGACAGACTGCCAAACAGTAAAATAAAAACAGAAAATCCAAAAAGATCTAAATTAAGTAAAGAAGACTGAATTAGTAATTTAAAATTTTCCCACAAGAAAATGTCCAGGCCCCAAATAGCTTCACCATAGAATTCGACCAAACATTTAAAGAATTAATACCAATTCTTCACAAACCCTTCCAAAATATACCATAGAAAACTTCCCAACTCTATTTACACTGATACCCAAACCAGACAAGAACATTGCAAGAAAAAAATTAAGATCATTATCTCTTATGAATATAGACATGAAAATACTCAATAAAAAAGTAGTAAACCAAATTCATAAATATATAAAAAGGATTACACACCAGGATCAAAAGGGATTTATTCCAGGAATGCAAAGTTGCTTTAACACCCAAAAATCAACTAGCATAATACATGATACCCATAAAATAAAAAACAAAAATTACACAATTATCTTCTTACATAATATATGCAGAAAGAATATCTGACAAAATTCCAGCTTTGTTCATGATAAAAACACTCTACAAATTAGAAATAGAAGGCAACTTCTTCAATGCTATAAAAATCACATACAGAAACTCCACAGATAACATCATATTTAATGGTGAAAGACTGGATGCCTTCCCTCTAAGATTACAAGGGTCTACTCTTGCCACTTCTATTTTCAACATTGTACTGGAGGTTCTAGCCAGAGTAATTAGGCAAGAAAAAGAAAAAGAAGACACCTAAATTGAAAAGAAAGAAATATATCTATTTGCAGATAATATGATCTTATATATGGAAAACCCTAAGGGATTCACCATAAAGCTATCAGAACTAAAAAAAGGAGTTCAGCAGGATTTCAGGATAATCACTTTCTACACACTAGCAGTAAGCATTCTGAAAGTATTTTTTTTAATTCCATTTACCATAGCAACAAAAGGAATAAAATACTTAGGAATAAATTTAACAAAGGACATGCAAAACATAAACTCTGAGAACTACAAAACATTGTTAAAAGAAATTGAAGAAATGGAAAAACATCCCATGTTCGTGAACCAGAGGCTTAATATTGCTAAGATGGCAATACTCCCCAAATTGATTTACAGATTCAATGCACACCTATCAAATTCCAGCTAGCTTCTCTCCAGAAACTGGCAAACTAATTCTACAATTCATATAGAAGTTCAAGCAACCCAGAGTCAATCTTGAAAAAGAAGAACAAAGTTGGAGGACTCCCACCTTCTGATTTCAAAACTTATTACAAAGCTAACAGTAATCACAACTGTGTGGTACAGGCATAAGGATAGATACATAGCTTAGTAGAATAAAATTAAAAGAGTTTAGAAATAAATGCATATGCCCAGAATTAACTGATTTTCAACAAGGATGCCAAGATAGTTCATTGGGGAAAATACAGTCTTTTCAACAAGTGACGCCCAGACAACTGGATAGCTACGTTCAAAAGAATGAAGCTACAGGGGTACGGTATTTGACTGCAAAAAAAATGAAGCTGGTTGCCTTCCTCACATCATACACAAAAATTGTTCACAACTGACCTTAGACCTTAACATAAGAACTAAATCTATAAAACTCTTAGAAGAAAATATAAGAGAAAATCCTTGTGACCATGAATTAGGTAAGGTTTTAGATATAATACTACATGACCAATCACTAAAGGAAAAAAGTAAACAGACTGGACTTCAATAACATTATACCTCAAAGGATACAATTAAGAAAGTGAAAAGAGGGGAGCCTTGAGTGGCCAGTCAGTTAAGCATCCAACTTCAGCTCAGGTCATGATCTCGCGGTTCATGGGCTAGGGCCCCACGTGGGGCTCTGTGCTGACACTCAGAGCCTGGAGCCTATTTCGGATTCTGTGTCTCCCTCTCCCTGCCCCTCCCCACTCATGCTGTCTCTCTCAAAAATAAATAAACATTAAAAAAATTAAAAATAAAAAAGAAAGTGAAAAGAGAACACATAACATGGAAGAAAAGTTTTGCAAATCAGTTATCACATAAAAGAGTTAGATCTAGAACATATAAATAATACAACAAGAGCAAAGACCATGTCACCTCTACACTCCAAGTAGGAACTAATATAAAATAAGTGTTCAAGAAAAATTTGTAGGATAATCTCCATGTTACCTTACACCAAAAAAACACCTTTTCACATCTGTATCATCATAAGTTACAAACATTAACAGCTGTTATGATGAGAAATATCCTACAAAAAGTAATGTACTCTAATCTTTTCATTATCCTCTCTTTTAACAGTAAAATGCAGATGGAAGAAAAAACTCAATTTTAAAAATGTTTATAGTGAGCACTTCCAAGTTTGGAAAAACTGGCAATCTCTTGATTCCAAATCTCCCCCTCATCTTCCTATAAGACCTTAATAAAGAGGGACACTTGACTGGCTCAGTCAGTTAAATACCCAACTCTTGATTTTAGCTCAGGTCATCATCTCACCGTGGTGAGATAGAGCCCTGCATCAGGTTCTGCTTGGAATTCTCTCTCTCCCTCTCTCCTTCTCTCCCTGATCCTACCCCACTCACATGTAATCACTCTCTCTCAAAATAAATACATAACCATTTAAAAATAAGGAGCGCCTGGGTGGCTCAGTCAGTTAAGCATCCAGCTTCACTCAGGTCATGATCTTGAGGTTTGTGAGTTTGAGTCCCATGTCAGGCTCTGTGCTGACAGCTCAGAGCCTGGAACCTGCTTTGGATTCTGTGTCTCCCTCTCTCTCTGTCCTTCCCCTGCTCGCGCTCTGTCACTCTCTCTCTCTCTGTCTCAAAGATAAATAAAAATTAAAAATAAATAAATAAAATAAAATAAAACCTTAATAAAGAAAATAAAATAACATAGGACCTACATCTATGGCATTTCTAGGAACCAGAACTAGATTGCCATCTGATTTCTCTAAAACAACAAAGAAAGCAAGACAACAGCGGAGCAACATATTTAAGAAAGTTAAGGGAAGAAAGTGAAAAGAAAAAATATACTGATCCAAGCTGTCCATGTATCAAGCCCATAGGAAACAATTGTGAATGTGTTAGAACTCAGAAAATACTGTTCATATATACCATCCTTGAAAAATACAGAAGAGTAGTGGTCAGTAAACTATGGTTCATGAGACAAATCCAGATGAACACCTGTTTTCATAAATAGAATTTTATTAAAACACAACCATGCTCACTCGTTTGTGTATTATCTATGACCGCTTTCATGCTGCAATGACAGCTGTGTAATTGCCGGAAAACCCACCTGGCTCAGAAAATCTAAAACATTTATTCTCTGGTCCTCTACAGAAAAACTTTGCCAACTCTCTATTTGACTAGAGAATAAGCTTCACCCAAAAGAGGACTGGAAAGTTTTGGCAAAAGGACTAAGGCCAGGCATTTCATATAACTGTAGGGCTAAGATTAAAATGGAATCAACATCCATTAAGAAAATACAGGTTGCGGGGAGCCTGGGTGGCTCAGTTGGTTGAGTGTCTGACTTCGGCTCAGGTCATGATCTCGCAGTTTGTGAGCTCAAACCCTACATCAGGCTCCCTGCGTCAGTGCAGAGTCTGTCTCAGATCCTCTGTCTCCCTCTCTCTCTCTCTGTCCCTCCTTCTCTCTTGCTCAACAATAAATAAACATTAAAAAATTTTTAAAAAAGAAAGAAAATACAGGTTGCAATCCTGATACCAATGTAGACTTTAAGCTAAAAACCATTAAATGAAGTAAAGAAGAACACTTTATAATGTTAAAGCCACATTCTGGTTTTGGAATAGAGCAAGGGGACTAAATATCACACTTTAAAGATGCTGTTACATAAGACATCACTAACATGGTAGAGTAGGGAACTCCAAAAGTCCATCCTACTACAATAGTAATAAGCTGGCAAAAACTGTCAGAATCAACTTTTTCAGAACTCTGGACCCTAGTAAAAAGCTTATAACAACCAGAGGAACACTTAAAGAAACAAGAAGCCACAGAATCTTGGTAAAAGAGCACTTTGAACTTACCATTTGCTCTCCTCCGCTCTGTAGATGAGCAGCGGCCATGAAGATAACAGCCTCATTCCTAGGGCAGGTTGCTAGGGCCAGAGGGAGCGACATGGATCATATTCTCAAAAATTTGTGATCTTGTGTTTTGACCTGTTTGATGGCTCCCTGAAGGACAGACTCAAGGGCTGGCCTTTGTTTTGCCTCAGAGCTTCCCCAGGACAGAAGCCATTTCCTGAGTGGCATTTGTTAGAAGTATTTAAAGGCAAATAATTGTGCCACAGTGTTGAGGGGTGAGGGCTAACAGTAGATGTAGGGATTACAGTCAGGGCAACTAACAAACGTCAAAAAAACCTCAATGAAAAAGAGGCTTGAAAATTAGATACTAAAGGGGAAAGAGTCTTTGTAAAGTTCCTGCATAGATTAGAGAATCCGGGAGTCTGCGTGCATGCTTGGGACAAGACACACACTCTGAAAAGACCTTAAGCTTTCACCTTTGACGGACCTTTGGGCTCCATGCAAACAGGAAGTGAAAGCTAAGGCAGAGATGTAAACAGCCTTTCTAGGCCAATGTTGAAGGACTACCCACACACAGCCAATCTGCAAGAACTGGGGAGAGTTTGTTTTTTGTTTTGGCTCCAGGCATTAAGAAAACCTCTGTCAAATAACTAGCTGTCCACAAAGCTAATGGAAGAAATGTCAGTGGTCACACATGACAAAGATGAATACAGATGTTTCAAAAATAATTCAGAAGGCACTAAACAACAACAAAAAAATCCACAAACCTCCCCACCAAAGGTAGCAGCAACATATACCAAGGATGGGGGTGGGGGGAAGATCTGATTTTCAGTGTTGGCAATGTGTAACACTCAGAATGTCAAGTTTTTAGCATAAAACCACAAGGCATACAAAGAAACAGTAAAGTATGACCCATTTACAGGGGAAAAAAAAGAAACTGACAGAAACTATCCTTGAAGAAGCTCAGACATTAGTCTTAATTAGACCACTGTTTTAAATATGCTCCAAGTTCAAGGAAATCATGGACAGAGACCTAAAGGGAATTAAGAGAATGCAGTCTCAACAAAAACAGAATATAAATAGAGTTGAGAATTATAAGAAACCAAATAGAAATTCTGAGCCAAGAACTACAATGACTGAAATGAAAAATTTACTAAAAGGGTTCAATAGTTAATTTGAGCAAGCGGAAGCAGAATTTCATCAGCAAACTTGAAGATAGGTCAATTGTGATTTATGAAGTCTGAGAAGAAAAATAAACAAATAAACAGAGTCTGAGAGACCTATGGGACACCATCAAGTATACCAACATACATATAACAGGAGACCCAGGAGAGAAGAGAGAGGCAGAAAGAATATTTGAAGAAATAATGGCCCCAAATTTCCCAGTTTTGATAAAAAAACATTCATCAACACACCCAAGAATCATAATAAATCCCAAGAGGGATAAACTCAAAGAGATCCACAGTGAGACACATTATAATCAAACTGTCCAAACCTAAAGCCAGAGAATCCTCAAAGAAGTAAGAGAAGTAATTCATTATGTGTTAAGGATTCAATAAGATCAACAGCTGATTCTTCATCAAAACCATGGAAGCCACGAGACGGTGGGATGATAAATTCAAACTGCTGGAAAAAAAATGTCAACCACGAATTCTATATCCTGAAAAATTTCTGGAGATTGGCTGTACAATGTGAATATACTTAACAATACTGAACTGTACATTTAAAAACAGGATGGTAAATGGGGTGCCTGGGTGGCTGAGTCCGTTGAGCTTTCGACTTTGGCTCAGGTCATGATCTCACGGTCCGTGAGTTCGAGCCCTGCATCTCGCTCTGTGCTGACAGCTTGGAGCCTGGAGCCTGCTTTGAATACTGTGTCTCCCTCTCTCTCTGACCCTCCCCCGTTCATGCTCTGTCTCTATCTCAAAAATAAATAAACATTAAAAAAAAAAGCTAAAAAAAAAAAAACCAGGATGGTAAGATTATAAGTTAAACACATATGTTACATGTATTTTATCACAATTAAAAATATATTTTAAAAAAGAAAGAGAAATTAAGACCTTACAGATGAACAAAAACTGAAGGAGTCTGTCACTAATAGACCAGCCCTACATTTAATTGTTACAGGAATTACTTTAGGCAGAAATGAAAAGACACTGGACAATAGCTCAAAAGTATGCAAAGAAATAACACTGGTAAAAGTAGCTACATAGGTAAAAAAACAGTAATTAAAATTTCAGTTTGTAAATAATCTTTTTTTCCCCTATGTGACATAAAAGCCACTTTATACACTGTAGAGACAACCTATGACTACAATTAGGAAAAAAATCAGTAAACTGAAAAATGAAATTAAAACACTGAGATAAAACAACTATGTTTATACAACTAAGTGAGATCTCTCACACTTTATTCTAAATCAGAATACCTCTAATTTGTATGTCATATGAAAAAGATCCAGAATTGAGCTCAAATCCAAGCACACTGAGAAGCAAAGTCTAATACAAAAGATCACCAGCCAGAAAGTCAAAATATCTGAAGTAGTGTATTGTCAGCTCTACTAATAATTCTCAATGTTAGCAACTTTTCTGGGTCTTGAGTTACCCCATTTTGAAATGGGAAGGATATGACAATATTATAAGAATTTATATGAAAAAAAAATGGTTGCCTTAAAAACTTTAATTCCTTAAAAACCAAAGTAGTAGGCAAATTCAAAGTATCATCATTATTATTACTATCAGCATGGATAAGCAGTTTCCTTATTTACCTGATGATGTTGGATGTTTCTTATGTTGCATGAAAAATTCTGGTAGAGCAGAAACTTATCAACGTCTTTCTCATTTACTTTTTTTGAGGACACCTTCGCCAGAGATGACTGGATGCAAATATACCTATTTTGGCACCTGTTCAGATAAATATGCACAAAACAAGCAGTTACAAATATATTTTATTAATGTAAAATTAACAAAAAAAAAGTTAAGGCATAGTTATTACTATGCCTTAGTAAAGAAACACCTTTTATGGAAATAACGTTAGCAAAAACTTAAGCCATTACCAAATGAAAAAATTTTTAAATGATGCCCAACTATAAAAATGTACTGACCCATCAAAAGAGGACTCTGCCCATTCATGCTAGCATAGGTCCTCCAGAGCTATGTCTATATCAATCCTCCTATAAAATGCCTATGTCAGTTCAGATACCATCTGGTATCTACAGATACCAGATCGGTAATTCTAGTCTAGATATCTTTCCTAACCACTGAGTGAAGCAGTCAGAGCCCAGTAAAAGCTAAAAAGAAGGGAAACAAGAGGATGTGGTGGGACAGCTTCCAACGACAGGCCAAATTCAGCAGTGTAATTACTTACAAAAACACAATTAAAATCTGGGCAGTTCTCCTTCTCTGACTCATTCCTACTAGGGCCACTGAGGAAATAGGAAAGTTCTCTCCCTTGGATTAACAAAAACCCTGACAAGCGATGGTAGTCAACGGGTTCATCTCCCCCCTTCCTCTCCTCTGCACACCTCACTCAGCCAGCGATGTGGAGAAAGAGTAAGAGCATAAAGGTTTTTGCTGGAAAACCCTGTCTTGTCTGCTGATACACAGCTGAAAAATATATTAAAACAGGGTTTTGAGATATCTTTCTTTAATGAGGCATAAAATCCAAAGGCCCAAGTAGGGCTTAGGTCATGAGGTTTTAATCTCTTATAAATTGGGACTGTGATACCATGGATAAGCTGCTCTCTCCATCAGCTGAAATTCATTTTGAGGTCAACACTTTTATCTTCACCTGATATTAAAGTTAAATGATATTATATAATACATGTATAGTACACACATCACATATGTTCACAAAGCATGCCACCCGCTCTAAATGAACATGGATCTCTCTAGCACACACTGTGTAACCACACAATAGTTTTTAAACTGTTCCTCACAGCCCTCCATTGAGGAGTTTCAGTGTAAGGAGGATGAGCAGGCAGAGTTCCAGGCGCCCTGCCTAGAATTCAATTAAAGCAACTTTACTTTTATCTGTTTTATGTATTAGGGCTCTGCTGCTTGAACAAAGAGTTCTGCTACCAAAAAACAGTCCAAAAATAAAGTTTTTAATGAACACTGGTGTTAGCACTAACCATATGACCCTTACCAGCATGAGTCCACAAAGCAGAGAACTCTATAAAAGAGTTACTCACAATTTCCGAATGAAGTCAAGCGTGTCTTTGTCTTTAGCAATCATGTCTGCTAAAATATGCTGCACTCCCGTTTCAATATCCTGGAGTGCTGAAAGTCCTTTAAGAAATGGGTAAGAGGGAAAACAAAAGCAAGAACTACAGATTGGTTTTTTTTTTTTAATGTATAATTAAATCACAATAAATTTATTCCAGTCAAAATAAACCCTTAAACGGAAAAACTTAAGACAGAAAAGTATCATAGCACTGACCAGTTTACCTCTGAAAAAAAAGTAACAAGTCTCCAAAGCAAGAATACAGGACCTTTACATACCATATAACCTAATGGTGAAAAATGCAACTCTAGAACCATCTGCCTGGTCTAATCCTAGTTCACTACTTACCAAATGTCTGACTTTGGGCAAGTAACTTGACCTCTCTGTGCCTCAGTTTCCTATAAAAATGCAAAAATAATACTACCTACTTCACAAAGTATTTACAGAGGTTAAATGTATTATGGGAAATATGTATTAACAGAGTCATAACCTAAGATATACCATCTCATACCACTTAGAAAAATTATCCTTTACAAATAGTAATTTTATTAATATTCCTATTTTGACTTCTGAGGCGTTTACTCACATTTAAAAAAAAATTTTTTTTTCAACGTTTATTTATTTTTGGGACAGAGAGAGACAGAGCATGAACGGGGGAGGGGCAGAGAGAGAGGGAGACACAGAATCGGTAACAGGCTCCAGGCTCCGAGCCATCAGCCCAGAGCCTGACGCGGGACTCGAACTCACGGACCGCGAGATCGTGACCTGGCTGAAGTCGGACGCCTAACCGACTGCGCCACCCAGGCGCCCCCGTTTACTCACATTTTTAATGACCCACTTGAATTTCTCAAATCTCAGGAGCACAAAACAAGAGCTATTTGTGATTGTTCATCTATTTCATAGTTGAACTGTCTACCAATGGTGCGTTATGTTCTTTCTAAGTGCTTCCGGTTTGCTAATTTATAGCAGTGACTCTTGAACATTATAGCCCCTGTGATATCAACTTCTATATACATTGAGAGAAATCATCTGCATTGCCTTCTTCCGTTTCTTCTATCTTAATTGTTCTATCTCCATTAAAGCTTCTTTTTTTTTTTTGCATTAAAGCTTGAGTTACACAAGCACTAAGTATCATAAGTAGGTTTTTCTGAGAGCATAATTTTAATGAGTAATAGGTACAAAAGACGAAGAGAACAGGAGGACAGACTTATGGAGTCATTAATAAAGAGAAATGCGTTGTTGAGTTTTGTTATAACTAATCTTGAGTAACTACATTTATTTTAAAGGAATTTAACGATTAAAATTAATACAAATTCTGTTTACATTTTAAGAGAATTTCCCCATGAGGGGATTTTCAGGAGTGAATTACCTTTGAGAAGTAGAAGGCTGTTTATGTAAAGGACCTAGAACAGCTGTGACATACAGTAAGCAGTCAATAAATGTCTGTTCTTGGTGAGCTATCTCCCTAGATCAGTCTTCATCTTAGAAAACCAGTCACTATGCACTAACTCCTGGAGTCCCAAACCACCTCACAGCATCATTACACAAAGTTTAATGAGAATACCAGGGTGATAAGTGAAAAGTGAAGATGGAACCCATCTCCAATAACAACCATCGATGAGAGAGAACAGAAAGAGGAAGTTATAGATTTTGCTATTATAACAAAAGACCTCTGAAAAGCCCCCATCATTTTGGGTGAACACAATTTGTAAAGTTTTTATAATTAATAAATCTTATATAATTAAAATTATGCTAGAGCTCTACAGCAATGTTTTTATAGTCTAAGGACCCCAGAATACAATCACACTAGGTACTTGTTACAAACACAGATTCCTAGGCTTTGGGACTTTTGTGTTACAGAGCATCCCAGATAATTCTGATACTCATTCAAGTTTAAGGAAAAAAAAAACAAAAAACCAACACTGCTGGGGAGGTGCCTTGAACTCTTAGAGCAGTGGTTCTTAGTGGGAGGTAGAAATTATCAATCACTGGACTCATCCAAATTACATAAGCCCTCTCAAGAGAAAAGACTGGAAAAGAGTCTTGTGTGTTTGAAAAAGCACCTTCTTCCATCAGAAAGACTCGGTCATTGGGGCTTAATACAGCCAAGAATAATGTAAGTCCACAAAGGTTAGCACCTCAATGAAAGCAGGAGAAAATAAGGACTACAGGAGCCAAAAATCTTATTTCCTTTCTTGTAGTGAAAGCTTTCCAGCCACAGATTCTTCAAAGTTCCACAAATGTAACAAAAACTGAAGGACCAACATTTCTTTCACTTTATCTGCACTAAGGCTACCTCTTCTGTACAACAGAGCAATCAGCTACTTCTCTTCGTAAACAAAACAGGGATATTCTGGAAATTCTAGGATGTATTCCATTTGTGGCATCTATATGTTTCTGATTCAGATCAAATTCTTGTTGGTCTGTGGCAAGAAGTGTCTTCTACTTCACACTGAAATATCTGGTTTCTTAGACATTTCTTTGAGAAATGATGGGAATGATGAAAATACTTCTTTAGAGAAACAATAAGAGATCTGAGGGTGATCATGAGTCTGTAGATAACCTAAAAGAGCAAAGAAAAGAACACTCCAAGCGAACTTTAAAAACCAGTACCTAGATTGTTTGGAATTAATTATAATTCTTTGACATTTATGATAAGAGTGAAAGAAAAAGGGAATAAAGCAAACAGGAAGTCCAATACATGTGCTAATACTACCTTAGCTGCAATAAGCCTTGACCGATCCGCATTACCAGAAGTATCACCAAGTGCCATCACCATGTAGTCCATGAGCATCACTACAAATAGCCACTCAGAGATACAGTTATCAAACCTATCTAGTAGGAATTCAGTATATGAGTGAACTAAGGAAAACTTTGTACCAAAGGAGGTGAAAGGAAAAGAAATCGACCATAAGAGAAAAATAAGAACAGACAACAAAACTTTATGCATCTGATATTCTGAAAACTCCAACATTTGATTCTAAGAAAACCTACTATCACTGGCCAAGAAAGTTCCCACAGTGGCTGACCTTCATGCTTGTCTATACAGTCTCAGCTACTATTAAAACATTAAATTTGCAATCATTTGAAAATCTAACTAAAAAACACACGTTAAAAAAGTAAACAGGGGGGCGCCCGGGTAGCTCAGTCGGTTAAGCGTCCGACTTCGGCTCAGGTCGTGATCTCATGGTCCGTGAGTTCGAGCCGCGTGTCCGGCTCTGTGCTGACATCTCAGAGCCTGGAGCCTGCTTCAGATTCTGTGTCTCCCTCTCTCTCTGCCCCTCCCCCACTCATGCTCTGTCTCTCTCTGTCTCAGAAATAAATAAACATTAAAAAATTAAAAAAAAAAATTAAACAAACTTCACTTTTACTCATTTCAACCCATCTCTAAACACAAATAATACTAATTTGCTTTTTCTTTTAATTATTGCCTTTTTCGAAACAGAGATTAAGATAAGTGTATTTGTATGTGAACAGACATATGGAGTTTTACAGACACTCATCCTTAATTTTTTAATAACAAACTCACACTGCTGAATTGTTTAAAAGGAACACAGGTTACAGTATGCTAGGATTCTCTACAGTGTAGTAGTACATACTGTGGAATTTCTTAACAGAGACTGCCCCCTATAGACACTTAAGTCTCCCAGCCTAAAGAATCAACAGAAGGCCAAAGAAACTAGAATGAGTGCAGGAATTAGGAGAGCACCAATCTCCCCATCCCATCCTGTCAGAGCACTCCCCCAAAAAAGCCATGCTTACTCAAAGCTCTCACTCTAGGGTTTATTTTGTCAATAAAACCAATGTATCCTGACATGCATCAGTTGTCACTTTCCTTGGGTTTTTCTTAGAATTCTCTCTCTTACCCTCTTCCCATCTCATTCTCTCTTGTGCACACACACACAAAAGGAGAGGAAGATACACTTCAGAAAAAAGAAACTTTACACTTGGAGAGTAGAAGTGTGGAAGCAGGCCTTCACTTTATAACTCATGTATGTCAGAATCATTGAAATTCTTTTTAAAGAATACATACAACTTTTGTAATTAAATAATTTTTTAGAAACAGAGTATTTTAAAAGATAATATAGGACATTCTTTATAACACTGGGATGTGAAAAAATTATTTAAAAAGGAAAAGAAAGCAATTATCTTAAAAGAAAAGGTTAACAAAATTGACAAGATTAATAATTCAACTACAATAAAATTAAGATCTTCTATTTTCTTTTTATTTAATAGACAGCATAAAGAAAGTGAAAAGTGAAGTTACAAACTGGGAGATAAGATTTATAATACACATAACTGAGAAAGAGTAACTTAAAAAGTACTTATAAATTAATAAGAAAAGAGAAACAACAACACAAAATAAAAATGGGCAAAAGACTAGAACAGGCACTTCATCAAAAGAAGAAGCTGGATGGCTAAGCAGGAGGTATATGGGGATTTGTTTTATTAGAATTATTTATTCTTTATATGCTATAATATTCTTTTGTATAGTCATTACTTAATGAAATATTTTTTTAACATAGTTTTCAAATTTGGAAAAAAAGAAAAAGAAAAAGAAACAGGGATGATCTCTTGAAGTAAAGCTGGTACCTTTTACATTGGGTTTAATGTAAGATAGCAGATTGAGCTGCCCTGGATTCTCAAGCAGTGTCCTGGCTGCTCCTTCTAATCCCAACTGCTTTGCTCTCTGGGCTTTAGTGCCTTTGCTCCCAGTTTTATATGGAGCTGACTGCAGGGGGAGGAAAAAAAAAGTCAGAAAATACACCACACCATTCAGTGTTAAAAAGCAAAAGTTAAAATTAAAACACACAATTAGAAGACATGGTGGGGAGGCTAAAGACATCCTTTTCTCAACCCTTCAGAGACAAATTAATACTAACCAGAGACTACTGGCTATACAAAGATGGTTGTTCCTCATCTGATTCTTTATACATTTCTACACACTTGACATTAGGCATTTATTTGGATTCACTCATCTCAAAAACAGTGCCAGGGGCACCTGGGTGGCTCAATCGGTTAAGCATCTGACTTCAGCTCAGATCATGATCTCGAGGTCCATGAGTTCGAGCCCCGCGTCAGGCTCTGTGCTGACATCTCAGAGCCTGGAGCCTGCTTCAGATTCTGTGTCTCCCCCTCTCTCTCTGCCCCTCCCCTGCTTGCACTCTGTCTCTTTCTCTCTCATTATATATTAAGTAAATATTTAATATTTATTTATTTAAAAAAAAAAAACCTCAGTGCCTGGACAGAAAGAACTGTAAGGCCCTCTCCTCAACCCAAGGGAGCTCCTCCAAAAGCTGCAAATACACAATGCTTCCACTGCCTAAGGCACATTCACTCCTCAATCTGAGCCATCAGACTTCTCTGCCCACACACCTTGCTGAAAGTCGTAACCCAAAGAACCACAATGATCCCCTAATTACCAAATATACATCTTTCAGTCCTCAACTTGCCAAGCCTCACTGCTACATTTACTTACTTAACTGCTGATCCTTACCTCCTTCTAAGACTCTCTTCCCTAGTCTTCCAAGATGTCATCATCTCCTGATTCTCCTCTTATTTCTCTGACCATTCTTTCCATGTCTCCGTCTTCGGCTCACCCTTCCTCCATCCGTGCTTCAAAAGTTAGTGTTCCTCAATGGTCTATCTTGACCTGCTTACCCACAAACTCTCCCTGAGTGAAATCTTCCATTCTCCTGGTTATAAATACCAACCACATGCTGAAGACGCTCACAGCTAGGTCTCCAGCTCAGCATTCCCCCTTAGGCTTCCCAATTCAATTCCATAACCTACTTTCATTTGCCCCCCACTTAACTGGAAATGCCTTGGAGACAAGGACTGCGTATCACCTATCTTAGAAAACACAAAAAAGCATTTGATAGATATTTATTGAATAAAGAATAAACACCTTGTTGAATTAAATAATGGTGGCTGATGATTTTAGCTTTTTATTTCCAGATCTTTTATAACTATAAAAAGATCCATATAATTATATACTTAGGTAGGTATTATATTAAAAGATTAAAAGAGTTTCTTACCACATGTTCTAGTTCTTCAAAAGTTTTACAGTTCAGTAAGGCTTTTAACAAGCACTCAGACATCTTCCCCTCCTTCTTAATTTTTTGGATTGTACTATGAACCTTCTTTGCAACAGCCCTGAAAATAAAAACTTTCATAATATACAAGACTTCTATGTCAAAACATCCTTTATGAAGCTGTCTCAAACTTACAACAAAGTTGTAGGGGAGATAAAAACATTTTCGCCCTCTGAACCATTTGAGGATAAGTTACCTTCACCCAAATACTTTAGTGTATGTTTTCTATAAACAAGAATCTCCTCCTATGTAACAATATAGCCATCAATCACTTCTCGGCCTTTTGGCTAAGATCAAGTGTAGTACAATATAGCCATCAAAATCAGTTAATGGGTATTGATATATTACTATATTCTAATCCTCAGACCTCATGTAAGTATCACCAAGTATTTCCATAATGTCCATGATAGTGAATTAAGAGTGGGTTGTATGTAACTGCCATGTGTCTACAGTCTCCTTCAAGCAGAAACCGTATTTCAGTCTCCCCTTGATTTTTAGAGCCTTGATCCTTTAGAATGTTACAGGCCAGTTGTTTTGTAGAATGTCCTACACTTTTGAGTTTCTCTGATGTTTCTTCACAATTTGATTCAGATGGTCTATCTCTGGCCAGGAATATTGTAATAGAGTAATGCCATGTTCTTATCACTACATCCTGTTAGGCAGCAAATAATTTTCATTTGTACTATTACTTGTGAAAATTATTTAGATCATTTGATAGTGTCTGTGGGTTTCTCCACAATGCAGGCACTCTATTTCTCTGTAATTAAGTATTTTGTGGAGAGGTGCTCTGAAACTATTTAATTATTCCATTCCTTACTAAACTCTCAATTTATTCACTAATTTATTTATATCACCATGGACTCATGATTTTTTTATAATCCATTACTAACACTTATTTTGATGCTCAAATTGTTCCAAATTTGACCAGAAGTAACCTCTTCAAGCTAGTTTCTGTGTTCTTTTGACATGTCCCCATCATTCTGTAAGTACTTCCTTATTCTCTGGCACAAGATACTCCAGGCTTTTACTTTCTCTGCCCCGGCCCTGCAATCAAATGAATAGTACATAGAAACCAAGTTATGGGTGCTAGATGTGCTCACTGCTACTGGGTATCACCACTCAGGCTCAGCATGCATAACACCCATCCATAACTGGTTTCTAAACACAGTTCTCCAATGGAGAGAGCCAGGATACCACAGAGAAAAAAGCTGATACCAGGAATTGAAGTACAGGTAGGGGCAAAGGCACAGTTGTTCCACCACTTTATGATGATTTTGTACTGTGAATGTACAATCTTATCATTATATTTAGCAACTGAAATTGCTAAAGTAATAGAAAAAAGTTAGATGACAATATACATTAGAAATGGTTGATGGAAAAAAAATTAAATCTACTTATGAAAAAAGAAAAAAAAAAAGAGAGAAGATGGTAAATTAAAGAGGAGGCACATGAGTTCTTCAATTACAATCGATGTATCTTTTACATTCCTGGTAACCCAAGACTATTTTCAGGGGCTGAAGCCCACCAGGGTCATTTTGACAAAAGGCCAATGAACTACTGGTCTTCATATAAAAAGGAGGAAAGGCATCTTTAGAGAAAATTCAGGAAGTTTTTCTTACTAGCCATAATCAACCTCTTTCATTCACATTTTTAACAGAGACCATCAATAAAACATATTTTTTACTTTGCAATCTGGCATATATTATATACACATATATAATTTCATATATAATAAAATTACATAAACATAATATAAATATATATAGTAAACAGTTATATAAATGTATGATAAACAGTTTCATAAAACACTATTTACTTTTACTACATAAACTGCGTCTTACATTTTCTATTCTTTATTTCATTTTTGTTAAAGTGGTAATGACCTACTAAATTAGTTTCACTACTCCTTTACTGGTAGCAATTAACAGATTGAAAAAGCAGTGCTCCAGGAATAGAAAATGCTGAGCTTAAAAAAAAATGAAAACCATAACTCGTTACCAAATCTCTATATAATATAAAAAGATCTTCCAAGCCCCAGTCAATGCTCTCACTCACTCAGAGAACTATTCTTCTACTAATATTCAATATATTTCACTATTAATAGATACCCAGAGAATTAACTCTTTTGCAGAAGTTATTCTATAGATAAAGAAAAAATAATAATAATCTTGACATAAAGTTTCCATTTGTTCCCCATACAACCAAATATTATTAGAATACCTTTAATTTTTAAAACAAACTATTCTTGCTTGTTTGTGACACTTTCCCCAACTTCAGATCCCCAAATCCTCACATTTTCCTCATTACCTTGCCTTCACCTAAATAGAAAGCTTCAGAATTTATAAACTACTGGCCTTCTACATGTGGCCTGTAGATGGTTTTGTTTGACCCAGAAATTTTTTACATAAAAACTCAGATTAAGGGTTCTTTTAAAAAATAGGACAAGCTGTCAAACTGGGTAGACAAGTCTGCATGTCAGTAATCTGCTGGAGTAGAGGGGCAGCAGTTAGAAGTCTGGGTCTCCAGTTCATATCCCTTGATGCCTTATTATACTAACCTGGTCCTAGAAGACTTGAATCTGATTAACTAGTCATTTATACCACTGAGTTGGCTAATTGATTTGCCTCTCAATGAAATGTAACTCTCCACAATTAGCATTTTAATCCTCCTGGCACTAAAAGAAAGTCAACAAAAGATGTAGAAATAAATGCTAGTGAGTTGCAAGTTCTCCTGAAATCACAGGAAGGTCATTAGGCTTGTTGTAAAAATAACCTTTAGCACTTTTAGAATGGCTTGCTGGTAAGACTATACACCTTGTCATAAAGTTGAAGAACACACCCACTGATATCACAGTGGCTGGCATGTAAGAGACATGCAATAAATGCAGAAATGGTGAAGAGTGTTTTAATAAACTCTACTAAAAATTACAGTTAATCTGATAGTCTTTGTATGCTTATTTCTGAGTTATTACAGTAAGACCAGAATAATAATTTTTTAAAGGGTGCTTTTCATTCTATAACCACACAAAACGTAAAACCCATTAATATCAAACTACCATGCCCTTTAAAAGAACAGAAAAAGGAAACAGACATATTTCCCACCAAACTCTATACTGCCAAAAAATCTCTCCATTTAGGGATTTTATAGTTTTAAGAGGGAAGTTTTAAATAAGCTGTTGAAGATTCAGACTAAAATGTACTTTTCATTTGTACTACTACTTATCACTTTAGATCATTTGATAGTATCTGTGGGTTTCTCCATGGTGCAGGCACTCTATTTCTTTGTAATTAAGTATTTTGTGGAGAGGTGCCTTTCTCCTTTTGTGGAGAAGTGTCCTTCCTTTGCCATTATGCACAGTCATTTCTGAGAGAATATGAGGTCAAACTCTCAGGTGCACACTTTTAATGCAAAGCTCCTTTCTCCCCATGTGCACTCAAGCTATGCACAAACACTCCAGCAGAGGGAGTGCACACCTAAATAAGGAAAACAGCTGACTTTTCTCTGTCAGAAGATGACTATATTCAGACTATTCAAGAAAATAAAACAGTGTAACTGCTGAAATACGCTGCCATTCACTTCCTCACTGTTTCTCCTCACTGGCTCATGGGCTCTCTTTCCACTCACAGTACATTCATCCCTTCCCAGGTTTCTTACCGGAGCTCCTCTAGGGTTTGTCGAACTTCTCTCAAGGAATCAGCATCAAGGTTATTAATGAGTTCTTTTCGATACCGTATAATGAAGGGAATTGTGTTATCGTCATTAAAGAGACGAATAATGTTGGCACAAACCCAAAGTTCAATATTAGTTCTCTCAGATAAAACCTGCAAATTAAGGATACGTAGTTATTTAAAATTCTGAAAATTACACATCTATATTGTAACGTATGGTTTAAATATAGCATGAAATAATCGTTCTCCAGTCACTTAGAAACTACTTGCTGTGGTTTAAAAAAATACACATGTGTACTGGCAACCATAAAATAAGTCAGTTTACAAATTCAATAAAATCCAATCAAAGCCACTCTGTAAACAAGAGTTTCTTTCTTTCTTTTTTTTTTTTTTTTTTTGTTTCTTTCTTATTCCAGCCAACATCATCTTCCACCATAGAAAGCCTCAGGAATATTATGGCTATCTCCTCCAACAACACCTTCTCATTATGTAGCAGCCATGCGACTTGAGAGCACTTGACCTCAACTCTACCTTCACAGCATTTTGTCCACAAATATAACACAGTTGTTTTATAACTGACAGCCAGACGGGCGCCCGGGTGGCTCAGTTGGTTAAGCGTCCAACTTCGGCTTAGGTCATGATCTCGCGGTCCGTGAGTTCGAGTCCCACATCGGGCTCTGTACTGACAGCTCAGAACCTGGAGCCTGCTTCGGATTCCATGTCTCAGTCTCTCTCTGTCCCTCCCCCACTCATGCTCTGTCTCTCTCTCTCTC
Source organism: Lynx rufus (assembly GCF_022079265.1). Lineage (NCBI taxonomy): Eukaryota > Metazoa > Chordata > Mammalia > Carnivora > Felidae > Lynx > Lynx rufus. The sequence continues at coordinate 65,535,924 of NW_025814896.1, forward strand.
TCTCTCTCTCTCTCTCTGTCAGAAATAAATAAAACATTTAAAAAAAAATGACTTTTATAATTGACAGCCAGAGTGTGGCCAGAAAGATTAGTCCAGTCAGCATGAAGCTCAAAATCTAGGTTCAACTCCGGACCCAGGTACAATTTCTTCTTCTGGAGAAACACAGCTTGTACATGTTAGACTCCTGAAGCTGAGTATGGCAGCGCTAAGATAATCGTGGAAAGACTGTTTCAGTGCAATGACCAAACTTTCTTATTATACAGGTTAATAAATCTTCTTTATTGCTTAAGCTAGTTTGAGATGGGTTTTCTCTTATTGCAACCAAAAGCATTCTAATCAATGTCCTCAGTATCGCTGTGTGTTCTCTATCATGACCATCTCATCTGTCACCAAGGAAGCAAACTGAACTTCTAAAATGTCTTTTCTTTCCTCTCGAGTTCCCTTTCTGCTAATGTCATTATTTTATCTGAACCACAGAGCAGTTTTGTTTTCTATGCCTTCCACTCAGCCTCTGCATTACTGCTGATATTTCTATGCATTTTTTTAAATGTTTATTTATTTATTTTGAGAGAGAGAGAGAGAGAGCGCGCACACATGCAAGCGCATGCAAGCAGGGCAGGGACAGAGAGAGAGGGGGAGAGAGAATCCCAAGCAGGCTCTGCACTGTTAGCACAGAGCCCAAGGCAGGGATCCACTCCCACAAACTGAGATCATGACCTGAGCTGAAATCAAGGGTGGGACACTTAAGCAACTGAGCCACCCAGGAGCCCCTGATTATATTTCTAAAACATAGACATAATGAATTCTGTATTTTTTTCTCTTTTTTTTCTTCTGAACACAGGCTCCAATGACTCTTATCTACCTACTGGTAAAAGTCCAGCCACTGTGGCACAGTTTTAAAATCCCTTCCCAAGTATGGTTCCAAATATCACTATTCGAAAGGAGTAAACAATCTAGAAGGGAGAACAAACGTTAATGTAAATAAGTACAAATAAAACAGGATGTGCCAGTGATATAATGTTTTCAGAGAAGAGAAAGGTAGTCAAGAAAGACTTTCTCCAGGGGTAGTATTTCAGCTGGCCCTTTCTTAAAAGACAGGCCAGATTCTGAAAGATAGATTGGAGAAATGAAAATGACCAAAATATTCATTATTTTGGAACCATGTGATTGTTACAGCAACCTATGGGTTCCCACTACCCTAAACTACCTCAGCTACCGTTAACTGAAAGGGGCTCCAACTCAGTCCAACTTCCACATCTGGGTCATACTAGGTCCTAACAAATCCAGAAGCATCATATGTGTTAAGGGAGTGTATGCTGCTGCTTGTATAGATTTGCTCCTTGAAATTTAAGACAAGAGAACTCCAGGGGCGCCTGGGTGGCGCAGTCGGTTAAGCGTCCGACTTCAGCCAGGTCACGATCTTGCTGTCCGTGAGTTCGAGCCCCGCGTCAGGCTCTGGGCTGATGGCTCAGAGCCTGGAGCCTGTTTCCGATTCTGTGTGTGTCTCTCTCTCTCTGCCCCTCCCCCGTTCATGCTCTGTCTCTCTCTGTCCCAAAAAATAAATAAACGTTGAAAAAAAAAAAAAAAATTTTAAATAAAAAAAAAAAAAAAAAAAAAAAAAAAAAAGACAAGAGAACTCCCTCCATAAGCAGTCACCACGCTTGGGCCTCCAAATCACCCAATTTCTTCTGTCTTAATTTAGTCAAATGTTTATTTTAGCTCATGTTATATGCCAATAACCATACCAAGCCAGTGAAAATCAAATGTAAAAAACCAAGTCCCTCTTCCCAAGGAGCTTACAAGCTAGAAAGAAGACAGACAGACAAGTTGAAATATAGTGTGATCTGTACTCTGGCAGAAGCACATATGGATTGTTTTAAGAGCAAACGAAAGGTAGAAACATCTAACTCTGCAGTGATGGAAAAGCACCAAAGAGAATTAAAGTATCTCCAGGCAGCCAATAGGGGCAGGAATTCCAGGAAGAGAACAGCATATCAAAAGCCACTGATGAGAAACCACTGCACATTTTAACACTGCTGCAAGTTCAGGGGTGCCTGGGTGGCTCAGTCGGGTGAACATCTGACTTCAGCTCAGGTCATGACTCGCAGTTCGTGGGTTTGAGCCCGCATCGGGCTCTGTGTTGACAGCTCAGAGCCTGGAGCCTGCTTCGGATTCTGTGTCTCCCTCTCTCTCTGCCCCTCCCCCACTCATGCTTTGTCTCTCTCTCTCTCTCTCAAAAATAAATACACATTAAAAAAATTTTTTTTTAATTGCTGTAAGTTCAGCAATGCTAAAATGTACAAGGGGTATTGAGATGAGGTGAGAAATGAAAAGGTGGATGGAGAAAGGGGACGAATTCCATATAGGTTTGAACATTATTCTATACTCAACAGTAACCCACTCAATAATGATCTGCTCATTACTGAATTGCAGTTGTTGAGTCAATCCCCCTATGAACCCTGTGACATTTACGAGTCAATGAGATCTGTGGACTAGAGCAAGTGGCTCACAATGCGTGGTCCCCAAACCAGTAGCATAAGCATCACCTGGGGACTTGTCAGAAATGCAAATTCTTGAACGCCACCCAGATCCACTGAACCAGAAACTCTGAGTGGAGCCCAGAAATCTGTGTTTTAGAAGAACGAGGTGAACAACAAAGACATAACTAAAGGAGTTAAAAGCAGAGACCAAACCTTAGGGATAGGTAGGGGTAAGGCAGAGAACTACTATAGTTTTTACTTTTAAACTATTCACATTTACTAAGATCTAATAATGTTTATAGTTAACTGGTGGATAAGACTGAGAGTAAAGTAAAAAGGAAGGCAGTCTCAAGATTTTTTTCAACCCTAACACTTAAATAGTAGAAGCACCTTTTGTGACTGTCATTTGAAGCTAACACTTGAATAGGGCTTATTATGTTCTAAACATTTTCACTTATTCAGCATTAATTCAAATTATATGATAGGTATTAGTGCTCCCATTTTAGAGACAGAAAACCTGAGGTCCAAAAAAGTTAAATTGCCTAAAGTTCCACAAGCTATATTACCTTTTCAAAAATCTGATGTGTGCAAAACAAGATGATTTTTTTAGGCAAAAATATAAATTAATCAAACATCCTCACTTCTCTTCCTGAATCCCACTAGAGATGAAACATGGTGCCTTCATACTGCCCTCTGGTGTCTAAAACTTCCAACAAAATGGACTTCTCCCAGAGTGTCCTGAGATTTACTTCTCCAAATCTATATTCCCATTCCCTCAGTTAAAAAAGAAAACATCTGGGTATCAACAAACTATAGCTTTAATCACCTGGGCAGCATCTACATTTTAAAAGAACATCTAAATTAAATTCAACCCTAATGAGAATTGAGAGATGCAATTTTCTACTCAAAATCATCCCCAAATCAGCAGTTGGACACCTCCTTTCTGAAAGGCTTTTGATTCCTGCTGTTCTCTTTACCCTGGTCTATTTATTTTTATTATATCACTTATTTTATCACACACAGGAGCTTCCTTAAAGACTGCAAAAGGAAACACTATGCTGTCATATCAATAGTGGTTATAGGAAAGATGACAGGAAACTGGAAAACCATATAGAGTACTATAGGATGCTGGTAAGGTTCTGTTTCTTGAACTAGAAGCTTGTGACATGGTCACACTTTCAAATATTCATGAGCTATACACTTAAGTATAATTTTCTGTACACATACTTCAAAAACAGTTTTTTTTTAATTTTTTAATGTTTTTTATTTTTGAGAGAGAGAGAGAGAGAGAGAGAGAGAGAGAGAATGAGTGGGGGAGGGGCAGAGAGAGGGAGACACAGAATCAGAAGCAGGCTCCAGACTCTGAGCTGTCAGCACAGAGCCCGACATGAGGCTCAAACCAACGAGCAGCACAATCACGACCTGAGCTGAAGTCAGATGCTCAACCGACTGAGCCACCCAGGCACCCTTCAGTTTTTTGGGTTTTTTTTAAAGCCCATCACAAATACCAGATGAATTAAAGAAACAAAAAGGGCTAATTCCATTGTTGTACTTAATCTCTCCTGGAACAACAGGTAACCTAATGGGTGGTGTGTGCTTATGTGCAAAACTACAGTGAAAAAGCCAATTTAGAGACACCCACCTCCTTCCTGTCCCCCTTCTTTCCCCAGTTTTGTCATCCCATCATCCTGATCATTTCCTGCAAGAAAAATGGCTAATAAAGAGGGTTGGCTTGCTTTTCTTCCCTAATTTAGCAAACTTTACTAATATATTATATGTGGCTGTTCTACTCACCTACTTCCAGCCCCCTCAAAATAAAGAAACTATATAATAGCAATCACCATTTTGAAGCATTTAATTTTTCTCAAAAATTGGTTGTAGCTAGTCACCTCTTCAAACTCTCATAAAGGTCATGGTGTTTATATTATATTTGCATAATGATATAATGTGTTTAACAAAAACCAGTTTCTGATAGTGACCACACATTTGTAGTTTTGGGGAAAGGGCTGAAGAATAGGTTGCTTCTGCTCAAGGGATCCAGAGATCCCCAAAGCCTGATTAAGAAATGGACACAAAGTATGTTTCTAATGAAGTCTATAAATAACTTAAGTACTTAAGTAATGGCAATGCAGTTTTCCGTCCCCAAACAAGATGGTGATGTCCTGAAAAATCAGTGGACTTTTCAGAGTTGAGAAACACACCATGAAGGGAAAAAAACAGAAGGTCATGGTGTCATGGTGGGCAGGAGCCACAGGGAACAGCACACAAAATCAAAGAAATATAAAAGACATTTCCCACATGTTCAATTAGTAATGATTAATAATCTCTATATAATTAATTTCCATTGACCATTCCTTACTAAGTATTTTTCAGGATTTCCCAACGACCTTGGCCATATATTGTGTTCTGTGGCAGATAATATGCATATCAAAGCCATTTCAATGAGTCTGGTCCTCACCCACAGGTTCAAGGCCTTCCTGATCATCAGACTCAGCACTGGTCAATCTCACTCTTCTCAATCCCCTCTCCCCTAACACCTGCCACTGTTGTCAACCATGTTTAGAAGCAGGAATGCAGTCCCAAGATAAAATTATTCTCTGCTGCTTATGGGGGAATAAGAAAGGAATGAAAAAGATCCATATATATCACAAGAATTGTCTGAAAAAGTAACTCAGGGTTGGACAAGGATGACTACATCTGGTTAAACAAAAAACTCAAATGCAAATCACACCTAAAGTTCCCCAGGCAACCCCTAAACCCACCTAGAAAATGCTGAGCTTACTCATTGTCAGGGTGCTCAGTGAAGGTGGCCGCTGTAGCAACCACTTCTCCTAACTCACAAGCAAGGAGTGCCAGATTCCAAGGACACGCTTGTTTGAGCTGTCAAAAATCACTTCCGACAAGGGAGGGGAGGAGAAAACAATGCTTGGAATTGAAAGGAAAGAGAGAGAAGTGAGAAAGTATCTTCCTCAAGTCCTCATGGTTTTCCAATTTCTGGTTCAAGGCCTTTAGGAGACTTGATCACACTTTGTCCCTTACATTCTTTGAAAGACCTCGATGTTCTTGGTAATAAATAAACTCTTTTCTGTTTAAACTCATTAAAAGTAGTTTTGTATTATTTGTAACCAAGAGACAACTGGGTAAGGCAGGACCATTTTCTTCTCTTTTTCTGTTACATAGATTAGGGGATGGGTGTGAAGTAAGGTACCATAGAGTAAGGAGCCCTTAATTTTGAAGAACTTACAACCGCACTTCAAGAGACTTCATCGTCTTTGAAACCTTCCCCCCCTCCCTCCCTCCTGCTCACTGTCCACTACTAGAAGCAGATCTGTGTCAATAACAGAAATAAGCTTGTAAGTGTTAGTGAAAGGAAAGTGGGACATATCCACCTGTCCCTGTGAGTCTGGACTGGAACTAAGCAAGGAGTCTGCATTTTAAGAAAGTCTTCACATGAATCGGATACAGGTGGTCCATAAACCATCCTTTTAAAACATTTCTTTGTAGGCTTAAGTGAATAAAGAAAAAGATGGTATACAAAGGAGCCTAATTATACACTGTTTCTCCAAGAAACTTCGAACTGTTTAGTTGAGAACAAAGATGAGAAGAAAACTCTGAGGCAGCATCCTATTCCTTAGTGGACCAGAGAAAAGAAAAATCATAATTAAAAATTACTGGCGATGTTCAACTAATAGGTAATAGAAGAGACAGCATGGGTAAAAAAAAGTTCCTCTGAAGAAAAAGGTAACCCACACACAGTCCCAGGCTGAGAAGCCAGCAGAGCCCCCAGGTTGCAGAGCAGTAATTCACAGAAGCAGAAGAAGTTACATCAGAATCACCACGAGACAGGTAAGAAAGAGGGAGGTCATGCCCATCTACCCAGATGGGCACTGCCATAATTAAGTTTGAAATGTCCCCCAGAGTGTGTTGGCACACACAGAAGGTTGAGAATCACTCTTTAAAAGTCACTCTTCAGGTCTTCTCTGCCATCCCCAAAGCCAGTCAAGAAACTGGGAGAAGTCAATGGCAGCTCAAGTTGGAATTCAGATAGAAATTTCCTAAGAAATTTCTAGGCCTTGTTTATAGTATATTACAACATTACATTATGAGTTAGAGATGTACTAACGGCTAATGACCTAATCACTCACCTACTTTTAAAGGGAAACACAGGCCGAGTTCAAAACAAAAACTTAACAATGAACTTTTGAAGGCCCAGTCTGTTGGTACAATCTCTCTACAAAGTGCATGTTCACTCCAACACCATGGCAGAGACCAACCTTGCCTGAGGTCATAGCTCGTAGTTCAAGAGCTGGCGATGATGTGATGATGAGTGCTATAATACACAACGGCGTACCTGGGACAGGAACCGGTGCCCAAAGCCTCCGGAAATCACTGGCAAAACAAAAGAGAACTGAAAACTCCGAACCCTTTCCTTAGCCAGTGCCACTCCTACTTAGTGAAACAGAAAGGAATCAAATGAACTAAAACGCCAGAAAGCAACTGCACATACCTGTACTATGTCCCAGTTCATTTCTACCTCCTCCTTAATATTGGTGGCAGTTGCTGGAAGCCTCACAGGCTGCCCTTGGGGACATGTTTCCGTCTTCATTTTCTTTAAAGGGGACTGACCAAATGTAAAGTCATCTCCATTCTCTTCCTTCTTGCACGCACCTTCCCACATGGTGCTTGTGGACGGCATCTCTGCAGCCTCGTGCCCACTCTCCATGGTGCTGGCCCTGTTGCCTTCTTCATCAACTTTTAGCTTTTTGGTCCTCTGACCTGAAGGTGACTGAGCTGAATTTTTCCGTTTTGTCTTTGCTGTTTTCAGAGTCTGCACAGTATCCAACTTATTTTTTCTGTCTTCCAAATCAACATCAGCAATAGCCACAGAGTTATTCTATCAAATGGTAAATAGAACACATGAGAATTAAAAGAGAAAAACTGAATGCTCTGGAATATTATTCAGCAATAAGAAGAAACAAATTATGGTACACACAATAGCTTGGAAGAATCTCAAGGAAACTATGTTGAATGGAGGCGGGAGGGAAGGCAATTGCAAAAAGTTACACACTTAGTAATTTTACATAATATTAATGGTTTATGATTTATATAACATTCCCCCCAAAATTAGTGGTTACTGGGTGTCAGAGACTGGGGTAAGGGTCAGGAGACAGGTGGATGCAGCTACAAAAAGGCAAATATTAGGCAATACTAGGGATCCTTGTAGTGATGGAACTGTTCTGGATGGTGGATACACATAGGCATACATGTGATAAAACTGCACAGAACTAAACATACAGATACACACATATAAAACTGGAGAAATCTCATAAGATCCCTGGATTTTATCAATGTAAATATCCTGGTTGTAATATTTTACTATCGTTTTGCAAAATGTTATCACTGGAGGAAATTAAAGGGTACACGGTCTCTGTATTGTTTTTTACAACTGTACGTGAATCTATAATTATCTAGAAATAAAAAGCTTAATTTTTAAAAATGAGTAAAGGATAAGTTTACACGTGCTGGAAAAACCAAGATTTAAAACCTACAATCAAAAGTCAACTCTTTGGGGGAAAAAAGTAACACTCACACACTCATAAAACTCAACAGGCTATACCTGCCACCAATTTATGCAGAAGGCTAGGGAAGAGAAAACATGGCATGACAGCAGAGTAGTGCCAGGAGTTTTTCTTTAGGAAGAGTCTGAGTAGCAGTCCACACTAGTGTTCAGGGGCTACTCAGCCCTCGTGACAGCTCAAGTGTGAAGGAATGATACCTGGCATTCATTTTGGCAATGGAGTGGTAAATAACATATAGACCTTGCCTGTATGGAGTTTACAATTTCACAAGCTAGCCTGTTTGGGGTTGCCTAAGTGATGCAGACGGCACAAACTCAACCAAAGCAAGAATTCCCAAACTATTTTTCAGTCAAAATCCAATTCTCTCTCCTTTATCAAGTATTTTTCCAGAGTTCCTGACTACTGAAAATACTGGAAACTACAATAAAGAGCACCCCTCCCACCACCTAACCTGGAAATGATGTAGCCCTCTGGGTATTACATTTTTAGCTGCAACATAATGGGTAAGAACAGAGATATAAAAATAGAACAAGTCCTAGGTCCATAAGAGTTGATAATAACTCTGATCATATGACTTGACATAGCAAAAGAAAGAAGGTGTCAATCATACAGAGGGCTGTCAGCCACAGAAGAGAAGAAAAAGAGGAACTGTAAAAGGCAAATATGACCAGCATTCTTCTAAGCAAGGTGCAAGGAAGAGGGAAGCTTAGCATACAGATTCTGAGTATTTTGGTCCCAATGGTCAGATAGCCCTCCTGTGAGATGGACAGACCAGACTACCTTAGATATGTGCATTTAAAACATTTGATGTCATTGTGACAAACATAATACCTAGGCCACAGTAGGCATTCAATAGACCCAAAAAAATGGATTTATCTAATTCTCCCAATCTGAATCCATGCTCATCAAGTAAATTTCTGATTCTCATTTAAGTGCCTACTTACTTCAACCTCTGAGGAGTGATGATATCAGTCAGAAAAATGTCATTAATTATTAAACCACTCTTATGAGCACGGCTGATGTAAAACCACCCAAGAGAGATAATACTGTTTCCTGAAATGCTGACAAAATCATGTTGCTAACTTAGAAACCCAGTTCCAGGGGCGCCTGTGTGGCTCAGTCAGTTAAGCGTCCGACTTTGGCTCAGGTCATGATCTCACAGTTCATGAGTTCGAGCGCTGCTTTGAGCTCTGCACAGACAGCACCAAGCCTGGAGCCTGCTTCAGATTCTGTGTTTCTGTGTCTCCCTCTCTCTCTCACACTCTGTCACACTCTCTCACACCCTGCTCACACTCTGTCTCTGTCTTTCTCTCTCTTACTCTCTCTCTAAAATAAATCAAACGTCAAAAAAAAAACAAAAAACCCCAGTTCCATGACTTATATGTTACCCACGAGCAAGTCACTTAGCATTTCTCACCTTGGCTTTCTCATCTATAAAGTCAGGATAACAACAGCATCTGCCTCAATGGGTTGTTGTGAGGATGAAGTAAGCTCATACAATTGAAGTGCTGATCATGTTGCCTCGCTAAGGGTAAGCACTAAAATATCTGTGAACACCACCACTACCACACCTAGACCACCTCCTAGGAGAGGGAAAAGGAAGTAGACAAAAAAACGAAGAAAAAGTAAAATGACTAAGAGGAAAAGAAGAAAAGTCAACAGTCATAAAGACCCTTAAGGGTATCCTCTCTGGAGTCTTTGGGTAAGACTTACCTAATGTTTCTCAGTGTTGTCCATGGACCCCTGGGGGCCCTGAAGCCCTTTCAGGGGGTCTATGAGATCCAACTCCATTCAAAATAATGCTAAGACATTATTTGCCTTTTTTTTTTTTGACATTCACCGATGGTACCAGAGCAACGGTAGCAACACCCAAAGGCAATGACACAAAGCAGTACTAGCAATCACCATGCCCTTCACAGCCACACACTCAGAATAAAACAATGTTGAGTTTTACAATGCAGTTAAAAATTACTAATTTTTAAGGTTTCATTCCTTGAAAACACACCTCTATGTTGAACTGGTCAGTCCACGTAAAGCACTTCTGCTGCGTGCGGGTGCATACAGATGTGCACCAGTCATCTGGAGCAAAGCTCTCCTGCACCTGTGTCAGTTGTGAACTGAACTGGCTTCTTTTTCCATACACCACCATGTTTACTTGAAATAATGACTGACAAGTTATGGATTTTCAGACTTGGGATCTGGCAGACATTTTCTCATAAATGAACTGAGACTGTCACTGTAAGGACACACCTGACATTTGCAACCAACAGTAAAATTCAAGATTTAAAAGCGAAAATTAGGATTTTGAAAAATTTGTATACACTGTGAACTTGACAGCTTCCCAACACTGTGATGAGACTGGTGCTTATATTAATAAATGTAACATTTTATCATCAGATAATGAAAGATGCTAACATTTGGGAGATCTGCATAAATTAGTGAACCGATATTTTGCAAAAGACTGATATACTTTATGTCACATATTCATGCATGGGTGAAAGATCCATCCAAATAACACAGACCAAAGGGTTTTAATGTAATCGTCTAAAAGAATTCATTAATTTGATTTCGGATTCCACAATGAAACAAACTTTTAAGAAACTACCACTTCCTAAGTTTTGGTACTGCATCAAGTAAGAATATCCACATTTATCTGAAAAAAGCTTTTAAAACACCTCTCCCTTTTCCAAATACGTATCTGTGTGGAGGCGGGTGTTCTTTATACAATTTCTGTCATATTCTAGTAAGTCAGACATCTGCAAAAATGTAGAACAGTGTCATTCTTCTAATTTTTTGTAGTTGGTTAGGAAAATATATACTTCTTTTTCACGAGAGTGTTAGTTGCATAATCATATAATAGGTTTATTATTTTTAAATTGATCAATATTTTAATTTCTCATATGGTAAATATCAGTATCAAAAACCCACATAACCAAAAGTTCCTTGTGGTCATCAGTAACTTTTAAGAGTGTAAAGGGGTTCAAAGACCAATAATTTTGAGAAATGTAGATCTAAACTACCAAAAACATAGGGAAACATCTCCCCATTTTATAAGATTCTATAGCCTGTCTTAGTGACATACTCAAGTTTAACATGCCTCCATCAGAACATTTCCCTCCTTATATTCAACCTCAATCTTTGGCAGACTGAATAATCAAAGCTCATTCTCTTCTGCCTTCACTGGTTTTTTTCAATCAGCCTTAACACTCCAAATGGTTGTTATGTAGCCTATGACTAAATCCAAGAAAAATCAGATCACTCTTCTTTTTGCTGTCTCCGAAAGTAGTAAACTAAGGTAAAAATGTGGCTCATTGTGTCTTTTCCAGTCAAATCAGTCAGCAGGCCTTGGCCTTGCCTTGTGTTGTACTGTGTGAGCTTGACAGAGAACTGGAGAGGGATAAGGAGTCAAGGGGACGCTTCTTAAAAATTAGACTTTAAAGAGCATTTTTACACTCTGTAGCAACTGAGCCACTGGAAGAAAAGTTGACAAGAAAAAAGAAAGGGGATGCCTAACGACACAGACCTTGATCCAGAGGGGATGGCATTGACAGCCCCAGCGGTGGGACTAACTCAGGATAGGAGGGATGACATTTCCTCCACTGTAACAGGACAATGAACACAAATACAGCTAGCTCGGTTGTGAGACAACAAGAAGCTCCATATATTCTCAAATATGCAAAAGGCAATGTCATCAGCTGAGAGGGAAAGAGGAGGAAGAAATTTAGGAAGTTGAAGAAAAGAGAAAAAATTGGAAAAATAAATCTGCCAGAGAAAAAAAATGAGTCTACCAGGTATTTTTAGTGTAATTTTGAGGTCTGAGATTATGAATCTAAAGGAAAACAAATTAGGTCAAGGCCATTTTCAGCAACGGTCAGCTGCTCGGTGCTGGCAGAAGAGAGGCGATGGCTCACCCAGTGTTGGGTTTGATCAGCCACGTGTAATTGAAGGCAAGAAGGGCAAAACTGGTGTGACTAATAAAAAGTGATTTAAACGAGACACTATGTAGTCTAGACTAGGTAAGGCAGGAAAAGGGCTGACTGGCAGTGATCTGTGATGCAGATCTGGGTAGTGGCTCTCAGCCCTGGCTGTCCACAGAAGTCACCTGAGGAGCTTTAGGAAAGTAATACCACGGATGTTCAGGTTAACCCCCACAATTCTTTCCAGGCTTAACTGGTCTAGAACAGGGGTTGTCACTAGAACACTAGAGTGACCTTGTCACTGACATTTTTTCGAGTTCCACAGGTTGAGAGCTACCAGTGAGAAGTTGTGTCAAGGCTATAAAACAATGGCAGTGAGAGTACCTAAACAGGGAGCTGGGAGAACAGGAAATGGTGAGATAGTGCCCCAAAAGTGGGATGGCTGAATAAGAATGCCAGTAGTAACAGTTTCTAATGATGACAGGATTCAGGCTGAGTTCATGAGAGGGGTGACAGAGGCAGAAAAGACGAAACAGTCCCTGGAGATGAGGAGGTCAAAGAACCAGGAACACAGGGCACTAGGGAGCTCATCCCAGTGGAGGGGAAATCACTACAAACAATGGCAGAAGGTGGCAAAGAGAGATGTGAAGTAGGAGCTGAGCTAAAGTCTTCAAAAAACAAAGAGGAGTGGCCAATGGGTTGACACTAAATAATGATGAATTTTGTCTATGATGTTTAGTAAAAACAGTTATCAGCAGGCTACCAATTCTAGCTCGACCCAAAAAAAGGTTTTCAATTACTTTGTTTGGTGGTGGCTAGAGGAGCAAAATGCCAAATCCAATGAAATGAAATCTTCTAACATGCTAAAAGTACTTTCACTGAGGTATAAAACATGTGAATTTTGACAATTCTGGAAGAAATTCTAAAAACTTCCCAGAATGTTTCTTATTTTAAATGTAATTTTTTTTAATCTCTGTTTATTTTTGAGAGAGAGAGACAGAGTGTGAGCGGGGGAGGAACAGAGAGAGAAGGAGACACAGAATCCGAAGCAGGCTCCAGGCTCCGAGGTATCAGCACGGAGCCCAACACGGAGCTCGAACTCATGGATGACAAGATCATCACCTGAGCCGAAGTCGGACGCTTCACTGACAGAACCACCCAGGTGCTCCCCAGAATGTTTCTTAAGTGAGAGACTTTCTGTTTGAATTCTCTTTTCCCCTTATACATATATAACTGAGCATCATTGGAAGGATCAAGAAATCACCATGACAAGGTTTCTTAAACTGTAACTTCTTGAACCATACTTTAAAATTTAGAAGACAGGCATGGGAAGAGAGCGTTCATAACTTTTATCAGATTCTCAAAGGGTTTATGACTCTAATACCAACAACCACTGAACTAAGAGATATTTCATAGGTTAGGCAATCAAGCTACCTTTAAGTAAAGCCATGCCATGCTTAATGAAAAAACCTCCAAATTCTGCCAACGAGATGATATAAGTCAATACTTTCTCAGCTATAGGTAATGCCCATTCACCCATTAAAAGTGTGTTCAATGAAAAGCTTGTATGCAAAGATGAAGAAACAGAGGATAATAGGAGAAAAGACTGATTTAAATAAAAGCCCTATCCAAGGGCACAGGAAAGTACAATGTAATGTCCCCAACCATACATAATAAATATGTCCCTGGAAAGTCAGGCTTCTGTTACATATTAAAAGAGTATTCTTTCAAATGTACTATGGAAGCAGTTATTTAAAGGAATATCACAGAGAATGATTTTGGAGATGCATTAATTTTTTTGTAATGCAATAAAGTCTATAACTTATTTTTTGGCTTTTTTTTTAATCCAGATTGGTAGAGATATAGTGTTTGCTTATAGCAAAAAATATGTCAGTTGATTAATACCCTTTCCATTCCAATACAGTGGATCTGATGATAAATACTATTAAGGCCCACAGCAGAGAATACCACTGCCCTAGAAGTTTTGTCATCTACCTGCTTCATCCTTCTCTCTGTTAGGAGAAAGTAGCGTTGCCAATTAGGAAAGCACTGCAGTGTTCTCTCCATCTAACTAAAGCACCTACCAGCTCCTCCTTAACAGCCACACCTTCCGAGCCATCACTGATTTGTAGGGTGGTCTTCTTTACCCGTCGCACCCTCTTTGGTTTGCATTCCTTGGGAATAGGCTGCTTACGACTTCTGGGGACTTTCTTTTGGGGCTCCCAGGCACTATCTTCTTTGTCATCTTCTTCAGAGGCAGATGATCTAGGAGTAAATTGATAGAAAATGAAGGAAAAATGAAGCCAAATGTTAAAGGCAAAAAGACATGCTTCTTGAAAAAAGAATAAGGTAGGAGGTGTTTAATATAAAATGGAATGATGTGAGTACAAGCTATGAATACATATTGCTAAGTACTGAAACAAGAGTTGATCAAAGGCCAATGTAAAAATAGTCCGGATATGCGATGAATCACAGGTGTCTCCATTCCCCTCTCACCTATACAGCGCATGCACCCACAGGCGTGTGCGTGCGTGTGTGTGCACGCACACACACGCGCGCGCGCGCACACACACACACACACACACACACACTCACTCAAGACAGAGGAAATCATTCATTACCTAACGCAAGTTACTGGGTGGTGTCACACCACAGTCTGTGAGGTTTGCTATTATACCAATGAAAAGCACTTTAACAATTTCCTAAGTGGTAATTAATTTAAATTAATTTAAATGAAGTTCCTCAAACCAATGTAAAGAGTGGGAAATAGCTGTAGGAAACATCCTAAATTACATAAAAAGCCAGCACCAGGGTGCCTGGGTGGCTCAATCAGTTAGGCATCCGACTTCGGCTCTAGTCATGATCTCACAGATAGTGAATTCAAGCCCCGCATCGGGCTCCATGCACTGACCACTTCGTGGAGCCTGCTTGGGATTCTCTCTCCCTCTCTGCCCCTCTCCAGCTCGCTCTCTCTCTCTCTCTCTCTCTCAAAATAACTAAATAAACTTAAATAAATAAATATATATATATCCCAAATTAGACCACTTCTCACCACGTTCACTTCCAGGACCCTAGACTTCTACAATAATCTCCTTAACTGATCCCCTGCTTCCATTCTTGCTCCCCTATAGTCTGCTCTCCACCAAGAAACCAGAATGATCTTTTACAAATGTAAACCGGATCATGTCACATCCCTGCCCAAACCTTCCAATGGCTTCCCAACCCCCTGTCACCAGCTAGACCCCAAGACCTAACCTTTACTGCCCACTTGCTTGTACTAACATTTTTCCCGTCTTACATTTTCCTTTAAGTTCTTCTTTCTGGCAACTTATCCCTTAAATCAGGCAAATGAAACCCAAAACCACCCTTCAGGTGATGGGACTTCCCTGACAAGACCTCTTGCAGGGCCAGACCACCCAGTCCCTTTGGGCTAAACCTGACTCGCACCTGCACAGACAGACCTTAGGGAGACCCCTGAAATGTCCAGCAATTACCTTTATCTTGTTACAATACTAAAATCTCCACCCAAGGAGGGCCACAAGCCTCACTTACATAACATGCAATGTATGTACGGGCATGTTTCCTTAAGGTGCATGTGTGACCTTATGCCCACCTCCACATACAATGACAAGGCTTCTCTTGTCATCCTAACCCTAAACGAAAGGTACCTATTCACCCTCTTTTGGGGAGTCACAGCTTTGCAAGATATTCCCAGTGATCTCCTTACTTGTTGCAAATAAAGTTTACTTTGTATGACAACTCCACCTGGTGTATCTGTGACTCACCTAGGAGCAAACTCAGGTTGGTCCAGTTAGACAACTTCAAAATAAGATGCCGACACCTTGTCAAGGCCTATTAGGTCCCATCCATTCCAATCTCATTTCTAGTCACTCTCAGCCTTGGTGACTCTTGTCTGGCCACCCTTGTCTTGCTGTTGCCTAAACACACCAAACTCATTCCTGCCTCGGGGTCTTTGCACTTGCTGCTCCTTCCACGTGGAACACCCATCCCCATATCCTTGCAAGTTGTTACTTCCAAATCTCATTTAGATCTCTTGCCACATCCTCCAAAAGAAGTTTCCTGAATACTGTATCCAAGATGGTTCCTGACCAGAACACTCACCATGCTATCCCTTGCCCTGTTTAATGTTCTTTTAGAGTACTTATTACTGCCTAATATTTATCAGTCACTATTTAACAAATAACTTCAGGGCACATACAGTACAGTGCTCTAAAGCAGAGGCTCTCAACTGAGGACAATTTTATCCCCCTGGGGAACATCCGGCAATGTCTGGAGACATTTTTGATGGTCACAACTGGGACAATTTTATCAAACTGGGAAGATCCTTTTGGCACTAGTTAGTAGAGACCAGCTTTCCTGGTCTCTACTACATCCTACAATACAAAAGACTGTCTCCACAGCAAAGAATTATCTGGTCAATAGTGCTGATTTTGAGAAACCCTGTTCTGAAGTGACATAAAAAAACTCCCTGCGCTCATGGAGCTTACACTCTAGTGTAAATATCATGGTATACACTTGGTTACTTTCTCTCTCCTTGTTCAATAGTTGAACACCAACACCGAAACAGAGCCTGGTACACAACATGAGTTCAATAAATATCTGTCCCGTGAATGAATGAAAAAGACAACAGTCTTCCTCAACCCAAATGACTTACATTGGTAAGTGACAGAATGCATTTGTCCTTAAAATATACATCATTCTCACAACCCCATAGGAAACCAATATGCTTACAACTCTGAGAAGGAAGAGAATTCATCTTTGGATACCACAGTCTGGACCTTGACTTTTGCTCTTCTTGGCAATGATGACATCTGGAAGAAACAGAAGATAAAATCAGCATGATGTGAATCACCTGAATAACTGATCACTTACGTTGTCTACAAAGCGATGTGCCACTCAAAACTAACACTCCAATAGCTCCGCTGTTAAAAAAAAATGCCACAGAAAAAAAAAATGAGAAGTATTCAAAAGCCCAAACACCGGTTTCCCCTCCTATGAGGCTGCCAAATATAAGAGCAGCTAACAGCCTTCCAATGGTTTCAAAAGCCTGAGGAATGTGGGCCACCTTTGGAAAAATGTAAGCTCCGGTAGGGTGACAACTTCTAGGTTTTTTTAGAGTTACATGCGTGAATATACCGCAAGCACTATTAGATGTTTTGTCAGACAGCAAATTATAAAGTCCTTTATCAAACTATTTTAAGGATAAGAAGTATTTTCCCACTTTTATATCTTCTTACAATATAAAGGCCTATCTATAAAGTTGACAGTCAAATAAATGTTGATGGACTGAAAAGGCAGCCACGTTATTCTTAAAACAAGAACATCTATTCCCTTAGTTTATGGTATTTAAATAAAAGACTTATTGGAAAATAAAAAATAATCACTAATGTCACTAGAAATAGTTACCAGCTCTTCAAAACACGGAGACAAATAACCAGAGACATCCTACAATATAGGAAATCAGCAAATTTACTTTAGCTAATAAATTTTATTACCTAAAGAGTGTATGTCAAACCCTAAAATCCACATTAGACTCTGACATGCTTGGAACCCTTTAACCAGTCATGTTACAATGCCTTCAGTTCTAACTTCCACTTAGAAGAAGGAATGCTTCATAGAAATACAAAGGGGTTGTCACAAAAGCATACACGTGCCCTCGGCTCTTTAGCTCAATTCAGTCCAGTAGTTGCAGATTAGTCAAGAGTGCACCCAGAGTAAACCAGGAGAACAAAAGGAAAACAGTCTCCAGGAAGTGGACAGGATAATCTTCCATCTTTTCCTTCACCTCCCTTTGTGGCACTGTACGCTTATGCCAGTCAGCCTTCTTCAAATAAGTGTTTCTAGATACTGATCATAAAGGAATAGGTAACTTTTGATTTCTATGTTATATGAACTTGACTACAACAAAACAAAAACACAAACAGAAAAAGTTAGTGTATCATGGGGTGCCAGTTCAAATCAAGGCAGAAATGAGTTGTTCAAAAAGTTGTATTAAGACAACAAGCTATCCTTCTGGAGGAAAACAAATATTTAAGTCCTACTGCCATACCCTGAACAAAAATATATTCCACACAACTAATAATTTAAAACGTGCAAAATATTTCTCAGAGCTAAAACAAACAATCCTAAAATTAGTACAGAACCTCAAAAGACCCCAAATAGCCAAAGCAATTTTGAAAAAGAACAAAACTGGAAGTATCACAATTCTGGATTTCAAGCTATATTACAAAGCTGTAATCATCAAGACAACATGATACCAGCACA
This sequence comes from Lynx rufus, assembly GCF_022079265.1. Lineage (NCBI taxonomy): Eukaryota > Metazoa > Chordata > Mammalia > Carnivora > Felidae > Lynx > Lynx rufus. The sequence continues at coordinate 65,554,185 of NW_025814896.1, forward strand.
AAAAACAGACACAAAGATCAATGGAACAGAATAGAAAACCCAGAAATGGACCCACAACTATATGGTCAATCAATCTTCAGCAAAGCAGGAAAAGAATATCCAATAGAAAAACACAAGTCTTTCAACAAATGGTGTTGAGAAAACTGGACAGCGACATGCAGAAGAATGAAACTGGACCATCACAAAAATAAATTCAAAATGGATGAAAGACCTAAATGTGAGCTAGGAAACCATTAAAATCCTAGAGGAGAACACAGGCAGCAACCTCTTTAACCTCAGCCGCTGCAACGTCTTACCAGACATATCACTCAAGGCAAGGGAAACAAAAGTATACATGAACTAATGGGACTTCATAAAGATAAAAGTCTGCACAGTGAAGAAAACAATCAACAAAACTAAAAGGCAGCCTACACAATGGGAGAAGATATTTGCAAAAAGCATATCTGATATCGGGTTAGTATCCAAAAATCTACAAAGAACTTACCAAAGTCAACATCCAAAAAACAAGTTAAGAAATGGGCAGAAGACATGAGCAGACATTTTTCCAAAGAAGACATCCAGATGGCTAACAGACACATGAAAAGATGCTCAACACCACTCATCATCAGGGAAATACAAATCAAAACAATAATGAGATACCACCCTACACCTGTCAGAATGGCTAAAATTAACAACACAAGAATTAACAGGTGTCGGCAAGGATGCAGAGAAAGGGGAACCCTCTTCACTGTTGCTGGGAATGCAAACTGGTGCAGCCACTCTGGAGAACAGTATGGAGGTTCCTCAAAAAAAAACAAACAAAAAAAAAAAACACCTAAGAATAGAACTACCCTATGATCCAGCAAATGAACTATTAGGTATTTACCTAAAGGATAAAAAACAAAATACAGATTTGAAGGGATACATGCACCCCAATGTTTAGAGCAGCATTATCAACAATAGCCAAACTAAGGAGAGAGCCCAAATGTCCACTGACTAATGAATGGATAAAGATGATGTGGTTTATATACACAATGGAATATTACTAAGCCATCAAAAAAGTGAAATCTTGCCATTTGCAACAACATGGAGCTAGAATGTATTATGCTAAGCAAAATAAGTCAATCAGAGAAAGACAAATACCATATAATTTCACTCATATGTGGAATTTAAGAAACAAAATAGATGAACATATGGGAAGAGGGGGAAAAGAGGGAAACAAACCACAAGAGGCTCTTAATAATAGAGAACAAACTATATAGGTTGATGGAGGGAGATGGGTAGGAGATGGTCTAGATGGGTGATGGGTACTAAGAAGGGCACATATGATGAGCACTGGATGTTGTTTATAAATAATGAATCACTGAATTCTACTCCTGATACCAATATTGAACAGTATGTTACCTAAAATTTAAATTTTAAAAAAGGGAAAAAAATAATTAAAAAATAAATGTAAAAGAGATAGTCAAAAAATTAAAAATAAATTAAAAATAAAATGTACAAAATAAAACTACAAGGGGCACATGGGTGGCTCAGTCAGTTGAGGGTCTGACTCTTAACTTCGGCTCAAGTCATGCTCTCAGGGTCACAAGATTGAGCCCCAAGTCAGGCTCTGTGCAAAACATAGAGACTGTTTAAGACTCTCTCTCTCTCTCTCTCTCTCTCTCTCTCTCTGCCCCTCTCCCTGCTCGAGCTCTCTCACTAAAATAAATAAAATTTTTTTTAAAAGCTCTCTCTCTCTCTCCCTGTGCCTCTCTCCCCGACTCATGCTCTCTCCCTAAAATAAAAAAAATTTCATTAAAAAAAATAAAACTACAAAAGTACTACAGAAAATAAATATGACCATTTTCATAATTTAGAGTGGAGGTAGGGGAAGAAAAGTTTTCCTAAGCATAACTCAAAATTTCAAAAGCCAAAAGAGAAACAGATTTCACTATATAAAAATTAAAATTCCAAGTCAGCAGTGGGAGTGCTTCAGAACCAAACCAATTTATTCTGCACTATCATCAAAAAAAATCACAAGAAGCAGTTCCTGATACCTTGGAACTAAGAATGAAGGGACTAAGGGCTGGTGTAAGTTGTCTGAGGCAAAGAAATATCTCTAGAGGCCCTACTCCACTTCATGCTATTAAGCAACTGCCTGGGGAAAAAGTCTGGAAAGAATAAAACCATCTTTAGACTACAGGACACCAACCAAATACAGTTGTGGGCATGAGAAACATACAGACCAAACAGTAAATGAAGAGGACCCCTCCCCACCAGTCCTCTTCTGCTACTAAGCTCCTAGTCAGACCTTTTCTCCAGGGAGGAAAATGGAAAGACTCTTCTCTGGAGAATCTGACCAGCCCAAAAATAAAAACCTGAAGATACTAAATTCCCCCAACAAACAACCCAACTAGATCATCTACTCGCACCTCTCCATTCTACAATATACCAGAATTCAGAACATTCCCATACAGACCGCCATGCACCAATTCTCACTCCACACTTTAACAGAAATGTGTTTAAAATAGGGGTAGACACACCCATGGCAATCTCATAAAATTCTGAGTAACCATTAAAGAAACAAATATTGTTCTTTCCTGAAACAAATATGTCCAAATTCCCCTTTATTAGGCACCCTGGAAACAATGTTACCATTGAATGATGAGTAAGATGTAAACTTATCCTCTGACAAGTAGAAAAATATGAATTTGAAAAGGGAGGTGGGGAAGGAGAATATGCTTGAGCATGTAGGCCAATTTCAGACTGGTTCTAGAAAGAGTATATATAGAAGCTAAGGACCTAGAAATTTTTTCAAAACTGCCTATGCCAGGTATACTCCCAAGGGTATACATATTCCAGTTTAAAGGCTGATGTTTCTAGGAGCTGTTTCTCCATCTCCACTCCTCCCAAGTTCCCGTCTTCATATCACAGGACTCATTCAATTAACCAAAATTCCATCCATTTCCCTGCTTTTAAATATCTGTATCACCTACTTATTAACAATCCTAATACCTCCAACCCAAATCTTGCCTAAGATTCAGATTTACATAATAAATTATTCATATTGCCTAAGAAACTATGTAGATGCCTCATACTTACCTAAAATGTAACATACCCACAATGAAATCTTGATAACCATTTCTTGTCTTAAAACCCCTTCCTACCAGTCTTTTCCATCTCAGTAAATGGCACCATCATCCATCTAAATAGGTGGCTAAGCTAGAACCTTGGAAAAATTTTAATAGCTTCACTGAGCTATAAATGACATACAATAAATTATACATGCTTAAAGTGTACAAACATGGTAAGTTTTGGAATATGTATACACATCTCCACAACCAAGATAATACATCTATCATCCTCCAAAGTTTCATTTGCTAAGCTAAAGCCTTGCAAATCTTTTTTTCCTGTCATCTCCCAGTCTACTAATAAGCAACATAAATTCTTCCTCCAAAATACAGCTTACATTTCTATGATCTCTTTAGTCCCCATATCTCTTATCTAGACTATAATAACCTCTTAACTGACTTCCCTGCTTCCACTCTTGCCTCTACTACCCATTCTCCACATATGAACCCAAAAGATCATTTAGGAAATGCTTAAAAACCATTCCCACTTCCCACTCCATCCTCCACTTAGAATCAAATCATATTTTTACCAGGACCTTCTAAAATGCCCTACAGGACTGCCCCCTGCCTGTCTTTCTAACCACATTTACCATTTGTTGCAGCTCTTCAGCCAGTTACAACATTCTTTCAGTCCCTGAATGAACCACGATTCTTTGCCATCTCAGGTTCACTCTGTCTGGAACACTATTCCCGATGCTTTATCAATGGACTAGCTCTTTCTCATTTCTTACAGCTCAGCATTTTAGGCCTAAAATGGGTTTCCAAAATATAGTATTATTATAGGACCCTATTTATTTCCTTTATACAGTACTATATAACATAATCTAGAATTATCCTTGTTTATTGTCTGCATCCCCCATGTTTACTTCATGGCAGTAAACACCATGAAGGAAGAAACCACATTTGCCTTTTTCTGCATAACACAGAGCTTAGCACTTAATAGCTACCCTATAACATACATGTATTAAATGAACATAAGAATATATACAAAATGGTCTCTATAAAGGAATATACATTTTTCCCCATAACTATTAGGCAATATCACACATGGCACTCATTGTTTTCTTTTTGAAAAAGTGATGGTACAGAAGAACATTCTTATTCTTAGTGGCTTAAGATCTTCCCCTCTCAACGCTGTCTTATCTCTGTGGACACAAGAGCATATTCAAAATCAGTTGCTGTGATGGTCCTAAGGGAGAAGGCACTAAATTAGGGTGAGTGAAAATCGGGAAGGGGGTGTGAAGAAACCTGCACACACATAAATATTACATTAAAAATGGGAAAACCACAATTAGAAATGTTAAGAGCAGAGGGGAACTTTTTAAGACGCAGCTGAAGAAGTTTCCCCAAGGGTACAAACAGAAGTGCTTGGAATGTCGGCAAAGATCCCTACATAATACAAAGTAACAGACCTGTAAAGATCCTAAGAAATCAGACAGTTCTTCCCCACCCCCCTAATGAATAAGAAGCCTGAGATCCAGGAGATGAGATGGTTTACTCAAAGGGAATGTTCTAATTATGTAGGTAGAATCCAAAGCCCCAACAGCAAGACCAGCCTTGTTTCCCATTCCACAAACATTATAGTATAACATGCTAGCGCGGGGGAGGTTTAAGGAAAGTTGCCTAGAGTTCCCATTCATTCCTTTCCTCAAGAGTTATTCAGCGCCTCCAAATGCCAGACACGCTGCTGAGGATGCGGATGATGCCGACAAGGCCATGATCTGATGGTAAAAAGGGTGCTTCCTCCCCCATCTCCGATAACTTGAGGTGTGGACACAAATTAGGTTTGCCTGGGTTTTCCCATGTCTGTCCCTACGTGCTAAGAGCTGCGATTTGACTGAGAAGACGCGCCAGGTGACACGCGGCAGCTAGGAGGGGTTTTCCGGGTGTAGGTTGGAAGATACAGACCGCAGACCGTAATATGTAATGACACTTCTCACTTTAAAAAGGGATGTTATTTCCCAAATGAGCGCTTAAATTTTTTTAAATGGCCCCAAAACTACCGGAGCCCGGGCGCCGGGTTCACGCGAGCCCGTAGGAACACCGCCAAGGCGGACGCTCAGCTCACCTTCCCGCCCGGCGAGTCAGAAGGCCCGGGATTCTGTGTGTGACCGCATCTTCCGGTTCCCGCCGGAAGTTTTTCAAACGCCGGAAGTCCCGCCTCGCTTCTCCCTGACTCGCGGCAGCAGCTCAGACTGCCGGAGCGGGATGGGGCCAAGCTGGACGGAGGCGGGGCTAAGGCGAGGATCCTTCGGGAGCTCTGAGGCGGGGCCCTACCCGGGGTGTGGCGGGAGTGGAAACGAGCACTCTCTCCCCGGATACTGCCAGAAGCGGAGCCCGAGGTGCTGTTAACGCGGACCCACCTCCTTGTTCTTTCTCTTTCTCCTCACCCGGCTTACCCTTTGCATCCTGCTCTTTGAAATTCAGTCAAAAATGTTTCTTTTCATTACATTATTTTTAATTTGCAGTAGAAAAAGGAGAAGCAAGTTATATTCTTTCTAAAGTCAATTTTAAGTGTCGTTAATGAACTTCGCTCAGGGTGTTTTAAGCATACTTTTAGCCTGTTTCATTATTTCCTAGGCCCCGAGATAAGGGTTTTGCTCTAGTCTTATGGAAATACACAAAGTTGGCCTCTTCTGAGAAGCCCTCACACAGCCCTTGAGGTGCATGCTACCTTAATGGAGTTTAACCCTAGAGTCACGTCTGCCTTGCTTCAGTCTCTCAGGCAGCTCGTACTGCCAGGTACACTGATTTGGAAACCGGGTTCTCTTAGAAACTTACTGATAGACTTGGGCAAATCCTTTTATGTCTTTGAACTTGTTTTACCGGCTTCCCTTCCATCCTACCCCTCACCTGGTAAGGTACCCCGTTCCATATTAGAGGTAAAAACTCAATTTACTCAAAGTAAACGCAGGTCCCAGATACCTCACCTTGGGCAAAAATGGGAAAACCCTGATCCATTTCATTTTCAGATTCTTGGAGAGTGCTATGACTTACTTATAAGTCCTAATAACAGTGTCCTAGGCGAGTCTTCCTCTGTATCCCAAATTTCCATTTCCCTTTCCACAAAACACAAAAGTAGCTCCTGCTTTTTGTTTGAATGACTCCAAGGTATCTTGTTTTTTAAATGTTTATGTATATATAAGTATATAATAAATATATATATATATATGTTTATTTTTCAGAGACAGAGAGAAAACGAGCAGGAGAGGGGCAGAAGACTGAGACTTGGGACGAAACCAAGAGTTGGATGCTTAACCGACTGAGCCACCCAGGTGCCCCAAATGTTTATATTTTGAGAGAGAGCCTGAGTAGAGGAGGGGCAGAGAGAGAGGGAGACAGAAGATCCAAAGCAGGCTCTGTACTGACAGCAGTGAGCCGATGTGGGGCTCAAACTCGGCAACCATGAGATCATGACCTGAGCTGAAGTCGGAAGCTTTAACCCCACTGCCATTCCCTAAGCTCCACTTTTTTTTGACTAACCCAAATTAAGAGCTATAAAGGCCTCCCCAGCAATTCTTTCCCTTTACCTTGAATATATTTTCTCAAAATCAGTATTCAGTAAAAAGAAAAAATGACTTGTTTTTTGGTGATGTATTTTTTTGCCAAACACACTAAATTCTAAACTCACAAGAACAGACAACAAAATTAGACGTAAAATTAGGGAATAAAGTCTGTTGTTAGATCAAAACCCTGGATTTGGGGTGCGTGGCTACCTCAGTCAGTAGAGCATGTGACTCTTGATCTCAGGGTCCTAAGTTTGAGCCCCCCATATTTGGCATAGAGTTTACCTGAAAACAAATTTTTTTTAAATCTCTACAGAGAAAACAAACATGGATTTGTTTTAGAAGATTATATAGAGCAGCTTTCCATACTAATGACTCATTTCCATGTGTTTTGAGTACTGAAAGGCCAAGCAAGGTATTGAAATACCTTATGAGTGGGCCTTGCTAACTATAGATTCACCCAAAGTAAACATAAATTTTACTAGATAATGTTTGCTAGGGGAAGAAAATAGGACTCTTTTTCAATTTAGTAAGTCTGTTCATCTGTATCTTAAGATTCTTGGTCAGTAAGGATCAGTTTCTGAGATTTTTCAGAGTTGGTTTGTTTTTTTTTTTTTTTCCTCCTTAATTTGTAGTCTTCTGTTGCCTTTCACAGTGATTCCAGAAGGTTTGGAACTGTCTGCTACAATCACAGTCTGCTCCATAATTTCTAGTTCTGAAAATACTAGAGAACACATTACAGTCCAGAATTATGGGAAGGGAAACCAGGACATAATAATCAACAATAATTTACTATTTACTATTCACCTATTTTTGATGTTGAATTGTGCTATACAGGTTTAAGGTAGGAAGTAAAAACGGTCAAGATAAACCAGTATTTTGCAAAATCTTTTGCCATAATTTCTACCCTGGAGGAATTTACAAATAAGACTGGAGAATATATACAGTCGTAAGAGACAGAGATCCATACAAGACAGTCTGGATTCAAGGGTTAGGTTGTATATCAAAGTAGCCACAGTGGTAAAGTGAGAATGAGTATAAGGATTGGACAGTGGAGTGTTGGATCTTGACTCCTCCATCAGAGATGTTTGCCTTTCAACTGGGGAAGAAAAATGATTAGTAAGTGAAAGTAAATAACCTGTAAGGTTTTAGACATCAGACATCTGGGAAAAATAAAAGCTGGGGTGGTGTCCTCTGAAAGTAATGCAGGTGGCAACCTGCTCCAAAGATAAGTAAGACTGTCCAGAAAACATTTCTCTTGGAATTTTGCAAGACAGCCACTCCCACTAAAAGCTGTCAAGGGAAATTTATAATCACTAAGTATAAACCAGGCCCCACCACAAAGACTGCCTTTTCTCTCCAGGTCCTTGCCCAATCTATTGTTTACTTTTGCACCTTAAGTGCTGAATTTCAAAAAATTCATGACTTTAGCCTGGAATAATCTGGATGCTCACCTGAGACTTATTGCAACAGAGTTTTGGAGTAATGAAACATCTTTTGGAGGCTATTTATTTTATTGCTGCAAAGCATGTAGCTATTCATATGATATTCCTTGGTATGTGATCACTTATATGTTATTATCTGTGTTTTCAAGTCCTTTCCCTATTGTTCTGTCTCCCCAAGGAGACTGTAATAATAGTAATGACTTATATTCATTGATCATCTACCCTATGCCAAGCACTAAATTAAGTTTTTACATGTATGTGTGTATTTAACTCACATAACAGCTCAATGAGATACTGCTATTATCCTGTTTTTATAAATGAGAAGACCAAGGTATGGAGAAGTTAAATAACTCATCCAGAGTCACATCAGCTATTAAATTGCAGATCTGGATTTAAACCTAGTACTCTGAAAGACCTGCATATACCTCCACTCAAAGCAAAGATCTTTCCTTATCTGTTACATTGGCCAGTGCAAGACTGAATCTTTGAGATGCTCAGGAACTGTTGAATCTCTAAATACACTAAATAAAGTACTATTTACCCACCTGGGATACAACAAGGCTCTTCTCTCCCTTGACTTCAAACTAATCAAAGTTCCATGGGAACAAAAATTCTTAATAAAGATGCACTATATTTTGCACCCGCTAAATTGTAAGGTACTTGGCTCTAAGCCTTGGAAATAAGTCTTAGTCATTTTGGTCTCTCCTTCTCTAACTTTTCCCTCCACCCACATAGTGCCCAATAATGCTTGACAAATAATAAGTACTTAATAAAATAATAGACTAATGCGTGGCCCAAAGAATGTGCCTGTAGTAAAAAAAAAATACATCTTTCCTCGCACTATGAAAGTAATCGAAACTTCTTGCCACCAGTGAGTTACCATTTAAAAACTCAAGTGTAGGGGCACCTGGGTGGCTCAGTTGGTTAAGCGTCTGACTTTGGCTCAGGTCATGATCTTGTAGTTAATGGGTTCAAGCCCTGTGTTGGGCTCTGTGCTAACAGCTCAGAGCCTGGGACCTGCTTCTGATTCTGTATCTCCCTCTCTCTCTACCCCTCCCCTGCTCATGCTCTGTCTCTCAAAAATAAGTAAATGTTAAAAAAATAAATAAAAACTCAAGTGTACTTATGGAAGTTCAAACTTTTTATCCCTTAGAGTTAATCACCTGGCAAAAGCAGATGAATGTTTCAGATTAGAGAATGCACAAACTGAAACTAAGCCCTATTTCATGAATTTGCGTATAAGCCTCAACCCTCCACTTTCCTACTTCTAGCAGCTCTCATTCCTCATACTGAAACTCATTGGCTTCAATGAGCTTCTCTCAATAATTCAGCCACGAACTTAGATGTTTCCTGCAAAATATAAATGATTATTAAGCAGAGAGGGGATGGCCTGTGTTTTCCAAATGAGAAAGGGGTTTCTTTTTTCTTTTTTTTTTTTTTATGATGAAAAAATTTAGATTTAGCCAGCTAGACTCAGCTTAGGTGATCCCAATTTTGTTGGCAACATCCAAAGCATCATAGTCAGGAGCCAGTCAAACATATGCTTTCTTTTCTCCATCGGGCCTGATCAGAATGTTGACCTTGGCCATGTCAATGTCGTAGAGCTTCTTCACAGCCTGTTTGATCTGGTGCTTGTTGGCCTTGACATCCGCAATGAACACAAGAGTGTTGTTGTCTATTTTCTTCGTGGCTGAGTCGGTAGTCACGGGGAACTTGATGATGGCATAATGGTCAAGCTTGTTTTTCCTGGGGGCACCCTCTCAAGGCTATTCGGGCTGTCTTCGGAGACGCAGTGTCTTGGATGGTCGGAATGTAGGTGATGTGCGGATTTTCTTTTTTTTATGACTGTGGATGCCTTTCAGCACTGCTTTCTTGGCCTTCAAAGCCTTTGCTTTGGCTTTGGCTTTGGGAGGGGCAGGGGCTTCCTTCTTCGCCTTCGGCGCCATCTTCGTGAAAGGGGAAAAGGGGTTTCTTGTTAAGAGAGCTAGACCAGGCTGGTGAATGGGTTCCCTAACTTGGCCTTTCCTATTACTTTTTCAGTCTGGGAACAGCAGCATAATTCCAAAGGGCTAGTCTAGTCTGAGGACATTGTTCTAGCACAGATAAGTATGTCAGTTTTTTTGTGTAAAAGAAAATAGATTCAATGGATTAAAATCCTGAGTTTTGATAAAATATTGAATGGATCTTGAAGAGCCATCAGTTAAGCCTGAGAAAATTAATTGTAGATTTTTCTAGGAAATGGATATTCAGGCGTGATTCAAAGGAATTAAATACATTTATCTTACATGAAGTAAAATCATAGGACGTACATGTTGAACTAAAATATAATTTCTGTTTTAGCTGAAAACTGAGATTTCCAGTGTTTTGTCCCACTTACTTTTTTTTTTTTTTACAACCCCTCAAGGTATTTTGTAATGAATGCAATTAAAAGCAAAATTAAGACAAAAAAATACCTGAATAATAGATGAAATACTATATCTATTGCAAGGTCCACTGTTCTGCTCATCACCTGACTGGCAAATTCACTGGCTCAATCAGTTGCATTCATGAGCAAACATATTGTACAATTTTCTCCTGATGAGCTTTTCATCCTCAAGTAGTGTCCAGGGACCCCCTCAAAGGCCTAAAATATCCATTAAATAACCTGAGATCTAAGCAGAGAAACCCCACAAGAGTCATTAGGATCCTGATGATGGCATGGCTGGTTGGGTTGCAGGGAAGGGATGAAAGGCGGCATCTTGGGGCCAGATTTATTTTGTTCCTCACCATAGGGAGCCATGTCTGGAGACTCTACATCAGACCTAGGTTTTGCTTCTAACACCGTTGGTCCATCTTACAGCTTAAGAAGCTGGAACTATCCCGCAAAATGCCTGCTAGAAATACTTATTCAGAACGCCTGTTGTCAGAGTTTTAATACTGGAAGCCTCACACACTAACTTGAATTCAAATTCAAAAAAGCACTGTGTGTCAGATCAGTCTATGTCCACATTTGTGCACCTGCCTTTTTTTTTAATCATGTTTTTTAGTATAATTTACATAGAGTAAAACCTAACTATTGTATTCTGACAAACACATACGGTCATGTAACCACCACCACAATCAAGAAATAAAACATTTCCATGACCTAAAAAAAATGCCCCTTTGTAGTCAGCCTCCTCCCGATCAGCCCCTGCAACCATTCATCTGTTTTCTGTCTCAGTAATTTTACCATTTCCAGATTGTCATATAAATGGAATCATGCAGTAAGTAGCCATTTGAGTCTGGTTTCTTTCACTTAGGATACTGTATTTGAGATTAATCCATGTTGTTTCATATATCAATAGGGTTTTTTATTGCCGGTTAGCAGTCCGTTGTGAATGTACCACAGTTTGTTTATCCATTCAATAGTTGATGAACACCTAGTTTTTTCCACTTTTTGGCTATTTTTAATGCTGCTATGAACATTCATGTACAGGTGTTTTGTGTGAACATATATTTTCATTTTCTTGGGTAGGTAAATAACCTATGAACAGGATTGTTGGGTCATGTGGTAAATATTTAGTTTTATGAGACTACTAAATTATTTTCTAAAGTGGCTGTACCATTTTGCATTCCCACCAGCAATGCATGAGATCTCCACACCCTTGCCAGGACTTGATATTATATAGTTAGTTTGTTTTTTCTTTATTTCTTTTTTTTCTACCCTTTAATAGGTGTGTAGGAGTATCTCATTAGAGCTTTAATTTGCATTTTCTTAATGACTAATGGTGTTTATTAGTAATGTGTTTATTTGCCACCCATATATCTTCTTTGGTGAAGTGTTTGTTAAAATATTTTCACAGTTTTTCATTGGGTTTTTTGATTTGTGTATCATGAGAGTTCTTTATATATTGTGCATACTAGTCCTTTATCAAATATGACACTTAGCTTTAAGAGTCATAAGTTAGCACAGGCAGTTGCCAGCATAATAGCACACAGAAAACTGATTTCTTCTCTAACCACAAAGAAAACTCTGCCACAGCCAAATGTTCTTCAAGAAGCTAGCCAATAGATGTTATCAAAACCACCAACATTTTTACATACATGAATTTTCCTGCAACCAACATTACCACATACAGAAAACATTGTTTGGAGGAAAAAATGACCTAATTTCACACTGAAAGATGATCACCCTAAAAGAATGCTTTAAAATTGAGAAGGTGGTACCCACAAGCTTTAGCAAATAATGTGGAAAGTTAGCTAAACCATAATGTTCATACAGCATTACTGGATATTTTGGTTAGACTGGACCATGATCTGAATATAAGAAAATCCAAATAGTTTACCAAGAAACTCCTGCTGGATCCTGCAACTTATAGAGTTTAGCAGAAGTAGGTACCAAAGGGGTGCCTATCTGGCTCAGCCAGTGGAGCACAAGAGTTTTGATCTTGGGTTGTGAGTTCAAGCTCCACGTTGGGTGTAGAGATGACTTAAAAATAAAAGCTTAAGGAAAAAAAAGGAGAAATAGGTATTGCATATATAAGGGCCATCTATAGCTTTCTGCCACAAGCTTTTGTCAGTTAAAAGACGCAGGTCTATAATTCCCAAAATTTTCAAACCTGTTTCTAGAAATTATTAACTAGTGTTTCCCAAACTTCAATATACATGAGAATCACCAGCAGAGCTCTTTTTAAATGCTGATTTCCACCCACTAGCCCCCAGGATCCCAATTTAATGAGTTTAAGCTGGTGTCTACACGTGTATGAGAACACCAGGTGACCAGATGGGGTATCTATGCATTACAAAAAGATTGGTCTAATTCTTACTGGGCACTTGATTTAAGAAAGTTAGATGGGGTGCCTGGGTGGCTCAGTCAGTTGAGCATTTGATTCTTGATTTTGGCTCAGGTCCTGAGCTCATGGTTCATGGGATCAGAGCCCTGAGTCAGGCTCCGTATTGACAGCACAGAGCCTGCTTGGATTCTCTCTCTCTCTGCCCCTCCCCTGCACATGCTCTCTAAACAAACAAACAAACAAATAATCTTAAAATAAAAAAGGAAGTTAGAGGACTGAGCTGTGGCCGTATATTTCTAAATATAGTGTTTTACGAGGCTTAACCTTAAACATGCCCTTCCAAAAGGAAGACCAGATATTCAGTTCCTACTAGCCACACTAACTACCATGGTGTAGTTTATTAATTGAAAATAGCTTACACTTACAGATTGCTTGATATTTGTAAGATACTCTGCTAAGTATATACTTTGTTTGTTTTAAAAGTAACTTTAAAACAAATAGGTGATATATTTATCCCTATTTTAAGATGATGGAACTGAATCTTAGAAAGTTTAATTCACTCCAAATACAGAACACAATTAAATATATGTACCACAAACCTCAAGAACTAAAAAAATATATAGTTATATGCCTACTTCAACTAGACCTTTATGTATTAGTTACCTATCACTACAAAACAAATTACCCCAAAATAATTTTTTAGTGTTGTAAATATTTTAAATAATCTCCCGGTAAATAAACTGAATGAACTGGAGTCCAGAGAGACAGAGTCTGGATAAGTAAGAGTACATATTTTAAAAATATATTAAAAATAATGCCTTAAAAATGTCTGTAGACTATTTCATAAAATAGTAAAAACTTCCAGTTACAAGATAAACAAGTTCTAGGGATGTAATGTACAACATAATGACTGTAGTTAACAATACTGTATATTTGAACGTTACTAAGAGAGTAAGATCTGAAAGTTTTCATCACGTGGAAATGTTTTATGTTAGTTGCACATTAAACAATCAATCTTATTAAAAAATAAATTTATATAAAGTTAGGTCTGTCCTAATTCTAGGAAGTGGTGTATTTGTAACCGAAAACACAAACCACTGAAAATTGTTCATTTCGCTGCTGGGACATAAAGCTTGCTTCACTCAGCACCAGCCTGCCTACAACAAGGAACACAAATGCCAACAGTAATTGATGGCAACCACCTGGCTCCCGCTCTTATCCTCAACCAACCAGCTCCCATCTCTGTCAAGCTTAAAAGTTCTGACCCTAAAAATTTTACTTCTGTGTTAAACTCTTTTGAGTTATTTTCACAATAGTCCTGGTATCATCTCACCTCTTCAACACTGGTTATCAGTTATTCTTTGCCACTCAGAATTGCTAGGATTGATTTTGCCTACTTGAGATTTAATACTACATTTTGTGTGTATAAGACATTCAGAGTGGTCTGGGAAGTGGATCTTTGCATTTCTAAATATCATCATCAACAGGAATGAGTCAGCAGTGCTGTTTTAATGGCATAACTGCCAACATCTTCGAGTCATTCACTGCAGTTGCTTCCTGGTTTATTTAGCAAACACCATGTATGAGCTATCGTGGTATCCCTGTTGTTGCCAAGTGCACTGGTGCCAATTAAAATGTTTTTCTTTTTCTTTTCAAGATATTTCCCTCCTCATTCATCTAGATGCTACTAGCTGGTTCTTCTGGAAGTCAAAGTCTAACAAAAACAGAACATCTGATATATTTATGCCTTGCCTTATGGGACAGATTCATCAGTAGAACTGTCAAGGAAGCAATGAGGGAAATAGCTATATTGAACTTAATTTTAACCAGCAAATATCTAGTTGATGATTTACAAGTGACAAAAATCCTGGGAAAAAGGAGTGATGTCTGCTGGAGTTAGTAGCTGGCCGGGCACAGTGCTGGACTCTGGATGAAGAGTGATGCATGCAGGCACAGCCCTTCCTTCACAGTGCTCGTCTGTCATTACTAGGAACAAACACAAAACTGTACAAATCTGAAGGAAGCAGTGGTGTCGACTCATGTCCAGGTGACTTTTTTATTTTTATTTTTTATTTTTTTAATTTTTTACTTTAGAAAGGAAGAGAGAGTGTGTGAGCAGGGGAGAGGAGCAGAGGGAGGGAGGGAAAGAGAGAGAGAATCTCAAGCAGGCTGCACGCTCAGTGCAGTTCCCAATGCAGAGTCCCATGACCCTGGGATCATGACCTGAGCCGAAATTAAGAGTCAGATGCTCAGCTGACTAAGCCACCCAGGCACCCCTCCAATTGCATTTTTTTAATTTGAATTTATGATTCTAACATTTTATTTGTCAACATAGTTATGGGATTCAAAATGCAAAACATATGAAAAGGAATGTAATAGAAATTATCACCTCTGTTCCCCAACCACTTAATACCCATCCCTATGAGCAACCTGTGTCACTGATTTCTTGCAAATCCTCCTAGGGAAAATTTTTTGTGTATGCAATCAATTGAAATAATATATTTTATCAAACCTAGGATGCCATTAATTGCATATAAGATGCAAATATTATGTTTATATATACTATATATACTATTTATTATATATACTATAAATATGGTATATTATTATAATACTACAAAAGATTTTTTAAAGCCCTGCCAATTAAACTATGTCTTGGTGTCAATTGTACAATGAATTCTAATTTCAAAGATATCAAAAATGTGAAAACCTGTGCATTTTAGAACCAGTGAAATATGGTCTATATATTTTTTAAAATTTTACACAAAAGATAGTAGCCTACATTTATTATTTGTACCATGCTTGCTTCACTTAACAATATTTCCTGGAGCTTATTTCGTATCAATATCTAAGGCATTTTGTTCTCGTTTTTAATGTGGGAGCACTGTGAAAAGTAGTCTTTAATGAGTATGTCCTATGTCAGAAAGTGAAAAGGGAAAGAACAGGACACTCTTTGGAAAAGATCACGAATAAGCTGCAGAGGACTGGAGAAGAAAACCCAGTGATGCTTATTGTGTTTCTTCTCCATGGATAAAGATGTTCAAATTGGAAAGTGTAGAACAAATATCATGAAGAAAGACTTAAGTTTGCCATAAAAGAAAAAAAAACTCGAAGACAATATTGAGTCCTTTTACAGAAGTTAAAGTGTCTGAGTGTGCACAAAGACAAATCACAACTAAACACAGATGTAACAACACACAGATGTAACAAAATCATTCTTGGGAATTACTGTGAAATACGAAGGAAAGAAGAGGTGACTGGGGATGGTATGAAAGGTGTTTACAAAAGGCAAAAATGTAGATTATGCTATATACAGATTTGTAAAGTTTCTCATTCACAAAACTTTTATAATATATTATTAAAAAGATAGTTTAGGGGTTCCTGGGTGGCTCAATCGGTTAAGTGTCCAACTTTGGCTCAGGTCATGATCTTGTGGTTCACGGGTTCGAGCCCCACACTGGGCTCTGTGCTGACAGCCCAGAGCCTGGAGCCTCTTCAGATTCTATGTCTCCCTCTGTCTCTACCCCTCCCCTGCTCGCATTCTGTCTCTCTCAAAAAAAAATAGACATTAAAAAAAATGTTTTTAATAAAAAGATAGTTTGTTAGCATTTAAAAAGTAGAAATGTCATACTTTTTTGTGTAATTTAAAGAAAAAGAGGTAATTAGGAAGGCCCAGAATAGGTTCGCTGGAAATTTTATGCCTAGCTTATGCCATCTAGGTGTCTAAAGTGATGGCTTACTTTGCCAGCGAACTAAATGGTTATACCCTGTCAACAGTCAGGTGACTGTTCCCTTCACCTGTGCCCTGAGTGACCTATAAAGAACAACAAACATGCATTGTGTGTCAACCACACTCAAACAAAAAAAGATTCTCCCCCTCAAAAAAGAAGAAAAGAACAACAAGCATAACCCGGGAAAAATGGAACTCGATTCAAATCCTGTCTCTGACACTGCATAGTGACCTTGGGCATGTCACTTCATCTTACTTTTCTTTCTCTAAAATGAAGAGATTACATTTATTATTTCCTAACTTTGTTCCAGTGAGTTACATTTTAATTAAACCTGGTTGTGATTATGTTATATATAACTATATATGTTTTAACTATAACCTGGAGAATTTGAAAGATCTAGAGTTTGTTTATGTAAGTAAGCAAAGTGTCTGCTGTCTTTCATGAAATCTTCATGGAAGTGATGAAGAAATGTGGATTCGATTTCCACCTAGTTCCAATCAGGCTGGCAATTCCACACAACGTGTTCATTGATAAATCAAATAAAATCATTCTACTGGGGAAAAAAACCAATCTCTGAAATCAGTAAAAGGAAATTTAATAAATTTGTCCTTGAACTCCTCTATTTCTAACAGTTTGGAGGTTCCTCAAAAAGTTAAACATAGGATCTAGCAATTCCACCCTAGATATATACCCCCGAGAAATCAAAGATGTATTCATATAAAAACTTACACATAAATGTTCATAGCAGCACTATGTATAATAAGCAGGAAGTGGAAATGACCCAACTGACCATCAGTTGATGAAAGGATAAATAAAATGTAGCACATTTATACAATGGAATATTATCCAGCTGTTAAAGGGAATGAAGTACTGATATATACTACAGTATGGCTGAATCTTAAAAACATGATCCTAAATGAAAGAAGACAGACACAAAAGACCACATATTATATGGTTCTGCTTATATGAAATGTCCAGAATAGGCAAACGAATACAGACAGAAAATACATTGTTGGTTGGCAGGGTAATTGGAATGGGGCGATGGGGAATGACTGCTAATGGGTCTTAAAATAAAAAAAGAAAATATGCTGTCTTGAGTTTCATCGACACTTGAAGACATTGAAATTGAGTCAAGTATTCCCAGGATCATCACAAAAACTTTGCTAATGGCTATTTTCTTCATTTTACAGAAAGGGAACCTGAAGTTATTTGTCCAAGAGCACTCCACTAGGAAAGGGAGAGCCAGGCTTTGAACCCAGTTTATCTGACTCTAGGGCCTGTGTGCCTGACCACTGAACCATACTTGCATTAAGAAAAGATAAAAAGTACAAGGGCACCTGGCTGGCTTAGTTAGTAGAGCATGCAACTCTTGATCTTGGGATTGTAAATTCAAGCCCCACATTGGGTGTAGAGATTACTTAAAAATAAAATCTTAAAAAAAAAAAAAAAGATGAAAAGTCCAGATCAAGGGATATGATAATCTGACAGCAAACTGCACAGATTCTACTCCATCGTGGCCATTGTGACCAGCTTAGAAAAACTCACTGATGGTTTTAAATTGTGTCCACAAGCTATTTGATGCTGGTGCCCTCAAAGGTGAAGCCAAATTTCCCTCCTCGAGTGTAGGTTGTGCTTAATAACTTGTTTCTATAGAATAAGGAGGAAGTAATAGTATGTCATTCTGATATTAGGACATAAAACATGTTGTGGCTTCCCTCTTGCTCTCTCTCTCTTGGATCACTATATCTGAAGGAAGCAGGCTGCCATGTTTGGTGATACTCAAGTAGCCCTATGGAGAGGTCCACATGGTAAGGAACTAGGGCCTTCAAGAATGGAGGCCTCCTGCTAGAAACCAGAAGGAACTTACCAGCTATGTGAATGAACCTTCTTAGGAGCAGATCCTGCTGGTCCAGTCAAGCCTTCAAATGACTGATTCTTGATTGGGACTTAATGAAAGAGCAGAGCCAGAACCACCCACCTAAGTCATTCCTGGGTTCCTGTCCAATTTTTTTTGGAATGATGAAAATGTTCTGGAATTACACAGTAATGATAGTAGTGATAGTTGCATAATTTTGTGAATATGTTAAAAATCACCAAATTGTACACTCAGAAATGATACAAGATGATATACACTTGTAACTTTAAGCAACTAAACATTAGGTAATTTGCTTCATGGCAATAGATGACTAAGACACACACTTTAACAAACTTAAGTGTGTCCCAAGAAGGACACTCAGGAAGGCACTACGGTGTGAAGCCCTGTCATGTGTGGAATGCACTTGAGGTGTTTTTGTCTCAAGTAGGAAAGTCTGATGAGGACCTGGCTTTTGTGTGCAAATATTTTCCAGCTCGGTGACATCAGCATCATGGGCTAAATAAAACATCCCTCATCATGTCCCATCCCACAACAACAACAATTTGGCATCCATCCTTGGACAAAAGTGCCTTTTTGGGAGCTGAGGGATCCAACACCATACACTAAGGAGTGTGGGAGGAGTATCACCCACATATGTGTCAGGTAATGGACATACAAACTTCTGTCCCAGCTGTGGACCCTACAATAACCTATGAACCAGTTCCAACCCTTCCTGACCATGTTCTGGGAGCCTTGGAAAACGTTGTCTCAGACAATCACTTGTGGATGAGATAGCATTTGTGGAAGGCTTCCAGCTTTCCAGCAGAGAGGTTCCAGCATACTTTTGGGAAAAAAAAAATATATATATATATATATATATATATATATGAGTTTGGAAAGGTTAGTAAACACTGGAGAAGGTGATTACTACTTCAAATGCCAAGACAGCAATGCAAAACTTCAAGAAACATGAAAAATCAAGGAAACATGATACCACCAAAGGGTCACAGTAATCTAGTCACTGACCTCAATAACTTGAGATCTATAATTTACCTGATGAAGAATTCTAAATAGCTATTTTAAGGAAATTCAACAAAACTAAGCTGGTTTTTTTTTGAAAAGATAAACAAAATTGACAAACCTTTACCTAGACTAAGAAAAAGAAGATTCAAATAAAATCATAAATGAAAGAAAACACATTACAACTGATACCATAGAAATAGAAAGGATTAAAGAGTCTAGTAGAAATAATTATATGCTGATAAATTAGACAACCAGGAACAAAAGAATAAATTCATAAAAACATACAACCTGAATACAAGACTGAATCAGTAATCAAAAACCTCCCAAGAAAAGTCCAGAACCAGATGGTTCCCCTGATGAATTCTACCAAACATTTAAAGAATTAATCCCAATCCTTCGCAAACTCTTCCAAACAATGGAAGAGGAGGGAACACTTCCAAACTCATTTTACATAGCCAGAATTACCCTGCTACCAAAGCCAGCTAAGAACACTGCATAAAGAGGAAACTACAGGCCAATGTCCCTGATTAATACAGATGCAAAAATTCACAATAAAATATTAGCAAACCAAATTCAATAGCTCATTAAAAGGATCATAGGTCAGAGTGGCGAACATGAACAGCTCAGGAAACTACAGATGCTGGCGGGGATGTGGAGAAATGGGAACCCTCTTGCACTGTTGGTGGGAATGCAAACTGGTGCAACCACTCTGGAAAATAGTGTGGAGGTTCCTCAAAAAATTAAAAATAGAACTACCCTATGACCCAGCAATAGCACTGCTAGGAATTTACCCAAAGGATACAGGAGTGCTGATGCATAAGGGCACATGTACCCCAATATTTATATCAGCACTATCAACGATAACCAAATTATGGAAAGAGCCTAAATGCCCATCAACTGATGAATGGATAAAGAAGATGTGGTTTATACATACCATGGAATACTACCTGGCAATGAGAAAGAATGAAATTATGTCATTTGGAGTAATGTGGATGGAACTGGAGGGTATTATGCTGAGTGAAATAAGTCAGTCAGAGGATAGATATCATATGTTTTCACTCATATGTGGATCTTGAGAAGAAACTTAACAGAAGACCATGGGAGAGCAGAAGGGGAAAAAAATAGTTACCGAGAGGGAGGGAGGCAAACCATAAGAGACTCTTGAATACAGAGAACAAACAGGGTTGATGAGGGAGAGGCAGGGGAGAGGGGGAAATGGGTGATGGGCATTGAGGAGGGCAATTGTTGGGATGAGCACTGGGTGTTGAATATAAGCAATGAACCATGGGAATCTACCCCAAAAATCAAGAGCACACTTTACACACTGTATGATAGCCAATTTGACAATAAATTATATTAATAAATAACTAACTAAATAAATAAATGGATCATAAACCATGATCAAGTAGGGTGTATCCCTGGGATGCAAGAATGGTTCAACATATGCAAATCATTAAATGTGATACACCACATTAACAGAATGAAAGATAAAAATCATATGATCATCTCAATAGATGCAAAATAAGCATTTGACAAAATACAACCTCCTTTTATGATAAAAACTCTCAATAAATTGGGGATAGAAGGAATGTACCCCAATACAATAAAGGCCATATATGACAACCCCACAGCTGACATTATACTCAATGGTGAAAGGTTGAAAGCTTTTCCTCTAAGGTCAGGAGCAAGACAAGGGCGTCTGCTCTCAACACTCCTATTCAGCATAGTACTGGAACTTCTATCCAGAACAGCTTGGCAAGAAAAAGAAATAAAAGACATCCAAATTTGAAAGGAAAAAAATTGTCTCTGTTCTCAGATATTATGACCTTATACGTAGAAACTCCTAAGGACTTTACCAAAAAGTAAAGTTCGAGCTAATCAATGAATTCAGTAAGATTGCAGGATATAAAACCAACATACAGAAATCAGTTGCATTTCTATATGCTAAGCACAAGGTATCTGAAAAAGATATAAAGCAAGCAAATATCTTCCAGCCTGTGAAGGAGTGGGCAGACCTTCTCTATGTGACTCCCGCAGGAAGAAAAAAAGTAAAGATAAGTTTGGATTCTCACTTATGAAGCATTTGCTAACAGTCGTAACTGACCCACATGAGAAGGGGACCCTTAAAGGAAGTTACCCAGAAGGGTCCCAGCTGAGGTTTGATGGCACCATCAGAAATGTGTATGTTCCCAACATGAAAACAAAGGATATCTTCTTAGGGGCATCTAAAGGCATTCCTCTTCCACCACCCACCCCCATGGTATAGTATCCTATTTTAGGATACTCAATTTGCAACTTAGAGTGGGCCGTAGCTGAACTGTTAGTGTAAATGGATATAAAGAGTTCTTCTCTATATATATCAAACTACAAGATATTGGAGTTCAGGGTCTCTGAACAGTGCTGAATGCTGAGCAGTGGTGACAGCTAACATCCTGGTGGGGCAAAGATTTTCACAATGGTATCATTTACACCTGCTACCAGCTTCTTGTATTTTCATTGTGCTTTCACATATCTTCTCTCTCTTGTTTGAGATCAACACTGTGAGTAGGTGGCAGGGATGACTCTCCTCTTTTATGTGGATGAGGACGCTGCGGTTCAGAGCCATGTAGTGATTCACTCCAAATCACACAGCTGGTAACTGGTCAGGCAGGGACTTACAACCTGGATCCAGTCCATATTCTAAGAGAAAAGTCACAAGGAAAGCTGAACTTCGGGTAAATAGATCCTGCCGGGTGGTGATGAGAGAGGTTTTTGGTAATCTTCAAAGCTAAGTAAAGCAAACAAGCCAGTGAAGGAAAGGCCAGTCTTAATGCAGATACTCATAACAGTTTTCCAGAGATTGCCTTCCACCTGCCTCTTCTGAACTAAGCTCATTAATGGAAGGAATGAGTGTGTGGTTGCTTGATTTGAAAATAGGCTATGAGGCGCCTGGGTGGCTCAGTCGGTTGAGTGACTTTGGCTTGGGTCATGATCTTGTGGTTTGTGAGTTCGAGCCCCACATCGGGCTCTGTGCTGACAGCTCGGAGCCTGGAGCCTGCTTCAGATTCTGTGTCTCCCTCTCCCTCTGTTCCTCCCCTGCTCGCACACTCTGTCTCTCAAAAATAAATAGAGATTAGAAAAAAAAAGAAAGAAAGAATAGGAAAAGTCAACAACACTGCCTCCTTTTTCAAATAGACTTTTGGCTCACACCAGTACTAGTCATCAGACCTGGGTTGAAACAAGCCCCAAAGCCTGAGGTAGGCAACTACTCTTATCTTTTCATTTCCGAATGATCCATGGTTCCAGGGTAACTGTGAAGCTCAGGCCTCCAGTGAGCCACATGATAGCTCTGTGTCATTTCATATGCAGACTGTCAGTTTTCCTTAATTAGCCTAGACACATTTATCAAAAAGTTGATTACTCCTTTCCAGGGACACTGAAGGTGTTTTTCTGCTGCCTGTGGAGAAAGAGTGACAGAGAAGCATGAATCCAATGTTTCCCTCATTCATCTTTTGCTCTCAGTCTTGAGCCTTTTCTCACTTCCATAGGGAGACAGCAATTTCTAGTGTAGAAAACATGTATTTTAAAGCCAAATAGACCACATTGAGTCTTGTTTCTATCACTTACATGCTGTGTGATCATGGACACATTGTGTCCCCTCTGAGTCTCAGTTTACCCATATATGAAACAGGAATACTAACATCACATACAATTCTTGTGAGCATTACATAGGATTGTGTATGTAAATACCTAACACAGGGCCAGGTTCACAGTACTTGTACAACAAACATTGGTTCCTTTTCCCCAAACTTTTCTTCCTTGCTCTCTTCCAGTCTTCAATTATGTCAATTACCTGGTCAGAGTCACCTGGGGGAGTGAATCTACCAAGCACGTCTTTCTTCCTTTTAAAAAAAAAAATTTTTTTATGTTTATTCATTTTTGAGAGACAGAGACAGTGTGTGAGCAGGGGAGGGGCAGAGAGAGAGGGAGACATAGAATCCTAATCAGGCTCCAGGCTCTGAGCTGTCAGCACAGAACCTGACATGGGGCCCGAACCCACGAACCGTGAGATCATAACCTGAGCCGAAGTCGGACGCTCAACTGACTGAGCCACCCAGGCGCCTCTGTCTTTCTTCTCATGGAAACTTGAAGGCTTTTGGAGGGACAGCACCCTCTGAGTTGTATCCCCAAGAATGAGAACAATTTGTACTGAACAGTGTGCCATACGGTTTCATCTGATTTCCTGTGTTGAAGGGCATGCATCTGAAAGACAGATGGTCAAGGTGAGGAGCAACATCTATAGCCAGGGTCGAGATGAAATGTGTGACTAGAAGGAGTTGTGAGTGTATCTTTGAGTATGGAGCAAGGCACAGGCTAACTGGCCTACTTAGGGTCCAAGCTGGGACTCTGAGGAAAAGCTGAACTTTTAGAGTCAATGACCTCTTCTTCATGACCTGAAGACTTCCCTTTCTTGGTCTTTATTTCACTTAATCACTCAGCAAACCCAGGTCACCTATCTTAGTTTCTTGTGGCTGCTGCAACAAATTACCATAAGCCAGGAGTTTAATGCACCAGAAATTTTATTCTTTCACAGTTCCAGAGCCCAGAAGTTTGAAATCAAGGTGTCAACAGGGCCTCACTACCTCTGGAGGTTCTAGTGGAGAATCCTTCCTTGCCTCTTCCAGATTTGGGGGGTTGTCATCATTCTTTGGCTTCCTTGGCTTGTGACCTCATCACTGCAATCTCTGCCCCTGTCTTCACATCACCTTCTTTAAGTCAATCTCCCTCTGCTTTACTCTTCCAAGGATATTTGTCATTGAATTTAGGGCCCACCTGGATAATCCAGGATGATCTCATCTTAGGATCTTTAACTTAATTACACCTACAAAGACCCTTTTTCTAAATAAGGTAATAGTCACAGTTCCAAGGATTAGATTCCAGAAATTAAGAGGTAATCCTATCTTTTAGGGGGCTACCATGAAATCCCCTTAAACCACCCAGATCCTTCCTATATTGCTGACCAACTGATTCATGACAACATGAGCCCAGGTATTACTCCTTCCAGTTGTATTTGCATTAAAAATATATTAACCTAAAGAAAAGGGCAATGATTAATTTAAAAGGAAAATAATCACTAATAGTGGTATTTTGGGCAGTACCAAAGAACTATTTCATCATTTTCTTCTCAGAAAGATCCCCCAAAAGACTCCCCTGTATAGTTTTGTTGTACATGCTCACTCCTAAACTAATCACAGGTAAGGGAGCCACTTTATACTTCCCATGATTGGCTTCGAGCCTGAGACTGATCAGGAATTCACTCCTGGGGCTAGGGAAGTAGGGATGGTCCAGCCTCTGAGAAACATGTAACCTCCCATAAAAAGCAAAACAAAACAATCTCAACAAGGAAGTAGGGGTTAGTGGATGGTTGTTGGAAGGCATCTACCAGTGTCTACACTACACACAAGCTACCCCCTTTCCTACCAGCTGTAGAGCTGACCTCTACCGTGTGCAGTGCTCTACCACATGGCACATACCTAGTCGGGGGCACTTGGCTGGAAGGAAGATGCAAAAAAAAAGCATCTGGCATTTCTGCATGTGCTCTCCTCATACTTCTGAAATGCCAGGGGCTATGGGAGAAGGCATTTCAATGAATATCAACTGGATCTTTTTTTAAATATTCTTTCAAAAGACAGCTACCTTGTCATAAGGCAAATAGCCAAGCATGGCCACTCAGTATTTTTAAATTACTGAGGTTTCAAAGCACCAGGGAAAAAGCTCTTTTCAGAACTCAGGATGTCTCCTTGGAAAAATGATTGGCTATGCAGATATGGCTGAAAACAGGTTGGCAAGACTTTTTGTTAGAGGAAGAATGACCAGGGATATCTGCATTTAAATCAGCCTGGAGACTGCAGGGAGACTAGCCTTATCTTACAAAGCCTGATTTTGAACTTGTAACCTGCGCGTAAAGGGTAAACCTTTTCCCTCCAGAGGAAATGTCAAAAAAGCAATTTTCATGGAGCAGTCCCTGCCCTTGAGTTATCCAGGAACCCACCTTTCACTAGTGTTAAATTCATGGAACTTATATTTGCTTTTGGTACAATTTACGTAAGTTACACCCTGTGAGATACTGTCTTGACTGTTGTTGTCTTGTTATTAGTCTTACCTTTCAAGTCTACCCCAAGTTCCACCAAAGTACAAAGTATCCTCTGGGCATCTTACCCACTGAGCAGCACTGATTTTAAGTTCAGTTTTAAGTTCAGATTTTAAGCACTGAGTTTAAGTTCAGGCAATGGAGCACTGGGAGAAAAACTATTGCCTCATTATGCAATTGTACTGCCATGGGAAGTATCTTACTTTACTCATCCCATTATGCCAGAGACCTCAAACTGGCAGCCTACTGGAAATGTCTGGCCTGCAAATTATTTTACTTTTTAAATGAGTTGCCTACATTTAAAATTATAAAAGTGATAGAGTTGGATTGGATTCAAGTATTTATTCTATCTCTCCCAGTATTTCCTCTTCTAGGACTGCAATTACAGATTTTGTATATATTAGGCTGCTTAAAGTTGTTCCACAGCTCAGTGATGACCTTTTCATTAAATACTTTTTTCCTCTGTATGTTTCATTTGGATAATTTTTATTGCTATTCTTCAAATTCATTCAGTGTTTTCTTCTGTGATGTCAATATGCTATTA
Source organism: Lynx rufus (assembly GCF_022079265.1). Taxonomy (NCBI): domain Eukaryota; kingdom Metazoa; phylum Chordata; class Mammalia; order Carnivora; family Felidae; genus Lynx; species Lynx rufus. Next base: position 65,580,262 of record NW_025814896.1, read on the forward strand.
ATCTCAATGTGGTTTTTCTTCTCAGATATTATAGTTTATATCACTAGATGTTTGATTTGTGTCTTTTTTAATATTATCTATCTCTAACCTATTGGGCATATGGAATTCAGTTATAATAACTGTTTTAATGTCTTTGCTAATTCTAACATCTGTGCCAGTTCTTCATCCATTTCAATTATTTCAATTTATTTTTCTCCTCATTATGGGACATATTTTCTTGCTTCTTTGCATACCTGGTAATTTTTTTAAGTAGGCTCCACACATCCCAATATGGGTCTTGAACCCATGATGTTGAGATCAAGAATCACATGCTCTACTAAGCCAGACAAGCACCCCACATATGTGGTAATGTTTGATTGGATGTTAGACATTGTGCATTTTAAAGTTGTTACACAATGGATATTTTTGTTTTTCTTAAATATTCTTAAGCCTTGTTCTGGGGCACAGTTAAGTTAGTTGGAAATCATTTGATCCTTTTGGGTATACTTTTACAATTATTAGGCAGAGCTAGAGCAGTGTTCAATCTGAGGCTAATTTTCCCCATTAGTAAGGGAAGATCTTTCCAAGTACTCAATGCTCTGTGAGTAGTGAGGTTTCCCATTCTGGATGATGAGAAGAGTCCCTATTTCTGGTACTGGAACACTATCCTCTCTAATCCTCTCAGGTGATTCTTTCTCAGGCAGATAGTTTAACACACATATTAAACTAGCTTATGGGTGAGAACTCTTTACATATCCAGATTACCCCTCTGTATCGTTCTCACTTCTCCACTACTATGTCCTACAACTTTTATTAGCCACTGTGATCTCCTAGACTGTCAGCTCTACCTCCCCAGCTCAGCAAGCAGTCCATCAAGCTCTATCTGGATTCTCCCTCATTGCATTATGGCCTGGAAATTCTCTCAAGGCATTAAGCTGGGGCAATCACAGGGCTTCCTTTGTTTCTTTCCCATCTCAAAGGGATCACTCTTCATTATTGCCTGACATCCTGCATCTTTAAAAACAAATCATTGCTCCAGGGTGCCTGAGTGGCTTAGGTGATTAAGCCAGACTTCAGTTTAGGTCATGACCTTATGGGTTCCTGGGTTTGAGCTCCAAGTCGGGCTCTGTGCTGACAGTTCAGAGCCTGGAGCCTGCTTCAGATTCTGTGTCTCCCTCTCTCTCTGCCCCTCCCTCGCTTGCACTCTGTTTCCCTCTCTCTCAATAAATAAATAAATAAATAAACATTAAAAAAAATTTCTTTTAAGTTATACTTAGATATAAATCTACATGTGTGAGATTCATATGCTAAAAACTAAAAAGCACTGAAGAAAGAAATCAAAGAAGCCCTAAATAAATAGAAATACAGTGTTCATAAATCAGAACACTCATATAGTTAAGCGTTCATTCTCCCCAAGCAAGAATTGTCAAATTTAGAAGTAAAAAAAATTTCAGGATGTCAAATTAAATTTCAATTTCAGATAAACAATGAATAATTTTTAGTATAATTATGTTCCATACAATATTTGGGATGTTATTATGCTAAATATTCATTTCTTTTTATCTTAAAGCTAAACTTAACTGGATGTCCTATATATTATTTGACAACCCTGCAGAGTCCAATTGATTTTAGAGATTTAATGCACTAACAGTCAAAACCCCAGCAGGATTTTTTTTTTTTTTGTCAATATAGGGAGGTTGATTCTAACATATATATGAAAAAGCAAAAGACCTAGAATAATCAAAATAATTTTGGAAAAGTAAAACTGAGTTAGAGGACTCACACTATTCCATTTTAAACCTTAATCTAAAGCTAAGTAATTGAGACAATATGGTAGTGGTGAATGTTTAGATCCATAGATCAATGGAATAAAATAAGAGAGTCCAGAAATAGATCATCACAACTATAATCAATTGATTTTTTAAGATAGATAGATTATTTTATTAAGATAAAATTCACATCTATAAAAATTTACTGTTTTAATTATTTTATTTTATTTTATTTTATGTTTATTTATTTTTGAGACAGAGAGAGAAAGAGAGTGTGAGCAGGGGAAGAGCAGAGTAGAGAGAGAGGGAGACACAGAATCCAAAGCAGGCTCCAGGCTCTGAGCTGTCAGCACAGAGCCTGACCCGGGGCTCAAACTCATGAGCTGCGAGATCATGACTTGGGCCAAGGCTGGACGCTTAACCAACTGAACCACTCAGGCACTCCTATTTTAATCATTTTACAGTGTACATACAGTTCATGATCAATTGATTTTTGAACAAAAATATGAAAACAATTCAATGGAGAAAGGATAGTCCTTTCAACAAATGAAACAAGTAGACATCTATATGCAAAAAAATAAACTTCAACCTATATATCAGAGTATAATATAGAAAAATTAACCTCAAAAAATCATAGATTTAAGTGTAAAACCAAAAGCATAAATATTATACCTAAAAATCATGAGTGGAGCACCTGGGTGGCTCAGTCCGTTAAGCGTCCAACTTCAGCTCAGGTCATGATCTCACCGTCTGAGTTCTAGCCCCCATCGGGCTCTGTGCTGACAGCTCAGAGTCTGGAGCCTGCTTCAGATTCTGTGTCTCCCTCTCTCTTTGCCCCTCTCCTCCTCATGCTCTGTTTCTCTCTCTCTCTTTCTCTCTCAAAAATAAACATTAAAAAATATTTAAGGGGCGCCTGGGTGGCGCAGTCGGTTAAGCGTCCGACTTCAGCCAGGTCACGATCTCGCGGTCCGTGAGTTCCAGCCCCGCGTCGGGCTCTGGGCTGATGGCTCAGAGCCTGGAGCCTGTTTCCGATTCTGTGTCTCCCTCTCTCTCTGCCCCTCCCCCGTTCATGCTCTGTCTCTCTCTGTCCCAAAAATAAATAAACGTTGAAAAAAAAAATTAAAATAAAAAAATATTTAAAAAATAAAAATCATAGGAGCAAATGATTGTGACCTTGTGTTAGGCAATGACTTCTTGGAAATAACATAAAAAACTGACCCATAAAAGAAAAAAATATGATAAACTGGACTTCATCAAAATTGAAACTTTTTTTCTGCATACGACATTGTTAAAAGAATTAAAAGACAAGCTATAAACTTGGAACAAATATTAGCCAATCATATATCCAACAAAGGACTTGTATCCAGAACACATAAATACACTTCAAAACCGAGCTGTAGGAGAACAACCCAGTTTAAAAATGGGCAGAAGACCTGAATAAACATTTCACCAAAGAAGACACAGGAATGGCTGATAAGCACATGAAAAGATGCTCATCATCATTAGTCATTTTAAAAGTGCACATTAAAAGCACAATGAAATACCAGGATACATCTGTCAGAATGATAAAAAGTAAAACAATAGCCAAAATGCTAGAGGGGATGCAGAACAGCTAGAACCCTCACATACTGCCAGTGGGAACGCACAATGGTCCAGACACTTTGAAAACAGTTTGCCAGTTTCTTTTTTTCTTCCTTTAATTTCTTCTTTTTACATTTTTGTGGTTGTTGCTGTTTTGGTAGGTGACAGGTGGTAGCTGTGGCAGTTTCTTACAGAGTTATGTATATATTTACTACATAACCCAGCAATCCCAGTCCTAAACGTTTACTCTCAAGACTTGAAAACTTATGCTCCCACAAAAACCTATACATGAGTGTTCGTGGCAGCTTTATTCATAATCACCCAAATTCTGGAAATACCCTAAATGCCCTTCAGTGAGTGAATGGCTAAGTATAACATACCTTTTCATGGATAGCTTTTCAACAATAAAAAGGAGTGAATTATCGATACACTCAGTAACGTGGACGAAGCTCAAAGTTTACATATTGTATGGTTCCATTTACACGATATTCTGGAAAAGGCAACACTCTAGAGAGGACCTGATCAGTAGTTGCCAAAGGCTAGATATGGGAGGCCATTTCACTACTGAAGATAAAGTAAGGGAATTCAGGGCCAGTAATGGAAGTGTTCTGTATTCTGATTGGGGTGGTGGTTGTACAAATCTGTACAGGAGTTAAAACTCATAGATGTACACACACCCATACACACACACATACATTTTATGCTTTGTAAGTGAAATAAAAACAATACAGATATTGAAGATGTGTGCTCAAATGTTTCGAATGCTAAGAGGATACATCATCAAAAAGTTGGGAAGTGGTGCACGCCCCTCATTTTACAACTGGGGACACTGAGGCCAGAAAGTGAAAGTAACTTAAGGCCAAAAAAAAGGATGAAACAACCATGAGAGTTTATTTTCTCTTGGTAACCATCTCTGCAGCTTTTCACCCCAAGCCTACCCAGCCAGGGTTAATTTGGCCTCTTTTTCTTAAGGCAGTTTCTAAATTCAGAGTTTTCTGTAAGAGGCAGAATCATGGTTACATGTACAAGTTAAAATCAGTAAGAATGGCAAACACATAGCCTATTTTATAGAGGGTGTGGTCAGCATGGATCCAGCTCCTGATGGACAGACATATGGCTATTAGGGAAGATGTTTGCAGGATGCCAGAGAAAACAAACGAATAAATGGGTGGGCCCTGGAGATCTAGACCACTTGTGTCTGAATCCAGGCTGTGCTACCTACTAGTGATGGGTCTCTGAGCACATTGTTTAGTTTTTTCCCATCTCCATTGCTTCATCTGCAAAATGTACCCTAGTTTTATGTACCAGTAAGAGACTTAACAAATCTCACCAGCAATTAAACTGTAACACAGTACTTTTCTTATCTTGCATTATAAGATGTTAAAATGTGATTTTAAAAAAAGTGTGTCTTAGAATTGGAGATATGTGATAATACTTATTCTGCTGGGTTGTTTTGGTGATAAAAAAAAAGTTGTTAAATGTTAATGCCTGGCACATAGTTCTCAATTAATAGTTGTTAGCTATTATTATGATTACATTGTTGTTATTATTACCGCTACTACTATTACTATTTTAAGAAACGAATAGCGGAACTTGCGTTGGAATACATTCTAAAATGCCTCTCCCACTCCATCCTGCCTTCTGCATGCCCTACCTACTTTGCTGTTGAATTTTCAAGCTCTGGCACATGCAAACACAGTATGTGTGGACGTCACCAGAAAAAGAAACAAAAAACAAAAAAAACCGTGAGAAACATTTACCACTTCTCAATTCTTGTTAGAGAAAAACCACAATGACACTCTAGACGTTGTGTTGGCAAGGTTGTTTCTTGCATTGGCACACACACACAAGATGGGAGAGTCAGAGTGGGAACGGCATCTAATTGAGTCTGCGTGTGTCAATCCTGCACTGAAGGACAGGGGCAGGAAGCCATGTGTAAGGCGGCAGGAGCAGGGACCTGGCCTGCATTTGTGGGTCTGCAGCTTGCCCCCCATGGCACGTGGCTCAATGCCATTTCAGTCTTAGTTACTTCTCTGTGAGACAGAGAGAAATAATTACTACTTACAACCACCAAGGGGTATACATAAATTAGGGTTCCGGTTGGGTTAAATGGCTGGAAAAGTCAACCATGGCTGCAAAGGGAAGCTGGTTAGCCACATACGTTTTCTTATTATTTGTATTTTTATTCAAGTTCCCTGAATCTGTCCTGCAGTCCTCTATCTTATTGCAGGAAAGAGCAGTATATAGGGGGATACCCCAGACCTGGTCTCAAAACCATTCTCATTGGGGGGCTGGGCCCAGTGCAAATTCCTTTGTGTGCTTGAACCCTTCACCCAAACCTTGTTGTTCAGGAGCCACCTGGACAAAAGGCCATAAAAATGAAATGTTCCTTAGGGAGTGAGTACATAAAGAAATTTCCTGAGAACTACTTAGTGCCAGGTACTGTGCCTAGCTGTAATACGATACCTGTTATTATTCTAGAAAGTAATTGTTACAACTCCTTATTACATTTGAACAAACAAGGTCCCATGGAGAGGCGGGTGATATGCCCAGGCCCCCGGAGCTTCCAGGCTGGATCCCACCCCACGCTGTGCTGCACTGAAGTGACAGGCATGTAATGCCGTCTATCTGTCTGTCTATCCGGGTTGCCCAGGTGAGAGCGATGAGGACCCTTAATGAGAATCATTGTTCAGCTGAGCACCAGCTAAAGATCCTTCCTTCCTTCCTTCCTTTCATTCATTCATTCATTCATTCATTCATTCATTCATTTAACAAACTATGGAGAGCCTCTCCTGTGCTCTAGACCCAGGAAACACCCACCCCAGGGAATCCGACTCACAACCCCAAATCAGGGAGTTGGAGGAGTAATGGGAAAGACCACAAGTAGACCTGGGTTTCATGTGGCTTAAACTTAAACAATTTGAAAAGTTGTCTTTGGGAAAAAGAATGTAAAATTAGCAAAAGGGTCTGGAAAGGAGCAGGGGAGGGCCCTGAAGTGTAAGCTCTAGCAGCTTCCCTGCAATTCTGCCTTTGGGGGAAGCCAACAAGCAGAGCTGCATTGACAGTAACATGTCTTCAGGGCTGATGGGGGAGCAGAGGAGTCTCTTAGAGGAAATGCCATCTAAGCTTATGCCCCTTTCCATCCAGGATGGGACAGGGAGTCCTGGCAGAGGGAATAAAAGGGCACAGGATCTGGGTGAGGGAAAGGAGTTGCCACAGTGTACAGGGATGCCTTTTCTCCTTCCTTTATTTGACCCCGAGGCACTAGGTCCCTCCCCAAGTGCAGGGCCCTGAGTTGCCACATTCCAGAGGTTAACAGGACCTGCCCTGGGCACGGCTTACGCCTTTTCTCCAAGCTTCTTGAGAAATTGCAGATCCCACGAGAAGGGACCCAGGCTGGGTGCCCAGACTCTAAGAATACAGGCCAGCATTAGCTGTCCTTGGCCTGCCTCTCCTAGCTTTTGTTTGCATTTATAGGAATAAAACAATCCAGAAATCTTCCTTTGTCAGAGGTTAACCTGAGGTGCAACACGTTCCAAGAAAGAAAAGATAGGAAAAGGAAGAGAGGAGAAGTGGAGAGTGACTGTCTTTAAAAAAAAATTTTTTTTAACATTTATTCATTTTTAAGAGACAGAGAGAGACAGAGCATGAGTGGGGAAGTCAGAGAGAGAGAGGGAGACACAGAATGTGAAGCAGGCTCCAGACTCTGAGCTGTCAGCACAGAGCCCGACACAGGACTCAAACCCACAAACCATGAGATCATGACCTGAGCTGAAGTCGGACGCTTAACCAACTGAGCCACCCAGGCGCCCCAGAGTGACTGTCTTTTAAAATAAAATCCTTGGGGTGTCTGGGTGACTCAGTTAGTTAAGTGTCTGACTTCAGCTCAGGTTATGATCTCACAGTTCATGAGTTTGAGCTGTACATCAGGCTCTGCACTGACAGTGTGGACCCTGCTTGGGGTTCTCTCTGTCTCCCTTTCTCTGCCCCCACTCCATTTGTGCATGTGCTCTCTCTCTCTCAAAATAAATCAGTAAACGTTAAAAAATCAAATCAAATCAAACCAAATCACATCAAATCCTTGGGGCACCTGGCTGGCTCAGACAGTGGAGCATGTGACACTTGATCTTTGGGTCATGAGTTTGAGCCTCACATTGGGTGTAAAGATTACTTAAAAAAAATCTTTGAATAAAATAAAATAAAATAAAATAAAATAAAATAAAATAAAATAAAATAAAATCCTTCAGTGAGATAAGAACTTGAGGGACATCTAGCCTAACCCAGAGTGGGGTGAAGTTAGTGCCCTCTCCAAAAGTGACAAGGAGCTTGCCCTAGTGGCTCTAAGTTTTAAAGGTGGTGTTCTGAATATCCTTATTTCCTCTCTATGCACCCAGTGCCTTGCCTGTTCCACCACAATGCGAATGTGCCCCCACCAGTACTCTTTCAACCCTCACAATCTCCAGCAGAGAGCAGATGGACTGACTTGTATGTTGGGGCCCGTGTCTCCATGCAGCCTGCCAGCTAGAGCAGCAGTTTATGTCCTGTAGGGCAATGAGGCCTCCTTAGAGGTTCAGTTTCCCCGGGGAGTTATAGAACAGCCACCCACTATGCCTTGACCACTACACACATAAGGTTGGTAAGGCTGGTAAGGTTGGTCGCCGAAAGGAAGCCCCTTCTAGGGAACCAGGTTCTGCTCTGGGCTCTGCTCCTATGTGCACTTGAGTCCCTCTCCTTCTTTGGGTTACCTTTTTTCCCCTCAGTTACCCCATCTGTAAAATGGGAATAATGATACTTGCCCTGAACTTGTGATTCAGAGAAGGGAATAATAAAGGAGGGATAGACATAAAAGCCCCCTAAGAAGTTCAAAGTGCAGAATATTATTACATTTGAAGTCTCTGCCTGGTGGCTCACTCACCATCCCACACTTTCACCCCATGCTGTGCTGCACCGTCTCCAAGGTCACAGGGAAGGAGGACATTGACTAAGTTCACTTGTGGACTGAGGATGGACCCTTCTCCCAGAAAGCAACAGGCAACGTCTCCTGTCATGTCACAACCTGCACCAAAGATGAAAGCAACCTGGTGGGGGGTGGGGGGCTGGAAGAGCATGTCCTCTCCGGACACCCGTAGCTCAGCACACTGTTCTCTTTCTCCTGCCTCATCACCCTTATCTTGGCCCAGACTGGCACCTGCATCTCTTTTTCACAGCTGCAGAGTCCTTGTAGCTCTTTTCACACATCGGAGGGGAAAATGGCAACGAGATCAAATCTGCACTGAGGGCTAATTCACACAGATTGTCCTAATCGCTAGTGAAGGGGGAAGGGACCACGTGGGAGGTGCTGCTCTCTGCCCACCACAAAGCCGCGCTCCCCTCTTCTTCCTGGCTCTCCACTAGACTTTGTTTTACAGCCTCCCTTGCAGTTATATGAGGCCATGTGACTAAGTCGTAGCCAATGGGATGTTGGCATTCTGGCCCATAACAACCCCCCAGGTTCCATGCTCCCCCGTGATCTTTTCTCTTTCTGGATGGCTCCATTTGCTTCAACCCCAGAGTGACTTTGGAAGCCTAGAGAGCCAGGGCCCCCCTTTTGACATACTCACTCACCCAGTACTGTTGAGTAAGAAATAAGCCATTATTGTGTTTGAGCTTTTATACATTGGGGGTATACCTGTTGGAACGGTTAGCCTACCCTAATTCATACAGAGCAGAATAGCCTGTAAGTCCTGCCAACTCCAGGAAGCTCATGCTGATCTCTTCCTTCTTTCCACCCCCCGTACCTCTACCAAATGCTACCTTATGTTGCTATTTAATGGAATGTTAACTAAAATTTAGACTAGGGACTCATGTCTTTCTTCTCTATTTTATGCCATGCCTAGCAAAGAGATGCTTAACAGTCACTGGATTAAACCTTATGTCTGTGAACTTAGTGGGCAGTCCTTCCCCCAGGAACACCCTTACTCTTTTTTCTCTGCCTATAATATTCTACTCCCCTTCCATTTCCAATTCCCATCTCTCTCCTTCTGTGGGGGCTTCCCTTACCACTCCAGGCCGCAGTGATCCTTCAAAGTTTATAGCACCTACGGTCACAATTTCATTGAGTCAGCTTTTACATTATTGCCGTAGCATTTTGAAGTATAACTATAAAACAATCATGCCTTTAAGAGGTGGGCAAAGCACAAAGAGAATGGAAGAAACTGAAAAGGAGAAGTCAAAGGGGCAGGAAGAAAAATTCAGACAGCTCAGATGTCATGTAAACCAAGGGAGGGGAGCATGACATGGTCAGGTGGGGCCAAAAGAGTAGTTAAGTATGGTGGAGACTCTAAAACTGGGCCTCATAGGGTGGAAATGATTGGTACCCTCAACGAGAGGTGTCTCAATGAGCCTCAGTGCATGGGCTTGGGCTTAGAATAGAGAGTAAGAAAGTAGAGAAAATGAGAATATGCAACTCTTAAGGGGTTTAGGGAGGAGGAAAGGTTTGAGAGGTGGCTGGAGAGAAATGTGAGGTGAGGAAGGGTGTGAGATGTCTTTTAGGATGGATGAGACTGACTGATGGGCAAGAATGGAAGAGAGGGGGAGGTTGAGGGAGAGATTGGTGGGGTGGGGGCCGGGGGGGGGGGTGGCCAGCAGCAGAGTTCCTGAGAAGTAGGGCTGGGTAATGGGTCCAGGACACAGGCAGGGGCCTGGGCTGGGGGGACCCGCTTCCATGACACCTGGTGGGATGGACAGACAACACGCATCCTTTCTTTTTTCCTACGTGTTTGTGGAGTTAGGTGGCAGAAAGTCAAGTGAGCCCCCGGCTGATGGCTTCGGTGTTTTGTCAGAAAAGGAAACCAAGTTTTCTGCTGGAACGAGAAGAGCAAACTTGGAAGGGCCTCAATTCTCTACCACTCCCAGTATCCCCCAGTCTGGGGGTGACTGCTCCAGTAGGGCTCCTCGGCCATCTCTCACAGCCCTCACCTCAGCTTTAGGAACTGGCCTGCAGTCTGACATCTGGAAAGAGGCAAGGTGGGTCCCTGGGGCCTGTCCCGAGGTAACATTCCTTTACTTTCAAGTTTTAGCTTCTCTAAAACCTGGACTGCTTCTCCTTCCTTGTTCTTCCTGAACCCAGCATGGATTTCACTGGCAAATGGATGGCCTATTGTTCTGATGCTGAGATTGGAACAGAACTCTTCATTTTCAGAAGTTTATTTGTTTAAGAACCTTTTTTTTTTTTTTTGTAAAGACTCAGCATAGTTTTTTCATAAGACAGTTGCTCGGTGACTGTGTTTGTCCCCTGCTCATGATGGGGATGTGGATAAAACGAATAGTCCCAATACGCGTGGTCTACCCCAACCCATCCCTTCGCCTTGTCAAGTAATTCCGTTTTGGGAGCCCGGCTGGGCGCGCTCGCGTCCGCCAGAGGGCGCCATCGGCCCGCGGAGCAGGTCGCGGGGTCCAGGGCCTGGAGGTGGCGGCCATGCGAAGTTGCCCATTTGCTCAGTGATTTCGTCTCTTCATCCCCAGCTGCGGTGGAGTGGCGCGAGCCAGCGCTCGCCAAGGCGCTCATCTGTGCAAGCAGGAAAGATGCTAACAAGATTTGTGACGCCCTTCTTATTTCAAAGTGTCATCTTTGTGACAAGTATTTAGAGAGCGCAAAGTTGTACCTACTACGTCCAAGATCCTGGAGAGTAAGTATCGAGATGAGTCATACTTCATCTCCAAACTTACAGACTTTCCGGAGAAGTGGCTGAATTAAGACAGGTGCCAAATAGAAAACTGGAGTTCAGGCAGAGGTCAGGGCTATGAGGAGAAGTGAGGGGAAGTGGTGGGAGGGGTCAGGCAGGAGAGTCTGTAGCCTCAGCTAGGGGAATAAGGACTGGGACAGGGAGGGGTTGGCTCTTAAGAGAGTAAAGGATTTGCCACCCCGCATCACAGCTTGGTTGCAACAGAACCTGTGAGCTTAGCTAGTTCTGGTTGTACATCCGTTATTCCTAAACGAGTGTTATCAGTGCCAAAACGCAACATTCCCTGCCCTGGAGACCGAGCTCCTAAATCTTGAAAGGTAAATTAGAAGTAGAAATGGACTGCCAAGTGTCCAGAATGGGTTACAGATATATAACCTAATCTGAACAGTTAGTCTTTCTGCTAATTGTTGAAATAGCCACGGGAGCCTGCAGAAACAGCTGTTATACTTGGTACAGGTGTCATAAAACCATAGGCCAAAGATACATCTAATTGGTCTTAGGAGGTAAGATGCAAAAATAGAGATGTAGAGGAACAATAAAGTCCTTTTGTTTTAAGGACTTTGTTTACACGTATCACCAAAACAGCCTAAGGAAGAATTCTATGAATGTCATAGTCCTCCCAGAGAATTATTACAACAAATCTATAATATTGGGTTTTTAAAATATTTATTTATTTATTTTTGGGAGACAGAGCACAAGCAGGGGAGGGGCAGAGAGAGAGGGAGACACGGAATCTGAAACAGGCTCCAGGCTCTGAGCTGTCAGCACAGAGCCCGATGCGGGGCTCGAACCCACGAAGCACGGGATCATGACCTGGGTCAAAGTTGGGCGCTTAACCCACTGAGCCACCCAGGTGTCCTGTATAATATTGTATTTTTTTTAATTTTTAAGTGTTTATTTATTTTTGAGAGAGAGAGAGGGAGAGAGAGTGCAAGCAGGGGAGGGGCAGAGAGAGAGGGAGACACAGAATCCGAAGCGGGCTCCAGGGTCTGAGCTGGCAGCTCAAAGGTCCATGTGGGGCTCAAACTCACAGAGCACGAGATCATGACCTGAGCTGAAGCCGGACGCTTAACCAACTCAGCCACCCAGGTGCCCCACAAACCTATAATACTGTTTTATGCTAAGGCCAGTTAAGTTTGGAACCAATAAATTAAAACAAACCTGGACCTTGGATTTACAGAAATTTTGTTCCCAAGGCATTAAAACGTATTTGGAGTTCTTATCACTAAATGGCATGGCATTGGCTCCAGCATGACAGTTTAGGAAAAACAGTAAACTCCAACCAGGAATTGTAGTGTAAGAGTTGATCTTAGACCTCTAATTAGTGCTTTTTTTTTTTTTATTATTATCATTAAAAATTCCCCTTGTGGCAAGTCAGTTAACTTCTCTAGGTCTCTGTTTCCTCATTTAATAGAGGAATTTAATAGGAAGGAAGAATATAGACCAGGTGATCTCTCAAATCCTGGAGTATGCAACAAACAGGTCTTCGTTCTGTCACGTCCAGATGCCTTCTTCGTACTGACTTGGTTCTGAAGTCACTTGAAGGACCTACAGTTCCTGTGAGGTTAAACATAGTGAGGCAATGGGGCACCTGGGTGACTCAGCTGGTTAGACTTCGGCTCAGGTCATGATCTCATGGTTCGTGAGTTCAGGCCCCGCGTTGGGCTCTGTGCCGACAGCTCGAAGCCTGGAGCCTGCTTCTGATTCTGTGTCTCCCTCTTTCTCTGCCCCTCCCCTGCTCAAATAAATGTTAAAAAAAAATACTGCAGGAAGGGAGCTTAGGTGGCTGCTAGTTCTGATACAGGCTGCATTCTCCGTGTCATCGGAAGTCTTTTCTGCATGTGGTGACCCAGGGCCGTGGGGGATCTGATTGTGATTGTTGTCACCTCTGAATTTCTACTGCACTTTCTGACTGCACCACTTATCTGTCAGTTAGTGTGGGCTGCCTGGAGTGATCTTTCTGCACTAGGTATTTGAGGACAGGGTCTATGGTATTCTTCAGTGTTATTCACCAAATAGTCCAGACTCTTCACCCCTGCATGTGGGACAACTTCTTAGCCCCCTAGAGTTTCGGGGAGAGAGGCCACCTGACTGGTTCTAGCTAATAACTAGTGAGCAGAGTGACATTTAGCACATCCAGTGGACTATTCAGTTGCCTGGGTAGTTGCTTGCTACCTATGACCAGCTAAGTTCCAGGTAGTGACTTTTCTGGTTGTCTGGGTACAGGAGTGAGAATGATGCCGAGGCAGAGCAGAGCTCCCAGGCAACCCACTATGGTCTTAGGCAGTGTGAGGAGAAGCCTGTTATTTTAAGACCTTGGGATTTGGGGACTGTTTATTACAGCAGCATGCCGTGGCCCATTCTGACTAATAAAGGGTCATTGTGTGTCATCATCTTTGCTTCCCCAGGGCTCCAAATGACATGGTAGTCAATACCAACTGTGGCATGAATGACTGACTGAATCACTCTTCCAATCTCTCCCACTGGAGTAGGGATTGTCCATATATCCATTTGTCCTCTCTAGAGCACCTGCCCCAGGACTGTGAACATAGCAGGTGCTTGGCAAGACCCATGGATTGATTTATATGCTTACGAGTCCCCAGATGCAACCCAATATCACAGCTAGAGATGTGGTGTGTGATGTCACTTTCCATATGCTGCCTGAGAGAGTGGGACTCAGGGTCAAAGGCACTGAGGAAGGAGGGGCAGCATGCCAGTATCTACCTTTAAGCTCTATGGGGTTACCTCTGACCCCTCCATCTCTTTGCAGGGTGTGAGTGAAGCTTGCTCTCTGGGTCACTGCAACAGAGTTCAGAGCAGAGACAGGGCCAAAATTAGAAGACGCAGCAGGCCAGGCATAGGCCAGCAACAAGAGGCAGGACCTGGGGTGGGGTTAGAAGCTGGGCTGGAACTCAGGTGGGGCTGGGCCAGGCCAGGCCAGGCCAACAGAGCTCTGGAAGGCTTCTACTGTCATTATGCTACTACGTGTCCCATCCTGTGGCCCAGGTGGTTGAATTCTGCTCCACAGAGCATGTGTGGAATGTATGACAGTCCCTGACCAGGCAGACCTTTGCAGAAGCCATTAACATTCTATAAATGGCAACTTGCACAGCAACAAGGACATGAATATTGATATGCTAGGCTAAGGTTCTGGCACCCCCTCTCTGCTTCTTTTAGCCAATCTAAACAATAGCCACAGAGTGTTTCTTTTTGATTAGAGTAAACCATCTTCAGACATGGATCTTCCATCTCTCTAACATCCTGTTGTGGGGAGAGTCTTCTGGGGTGGAGGGGAGATTGCTGAAGAGGAAAATATCCATCCCTACAAAATGGCTTTTTTTTTAAGGCATTAACTCTGGTTATGCTGTTCCCCACTTTAGAATGACCAGTGTCTCTCAAGGAAAAACTTCAAACTTGTTTACAGGCTCAACAGAGTCTTAATTATCCCAACCAACCTACCTTTCCTCCTCTTACTGCCTGCCATACTGCCTGGTTGCTTTCTCATCCCACACAGCCATACTCTTACTACTCATGCTCTGCACACTCTGTTCCCAATGCCTCCAGTGCCCTTCCCTCTTCTCTTCGCCTACTGGAATGTCTAGACCTGCTGGTTGATGCCTTCCCAGGCAAGGGGTGAACCTGCCTCTGGGAGCACCCCTAATCTTATTGCAGCATTTATCATGTGGCCCTGGGGACTCTTGTTCAATCGGTCCTTTTCCCCGTGAGCTTAGTTTTTGAAGGAGGGGGTACCGTCTTGATCATCTTTGTTAAGTTCTGAAATCATTTTTCTTCCTTTCCCTCTCCCAAAGGTCACAAAATAACTAGGCCATAGTTGGAATGGACAGGGCATCTAATTTAGCACCAATGCCATCTCTGTCCTATCTTTCAGGTCTACACAGGGGCCAAGAGAAGGTGAAGGTAGGTAATAGTTATTGATTGAAATTTTACATTCTCAAGTTTCCCACCTGCAAGGACTTGTTTTTCTTTTCACAGGAATCTGGAGCAAAGGGTTATTTTGGATACCCCACTCTCTCCCCAGCAGTCCCCTTCAGGTAAATTTAAGGTAAATTTCCCTCAGCAACCTCACATCCGGCATCGCAGTGGTGATCCCGGAGAATACAGATTTGTATGCCGCCAGCTTTGAGAGTTAAGCAAGTGAGAGGTTTATTTAGAAATAAGGATGTAAGAAGAGAAGGAAATTAGCGATGTTTGAATGTAGAATACTGGCATTCGCTTTCCATTTAAGTATTCATTCAATACAAAACAGGCAGTGTATTTGGCCAAGTCTTTGAGTGACTCCACCCCAGACAGAAAGACTTGTAATTAAGAGGCGTGCACTTGTTGTGATGAGCACCTGGTGTTGTATGGAAGTGTTGAATCACTATGTTGTACACCTGAAACTAATATTATGCTCTGTGTTAACTAATTGGAATTTAAATAAAAACTTAAGTGAAGGGTTAAAACCCACAAAAAAGGAAGGTGAGGTCACACCGGTATTGGTCGCATTTGAGAATTGCAGCCTGATTATTTACATGGCGTAACAGATGCTGTCCTTCTGCAACCGTACCCAGGTCACAAGGAATTTTGGTGTTGGAAATTTGTAGGTTACTGGCTTTTAAGAACGCCTAGTCACTGAGATGTCAACAGACCCTATTTATTTATATATACTTGGGAGGTCTTGTCTGGGGACGGGTGGAATAGGATATCATGCAAAAAGTTCAAGTTCATCATGCCCTTAATTCTAAACTTATTTCCTATTTAACCCATTGAAAAGGAGGTATTTTGGCCAATGTTTTTCAATCCTGCGTACTTTTCTGTTTGCATGGTAATCTCACCCAGAGAAAGTACAGAGAAGGTATGAAACCCTCATGGATCCCTAAACTCATGAAATCCTTGCCTTTCTAGACTTCCCAAGAGGGATGGGGGGAGGGCGAGGCAAATGGAGCACTCACCTCAGGTACAGAAGTTCAAGCGTGCCAATAAACTCAGTAACATAAGTAATATTTTAATGCAACATTTAAATTTACTTAAAAGTTGGATATTATGCCCATTCATTTTTACATTAATTTTGATTTTCAAAAATATTGCATTCAAATATTATTGATTACTTAGCTGATTATTATTGGTACCCCTTAAATTTTGCCTGTCAAGTATCTCAGCTCTAGTGCTGGTTCTGCTTCCCAGATGCATTGTCCAATGATGGAGCCCTGTTTGCCATTGCCTTCAATCACATGCCCCCTGAAGGGGGAAACAAGTTTAATAACAATAACATGGTGGAAGGAAAGAGCAAGGAGGAAAAAGTTCTGATGAACAAAGACATATAAAAGTTAAACAGCAATGAGACATCCCACTCACGCTTTGTCCAACTGACAGATTTTAAAATACACCTCCAGCTGGTGGGAGTGGCCATGTAAGGCATAACTTTTATATCCTGACTTTTTACATGCACAAGATCTCAATAGTCCCTAAGACTGCATTTTAGCACTCTCTACCCAGCTGCCCTATTCATCAGGGCGTGCTGGGAGAAATTGTAAGATCAGGCAGAGCAGCGATTTCAGGCCTTAGGAGATCACCTTGGGACTTTCTGATCATTCTTGCGTCCTGTGTTGCTGCCCTTGGTATCCAGTTGTTTCAGGGGACTGCCTCCTTCCTCACCTTTAATCCTTTTTAAGCCTTTAAGCTACAGACCATGATAACCTTTTTCTCCTGAGAAAATGCAATCGAGGGGTGGGTTTAAAATTTTGGTCTACACTAACCAAATCCGCCAGATAAAAACTCAGTTTATCGCGATGCCTACAAAGTCCCTGACTTGGATCGGCACCGGGTGGGGGGGAGCGCCGAGGTTCTCTTTTTCCGTGTGCTCGCAGGTAGCGGAGATGACCTCTTCCCAGCCTAGTCCTTGGGCTGTAGCAGCCGGGGCCGCGCCCAGGGCCTCTGCGCTCTCGCCCCGCCCCCCCCAGGTTCGCGTCCCCCGGCGCGGGGCCGTCCCTCGCCGGGCCGCCTACCCGGTCCCCGGCTCCCCGCGGAGGAAATTCTTCCCTAGCAGCCCAAGGCTCGCCTCACGTGATCAGCCGCCGCCGCGGCTTCCAGCGAGAGTTTAAAGGTTACGGAGGAAATTAGCGCGGACACAGGCACTCGCCCCCCGGAGGGCGCGCCCCGTTTTGCCGCAGCTCGACGGCCGCTGTCAGCGCGCTGATCAGAGCCATGTCCCCCAAAAGGGCACAGACAAGGCCCGGAGTAAATATGAAGTCACTTTGTAAAATATAAACAAACACAAATAGAGCCGGGGCTCTACTGAGCTTTCAGTTGTCAACAAGTTCTCGCGGCCCGAAAAGTCCAGGAGAGATCCCAAAGGGGGTATATGCCCCCAAAGCAAGGGAAGAGAGAATGAATGTTTAAAAAACTCGCACCAAGCTTTGCACGCCCCTCCCTTCTCCCCTCCCCCAACGCGGTGGAGCAGGGACTCTCCGGACAGAATGACAGACAGACGGGCCAATACTCCGCCCGCTGCTCTCGCCCGCCTCGGCCCGAGTGGGGTGGGACTGGGGGAGGGTCCCGACTCTCCTCCCGCAGTGCGACCCCCACCACTCCCCCACCCCCCGGCTCTACGAGACCGTGTTGGCCGTGGAGCCCCGGGGAAACGCGCGGTCCGCTGATCTCCCGGTGGAGACCAGAGACGAGGTGTCCACGGCCCGAGGCGTCCGCACCGCAGTCCGCAACGCCGCCACTCCCCGGGGTCCCGCGCGGGTCCCCTGCTCGGCTCCCCCGCCCGCCGCCGCGACCCGGCAGGCTCGCCCTCTCTGCGTCGTTCCTCTCCTCAGCTCACTTTTCCCGTATTGCTCCCCCAACAGGCAAAACTTTCTATTTCCCCAAACACAGGAGCGCGCGCGCGCGTGCACACACATACACATACACACACACACACACACATACACACACACACGCGCGCACACACACACACACACACACACACACACACTGACGTCTTTTGCGCATTTCCTGCATTAGAGGGAGGGAGACTCGCTCGCACACCGACGGAGGGAGAAGAGACCGAGGGGGAGAGCGGGCGGGCGGCGAGCGAGCGGCAGCCGAGAGCGGGGACGCGGGGAGCGCGGCCGGCGGGCGCCGGCGCCCGGGAGGTGGGGCCGCGCCGAGTCGCAGTCCCAGCCCCGCCGCCGCCGCGCTGCGCACCGCCCGGTGCCGGCCTGCGCCCCGAGCCCGAGCGGCGGCCACCCCGACTCCCCAGCCCGCGCGGATGTGAGATT
This sequence comes from Lynx rufus, assembly GCF_022079265.1. Lineage (NCBI taxonomy): Eukaryota > Metazoa > Chordata > Mammalia > Carnivora > Felidae > Lynx > Lynx rufus. The sequence goes on from NW_025814896.1 coordinate 65,598,580, forward strand.
CCGGGCTCCTGGCGCCTCCCGATCGCCGACTGCCGCGCCGCGCGGCTTCGCCCAAGAGGAGGCGGCCAGGCGGGCTGTGCGGCTTGTGGATTTTTAAAAATTTGGCTCCGAGGAGGACCATTTCCTCTCGACATGCATCCCTCCGGATAGACTGAACATCCCTCGATCCATCCCCCGCCCCGCGCGGTCAGAGGCAGGCGCTGGGTGTGCGAAGAGGATCCGGGTTGAAATCTGCGCCCCCGGTTCTTGTCCCCGCCCCGTCCCACCTCCCCCTCCCCCTCCCGGAGTCGAAATTTCCCGGGGATTATGTTTCGGAAAGGTAGGTAAGCGCCGGGCGCGGCGCCCGCGTCCCCGCAGCCCGGACCCGGAGAGCCAGCGAGGCGGCGACACAGCCCCCGCGGCTTGCAGCGAAGCCGACAGCTCGTCTCCTCTTCTGGGGGTGCTGCTGGTGGTAGGGGGGGAGAGACTTGCTCCAAACGCGAACGTCCCCCAGCTCTCCCCCCCTCCCTGTTTTCCGTTAGGAGCCCGGCGAGGAAATACATGCACTCGCCGAGAATCGCCCGCGCTAGGGCGCAACGCTACAAGGTGTAGGGAGAGTGTGGGGTGGGGTGAGAGGGGACCCAGGAGTCCCCGTGGTTCAGAGCGCCGGGGCGTCGGTTCTTCATTCCTGCCCTCGGGGCGGACGGAGTGACCCGGCCCCCACTCCCCGCCCCGACCATGGTAGTGTTCAATGGCCTTCTTAAGATCAAAATCTGCGAGGCAGTGAGCTTGAAGCCCACAGCCTGGTCGCTGCGCCATGCGGTGGGACCCCGGCCGCAGACTTTCCTTCTCGACCCCTACATCGCCCTCAACGTGGACGACTCGCGCATCGGCCAAACGGCCACCAAGCAGAAGACCAATAGCCCGGCCTGGCACGACGAGTTCGTCACCGATGTGTGCAATGGGCGCAAGATCGAGCTGGCCGTCTTCCACGATGCCCCCATCGGCTACGACGACTTCGTGGCCAACTGCACCATCCAGTTTGAGGAGCTGCTGCAGAACGGGAGCCGGCACTTCGAGGACTGGGTGAGTCGGGCGTCTCCGGGTCCAGGAGCCCAGCTGTGGGGTCCCGGGGAAGCACTCGCGGCCTTGGCGTTGGTCATGGGGCGCCGAGAATTATTGCCATCTGGGGTGTGTGTGTATGTGTCTCAGTTGCCTTGGGGAAGCATACTTCATTTCGTAGGTGGGGAGAAGTAGGTGCTGGGGCAAGGAAGAGAAGACTTGGCAAGAGGGTCAGGCCCTCTGTCCCCTCCAGACAACGGGTGCTACAGGGCGCTCGCAAGCTGGGGGAGCCCCCAGCCGCTGGTGCTGAAGGTTGGCAGAGAACCCGGCGCCTTCCGCAGGCGCGTGGTGGGCTGGCTGTGTGTGATTGTGTGTGGGTGGGTTCCTCCGTCCCTGGAGAGGCACGTGGAGCCTTAGACTGAAGGCTTCTCGCACGTCCTGGCTTTGTCCTGTGTAGCCCAGTGAGGAGCTGCTTTATTTTTCCCTCCGGGAGGAAGCTAGCTTGTTTCTGTTCTGTTGCATGGTGGTTAGCTCATCTTCTGACATACAGGGAGAAAAATGTGTTCTCCTCTAGGATGTCTCCTCCAGGGTCCCAGCAACGTAAGACCAGCTTGTTTTGCCCGGTGCATCGCCCATTCATCCAGAATGAGTGTTGTAGTTTTAAAATGATTCTGCTTGTGAGAAATTGGAAGTCAGTGCTTTGAATCCCACTTAAAGTTATATTATTTCCCTGTTTTGATTTTTCAAGGTAACTGTGCAGTGTGATACTGTTTCTAAGTCTGACATTGAGTTGATTGATTACATTGTCAGAATATTAGGGACTTGGAAATAGGCCTCCCCTGTCCAGGTACTATAAGCCAAATGCATTCAACCGTGGCCCCCACAGAAGCAGGGAAACAAACCTTGCCTTTGCCGTTTTTGGAAGGAAGGTATTAAATTAGGAAATGGATTTTGGTGTTTTCCGATATGCTACATGTTTCCACCGAGAGCAGGTGTGGCTCTGGGTGCATATGTTTTCAGGGTTCTTTGGTCTATACCAAAAGAAATATCTGGATCCTCATGGAGAAATATAGAGGAATCCCCTTCTAATTATCAAAAGCAGACCACTTGGTGATTTTCCTAGGGTCAGAGGTTACATACGGACCACCTTGGCGTATCACCTTACATATTTTTAAAAAGGAGATGGAGTTTTTAGAGGAAAATAGGAAAAAAGCCTCTTCTCTTTATGCTCACGCTGTGATGTAGTCTGCCCGAAACCATGGTTACGGGGCTTACAGGGAAGCTCCAACAAACCATACCAAGTACCACCCTGGGAGATTTGCGGCTTACACTTTGGGAAGCAGGCAGACCTTTGTGGAGTCCCAAAGAACACATTGCCATCCCATTCTGTGCTGTTTCAGCAATGCCCCTTCCTTCTGCCTGCCTCCCACCATCAGACTTCCCACCCACTCCCCATTTCCTTTCCACACGTGGGCTCTTTGACTCAGGAAAGTAGTGCATGTCTGAGGGGGAGCTGCAGGGATAGCTAATTTCAGGACCAGACCTTCACACTAAGAACTTGTGGTTTTGAATTTGTTGTCTTAGAACAGGAAGAGGATGGGAAAAACGTGAGTATGGCAGTGAAGCCATCCATAGGGTCTTTGCTGTCTATGCCGATGAGGGAGGTGGAGAGTGAGTGAGGCAGAGAGCAGGTGGGATGAACAGTGGGGCTGCTTTAGCCACAGAACACATCTCGTTGGAGGGAGAGGTGCCCGAGTGTCTCTGGTGATGCTTTGCCGGAGCCTACCCCAGCCCTAGGTTCATCAGGGCACCGTCCCCACGTTGGAGCATTTGCCGTGAAGCATCCAGTGAGCACTAGCCTTGTCTGGTTATTATTCTCTAAGGTTCGCAAATTCATGTTGGACTTGGCCCTGGACCAGATCAGCTAGTACAGATGCAGGTTTTAGAGACAAGGACATTGAGTCTCAGAGAAGCCCAGTGGGTACCCAAGGTCACATGACAAGCACAGGGCCCACTACATCTATTGCCCATGGCTTGTCTGGGGAGAACTGAGCCCCCTGGTCCTTGCAGTGTATTCTCCCTGCAGATTCTTGTGCCGTGTCCGTGATGTTTTCATGGTACACAATAATTTAAAGTGCTTTCAAAATCGTATCTCTTTTGTCTCGTAGCAAATATGAATTAGGTACAACAGGTATTGGACAGATAAAAAAAAGCAAACAAAAAAACACCAAAACTTGAGTTACAAAAAGGTCAGAAGGAGGCATGAATTGGGCATGAGGTGGTGGGTAGCATTTAAAGAGGTATTCACAATAGGAGACATCATTCCATGGGCACAGACACTGCTGGAATAAAGGTTGAGAACACCTGTGGTCAAGGTTGGGGAACAGACAGGCATGGCCCAAACTGAGGGTGCCTGTCAGCCACGGTCAGACAGGATAAAATCTCCCCCATTTAAGACTTTTCTCTTCATACCACCTGTGCTATTATTTATTTAAAACCTTTAAACACTGATTCCCTTATTTCTCACTTTAGCCCCAGTGTCACAGGTTGGAATATTGCGGTTGCAATTTTTCTTCGTTCACATGAACATAAACACATGGCTTCTAAAATAAAAAGGAAGGAAGTTCATGTCAGGTACCTCTTCACATCGTTAGCTATACGGGGAGCCACAATTTGGATACACTGGAGTAGGAGAAAGTTTAGAAAACTGAGGTGGATTCTAGAATGTTTGAAAGCCAGGCTGAGATAATTATTCTCCAGATAATGAGAGATGCATCAGTTGTGATGACAAAGGGAGTTGTTTTAGAGAAAGCTCATTACAGAGAGATGGGAAGATCTCACTTGTACTGAAAGCAGAAACCCATTAAACACTGTTGCTGTCGCTTGTTTTCCAGGAACGAGATAATAATGCTTCTGTGACTTGAGTGTGCATTAGAATCACTAGGGGAGGGTGTTAAAAATATAGGTCTGCCTATATCTGTACCTTCAGAGCTTTTCATTTGGTAGTTTAGGACAAGTGGTGGGAATCCTCATTTGTAACAAGTGGTCCAAGAGAATTTGACCAAAGCATGCTTTGAGAAACATTGGGGGAGAATAAAATAGCAGGGGAGGGAAGGTTCCAGATAATTCTTGTATCGAGACTTTGTACACAGAAATGTCCTGAAATTTTATAGTAGACCTTTGTGATTCCTCAAGCAAGATTTATAAGCATAGTTGTGGAAACAAGAAGGATGGGGATTCCTTAGAAGCAGGGGCCCGGCGAATGCTGGATGGAGCTGCTTTGCATTGAGGACAGATGGTGGGAGCATGGTGGATGGCAGAGGGTGGAAGGAGCGAGCACGTGACAGCTGACTGCTCCTGTTTGCAGTCTGGAGTTTGCTCTGTGGTCACCTCACTTAGTGTGTACTCTGAGCTCGGCCCTTCCCTGTTCCACCACCCCTGCCTCTGAAGACATCTTTGGTTTGTGTCACTCCCTGGCTTCCTCCCCGGTGTAGAAGAGGCACTCCTAATGCAGTGATAATGACAGTCATTTTCTGAGAGGTGGTACAGCCCAGTGCTTAAGGGCAGAGCTCTGGAGGGAGGCTGCTTGGGTTCGAATCCTGCCTCTACCACCAATAGCTTTTGTGACCTTTAGTGAGATATTTAACCTGTGTTCCTGTTTCTTCCTCTGTAAAAAGTGGATGACTGTAAAAGTCTCTACTTCTAACAAAATGCATTTGTTGAAGGGATGAAAGGAGTTAATACATGGAAAGTGATAGACCGAGGCCTGCCCTCAGCAAGAGCTCATGAACGTTTAGCGACTACAGTTAGTATTATGTCCCCTAAGCCTACCATGGGATTGGTCCCAGAAAGGGTTCTTTATGGAGTTGATTATTATACAGGACCTAAATAAGCCAGTTTTTCATCTCCAAAATGTTTCTTTTCAGTTGGATAGCCTCGTCTGGCAAGGAATGGGACACTAGTGTTTCTGTTTCATATTTCCCAAATAGCTCATTAACAAGGTTTCTCAAAATTATTCCACCCTGCTGACCCTGTGAGATAGGCCAACACTCTTTCTGAAGGGGTCAGGCTCAGGAACTGTTACTTTGTGTTGACCCCAGAATCCCATGGGGAGACTGTTACAACAACAGAGGCCCAGGCCAACCCCCTGTTAGTTCAGATGCTGATGCTCTGGGCAGAGCCTGAGGACTGGCTTGGTGGTTAAACTGGCCCTGTTCTGTCTCACAGGGAGGGTGGCTTGAGTACCCCTCGATATACACTGCCTGAAGGCATCTCTCTACCTTCAGGACTTTTGTGGGGAAATCTTAGAAGATCCCTGAAAGCTATTATTATCATTTAGATAGAGTGAGGTGGGAAGGTTCTAGAAGGGGGTGTGGAAGGACTGGGCGTGGTCAAAGCCCCTTTCCACCTATGCAACGTACACCTTGAATTTGTCCAACAACAGCTTAGGTTCCAGGATTTCTCCATACTCGACTCCCTACTGACTCCTATAATACTTAACATCTCATTAAATACTGCTCCCTATGGTACATAATTGGTTATTTAACCACTGCCCTAAGGGTTAGTTCTTGCCCCAGTGCTATCATTGCAAAAAGCCACTTGGCATGGGGGCCCTGCAGTTAAAGGGTCTTCTGGGCAGTCAGACCTTGTCTGTCAGCCCTATTTCTCCTCTGTATTGTCTTTGACCAGCAGCTGAGTTAGTGAATATTTGAGACCCTCAGTTCCCCAACTCTTCAGTGGGCCCCTCTCCCTTGGATCTGTGGATTCTACCTACAGGATACATCTACCATTCTTTTTTTTTTTTTTTTAATGTTTATTTATTTATTTTTGGTAGAGAGAGAGAGAGAGAGAGTGTGTGTGTGTGTGTGCGCGCGCGCGTGTGCGTGCTCGGGGGCTGGGGGGGTGGGTGGGGGGTAGAAGCAGAGAGAGAGAGAGAAAGGGAGACACAGAATCTGAAGCAGGCTCCAGGCTCTGAGTTGTCAGCACAGAGCCTGATGAGGGGCTCGAACCCACGAACCATGAGATCATGACCTGACCTGACACTTAACCGACTGAGCCACCCAGGTGCCCCAGGTTGCATCTGTCATTCTTGAGGCATGTGACTTAGGCTCTTTATGTCTGTTTCTTCATCTGTAAAATGGGACTATAATAGTTCTTATGAAATTTGACAACCTCTTGGGGGTTTTTATGAGAAATAAGAGAATCTATGTAAAGTTCTTAGCAAAGGGCCAGGCTACAGTACATTCTAACAATTTTATTAATAGTTGAAGAGTTATATGTGTATATTCATAGTTTTAGAATCTTAAATCAGAACATATGGTCCAGTGATATTTCTCTCTTTGATTTGTGAATGTATTTATATGAAAAGTCTCACATAGTCTAAAAATAAAGTTAATTTAATTACGCTTAACAATTGCCTTTTTGAAAATATTAGAATCACTTGAAATGAGATTGTTTTGAAAAGTCTAGGAATTGTGTGGCCACTGTAGTCAAAGGTTAATTATTTATTGAAGCATCTGACCAATTGAAAATAAGGATATTTGGGAGCTGCTGTTTTGGTTTTACTGTATCAATTTCATCTAGTTTCATGGATTTACATACATTCTCAATGCTGTTGACTCCAAATTCCTAATTCCAGCCCATGTAACTATAGCTTCAGAACTCATATATGTGATTGCCTTCTGGTCATTATCATTTGATTGTGCAAGGGCATCTCAAACTCTATTATGTCAAAAACTGTATATCTGATTCCCCCCTCCCCAATCTAAGCCTCTTACAGGCTTCCCCATCTCAAGAAATGGCAACTGCATCCTTTCAGTTGCCTGGGCCAGAATCCGTGAGAAGCTGTTCTTGATGCCTGGCATTCTGATGCCCCCATATCCAGGCGCACAGCAGCATTTGTTTTCTCTGCCTTCAAAATATATCCCAAATATGGTCATCTTTGTTTACCTCTGCTGACATCACTCTGGCCCTAGACCTTATCATCTCATACCTGGATTATTTCTACAGCATCCTAACTGTTTCCCCTCTGACACAACTTCACCAGCTCATGCCGCTCAGTTCACAGACCTCTTGGTAGAAACCCACGTCCTTATAACCTACAAGGCCAACACGGTCAGCCTCCCGTTATGACCTCTCTGACCCTATATTGCTTGCTACTTTTTTCCATCATTCTTTTCCCAGCCATGTTGACCCACTCGACCCCCTTAAACATATTCACCATGTTCCTACCTCAGTCTTTGCACTGGCTGTTCCATCTTTCTGGAATGTTCCTTTCCCAGATATCCTCATGGATCAAGCCTTTACTCAAATATCACATTCTCAGTAAGGCCTTTTCTGGTAACCCTATTTAAAATTTCACCCTTCTCCTTGATGTTTTACATACTCCTTTCTTGCTTTAGTTTTACTCTTTGGGTCTTATCTCTATCTCATATGTTTTTCTTAATTGTCTGTCTCTAACACCAGAACAGAAGTTCTATAAATGCACTGGTGTTTGCTCACTGCTCTACCCTTGGTATCCCAGACAGTTCCTGGTCCCCTGTTGAATGAGTGAATGAATTTAATTAAACAAGTGTGTATTCCCTTAGCAAGTCGGGGACTTGGTAAGACAAAAGTTGTCTATGATATCAAGGAGGGTGAAATCTAGCTGGGAAGACCAGTGTGGTAAACGGTTGAAGGAATCCCTTTAAACAGTCTTTGTGTACAGTTGAAAGAAGTGAGGAGAAGACAGAAGGAAAGGATATCTCATAAAAAATCTGTGGGATCCTTGAAGCTGTTCTTATGGAAGAAAGCCATATTATTTCCACACAAGTGGAAAGTAGAGGGACAGAGGGAGGGGGGGAGGGAGAGAATCTCAAGCAGGCAGCAGGCTCAGTGCAGAGCCTGGTGTGGGGCTCCGTCCCATGATCATGAGATCATGGCCTGAGCCAAAATCAAGAGTCGGAGGCTCACCTGACTGAGCCACCCAGGGACCCCTTTGAGAGGAGTTATAAACACTCTGGGTGTCAGGGCCTGTGCAAGGTGCTGTGGGAAGGGGAGAAGAAAAAGGCCCACTTGTCCTCCCTTTGCCAAGTTTAAAATCAAGTTTAAATTCTCCTAAGGGCCTTAGATACAAAACCTTTTGTAATTGACAACAACAAGAAATGAAATTTTAAATTCCAGTGCCTGAACTCCAGTGCCGGAACTCATTGAAGCATATGCAGACAAAGCTTCCAGGATTTCACTTAGACTAAAAGAACTCCAGAGCAGGCCTGCAGTATTTTACATAAATAAAAGCTACACTTGGCAAAACATTATATTTCTCTCCAAGTTCCTCCGGGTATATATGGGCTGGTTAAGTAATTACAATCTATTATAATGCTAATCAGCAGGGCTGCACCTGTTTGAAATCCAGTTCTCTGGCAGAAACCATGTGAAGTGGCCAAAAGTCTGTACTGTGCTGGGATTGCAGAGGGGACAGGAACGTACTGTTGTCACTGCAGCTCACTGGCCACTAAACAGAATGGAGACTCCAGAGGGAATATGATTGAGCCCCATGATATCATGCCTGGGAGGAAGGGGGAAAGCACAATCTGTTAACGAATCCAAGCACAGAAATGAGAACCTCTCCTGCCCTACCTCTCCCGGTCCCCTCTACTTCACCTTGAAGTTTCAGAGAGGTAGTTTTTTAAGCCAGTGAAAAAGTCACCTTTATTTGCCAGCAAGGCATAAACTCGTTGAGCTAATGACTCCAAGGGGTAGATCAGATTAAAGATACAATCAGGTTCAAGAAGGGTTTAGGAAAATCATGGTGGGCAGATCAGTAATTAATTATCGAGGAAAAACATAGACTTTGATTTTGCTTATGTCCTTCTTGAGTAGATTTTTTTTTCAGACTGTACTATCTCTTGATGCCAGTAGTCTTACCCTAGCCAAATACAAGCATCTTGTGAGTAGAAGTGTCTTCCTCCCAGTGGTTCACCAAGCAGAGTATGAGCCACTCAGGGAGTACAGGTAGCCAGTCACTCATTCGGCAGCACTCTTTCATCAGACTAACTTAGATTCTGCTCTTCTTAGAAGTTCACCATCCATGGGGTGCCTGGGTGGCTCAGTCGGTTAAGCGTCCGACTTCGGCTCAGGTCATGATCTCGTGATTCACGAGTTCGAGCCCCGCGTCGGGCTCTGTGCTGACAGCTCAGAGCCTGGAGCCTGTTTCAGATTCTGTGTCTCCGTCTCTCTCTGACCCTCCCCCATTCATGCTGTCTCTCTGTCTCAAAAATAAATAAACATTAAAAAAAAGAAAGAAACTTTAGAAGTTCACCATCCAGTACAGTGCTGGAAAGAAAGATGGCGGAACCCACAAAAGATTCTAACCAGTGGACAAAGTGGTATGTTCATTCATTGCTCCAGCCATCGTTTCATCCATTTAGCAAATATTTCGTGAATACTTTATATGCCAGGTGCCATGCCAGGAGCTGTTCTCATGGAGCATGTAGTCTGGTAGGAGACACAATATTAATCTATGAGTAACACAGATCTTTTGGTGAATAAAATTATAATTAAGAAGGAGAGCCCATCCCAGGGTTTTCTGAGCCTGGGGACACCCTAGGCTTCACCTCCTCAGGGCTGGGTTCACTAATACTTCCCCCCAACTCCCTGAGAAATTTATTGACTAGGAGTCAGGTGATTTCTATTAATCAATGGGGTTTGACCTTAGATTCCACACCTGTGAAGGCAGGCGTTAGTATAGATCTAGATACCCTTGGGTAAGGCCTCTGTTAACAGTGATCCGTACTTGGCTCTCTGCATTTTGGGCCTTGACTTTGCTCAGCCTAGCAGTTGATGATATTTTATCTTTATTGTTCTCCATGAAGCTAAGTCTTATATCTCTGAAAAACTGCCAGCCTCTGCTTTTTTTCCCTCCTTATCTTTATTACTGTGATCAAAATCACAAAGTCATTTTTGATAGCTTGCTTCTTTACGTACTGTTCAAGGCCCACAAAAATATATTTATTTTTTAAATGGAGCCCTCCGTCTATATGACTGAGCCACTCCAAAGATATTCCAAAAGCAAACAAGCAAGCAGAATTTCTGGAATGCAGGGCTTATGACTCCATCTCCCTACCTTTTGGAATGGATGATTAAACCATTTTGGGCGGCTGAGAGAATCATCAGTCAGCCACCGAGGATGGGCGTGTAATCGACCAGTGTTTGCCAGGGTATCTTTCAAAGAGTAGGAGCCTTCTAATAATTTCAGATTGCTCTGATCAAAGAGGTTGGGGAATTTTGCAGAGTCAAATGCGCATTAGTATATTTAAGGCGCCAAGATGGCCTGTAGGAAAGGGACTTGTATCCCTCTGTGTGTAGCTATGTATATCTCAAACTTATCCATCATAGAATGCCCTTATTTGTGAAAAAACTATTAGCATCATAGAACTAGTGTTTTGTGGACATACTTTGCAAAACATTATAATTAGATAAAAGAAGAAATGGACCTTCCTCAAGTGGGCCCTTTGGGGATTTGGGATTAACACCCTTTCATGAAACAGTGAAGTTGAAGACCCTGTGGGACATCACAGGAGAGGAGATTAATGTGGGTTCTACTAGTTGGCAAAGGCTTCTTCATAAGATTTTGAGCCAGGCCTTGTCAAAAATGGAATCTGGGTAGGGAAGGGAGCCCCTCTAAACGGGAGGAAGAGCATACAAAATGTTGGGCAAGCAGTTTTTTAGCATTTTGGGTGATGAGGGCAGTTAGGAAACCAGTGAGGTCCAAGGAGGGATGCAATCCAAAAATAATTGCTTCATTAACAAAGCACACACAAAAACCAAAATGATAAGCTATCCAAAGAAAGGGAACAGTGGACAGAATGGATATTCATGCATTCATCTGTTTATACAGCTAGCCGGCCAGCCATTCAACAAATAAATAATAAACACTTTTTACGTTCTAAGGATTTTGCTCAGAGCAAGGTGTTGAACAGCATCACTATGATGATATGTTGAACTCTTGATTATCAAGGGAATCTATCCTAAGGGTTAACCCCAATCTCTCACGCTATATTTCCAGCTGATTTTCTTTGTTTATTTCTTAATAGGCCCAATAGAGATGAAGAAGAGCTTTGTAGGATGGCATCCTTCATGTCATTGAGTGGTGACTTAATCTAAATTCATGGATCTTGAACAGTCACGTGGGCTTTGGAGTCAGTCCTGGGTCAGATTCTAGTTTTCTCAATTGTGGCTGCATGATACTAGGAAAATTATTTAACCTATCTACCAGTCCCCTCATCTGTAAAACGGGAATCATAGCTACCTTGTAGAGCTATTATAATGACAGATGAAACATGAAAAAGTGCCCAGCTTCCAGCAAGTTCTCAATAAATGGTAATTAATTATTGGTAATTGTCTGCATTTAATACTTTTTATTTGATACAGGTGAAACTGTGCTTTTGTCTGAAGATTTCATTCAGTAATGGCCAAATGAGGAGTTTTGTTCCATTCCCTACTTCCCTCCCTCTCTGAAATAAGCTGGCAACAGGAATTCAGCATTTGCCAGATTCCAGGTGTGCAGAACTAGAACCTGGTGCTTCTTAGGCAGCCCCTGGGGTGGGAGGTTCAGGGAACATGGGTTACCTGTCTTGGGGCTGGCTTTGGTCCTGACCTACCTGATGCATTGCGCCCTCTGGAATTTTTTTAAAAATTATAAAAATGTTTATTTTTAAGACAGAGAGACAGAGTGTGAGTGGGGGAGGGGCAGAGAGAGAGGGAGACACAGAATCCGAAGCAGGCAGGGTTCGAACTCACGAACTGTGAGATCACGACCTGAGCCGAAGTCAGATGCTTAACCAACAGAACCACCCAGGCACCCCTGGAATTTTTAAAAAGTAGATTCAGGGTTGCATTTTAACCTGAACATCACCTGCATTAACTCATGAGCCTAATGGGGTGACTGAGGTTTGAGGATTTCTTACCGTCTGTTTGCTGTGGCCCAGGTGTACATCCCATTTCTCTGGGCCAAAGCACCTGACTGCGTTTTCCTACCGTGTGTCTCTTCAGTAAGCCCAGCCTCTAACAGAATGCACACGGGTTGCCGTGTTCTGGCCTGAATGTCGGTAGTGCACAAAGGTACCGCACTGAGAGACCAGGACTTTGCTTTTGACCAGGACATCAGAATTGCTAAGGTAAACATGAGTTGAAGGGTAGCCAGCCTTTTGAAAAGATTATGGGAGGCTTGTAAGGAATCATAATTCCTTCGTTAATTTTCTGTTAGGACCCTTGGTTTTTAAGCTCAGATTTCATTTTAGATAATTGATACTGAAGTAATGAGACTAAAGGTAGCAGAGAGCTCATATGACCATGAAGGATCAGTTCTTGCAAACTGTCTTTTCTTCTTGCTTCAACCACATGAATCCTTTTCTTCCTTTAAAACCTTCTTTGGAATTCACCCAAGAGTAGGGATCTGGGTCTTCTGTTTTATAGCTTTGTGACTTTGTGAAAATTCACTTGACCTCCTCAAACTTTTGTTTCCTTGTTTATGAAAAGGGTTAGCAATAGTCACCCTTCTTGGGTTGTAGGGCTGTGGGCAGGATTGAATGAGGGACAGGTAGGTGAAGGTTCTTGGGCCTGTCAGCATTAACTCTAAGTCCTATTGATGAGCAGTGGTATGCTTTTGTAGACCTTCATATATTGAAATTGATTTGAAAAGTTTGTTTTTGGCACCCAGTCTCCTTTATCTGTATCCTTTGCTCTTCCAGGAATCTGTCCTATTTCTGTTAGGTGCCCAGAGCCCAGAGTTGCGAGATGAAATGAAATACATGATGCCCAGTTCGATTTGAACTTCAGATAAACAACAAATACTTTTCTGCTATAAGTATGTCCTAAACATTGCATGGGACATACACTACCAAAGTATCTCTTGTGCAGAATTCAGGTTTAACTGGGCATCCTGCCTTTTTATTTGCTAAAGCTTGGACCTGTGTCCCCCGACCCCAGTAACAAAACATGCCCAGGAAAAGGATATGTTCATCATCTCTTTGTCCCACTGAAGGCAGAAGAGGGAGATTTGCAGTCACTTTAAAATGGAAGGCTTAGCCCCTTGTTAACACAATTCCAGCATTAGCCAGAAGTAGGGAACATGTTTTTCTGATGAATGACCCCTTTCAAGAACCCCTGGAATCATGGAGGCAGCCTCCTGCCTGAAAGTTTGAAGTTCAGTCCACACCACTGGCCTGTTCTGTGCCTCAGGACCCCACAGCTTCTCACTTTCCTGGTACTGAGTATGAGAGCTCTATTCACAGAAAGTGCAAGTCACTGGCCATGACCACCTAGCTTTTTTAAAAATATTTTTTTCGTTTTAGAAAAGAATAGCTCACTTAAGTTTTAGGTGCCTGAGTACGAATTCATGATGATAGCTTTAGGGCTCGTTTTCATATCTTTATTAGCCTTGTTCTCCGGAATCCAGGGGATTTATACAAGAGTTGTGCAATGGCACTAAATACCCTTTTGGGGTGCTCAGAACCAGTTGTCCCCCCACCCCCACTCCTAGTTACTTATAGAATAGAATCTAGCTTCATCGCTCCAGCAGACATTCAGGGTCCTATGTGGCTTGTGTCCATCCCCTCCCCCATTTTCTACTAAGTGGATCCCGCATCCTGCATGCTGGGAGCCTCCTGCACGGTGGCTTGTTTTTCTCATCCTGTCCAGTATTTCTTGGTACTCTGATCTCCGCATGTCCATATTCCTGGAATACTCTAACCACCTCTCCTAGTCTCCCTCCTTCTTGGGCCTCCTTCCTAGAACTCTCCGGGCTATAGCTCTTTTGGCCCTTGGAATCCTGGTAGCTTTTACTGTTTGCACTCTCTACTTAAAATTATTGATGTCTAGTGTTCATGTTGGGGTATTCTCTATCTGTTCTCTTACAGAGGTAGGAAAGATCCCAGAGAGTAAACACTTGGGCCAGTTTGTGCTAACACTTGACATATTGCCTTGTACATGATAGATGTTCGATTGTTTAAGTAAATTTTAACATTAAATTATAATAGTATTTAACTAAACAGTAGGTGTTCTATAAACATTTGTTCTGGAGTGTTCTCCTTCCTTCCATGACAGAGAGTGTGGTAATATTTAAAAATCATACACACACACACACACACACACACACACACACACGCACACACATATCTGTATGTTATTTTTAAAAAGGAAAAGGCAAGGGAGGGTGCTGACATAATAGGGAGAATTTTTATCTTTTACCTTCATTTCAACATTATTTAAAAAAACCAATAAACTTTGCTTTTCTTTAAAAGTTTATTTGAGAGAGAGAGAGAGAGAGAGAGAGCAAGAGAGCGAGCACAAGCAGCAGAGGGGGAGAGAGAGAGAGACAAAGAATCCGAAGCAGGCTCCAGGCTCTGAACTGTCAGTGCAGAGCCTGACACTGGGCTCAAACCCACGAACTGGGAGATTATGACCTGAGATGAAGTTGAATACTTAACCAACTGAGCCAACCAGGCGCCCCTAAACTTTGCTTTTTTTGGAGCAGTTTTGGTTTTACCAAAAATTTAGCAGAAAGTACAGGCAGTTCCCATATACCGCCTCATTTGCGCATATAGTTTCCCCTGTTATTACAGGTGACCCTTGCACGATGAGGGGGTTAGGGACACTGATGCTGTGCAGTTGAAAATCTGAGTATAACCTGACTCCCCCAAAACTTAACTGCTAATAGCCTGTGGTTGACCAGATGCTTTACCAGTAACTTAAGCAATAGATTAACACATTATTTGCTATGTTGAATATATAGATACAATATACTGTATTCTTACAAAGAAAACTAGAGAAAAGAAAATATTATTAAGAAAATCATAGGGAGGAGAAAATACTGTATTTATAGTACTGTACTGTATTTATTGAAAAAACCTGCCTATTAGTGGACCTGCACGGTTGAAACCCAGGTTGTTAAAGGGTCAACTGTATGTGTATATATTTGACTTGTAAGAAAAGGTGAAAAAGATAGAGTACAGTGACTGCATTTTGAAGCAGGTGGCATCATGGCTAAATGCAAAGGCTTTGCACTAGAGGGACAGGTCCCAATCCCTGAACCAGCTCTGCGTTCCTTTTTTTTTTTAGTTTAATTTTGAGAGACAGAGAGCGCGTGAGGTGGAAGGCAGTGGGAGGAGAGAGAGAGGGAGACACAGAATCTGAAGCAGGCTCCAGACTCTGAGTTGTCAGCATGGAGCCCAATACAGGGCTTGAACCCATGAGCCGCAATATCATGACCTGAGCCGGAGTCGGTCGCACAGGCGCCCCTGTGCATCCTTCTGACAAGTTGTCTAACTTCTCTGAGACTTCATTTCATCATCTATAAAACAAGATCAGTAATATCTCTCTAATCGTGTTATTTGGAATAAACAATATAATGTGTAGTAAATGCTTAGAAAAGCGCTTATCACATGATAAGCGCACACAAAATGTTAGCTGTTGTCACTATTATTATTATTATTATTATTATTATTATTATTTAAGTAGGTCTTAATGCCCAGCATGGAGCCCAACGCGAGGCTTGACCATGACCCTGAGATCAAGGCCTGAGCTAAGATCAAGGGTCGAATGTCTCATTGACTGAGCCACCCAGGAGCCCTATTATTATTATTATTATTATTATTATTACTATCATCATTATCATTATATTGTAAAAAATAAATTGTAGATTATGTGGTCTAGGATTTATGTTGTGAGAGTGCCTGGTTAGATTCTGTGTGTTGCAGGGTCTCTAGGGATTACGGATTGCTTTCCATCTCTATCCATGACTTGGATAGAGGGGTTGTTCTAATTAGAATGAGTTGCGTAGGAAATCACTATGGCTTGCTAAGTTTGTATTTGCTGCCTGCTTTCAAGCATTTGTGGGCCAGTATACATTCACAAAAGGCTGCATTCACAATGTGTTTGTTTATTCTTTATTAATTCGGCTCCACAGGAATGAGCGGTGTGACCTCAGGGAAGAAATGTAACTTCTCTGAACGTAGTTCCCGCAACTGTAAAATGCAAATAGTCATATTGGCTCTGCCTACCTTGTTGGGTTGGATACTCATTTTACATACTTCAGCAAAATGAAACGTGACACACACACAAGTCATAGTGATGAACCACTTTCAGATTTGGGGAGGGGGATAGCATTTTCATCCGAAGTTTGTGGATGAGAAAATTGAGGACAGTGGTGTCTCCTGGTAGGGACTAGAATAGAGCTTAGCTCTTATCTCCTCAAGTGCCTGATAACACTGAACAGCATTTGGGTTTCTCAGCCTGGCCCTTTTCACATTGCCGGGGCTCAAGATTTAAAATTGATCTGCGGGCTTTGTTTCTAGGAAACTGGAGTCTTAGGAGCCCATCCCATGTGCAAGAGAACACGTCTCTTTCTCTTTGCTTCCTTACTCCTCCCTGGCTCTTTAAAATTTTTTTTCTTTATCACTGCTTATCATATGACTGTGCACAGACAACCGTGAAGCCAACTATTTTAAGGGGGAAAGGGAGGAAGACAGATAAGACAGTGATTCAGAAACAAGCAGGAAAGTGGAGTCATGTGGTTGTCCCCTTTGTGGGTGGGATGCATAGCAGTTCTGTAGACTCAGAAAACCTCCTGAGTCCCTGGAGAGTAACTGAGGCCCATCAGGCATGTGTTTGAAAGCCCTTTCCAGTGCTCTGAGAAGATTCAGACCCAGACGGAGCACCTTTCACATGTGGATGCTTTCACCAGGGGTGTGCTGTTTACTGCTCTCCCTCCTGGAGGTTTGAGCCCTGCCCTGTGCATGAGGCAGTGCTAGGAGGAATAGGGGCTCCGAAGGAGACGTCTCCTACCTACACTCAGGAATATAAAAAGGAGAAATGCATGCTTGAAAAGACTGATCACATCAGTTTTAGAAAGGGAAGTAGATCCTGTCCTAACCTATTGGTGGAATGATAGTGACGCCCACACACAGTAAGGCTGCCTGCCGTGTGCCTTCTCTAATGGGATTTGGATATGAGGCACGTGAGCATCATTTGACACTTTCCAAATTTAAATCAGTGAAGAACTTCTAGAATTTTCATCGGCTTCTTGTGGAGGATCCATTTTTTTCATTTTGCGGGGGAGAAAAGAGGATCAGGGCATATCTTGAGTAGTTTTTCAAACTATACGTCAGGACCCATCATTTGAGGTCATGAAATCCATTAGGTGGGTCTCAAATAGCAATTTTAAATATGGAAGCAGTGTAGAACAATATCAAAATTATCAGAAGGCATTGCATACAGTAAGGGTAGATGTTGCTTTATAAAGCTTCTGTTTCAGTTTTACTTATATGAGTATTATTTATATGATCTTAATACTTACTGTGGGTCCCAATAAAAAAAATTTGGGGGGCACCTGGGTGACTCAGTCAATTAAGCGTCTGACTTTGGCTCAGGTCATGATCTCTCGGTTTGTGAGTTCGAGCCCCGCGTCAGGCTCTGTGCTGACAGCTCAGGGCCTAGACCCTGCTTCAGGTTCTGTCTCTCTCTCTCTCTCTCTCTCTCTCTCTCTCTCTGCTCCTCCCCTGCTCTCGCTCTGTCTCTGTCTGTCTCCGTCTCTCTCTCAAGAATAAATAAATAAGCTTAAAAAAATAAAACTAAAAAAATTTTTGAGAAATAATGGCCTAGAACACCAATTTTCATTTAACAGAACTTTACTTAGTACTAATAAGATGTGGAAAACAAAGAAGACAGGGTTCTCTGCTCTCAGTAAGCTTTGAATGTGCTCAGCCAGACAGTTCCATAAAAGCAGATGTGTTAGGATTATCCAGGGGAGGATCCACAAGGGTTTTGTGCAGGAGGTGGCTTCTGAAGAATGGGTAGGCTAGACTGGTTCTGAAAAACCTGCCGAACGACTCCTCCGTGAGCAAGTCCCGTAACAATGTAGGATGCAGATATGACCTGATGAACTGAAATACTTTATGTTCTCCAGGAGCACGCCCACCCCCCCCCCCCACCATCTCCTGAAATCCCTGTAGATGGCATGCAGAATCACATAGTGGTGCCTCACGGATACATGTTCTCCCTCTTAGTTTGACATCTCAGAAAAGTAAGACCCAGGGAAGTTAAATGATGGATCGACAGCTGGGGCAGATGAATAAGCACCTACATTTCTTGGTTGTTAGGAAGAGCTATTTACTTATTCTATATTTACTATTTCACTATTTTAGCTATTACTGTTTACTGTTTACATGCCTGGATATATAGTCTCCCAAACACACTGAGTCCAAGAGGCCCAGGGCATGGTCCAGAAGGTATTGATATCAATGCCATGATACATTCAATACCATTATGTATTCTTTTTTTCATTTTTATTTTTTTTAGAGAGAGAGCGAGCACGAGTCAGGGAGAGGGGCCAAGGGGGAGAGAATCCTAAGCAGGCTGCACACTCAGCGCAGAGCCTCATGCAGGGCTTGATCCCATGACCGTGGAATCATGATCTGAGCTGAAATCAGGAGTCGGACACTCAACCAAACTGAGCCACCCAGGTGTCCCTACTTTTATGTATTTATACACTTAAGCTCTATTCAAAAGGCATTCAAATGAATCAAAATTCCTTCCCACCTTCATCTTTGCTTCCCCTTTCTTTACTTTCTCTCTCTTTTCCTCTTAGGGATCATCAAATCATCCCTAAGTGGTGGAAAGGCCTATGGAACATATTCCCTCCAATTGAAAGAATGTGAAAACTGATATCTAGTAACAGATATTCATTAAATCGTCATGTACCGATGGAAAACTATAAGAGCTCAGAACTTCAGTGATTTGATCAAAATAAAAAATGCAGTAGAGACAGAAATTAGGAGCAAACAGGTTTCCTGATTCCTAGTAAGGTGCTTATGTAGCTAGCTGGATCCAAACCATTATGCACCTGCTACACTCCCATCATCCACCTCTATCTGCCCATCCAGGTTATCGGTCACAAGTTAAAGCCGATACCGTGTGTCTGGAACTTTTAATAAGGAGGCTGATGGATATATTTATGCTTTCAGTTTGTTCTCCACCTGTTGACTGAAGTTGGAACAGTTTATCAGCTCACCCTTTGGGCTGACAAAAGTGGAGACTTGTCTCTTTTGTTGAGATAACCCTTCACCTGTCTCTTAGAGGTTGGTCTTTACCTGTCAAAAGGATAGTAAGAACTGTGATGAGGGATGATTACTTTTTTTTTTTTTTTTAAGATTCTCCTTTTTGTTCCTCCCACTTCCAGAATTCTCTACAGTGTTCAGATGCATTTACTTTGTAATTCAGCCTACTGCAATGGCCAGATCCTTCCTCTTAAGTTGGAGCAGGGTTTTCTAAAATGTCGTCTGCAGAATAAAAGAAGTAAATCAATAAATGCCATAATCAAGTAGATTTGTGACACGATAGATTAAATAAAGCTAAACATTTTATTGCATGCCTTCTCAGAGCCTTTAATATGCTAATTTCCATTAATCTCCAGGATGACAGTTTAGTGAATAGTGTTCTCCAGCTCATTTGATCATGCAACACTGTTTTGGGGAGAAAAGCTGAGGTTGAACAAATATTTTTATATGAAAATAGGGGTGCAGATGGGTCCCTCATTCGCAAGATTGTCTAAATGATATTGTAGTAGTTTTCGTTTTGTCTTTAGTCAATGACATTTATAAAGCAGTAGCAAAGCTAATGTTATGGTTTCTGAGATTGTTCATATAGAATTACATGGACTGAGACAGAACCCCATGGTTCCTCCTCTTTCCTGCCTCAAATCAGGCTGAATATCATCCAAGTTCAAGTGAACTCTCCCTCCTTCTCAGAAATCATCTGCTACTTGGTTGTTGCTACCAATCAACTCAATTGTGAAGGCATATTTTAATATCCCATTCCCTTGTGTTTATTAGAAAAGATGGTGAAAAGCTATTTGCACAGATCTGAGTGTGATCAGATCTTTGGAGCTGACTTGCAACAAAAAATGTGAAGGAGGGCAGGAGGCAAAGATGGACTTCAGGTTTTCTTTCCCTTGAGACCCCCTCTTAGCCTGGGGCAAAGTCAGTGTTCCTGGATTCCTCTTGCTGATAAACTCATTTACACTGAGGTGTAGACACATAATAACGAGTTATACGGGCTGGCATTTTAGAAGAGTGCTGTAGAGGATGACATTTAGGTGACAGCTCTGCCTCGGGAATTTTTGGATGGCAGTGACAGGTGAAGATAAGTTTTCTGGTCAAGAGAAATCTTTCAAAGCCAAGCACTCACTTTTACCCAGGCTGTTACTGAGACCATGCTCTATGTCAAGGGCTAGGCTCATCATGGAAGCCTTCAACAGTGGGTCAGGCCCCAACTCACCTATGCTGAATGGACATATTTCTAGCATACCTCCCATTCAAAACACTTGTCCTTCCCCTCTGTGAGGGATTAGTGCTTTTCCACTTGAAAGGAAAAGCAGGCCATAAATTCCTAAGGAATTTTATGGGACTGTCCAAAGCACAGATTGGAAGCCGAGGAAAAATAAAACTCCAGCTTCTTTATGGAAAGCTGAATGGAAAAGAGAGATTGCTTCCTGAAAAGAGGGAGCCACTGCCTGAAGAAGTGGAGGTGGGGGTGGGAGGGGAGACTTCAGTGAGTCTACAAAAACTCCTCTTCTGGTGCCTTTGGCAAGTTTATGGGTATTCTGGGCCTCATGATGATGAACCAGAAGACTCACTTGGCTTCACTTGAGCAGGTGGTTGGACGGCTTGGGATGGCAAAAGGGATTACTTTGGTAGCAAGGTTTTTGGGTTTGGATTATGCCTGTTATAGATAGATCCAGTATCTTAATTGACATCTGCCCCAACAAGGCAGAGAATTCTCCAGGCCAGGCATGTATCTGATTCCAATTGAATGCTGGTTAAATGTTGGAGAAGGAAAAGAAGGGATGAAGTGGGAGTTTCTGAGGCTGGCTGACCAAGGGAGAAAGCAGACAGTTTCTGGAGACTGGACTTCATCATAAATTCCAAACAAACGGAACAGTCCGGAAGGTTGTATATTGCAAAACAAAATAGGACCGGCATGAGAAAGCACTCGGTAGACACGTACCGCGGTCTCCTTTCCAGAAAGTTTCCCCAAATGGAGAAGACCCGGCGAGCCCCTCATCGTCTTAACCCAAGCTTTCAACTCTTCTCTGCCCTCCTTTTCCTACAGCGGATGAGCACAGAGCCGTTTTTAAGTCTTTGCTTTCATGCTTTTATCCCATCTTTTACTCAGGCACTTTTACTGTGACTGCTTTGGGGGAAATAAATCCAGTCATTACACTGTCACTTCTCATTTTGGAATTGGAGTGAATCTCAATGAATCATAACAGTTGCATTTAATAAATTCTTCTGGGTATTGGCTAATTTGAAACCGGTCTGACGAGTTTTAAGGTCCGTGTGGTTTGGGGAAATGCAGCAGTGCATTTCCTGGTTTGGTCACCCCTTATTCCCCTCCACTCGGGCTCCTTCCGAGAGAGTGGAGAGAGTCAGAGTCGCCAGTTTACTTGGCGCCTTATCTGGCCTCATCTTCGGTTGGGAGGAGGGGTTGAGGGGGAGGGGCTGGGCTGAAGGTCATGCAAGAAGCTGCCAGGCCTCTCACCACTCGGAATTCCTAGGGGTCTTCAGGGAGCTGGGCCTCCGTGGGAGGCCGCCGTCCACCAGGAAGCCCCATCCAGCTGGCAGGAATGGGGCGGGGGCTGGAGAGGGGGCAGATGCTGGTCATGGATATGAAAAAGTATTTCAGCATTGGGCTTCTTTTCCTCACACTCACTGCCTCCGCTCCAGGCTCTGACAAGAGAAGCTTCAGCCTGTCCACGTTGCTGTTGTGCCTCGGCTCTAGAGTCATGGTGGTTAACGGGTGCCAGTGGCTGTTATTTTTCTGGAAGAAGTTACCGGAGTGGGGAGCTCTTGCGGGCCTTGGGAACTTCGTGGAGCCCCAAGATGGCTTCACTGGAGGAGATCACTACCCGAATCCTTTCCAGTCTCAGGGTGCACCCCCCTCCTGCCCCTGCTTCTCTGCTGGACGGTCAGCCCGGCTGACATTTTACAGCTCACCTGTGCAGGGTGGCCCGGCAGCTTGTGTTTTGATCGTTGTTTGCCTCACAAGGCAAGCATTCCAGTGACTGGAGTGTTGCTGTGAAAGAGATTTTTAGAAACCAAAACGAGGGCAACAAAATCACTTAAGACGTTTTAATAATTTCTTAAATGACACAGAGCCTTTCGCTCGCTTAACACACGCGGTTCAGAATGACATCAATAAGGACTGTATTTTCACATCGAGAGGAGATTGAGTTCAAGACAGGAGAGAAGGAAGGTGCTGCTTGAAATGGATTCTGACCCACACACCAAAGCAAAGCCAGGACATGGCACCCGTGCACGCAGATACTGTGGCCTTTGGCATTCTTTGCTGGACACACCCAAAGTTCCACTGTGATGAAAGGCTGTGTGAAGAGGGTCGTGAAAAGCTCACCGCAGGTTCTCAGGAGATGTGAGGGAGGGCAGCACATGCCCATCCTTCTGATTGTCCGGGGGGAGGTATCAAGTGTCTCCATCCTTTCCTTCTTTCTTCCTGTTTTCCAGGTCATTCATGCACTCATTCCACAAGTCATTAGGGAGCCCCTGCCATGTGCCAGACATCAAGCTAGGCCCTGAGGGTATAACTAGGAACAGGACAGATACAGACCATGACCTCAGAGGGCTTACATCAAATTGGGGGCAGATACACAAATAGGCAATTATTATATGGTATGCGACTTGCTGTGATGTATGCCGTGGGGGCATAAAAGGGGTGCTGAACTAGATGTGTGGGGGTGGGGGGCGGCTTTTGGGAAAAGGTGACATTTGAGCAAAGACCTAAAATGGGAAACTGAAAATAGTTTAGTGCAGCTGCATTGTGAAGTAGGGCGGTGGCTGGGGGTGACTTGGAAGCATGCGGAGGAATGAAATCTGTATTGTCAGTGACTCCTTCCTTCCTTCTTCCTTCTTTCTCTCTCTTCTCTTCCTTCCTTAAGATTTAATCCTGGAGGGATGTCTGGGTGGCTCAGTCAGTTGAAGAGCTCTTGATTTCAGCTCAGGTCATGATCCCAGGGTTATGGGATCAAGCCCTGCATCAGGCTCCGTGCTGAATGTGGAGCCTGCTTGAGATTCTCTCTCTCTCTCTGCCCCTCCTCCGCTCACTCACTTACGCATGCTCTCTCTCTCTCTCCCCCACTCACCAAATAAATAAATACTCTAGGGGCGCCTGGGTGGCTCAGTCGGTTAAGCGTCCGACTTCGGCTCAGGTCACGATCTTGCGGTCCGTGAGTTCAAGCCCCTCGTCGGGCTCTGGGCTGATGGCTCAGAGCCTGGAGCCTGCTTCCGATTCTGTGTCTCCCTCTCTCTCTGCCCCTCCCCCATTCATGCTCTGTCTCTCTATGTCTCAAAAATAAAGAAACGTTAAAAAAAAATTTTTTTTTAAATAAATAAATACACTAAAAAAAAAAAAAAAGATTTAATCCTGGGGGAACCTGGGTGGCTCAGTCAATTAAATGTTCAACTTTGGCTCAGGTCATGATCTCACGGGTTGTCGGTTCGGGCCCTGTGTCGGTCTCTGTGCTGACAGCTCAGAGCCTGGAGCCTGCTTTTGATTCTGTGTCTCCCTCTCTCTCTGCCCCTCCCCCACTCATTCTCTCTCTCTCTCTCTCTCTCTCTCTCTCTCTCTCTCTCTCTCTCTCAAAAATAAATAAAACATTAAAAAAAAAAAAGAGGAGTCATGGGAGGCCCCTTTAAGTGCACAGCAGTTTGTAAGTTTGGGCTCTATCTGAGGGTAACAGGGGAGCCAGTGAAAGATTTTCAAGCTGCAGGATAGCCTGATCAGGTTTGAATTTTACCATTCTCAAAAATGGACCAGAGAAGGGATTAAAAAATGAGAGAACTGTTGTAGTTAGTGAGCCAGTTAGAGATGCTGGTGACCCCAAGTGGGAAATTGGCAGGGCTGATAGTGATTGTGAAAGTTAGAGCCAGCAGTGGACTGAATGGGGGTGGGGGGGTGGGGAGGGAGGTGAGGAAGGCTGGGATCTAGGATGAAACCTAGTTTTCTGGCTTGAGCAATGGGTGGCTGTGGGCTCTATTTACTGACTGTGGGCGATTCAGAGGAGCAGGTGCCTTTATGTGTGCTGGGTCTTTGACGGCTGCTGTAGATGGGCTTTGTTACAGAATAAATAGGGCTGTGTAAGGCAGGAGTGATGAGGAGGACTGAAGGGTGAATTCAGTGATAGAAACTCTGAAGAGGTGCTAGGAGCTGGGATGAGCATAACAGTAGTTTTCCCCGCCCTTTTCTCTGCTCCTGCAATGTAAATATCAACTTTATTTTATGTGAGTCTGAGAAATCTTTTAGGACCTAATCAACCAAACTGGCGGTTCATCCACTGATCCGGGGGAAAGCTCTGTGTCTTAGTTATATCCGGGGAATTTCTACCCACTTGGCTCTTCTGCCTTCCTCATCTATTTCTTTTTGGTTTTCTTGGGTTGTATGTGTATGTGAATACTTCATATTGAAATTTGGGCTTCTTTAAAAGAAAAAAAAACTTTTAATATTTCCATCTATGGTCAAATGGGTTCAGAATATAGAATACAGTTCTTTTGAATTCTGTGATGCAAAAATGTTCCTAAAATGTCTTCCTTTTAAATTAAAAAAATAATAAAAGAAACTAAAGGCAAGATTTTAAAATTTATTTAGTGTGTTGTATAATTTTGGTAACATTAGTGAAGATCAGGTTTGAAGATGTCTACAATGTTGTTCTATTCTGTAGATTGCAACTGTTTTGCAACAGCTATTGCCAAATAAAAATTGAACATGCTAGTTAAGGTGACTGGTCATTTCTAAGCTTCTTTCTGATTTTAAGGGCACAGAGTGAAATTGAGTCAGTCCGAGTGTTAAAACAAGTATTAGGTTGAGGAAGTTTTATTGATGAGAAGTTTGAAGGCAAACCAATCTGTATTAAGGGAGAGAACTCTCCCATATTTGGAGGGAATCCTTCTTTCAAGATAATTCAATTACTTACTGTCCAGAAATTTATCCTGGATTATCTGGAAACTTTGTTCGTTTCTCAGAGCTGATGATCAGCCTCAGTGGATGCTGAGATTTCACAGATACAGCGAATTTTTAAATTTCAGAAGGCCTGGGGGGCGGACTACATCTGTGGGCATTTGTGAAGTTTAATGCAAGTAACACGAAGGGATACATACTTCAATGGTTTCTGTTCTGTTCTCATTGCATTATCTCATTAGCAACAAGGTTCATCCTTGATGAGGCCTAGACAAGTGGAAAGTTTCTCATTTTGAAGTTTAGTTGTTTTTTAATTGGTCACGCAAAAGAAAGGCTTACATTGATTTTGAAAGACAAAACATGCCATTGTTTTTTCGCTAATGCCCAACTTCTACATGGCTGACTGGATATTGTTCAAATTTTCCAAAAGAAAAAAAAAAAAAGGAGAGAGAGAAACACCCTTATTTTGGATCAGAAACCAGTCATGGAAAATTTCATCCTGAAAGGATAATTTTTCATAAATATGCAAGGAG
Source organism: Lynx rufus (assembly GCF_022079265.1). NCBI lineage: Eukaryota > Metazoa > Chordata > Mammalia > Carnivora > Felidae > Lynx > Lynx rufus. The sequence goes on from NW_025814896.1 coordinate 65,624,154, forward strand.
CAAATGGTAATGTGGCTACAATAGAATCTGCCCATGGACTTCCACAGATAATCCCTTGCTGGAAACACTAAACTACAGGCCCACATATTAGATGCAAAAGAAAAACACGGTATTGGAAGCCTAATGATGCATTTCTACTGGGATTGAGGCTTTTTCCTCTAAAGCTTACACTAAGGGGAGGCACAAGCTCCTACTTTATCTTTATTCCACATCAATTCACACATTTTTTTAGTGTGTCTATGGAAAAGGTGGTTTTGCCAGGGAAAATTCTGCCCTCAGAGTTTGCAATTCAATTGGGAAAATAAAATGCACATATGTTACAATCTAAGTCTGTAATAAGTGCCAAGTATGTGATACAGGCAGGAAGCACTGCAGATCTCAGAAGGTCAAGCTCATGGGCATATGGGCTGTGACAGCCGAGAAGTCCTGCTGGGAGAAGTGGACCCTGGGTGATGGGTTAAAAGACAGGAGCAAGTTGGGGCCCATGTGAAGAAGGGATTTGAGGTGCTGGGGACTGCCAAGAGCCCGTGAATGTGGAGCCCTTCTGTGGGTTTGTTGATTAACCCCTGTGGGGACTCTGACCTTCCTTCATCTGGGTTCTTGCCAGCTAGGACAGAGGACCAGCTCAGCTTAGCCTTTCCAGGTCTGACCAGAGGACTGTGCAGGCTGAGGTCCTCCTTGAGCGAAGGGCGGGGCGAGTCTGTTTCCCGAATCTAGGCTCTGCCTATTTCCCATGCTTTTATTCCATGTTGTTAGTTCTGGGAAGAGATTTAGCATCTCTTTGTGTAACAGAGGACTTTGAGAGAGATTGTAATGAGTATTGAGAGGCAAAGAGATAGATTCAAAGATTAACAGGAGTGTGTTGGGATGAAGGGTGAGGGTGCAGGCTTGAAGCTGGCTTTGACAGACTCAGCGCTGGTGGTTTTAGAAACAAGGAAAAGCCACTAGACACATCGTAAGGGGGTGGTTTGGCATTGAGGCTTACAATTCTACAGGTTGCCGACTCTGTCGAATGTGAATGGTGAGGGCTGGTAATCTTAGGAGGTCCAGCAGCATGATTTGTTCTTTCCAACTTAGGAGATTCTAATGTGTTCAGGCTGATGGAATGGGCTCTGTATGCCTCTCCCTCCCCCCACCAAAAGGGAGAAGAAGATCACGCTCCTGATATATCCCCAATATGTGCTAATATATGGTAGGGAGGCTTGTCCTGGCCCTTTAGGTGCAAACCTGTTTCTTTGATAGTTTTATGTTGCCCAGGGTTAAACATTAAAATCGGGCTGTTGACATGCTCAGAACATGGAGAGCCAGGCTGATAAAGCACAGCCCATTTTGGCCATTAGACCAGAACTCGGTCACTCCGAGATATACACATACATACATACCCTAAGCATCCTGCTGTCGAGGGATTTTCAGGAGAGAAGAAAATCCTTTTAACAAATGTACGTATTATAGAGACTTTCCAACACCTTCTATGTTTCAGCTTGTGAAAATAAATAAGAAGATATGGTTGTCTTAAGGTGCTTCTAATGGAAGCCAGGCTGATCCACATAAAACAGAGCATTGTCTTAGACACTCTTAAGTTCTTATACAACGTATTTGTTCCTCATTCAACAGACATTTATTGACTATGTTCCAGGCACTGTGTTAGAGGTTAGAAATTATAGCACTCAGGGGCGCCTGGGTGGCTCAGTCAGTTAAACGACTGACTCCAGCTCGGGTTATGATCTCAGGTATGTGGGTTCCAGCCCCATGTCGGGCTCTGTGCTGACAACTCAGTGCATGGAGTCTGCTTTGGATTCTGTGTCCCCCTCTCTCTGCCCCTCCCCCGCTAGTGCTCTATCTCTCAAAAATGAATAAAAACATTAAAAAAAAAAACCCCAGAAATTTTAGCACTCACTATTACCATCTATAAGTGTCAGAGACATAGTGTTTTCTTCCTGTATTTGCTATAGCTTCTCCTCGTGCGTCTCATAATAAGAAGTAGTTGTGATCGAGTATCTGGGGCAATGTAGTTATCCTTAACTTTAGTCAGGTGGGTTTTAAATTGCCATTTGGAAATTGGTCCTGTTACGCTTATCTATAAACTGAGTCATAAAGTTTTCAGAGTGCCCAAGTAGGACTTTATGTACCGAAACAGAGGCCAATCTGGTTTTCGTTTTAGTGTTTTGGCTTTAGTGTTTATACCTGTGATTAATGCCACGATTGACTCCTTGAGCCATTTCATCTGTTACTGTGTTCCAAAATGTTTCTAGTTCTTTTGCTTATCCCTCCCTTGGCCTGTGGGTGAGGTCAGGGAGACCAGAAGCTACGATTCCTTCCTTCCTCCCTCCCTCCCTCCCTCCCTCCCTTCCTTCCTCCCTTCCTCCCTTCCTCCCTCCCTCCCTTCCTTCCTTCTTCCTCCCTTCCTTCCTTCTTCCTTCCTTCCTTCCTTCCTTCCTTCCTTCCTTCCTTCCTTCCTTCCTTCCTTCCTTCCTATGCTTATTTATTTTGAGAGAGAAAGGTAGCGAGCAAGAGGGGGAGGGGCAGAGAGAGAGGGAGACAAGACAATTTCCAAGCAGGCTCTGTGCAGTCAGCACAGAGCCCAGCGCGGGGCTCCAACTCAGAAACTGCGAAATCGTGACCTGAGCCGAAATCAAGAGTATGATGCTTAACTGACTGAGCCACCCAGATGCCCTGCTAGGGTTATTTCTTGGTGCCACGAATGCTGTGCCCATGAGGGTGGACGTGAATGTGTGATGCCCTTGGGACTGAAAGAGGAACGCATAGCCTCTCTGAAACATCAGAGTGGCTTGGTCCCCCTGAGCGAATATGGCCACAGTCACTGTTCCTACAGCACGCATTGTCTGAGTCACTCATTTGGCACCTATTACATCCTGTGTTGGGTTATTAGTAACCTTTGTGTGCATTAATTTCTCCTCTGCAGGCTGACTGCCCCACGGTGTGGACACAGGGTTTCCTTCCCATTCAGATTCTTATGAGTGCTCATTATAGGAACAAACTTGATTTGTGTTTTAAATGGGGTGTTTGATTTATGAAAATATAAGTATTGTTTATTCAACCAATTATAAGTGGATTAATTGGACTTACTTTTGAAAAACCAGATTTATGGAGGCACCATTGACATACAGGAAACTACATGTATTGAAAGTATACAATTTGATAAATTTGGAGCTGATAATGTGATTTATTTTTTTAATGTTTATTTCTTTATTTTGAGAGAGAGAGAAAGAGAGTGCACATGAATGGGGACGGGCAGAGAGAGAGAGAGAGAGAGAGAGACAGGGAATCCCAAGCAGGTTCCTCACTGTCAGTGTGGAGCCTGACTCAGGGCTCCATCCCACAAACTGCGAGATCATGACCTGAACCAAAATCAAGAGTTGGACACTTAACTGACTGAGCCACCCCAGGCACCTCTGATTTCTTACTTAAAAACAATTTTTTTTTCAATAAGCACTGATTTTGTTTCGTGTAAGTTGCCTGGGAGTGTAAGGTATAAACTTTTGAAATGACACTTGTGTGGCGGTAAGGGGGTAGTTTGGCACCCAGATGAATTTCATGCTGTAGTTTCCTGCCACGGGGACTTGAGATGCTCTTGGCATGCAGCAGGCATGTGATAAGTCCCAGTCACTGATGGTCATGTGTGTGCAATGCTCGAGTTTTCATCTGTGTCCCCTTTAAAAAAAAAAAATTTTATATCCTTTATTTTCTTAACGGAGGGTTGTTTTTTCCATGTATTTTTTCCAGCTTTATTGAGGTATAATCGATAAATAAAAATGTATATATTTAAAGTGTCCAACATGATGATATGAGATATATATATATACATATATATACACACACATATATGATTCCCAAAATTAAATTCATTGACAGATACATCACTTTACTATAAACTAGAATGCTCTCAGCAACTAAGGACATTTTTTCCTCTTGACAAATGCAGCAGTGGTTTTATTCCCTGAGCGAAGAGATGCTGGCTGGCTAAGTCTTAGCTGGAAGATTCAGACAGGACAGTAAGCCGACGCTCCGGTCACTGCAGAATCTTTCTCTCCGGATCCCTCTTTGATTTTCGAAAGTGCTGAGCTGGCCCTGCAGGGTAGTTCAGTGCCAGGGTAGGTTAACTGATTCTAATTAGCACTGCCATAGACTGTAACAGTTTTGTTTTTTTTTCCCCAAGCAGTCAGCCAAGTAACATCAGGAAAGGTGAGACATCTTTCTTTGGCATCCTCCAAGAGGCAAAACTGTTTTCAGGCTCAGTCTCTGCAAGTCCCGCCTTTCTCAGAAATAGGGAGGAAGTGAGATAAGGAAAAGAAATACCCGAGGCACAGGGTGCCCAGAAACATTCATTCTGAACGCAGCTGTGGGGCTTGGTACAGCAGGGAGAAGATGCTGAAAGTCTTTGCCCTCAAGTACTTTCAGCCCTGTTTTCACGGAGTGAGATGGGTTGTAATCAAGCCTTCATGTTTCACGGAGCTGGGGAAACCTTTCTTGGGAGCGATATTTACGGCCATTTCAGAAGGCATCTTCTTACCTTGAACAAATCGTGAGGGCTGGAACTGTATACTGATGCCACAAGAATAAAGTCTGAAAAAACAAACAGCCCACAGCCTTGAGTGTTCCCGCCCCTCTGGCCACACTCAGCAGGGATTCAATGTCTGTCTTCAGTAGTGGATGCTCCTGTTTTGTCCTGCCTTGCCTAGACATATGTTTTCCACTGATGGACGGCTACATTTGCAGCCAGTTCGCAATCGTTTGCAGTGTTAGGGGGACAGAAATTGTTTAGGAAGCTCCATCCGCAAGGAGACCCAAGGCTTTATAAGGCAGAAGTTTCAATTGTCCCTGCCATCCAACACCATAAATGATTTCAGATACAACTGGCTTGGTGTTGGGGGGCTGAGGGGTGGGAGGGAAGGAGAAGTTATGCCAGAGCTGGACAAAGTGGTGAAGTTAAGTGGAGATGTCTTCATTCCCTTCCTCTCCATTCAGTAAGGTGATGGTCTCTCCCCACCTTATTGAAACTTGTTCTCGGGAACATCTGCCGTCAGCCATTTCTCCCCCAGTGCGACTTAAGTCAGGGGGTTCCCCTTTTCAGGAAATTTGCCTTTTGAATCTGGGTCTCTTTGGCGAACTAAACAGCCTGGGGAAGGACCCACGAGGAGATGAAAAATAGACAGGTGTGATTCTCGGACTGCGTTCAAAAGAGCACCGTGGGCCCACTTCAGGCTGGGTTCTCACCTCTGAGCTAGACCCGCAGTAGGAAACACACTCGGCCTCGTATCACGCATGAGGAGTCATGGAATAACACTTAGCTACACGAGAGGACACCCGATCCGTTTTACTAGCCTGTTACTTAATTTAAAAAATGTTGATTGGACGTCTTAAATTGATTTCACTACTCACAAGTGGCACATTGAGCTAGAGGGCCAGGCCCAGATGCTGTTCTAGGGTTCCTGTGGCAGGGCACGTGGGGCTGAAACTCAGATCTCCTTTCTGAGATTCAGGCATCCAGATTCAGACTGGATCTGCTGGAGGAAGGAGGTGCTTTTATAACGTGCCCAGTTCATGTGTCTAAGGCAGGCAGTCAGGGGACTTGTGTGCCTTCCCCGCCCCCCCCCCCCCCCAACACCATCTGTAATTTAGATAGGATCTGTGTGGCCCATAGTGTCCTGTCAATAGGTAACATGCAGAAGAAAGAGAAGGAAGAAAGTCACAGGTGTGGAGAAGCTAGATCCAGAGAAAGGACACTGCCATGGTTTTGGTGCTGGTCTAGTGTATCAGTTTCTGGCTTTTTTCTCATGGCCTCTTTTGTGGTCAGAAGATTGGGAAGGTGCTGAACGGAGACAAAGGACAAAAGAGCTTAGGTAACCTGACCACTAGCCACTGCCTCTTACAGAACCAAGGGGTGTCTGAAGGGAAGAGTTGAAGTTTTGTCTGTGTGGGAAAATTAGGAAAGAGCAATGAGAAAAAATAAATAGAGAATAAATAATAAACTCAAAAAATATTTGTTGAAAACATTCTCTGTACCTGAGACTGAGTCAGATGTTTAAATAGCTTCTTATAGTCACCATGGATGATAACAAATTCTCTAAAAAAAAAAAAAAGATATTTGTCCATCTGCATGAATGCCTTCATTTGAATTCTATGAATTTTCTCCACTTTTAGCTGGTCACTGAGCGTGAATTTCCTCACCATGGAAGAAACTCAACTGCTGTTATTCAAATAATGACCATTGTGCCAGGAGGGAGTGTCAGAGAATTAATTAAACTTAATAAAACATTTGCCAAGTTTCCTAGGATAAGAAAAAGTTTTCTTTTCCCCTCGTGTCCTTAATAACACCATGGAAAGCAGAGAAATTTACTGGTATTTCTTTCAAGTCACTCAGAGTTCCTCGTTGAGCAGATATTTATTGAATATTTATTGTGTCCCCCAATACTGAGTAGGCACCTGACCTGAAGCAGAACTGAGAAGGGCAGGGGCCCTTGGGGAGCAGGGTTGAGGGGAACCTAAGACTTTTTCCTGATCAAGCATGATAAAGTGCCCTGAGACCCCTTTACATGGTGATCAGTAAAGGTTCCACTCAGCGTATACCAGTTAGGATTAAGTGTGTCTGCATGTGACAGGAAAGCTAAATCAATAGTGGCTTAAAGACTTAAGGTTCTATTTTGTCACAGACAAGGAGTCTTGATCAGAGCTGATATGTCTTCCACAGAGCTGTCAGGGACCCTGGCTCCATCCAGCTCTCTGCTTTGTCATCATTAGAGTGTGGTCCTCATTCACATGGTCCAAGATGGCTGCCAGATCTCCAGCCACCACATATTCATTCCAGAAGAAAGGAGAGAAGAAAGATATACTTTCTCCCTTTTGAGGAAGTTTGAGAAGTGCAGCCTTTTTCTAAGCAATTGTATACACAGCTAAATTTCAGGAGGTTTCTTTTTTTTTTTTTAAGTTTATTTATTTATTTTGAGAAAGAGATAGTGCGAGTGGGGGAGGAGGGAGTGAGAGAGAGAGAGAGAGAGAAAGACAGAAAATCTCAAGCAGGGTCTGAGCTGCCAGGGCAGAGCCCTATGCGGAGCTCAAACCCACAAAACCATGAAATCATGACCTGAGCCAAAACCAAGAGTCAGACGCTTAATCCACTGAGCCACCCAGGTGCTTCTCAGGAAGTTTATCACTAGGAAAGAAGGGAAGAATGGATTTTGAGGTAGGCAACTAGCATCTCTCCCCAGGTATTGGGTACAGTGGTGTAGGAAAGCGTTGTAAAGGGGGTGGGATGTGATTCAGGCTTTCATGGACTGGATAGTATTTGGATGAGACTGGCTGACACTCTGGATGCTGTAGCCCAGACGCCTCTGCTGGTGCTGATACACTTAGACTAGAGCTTGTGAAGGTCCTGCCCTGGAAGTCTAGCTTCTCCCTGTCCATTCATAGAATCCTGATTGCCCGGTAGCCCCACGAGACAAGTTATATAGCTTAATAGGTTTCGGTTGTTACTATTATTTAAAACTTTAAGTATGGGAGATTTTGTAGGTATAATAGAGGGAATCACTCACAGAGGTTCTTAGAATGGTCTATCAGTCCCTTGTTTTGTATTTGTCATCAACAGAGCACCCGCCTGGCCCTCTAAAGTGTGGCCGATAAAGGGGAGAGAAAGGCAAGCAGAAACCCAGGGGGGCCCTAGCAGGGAGAGTGCGGGGGTGGGGGTGGGGTCCTAGAGAAAAGCTTTTCCTTCTTCATAATTTCCCTGCTTCTGTTTCACCCAGATCCCAGAGTGGAAATCGGCAATGTGATTTTCTCCCTTTTTCTTTTCTTCTAAGGGTTTGCAGGACATAGAGCCAGCAGGATTACATGATTACAGGATCATTAGGGGTCATGCCGCTATCAAAATAAGCATGTCCACTACATTTATTAAATGCTGGTCTGTAGGAACTGGCTGATGCTCTTGGACAAGAGAAATAGAGAAGGCAAGTACACATGTGGAAAACAAGAGGTGGAGTTATTATGTGCATGTGATATACCTATGTGATAGCTAGATGAGATGCGATTTAATGTAAACAACATGAGACTATAGTAAAGTGGCTTGGCATGAAATTAATAAAGAAAGTAGCTTTAGAGAAAACAATCAGGTGGGAAATAGAATGGGAGCAAAGGTTCTTTTCATCGTAGTAAGTGAGGATAATTAAGATAAAGTAGCTGTGCCAGATATTATGTGTTTTAAACAACACTGTGTATATTTCACTGGTATATTTCAGTAGTATGGAACAGACAGGAAGATCAATAGTACAGAATAGGATCTGGAATTGGATGCTGTTATATACAGATACTTTGTCTTCAGATCAAGGTGGCATTTTGTATCAGTAAGAAAATGATAGATTATTCAGTGCATAGTTTGGGGCAACTGGGTTGCCATCTGGGAAAACAAAAATTGGATCCATTCGTCACTTCTTATGCCAACGTAAGTGCCAGATGAATAAAAAATTTAGATATTAAAAACAGTAGAAGAAAACAGAGAAGTCTAAAAAATCTTGTGGTAGCATGGTCTTGTTAGGTGTAACACAAACCCTTGGGAATCATAAAAACATAGATTGATATGTTACATTTCAAAAAATGGAAAAAACCCAGGCCTCATCTATGACAGCTTCATGGGCCATCATAAGCAAAGTCAAAAAACAGTGAACTTGGAATCATATATAAAATCCAAAAGACAATATCTTTAGTAGATTAAAAGCTCTAATACATTAATAAAAGATCAACAACATGATAGACAAATGAGGAAAGACAAGAACAGATTATTGACAGACAAAATAAATAAAATGAGTCTCAAATATATAAAAGGACATTCAACCTATAATAAGCTATTTTTTTTTAAACCGCCAGAATGGTAAATACATTAAAAAAAATTATCACTGTGGGTAGAAGGAGGAAGACATTCATGCATAATGGGAGCTTAAATTGGAATGACTTCCGTAGTGGGTGTTTTGATAATCTTTATTAAAATGGGTATCATTAACTCAATAATTTCACTTCCAGAGATGTTATCCTTCAGAAATATTTAGGTGTAAAGAGATGTATGAGAATATTCGTAGCAGCATCTCAAGGTCCTCATTACTCTGGGTTTCATTTTGCTCATCTGTGAGGCAGAAATAATGATTCTAGTTTCCTGACACTCGAAATGGTTGGTATGAGGGTGTCTCAGAAACAGCGAGGCTGCCTGAAAGAAGAAAGGTATTCTCTCAATTTAGGATATTATTCTGGTGTTTCAGAAAAAGAAAGAGTCCTAATTATAAGGTAATTGCCTTTAGGTAATTGAAATGCCAGGGCAAAGTCATCTTAGCTGTCCTGGGTTTTTGCCTGCTTCTCTCTACTGTGGCATCAAATGCTCAGGGAAACACTGATGGTTGGGAAGCATTGTGACAGAGGTGGCTGGTGGCCTTTTTGGCATGGGGCCCCAAGAGGATGGAGCACCTGGACGATGTGGCCCTCACCACTTGGGAGCATCTAGCCTGGCCTGGGATGCCTCAAGAGGGTAGCTCCCCTGGGGCCATCTCCTTGGGTCCCAGAACACGGGGAGCCCTCAGATGTGACGTTACATTTACACCAACCTTAATTTAACTCAGATAATGATGTAGCCTGTTACACAGCCCATCGTGGTAATCATAGGTAAGGAAATTGCTAAGGGAGGTCCCTGAGCAGTTGGAGGCCAGAAGGAAATATTTTCAAGTAATTAATGGGGGGGGGAGGGGTAAAAAAAATTTAATATAAAAAAAAAAACAGGAAAAGCTCTAGAATAAGATGTCATAGCTATTATCTGTCCAGAAAAGGGTATATAATAGAAGAAGGTAAGCTGAGATTCGTGGGAAGTTAAAACTTTGGTTTTAAGCTTGTTTCTTTAAAATATCATTATAAAAATACCATGTTAGATTTCCTTGGGGTTTTTTTTCCCCTCAACCCCAAAATAAAGCCTAATAAAATAACCATTCTGGGAGTTTATAAACAGCAGTGGCTACAATTTAGCAAAATGAAGAGAAGTTAACTTGGATGAATATATCATCCATAAGAAATAAGAGCATCAGTCTGGGCTTTGTTAATGGCAAAAGCCTAAACCACCAAATGATTGTGTTGATTTTGTGGGTTTCTTGAAAGAGCCCAAGCATTTAGAATCTCCCTGACTTATGTAACATTTCAGCTTGTATTGGTTAAGTCAAGAAAAAAGACATGGGGAACAAGATCTCAAATCAAACGTCTTATCTGGGCTGGAAGAATATACTCTGATTATTTGTTAGGATAATTTAACATATTGCACCTATAGCAAATGCATCAAGTGCATTAGCTGCAGAGGCTGTCATATCAGAAGGCTTCTGAAGTGCCTGTATGCGGCATATCCACTGGTCACACACCAGTGATAGAAGGGAATCAGTGCCGACCTTTTGGGGAGCTCACATTTCAAAGCAGATAGCGCTGGTGTGGCCCGGAACATAGGCACACAAGGAAAAATGGACAAAACGTTTCAGGGAGGAATGAGAGAGGTGTGCTCTATTTAAGGCAAACGCCATAAAAGAAAAGTGGGGTTAAAGAAACCTAATAGGCTGGGAGATCACTTTGGTTTTCACGAAAGGAGTGATTGAAGCACAACTCATAGCAAATTGAGAAGAGTTTGATTAAAAAAAAAATCTAGATCACGGATTCCTTGTTTTAAACATGTAATATAAATGAAATAAAGAACAGTGATGCTTCATTTAACTGGGGGGTCGATTTCAGGTAACCTTGGGCAACCAGAACATGGCTATGAATAAGGAAACACTGTAGAAAAGCAGAAAGAAAGAACCGAAGGGTCAGAGGTCCAGCCTCCAGCCACCCTCAGGCCATTCTTTGGACCGTGGTTTCCTCATTGGGAAAATGAGAGTATTAGATGGATTCAAGGTCTCTCTCCCTGTTAAAAATTGAAAATATATAATCTGTGCTTTATTTGTGTTTATATGTTTATATATTTATAATATTTTTAAAAGATTTTTTTAAAAGATTAAGAGGTTTAATACATATACATTGTAAGGAATTCAAAGAGTGAAAAGGCAGATGGTGAAACGTTAGCCTTCCTCTTACCCCAGACCCACAGTTCCCTCTCCAGAGGCAACCAGTATACTAGTTCCTTGTATATCCTTCCAGAAATCTTCTGCAGGTATATTATGTGTATATCTTTTGAAAACGGTTGAGATCATTGGCATACACATTGTCCTGCTGCTTGCTTCTTTTACTTAACAATTTCGGAAGCTGTGATTATAGGCTCGCATTGATCTACTTTCTTCTTCTGGAAGACTCTACGGTGTAGTAATCCACAGCTCGGTAATTAGTTTAACTAGTGTCTTGTTGATGAATAGTTTATTTTCATAGATCATCAGTTCCCTGCAGCTCTGAATGTCTATGACTTTAACATCTTGGTTAAGAAGATGTCCGAGTAAGAAAAAAAAAATAGTTGTGGGGCGCCTGGATGGCTCAGTCGGTTAAGCATCTGACTTCAGCTCAGGTTGTGATTTCGCGGTTCGTGGGTTCAAGCCCCGTGTCGGGCTCTGTGCTGACAGCTCACAGCCTGGAGCCTGCTTCTGATTCTGTGTCTCCTTCTCTCTGTGCCCCTCTCCTGCTTGTGCTCTGTCTCTCTCTCTCTCTCTCAAAAATAAGTAAACATTAAAAAAATGATAGATACATGTTAGAGATTTTTCATTTAAAAAAGTTTTAAAAATTTGGGGGCTCCTGAAGAACCCACGGAACAGAGGATGAAGCACATATAGGGGAGCTGGATGTAACGGAGCTAAGATAATCAGGGAGGTTGAGGGCAGGAGTGATTTGCCCTCTGTGTCTAGTGATCAAGTGACTGGACTAACACACTCGAAGGGGTGTGGAGTGGGGGCAAAGGACTGGCAGTTGGAGACTACGGGCCGGGGGGGGGGGGCTCTCACCACTGAGGAATGACATAGTGACAGCATGGGCCACACTCAAGTACCTAAGGCTGATGAAGCACCAGCAAAGTGGGGACACTGCATGTTTATTTTGGAGAGAATTTTATGTCTCATATTTACAAAAAACCTTCAAAGTAGTCATCACGAACTTTATCGGACTTGCTTCCCTTATGGCTCAGTATTCATTCTAAAGGAAAATAATTTTTTTAATGTTTATTTATGTTTGAGAGACACAGCATGAGCGGGGAAGGGGCAGAGAGAGAGGGAGACACAGAATCTGAAGCAGGCTCCAGGCTCTGAGCTGTCAGCACAGAGCCTGAGGTGGGGCTCAAACCCACGAACTGTGAGATCACGATCTGAACCGAAGTCAGATGCTTAACCAACTGAGCCACCCAGGAGCCCTTGTATTCATTTTATTTGAAATCACACACATGGATAGTGCCAAGTTTTTAGGACCGAGGATCTAAAGGCGGTAACCGGGCCCGAGTGGGGGTGGCGGGGCTCTGGAAACCAGTGGGCCATGTCCAGCAGGGGCCCGGCTGTACAGTTCTCCTTTCCACCGCGCTCAAGGAAGAATGGACCATTTGCATTTTTGTGGTAGGGATAGTTGTTTTACCACCCCCGAGATTTGATTTCCTCACAGGAACAGGGCTATAGGCGCACCTGCTGCTGCTCGGCGATGTCTCCAGAGAGACTGTGGATTTTCGCTGTGACTCATGAGTAGTATTTATGGCCACCGTGCTGGTAGCAACAGACAGACTGAGTGACACAGGCTCGGAGAGTGTTTCCCCTCTTTCCATTCAGAGGTTTTTCTGGAATGCCCCCAACGTGTTGGCTTTCAGTGTTTGCTCAAGAAAGAGAAAAGAGAACAACTCAGTCTCGGGCTGATTTGGCCACCTTCTCCCTGCCCGGTTCATTCCTAAAAGGCGTGTGGTTTGACTGTCCACTTGGTTGAATAGAAAGCATTTCGGTGTCAGCATTGACGTCCTGCGAATTATGCTCGGCTTCACCTTGCATGTGAAGGGAGATACTGTCTTTATCAGCCTCTTCTCCCCACTCTGTTTTAGCGAATCTAGTTTCTGCTGACTGCTATTTGAGGTCATTAGCTTAGTGGAACAGGGCCCTGTGCTAATGAGTACAAGGTCACAGCTTTGCACGGAGGAAGGCGTTACTTTCCTGTAGAGGACACCAGCAGGCCCGGCCAGCTGCCTTGCCAGCGTTTCCATGAGGGATAGGAAGGCCAGGTGAAGAGGGTACAGGTGCCTTAAACTCAGCCCACCTCTTTGTCTTTCTGGACACAGAACGCACACTGAGGTTCTAGTGCTTATAAGTCAGTAATCCTGAAGTGTGAATTTAAATTTAAGAGATTTTTTAAAATTTATTTTTAAAATTTATTTTATGATTTTTTTAAGGTGAATTTCTTTTGAGAAAGGGAGAGAGCGCAAGCAGGGGAGGGACAGAGAGAGAGAGGAAGAGAGAGGATCCCAAGAAGGCTCCGTGCAGTCAGCACAGAGTCCGACTCGGGGCTCAATCTCAAGAACTGTGAGATCATGATCTGAGTTGAGATAAAGAGTCAGATTCTTAATCGACTGAGCCACCCAGGCGCCTTGAGTTTTTTTTTTTTTAATAGATTTTTTTTTTTTAATATGCACTCATGGTAAAAGTTCCTCGGTGTGCATAGTTCATTTTTGTTCACAAATTCACCAAGAAGTTGATGAGTCTCAAGAATTCTGGGGATCCTGGGACGCCTGCGTGGCTCAGTCAGTTGAGCGTCTGACTCTTGAATTTGGCTCAGGTCATGATCTCACATTTCATGAGATTGAGCCCTGTGTTGGGCCCTGGGCTGACAGCATGGAGCCTGCTCAGGATTCTCTCTCTCCCTCTCTCTGCCTCTCTCTGACTTATGTGTGCTGTCTCTCTCTTTCTTTCAAAATAAATACATACACTTAAAACAAAAAGAATTCTGTGGATCCTCTGGATACCGAGAGTCCACAAAGAGGAATCAAGACCTCACTCCCATCTGTTTTCATTTCCTAGGACTGCTGTGGCAAAGCACCACAAAAGTTATCCTCTCACACTTCTGGAAGCTACAAGTCCAAGGTCAAGTTGTCCGCAGGCAGGGCCACACTCCCTCTGAAATCTGTAGGGGAATCCTTCCTGGTCTCTTCCAGCTTCTGGTAGCCCCAGGCATTCCTTGGCTTGTGTCAGTAGAAGTCCATGTTCCAGCTCTGTCTTTACATGGCTTCCCTCCCATTCTTCCTTCTCTCTTATAAGGACAACTAGTCATTGGACTAGGGCCCACCCTACAACCTCATCTTAACTTGATTATATCCGCAAAGGCCCTATTTCCAAATAGGGTTACATTCACAGGGACCTAGGGCTTCAACACAGCTTTCAATGGAGCAACCGATAAAGCCATCTGACCTCAGGAAGCTTCCAAATCAGTGGGGGAAGCTGATGGAAAAGGTTGGTGAAATCTGCGCTAACAGAGGCCAAAATGCTGGGCTGAAGAGGGGAGGATACATACACATATATACACACATACACGTACACATGTGCACACACACGTATATACATACGCACACAGGCACATGCATACATATACCCTAACCAACAGCAAATACACATGTATGGTATGATGGAGAATTGATAAGTTATAAAGGTTCTGTGGAGTATTCCTGCTGTGGCCTGGAAGGGTAGGTGGATTTCCGTTATAAAGAAGTGGGCAGTGAAGGGCATTTCAAGTTGAATGTGAGCACGCTCGGTCAGACCCGGAAAAAAAGATGCTTCTGGCAGAAATGTGAGGGAAGAATTGGCAGTCTGGAGACTGGAGACCAGTTGAGAGATTCTGCAGGAGGCCCAGGGGGCTCAGGAGGGCCTGAACTTGGAAATGGTGGTGGGAAGAGAAGTCAGGGAGAGATCCTGAAGAGCGGGGTAGGGGCAGGGAGTTGATGGAAGGTGGCAGCGGGTGGGTAGGGGGAGATGGCCAGAGGAGAGCTGATGCCAGGGCTTCTGGTGAGGTTGACTGGGAGGATGGTGGTGCCATTAGACGGGGCAGGGAACTCAGGAGGAAAGCACACATTTGAAAGGGAAGTAATGCGTTTGCTTGTCAGTATGTTGAGTTTGAGATAACTGTGTCTCTGGGTGTAGATGTTCAGCACAAATTTAGAAACCTGAGTTTGGCATTCTGGAGGAGAGGTCCAGGTTGGAGGCAACGATGCCAATGTGATTGTTGAAACCATGGGAGCGGGTGAAGTGAATGCGAGAGTGGACAGGGTCCAAAGGGAGGCAGGGCAGGCTCAAACCTTGGGCAAAGCCTAAGGGACGGACAGGGATAGGAGACAGTGCAGGCCAGAAAGGCAGCAGGGAGAGAGCTGAGACAGTACACCCAGCAGGGCCACGTCCTGCCTTGAGTTAGCTGAGGAGAATGAAAAATAAGGAGACTGTCAGATCTGACAGTTGACATTCTGTCTGAGAGGCTGATTGTGAGAAAACCCTCTCCGCGAAGCAACTGGGGGCAGAATCCAAATTGTGAGAGGTTAAGGAGACAAGTGGGGAGATGTGGAAGCAAGGCAGTAAAGGGTAGTCTGTCACTCTTGAAAAGGGGAGAAGGGTTGACTGTCACTTCTTGGCAGGGAGAAGAGAGATGGTGGGGGGTAGAGGAGGAAGCAGAGTAAAAAGAAGGAATAGTCAGTCAGGAAGGTAGAAAAGAGGATAATTACTTGATGAACCAAGTTCTAGAATAGGTGGCGGGCTATGGGATCAATTGCAGGGAGAGAAGAAGTTTAACTGAGACTCTGAAGGGAATTTTGAGAAAAATAGAAGTGAGTCATAGTGTGCATGAGATCTGAGTCTTACGGAGATTTTTTTTAGAAAAAAATTTTAAGTTTACTTATTAATTTTGAGAGAGAGAGAGAGAGAGCCCAAGCGGGGGAGGGGCAGAGACACAGAGGGAGACAGAGATCCCAACCAGGCTTTGCACTACCAGCACAGAGCCCGATGTGGGGCTTGAACCCACAAAACTGTGAGATCATGACCTGAGCTGAAACCAGGAGTCGGACACTTAAATGACTGAGCCACCCAGGTACCCCAAATCTCATGGAGATTTTTAGTCAATGAGAATCACTCATGTGGTGGGGTCCACAGTCCTCCCTGAAGACTGGAGAATGAACTAGTTGACCTGGGGACAGAACTTTGTGATTATTGACCTCTGCTGTACCATACTGTCATGGAGACAGAAGACTCACACCCCACCTCCAATGGTTTCCCCATAGATTGTCCAGCCTTTTCATGTTATGGCTATTTCTAAAACTAAAAGGTAGGGCTTACATCCCAGATAGGCTTTCTCTGGCCCAACAGCTAATGCCGAGTAAAATGGCTCATCTCAGAAACAAAAGTGCTGTAGGAGCCTGGCCTGGAAATCACAACTGTTTTCCCTCTGTCACCATCCAGAGAAACAGCTCTCTTCTTTCCTTCATTCCTACCTCTTTCGAGATCTGAATTTCTGGATCTGGGTCTAGAGAATGGGGCAGGGGAATGAGGATGTGGTCAGGAAGCCTGGAGTGTGTGACCACAACCCTTTGCCATACTCATTAGGTACCAGAGGAATCAGCCAGTCGAGCTCCATGCTAAGTGCTAACAGATACAAGAGGGATGGGTGTCCTGCCTTCATGGGACCTACGTGGGACCTAGAGCCTGTGCCACACTAGCGGAGGAGACCAGAGTTCCCTGAGCAATGCACGTGTGCTAGTTTTGTAGTGCAGAAAGGCGAGGCAAGGGCAGTGTTGGCTAGAGTGGGGGAGAAGAGCTTCATGGGAGATAGGAGAGAGACTCTGAATGATGAGTAGTTTGTTTACATAAATAGGTAAGAAATGTAGAAGCGTCTCGGGCTGATGGCTACCATGTTGGCACGAATGTTGCGTGTCCGGGAGACGATGAGAAGACTGGCCAGCCAAGAAGGGATTGTATCTGGGAGCGGGCTGTGATCGGGTGGAATGAATCTGGTCTGTGGAGGGCTTTGAATATAAGACTGAAGAGTGTGGACTTTTTGTCTGAGAGAGACCGGGAGCTACTGGAATTTAGAGAAAAGGAGTCTCATGAGGAAGCCCATGTTTCAGAAAGGAGAGCGCCTCTCCTTTCTACTTTAGCTTGGCTGTGAAGAGCTAACCGCCTCATGCAAGATGCACCGGCCATGTTTCCTGCCCTGTGGAACTCACAGACAAGGAGGAGGGCAGCTCTTCCTTCCTGTTTTTCCTCTCTCTGTCAGGAAACTTTCCTGAGGAGCTTGAGTTTATTCCTCCAGACTGTGCAGAATGAGGGTTATTGTACATCTTGAAAGGAAAAATCAGGTTTTCGTTTTTTTTCTTCTTTCTCCCTCAACATTGGTCTCTTCTCCTTGGCCTTTAAGGACGTTGATACCATTCCTCTTCAGATTTTCCCTGTATCCACAGTGGTTTTGCTGAAGCCATTGCCACTCGCTGAAGAGAACCCAGCCGGAGGTTGAGAGACTGACTGCATTCCAAGCCTTCTCTCCTTTCCTGCAGGGAGATGGTGTGTGTGTTAGATAAATGCACCGCCACTTAACAAAATAGCTGCCCATCACCGAGCTCCTTGAAGAAATCCTAAAATAACAATACTGGAGCATGTGCCACACTTGTGGGAAGCAAGGGCTTTGTGGGGAAGCGGGTGGGGAGCAGAGAAAAGAAACAGATTTTTATGTCAGGCTGACAAGAGTTTATTATACACATCAGCGGTTAAAATAATTACTTTTTTTAAATTATGAAAAAAAAAGGCTTTCTGAGGCCCTGTTAAATATCAGCGGCAGTTCCTCACAATGGGTTTCCTGGGGCCACGAGAGAGACACCTTGTCTCTCCAGATCCCGGTGGGGGTTTTGGCAGGAGACAGGGGAGTGCACCCCTTCCCCCCTTGCCTTCACATGTTGAATTTTGCTTGAGGTGTTTCGTGTGTCCCTTTGGCTTCTCTGGTTTCTCCACTTCACGTCTTGCGTTTTGCTATTGTCCTTCCCGCCACGCACCCTCTTCTCACAACTCTTAGGAGAGAGTCCACAGGGCCCCGTGGCAGGTGAAGGTGCTGCTTGGCATCATCTTTTCATTTTCTTTGAATAGTTGAGGCTTTCCAGAAATTAGCAAAAGACCTGACAGGGAGCTGCCAAGATGGTGGGGGTGAGCAGAGATCTGAGAACCCAGACCTCTGTTTTCCCACCGGGCTGGAATCTTCTCACAGGAAGCCAAGAATGCTGACGGTTAGGTTGTTCCACACAGTGAAATCTGGACACCGGGTGGCTTTTTCTTCCAGCATCGGACCTTTTGTTAGATTTCTGGGCTCATCACAGAGCTTGAAAAAGCTCTAGTACCCTTGACTGTGCAGGTGAGAACCAGGAAATGATTGCTCAGGACACTGCTTGGGCCTGTGACCTATCATGTGACCACACCACCATGGTCACAGAGCCCTTCTTCTCTTCCTGGGCCCCGAACCCTACTTCCTTTTTATTCTTGACCTCCTGCCTGCCTTGGCTTCTGTACCTGCTAAAAAGGGCTATGTTTGGTGCAGAACTGAAGGCAAACCTTGTTGTGACCCCTCTTCCATTCACACCCATGGTGATACAGAGGATTATCCTGAGATCAAAGATGGATTTTTCTCTAACACTCAGGAAGATGCCTCCATATGAAGTGAAATAGTCTGATGTACCTGACAAGTGATTTGTCATTTCAAAGCTGGTGTTCTGCCTGGGAGGGCCTGGGAGGGTCTGGGAGGGCCTGGGGGGGTAGGGAGGGGGGCTCCCTTCTGGCCTTGTCCCGTCCCTGTGGCTGCCCACGTTCTGCTTGGCTCTGAACGGTCCTGAAGAATTTTATTTTGGAGCCCCAGAGAAGTGGTCTGGCTGACATTATTGCCTTTTGTGCTCCCTAACGGTGCTCTGGTCCTTTATTGGTTGTGGCCAAAATGTGGGTGAAAGTCCATTTTCTTCTTCATTCAACCACGACAGATATGGACTTTTACTATCAAAAATAAAACAAAACTGGAGTAGCAATAGCAATCAGGGCCTTCCAACAAAGCAAAGTGAGGGGCCAACATAGAATAGGCTTCTGCTCTTAACTTGGTGGAAACTGGTTGGCACTGTCTCCAGCCTGTCTTTTTCACTCTAGACCTGGTTACCTCACCCTTCAGGTGGCTTCCTACAGGGACCAGCTTCGGCTGGAGTACCAAGGCCCTCCCGGCCTCCATTCCCAGGAGCTGCCCGGAAGTAGCTTCCTGACTCAGAGCCCCATCCTTCCCCTGCCGGCCCAGACCGAATGCTCATACTAGCTCAGCTGACCACCCGATTCCCTGTGAGCTTTTCTGGATGAGCCAACACCCAGGTGTTCCTGCAAGTGGACAGAGTTTGTTCCCGAGTTCTCTAGTTGTGTGTGTATTTGCTTTCTATGTTGAAAGAAGTCAAGAACGTTAAAACTCTTGGAGCACTTTATTCTCAGCCAGAGCGAGTGGAGTGGAGCCTTTTGACAGAAGGAAGAGACCAGGTTCCAAAGTGCTGCTAAGCATGTGTCAATTCCCATAGGCTTATTTTTCCATGTCCAGGCAGTGACGACTAGAGCGGACATCAGTCTGCGCTGGCTTTATTTCCCACAAATGCTCTGTTGGGTGCCACATGCAAATGTAACGTTTGGCTGCGTGTCGGGCAGCCCGCACTCATTTTGTGGGCAAATTCTGGACAAGTGGTTAAAAGCAGATTTTGTGTCTGATGCTGTGTAGATTTACATTAAACTGTCCAGATTCCCGGTAGGTGAGTTTGCTGGAATTGTTTCCTACCCACATCCCACATCGTATTTAGAATCTTATTGTAGCGAAGTTAATATAATCTGGCTTGATAGAAAACATACATCCATCTTCGGTTGGGGGAGTGAGAAGAAGGGGCAGCTGGAGGGAGTGTCCCTAGTTTCACGAGGGGCTATGGCTCCCTGGGAGTGAGGCTTGATTTTGCTCAGCACCTCTGCTAATGATGTGGAGTAAATGATGTCAGTAAACAACAAGTTAATGGACTTCCCAGATATGTGAGGTTCTGCAGCTGTTGCAAAGAGCAGTGAGCACAGAAAAAAAAAAAACAAAAAAAAACAAAAAAACAACAAACTATAAAGGAAGAGAGAGAGGGGAAGGTGAGAGGAAGAGAAGGGGAGGGAGGTCAGTAATGTAAGTAGGAAACAAGGATGAGATTTAGCTCTTCAAATCCAAATTCTTGTATCTGGGGCATGATTGCGAGCGCATGTACCCCAGGAACCCATCTGGAATAACAGCCAATCTGAGAAAGCCCTGAGGATGGCCACGGGCAGCCATGCGGGTGTGAGTTGTCTGGGTTTCTTAGGGTCTGGCTGTGTGTGCAGAGGTGAACAGAACAGGCATCACATAGAGATGCCTACATGCTTACACCCCTTTTGAGAAAATTAACATCTATGAACTTAAAATTCACCATTAGGATGAGGGCAAAACTTACATACCACCAAGGGAGTGGTAACAAATTACGCCTTGTCAGCTCATTACAAGACCCTTTATAAGCTGGCCCCCAGTTTTATCTTTTTAGCTTCATCTATTTCTATTTTTACTGGACACCCTACACCGCAGGCAAATGGTGTGGTTTGCTGTTCCCATAACATCTTTTTCTTCTCTCTGCTTGGAAGTTCTGCCTCATGCCCCCTGCCTTCTCCCAACCTCCTCCCTTACTGTCCTTCACAGGCAGAGGAGGGGCTTCAGCCACTCCCCAGAGATGTCACCCCCCCTCCCCCCCCCCCGCAGCCCGTTAGTGCTTACCTCTGCTGGGGCATTTGCTCCACTGCCTTCTCATTTGATTTCTTGTCTGTGTCTCTCCAGAGTTAAGGTGCTGGAATGGGGGAACATGATGGATCTCTTTTTTCCCCACTCTGTCAATTCCAGTGTCTTAGATTGTCCCATGGCCACTATAGGAACCCAGTAAGAGATTGGTGAGTGAGTTATCATGAGTTGGAAGGTGAAGGATCCTAGGAATGGCCAGATGGCCTTCCTCGGTGGTGCCACCCAGAGTCCCTTGGTTGGAGGGGCTGTGGGTTGGGGGTAAGAGGCCAGTCGCCGTGCTCGGTCATTGTAGATGTGCCTCTGCTGTCCTTATCTGTACACAGGCCACACTTGCTTTAGCTGCACTGACTGTGTAAACCTGATCCCAAGGAGGTCAGCCCTGTTTTTTGGGGTCCTGGAGGATTTCAGGAGCAGGGTGGGTGTGGTGTACGGGGTTTGGTAGGGTGTTAGAAGTATGAAATTGACTCCTCAGAACATCGTGGCTTCGAGGAGGTTGTGTTGGTGCTGCCAGCTGATGACGAAGGTGTGAAGTGAACACACCTCTTGGGACCCTGGAAAGTTCTAGGGCGGATGTTGCCTCTTGTGTCTGGTGGGAGAGAAGACACCTGTTTTTTCACACTGATGAGGGCTGGGTGGGTGGGGAAGTGGGGGTGGGGAAGTGGGGGAACTTAGAGGGTAGCACTGGTTGATGGCTCTCTGGTTCTCAGAGATGGCCAGCCACAGACTGGGCTGCAGAGGGGAGGCAGCAGCTGGGCGCAGCTCTTGAAGATGGAAGGCATGGGTCCCCAGGTTAATGACTGCACTTCACTAACCAGGATGCCTGGGGCCGAGCATGAAATGGTTACCTGCGTTTTCTTTCTGAGGAGCAGAGGACAAAGCTCTGAGCCCCACCTGAGTGCCAGGGCTGTGCTAAGAGTTGGGGATGCAGTTGTGAACAAAACAGAGAGGTCCTTGCCCTCTGGGGGCTCTCAGGCTGCTGGCAGAGAGAGATGTCTGTCAAATAATCCTGAAACAAATGGAAAATTTCAATGTTGATGAGGGCAGTGAGGGAGAGATAGATGGTGTGCAGAGATCCTGAAATGGGTTGACCTGGTCTGGGAGCTGAGGGAAGGCTCCTTGGGGTCACAATGTGTGAGCCAAGATGTAAAGGAGGAAAAGGCGTAGTTGGATAAAGAAGGCACAGAAGAGGCCTGAAGCAGAGGGAACAACAGGAAGCAGCATAACGTTGCCAGCTTTGATGGGAGACATTCCTTCAAGATATTCGAGCCCGCGCTTCTGCTTGACCTAGAATAATCTAGGAAATGAAACAGAACTTTGCCTTCACCAGGACCTTGAAGGACCACGAGGTCATCTCATAGGTGGGTGTGAGGAGTTGAACTATGTACCCCCCCTCCTACACTGTAAAGATGTGTTAAAACCCTGAGTCCTGGTTTGTCAGAATATGACCTTATCTGGAAGTAGAGTCTTTGCAGAAGTAATCAATTTATACTGAGGTCATTGGGGTGTGTTCTAATACAGTATGTTTAGCATACCTTTAAAAAGGGAAACAAATATGGACACAAAGACAGACACAGGGACAAGAAGGCCACATGAGGGTGGAGGTAGGGATTGAAGTTATGCCACAGGCCAAGGAACATCTGAGGCTGTCAGAAGCTAGAAGAGACAAGGAGGGGTCCTCTTTTAGAGGCTTGGAGGGAGCACAGCACTGACCACACCTTGATTCCAGACTCCTAGCCTCTAGAGTTGCAAGAGAATGCATTTCTGTTGTTTTAAGCCACCCAGTCTGTGGTGGTTTGTTATATGGCAGCCCCAGGAAACCAATACAGTGAGGAAAGAAGGAAAAGGAAGGGTTGTGTTGAAGATTACAGATAAATATATTTACACCTAGAACAAGGCCTGGAACATAATAGGTGCTCAGTGAATAGTAGCTATTGCTATCTTATTGGGTGGAAAACAGGGGCAGGCTTCATTTTGGTTTTTGGTGTGTGTGTGTGTGTGTGTGTGTGTGTGTGTGTGTGTGTGAGTGCGTGCCGATGTGTGGTGTTTTGTTTTGGTTTTGGAAAAATAGGAAGTATTCAAAGTTTAAATTGGGCTGCCTGATATGTATATATAACATTGGTAGCCACTCTAGAGAATCCTCTATACTCACATGCTAAAAATAAATGCCTCCATCGATGAGACCTCCAGTCCTTTATCAGTGGAGAGCTTTAAAATGCAGGTGCACTGGGAGGTGGGTCACAGTGACCTGAAGATTCACTAACAAGTAAATGACCAATCCCCAGATCTTTTTTAGGGGTAGTTTTTATCTAGAGAGGGGAGAGCACAGAGCCTCCGAGGGCAATAAAGGCCTGGAGTGCAGAAGAGGGCATTCCAAAAAGGAGAAGGCAGGGAAGAAAGCAAGTTTTGCCCACATCGTGGGTTAACCCAGGCCTGACCCTGGATGAAGGCAGAATTTTTCCTATTGGTTCAGGCTAAGAAGCGATGTAAAACACCATTTACGTTGGGGTTTTAGAAGACATCTGGATTCTTAGAGACATTGAGGAGTCTAGATATTTCCTTCCTTTCTCTCTTTAGTATCGAAATTTAGGAATCACCTAGCAGATACAAAACCAGAAGCCAAATATGAAGAGTAAACCTGACTTGGAGAGTGGCATGCTGAAACACGAAAGTGGAGATCAACCTGGTTTCAGTAGCTGGCAAAGATGCTTTGTGATGAGGCGGCTTTGGTGTCAGGTGGCCTGGGGTTCTAGTCCCAGCTGTTGGACAAGTTTTTTGCCTTTTCTCAGTGTCCGTTTCCTCACCTGGAAGAGTGGGATATAAAGTTGCCACTAAAAGCAGTTCTTTAGTGGCGATCATATGGGATGGCACCTGTGATATTGCCCAGTCAGCTTGTTGGACGTGTTTACTTTGAGCTGTAGGATTTATGCCTCTTGAAGGCTGATCGATCTATCTATCTATCTATCTATCTATCTATCTATCTATCTATCTACATATATGTATTTAATTGAACAATGTGATTTTTAAGGGGTGCAATGTAACGATTTAATATACATAGACTTTGTGATCATGGTAAATTCATTGTGCAATGATTCCCACAACCAAGGTCATGAACACACCCATCACTTCACATGCTTACTTTTTTTTTTTTTTCCAGTGAGAATACTTAAGATCTACTCTCTTGGCAAATTATCAGGGCCAATATTAACCATCATCACCATGCAGTACATTAGATTCCCAGAACTCATTCATCACATAACTGGAGGTTTGTGCACTTTGACCGACCTCGTCCCATTTCCCTCGTGCCCCTGGTAGCGATGGCTCTACCCTCTGGTTCTATGAATTGGACTTCTTGGGTTCCACATATGGGTGAGATCACGCAGTATTTGTCCTTCTCTGTCAGGCGTTATTTCACTTAGCATAATTTTTCCCGGTCTGCCCAGGTTGTCACAGATAGCAAGATTTCCTTCTTTTTTATTTCTGAATAATATTCTCTCAGTGCAGACATTTTAAAAATCCATATCCATTGACAGATACATAGGTTGTTTCAATATCTTGACTATTTAAAGCATCTAGACTTGAATGAGATTTAGCCAATGTTCTACAACAGTGGTATCCAAATTATTAATATTTTTTAGTAGTAGGAAACCCCCTCCCCTTTTCTTTTTCTAAATAAAACTCTAGGGGAACCCCAGCACGTAAAGTAAATCTAAGGAGCTTCTCTTGTTGAAGGCGGGGCAAGGACTGCTTCTTCTGTCTCATTCCCTGTCCTTTGTCATCCCTTGGATAATACCCTCAAAGGAGCCCTTCAAAAACCTTACTCTGAGCGTTTCAGGAACTAGAAGGGGATTTTATTTTTTGCTTGAAGGAAATTAGTCCTTATTTTCAACTATAAATCTAACAAGTCAGCTGCCCTTAGTAAAGGTGGAATGTGTTGGGCCTCAGCTTCTGTGTAATTATTTTTGCATTCCTAGTGACTGTTACGGTCCCCCCTATCTGACTTAGAGACCAGGCACTATTTCCTTTCCTCCTAAGTTTTATTCTCTAGCTCAGAAATACATGACTCGATTAGAAGCTCCTGCAGGGTAAGAGGCATTTTATTTGGAATCTCCAGAGTACCTTCTACTAGAAGGACAGACAGAAGCCCTCCATTTGTAGAACAGTTTCTTCTTTGGATTTTCTTTTATTGTCCTAAGTAGAAAGCTCCACTTGTTCTTGTAAAAATTCTTTCCCAGAACATTTATTTTGCTTTGTTTTTTAAAAAGACAATAATTGGGCTTCTGTCACACTTTTTGGGAAAACTATCTTCAACTATGCAGTCTGTTCACTCACAACAAAACATTCATATTCTTTCGTACATATGCTCACAGAAGATAAAGCTAAAATAGCTTCTTTTATATTACAAGTATTAAAATGACAAATATGTCTCCAAATATCAAATGATTGGAAGAGTGCAGATTTGAATTCCATCTAGATTAAGAGGCATTATTACTGAAAACATTATTATTTTGTCCATCCATCCATCCATCCATCCATCCATCCATCCAACAATCCACCAATCATTGAGCTTTTACTTGGTGCAGGCCCAGAGACCCATGGGTGATACATACCTACATAGAAAAAGGCCAAGGAAGTCATGGCAGGGAGCAGTGTGTAGTGTTTGAGATTATTAGCATTGTACCTCCATTTAATTTCTTTCATTGTTTTTAGGATTACATGTAAGGTAAAAAGCCTATATGTGCCTCTTCAGTGCAGTATACAGGAAGGCCACTACTGGCTTCCTATGTAGGGGTTGTTTTTCTGGTTTGTAGGTTCTTTACCTCATCCCCTGAATATTCCATACCTTTGGGCAAGATCCTTCCCTTTCCGGAGATGGAGCTGTTGGAGAGGGTCAGGAAAGGAGGTGTAAGACTAACGTGACTTTCCCATATAAAATGTGACCTGGGGTCTTTGAGTTTTCCTGAGCCTGGCACTCTGGTCTGGAGATATGACCTCTGTGAGAAGACCCACTTGATCCCTAGTACTGACCCTGACCCCCAGTTACTATCTGGCTCTCTCGCCTACCTTCTCTGAAAAAAGGGCATCACCAGAGCAGTTGTGTAGAAGTTTTGTGAGAATGAAATGCCCGGTGTGGTATCTGACGTGTGTGGGTGCTCAGCAAACGCCAGTGTCTTCCTTGTCTCTCGAATTTGTAAAGATGGCAAACAAGGTAAACTTTTAAGAAGTTTTGATAATGTAGTTCAGTGCCATGTTTTAAGATTTCGTTGTAACTCCTATAAAAGGCTATAGAATTTGGCCTAAGAAGACCAGCGATCAAGAGGGTGGTCTTGACCTTAGCGACTATCAATCATATAACGTGACCCTATGTCCTCCTTGGCCTCTCCTTTGCTCCCATTTACCATATGTCAGATAAAAGCATGGAAGGTCCCCTCATATCCCCATGGCAGCTTTGTGGCATGGATGAGAGCTTGGGGTCAAGTATTTTGAGAAGTCTAAAGCTTATAATTGCCTGTAACTCCCTGTCACCCCCGTGTTTGGATATGTCAAAATTAAATCTGAGTTTCTCATTCAGTATCATTTTTGGAAGCATAACTTTTCACGCCACATTTCATGCATACTTTGCCCCTGGACCTGTGGAGAGTGGCTCCATGGAACCTGGGGCGGGGGGAGTTCGAACTATTGTTGTACTTGTAGGACATAATTTCATGTCAGGGGAGGCAGCAACCTTGATTTCACCTGCTTAAAACTCTAGTTGCAGAAAAATTTGGCTCAGACTTTCCAAAATAAACTCACCTTTGGGTTGAGTCCAGGAGTGGAAAATTTTAGCTGGAAGGAATAGCTTTTCAGAAAACATAGGAGTGACCAGAAACCAGGGCATATGTACCCATCAGAATAGGCTGGGTGGAGCCCCAGCCATCCCATCCCCTGCCCTCCCCCAGTCTAGGTTATAGGCTCAACGGAAGGAGGGAGGCAGGACAAATCTTAGGAACTGGTTGTTTTTTTCCACTGTTACATCAACCTCAAAGCTTTGGCTTCTGGAGTGATGGGTGGGCTTACTTTCATTTTGTGGGTCTGGTGGCATGTGACTATGTAATTATTCCTCTCAGCTGAATATCCCCGAATATCCTTTGACATGATGTTGGTATAGGTGGCTTTACCAGGCGTAATTCCTATAATCCGTCGAGTGTCAAAAGAAGGTACTTATTTTCAGATCAAATGCTGCTGACCTGATTAAGCTTCTGTCTTGCCTTGGAGCCAAAGATAATGAGTTTGTCCAGTGCCGTGGCTGGTGGGACCGGGGAGCTTTTTGAAAAGGGTTCTGAGACTCGGTGCTGAGCAGGGCTTTAATAACCATCAGACATGTCAAGTTAGATGTACACTTTGGAGCTCTGCACCTGGCTTTCCCTCCTCTGCTCACTCTGTCCCATAGGTCATTCTAGCACATCAAGGGGTCTCTGGTCTTCCTTGAATTTTCCGTTGCTCAAGGTCTAGAGACTGTTTCTGCCAGGGGTTTGCCTGAACAGAAAAGTGTCCAGGTGACACCTTGGGGGGAAGGGGGGAGGGGAAGGAGGGAAAAGGAGGAGGATTCTGAGTTGACGCTTGGGGAGAAGTGCCCTGGGGCTGACAGGAAGGATAGTGCTTAACAGCTGCTGAGGCAGTTGGCAAGAAAAGGAGGCCGCGGAGTGAAATATTACATGGAATTGCCCTAGACTCTCAATGGAAAACTTTTTTCCCTTTCAACAGAGGAAATAAATGCACAGTAATGGTAATGAGAAAACGGGGCTCTTGAAAGTACCCTGTTTCTTGTTATTCTCATCTTTCCCTTCTTTTCCATGACTCCTGCCTGCCCTGTTTCGGGCCCCATCCTGTGGTTCTGTCAGGTCAGTGGGACCTGAAGCAGGAGCTGTCAAGCCGTCTGGAAAGGTATCTGAAAACCTGGCCTCGGCCCTTGCAGGAGTCAGACTGGAGTCCAGAATGATCTCTGCTCCTGCTTCTGCTTTGAATTAATCGTTTGCAGGTGTCACAGTCTCTGCTGCCTCATTCTGGCAGCATCTTCTCTCCTGTTTATCCCAAGGTAGGGTTTTGTGTTGGCTGCGGGACAGGTTGCCCCCTCCCCCACATTGAATTGAATTCCAGCAGAAGGAAAACGGGGGCTGCTGTCTTCTGTGTGTGAGAGAATCTGAGAACACAGCAGGTGATTCATAGGTAAGAAACTTGATCCTCGATAGCAAGAAGTACCTTTCGTGTGAACTGTGTCTTTAAGTGACCAGAGTCCTTTCCCGCTCTGTAGTCCTCTGAGGAGGACGATGCTGGGGTCCAGGGTAGATAAGTGATTTGCTGAAGGTCCCAAACTGAGTAAATGATGCTAGACACGAACCTGTTTTGCCTTTCACAGGTCAGCGGGAGATTGAGTTGACTAGATCATTTCCCCCAAAGACCGGGGGCCTGGTCAACTGTAGAATTCTGCAATGTTTCGACTATATTCCTCACAGTGCAACAGATACCACATCGGAGTCTGCAAGAGCCAGCTTCCGATGAATGCAGGGGAAGGCCCTCGTGGATCACAGTTTGTTGTTTCACCCGCAAATATTCCTTGAGTAGAGCGTGTGTGCCAGAACATACGGGGCCTGTGTCTAGCCCAGGCTCGTGCCTCACTACCCCTCTCTTATAAGTGGAGGCCGCTACTCATCAAGACAGAGCCCTAGCCGAGACTGTAATTGTTATCAAACATCTGAATTCACTGGAGAGGCAGGAAGGGTGAGTGGATAATAACACCTTATATTCCCATATAAAGTGTTACACTTTCCAGAGCCATTTAAACATTGATTATCTCATTCTGACTTCAGAACAGCCTTTATTATCTCCATTTGACAGATGGGGAAAAATAGACACAGAATCTGTCACTTGCTCAAGGTCATGAAGCAAACCAAGAGCTGTCGTTGCTTCTGGCTCTTTCCCCTGCTGGCCCCTTTGGGGGAGCCTTTGTCTGTCCCCTGAAGTCAAGGGGATTCGCATCTACATTCTCCTGGGGCTCCTGCTTTTGAGACCGCCGTGGGGGAGGGAGAACGTTTATCCTGTGGCTTCTCATGTCCGTGGGACAGAGTTCGTCATGAAGATGAAATAAAATGGAAACAGCTCCTGCTTTCTGCCCACGCAGACAAGCTGAGAGTCTGCCTCTGACGTGAGAGCTGGGCACAGAGGAGGAGATGGCTCTGGCTGTTCCCTTCTCGCGGCGCTCCCCCTCCCCGTAAAGTGGACCTGGGAATCCCAGGCAAGAAGTTCCAGTTAGTCACATTGTGGCGTTCCTGTGACACGACTCCTGCCTGGTACTCATGCACCACACTCATCGCCTTCTCCCCATTCAGCGAACAAGCACGGGGCCAGCTCTGTGATGGCCACGTGCACAGAGTGCCGGGGATGCCACAGGGAACCTGTGCTGGGGATGCCACAGGGAGCCCTGTGCAGTTCTTGCCCTCGAGTTCCCGGTCTAGTACAGTCTGTCCCTGTCACTCCTCCCTGCGTGTCACAGCCTGGACACTGTGGGCCATCAGACTCCCTTTGAGTCACCTGGGCAGAGCAGGTCACTGACTTAAGCTGGGGCTGCAGGCCAGGGCCGTTGAGTGCCACACAGCAAAGCTGTAAGGTGGATTGGAGCAGATGGCCTATGTGTCCACCAAAGCCCATTCTTCTGTCTCTGGAAAACAGCTGGACTACACCTCTCAGCTTCCTTTTTGGCCAGGTGTGGCCATGTGGCTGAATCTGGCTAGCAGAAGGTGGCTGGAAGGGATAAGCCCATCAAAAGCCCAGAGGGTCATTGCTCCCCACTCTGTTGGCTTGAAGCAGCCAATTTGGTTACTGTGGGGGCCATGGGTTGGAGGTGGCAAAGTCACAAGGAGGAGGGAGCCTGGGTCTCCAAATCCCTGCTTGGAGGAGAGCCCTCTTGTGCAGATGGGAGCACACAGTTTGGGCTTGGGATTGCACTGAGCCACTGAGATTTGGGGATGTACCTGTTTCCCTACTATACTGGTTTTAGGGATGGTGTTGTTGGCTTGAGTCAGGAGCATGGAATCAGTATGGATGGAACAAGTGACACTGCAGGAATTCCTGAGCAGCTCCTTCTGGACTAGCGCCCCGGCCGGGAGCCCCTTCTGGGTGTGAGAGCATAGGAGGCGAGGACCCCGATCCCTGCTTCCGAAAGAAGAAATCTGGCCCGAGGCTTCTAGGGAATGCCAGCGCTTGGGGGCAGTTACTGCTCTGGAGTGCCCTGGGCCGGGGCCAGCCTGGATGGGTGGCTGGGGGTGGGGGTGGGCGGTGCTCCCAGCCTACCTGGGGCGGGACCAGAAGATGCCACAGCTCCAGCAGCTCTTGGCTCTTGCTCTGTTTCCCCACGCCAGCCAGCTATGTGACCTTGGACAAGGCCCTTCCCTGGCCCTCAGCGTGATCCTTTTCCTGCTCAGTGGGTCGGGTGTGGACTAGATGATTTCAGATGATTCCTGAGTGTGCATTTTGAAAGCTCTAGTACAGACCACAGTGTAGGAGTTCCTGGAGCTCCTGGACCACTCCGCCCCACCCTGGACTGCAAAGCCTTGGCTCTGCCTTGTGTAGCTGCTGCGACATGTTGCTGAATAGTGCTTCCAACTTCCCTGTGACCCCAAAGCAATAACTTCTAATGTTAAACAAAGTCTAAACTCTTTTAAAAGTAATAGAAGCATCTCATCCTCGGCCCCCACCTCCATGAACCCGGATATTATGATATCTCACACCGTGAGATATGAAACATCTATTTCCCCCAGCCCATTTATCTTATTTAAGAAACACATGTTTAGCACTGCCTAGGTGCTGGGCAGCATGCTCAGAGCTTTTTATAGAGCAGCTCATTTAATTTCTGCACCAACCTGATGAAGTCAGTGCCTTCCTTATCCTTGTATGACAGGTGAGACACCGGAGCCCTGCAGAGATTAAAGAAATTGCCCCAAGGCTCTCAGCCAGCAAACGAGCAAGCTGGGGTTTGAACCCAGGGAGTCTGGCTTCATGCCCTTGACCACTGTGATATGTAGCCTGTCGTCAGTGCTCCTTCTGGGTCCACACATCCCCCAGAACCTCTACTATGCCCTCCTGCTTTGGAGTCACTGCCTTAGATGGTGTAGGCTCAGCTGAACCTGGTGAAATCATTTTTCAGTTCTGTTTTCTTCTGTCACATTTCCTGCATGTTTTCTTCCTTAGGAGGCCTGTCTATAGATAAATGATTCCATGACTAGGCCCCAGGCCAGGACTCCCAGTCCTCAGAGGTGGCAGAAGGCTCTAGACATTGAGGCTCCATCATGGCCCAGAGTGTTCCCAGGGCCTGGGGAGCTGCTGTCACAAGGATTCACAACTGTACAGAACTGACATCTTGTTTTTGCCAGGACCCATCAGTGAAGCCCAGGCCTGACTCAGATACCATTGTTTTCCACCCCCGTTCCCAGCACGGAGGCCTACAGACCCTCACCCCAAGGGATTGGGGTGTTTTGTTGCTTGGCTGGCAGGGCCTCACTTGTGTGCCAGGCTGAGAGGGGGTGCTGGGATGCGGGTGCTGCTTGACTTTGGCTGGGACACTCTGGCCTGGCAAAAACCTATTCTGTCTGCTGGCCCACTGCACTTGGTGGTTGGTCTTCCTTCCAGGTTGCTGCCCCTCCCTGTCCCCACCCCCCTTTATTTTTCATCCTTTTAGAATGAAGGGAGAGGGGAAAGCAGTTAAAAACACAGACTTTGCAGGGGCACCTGGGTAGTTCAGTTGGTTAAGCATACAACTTTGGCCAGGGTCGTGATCTCACGGTTTGTGGGTTTGAGCCCCATATCGGGCTCTGTGGCTGACAGTGCAGAGCCCACTTAGGATCGTCTGTGTCCCCCTCTCTCTACCCTTCCCCTGCATGTGCTCTTTCTCTCTCTTTCTCAAAAAAAAAAAAAAAAAAAAAAACAAACACAAAAAAACCCACAGACTTTGCAGTCACACAGACTCAGGGTACAGTTTGCAACTTCATTACTTACTAGATGTGTAACCATGGGCAAAGTATATGTCCTCACTGTCTCAGTTTCCTTATCTGCAAAGCAAGATTAAACATGCCTACCTGATAGGATTATTGTGAGGACTGAAGTAACAAACAATGGCTGTAAGGCTCTCACCACAGTGCTGCACTGTGACAAGCAAGAGTCATGGACTTGAGTAAGAGCAGGGACCCGGGGCCAGACAGCCTGCAGGCAAACCACAGCTCAATTACTTACTGCCTGTGTGACCTGGTGTAAGTTACTTAACCTCTCTGTGCCTTCATTTCTTCATCTGTACAGTGGGGATAATAAAAGTTCACCGGGTTGTTACAAGGAGAAAATGGACTAGTACTGGTAAGTGCTTAGGACAATGCCTGGTGCCTAGCAAATGCTAAGTAAATGGTCAAGTACAAGTACTCAATACTTGTTGGCTACTATTTTTATTGTCTTTCCATTATTACTGAGAACTTCATCATCGTTCTGTAAACGAGGACAAATACTATGTATATGCTCTGTGGGTAAAGGGTTCAGTGATGGAGACAGATCCCCTGTTTAGCCCCCCACTGTCACTTGCCTTACCAGTTGTGTGCTGTCCTCACTGGTCTCTGTGCTCCCAGCTGCCCCTGGTACCCTCTCGCCAACCTACTGCTTGTCTCATCCTCCTGACACCCAAATCTGATCATGCTGTCCCTCTGTTTGATGCCCCCCACTGGAGACACATCCTACTGGTAGCCTCCAGGAAAGGCTCTCCTCCTTGGCAAGGCCTATGAGGCTCTTGGCCAGTTGGCCCTGGCCGATCGCACCTGACGTTTGCAGTCCCTTCATGATCTGGCACACCTCCAGGGTCTGAGCAAGCTGTTCCTTCTGCCCAGAATGGTCCATTGCTTCCCTCCATCCATCAAAGCCCTTCCTCAAGTTCCAGCTCAGATGTCCCCTTGTCTTTGCTCCTGCAGATGGAGTTGAGCTGTCCTCCCCTGGGATCCCAGCCGCTTGACTCTAGGGTTCTATTCTCTGGTACTGATTTGTTGAAGAGACAGTCAGCTCCTCCAGTACACATCCTTGGCCTTGATGGGCAGGGACTGTGTGTCATTTATCTTTGTATTCACCCCCGCGTCTACCTCCTTGAGTCCGGAAGCACATGTGGCAGCAGTAAATGCTCCAAGATTTTGAATGGATGAATATTGATGAGAGCCACAGCACTGTTGCTTTGCATTTCCAATGCACATTATGACTTCAAAGCTCTCATGCCTCTGCATTTTTATCCTCATCCTGATCTGGAGCTGACGTGTAGCATTGCAAGAGCATCTCTCCGGGCCTCAGTTTCTCTACCTGTAAAAGATCTGCAGTCACATCCATCCCAAGGATCTTGTAAAGGTGAAGTGGATGCTTATTGAAGAATGTGTTTGGCATGGAGCTTCAGACATACAGAGGGCGTCATTGTTTTGCACATCTTGCCCTTGGACTCCATAGCCAATCACTTTGCCAGATGGGAACAGCCACGGGAGAGCACAAGCCTGGGGGTAGCTGATAATGTGTATTTTTCTGTGCCCTACATAGTTGTGCAATGCCTGGTGGAAATGGATAGATGGAAAGACTCATTATGTCCTGGATAGCTGCAGGGATATACGTCCTTCTCCTGCATTACTGACCGAGAGGTCAGGCCTCCAGGGAGCCATACGGTGCTCAGGTGAACCCTGTTGTAAGAAAACTCACTATATGAACATCCAAATCAACAAAACAGTGGGGAATTATTAGTGCTAACAAAACTCGTTCTTCATTTGAAGAAAGGGTTCATCGGCATTTCCTTAATTAGAAACCCACGAATGTTTATGCGTGGAAAAATTAAAACCTACGCAATAAAGAACTCGGTAAAGAAAGGGGAAGCCAGAAGAGCCTGAGATGTGATCTTAGTGTCCACTGTTGGTGAAGGATGAATGAAGATAAAACATCTCTGAAAAAGTGAGTTTCTCTGGAAATAGATCTGGATTTGTAGATATTCCATTTATAGGTACCTGTTTCAGGTATCTCTTAAAAGCCTCTGGTTTTGGGGGCATCTGGGTGGCTCAGTGGGTTAAGCATCTGACTCTTGATTTGGGCTCAGGTCATGATCTCATGGTTCGTGAAATTGAGCTCCATGTCAGGCTCCACACTGACAGCATGGAGCCTGCCTGGGATTCTCTCTCTCCCTCGCTCTCTGCCCCTCCGCCGCTCACATATGCTCGTACATACTCTCTCTCTCTCAAAATAAAAAGAAACTTAAAAAAGAAGCCTCTTGTTTTTAACAGAGGGACCCTCATAATATTCACAAAAGGACTTTTGTTCTGTAAAGCATTGGTTGCAAACTTTTGCATTTCTTAAAACGATAAGATGTTTCCTCTTCCCACCACCCCTGAAAAAGAGGAGGGCACCAACCTAGAGTTAAGCTCTTTTAATTTTTCCAAGTAAGAATTTGAAGAATAGATTTACTACCATAAACAAGCAGCATTTTAATCCAATGATTGAATAAGCATTTATTGAGAGCCAGTATGTCCCAAACACTGTGCCAGGTAGTGGCTGTGGAATGGCATGGACCCTGCTCTGCTGGGACTTACAGCGGGGTGGGGGTTTGGCATGAGATAAGCCAATAAAGAGGTGCAAATTGTAAAAGGGGTTCTAAAGAAAAACAGGAGGCTAAGATCAGGGTGAGGAGAGGAAACTTGCCTCCTCCAGTGGCATGTTCAGCAAAGGCCTATTGAAAGGACAATTAAACTGAGACACAGAGGGAGAGAAGGAGCTGGATATAAAAAGGGAGATAAGTATTTCAGGCAGAGGAGACTGCATGTGCAAAGGCCCTGAGGTGGGCAAGGACCTGGTATGCTCAAGACTGAAAATAGAAAAAGTAGGATAGACATAACTCAGAATAAAGGATGACTCTTTAAACACATTCAGCTCTATGAAAAACTTACAAGGTATTTCTATCTTCCTTCCAACCTGTCTCATTTTGCCGTGGCCTAGTAAAAGGTTTTCTTGGCCCAGCACTGCTTTGCCTATTAAAGAGGTGATGTCCTTTCTGTGTGCAGTGGACAGAGTGTGTGGGGAGGAGTGTGGGTGATCCTGGTCAGACTTCATGAATGCCTTTCCTGACTCAGGCGATGGGCCTCAAGCCTGTTGAGCCTGTCCCGGAATCTCTCAGTGCGCTTGGCAGTGTGATTTCTGTGTTTCTCAGAACCAAGGCGGACCTGAGGTGCTGACCATAGACCCGAGAGTATTAATAACTGTCACACATGTGAGTAAGAGTGGGTTGCAGCCCCGCGGTCTGGGTGTTTGGGCCGAGCAGACGACCACAGGGCGGCTCACCTCTTGGCCTCAGGGTTTCCATCATTTGCAGGTCCCTCCCCAAGCTTTGTTGTTTTCCCTGAAATAGGCTGGAATTGTTCCCTGGAAGAAAAGGAGACTGGGCTCCACAGAGCTTTTCCGCAGGCAAGCGACTCAAAGATGTGAATTTAATGAGTAACTCATTCACTCCACGAATATTTCTTGAGCACCGACTGTATGCAGGGGTGGGTGTTATGATGCCATCAGATGCCCTTGGTCTGCACTTGGTCATCTTTTGCCATGGACTGTCCCCAGTGTATTGGGCTTAGGACCTCTGCCAGGCCTAAGCTCCTGGTGGGGGAAGCTTCTCTTCTCCTTCTCTTCTGACCCCCTCAGCACCCAGTGTCCCTTGACACCCTCAGCAGATGCTAGGGAATCTTAAGTTATGTCACCTACTTTGGTTCTTTTCCCTGACCAATTTCAGCTCGTTCTCTCAGAGGAAACCCCTCTCCTCCTACTTTCATCCATCTATTGTCCCTTATTGTCATGGAGCTTCTGAGGAACAAGGGAATCCTGCCATCCCTCCCAAAGACTTGGCTTCTTCTGGAATTTTCTACAATCGTTAGTCTATTGTTTCCATAGAAACAGACTAGTATATTCTCAGGAATCAAATCCCTCTCAGAAATAGTTTGCATGTGGTGAGGGCATAAAGAACTGGGGGAGGGAAGGACCGTGCATGGATGGATTCTGAGAGCCCTCTGCCTTGTTTGCACCACCCTGGGCCTCACAACCCAGGGAGAAAGGCATTGTTGCCGCCATCTTGCAGAGCTGGAAGCTGAGTCTTGGGGAGGAAATCACCTTGCCTGAGGTCAGTCAGCTTTGTGGTGGCACTTGGGCTCGAGACCCGGTCTGTTGGCCTCCAGAGCCTGTGTGTGTGTTGCCACACCAGAGTGCCTTGTTTTCTGTGCTGACCTAAGTGCTCTCACTGGTTTGCGGTGAATAATGACATTGGGGTGGGGTGCTTTTTTCCTCCACGTGGCACAGGTCATCTTGTTTCTTTCACTTGGATCTCTTGACTGCTAGTTCGATTTTTATTTTTCCTTCTTGCCCTCTCTCTGTACCACATAAACTGCCTTTCTCTGCTGACTCAGTTATTTCCTCTTGCTCCTATTTTTGGGGCAGGATGGGGTCTAATGGTTTGGGACAGGTTGAGCAGTGTTAGCTGAAGGCAAACTGAAGTCCACAAAGCCTTGCTTGTCCTCTCTTTTCTGCACCTCGCTCCTGGAGCCTGTCACCTCAGAGCACCCCTGATCCCCTCCCTCCTGGGTAGAGGCCCAAAGGTCTCTCCTCCCAGTGCCATGCCTCCCAAGCTTAGCTGAGTCCCACCTGTCAGAATCCTGTTTTCAGTTCGTAACCTGGAAGGTGCCTTTTCAAGCCTGCAGGCACTTGCCCTCCCTCCTCTCTGTGTACTCCTCTTTTATTCATCTACAGTTGTTAAATAGGGGCCAAGGCAGAACTTGAATCCTTGGGAAGGGTCATTTCTCCAGCTTTCAAAGGTCAAGGCTAATGCCATGGTGAGAGTCCAGCTGCCCCAACCTGTTCAAGGTCCTTGAGTGAACGGTGGGGCTCCCACTGTGTCTGCCTCCCCCAGAGGCTGGGCCCTGGTGAGGGTGACGTCACGCCTGTGAGGAAGGCAGAGTTTAAGCCTCTCATTAGCTACCAGAGTGCAGCTTCTGTGACTTGCAGGTTGTTTGTGTGTCTGTCTCACAGAAACTCCCCTAGGATGGAGAGAAGGACGTGTGGGTTAAGGAGCAGAACTTAGATACCAGCCACTTTGTAATCGTGCAGTCAATCAATCATCTGTGTGTCCACTCATCATCCATCTTGTTTCATCTATTTATCCACACATGGGCACGTGTGCTCAAACACAGATATGTACATATTTGGGAGAGTTTTGCTTGCACAAGGAAACCATCCTGGGCTCCCCTCTAAAGCAGAACTCATGCTTTGTGCATACCTGTGGGTCCCAAGGAGCATAATGTGTTCCTTTTATCTGAGTTCTTTAATCGGTCTTGACTTCAGAAGTCAAGTCTGTGGCCCACCATCACACTCCATCACGGAGGCACCCGTGCCCACCATAGGATACCCTCACCAGCAGTGCTGGGCTGGGCAGTGTCATTATTATGTTTTGGGACTTCTCTCTTTCTTGACTCTTTGCTGGTTCACCCCGCCCCACCCCCCACTCCAGTCCCATTTCAGCCTCTGATTTTCTTTTTGAGATTATGTTAATGTGTTAGTAATCTGAGATCTAGTCTAAGTGATGGACTTTTCTTATTTTTGCACTGATTCATTATTGTGTTCTCACAGTTTTGGTCTCACAGGGCAAACTATGTTTCTTATTTTGAAGTTTTTTCTTAAGGAGGATCCGTGGAGGCCCAAGTCCTGACATCCCTTCAGCCCGTATCCCCAGGGGGTCCTGCGGGCCATGGGAAG
Organism: Lynx rufus; assembly: GCF_022079265.1. Taxonomy (NCBI): domain Eukaryota; kingdom Metazoa; phylum Chordata; class Mammalia; order Carnivora; family Felidae; genus Lynx; species Lynx rufus. Next base: position 65,661,750 of record NW_025814896.1, read on the forward strand.
GACTCTTTGGGCATCCCCCCATCTTCATTTCATCCAGTTCATTCCCACTCTCGGGAAAGCAGTGGTGGGCAGTGGGCCCTTGGGAAATGTGTACTCAGTGGGTGGTGGGATGAACTGATGGTGGATCACATTTGAAAGACAGAGTCAGGGTTTTATCTAACAAATATTCCAAGGTGTGGTACATCTGACACTTATGTGCGTGATGGATCGTACGTAGCTGTTCAGCACATGGAGCATGTGGATATGGCTTGGGAGAAATTTTTTCTCCCTCCTTTGCAATCAAGATCAAACAGAATTGTGACTCCCCAGAAAACAATTAAAATATTCAGATCGCCTGTCCTGAGTTCACACACAGGGGCTTGTTGGCTAGAGTCCCTTCCCAGGGATTACAATCCAAGGCGGTGGAATCCACATTCACACGGAAAAAGCATTCCTTGGCTGCTTCCTGTCTCTCCCTGATGGAGCTGTGGGCTGTCTGCCAGAGAGAGAGAGAGTGAGGAAGAGGGGTTGGAGGGATAGAAGAACTGAAGGAAGGTGCTCTAGGTGAAGGAGACAAGCTCGCAAAGCTGGGAGCAGCCACTTTCCTACCCTTCTGGGGAGCTGAGATAAAGTGATGTGGACACTCTATCATTTCAACCTGTTAGTAAGAGAACTGCCTACCTGGGAGATTGGAGGAGCCGGCATCTCTCCTAGGGATTGGGGGATACCCTAGAGACCCCCAGGGATGGCTGGGAAGAGACACTGGGGACCCTCTTCTGTGAGCGAGAAGCTTATGCTGCTGTGTACTCGGTGAGGCACCACCCAGGACAGGGAGGTGGTAAAGTTCATGTCTGAGATAGAAATCTGTGGCACTTGGGTGGACGGAGACTTAGGCATGTCCCTGCCTACTAGATGTCAATAATTCCTGTGCACTAAAAGCCAGTAGCTCTCTGCCCATGCTCATTCCCCAAAGTCCCCTTAGGAGGGCATATTGCACCCTGGTGAGACTCAAACTTACATATCGATTCATGCATCATTCACTCACCTAATAAGTGCAGGTGATTGTTAAGGTCATTTCTGCCTGTCATACCAGCACACTTGGGAAGACTGATCAGCCTCCTGCATGCCAGCTCTGTGCTTGGTGCTCAAGATTGTTATTGCAGTTTGTTCTCAGAGAAATCCCCGGTTAGGCAATGCTGGAAAAGCACCAGGACAATAATGCAGTGGATGTCACAGGGTGATGTTCAATGAAATGCTAGGTGATATAGAACAACTAGTCATCAGGGAAGATCAGAGGGTAGAAATCTTCAGAGGGCGGGATGATGAGGAAGATTTAGAGGGTCCTGAAGGATGGGTTGGGTTTGATGGGCAGAAAGGAGCAGAGTTACCCAGATTTAGTTCCTTAAGAAACACAGATGGGGTGCGATCACCATTCTTTTTTATGACCTAGTGGTTCTCAAACTTTTGGGTCTCAAGGCCAAAATTTCAATTACTTAAATATTTTAAAATTATTGGAGACTCCAGAGAGTTTTTTGTTTACCTGGACTATATCTATCGATATTTAACATATCAAAATTAAAACCAGTACATTTAAAAATTAAGTAAACATAAATCCATGAGGGGTGCCTGAGTGTCTCAGTTGGTAAGCTAAGCATCCGGCTCTTCATTTCGACTCAGGTCATAATCTCACAGTTTGTGAGTTCAAGCCTCGTGTCGGGCTCTGTGCTGACAGCTAGGGCCTGCTTGGAATTCTCTCCCTCTCTCTCTGACCCTTCTTTGCTTGCACATGTGTGTGTGCTCTCTCTCAAAAATAAATAAAAATAAATATTAAAAAAAAATCAGAGTGCCTGGGTGGCTCAGTCGGTTAAGCGTCTGACTTCGTCTCAGGTCATGATCTCACCGCTTGTGAGTTCGAGCCCCACCTCGGGCTCTGTGCTGACAGCTCGAGTCTGGAGCCTGCTTCGAATTCTGTGTCTCCCTCTCTCTCTGCCTCTCTCTCCGCCCCTTGCACTCTCTCCCTCTCAAAAATAAACATTAAAAACAATTTTAAAAAATCTATTACATGTTAACATAAGAGCATGTTTTTATGAAATACAACTACATTTTCTAAGACAAACATCTTAGAAGCATGGCATTATTTTTATAGTTTCACAAATCTCTTTCATGTCTGGCAAGGCAGAAATCAGCTGGATTCTTCTGTCTCCTGCATTCAGTCTGTTGCCATATCACATGTGGTCATGTAGCCCCTGGAAACTCTACGGTACACTCCTGAGTGTATGGGAGTGAAGAAGACAAAATAATGAGTTAATATTATTATGAAAATAGTTCTGACTTTGCAGACCCACTGATAAGGTCTCAGGGACCCTCAGGGGTCCCTGGCCCACACTGGCTGTGAACCAGTAGGACTTAATGTAGGACTTAAATGTAGGACTTAGTGTAGGCAGTAGGACTTAAATGTAGGCAGAAGACGGTGCTGAACTTGGGATATTTATTGGTCATGGCGGGTCTCCCTTAGGAAGTGGGAGGAAGAAGGAAAGCAGATTGGACACTACCCTTTCAGTTTGGGAATGATTGTGTTTGGTCCATCTCTTGAGTCTACGTGTCCTAACCAGATGTGATGCAGTGGTGGTGACAGACTTGGCCTGTTTCCATTTGGAGCTCTAATCTCACCCTGTGTATGTCTTGAAGGCGCCTCATGGCTCCCTTCGTAGAAACCCGGGAATGTATTGTAGTAGGCCAGGGAATAACAGCATTTATTCCCCATTTCCTGATAGCGCGTAACAAGTAGAGTACGAGATACAACTTTTGCCCTCTCAGAGCACTCAGTCCACATGGTTTACACATGTGGCTGTTTCACCCCTGGAGACTCTTGGTAGCAAATGCTGTGAATCTTCCCTGTTAAAATATGCAATCGGGGAAGAGAGGCGCTGTGAGCCCAGGATCCGGTTCACATGTGTTTCCAAGGTAGTAGTACTTAGAGGCTGCCTGCAATGGAGCCCCAGGAATCTTCCAGGGCCTGAGGTTTAAGTGTTAATTATCAACACCGTTGTGCTTCTGGGCTTCTGGGCTCTAGGTTAAGTGTGTGTGGCTTGTTGCTGTTCACGGGGAAGGTGCTGTCCTTTTTCCTAACAAGTTTGCCCTGTTGATGGCCATGAGTCACCATTCCCTTCTGCCCACTGTGGATTTTCTGCTACTCAGGACAGCTCACTGGTTTAGGGTCTAACATTCCAACACATGTTCTTTTAATTTCTTCATGCTGTCATGACATGGCCCATTCTTGCATTCTTTTAGAAGATCCCACTTTTAGTTCTTGTTTTCGAACAGCTCAAACAGTCTAGAATCTCTAGTTACCACTGCCTGGCTTCAGGTTCTGGATGGTGCGCTGGTGTCCCCACTGCATAGTTTTGAGTCTCAAGATACATTTTTCTGAGACAAAATAGTGCTGATTTAAGGAACCAGATTTAAGGAATCAGAGCCTCTGGCTTCTGATGGTATCGTCTTGTGTTTCAGACCTCCTGTTCTCCTAGTTGGCATAGAGGGCCTTGGAGGGTGGCTGGAGCGTAAGGGAAGCTCTATTCAGTTTAAGATTTGGCCTTAGAGTTCTTATTAATAGACCTGCCATTCACCGAGCATATTTTCTAGGTGAAGATGTATGCCTGATGTTTGTCATAGCACAGTCCCTTCTCTGCCCAAAGTGAAACTGATGCTGTGCGACTGGGAATAGTAGGCCAATGGTGCAGTCTACTCCTGAGAAGAAAATTGTGTGTATCATGAGAATGGTTTACTCACCTGTTTAGGCCACAGCTATTTATTCAGTGTGAGCCAAATGCAAGGTGATATGCAAGCACTTTGGATGTCGTTTCATGAAAATGAGGCATGTAGTGAGGACAGAAAACAAGCTGCAGAATGTTCTGTATGTCCCGTGAGTATGTGGCAGTATATGTGAATGGGTATCCCCGATGGGAGCCACCATTGGGCACGCAGTGCTATCAGTGGAGGCTTCCAGAAGAAGAGGGGTTTGAACTCTGCCTTGCAGGCTAAGAGGATTTGGACCAGGAGGGAAGGCATTCCCAGTAGCTTAGAGTATTTGACTAAGCTTTTGTGCAACATCTGTCATTCTGCCCAGATGTGCCGGCTATCATTTGAGTCACTGATGACTCTATTTTCTTGCCATCGCAGTGGTCTCTGTTTCTTGGCTCCACATTTAGGGCATGTATTTTCATGCTATACCAGAACTCTGGGAAGCGAGGAAGGACACCAACGAAACTAAAGCCCTGTTGGTCTAAACTAAGCTGAGGGAGGCGGTGTATTATGTTAACACTATGCCTGTCTGTTTGAGTGTATTTTTTAAAGTGTGACTTCACATTCTCTCCAAAAGCCTTTTGTAGCCCATCAAGAGAGTAAGATGATGGCTGAGAAGTTATTCTTTATAAATTAAAAGGTGCCTGGATGGCTCAGTTGGTTAAGCATCTGACTCTTGATTTTGGCTCATGTTTGGTGGGATAGAGCCCCACATTGGGCTCTGCACTGACAGCGTGGAGCCTGCTTGGGATTCTCTCTTTCCCCCTCTCTCTCTGCCCCTACCCAGCTCGCATGCATGCTCTCTCTCTCTCTCTCTCTTTAAATAAATATTAAAAAAAAAATACAGGTACTATCAGTTTTGACTTCAAAGGGCAGAGAATCAAGGTTAGAGCAAGGAGAAATCTCTCCCTCCTGATATTAGGGGAAACTTTAGAAATAAGACCCTGGGGCACCTGGGTGACTCAATCTGTTAAGCATCCAATTCTTGGTTTCAGCTTGGGTCATGATCTCACGGTTTGTGGGTTTGAGCCCCGTGTCGGCCTCTGCCTCTCTCTCTCCCTCTCTCTCTTCCCATTCCCTGCTTGCACGCTGTCTCTCAAAAATAAGTAAATAGACATTAAAAACATAAAAAATAAAATAACAGCCTAGTTGCCTGCCTGGTACCTAGATGGTCAGAAACTTCTCTGGAGGCTGGTCTAGCAAACCAAAGAAAAACAATATAAGCAATGACAGTTGTGGTTAACCACCCCCTTTCCCACCGGCGCCCCTCCCCCAACACTCCCACACCCACTCAGTCTTCACACTAGCCTGCTGTGCACGTAGCTTCCTTTGATGGTGGTGAATGTGCTATTGGGTGTCATTTTATATTACAGTTGTAATAACCACATGACATTTTAGTCTTTAGCTCTTAGTCACAGACTTCTAGAATATCTGAGCTGGAAGGAACCTTAATTATAAGCCCCTCATTTTAAAAATGGGGAACTGAGAACGCAGATTGCCCGAGACTCATCCAAGTTTCTCATCACCCAGTTCGTGATTTTCTTCAGTATCTGAGAAAATAGCAACGCTACCACTTACCGAGGCCCTGTGTGAAGTGCTTTATTTCTTTTAACAGCTGTATGAAGGAAGTGTTGTTATCATTCCTCCTTTAAGGTCAGAGGGGTCGAGGAATATGGTCCTAGTCAGATGTTAATAGGTAGTGGTGCAGAGATTTGAACGGAGAATGCAGTGGGTGACTGTAGAGAACCGGCTCTTAACGGGTAGGCTGTGCTTTCACCATGTTTCCCAAGTTACATCTTCTCTCTGCTCTCACATCTTCGCCTGGTTCTACCCCTCACTCCTCTCCCCTGTCCCACCGGGACCGTCCTCTCTCCTATAGTATGAAGGTAGGATTCTGACCGCGGCCACCATGACAACTCAGGAGCCCGGCCTCCTTCCTTTGGAGCATTTTCAATGGTTCAGAAGCCTTATCCTTATCCTGGGGACTTAAAGGGGCTGAGATCATATCATTGATTCCAGGAATCCTTGGCTGGTTAGGGCAGCAGAGGGCATAATCCTGTCCCTTCTTACATTAGCTTAGGAGAGACTGAGCAAAACAGAGTAGAGAGAGAGCAGATGGAGGGCTCTGTGAACCCCATCCCCACCTCAAGCAGGGGTCAGCCGTGTCATCTTTATCATCAAAGGGTATGTTTCTAATACGGATGGCCCAGGATATACCAGTACAGATGTGGTGGCAAGCTAGCTGAGGGGCTCCCGCCTGAGGTCTCTATGAGTCTGTGTCTTACTCATATGCGTCTGTGTCTCTGCCTTTCACTCTTCTTTTTCTGTTTTCCTCCCCCACTTCCTATACCAACAGCCTGAAGGATATTGCTTAGGCCAGTAAAGCTACGATCACTGCCCTCTGGCTTATGTGAATTTTTACATAGTAGTGAAGGGATCTGCAGGCTCTAGAATACAGCTGCTTTTGAATCTCTCCTAGAGGTTCTGTGCTGTGCCAGAGGCTTCCTCCTCCATGGGGGCTTATTTTTCAAGTTTGAGCAGAAAATATTCCAAGGGACACTGGCCATCTAAGTGGTCAGCCTGCACGCCAACTTTGATGATGCAGGCTGGAGTGGGGTCCGAGGGATTCTCTGGTCCTTCTTTACAAGGGAGAGACTGGTACCTTCACCTCACTCCAAGGACAGCAGACTTAACAACAGCTTTGGAGCCCACCAAATGGGAGGCAGGGTTCTAGACCCTTCTGGGGTTTTATGAGAGAAATTAATCACTATAGAGGGGATCTTTGGGGCATGTGCATATTTTGCATTGCTTTTTAAGGATGCAGGATCATAATTTTACAGTTCAAGAGCACTGACAAGAATGGATGATTTTGAGTCCCTTCATTAACGTTGCATTAGTAAAGAGAAAGAAAGATGGAAAAACGTCATATCAGAAGAACAGCACTGAGAGAACAGTCACATTGCCAGGGACACTGAGCCGGAATTGTTATTGGGGTCTTCCCAGAGTGCAACATTAAAAAAAATTTTTTTTAACGTTTATTTATTATTGAGAGACAGAGAGACACAGAGCATGAGCAGGGGAGGGACCGAGAGGAGAGACACAGAATCCGAAGCAGGCTCCAGGCTCTGAGCTGTCAGCACAGAGCCCAATGCGGGGCTCGAACTCACAAACTGCAAGATCATGACCTGAGCCGAAGTCAGACGCTTAACCGATGGAGCCACCCAGGTGCCCCTGGATCACAACATTTTTAACGGCAGGTTTTTGTGTTTCTTTCTTTCTTTCTTTCTTTCTTTCTTTCTTTCTTTCTTTCTTTCTTTCCTCCCTCCCTCCCTCCCTCCCTCCCTCCCTTCTTTCTTTCTTTCTTTCTTTCTTTCTTTCTTTCTTTCTTTCTTTCTTTCCTCCCTCCCTCCTTTCTTTCTTTCTTTCTTTCTTTCTTTCTTTCTTTCTTTCTTTCTTTCTTTCTTTCTTTCTTTCTTTCTTTCTCCTGTCTCTTAGGAGACACTTCTCCCAAGAAACAGTTCCCACTTAAAAAAGAAATCAACTCTGTGTGTCAGCCCGATGTATCATGGGAGACACAGAGCTATTATCTGTAAAATGTTTTAAAAATAAATTTTAACATTCATGGACTATGAAAATGATATTCCCCAGGTTTACCTAAAAGGAAACCCAATCCCATTGGTGTGAAACAATATGTGGAGGCTGTTAATAAAAATGTTGAGCTGTAGGAAATAGAAATGTGGAAGATAGTGGAAGCTTGGGTGCTTCTGAACTAGGAATTAGTCTTAGGCAGGAGGCAGCAGCTAGGGACAGTCTGGGCCTGGGAAGAAGGTGAGTTTTAGGGCCAGTTGATAACTGTGATTAGTTAGCACTCTGCTTTTACAGAAGAGGATGATTATCACTGCAACTTTCAGGGGAGCACGGTGTGACTAAACTGAGGGACACACCATCTTTGCCTGTGATGGACCGACACATGTTGTTTTCGTGTGGTTTCAGGATGGAGGCCATTTGCCGAAAAGATCACCTGCCTTTTACAGCTTACCCTTTTGGGTAAGTCACTTAAAGCAGACCCATTCTCTGGGGTTTTACAGCTAATATTTTAGGACCATCAGTTCTATGGCTTATTGGGTCTGATGTAGAAATGTGTGGCCCGGAAGCGATGCCCAAAGGGGTAGAGAGGTGGACTTTTCTTAGAGCAATAATCATCTGTCCGGAGATTTTTCATTTACTGAGTCCCTTAAGTTGTTTTTTTTTTTTTTTTTTTTTTAAGTTTTGGTAAGACCACTGAACACGATATCTACCCTCTTAACAAGGTTTTAAGTGGACAATAAGTGTTGTTAACTATAAGCACTATTGCCTTCCGAACTTACTCATCTTACGTAATTGAAGCCCTATACCTACTGAACAGCATCTGTGATCCCATCCGCCAGCCCCTGACACCCACCATTCTACTCTGTCTTTATGAGTTTGACTGTTGTAGGGACCTCATACCAGTGGACTCATGCAGTATTTCTCATTCTGTGTCTGGGTTATTCCAGTCAGCATAATTATTTCACTCACCAGGCTTATCCATGCTGTCACATATGGCAGAATTTGCTTCTTTTTAAAGGTCAAATGTTATTCCCTTGTGTGTGCGTGTGTGTGCACCGCCTTCTCTTTATCCATTCATCTGTCCGTGGACATGGAGGTTGGTTGATCCCACATCTTGGCTGTTGGGAACAATTCAGTTTTCCTTCTCTGCTGCTCACCTCATTCTGTGGATGAGAGAAGGAGAGAAGGAGGAGGGACATTCAGGATCTTGGTCGTGATCAGGGACTGTATCATGGATTAGGCAGTTAAATGGAAGACTGAAGCCTAAAAACAGAGGTCTTCTGAACTCCTGCCCTTCTCTCCTGCAGCGGACTGCCATTAACAATGCAAATCAAGCATTAGGGATGATCTCCCAGTCCACAGAAGATCTGTCCTGCCTTCCACCACAGTCCTTGAAAATCTCTACCTTCAGAAACCTTTAGAAAGTCTTACCTGTAACCTACACCTTTTTATGACTAGGTTAAAATACAGATGTTCTAGAATAGGACCACACCATCTTATCAGTCATTTGAACATCAGTGTAAATGAAATTTATGAAAGCTTTACATGGCACTGACTGTCATGGGAGGGGACGAGAGAATATAGGGCCCTGCACATCCCAGGGCAGAACGGAGCCCCACATGGGGAGGTTGTAGACAGACAGGTCTCAGGAATTCAGGTTTCTCTATAGGGGGCCCTGAATGCCATTATCATTACATTCTACCCAGACTAACAATGCTGAAATCTAGGATATTTTGAGGTTCTTTGTGTGCTGATATCAATTCACAAGGCAGCTGTATGCTTCAGAGAACCTGTCATACAACCAGGAGATTACTAAATAATCAAATACAATATTATTGATCATTACCCATGTTCTATGGGCTTATTACATCCATTGATAACCACTTCTTTGAAAAAAGGTTTCAAGTCAGTCTGTATTGTTGTGTTTTACGAATAGCTGATTTGGGGCCGTAGTAGTGGTGGGAAAAATAACAATAGTATTTTACATGCCACTTCCTTCAGAAGGCTTTCATGGATCCTTCAAATCGGGCTACGCGTGCCACTGTCTGTGTGCCTCAGTAGTATCTTGTTGTACTTCCCCCAGTCAGCAGTTAGCACGCTATTTGGTATTTTCCCGTTTGCTTATGTGTCTCTTTCAGTATCTTTCTCAAATAGGATCCCTCAAATGGACCACGGAACAAAAACATGACATGAGTGACTATTTTCTCAGTTCTCCCAAGGATGGTACGTAACTGGTACGATTGTGGATGAACAGGAGAGATATTAATTCGTGATAATTCATGGATGCTCTAGATCAGGGGTTGGCAACTTTCTGCCCCAAAGGTCCAGAAAGTAAGTGTTTTTTGGCTTTGTAGGCTATACAGTCTCTGTCAAAACAACTCAGTTCTGCTGTTGTCGCACAAAAGCAACCAGAGACAATACAAGTGAATGAATGAATGAATGAATGAATGAATAAATGCCGTGTTCCAAAAAAGTTTTATTTACAAAAACAGGCAGTGGCTGGGATTTGGTCCCAGAGGCTGCAGTTTGCTGACCCCGTGGCTTGGGGCATGAGGCTTTATCTCTCTTTCAGAACCTTTGAGGAAGTATTAGACCACCCGTGAGCCTGGTGAGGGCAGAGAGTCTGGCTGACTCACTGCCTGTTCCTTGGTAGCTGGCCTGTCTTTGTATATAGTAGGTGCTCGAGAAATCTTCACATTCATTCATCCATTCATTCATCAAGTATTTATTAAATGCCTGCCATATTCCAAGCATTCTAGGAGCTTGTGATGCCTCAGTACAGAAAACAAAGATCCCTGTTCTCATGGGGCTTACATGTTGGCAAGGGAAAGCAGATAATAAACAAGAAGCAAAGTAAATATTAATGATGCAGGATGTGCTAAGATCATACGGGCTATGGAAAAAGAAATAATACCAAGCAGGGTAAGGGACATTGGAATGCTCCCAGGTGATGTGGGGGTGGCAGGTTGCAGTATGATTTAGTCAATATTTTATTATTTATTTATTTTTAAAAGTTTATTCACTTATTTTGAGGGGGAGGGGCAGGGGGAAAGGGAGAGAAACAGAATCCCAAACAGGCCCCATGCCCAGCACAGAGCCCGATGGGGGGCTTGACAGGGGGCTTGATGGGGGACTCCACGCAGGGCTCGATGCCTGCCTCGATCCCCTAACCACAAGATCATGACCTGAGCCAGTATCAAGAGTCAGATGCCCAACTGACTGAGCCACCCAGGCGCCCTTGATTTAGTCAATATTTTAGATAGTGAGCATTGGCCTCACTGGGAGGGTGGGACTTGAGCTGAGTTGAAGCAAGTCATGGGGTTGGCCAAGTAGCTTCCTGAAATGGCCATTTGTCCTCCCTCTCACATCTTTGTGGGTCATTCTTCTCTGTGTCCCAAGGTACCGTGGCAGGTGAAGCCTGGGGTTTGGGGAGGCCTGGATTCCAACACGACCCTGATGATCACCCTGTGGTCTCTTCCCACTCTGCCGAGTAAGGAGCCACCCTGGGCCTGCCAATCCCTGCCTTCTGAGAACTCTGATTTCACTTCAAGCCTGTACTTCCTGAGATCCAGCATGGATCCATCCAGGGTGGTCTTAGCGTCTCAGAAAAATCTTCCTGAAGGCAGGGACCATGTCGTACTTTTCATGTGTACCGTATGGCACGTGGCACAGTGTGGGTTGTGCCTTTGAGGCTGAGTCATTGTGAATTGGTTCAAAGGTACACAGTTTAGGCTGTTTGGGTTGGAAGTCCAGCCTGATGACATTCGTTGTACTCTGACACTCAGTTCCATGTCCATAGTTGAACTTGTTTTGCATAATGATGGCAATCTAGAAAGGCAGCGTGTTCCTCTGTGTGCACATGTGGTTTCCTGGGTTGAGCAGCCAGAGTGTTTGGACACGGGCAAATGTCTGGAGGACAAGAGCCGGCCTTCTGGTGCAGTTCGGGAGTCAGGCAAGCCAGGGTGGTGATGAGCTGCCCAGGTCTGGGGCAGTAGGACTTTTGGTCTTGGCTTCTAGCGCCTTGAGATAATCCCTGAGCCCGAGTATTGTGGTGGATGGTGTGGTGCACAGACCCCCCAACTCCAGGCCTGAAGCCTTTATTCCCCCAACCGCTGGGACTGTAGACGCCAGGCTGCTTTCAATCACAGCAGACCTTCCTGCCCTGCCTGCTACTCTCAGTTGAAGAGAGCCTTCTTGCCCAAGGTCCCAACCTTCCCAGGGAAGTGGAACGACCAGCTTCTGGGGAGTAAAACGGCCCTGCCCCTCCCCCTAGTTGGGGCCAACTCTGTAAGGCCATCTTACAGAGGACCTTGCACAGGTCGCCTTAGGGTCGGCTGAGGCCTTTAGGACTGTGTGACAGTCCCCCTCTCCCTTGCCCCACCCTGCTTCCCTCACTCCTCCTGCAGGGGTTGGTGTTGAGAGTGGTCCCCAGGAGACCTCCTGCATACAAAAATTCATCTCAGAGTCTGTTTCCCAGAAACCCAACCTGTGACGCTAGGCCAGGCCAGCCCCTGGTGGAAACAGTAGCTTGCGGTGTGGGCAGATCCCTCGGAGCCACAGGGACAGACGTGAGTGCATCACTCTGTGTGGCCCATCACCTCTGTGGGGTGGTTTGGGTCTCTGGCAAGGCTGTCTGCCATATCTGTCATCACTGGAGATTTGTATCTTTGAGTTACATGTTGTCTTTCTTCCAGTGGCCTCTCCTTTGGCTCTCTGCATTCTTCGGGGACTGTCACCTCAATATGAATGAATATGTCAAAGCGATTTAGTCCCTGAGAAGGGCAATCAGTCTAAAGCAGCCGTGAGACGTGAGGTGGTGCAGTTTGGGGCTAAGGGCCTAGAATTTGGATCCGGACTGCTTGGGTTTGCATTTCAGCTCCCTTACATGTTAGCTTTGGTGACCACAGGCAAGTCACTTAACCTCTCTTCATCGTCTGCAAAATGGTGACCACCTCACAGGGTTGTTTTGCAGATTGAGTGAAGTAGTGCCTTGAGGGCAATTTCAGGGGCGCCTGGCACTTCCCTGTGTAACCGTCGGCTCTTAGAACATTAATAAGAGACAGGCGCTCGGAGGGGATGGCAGGTGGCACAGAAGTAAAGTGTTGGGGGGGCGCCAAGGCGAAAAGAGCTCTTAGAACGTGACTGTTTGGTGTATTTTGTCCGAAGATGCACATGGGAATGGATGGGGAGGGCCGGCCAGCCCCTTATGCTGAGGAGCATGGAAACAAGGACGAAAGACGCTACTCACAAAGGCCAGGGCCTGGATTCTAGAGCTGGGCCGGGGGGTGGGGGTGGGAAGGGAGCCAACACTAATTGGGCACCTACTGTGTGCTAGGTGATGTGTCAAATCCTACCGTATGTTGTGCCATTCATTCCTTACCATATCCGTTTGACATGCGTTTTCATCCCCGCTTCACAGATGGGAAACTGAGGTTGGGAGACATTAAGTTGCTTGTGAAAGGTCAGAGCTGTTCTGTGACAGGCGGAATTGGAAGGCAGGTCTGTGTGACAGCAGGGCCCGTGTTCTTGTGGCTAGATCACGCTGCCTGAAGCATTTTGACAGCACTAAAGTGCTGTCGTGGGCCAGGGCCAGAGGGGCATGGGAATAAATCAGTTGCTCTCACACAAATCAGTCCATTGGGCAAATCAGACAGAGAAGCCACCTCCTCCAGGAAGCTTTCCCTGAGTGCCCTGGAGTCTGCCCCTTGCTCCGACTTCTCTGTTGAGGCTCCTCTCCCTTTCTACCTGGTGTTGTGGCAACTAGGGGAGCTGTTCTCACTCCCGTTGGAGTCAAGTTTCTAGGGAATGGAAGGGCTGAACCTCTTCCCCTCCATAGCCCTGCATGTTGCCTTTCCTTGAGCATCCTCCAGTAGGTGTTCAGGAAGCTTTGTGGAAGGCATGAACAGATACGAACACTGGACAATGGTAATAAGTGACCTGCAGCTTCAGGTGCTTTAAAAATCTGGTGGAGATAAGGTTCATTTTGGCGAAGGGTGGTCACGGGGGGCTTCGCTGAGGAGGTGAGGCCCAGACCCAGAGGTTGGAGAACAGGAGAAAAGGGGTCAGGTAGGGCAGAGGGCAGAGGGGCACGATCTATAGGGGAGCTGCTGCCTTTGGGAGCGGCGGGGTCCCCAGTCGCGCGTACCTCTCCTCCTGGGTGCAGTCGGGCCCAAACCTGGTGGCCAGTGTCTCTCCCGTGGCACAGGGGACTGGATGGTTCCCCCAGGGGAGTGTGGATATGCCAGCCTTGCCAACTTGAGACCAAATGTTCTTCCTACACAGCTGTCTTCAAAATGAAATCCTTAAGGGAGGCGGGTGAGCAAGCGGGCATGAATTACCCCCGGCCCACGTCTTGGCTTGCTGACAGCCTGCCTACTTGCTTGAGCTTTCTCTCAGTTTTTAGATAAATCAGGAACTCCCAACGCTCCCCATGGAACCATCCCCCCTCCTTGCCCTGCCTTGAGCCTGGCGGAGTCAAGGCCTGCCAGCCATGGGACCCTCCGCGCTCTTCCTCGGCACACTCGTATGCACGTTACCTGTCCACCCTTCACACGGCCGGCCCAGGAGGCGGGGCACGAGGCAGTGTGTCCATCGACTTGGCTGGGGACTGAGGTCCGAAGTGGGGGCCGATTCGTCCAAGGCTGTGGCTCCCCCGCCCAGCTGCCTCACAAAGTCATACTGGTTCTCCTCTGACTTCTCAGTGCCTTTTCTGCTCTTTCACGGGGTCTCCCCTTTCATCCCTGACGTGTACATATTCTCCAGCATTTGCCATCGTGAACCCCCTCTCCTCTGGAGCCATGAGATGTAGACAGTCAAGGTTAGAAGAGTCAAGTCCAGCCAGGTGCCCTATGCTGACTCTGCCCGCCATCCCCTCTTGAAGGTTCTCTGTGTTCTGCTCGGAGAACCCCCTCCGCCCCCAGTGCTTCCTCTCCTCGCTCCAGGTCTTGAGGCTTGCCCCATCTGCTAAGCGGTTTGTATTTCCAAAGCTCCTTGGGTATCTCAATCTGGACATTACCCTAGCGTCCCAGCTCAGCAGGCCCAGGAGAACACTTATTATCCCTCCCCTCGACTTGGCTTCCCTTCCTGAAGATGACAGCATGACCATTCTTCCGGCCTCGTTGACTTGTGTGTCACTCCCCCACCTTGTCCTCCTGGTGTTTCCTGACAGCCTCTTGAACCAAGATCCTGCCATCTCTCCTCAGGCAGGTGTCTGTGACTTGTTTCCTCTGGACTGGTGTCCCTGCTCCAGTCTCTCTCACCTCCAGGCCCAGCCTACGTACGATTACCAGATGTATAGTTTTCATTACATTAATGGCACTCATTAATTAACCCAGTTTTAATTATGTTCCTGCTCAAATCTTTCAGGGTTTTTCTCTTTGCTTTGTAATTAAATAATGACTTCCTGCCTAACAACTAGAGTCTCCTGTAGTATTGACCTAGCCTTTCTGACTTAATTCCTTTACACCTGTTGATAAACTACACCTCAGCCAAAGGGTTTGTTTGCTGTTTTATTTTTTTTTAATTTTAACTTGTTTTATTTTTTATTTTTTTAAATTTACATCCAGATTAGTTAGCATATAGTGCAACAATGATTTCAGGAGTAGATTCCTTAGTGCCCCTTACTCATTTAGCCTATCCCCCCTCCCACACCCCCTCCAGTAACCCTCAGTTTGTTCTCCGTATTTAAGAGTCTCTTCTGTTTTGTCCCCCTCCCTGTTTTTATATTATTTTTGTTTCCCTTCCCTTATGTTCATCTGTTTTGTCTCTTAAAGTCCTCATATGAGTGAAGTCATATGATTTTTGTCTTTCTCTGACTAATTTCACTTAGCAAAATACCCTCCAGTTCCATCCACATAGTTGTACATGGCAAGATTTCATTCTTTTTGATTGCCGAGTAATACTCCATTGTATGTATATATATATATATATATATATATATATATATATATATATACACCACATCTTCTTTATCCATTCATCCATTGAGGGACATTTGGGCTCTTTCCATACTTTGGCTATTGTTGATAGTGCTGCTATAAACATGGGGGTGCATGTGCCCCTTCAAAACAGCACACCTGTATCCCGTGGATAAATGCCTAGTAGTGCAATTGCTGGGTCGTAGGGCAGTTCTATTTTTAGTTTTGTGAGGAACCTCCATACTGTTTTCCAGAGTGGCTGCACCAGCTTGCATTCCCATGTTTGCTGTTTTCTGAAGAAGCTGAGTTTTTCCTTCCTCCGTGCCTACCTTTGCTTCTGCCTTGCCTTCCCCTAAATGCACATCCTTCTTTTCTCCTTTGTTTGAAATCTCATTCTCAAATAACATGTCTTCTGGGGTCTTCTGATTTTCCCAACCAGATGCATTTTCTCTTTCCTTCAAATTGCCTTTATGGTAAGCTATAGCTTATTAACTCTTATCTAACCTCAGATCCTAGCTTTGTTCCTGTTCTCCGTCAGTGTTGGCTGAACTGCACTGGATAGTAGCAAGTTGAGGAGAGCCAGCATGAGTCTCCAAGAAGGCCTAACCACTGCTGAGAAGTCTTGGTGTGTTTGGCTGTCATATGTGGTGTAAGAAATGCCTTGCCTTTGGCCTTAGAGTTACTGGAAATTAGGATTGTGCTCTTAAAGGCACAGGATTGGGAATCGTGTTTCCAAAGCCTGAAATAGATGCATTTTAACATCACGTATCTGTGTAGTTTACATGGCTCTGCCTTAAGTGTTATTTTATGATCCCTCCAATATCTCTGAGCAATGAGGTTGCTCCTGTATTATTTGTATTAAGCAAATAAAGTGTCTGTATTGGTTCATATACCAGTCCAGGGATAGATGGAAATCAAGTTGGATCAGCACGCTCATGTGATGTCATCACATTGATATCTTTGTCCCTCCAGACTGCTGTCTTTTGGCTGGTCATATTCACAGACACATTTTTCCCATGTGGTGGTGGAAATGGCCACCAGCAGCTCCATGCTTAAACAA
Source organism: Lynx rufus (assembly GCF_022079265.1). Taxonomy (NCBI): domain Eukaryota; kingdom Metazoa; phylum Chordata; class Mammalia; order Carnivora; family Felidae; genus Lynx; species Lynx rufus. Next base: position 65,678,094 of record NW_025814896.1, read on the forward strand.
CTACTACTATTTTAGAAACCCACAGAATGACAAGAGAAAGTGTCTTTACTGATAGCTTCAGCAGAAGTCACTAGGAAAGTCTTTCCTCGAGCTCATCATTGTGGCCAAGGGACAGTCTTTCCTCGAGCTCATCATTGTGGCCAAGGAGATGTGATACTCGGATTGGCTGGGTCTGGGCTTCACTGGACAGGGAAGGAAATTTGAGCCTCAGAGAGGCTAGGTGACTTACCCAAGGTCACACAACAGACTCAAGTATGTATGCATCTTCTGACCAAAGTTCGTGTTTTTTGAGTTACCGTAAGTTGTTCCTGGACAACCAGTGTCTTTTATGTCTATGTGTGAGTCATTTTTTAGTTCAAGGCAGCCCCTGGCCCACTTGCAAAGGTAGCAGATTGTATTGTTGGGGTGTCTGTTTTCCTTTCTCTGGACCCTTTTACCAGAGAACTCAGGTAATGTCCAGTTCCTTCTAGTTCTTTTTTTCCCATCCTTTTCAAAAACCTGATATGGAGCTCAAAAGCAATATGCTAAGTGAATGAAACCAGACTCAAAAGGCTATATACTGTATCATACCATGTATGTGATGTTCTGGAAAAGACAAAACTCTAGGTTTGGAAAACAGATGCCAGGAATGAGGTAGCAGTGGAGGATTGAGTACAAAGCGGCATGGGGGATTTTTTTTACATAATAGATTGCTTTATATCTTTTTTTTTTTAATGTTTATTTTTGAGAGAGACAGACAGAGCATAACCGGGAAAGGGCAGAGCAAGAGGGAGACATAGAATCTGAAACAGGCTCCAGGCTCTGAGCTGTCAGCACAGAGCCCGACACAGGGCTCGAACTCACGAACTACCAGATTGTGACCTGAGCCGAAGTTGGACGCTTAGCCAACTGAGCCACCCAGGTGCCCCTAGATGGTTTTATATCTTGATTGTAGCAGTGTTTACAAGACTGCATATATTTGTCAAAACTCACAGAACTGTACACTAAAAAAAAGGTGAATTTTATGGCATGCAAATTATACCTTAATAAAAACAACAACAAAAAGCCCTGATCTTAGATCCCATTCAGGCCTGAGTGACAACGGGATTTGCATCTTCACGAACATCACAACGGTAGGTTGTGAACTAAGGGGCTTTGCGATATCCCCATAATCTCATAGGGAGAATGAGAAATCACCAAGTATTGGAGTTGTTCAAGAATAATTACTCTCTTTTCCCGGGAAGTGAACAAGCCCTCCCTGAGCTCAGTGAATCACACGCTCCTTCTGCTGTTGCCATCTGACTAGAGCAGTGTAGCTGTGCCCCAGCTGCCCTCCCTTGGGCTGAGTCCGTCCGGTGGACGCTTCCAGGGAGCTGGGGAGTCTGGGATTGGTGCAGAGGGCTGAGGGCGGGGCATGGGTGACAGGGCTGGTGTGTTGGGAGGACATGGGAGAATAGGACTGTTCCCAGTATTTAGCATTCACCCCTCCCCCCTTACTCGGCCACCCCTGCCACCCCATGCTGTTCTTTAGGACCCACTCAGGTGCCCACATCACCCACCCTACCACAAGCATTCCTCATACAGCACTCTCTGTTCTTGGCTCCCAGCGTCTCCCAGGGGACTATCTTTTCTGTCCTGTCATATGCCAGTCTCTGTATTCCCTGTGTCTCCCCGGTCCCGTCTGGTTCAACCAGCTGCAATCTGGGCCTTTTGCTTTTTCATTCCTGTCTGATTATTCACGTCTGCACCCACAAATGCTTTGATTTCTCCTCGGCCCACCTTGATTCTACCTGGTCTCATCTCAGACCACAGCTGTTCAAAGGTGTGGCATCGCGATAAGATACTGCATGCACATGTACAAATCGCATAGTGCTTTCTGACATGTTAGCGGTCTTCTGTTCAATGTCTCTGCTGACAGGGAAATAACAAATCCATCCAGTTGTAGATATCGATCGCATTTTCTGATTGAAAACATCTGATTAAAAATATGCATAAGCTGCAAGCATTTTTACTTTTTCTGAAACAACTCTCTTAACCACCCCCACCCCCAAATGTTGCTCACCAATTACTAAAACTAAAATAAGGAAAACTCTGGTGGTAGACTTGAGGCTTTAGGAAGTGGGTCACGGCAACCCCAAATGGGGTCACGTCTATCTGTGCCTGTAAAGGAGTCACCGGATACGGAAATAGGCTGTGCTGAGCTATAGGTAGGATCTGGGGTCAGGGGAGACTGTTCCATTTCAGCAACTAGGAGTTTTTTGAGGAGTTAGAAAATCAGATTGAACAACATGCCCTGGAAACAAGTTAGAGATGAGACTCGGGTTGTAATAAAGCTCACAGGAAACATTTCCTGGAGGTTGTTTATAGTTGTGTATGCAGTCTGACACTTTCTGGCCTTAAGTTGCACAGAAACAATCAGTGGTGATCAGGGAGTGAGACAGTGTCTTGAGCCCTTTGGGGATGAATATCAGGGCCTGGCTTTGGCAGTGAGAGAGAGAGCAAGGGGTCCTCCGGGGGAGCCAGCACTGCCTGGGTGGAACGCAGCCTGTTTTGCTCTGCCGCAGCCCCCAGCCGGGGTCCACCGATTGGCTCGGAGATCTTGCCAGCCCGGCCCGGCAGATGGGCATGCACACGTTTTGGGCCCGTGCCCGGGCTGGATGGCATTGCTGACAGGCTGTGGGCTGTGGTCTCGAAGGGCAGGTTCAGGAGGGAGCTCGGTGCTAATACGGCCTGTGCTGGATTCCCCGGGAAGGCTGCCAACCCCACCGCCAGTGCGGCCAGGAGCGCAACAGGGCTCGGCTGCTCCAGCACAGTCCTCTCAGTTGGGCTTTGGGGAGGCCAGAGACAGGAGGGTCTTGCAGCTACTCCCCTGTAATGCTCGGCCTCTGACAGCCCGGAGTGAGTGCCCTGTGCCGCAGCAATGTTGGAATGACAGGCCACGGTGAGGCACGGGTGGACTTGTGGGGCCTGCGTCCGGGTGCCCTCCACCTACTCTTGGGGTTGGAAACTGGCCTCCTTCTCGAGCAGGTGCGCCCTAAATCACCTGTCGGAGCTATGCCGCTGATGGACCTGGGCGCACCTCTGGGCCTGCCTCCTCGAAGGGATTACAGACTCAGGCTGGAGGGGGTCTGAAGGATCGAAAGGGGACTGCCAGCTGGCAGCTGGGGACACAGCCAGGGCTCTCCTGCTCTCGAAGAGACAGCCTTAAATTATCCATGCAATGAAGCACAGGACAATAGTTTGAACAGACTTTTTTTTTTTTTTTTTCCTTCTTATTAACACTGGCCAGGTTAAAACTTTAAGAGTTGGGATAAAGAGTCAGCCAAAGGCGAAATGGTGGAGGCCTTTCTCCTCTCCTGCTGTTTCCTACCCTCACAGACAGGTCCAGGAACCTTCCAGGCTAGACGGATGCTTTTCTGCCTTTGAAGCTGCTCCGGAGAAAGGAACCGGGAGAAGCTGATGTCGGAAGTTAGCTCATCCCTTCCCACTGAGCCAACTCTGGTTTATCTTTCAGATCCCGCCCTGCCTGGCTACATCTGTGTACATTTACTTATTCCTCACATCCGTATTGTGGGCGTGGGTATTCCCCCCCACCCCGCCCCCACTGCTTCTTTTCAAAACCTTGCCCCAAGCATGAGCTTTCTTCGATTCTGTTCAGTCCAAATAGTTTGAGCCAACACACCCACATGAGCAGACTCTACAGAGAGCTTGATTCCGGCCCCGGTCCCCTACAGATGTTCTCTCAGCCTCTGGGCCATCAAAATAGGAAGCTGGCCTGGCCAGAGAGGGCCCGAGTGCCAGAATGACCTCATCACTGGGCCCCGGTGAAGAGTGCGGAGACCTGAACATACAGGAAGAAGCCTGACCCCTAGAAGCCAAGAGGACTGTGGCTTTGGCTGTTGTTTTTCTTTAGATAGTGCATCTAAAAAATGACGTGTGGGAAAGAGGCAGGTGGCTCTGGGTTCAAATCCTGAGCCACCACAAGCTGGGTAACTTCAGGTAACTCGCTTCATGTTTCAAGCTTAGTTCCCTCATCTGTAAGTGGGAATAATAATACCAGCCATGTTGTTTGATATGAGAAATAATGGAGACAATACGCGTAGAAATACAGCTCAGGATCGGTAATGGAAGGGGCTCTCCATCAACGGTAGTGCTTGTTATTAATACTGTTTATCAGCTAGGCAGTCTGCAGTTTTGCTTTCCAAAAAATTTCCGACACCAGGCAATATGTTCTCCTCAATTCTGGGCACACAGTAGAATCATATAGAGTGGTTTAAAAAAGGCACTTGCCTGGCTTTTCAGTTGTGGCAATTCTGACTCGTGAGTCTCCTGTGGTGCCCTAGGTTCTGTAATTTTTGGAGCCCTCCAGGTGATTCTGATGTGCCTTCTGCTCGAACCCAGAGGAATTCATTGCCCTGAGTAGAATTTTAAACATTACTGTGGAGTGTGGGGTGTGGTGTGGGATTGCCGAGGGAAGGCTTGCAGGGCAAGGAGGGCTGCTTTCTCAGGACCCTGAGATGAGTCACCTCTTACACTCGTCCTTGTCTGTTAGTGGGGGTCCCGGAAACCACTGTATTCTTCCTGCAGCAGATGGTGGTGGACGTGGGGAGCCCCGGTACACAGATGCCCCAGTCTCACTGTGCTCTGACAGGCCAACCACACCTCTCCCTCCAGCGGTCCTGGAACTTGTGCCTAGAATCGTGGCTTGCTTTCCTATTCGCTCTGGTGAGTCTCCCTTTTTCATCTCTGCTAAACAATCCTTCTTTCCCACTGCCCCCTCCGCAATGCACACTCTGCCCCGGGGAGATCTGACCTCTGGATTTCAGAGGAAGTTCTCTAATTTAAGCTGTGAGATGTGGGGGTGCCTGGGTGGCTCAGTCAGTTAAGCGTCTGACTTTGGCTTGGGTCATGATCTCACAGTTTGTGAGTTCAAGCCCCATGTCAGGCTCTGTGCTGACAGCTCTGAACCTGGAGCCTGCTTTGGATTCTGTGTCTCCCTCTCTCTCTGCCCCTCCCCTGCTCATTCTCTCTCTCTTTCTCTCTCTCTCAAAAATAAATAAACATTAAAAAAATTTAAAAAACAAATGAACTGCAAGATATGAACATTTTGCTTTTTTGTGTTTATGGTCTGTACGGATAACTGCCCCCAAATGGAAGTGGGTATGGTATTAAACAAAATTCCAGCTTCCCTTAATAATCTCAGGCAATTTTGTTTCTGGTGGTTAATGGGGTACCTGGGGAGGAGAGTGGGCTCTGACCAGCCTTCTCAGTTTGTCTCCCAGGAAGAGCACAGATGGGGACCTGCTGCTTACCATGTCCCCATTATCTGAACAGTGTGAGACAGGGAAGACAGAGCAGCACCGGGGTCTTTCTGAGAATCAGAGTTCCAGTTTCTGGATTTCAGGGGTTTTTTTTCTTTTTTTTCTTTTTTTAGCATCCAGTTCTTTCCTGCCTTGTCTTAACTTCATCCTCAGTCACTGTGCTAACGTAAATGGGTGGCCTAAGAGGTCATTATAGGTGAAGTCACAAGCTTATGGACTTTTACCATACTAGATGTCCTTCCCTTTCGTAAATGAAGATGTCGATTATCAAGTGCCTGTACGCGATAGCAAAAAGAAGCCACGCAGTGGAACTGAAGGAAATTAGGCAGCAATCCTAAGTACGCTTGTCTCTCCTCTCTGAGAATTTCTCTTTCCTTCCTCTCCCTTCTGTTTGTATTGGTAGGGAAAGCTACCAGCCACCTCCAGTTCCACGGCTTCAGACGCTTCCTATATTGCCAGTTGTTAAATTTCTCCTTCTGTCTGAACTTCTCCTCTAAGACTTCTGTATCCACCTGCCTGGGTGTCCCATGGATTGTCACACTTTAGATGTCCGGACCTGAGCTCCTGGTCTTCCTGCCCAGATCTGCTCCTTGTGGACCCTTTCTCATCCTCAGCGTCCAGAAGAGTGAGTACCGGCACATAGTCGGTGCTCGATAAATATTTGTAGAATGAAGAATAAGAAAATGAAGAGTTCACACCTTTATGCTTTGAGTCAAGAGTGGGTGCCTTCCCTACTCGATGGCTAATGAGATGTGTGTTGCTTCCCGACCGCAGTTTCTACCCCACTAAAATGTGGGTATGACTGAATCTGTGGCGGACGGTGTTGGGACATAATGAGAGAATGGCTCTATATTGTCGCAGGGCTTCATGTTGCGTGCCTTCCCCAGAGCATTCAGCGTCCCCCTTGTGCCTGCTGCATCATGTGGGCATTTTATGCAGCTTTTATTCAAGACTGCTTTACACATCTCTATCCTGTCTGCCCAAAGGATTTCTCCACACACCCCTTTTCTCTAAGGAGGCAGACTTCCTCACTGTCTCAGGGCCATGTCCTCACATTCCTGCTTCTAGGTCTCCTCTCCTGGTCCCAGGCCTGGAACGCTGTCCTCTATGTCCTCAGCCCTTCCAGACTCTTCCTATCTTTCAGGGCCTCAGTCCCATCCTCCCCCAGAGTACCCCCCCTGGCCTCCGCCCCTCTGCAGCTGCACCGATTACTTGGTGCTCTCATTTCTCCAGGACTTACCTACATTGGTTGCACCCTGCCTCCCCCGAATGTTTTCATGTCATTTCGTCAGAGATTGTCACCACCTGAGGCCAGGGCTTTTGTTTCTCATTCTCTTTCATCCTGTAGTACATATAGCATGAAATAACTGTGTTTTTCAAATTTTCAGATTAAAAACAATGGCTGGAATGTCTTCTTTGGAAAAGTGTCTATTCATGTCTTCTGCCTATTTCTTCACTGGATTATTTGTTTTTCAGGTGTGGAGTTTGGTGAGTTCTTTATAGATGCATAGGGGCACATGTGCCCCAATGTTTATAGCAGCACTTTCAACAATAGCCAAATTATAGAAAGAGCCTAAATGTCCATCAACTGATGAATGGATAAAGAAGATGTGGTTTATATATACAATGGAATACTACTTAGTAATGAGAAAGAATGAAATCTGGCCATTTGCAGCAACATGGATGGAACTAGAGGGTATTATGCTGAGTGGAATAAGTCAGGCAGAGAAAGACAGATACATGTTTTCACTCATATATGGATCTTGAGAAACTTAACAGAAGACCATGGGGGAGGGGAAGGGGAAAAAATGTTACAGAGAGGGATGGAGGCAAACCATAAGAGATGCTTAAGGACTGAGAACAAACTGAGGGTTGATGGGGGATGGGGGAGAGAGGATAGTGGGTGATGGGCATGGAGGGGAGCACTTGTTGGGATGAGCACTGGGTGTTGTATGGAAACCAATTTGACAATACATTATACTTAAAAAAAAAAGAAAGAAAAAATGGCGGGGAAATACATGTAATGTAACATTTACCATCTTAACCATTTTTACAAGTCAAGTTCGGTGGTATTAAATACATTGTTGTACAACCATCACCACCATCCACACACCTCCATGATTCTTTTCATCTTATAAAATTGAGATACTATACCCATTAAACAATAACCCCCATTCTCCCCCTCCGCCAGCCCCTGGCAACCACCACTCTACTTTCTGTCTCTACGAATGTGACTACTCTAGGAACCTCAGATAAATGGAATCGTATAGTATTTGTTTTTCTGTAATTGGCTTATTTCACTTAGCATAATGTCCTTAAAGGTCCATCCATGTTGTAGCCTGTGTCAGAATTTCTTTCCTTTTTAAGGCTGAATAATATTCCATTCTAGGTGTGTGTGTGTGTGTGTGTGTGTGTGTGTGTGTGTGTGTGTGTGTATTTAGTTCATCCATTCACCCAAGGACACTTGGGTTGCTTCTACCTTTTGGCTATCATGAATAATGCTGCTATGACCAGGGGTGTGCAAATATTTCTTGGAGAGCCTGCCTCCAGTTCTTTTGTGTATATTTCCAGAAGCAGAATTGCTGGACAATGTGGTCATTCATTGTTTAACTTTTTGAGGAACCACCATACTGTTTTCCGTAGCGGCTACTCCATTTTCCTACACAGTGCAGGAGAATTCCAGTTTCTCCACATGTTCGCTAGTACTTGCTTTTGTTTTTGTTAGCAGCCTTCATTTGCATTTCCCTAATGGTTAATGATATTGAGCATCTTTTCATAGTTATTGGCCATTTGTATATCTTCTTTGGAGAAATGTTTGTTTGAGTCCTTTGCCTATTTTTTAATCAGATGATGTCTTTTTTGTTGTTGTTGAGTTGTAAGAGTTCTTTATGTACACTGGATATTAACCCCTTGTCAGATACATGATTTGAAATAACTGGGTACTTTTTTTTTGATAAGGAACTCATTGCTAACCAATGACCGTACTATAGGAATCCACACTTGAAGGTCCTGAGATGCCAGCTGCCAAATAATTTGAAAGAATTAAAAAAAATTTTTTTAATGTTTATTTTATTTTTGAGAGAGAGAGACAGAGTGTGAGCCGGGGAGGGCAGAGAGAGAGGGAGACACAGAATCTGAAGCAGGCTCCAGGCTCTGAGCTGTCAGCACAGAGCCTGACACGGGGCTCGAACTCACAAACTATGAGATCATGACCTGAGCTGAAGTTAGACGCTCAACCGACTAAGCCACCCAGGTGCCCCTAGAATTTTTTTGATCTATGGATATATGCCTGGTATTTTCCATCCTTGATCTCATGCAGAACTCCCAACAACCCTGGAAGGTGTGAGGTATCACTTCCATTTTACAGATGAAGAAGCTGAGGTTCAGAGAAGTCCAAAAATTTCCTCAAGGTCCTCCAGCCCAAGAAGTGGCAGAACCAGGATGGGAAGCCAAGCCCTTCTGACTCCACTCGCCTCCTGCGCCTTCAGACTGTGTGTGAGAGCGTGTGGGCAAGCTTCACACATGTGTTGCTCATCACTCTTGTTCTCTGGATTTCATTAAAAAACCCCAGTGATAGGCAAGCAGGCCACTGCCAGCACCCCTGACTCTGCAAAATATGATCCCATTCCACCTTTGGCTCTTGATGTGACTCAAATACCTGGTGTTTCTTTACTCAACCTGCGTCGGGAGGGCAGATACTCTGGCTTTTCAAATCTATCATCTCTGCCGTCCTGCTTCTGGCTTGGGACTTCTCAGAGCTGCTCACAGGCATTAATCGATTCGATTCAACAGGAAGTTTGTGTGGGATTGGGGGAAGGGAAGACAGTCCCTTCCCGAAGTAGTAGACACTACAAGGGCTAGACCAGGCAGCAAACACAACCTTAGAGCAAAGAGAGATGTTGCACCTTTGAAAGCTGAGTAAATGGCATAGTGCAGATTGTTAAGGCTCCAGGAACAGAGAGGGAACAGATTTTACATGTTTCTTGACCCACCATGGATGTATGTTCTGAAAAGCCCACCTGTCCAATGTCATGCTGAACCAAACATACTCAGGAAGGAAATATGCTACAAAACAAATTGTACAGTGTGGTCAGAGCCAAGAAATGCCATCTTTGGATTTTGCATTTTTCTAGCTGCCTGGGCCTGGGTTTAGTTGGGATTGAATGTCTACCACTGAGTGTCGTTGGCTTGTGGCTTGCAGTGCATGGGATGTAGTCCTGCTACAGGACACAGACCAGCTATTTGCATGAACGCGTGTCATGAATGAAGGGAAGTCATTACGAGATGGCTCCACCAGCCTCAAAGTGGGAGCACACAGTTCCAGGTATAGAGTGGCATTCATATGATGTGAATTACATATTTTAGCACTTATAACCCACATAATGAGCACTTAAAATACTTTATGAATACAATCTCATTTATTTTTTGTAAAAATCCTGTGGAGTGTAGGTACTATTATCAGTGAGGCGAAGTGAATTCTCCATAATCTTACAACTGGTGGATGATGGATTCTGCTTCGTTTCTTAAATCTTTGCTTTCAGATGCCATACTAAACCACCTCTCCGTCTCACAAGCTACTGGAAGATAGGACATTGGTTGAAAAATGGAAGTCAATATAAATGCCTTTTACCTATGCCCACAGTTAGAGACAAATGTCCAGAGACATTTGTAGGGGCCATGAGTCAGCTAAAGGATGAGGACTTTTTTGGGGAGCACATCTTTTCTGTACTAAAGGAAACCTTACTTGTCTGTAGCCCGAGTTTTTACAGCATGGCTGATTTTCCTAGGCTCTTAAATCTAAGTAGCAAAGAGTGTATCACCGTCTACAGTTCCCTGCTCCCCACACCCAAAGGGTTGTTTTGTCCTGCTAGGGCTTTTTAAAAAATGGGTAAAATACACACAACATAAAATATACCATTAGTGACATTTAGTACATTCATAGTTTTGCACAGCCTTCACCACTGTTTAGTTCTAGAACGTTTCCATCACCCCAGAAGGAAGCACTGTGGCCATCAAACAGTCGCTCACCATCCCTCCCCCTTCCAGCATTGGGCATACGTTAATCTGCTTTCTGTCTCTACAGATTTGCCGACCTCAATATTTCATGTAAGTGGAAATTTACAATTCATGTAAACGAATGTACAAACCGTGTGGCCTTGTGTACGTCCCGTTAATTTTGCCACTCAAGGTTCTCCTTTCAGTACCAACATTCACAGCCTCACGGCCCCCATGGAGAGCTGTGACCCCCGGTGGGTATGGCTTTTGGATCAGAGAGACCAAGGTGGGCAAGTGAGGTGGCCTCTCTGAGCTGGTCAAGGTGGTTGGAGGATTCAGTGAGATGATGTGAAGCTCCTTGTTCTGTTCTTGACCTTGGGCAAGTTGGTTAATATTTCTCTGCCTTGGTTGTCTTCCCCTGTAAGATGGGGATTGCATCAATATCATGGGGCCATTCTGAGGGTTAAGTGAGGTAATACAGGGAAGCACCTAGAACAGTGCTTGTGTATGGGAATTGCTTTTTATGTGTTAGAAGCACATGCTTGGTTTGGTGGCATGAAATGAGACTGGGCCCTACATCACCCCTTGGGATAACATTAGAGGCCCCTCAGTGGCCCGTCTGTGCTCAGAGCTGGTCTGGATGTCGTCACCCAAGCAGCGCTGGCCACTTGTCATCTCAGGAAACTGCCATGACTCTCTGCTGCCTAGTGTAGAGAGTTCTCGGTCTTCAGCTTGGCATATGAGGCCCTCTGCCTCTCACTCCTTCCCTTTCGGGTTTCTCTGCCCATCCTCTTCCCTGTGAGCCTATTCCCAGCCCTGCTCTGGGCCACCCTTGGCTCGCAAGGTCGCCTGGGCTTGCCAGCCTCTACACCTTTGCTTCTAGTCTTCCCTCTGTTGGGAATGACTTTCCACTCGCTGTCACCTGGCAAAGCTGTGCTCATTTCTTTCCCTCAGCTTTTTGTCCTCATAATAGTGCGTACATCACAGGGTTGTTCTGAGGATTATCTGACATAATACACGACGAAGATGATACATAGCACGTAGCAATGTCACCTGAGATGAAAAGCACACATGTGGGGGACAGCTGGTAATTGTTTGGGACGTGTTAGTTATCTTCGTATCATTACATCATTCTATTAAGACTGTTTGCACACATCTGCTCTCCCAAGTAGGCTGCAAATTCCTTGAGAATAGGGTTGTATCTTGTAATGTTTGTATCCCCACTTGTGCCTAGAGGGGGCCCTGTGTACAGAGAGTTTCTATAGTTATTCTTTTTTTTTAATGTTTATTTATTTTTGAGAGAGAGAGACAGAGAGAGAGGGAGGCAGAGATAAGGAGACAGAGGATCTGAAGCAGGCTCCAAACTGACAGCAGTGAGCCCAACGCGGGGCTCGAACTCATGAACCGTGAGATCATGACCTGAGCTGAAGTTGGATGCTCAACTGACTGAGCCACCCAGGTGCCCCTCTACAGTTATTTCTTAAATTGAATGAAAATGAGAGATCTTCTTGGTTATTCCCAGCCCCTGCTTCCATCAGGGAGAGGAAGTCACTTGAACTCAGAGCCAGTTGGCGCAATGGGCTGGCTTTGTTTCTCGACCTTTTAGGGTCCCAAAACGCCGCCTTGGAGCTAGGGTTGCCGCCCAGAGGCCCTCTCACAGGGCTGCCCTAGCCAGGCCCCTTCTGTGCGTTAAGCCTTTCCCTGCTTCCGCCCACACTTCACAACTTGCCTATTCTGTGCCCCGTCATTCATCCAGGACTGTGGTGGGTAAAGGCCTGATTAGTCTGACCAATTAATGCCAACTTGTGAAGAGGGGCCCCGGCGCTGCAGACTAACCGTGTGAACTTCAGCAAATGCCTTCATCATTCTGACCCCAAACTGCTTTCAGATGACGTTCGTGCAGATTGCTTGTCCGTTCCCGGGCCGTCTGCCTTGCTGTCATCTGTACCTCCCCACGCCCTCTGCGCTTTGGTTTTCCCTCTTCATGGGGACTTGTGGTCTGTGACCACCTTGCCTTTGACTCTGTCCTCTTCCCGAGTGTACACACGTACACATGTGTGTATACATATGTATAGATATATATAATCATCCCCTAATGTCACGTACTGATTTGTTTCCTAAACAGTTTCTCGTTTCTCTTATCAGATGAAAGAAGTCAGGTCTCTGAAGGAGGGCCTTCGACTTCGTTTATTCTCTGATCCTCTGTAGCATGTAGCACCAGGTTGTGCAGACAGAATAGGGTTAACACGTACCTGATGAATTTCATTAACTTTAAAAAAATTACCAAAGCGGGGCGCCTGGGTGGCTCAGTCAGTTGGGCGTCTGGCTTTGGCTCAGGTCATGATCTCGCGATTCATGAGTTCGAGCCCCGCGTCGGGCTCTGTGCTGACAGCTCAGAGCCTGGAGCCTGTTTCAGATTCTGTGTCTCCCTCTGTCTCTGCCCCTCCCCTGCTCATGCTCTGTTTCTCTCTGTCTCAAAAATAAATAAAAACATTAAAAAAAATTTTTTTTAAATTACCAAAGCAACGTTAGAAATTTTTGAAAATATGAAAATGAAAATTTCCTGTAATCCTACCTCTGATGTTACCCACTACTAACATTAGAACCAGTTAATATCATACGTAGTACCTAATATTTATTGAGTGCTTGTTATGTGCTAAGCCCTTTGCTAAGTGTCCATCTGATTGGACTCATTTATTCCCACCATGATACAAGGGTTACTAGTATCCCTGTTTTAGAGTAGGAAACTGAGGCACCAAACAGGTGCCTTGTGCAAGACCGTAAGGCTTGTAAATAGAGGAGCTGAGTTTCAAACACAAGCTATCTGGCCTTAGGGTTTATACTCTTCACTCTGTGCTAAACTGCCTCCCCTTCCTTCCCACACCCACCAACATGTACCTCCTCCCTGCCTCATGTTTAATGGACAAATCAGAACTGGGACTTAGGGAAGCTGGATTTTCTTTCCCCTGTGCGTTCACCTGTTGTGAGACCTTAGGACAATCATTTCACCTCTTTGAGCCTGTCTCCTTGTCTATAAATCTGGGAATTGGTTTCCCCAATCTCTGTTATTCAGCTAGAACGTTCCATGATTTTATGAATTAGGCACTGAAGCAGGGAGTTGCTTTCCTGCCGTGTTTCCCTGCCACCGCTCCCCCTCCCCCCACTGCCCCACTCCCCATCTGCGCACCTGCAGGCATATTATCTTCCATTCATGCAGGCAAGCAGTCAGGTCACCCTGACCCAGGTACCTCCCCGCACCTCAGTGTGCTTGGAGAAGCTGCCAGCCAGCCCGCCCCTCTCAGTGGGTTTTGCCGAGCGTCTGGGATTTAGTGGGTTATGTAATCCATTTACGATCCGTTTTAATAGAGTGTGCATCCTTTGAACTGCAGATGGGTGCCTGCTGTTTATGGGGCTTCCTGGAGCATGGACTTAGGGGGAGGGTCCTCAAGGTTTATAGGCTTCTTACAGCGCATGCATAGAAAGGGGGCTGTGCCATTTTGATTCTTTCCCTGAACGGGTTTTACTTATTTATTTTTTTAAGTTTACGTATTTATTTTGAGAGAGACAGAGACAGCACAAGTTGGGGAGGAGCAGAGAAAGGGAGAGAGAGAGAACCCAAGCAGGTTCCACACTGTCAACATAGAGCCCGATGTGGGCTCAAACCCACCAACCGTGAGATCATGATGTGAGCCGAAACCAAGAGTCAGATGCCTAACTGACTGAGCCACCCAGGCTCCCTCCCCTGCCAGCTTTCTGATCAGGGCAACGGGTGGAGCACAGGGTCTGAGCACTGTGTGTACGTGTTTACACCTCTGCGGTGTATACGACAGGCTCAGAGAGATGTCTGCTTTACCTAGCACCACAGATTGAGGTGCCCTGGAATCCCCTGAAGGCTTGTTCAGAGCACAGCTTGCTGGGCCCCACCCGGGAGTTTCTGATTCAGGCCGTCTGGGGTGGTGCCTGACAATTTGCATTTCTAACAAGTTCCCAGGTGATGCCTAAGCTGCTTGTCCAGGGACCACACTTTGACAACCACTGTGCCAGAGAATTAAAACTTCCCATCCTTTTAACAACGAAACCAAAACTAAAGCCCTTCTGGCTATGTGTGTAGGTAAAAATGATTCACTTGTATTCAGATATACTGAAAAAAAGAATCAAGTATCTTTTTTATATAGATAGTCATAATTATGACTGTTCATTATTATGGTTGGCTGTAATTGGGGGTCTCTGGGACCCCCTTGAGGTTGGTCCAGGCTGTTTGAGTTGTTGCTTTGTGTTTTACATTTTTCAACCCTCCCCTGGAGGTCGGCCGGTCCGCCTCATTCTGGCTGGTATACCTGTAGTTTCCTTTCCTGTCCAGAGCTTTTGAAAAAGCTTTCTTATTAAAATGTTCACACCTATAAAAGTAGAGAGAGTAGGACAATGAATTCCCATATACTCATCATCTGGATTTTTAACATTTTTGCTTCTTTTTTTTTTTGTAGAACTATTCTAAAGTCAATCCCAGACATCATAACATTCCACTCCCAAATATTTCTGACTGCATCTCTAAAAAATAAAGACATTTCTTGCCTAACCACAAGACCATTATCACAACTAACAAATCCGACAGTAATTCCTCAATATCATCTAGTACTGAAACTGTATTCCCATTTTCCAAGTTGTTCGAAAAAGTCTTTCTAGTTGGATCTGGATGGAAAAAAGGTTTATGTCCTCAAAGCTTTTGATTGTTAGGTAGCTTACCTTCGAATTTGCTACTTGGGGGTGGGGGCATGGGGTCTGCCGTGAATTGGGGAGAGATAATCACCACTGGTTACCCAAAGCTGATGATGTGCATTTAAAGTAGGGAAAACGGGTTTCAAGTGACGGTCTGTAAGGAGAGCGCAGGTCTGGTTCAGGGGCTTGGAGACATCTCTGTTGTCTGCACAGATGTTCTTGTACTTTCTTCTATTTTCTTTGATCTGCAGAGGCAAGGAGACCAGGCGTGTGACTTCTAGATCAGTGAGTTGCTTTCATGTGGGAGTACGTATCCGTTAGGGTATGTTTGGAAAAGCAGCTCGGTTGCCCAGGCTCGGCAAAAGGAGCTCTTGGCCCCGAGGACTCTTGGCTGTGGGTGTTCTAGAGTGTCTGGGATGTGTGTTTTATTCTCCACGGGCTTTCCTTGCTCCCTCTGTTAACAATCCAGCCTCCATCCAGGCTTCCCAGAGGAAAACTATTCCTTGGAGTTCCCAGCCCTGAGAGCTCCCATGCACACCTAGTCCCCTTGGGTGGCCTGGTTTCCTGCCAGAAGTATGATAAATAAATATTGATGTGCGGTGCCGGGCCCCCTCACAGCCCTGCCTCCACACTCATTCTTCACGTAGGTGTTGCAAACATGTTACAGGCTTCTAATTTAGTTTCCCCATCGAAATCAAAGGTCCCTTGCTGCAGTTTAAATGCCACAGTGTACCCGTGGCTGGGGCTGACGTGGATTGGAGAGCGAAGCATCAGCTGTACTGCCATATGGCCCGCAACGCGGTGCTAAGAGGGGTTGCCAGCTTCAAGCGTGGCTGAGGATGGAAACGTGAGGCTACCGAGAGGGGAGGACTTTCCTGAACAGGGGCCTGAGGGTCAGGGGACTGCTGGGGGCTTTCCATCATTGGCTCAAAGTTGGGGGAGCAGCACCCTTGAATGACCCAGCAAGAGGACCTGGAAGAGAGGAGAGAGTGTGTGGCTCACGGCCACACGTCAGTCCAGCACAGTCCCCTGTGCCCCCTGTCTGCCCTCTTTGTGCCGCTGCTGTGGTCCCATCAGGGCAGCAACCACACTGGGCTCTAAAGAGCTGTTGCCCTGTCCTTATTCTCCTTTGTACTAGAAGATCGTCAGGGGCAGTGATGTTGACCATCTTGACCTTTGGTACACAGTGGTACTCAGCAAATTCGTTGCTGCAGCCCAGGAAATGGAGGGAAGGGACGTGTCTTTGTGGTGAATTAGGTTAACCACACAGAACAAAAACAAATCAGGGATGGTTCTGAATGTCATAGAACAACTAATCTACCCAAGGTATGAGATTTCATTGGAATGTGCCTGCTAATGGCTACTGTTTTGCTGAGAAACCCTATCAATGTCCTGTTCCTCACATTTTCCTGCCTGGAAAACCCCCACTACATTGAGCTCAGATTTCTTATGGCAATAACCAGGCTGCTGAGAAATATTTCACTTGTAACCATGTCTTATCCCTAATCTAGACTGCATGGTGTGTGATGAGGGCAGCATTTACACTTGGTTTCTCTTCCCGTCCTCCTTAGCCCTGGCACCGTGGTCTACACATAATAACAGAGACTCCAGTCTAGTTGCCCAGTGACACTCAAGGCTGCCGTGTTTGGTGAGTGCTGAAAATGGCTCAGACGGTGGCTCTTTTTGAGTTCAGACGAGGGGGATCTTCCTGGGCACTCGAGTCGTCAGGAGAGCCCTCCCGAAGGAGGCTGGAATGGGCTGGCACGGTGGAGAATTGGGCAGGGTGGACGGGAGGAGGAGGAAGAGGAGGGAGAGCAGGTTCCGTGTTGGCAGGATCGGAAGAGACTTTGCATTTGCACTACTGGCTTAATAGAGAGGTGCGGCTAATTAGTTTGGAACCACTGGCTTCTGGGTGTTTGCTAGACACACTATGAACTGCCAAGAACTCTACAGACTGACCACAGGGAAGGGTGGCTACAAAATTCTTAAAACGTATGCTCACTCCAGTTCCTGGGGAGACTGATGGGGATGAGTCAGGTTAAGACAGAGATAAACATTTGCTTATCAGACGGAGATCCACCCTATTTTCTAGGTTCTTGGACTTCGAAAAAGTATGTCCCCAAACACCAGATAATGGGGCAGGAAGGAAGAGGAGGATTAAGGGCTCTGGCGGGTTAGCTGGAAAAGAAACACTTGGGTTGGAGGAGATGGAAGCGTGCAAAGTTTCAGACTGAAAACCGTGGTGATGGTACAATTGCCTTGGAAAATAGTTTAGCAGGTTCTTTAAAAGTTAAACATAAACCCACCATGTGATCCAGCCATTCCACTCCTAGGTATTTACCCAAGATAAATGAAAGCATATGTCCATAGAAAGTCTCGTACAGGAATGTTCATAGCAGCTTTTGTGTGTAACAGCCCCAAACTGGAAACAACTCAAATGTCCATCAAGAGACAAGTGGGTAAACAAATTGTGGTGTGTCCGTACGATGGAATACTATTTGGCAATAAAGAGGAATGAAAAGGATAAATCTCAGAATAATTATTCTGAGTGAAGAAAGCCAGATGAAAAATAGCATTCCATTCATAGACAGTCCTTGAAAATGCAAACCAATTTATGAGCAGACTCTTGGAGCTGAAGGATGTCTCTTCTCTTGATTGTAGTGATAGTTCCACAGGTGTCTATGTCAGAATGTGTCCAAGTTTACTCTTTAAGTGGGTTCAAATTATTGTCTGTTAATTATACCTCACCAGCTGTTAAAAATTTCAGACATTCAGTGTAGTTCATTAAAATAAGCCACTATGGCAAACGTATTGTGTTCCCATCCCTGAACCAGGATGAATTCATTTCAGTGGAAATGAATGGAAAAAAAATGGACAGCCTCAAAGAGCTTAGGATGGCAAAGAAGGGCCAGTGTTAACACCAAACACAATTAAAGGCGAGCCTTAATGGAAGCGAATACTGGTGAAAAAGGCACTGCCTTTGAGGACCTGTCAGGAAAATCTCTGGGTGGGTGTAGTATCACACATGAACTTCATGGAGCAGAGAGCATGTTAA
Source organism: Lynx rufus (assembly GCF_022079265.1). Classification (NCBI taxonomy): domain Eukaryota; kingdom Metazoa; phylum Chordata; class Mammalia; order Carnivora; family Felidae; genus Lynx; species Lynx rufus. The sequence continues at coordinate 65,696,160 of NW_025814896.1, forward strand.
AAGCAGGGAGGTGCCAGGGCGCCTGGGTGGCGCAGTTGACTAAGCGTCTGACTCTTGATCTTGGTCATGATTTCACGGTTTGTGAGATCGAGCCCCATGTCAAGCTCTGTGCTGACAGCATGGAGCCTGCTTGGTATTCTCTCTCTCTCTCGCTCTCTCTCCCTCCCTCCCTCCTTCTGCTCCTCCCCTGCTTGCGCTCTTGCTGTCTCTCAAAATAAATAAATAAACTTAAAAACAAAAAGCAGGGAGGTGCCAACTGAGCAAAGCCTAAAGATGGAGTCAACAGCCGAGTTGAACAACAAGAGGGAGGCAGGTGCAGGGAAGACTAGGGTGAACTTTGAGAAGGGCTCATATCAAGAACTAAGCTGGATGCTGGATGAATCCAGACTGCCTGGCTGTGTGTCCTGGCCGCACCATTTAGAAACTGGGCAACCTGTGTACAAATCACCTAACATCTCTGTGCCTCGGTTTTCTCACTGTAGAATGGGAACAGTAATAGTCTATGCCTCATAGGGTTAAGGTAGACATTGAATGAATTAATGTACAGAAAGTATTCAGAATCATATCTGGTATATACTAAGTGCTCAACAAATGTCATTGCTGCCATCACTATCATCATCATCATCATCATCATCATCATCATTATCATGTACTATTGGGCAGGACCTTGAATGCCAGGATCATCAAGAAACAAGCAGTGAGAGGAAGAACTGCCTCTAGCTTGGTCCTACCATGGGACCTTTGCTCTTGCTGGGACAACTCTGCTTGGGACACTCTTCCTTGAGATGTCCACCTGGTTGCTCCTTGACATCTCTCACAGGTATCAGGTCTCTGCCACCCCATCAGAGAAGCCTTCACTGACCACCACTTTGAAAAATAACAGCCCCCTCACCACTTGCTACCCAACTTCGATCTGTTTGCTTGTGTCTTCCCTGTCCCGACCAGAACATAAGCTCCACAGGCACTGTGCTTTGTCTACCGCCCTATCCTCTGAGGCTGAACACTTCCTGGAATGTAGTAGATGTTCAGTAGATTTTGTTGGCTGGCGGACTTCTCAAGGTGTATCCTGAGGTAAGTCGTGTAGCTTCTTCAGGCCTCAGTCTCCTCACCTGTAAACCTATCGAGCCCTCCCAGCCTGAAGCTGCTGTGCTTCTGGGGGAGTTGGGTGTGGGGTCTCAGCGAGGGGTGATGTGATGCAGGGGCCATGAGAGAGTGTTGGGGCTCATGAGAGAAGAGGGTAAGGAGAGAGGGCATCCAGGAAGGATGTGGCCCTGGCCCACTGGGCCGCACTGACGCGTAGAAATGTAAATCACTTCTGAGGCGCCTGGGTGGCTCAGTCGGTTGAGTGTCCAACTTCGGCTCAGGTCACGATCTCACGGTTCGTGGGTTCGAGCCCCGTGTCGGGCTCTGTGCTGACAGCTCGGAGCCTGGAGCCTGCTTTGGATTCTGTGTCTCCCTCTCTCTCTCTGCTGCTCCCTCACTCACACTCTGTCTCTCTCTCTCTCTCTCTCTTAAAAATAAATAAACAGGGGCGCCTGGGTGGCGCAGTCGGTTAAGCGTCCGACTTCAGCCAGGTCACGATCTCGTGGTCCGTGAGTTCGAGCCCCGCGTCAGGCTCTGGGCTGATGGCTCGGAGCCTGGAGCCTGCTTCCGATTCTGTGTCTCCCTCTCTCTCTGCCCCTCCCCCGTTCATGCTCTGTCTCTCTCTGTCCCAAAAATAAATAAACATTAAAAAAAAAAAATAAAGTAAATAAACATTTAAAAAAATGTAAATCACTTCCTTCTTCTCATTAGTCAGGGCCCTGTTGGGCAAAGATTTGTATTCAGGCCTCTGCTTAATATTATGGATTCTAAGGAGAGAGACTCCTTCCTGCCCACAAAGTACTTGTGGTCGAGGCCAGTGTTGCCTCTCCCCTCCCCCCGTCTTTTCATAATGGCTTCATTATACCGTACAATTCACTCATTTAAAATGTACAGTTCAGTGGTTTCTAGTATATTCAACAGAGTTGTACAACCACCACCTCGATTTTTAGCTCATTTTCACCACCCCCAAAAGAAAACCCGTACGTGCTGGGGAGCAATCTCTCTCCCCAGCCCCATGGCAACCACTCGTCTAATTTTTATTTCTTTAGATTTGCTGATTCTGGACATTTCATGTAAATGGATTCATAAAGTAGGTGGCCTTTTGCATCAGGTTTCCTTCCCTTTGTGTGTCGTCTTTGGGGTTCCTCTGCGTTGTAGGGTGTATTGGGAGAGTTTGGGTCCCCTTCGTGGTTGAATAGTATTCCGTGTGTTGGCTGTAACTCTTCTGTTTCTCAGTTCACCAGCTCATGGACATTTGAGTTGCTTCTACTTCTGGGCTATGATGAATAATGCTGCTATGAACATTTGTATGTTTCTGTCCCTCTCCTTTAAAAAAAAAAAAAAAAAAAAAACTCCTATTTTTGGAGACTTAAGCACCTTCTGCTCCTGATGCCTTGTTTGAAATTGCAAAGCGAACCCAGTCATTGAAAGGTAATTTTGAATATGATGTTTCAAACTCTCTCCTCTCTCCATTGGGCTCTGTGCTGTCTCTTGCCAATGCCCTGCATTGGGCATCCTGCTCCAGACACACGTGGGAGACGAATGTGCCAGAACCAGGCAGCGTCGGTAAATGCCAAGTGAGTGGTACGTGGGGTCATTGTTTTAATATGTCGTGAGCTGTTCCGTTTTGAAACGGAGCCGACTTCAGGTTCTGGGCATCAGGACCGCATTAGGCTGAGGGGGCGTGGAGGCTGGGAGAGGGGCTGATACATGTGTCAGAAGACGAGCCAGCCAGATGGCTCTGATTTTTCCGTGTCAGCGCATGGCCGGGAAGGAGCCCAGGCCGGCCGGGTGCTGCCGCGGGGCTCCCAGGCTGCTTGGCCCTTGGGAGGCTGGGCCTCCGCCCTCACACCTGAGCCCCTTGGGGAGGCAGGGGCCCCAGTGGCTGGGCGACGCCCCGCTGTTCCTCAAGTTCAGCAATTAGCGTCATCTCTTTAAGGGCAGACCTCTTAGCTCCAATCTGAAATGTCAGTTATTACACTCTTGGAATTTAAGTATAGAAGCACCTCGGTTATGCTCTCAGGAGTAAGACAGAAATAGCTAGTCCGTGTGGGTGAGTAATCTTCTGAAAGATTTCCCAGGGATCGTCCTTGCCATGGCGTTATGTGCTGTTTAAAGTTTGAGTGAGTGCTCAGGCACCCCACATTTACAGTTGGGGGGAAGGGAGGTGGAGGTCTCAGGGAAGCCCTGGCTAAAATTCCTCACAGTTTCCGTCCTGGGTGACCCGCCAAGCACCTGATATTCTGTGGTCCCCACCGTGTGACTGTGCTTAGATTTTATGGGCAGTACCAAAAGCGCAGGACACAGCCCTTGGGTCTTAGGAGCAAAACCTCCGCGCAGGTTAAGAGGATACATTTAAAAGTGCCATGTGAAAGGGACTGTAAGAGCCCCTAGAATCTGGGGACGGGGCGGGGGATCACTGTGGACTGGGGTAGTCAGGGAAGGGTTCCTGGAGGACGTGGTATGTGAGCAGGTGGAGACATAAGGGATGGAATGTTTGGCTTTCACTTGATTCTCCACCTGCCTTTGTCTCCTAAGGGTGGAAGCACCTTATGCCAGAAAGTTAACAAGCATAAATAAAAAATCGAAGCCACAAAAAGAAAGAATTGGCTAATTTACTTGCTGTGATTGAGTGCTGCATTTGTTTTTGAGCTTCTTGGCAGGCAGGACATAATGAAAAGCAGGTTAATTACACAGCTCTCTTGATCAGAAAGGGGAGGCAAAATTCTTCCCGGCACATTTTTCTAAAATTATTTTCTCATGTAGCAGTTTATACAGAGGACACAGGGGTATAATGGCTATTGATCCATCAGCAACAAAAGCTTTTATAAATGTGGAGGATTGAGCACCAAGGTGTGACAACATAAAGGTAATTGGGCCAGTGGCTAAGGTGGCAGGATCCGGTTACGTGGCTTTGGGGGCTCTGACTTGATGCAAAATGAACTTAGGATCATCCACCAGAAGAGTAGACAGAGGAGAAATCCCTGATGGAGCCTTTCTAGGGGGCAATTCAGAAGGGAAATCTCCTTGGCCCTGGTAAGGTTCTACCCAGGGAGAGGCTGTGGATGTTCCCTCCCTTGGTCCCCACTCTCCATCATACAATTAGCCTGTGTGGGGATCAGATTTGGTGCTGGGTGTCCTGGCAGCCGGGGGCATAAAGGAAACACGTGTCTGATTCCAGGGTCCAGAGCTGGTCTTGTCTCTGTCTCTATCACCAGCATTCCTTAGTACCCCATTCCTATGTTTCTGTTAACTGAAGCCATGAAGCATGTGCAATCGTTCCTGACAGGTTTTCAAGCAGTTTGAAGTCTAGAAGGGATAATTTTACTTGAAAAAAAAAAGCTAGGTACCAGTACAGAGGAGATTACACGCTAGTAAGTTGGCTTTGCAATGATTCGAAACTATCAACACCTGCTCTTTGTTGAGCATTATTCTGTCCTCAGCACTTTACCTGTATTATGTTTATGTCATCCTTTCAACTTCCAAAAGTATGTGCTGTTATCGTCTCCATTTTTTTTGGAGAGACTGGGGCTTGTGGAGATTTTAATATGCTCTTAAGCCTCCAGTCTGAGGAAGATTCCAGCTGGCCTCACCGTTGGGTCTGGTGGAGCGAGTCTTGGCTCCTTGTCTCTCCCTGGCCACGGATCTCTCCGTCTCCTGTCTCAAACCCCTTCTCTCTGGCTGTGTTTGTCTGTTTCAGGCTTGCCCTGCGGCTCTTGCAAAACCCTGGCCTTTTGTATGAGATAGGCACTTCCCATCTGATCTCAGACATTCTTCTTCTGGGCCCCACGCTGCTGTGTTCCATCTCCAGAATCACACCCTTCCTCACCCTTTCTGCTTCAGTCAGTAATGCCTGCATCCCATCAGTCCCTTCCAAAGATCATAAAAGCAGAGTCCAGGTCTCCTTGATTTTAAAGCTCGCCTTCCCTTCAGGACCACCCAGCAAGTTCCACAGAGGATATTGCCAAGTCAGGGGTGGACAAGGGTCCATTCCAGCCTCCCACGGCGTTCCTCAGGCTGGCGTTCTGCTCAGCCACTCTCCAGGGGGAGTGGCTGCCACGTGCCATTGTAATTTTATCCCATCAAAAATATTTTAAAACTACATTAGGTTGATCACTGCCATCAGTAAAGGAGGAGAAAGGCATTTTGTCAAGCTCTCTGACTTCTGAAGGATTTGGGATTCTTCCTCCCTTTGGACCCTAGGATCCATGTGCCCTTATTCCTATGTGGAGAGATTGCGTATCTGGGGATGTTGCCAAATTGGTCCCACTGTGTTGGGAAAGCTGGTGACCAGCTGAGTAACTCTTGGGTTTAGGCCGAAATTCCTGCCTTTGTCCCTGCTCCATCTGTCTTTTGCTCCCATCTGACCTTTGTCACCGGAAACTGGATGGGATGAGCTGGGTGGCCTCAAACACACGTTTGCAGAGACTCAGAGGGAAGCCCCTTTCAGAACAGGAGGGCTTTTTTTTAATATTCTTTGGTACTTTTGATGGACAGTATTTTCAGTGGGACCAACTTGGCCTCTCATATTGGGCTGCGTCTGCAAGGGCTGGCCTGGAAAGGCAAAGAAGGTAGATGTCTAAAAGCTACGTTGTGAGCAACTCCCTGGAACACACATATGAATGCGCACTGATAGCTTCATTTCTTCCATCAACATAAACTGCTCCCATTTTTTGAGTGTGTGTTAAGTGCTTTAAGTGTGTTACTTTTTTAATTTACACAGCAACCTAATAGATATATGTTAGCCCATTTTACAGATGAAAAAGTGGCAGGACCAGAATGTGAACCACCATGCTGTGGGAGATCCTGAGGTTAAGGCCCCGAGTGGCCCAAGAGCCCTGTGAGATGGTCCCCTCTTTGGCCCCTCTTTGGAGATCCTGGATGTGCTTGGGCTCAGGCCTGGAGAGAGGAGAGGGGTTTTCCCCTCAAATGAAGAGCCCTTGCAGCACAAAACAGCAGAGACTGGTTGGTGGAAGATTGAGCCCAAGCTTTAGGCCAAAGGGCAGGGGCTGAAATGGTTTCATATCAGCCTTTGTCTCCATTATCTAAATCCAGACGTAGTGCTACACAGCCAGGTGCAGGAAATGTCAAGTCTTCACCATGTCCCATCTAGTCTCCCCTGATGTCCTCTTGAGACGACCTCAGCCCTCGTTGATTTCTCCTCTTCTTGAAAGTCTCAGCATTTGGATTCCATAATATCCAAATATGGCTCGATTCTCCAGTCTTCCTTTTTTCTCATGTTGCTTTAGGTGTTGGGGTCCGGCTTCCACTCTCTTTTGCCACCATCCTGCCCAAACTTGGTGAGCTCTAGAGTTGGGAAGGGCCTAAGAGATCATGTTTTTTAATGCACTCACTTTATCAGTCTTTTTTGTGGTGGAGCTTTGTGTATTATTTGCTTTGGTGGATGCTTTCCTGAATGCTTGGATTTCTCCACTTAGATCTGAAATCCTTTGACTTAATTCATCCTCAACCATGCCTCCCCACCCCCCATCTTGCTTATGTTTTAGGCTATTTCCGATGTTCAGTATCAAATCACAGAATCTCTATGTAAGATTGTATAGACAAATAGCGACAATTTTACTTCTTCCTTTCCAATTTGGATGCCTTTTATTTCTTTGCCTAGGGCTTCCAGTACTATATTGAATAGGAGTGGAGAGAGTGGACATCCTTGCCTTACTCCTGATCTTAGAAGAGTCGCTTTCAATTTTTCTCCATTAAGTATAATGTTAGCTGTGGGTTTGTCATATATGGTCTTTATTATGTTAACGTATGGTCCTTCTACATCCAATCTGTTAAGGGTTTTCTTTTTTATCATGAAAAGATGCTATATTTTGTTGGATGCTTTTTCTGCGACTTTTGAGGTGATCATGTGATTTTTATGTTTCGTTTTATTGATGTGATTTGTTACATTTATCGATTTGCATATGTTCAGCCATTCTTGCATCCCAGGCATAAATCGCACTTGCTCATGGTGTGTGACCCTTTTAGTGTTCTCGAATTTAGTTTGCTAATATGTTGTTTAGAATTTTTGTATCTATGTTCATCAAGGATGTTGGTCAATAGTTTTCTTTTCTTGTGGTATCTTCATCTAGTTTTGGTATCAAAGTAATGCTGGCTTCACAGAATGAGCTTGGAAATGTTCCCTTCTTCTTGATATTTTGGAAAGAACTAGAAGAAATCTTTGAGGTCATGAAATGCTATCCCTTCAGAGAAAATGCTTTAGATTATCACAAAATTCATTCTCATTATTCTCAAAGAAGGCTTATGGGCACCCACTATTAGTCACAGTCCCCCAGGAGTTCTTGTTATTGGTGAATCTTTGGAGGAACCACGAGTCCTTCCACACCAAGAATAGTTGTCTTGTTCTGTTTTTTAAAATGCTGATCCTCTTATTTTGAGTGTGTTAAGGCGAAGCCCACTTGTAAGAATGTCGATGGGTAAAACTGTTGACCCACTTAAGTTATACTTGCTCAATACAAGATGGCCACAGTTCTAATTAACTTGAGGAAATTCTCACACACGTTTTACCAAGAGCTTGTAAATGAAGGCAAACAATTTTAGTTTAAAGAAGGAAGTGATTATGGTCCACAATAAAATCCAAACTAGCATTTTAAGAAATAATAAAATAATCTGCTAACTGGTTTCTATTGCAACCAGGGTTCAGTGTTCAGGCACGATCCATATGTACGTACACGTGTGTGTGACAGTTAAGTCTGTAGCATAAATGCATGTAGTGGGATAGTCATGGCCCTGAAACCCAACAAGGGAATCATAGGCTGAATGATGTGAGATCTGAGGCTGAATGAAAGTGGTGGTTGATGGCAGGGTTTGACTCTCCAGATTTCTCTTTATCCACTTCCCACAACTGGAAAGTTGAGAAAAATTCATTTAGTAAGGCCTCCTAGAAGTAAATTCAAATTATTATTTCCGTGCCAGAAGGTAACGGCATGGGTTTATGATTATTTTTGGAATGGAAAGAAATTGCCATTTGTTCTGTTGGAGATGAATTAGACTACATTAAAAAAACCACTAGGGGCGCCTGGGTGGCGCAGTCGGTTAAGCGTCCGACTTCAGCCAGGTCACGATCTCGCGGTCTGTGAGTTTGAGCCCCGCGTCGGGCTCTGGGCTGATGGCTCAGAGCCTGGAGCCTGTTTCCGATTCTGTGTCTCCCTCTCTCTCTGCCCCTCCCCCGTTCATGCTCTGTCTCTCTCTGTCCCAAAAAAATAAATAAACGTTGAAAAAAAAAAAAATTAAAAAAAAAAAAACCACTAAAATCATATATCAAAAATATTTATAATTCCTGCCTTTATTCTTTGAGATCTTGCAAAGTGGTTTGACTTGAATGCCTTGGGGACAAAGGGAACTCTGGTATCTCTTGGATCTCTCTTTGCCATCAGCAGTGGGCATGCTGAATAATGGGGATCCGACTTAAGCTATAAGCCTTCCTCCCTATGGCCTTGGCCTGGGGCAGTTCTAGATGTCAGACCCTCAGAACCCACGCACTGACACAGACCTTGTTTTCAGCAAACGTTCAAGCCGGCGTGGAGGGAATGCTTTTCCCTTAATATGTTCTTAAGCCATGTGTAACTTTAAGAGAAATTGAGCCATGTGCTTCTAATTAATTTTTACTTAATTCCTCAGTGTTTTTTCCTTCATTTTTAGAAAAAGAAGTCACATGGTGAGGAAGCCTGGAGATTTAGCTTTCTGAAGAGGTTTTATTGACAACAACAAAAATATGTTTATTGAAAGGGGCAACTCTAATGGACAGAGCCTATTGAAGGGCTACGTTGGGTTCTCAGGTGTGACCTGTGGATGGAATTCTGAAGAGGGGCTTCATTTGAACTCGCAGATGCCTCAAAGCTGCAGGGTATTGAGCTCCAAACTGACCTCATTCTCAAACCCTCCTTCTTCCCTACAGGGTCACCTTGCTGTGTGACAATACCTTTTGTGGTCTGTTTCCACAGCACCGAGTATTTATGTCTTGCCACAGTGTGGTCCTCCCCTTCTACTTCTTTCTTTCTCTCAACCCTGCTCTTCATTTTCATTTGGGGGAAAGGGCTTATGAAAAGAGGTCAAGTATCTTGGCTAAAGTTTTGATGGTGCTGGAAATAGAACTCTGGACCATTGACCCCCCACCCCAAGCCTAAAGATGAGACCACCCAGCAGGATCCTGGGCTGCCCCTAGAGCTGCTTCCCAGAACTGGGCTCTTGGTGGAGTTTGCCTTCTAGAACACAGAGCATCCCTGCATGGAAGGGGATTTCCCCTTTCTCTTGCCACCCTCCCTGCTCTCACTTCCAGCCAGAAGAGCTGGTCTTGACCAAGTTTAGGAAAAGGGAATTGCATTGGGTAAATGTGGGTGGCAGAAAGAACTAAGAACTTTATTGCAATGAACCTGCATGTCCAGAAGTTGGTTCCAGCCTGACCCCCTGACCCTTACCTCAAGGTGGCGACTAGGAAACTTAAGAGATACTGGAGATGGGAGAGAATTTTTTCAGGACTCTGGCAGGCACAGCAAGCAGGTCGCTTGTGTTGCTGGCAGGTACCTAAGTTTATCTGTGTTTTTGGGGATTTGAACGTTGAGCTGCGGCAGATAAAAGTATGTAGGTCTGTGGACCCTATAGCCAGTTAATTTTCCTGCTCATCCAAAAACTTCAGGCCAAGATAATCAACTGGGGGAAGAAAAAGAGAAGATTGCTTATTAATCTGAAGGACTTACATCAATATTCTATTCCCTTTTTGGTTCAAGGTTCTGTGTAGATCTCTGTTCTGAAGGAAGAATTGAGCGAGAAGCCAATCTAGCACTTTATGATGTAAGCGAGAGAGAGCCCTGTGGCCACTTGCAGGTTGGCTCAAACTCTCTTCTTTTTCTCCAGCTCGTGGACCTTCTATTTTACTTTGAAGAAGATCAGAGAAAGTCCTAGAGAATTAAGATACAGAGACAGGCAGAGAAGCGGTAGTGAGAGAAGTTTGATAAGCAAATCACAGGAAGACAAAAAAAAAAAAAAAAAGAGCCTATAGTGTAATTTCTTAACTCCCAGTAGTAAATCTTACTGGTGGAATTTTAGATGCTAGCATGGGCTAATGGATGGGGGTTAGTTTTTGGTTGGGGTGAATGTCATTGCCTGAGTCTCCTATGTCACTCTCCTAGGGGCCTCTTCACTTACATTCAAGTTCCTAATGGTGGGACAGAAGAACAAGTCTGACTTCCTTGAGTAAATGTGGGAAAATGACATAGATCTTCATGTTTGCCTCCCATATAGATGTACTTTGTTTTTTCTTTTCTTTTTTTTTTTTTAAATTTTTTTTCAACGTTTATTTATTTTTGCGACAGAGAGAGACAGAGCATGAATGGGGGAGGGGCAGAGAGAGAGGGAGACACAGAATCGGAAACAGGCTCCAGGCTCTGAGCCATCCGCCCAGAGCCCGACGCGGGGCTCGAACTCACGGACCGCGAGATCGTGACCTGGCTGAAGTCGGACGCCTAACCGACTGCGCCACCCAGGCGCCCCTGTTTTTTCTTTTCTTGAAGGGATCGGAACAAATAATTATCACAAAAATCAGATGGAGGCAGTAGTTCTCTTAAAATGTTCTCCTGAAAGGAGGGTGGAAAGGAATTATCTCACCTTCCTAACCCAATACATTGCTGTTCTTTGTGAATGTTTAAAAAAAAAAACAAACCAGGGCACTGGGGTGGCTCCGTCGGTTAAGGGTCTAACTCTTGATTTCCATTCAGGTAGTGATCTCATGGTTCATGAGTTCAAGCCCCAAGTCGGGCTCTGCACTGACACCACAGAACCTGCTTGGAATTCTCTCTCTCCCTTTCTCTCTACCCCTCCCCCGCTCACATGCGCTCCCTCTCTTTCTCTCAAAATGAATAAACTATCTTTTTTAAAGAACAAGAAAGTAAAAAGCCTCCACAGCCACGTCCCCTTTTCAAAAGCCTCCTAACAGGTCATTTTTAGCACTTTCAGAATTCGGCAGTGTTTATATCAGAAATTGGCATCCTTGTGATGCTGATATGAAAGTCTCGGCCTTCCTATCTCTTTGCATTCTAAGGGCATTTGTTTAGAAGGAGGGTATATCCTCAGCCAAGTTCATATTGCAGACAGCATTTATACAGGAGGACTCTGGCATAGCCTTTGTAATCCTGGAGGCTGAACACATGGAATATGTTTATAATCCGGCATACTCAAACTACTTTTTCTCTCGTTACTGCCCTCAGTTTCTATTATGGATCAAAGAAATAACCTCAGAAAAAAAGTATGCCTTCCCTCCTAGCAGAATTTCTGTTGACTTGCTGTCTACGCAGGGTGCTGTCTGCCCTGTGTCCCCTGGATGGAATCTTGGATTCCTTACTGGATGGTTTTCCTGGAGGAAGACATAGGGCTTTATTTGAGGCATGGGGGACATCTCTTGTCCTACCCTTCCTGGTGTGACAGGTGTTGGCCTCCCAGAGAGAGCTTGGTGAACTAGAAACACTGAAGGATAGAAAACATTTGTGGGAATAGTGGATCCATGCAAAAATACCCCGAAGAGTGAAAGTTCGCCCAGCACCAAGCCGAGGAGTTAAAGCTCTGAGAGCCGAGACTCCAGAAGCTTTCCAGAGAGGGGCTGTTCCTCGGCAGCAATGCCCATGCCCTGGTGGGAAGCAAAGCACTGGCCAGGACTTGTGGATGGCCACCTGAGCCCCGGTGACTGAAGTCATGGAGGAGAGACTCTGAGATGGCCAAGCTTTTCACACCTCTTTCACCCACATGTGTTCGGATGAGTAGAGCCGACCTCTGAGGAAACTGTCCAGTTTTGTTAATAGAAAAAAAAAATCAAAACAATGAATGAACCTCAAAAGAGAGCTACATGGCTACATGTACGTTTTGGGAGGGCTTTTTTTTTTCTTGGTCCTATCCCTGCCTGGCTCTAATTATTTACAGAGACATCTGATTAACTCCAAATGACATGCTCCCTGCGCGAGTCCCATGAGGATGGGTTTGGGAAGGAACAGTTGAGAACCATATCGCGTTTCATTAGTTGGGTCCCTTCCTTCATGGCACTATCCAATTTGATTGAGAAATGAAAACATTTTAGTTTTCCCTTCCCTCTTCTCCTTCCACAAAAGCTAAAATAAATGGGGGCAAGGGAGAGTTAGAAGGGACAGTCAGGGCTGAGAGACAATACTAGATAGTTCTTTTTCTTCTTACCTAGAGCCCTACCTGAATAGTGGGCCCAACGAATGGGCAGGAGAATGGAGGTGAGCAGTTATGCTGTCTTCCCTCTCTCTGTTTATCCGTATCCTCTGTGCCCTTCACATGCCAGATGAAGGAAAACTCACCCCCGCCTCTCGTTGTCTGTCCCTTCTCTGAGTATCTACAGCAATCACAGTCTTTTCTACCCAGTTTAACATGATTTTTACACCTACTTCTTGGCTACGCTTTCTCTCATTCACACGTGTGTCTGCTTAGCCGTAGGTCACTTCCTGGTGGCCCCGAGCTGATTGGGTATCTCTACGTGCCCGCATCTCCAGGACAGGGCTTAGCCACGGACACTTATGGAGCATCTGATGGTCCCGCCACTGCCCCGGTCGTCTGATCAAACCCTGCTCTCAGTGTTTGGCGGATCTCGGGCAATTTTGGCAACAGAGCCGTGGGGCAGGATTTATGTTATTTGTTCCCATTTATTGGTGAGCTAGGCAATCCATCCAAATTTAAAATTCTCTAATCAGATTAGCTCATTTTTAATCATCTGGAGTCTGGCTGGGTTTGTTCTGTGTGGGAGCCAGCGAGGCCCAACTGTTGCCCTGACTTCCTTTGTACGCGCTCCATGCAGGTCTTTTTACCCTCGCCCACCTCGCGCCTTGAAAACTGTGAGTCAAGCTGCACTTCCAGGAGCTTTCTCTCCTTCCTCCTCACCCGTACTTCGTACTTCGTACTTCGTACTTGCCGTTTTCTCTTCCACCCCTTTTGTTCGCTTTTATGGCTCCACGGTTGTGCTGCCTCCCCTTCAGCAGGGCTGGAAGGAGTGTGTGTATGTGTGTGTACATCTGCACTTGTGCATACACTTGTGTGCACGCCCATGCACGCTTATATATGCGCATGTGCATGTACCCTCCCCTGTGCACACACGCACACGTGTGGGCTTCTGTGTGTGCGTCTCTGAGTATCGTGCCTGCACATAGCCCTGCACACGCGCTGGAGCGCAGCCCCTACGTGAGTACTACGGCACCGGAGAGGGATCCGGGGCCCTCACAAAGTGAAAAAATAGCTTTTTGCCTCCACAGGCTATTGTTTATTTCTCAGTGACATTGTTTCAGTGGTGTGATTCCTGTGATACAGAATTGTGGAGGGGTTCTGTTTCCTGAGTTTGTGAGTTCTTTTCTCTTCAGTGGGCCTTAACCAGTTGCCCATCAGCATGAAGTTTGTATTCTGTGCTCACGTAGTTTGGTGTGCTTTGCTACTTGGGGTCATACCCAGGCTCTAGGATCGCCGAACCTGTGGATGCGTAGCCTTCGCTCAGTGAACACTTGTCTCCAAACCCTCAAATTCTAGCATCTTGGATACAACTGTAGGAGGAGAGGAGAGGGACAGATAGAAGCACACACACAGCCCCGACCTCTGTGGGTCCTTGCTCTCTGAGGGTGCAACAGGCACGTGCATAGCCCGTACCCAGTCACTCGGTCACTCACATCCACATCCCTGGATGCCCAGCTGAACACTGATGCACGACCACCACAAAGGCTTTGCAATTCTGCAAGAGGTAGGCTATGAAACGCTCTCCTTCCCTTGTGCTCGCAGGTCTGCTGTCCCCTCTCCTGGGCGGTTCTTGTAGAGAGGATGCCAGGCATTGGCTTGGGGGTGAGCTCCAGCCCACACTCAGGGTCCCGCTCGGTGACATTCTGCTGCTCTCCCTGTCCGTGGAATCTCTTCCCCGGGGCCCAGCCCTGAGCAGCCAGGCACGAGCTGGAATTACTACACAGATGCATCAGGAAGGTGGAAATCCTGCTTCCTGTATCTGGAAAACATAACACTGGCTGTGGCTTTTTATTTTAAGAATATGATACCGCTCTTCTGTTTCCAAGGTATGAGTATTACTCAAGCTTTTCATATTCACATAGATTGTAGTGTTTGAGATGTATTCTATCTTTTTTTTTTTTTTTCTTAGAGAGAGAGAGAGAGGGAGAGAGAGCACAAGCTGGGGAGGGGCAGAGTGAGAGGGAGAGAATCCCAAGCAGGCTCCACACTCAGCACAGAGCCCGATGCGGGGTTCAATCTCACAACTGTGGTATCATGACCTGACCTGAAATCAAGAGTCGGGCACTTAACCGACTGAGCCACCCAGGTACCCCGAGATGTGTTCTGAGATTTCAGACGTGTGGCGTCCCTTCCGCAGTGCTGCTGGGCCTTCCCAGAAGGCGGACTGACTGTCTGCCCGGCAGGATGACTATCACTTTAGCTTCATACCTTCACAGGAGGACCAGGCTGGCACAGCCATGGGCCCACCCCCAAACCCACAAAAACACCCTGTGATTTAGGCAGGCGGTAGTTATGGCTATCTTAACTGCATAGGTGGATGATGAAATTAAGACAGCGAGAAGCCCTGGGGCCAGGGTGCCAGCTCCCTAACCGCACCCTCTCTCTTGACCCGTAGGGCAGCAGGGGCCGGCCCCTGCACGGCACATTATTTCTTCCTTCCTAAAAATCCAGGCTGCTTCTTGCCATGAGGAGACAATGAAATCCTGAACCAAGGGTGAAAAAGACCAACCAAATCAAAACAAACAAGGGCTTTTTTTTTTGTAACACTTTTCTTAGGAAGTCATTAAGGAATTATTGAGCTGATTAACGTGGGTGGAAAATATTTAAGTTTGGTCATTGTTGAGGCTGGTCAGTTCGGCTGCATTAGGAACGGACTTTTAAAAACCACCGTCCTGTTCTCTCTACATGTTCTCCTTGCTCCGGAGCGCTCTGGGACTGGACCGGGCACCCCCCACCCCGCCCTGCCCCCTACAAATTCAGTGGTGACGAGGGACGCCAGTGTTCTGGGGGGGGCCCTGCTGGTGAACAGCGAGCCCGGTGGGAGAGGCTGGCCGTCTCATACTTGCCCAGGCTGACACACACTTGCCCTGTGTTGGTAAAGATGGAGGTGACCTCGGGGAATTGGAAGCTGGGAGGCAAGCAGAGGGCAGGGCTCCGGAAGAAGGCGCACGAAAAGGAACAAGCAGAATCTGTTTATGTAGGCTTGCATTAAGCAGACCCTTTTCCTGGCAGACGCTGCGAGCAGTGGGCTGGGGAAGAGCCTAGCAGACAGCTAATGAGAGGTTCCTCCCCCAGCGTGAGCTGGACGTGGGGAACCTGGTGGCCTCAGGGTGACCTCTCCCCACAGCTGCTGTCTCCTCTGAGGTGCAGGCGCCGAGCAGCGTGTGCTCTGTGGCCCAGGTTTTGCCTCCTTCTGAGAGCCGCCCTTTGTGACGCGGACTGAATCCTGGCCATCTTCCCCTTCCTCCTCCTTTGTCTTTTCTCAGAACTTTCGTTCCGGTTTTACCCTTGCCTAAGACCCAGGGGAAGTGGAGGGGCTCTGTTGGGGTGACTCTGTAACGGTGTGTGTGTGAGGGGGGCTGCCCTCCATCAGTGGCCACAGGCTGTGCCCCTTCCTCTCCAGCGGCCTCCAGCCTCTTCTGGAAACCCTTCCCTAGGCTCCCGTCTCTTGCACACGCTGCTGGGGGTGGAGAGGGGAGAGTGGAGCCAGAACCATGCGTGACTCCAGCTTCCTGGCTGGCATGCTCACTCGTTGCCGTGAGGGCCGAACCACAGCCCCCTCCCCTCCCAAAGCACACCGCTGACGGGTGGAAGGGGCTGGAAGGGATGGGCGGCCCCTTGTCACGTCGTTTCATTCTCCCAACAGCTTTTGGAAATGTGATCGTCTCCATTGGACAGAAGGGGAGACTGAGGCCCGGGGGATGGAGCAGCTGATTTAACCAGGCGAAAGCAGGTAGTTTGATTAGTAGAGTCAGAATCAGCACCCAGACATGCTGGTGCCTAATGTAGTGCTTCTTCATACAGCCAGAGAGCGAAGGAAAAGCAAGGGAAGTAAAGGTGACCGAAGAAAAAGGGGAAACAGAGCAGGGGGGTGGGTGAACCGGAGCAGGGGTGGGGCCCTGGTGAGGGACGTTCTCCCACCCACCTCCAGGGGTCACTGAGAGGAGGACAGGCAGGGGCTCCCTCCCCGGTGGATGCGGGTCTTGTTAACCTGTCCTATTATTTCTCCATCACTGCCGGCACGTGGTTGCTTCTTTATGCTTGTTGGTCATCTTCTGGTCAGCGTGCCTGGTCTTGGACCCTTTGGGGACACTTGAGACTGGGAGAGACAAGCTCCAGTGAGTTTGTAGCCTATGCTGGGCCAACACACTTGGGAGCACTAAGTAAGGCAGCAAAGGGCTCTTGACCGAAGAAAGGTGTGTTGATCACGTGCTGTGTACCTGGCACCATTCAGGACCAAGCCATGGGCTCCAAGCGACCGACTCTGAGTGGGGACGGCAGTGAGGGAGGGGTTCTCAGTGGGAGAAGAGAAAGCTGGAAAATGTGCCCCCCCCCCCACCGCTACCCTGCTGTGGAAGGACGCTGGAGAAATGTGAAGTGAGCCGCACTCACCTGGCCACCTGTGACACCCAGTGAGTGCCTTTTTGCTGGGTGTTTAGAATCTAGCTCTCCTGAACCACGGTGACAGCAGGTGGGGGTGGGGTGATGTATCTGGGCTGGATAAATCTGACAAGGAGGAGCTTTGTCATCCCCAGGAAGGACCAGAGCCCAACCCACCAATCTGCTCCTGGCTCCTCTGTCCCCTTTGGGTCTCCTTGGGCGCGGGCTGCCTAATGCCTGTGAGGAGATTTCTGAGCAGGAAATCCCTCAGGGTGGGTCTTTCAAGACCCCAAGTCGAAGAAGATCTGCCTTGGGAGAAGGGTGCCCGGGCTGTGGGGGGCGGGCCAGAGGGGGAGTGGTGGGCTGAAGGAGACCTGGATCCTGCTTGCTCCTGGCCAGCCGTGTGACTTGGGTGAAGATGGCCATGGTCACTACTCCCTGTGTCTGGCCTTGTGCTAAGCACCAATTGGTCCAATCCTCACCACAGCTTAGGATGGAGGTGCTATCCGTACACCCCTCGTGCAGGTGAGGAATCGGAACTTGGGGAACTCTTGGGCGCCAGGAGGCAGAGCTGGGATTTGAGTCTTCCTGGCACCCAAGACCTTGCGCTGATGATTAGGGCGCTCTGCCTCCCCAGTTATTACCCCTGGGCCTCTCTTTACTTGCCTGCAAGATTAGGACTTGAGTGAACTGTCTGCTCAGGCTCCCGTGCCACTGTCATTCTAGTTGTTTAGAGAGGAGGTAGCCCAGGTGGGCAAAGACCTTGCGGACGGTGGCGCCTCCTAAATGTTGGGGAGGGTAAGAGCCAAGCAGCTGGGCCTTTGCTTGTCCTGTAGTAGCTGAGTGCCTACTTCTTGGCTCCTTACTCCCCTGGCCTCCTGGAGCGAGCATGCCTCGCTGGGCTCCCTCTGAGTGCCCCTGGGGTTGTTGTCCCCAGAGCCACCAGGCCCCAGAGAAGGCACACCGGGGGATGCCCGATGCCTCGCCTCTTTGGCGGCTGGGCCATTAGCACCATCCTGCCGAGCACAGCTCACTACTCAGAGCCCTCTGCTGCTGTCCCCCACCCCGCAGCTGCTGCTGACAGCCACATCAGTTTAGAAATAGAAGTTTCCTGCTGGGCCCCAGAGCCCTCCCCTCTGCCGCAGCTCATCTGGGGGACCCACCTGTGTGCCTTGTTGGTGGGGCCTCCCTCAGAGGGGCAGGGGGCTGGAGGAAGCCAGGGGCTTGTCAGCCTGGGAGTTCTAGGGTGGCCCTGCTGGAGTGCACCAGGGGACCATCCCTGTGGTCAGGGCCTGCGGCTGGCTCTCAGGCTTCAAGGCCTCCCCTCTGTCCAAGCTGCTTCACAAGTGCCCAGAAAGGGATCTGACACCAGCCTGGCAGGGAGGCTCACCGGGCCATCTGTAGCTTCCAGCTTTCCATTGCAGAGGGTCTCCCTACACACGTGTTGAACTGAGCCGTGAACATGGCATGGGGCAGAGTGGAGGCAGGGGCCTGTAAAGGCAGCCTTGACACAGCTTTAGGGACTGAATGCTTCTATGTCCTTCTTTTCACTGGATTCCCTTCCCTCCCCATCTGTCCTGTCTTCTTCCCATTGTGCAAAAGCACTCTGTGCTCCCCGTTACTCCCCCCTCCCATGGTTGCCTGTCTCAGGGAGAGCTGGGTGTTAGGAGTCAGATGTGGATTGCTGTGACCCTACAGAGGCAGGGCAAGGTGAGGAGTGGTGTTCCACCATGGGGGTGTTCTCAACACCCAGCAAAACATGCTGGCCTTGGCCTCTGGCACCGTCTGACCTCCCACCTTGCCTCCGGGGAGGCGAATCAGGCTGGGACTTCTGGTCACCCTGACCCTGGCTCCTTCCTGGAGAGGGCTACCCAGGCAGCACCCTCCCCTGGAGCTAGCACCCCCTTTCCCGTGTGCCTCCGAGCACTAGCCCTGCTCCTCCCATTCCTGAGGCTGTCTCCAAGTCCAGGGTATCATGCTGACCCGAGGAAGCACAGTGACATGGTCCCAGCAGGGTGTGGTGAAGGAAGTTGTTTTTCTCAATGGTAAACAGGATAGTAAAACAACAATAGCAGTGTAGACACTTCTCAGTTATTTACAAGTGGGTTCATCTGCATTCTGGATAATCCACAGCTTTCTCTTCCCAGGGTGGGAGGGGTTCCCAAAGGGGTTAGCAGCAAGGAGGGAACTAAGATTTATTGAGACTATATTATGTGCCAGACATTGTGACAGGCACTTTGCCCACATTTGTTCATGTCAGTGTCCCCCTGACCTCATCTCTCCATGTTTTTATCCCATTTGCTCATAAGGAACTAAGCCTTGTGGTCTTAGCCAAGCTCCTGACAGGTCTGTCCCCCTCCATGGCTGTCTTCCTACTGAGTGCATGTGTGTGTGTGTGTGTGTGCGCGCACTTGTGCACGGGGCTGTGAGAGCAGACATATGGAAAGACAGACTCCATGCAGACTATCCATCCCCATGCTTCGCCCAGTTCTCATGGCATTGGAGGCTCCTAAAATCCCTCCACCAGCAAGAGTTTATTCATACTGCTGTGAGTTTCCAGGGGCATTTTATTTATTTTTCTATTTTATTTTATTATCTTTGTTTTTTTTTTTTTTTTAATTTATTTTTGAGACAGAGAGAGACAGAGCATGAGCAGGGGAGGGGCAGAGAGAGAGGGAGTCACAGAATCTGAAGTCACAGAATCCGACTCGGGGCTCGAACTCACAAGCGGTGAGATCATGACCTGAGCTGAAGTCAGACACTTAACTGACTGAGCCACCCAAGCATCTCCAGGGGCATTTTAAATCTAAGTGGCCCCAAACATTTCCAGATGGTTGTTGCTTCTCACTTACTTTCATACCTGCCTGGAATATGGAAAGGGGTGCAGAAACTCTTACAGACTGGGAAATTGAGGGTCCAAGAAGGAAATAAATCCTGAATCTGACCCCTCCTCTGTGTGTCGACCATGATGGTCTGAGCCTCTAGGTCTCCTGCCGGGACACTTACAGTGGCCTCCCGACCGGTCCCCCCTGCCTCTATCCCTGCCCTCTCCCTGCTGCCCTAGCCCACGTGATCTTCAGATTATGTCATTCCTCTGCTTGGAATCCCACCAAGGGTCCTCATCATGGGTGAAAACCAAAATCCTTAGAGTGGCCAACAAGGCCCTGCACCCTCAACCCCACCTCTCTGATTTCATTTTGTATTTTTCTCTCCCAACTCATTCCACTGGTCTCTTGCTGTTTCTAGAACAGACCGAGTACTTTCTTTGCACTGGCCATTCTCTCTGCTTGGATCACTCCTGATATCGGAAGCTTGCCCTTCAAGTCTTTGCTCCAGTGACCTTGCAATGAGGTATACCCAGAACATCCTTAAATATTCTCAAATATACTGAAAACCACCAACCTCTTCCCCTGCCCCGATGCTTCTCACCCTGCTCTCTCTAGTCTTTTGTCCAGAGAACTTGTCCCATTCTGAAACATCATGCAATTTATTTATAGCTAGCCTGCGGGCTCAGTAAAGACAGTGATTTTTTCCCCTTGTCAGCTCACTGACACATCCCAAGTGCTTAGATCAGGGCCTGGCACACAGTGGGCACCACAGTAAATATTTGGTGAATGAATCAAATCACAGATCAGGTCAGCGAGGGACTCATGACCAGAACCTGGCGTTTTACTCCCAAGCTAAAGATTCCCTCCCACCAAGTGTTTTATGTTAGAAGAAAACAATTCGATTTTTGGAGAGAAATCAAGATGTAACGTGGGCATAGAAAGCCAAAGTGTACCAGAGTATACCGTGCATGAAATATGTGCCAGGTGCGGTGTATGTGTATGGATCATCTCATGCTGTCTGCACATCTTCCCTGAGAGGGGAGTGGGACTGAAGATACATGATGTGCCCATGGCTGCAGAGACTACTCAGAGACTGAGCGGGGTTTCACCTTGGGAATGCCAGGCCTCCCTGGAGGAGACAGCACTGACAGCCTGGCTGTTTGCTCCCGACTTTCCTGCTGCCTGTGGAGAAAGCCAGACCTGATGCTGAGCTCACCTGGTCTGGGCCCTGCTCCCCGTCTCCCAGGATCAGGAGGGCTGGCCCTTGCCTCCTTCTCCTTTCCTGCAATGCCTTAAGTGGACTTGACTGCATCCCTATGGGCACCTGTTAGTAAGGTGTCAGTGCTTGCCCGGGTTCCAGCCAGAGTAAGCCAGCAGGTTGCAAAAAAGCAACTGTAAGGTTTGGCTACTCATTGAAGGGTGTGTTGGCTACCGATTTCCAGAGCTGGGGCACCGGTAAGCTTGGTCATTGGTTCTGTGGAGGGAGCCTGCAGGGGACCATGAGGAAGACCACCTTGCTATTCTCAACCCCCTGCAGGCTCCTCCCCAGTATGCCCTTCATGCTCTGTGTCAAGCTGTTGAGAACCAACAGGAAGCCGGTGTGGAAGCCTCCCCAGATGAGCGTGTGCGCCTCCGTTTTAGAAGGACCCGCTGTCCGGATCATACAGTTAAAGGTGAATTCATTCTTTTCACTGAGGCGCTTCTGTTCTACCCAGATTAGACATACTATATAAAATGACTAGCATGACAGATCCACAAAGCAGGAACACAAATATAATACGTGAGCCACGTGCTGGGGACGTTTCCTTAATTGGGAGTTTGGAAGTGAAAAGCACAACACGTATAAGGTGTTCCCAAAAAGTCAGAGAGAGTAGTGTAGGCAGTATGGCAAATAGAGTTGGTCTCCATGTAGGGCAGGGGTACCACCTAACTGTGGGGTTTTTGCAGTGGGGTGCCATCATCATTGAATATGAAGAGTCAGGACACCAAGATCAGCCCTGGGTTATCATAGGTCATACTCACCACAAGTAGATATCCATTTTGTCCAAACTGGCCCGGAAAAAGCCCTCCTGTTGACTGATAAGAGGGGAATAATTAGGAACACTGAGTACACCTTACAGAACATTGGGTGCCAATGAAGTGAAGGTTTGGAGAGTTGCCATGGAGACGGAAAGGCTTCGCTTAGGCTTTGGGTAGTCATTTAAGGGCATTTCTCATCCTCGCCTGCTCTCAGGTACTAAGGGACCCAAGCTGCTTCACTTCCCTCAGCCTTGGGTCCTCGTGGGCTGTGGAGAAAGTTAAAAGGGTTATAACGGAAGGGCACCTGAGTGGCTCAGTCGGTTAAGTGGCTGACTCTTGATTTTGGCTCAGGTCATGATCTCGAGGGTTCGTGAGTTTGAGCCCCATATCAGGCTCAGTGTGCTGACCTCTCTGAGCCTTCTTGGTATTCTCTCTCTCTGTCTCTCTCTAAAAAATTTTTTTAAAAGGTTATAATAGAACCCAATAGGATCGAACTGGTTCCTCTCCCAGCACTTGGATATCAGATCTCATGACTGCCTGGGGCACCAGGGACTTCTGACTGGTGCACGCTTACTCTTTCTGTGTCACTGGTCACCTGCCATTACTTCGTGTACTTTTCTGTAAATATATTCCAATTCAGTGCAAAGTTAAGAAGAGAAAATTAAGCAAGAGAATAATAACCACCACTTCAGGGGAGGGCTTCTTTGGGGGGTGAGGAAATGTGGGAAGATGGCATTGGAGAGAAGTGTCCTGGCAGCTTTGAGTTTCCATTACTGTCTTTACGTTGGATTATCCGATTCATTAGAATTCTTGTTATGCTTCATAATTCACATAATGGGTTATAATTCTGCCTTCCAATGGACAATGAATTCAACACGTAACACGGGACAGAATAGCGAAGCTTCTGAGAAGAAACAATCCGATGGGGCCCTCCACACCCTGCTAAGGCCTAATTCCAACTCCCCACCTAAACCCCTTCTCCCACAAGACATTCTTTCTTGACCACCAGACGTACCATACCAACTCCTTATTTTCTGAGCCATTGCTTTGGCATTTTCCTTGACGTCAGGGCTCAGACATCATCATTCGAATCCTCTGCGAACTTTGGCCCTTGTACTAACCCATATTCGATAAACGCCGGTTGACTTGAGAGGAACAGAAGCTGCCAGTGCCCACTGAAGAGAATAAATTACCAGGAACTTGCAGATTAAAGGGCGAAGGGTGGCTTTTCTCAGGACATCTGAATACACTGACCAAGCCTAGTATCTCATCCACATATTCTTGCCAGCTTTTCCTCAGGGGACTTGAATCTTAACTCCTGCACCAAGCTCGGTAGTTTTCAGGAGGTGGTCCATTTGCAAACTTACTTGCTTTTACTCAAGACCTGGCTGTGAGAACTATTAATTCAGATGATCCCATCGAAACCATACATGACGCTTTTATGATGCTCCTCTCCCCACTCCTCCCCACCCGCCATTGCACTCTGACTCTGTTTAAAGAAGTCCAAGTGTGGTTCCAGAGCCTTGGAGAAAGCTGCTGGATGAGGCCAGCCGCAGGTGGGTGGACAGCCCCACTGGCTTTTTTTTCACAGATGACTCTGATTCTTTTCTGGACCAGAACTCTCCAAGCAGACTCCTCCCAAGAGCCCAGAATGCCAACCCTTTCTGACGACTGAGCATCTTGTCTGTGAGAAAGACCTCAATCTTGCTGTGGACATTTGCATTTGATTAGACAGAACTAAGGAGCCCTTAGGATTGGCCTGGCCCAGCAAGAAGAATATCAGATCTCATGACTGCCTGGGGCACCAGGGACTTCTGACTGGTGCACGCTTACTCTTTCTGTGTCACTGGTCGCCTGCCATTACTTAGTGTACTTTTCTGTAAATATATTCCAATTCAGTGCAAAGTTAAGAAGAGAAAATTAAGCAAGAGAATAATAACCACCACTTCAGGGGAGGGCTTCTTTGGGGGGTGAGGGAATGTGGGAAGATGGCATTGGAGAGAAGTGTCCTGGCAGCTTTGAGTTTCCATTACTGTCTTTAGGTCGGATTATCCGATTCATTAGAATTCTTGTTATGCTTCATAATTCACATAACTCACATATATATTATAAATATTCTTTTATGTGTAACAAATATAAAATAATAAGCTACATAAGCTAAATATTAAAAAAAGATCCTGCAGGTTCTATGGTCGAATAGAGCAGGGTTTGAGTCTTGCCCCATAACTTACTGGAGTATGGGTCTTAGATGAAGAACATAAACTCTTGGAACCTCAGTTTGCTCATCTGCAAAATGGGGGTTGCAGTGCACAATGAATAATTGAGTTGACATTTGGGGTATGTATTTCAAAGCAAAGTATGTGGTCTTGTGAAAGCATAAAGCAGAGAGGCTGAACCTAGTTGAAGAGGGGTGGGGTGAGAGTGGGGGATGTCAGGGAAAACTTCCTTGCGAAGCTGATGTTTGTGCTGTGTGTTGACTGAAGGCTAGTTTTATTTTTAATTTTTTAATGTTTATCTAGTTTTGAGAGAGAGAGAGAGAGAGAGAGAGAGAGAGAGAGAGACAATGGGGGAGGGGCAGAGAGAGGGGGAGACACAGAATCCCAAGCAGGCTCCAGAGTCTGAACTGTCAGCACAGAGCCTGACATGGAGCGGGAAGCGGGGCTCGAACT
The DNA here is from genome assembly GCF_022079265.1 of Lynx rufus. Lineage (NCBI taxonomy): Eukaryota > Metazoa > Chordata > Mammalia > Carnivora > Felidae > Lynx > Lynx rufus. The sequence goes on from NW_025814896.1 coordinate 65,720,383, forward strand.
CGTGAACCACGAGATCATGAGCTGAGCCAAAGTTGGACCCTCAGTCAACTGAGGCATCCAGGCGCCCCGACCAAAGGCTAGTTTTAAGTAGGTGAAGTCAGTACCTGGATTCACCTCCCCTCATACTCATATACTAGGTCTTTTGGGGAAGGGGGGAGATGTGTTCCATAGAAGCATGGATTTTTCAGAGGCGCAGTGGACTTCAGAGAACGCTATATAACCCATCCTCTCCTACCCTCACTCCCCCTGGATTTTGCCAGTGAAGAAAATGAAGCCCAAGAGATAATGTGACTTGTTCGGGCACCTCAGCTGATAAGCAAAAGAACTGGGAGCAGAACACAAAGCCGCATTTGCCCTTGCATGTGGCGGACACACTTCTAGTGCTTTGCATGCTTGATATTTAATCTTCACTAGCAGCTCTGTGCAGTGAGTACTGTTATCCTTCCTTGTTTACAGATGTGGAATCTGATGCTGAGGGAGGTTAAGGAACCCCTTCAGAGTCACACCGCTCAGAGTAGGGTCAGGACTGCAGAGCCCCCACATTCCTAATTATCACCCTGTACTTCCTCCTACCATAACCTCAGTTTGCAGTATTTCTGCTGAACCATGATGTTTTGTCTGCCCTCACGGAGCTGTGGTCTTTCTGGAGAGAAAAGATAGTAATACAACATAACACAACACCAATGGGAAAACCAAGCCGAGTGGAGGTTCGGCTTTGGGGGTAAGGCAGTTCACCTCTTGGGCTTTGTGTTCTTCTTCAGCAACATTGAGGAACGGTGAGGGTGGGTGATAGAATGTCCTCTGAAGTCCACTGATGAGTAGGGGAGGTTCAGACCACTGCTGATGACTCTGTCATAGGGTAGAGTTCAGACTTTGTCCTGAGGTAGCGGGGAGCCAGGGTGAGGTTGTCGGTAGGGGGACGCGAAGAAGAAAGTATTGCTTTAGGAAAGTAGAGCCTGAGAGGCCTTTATCTGACAACTATGTTTCTCTAGAGGCTGACTTCCCAAGGGGACATGCCTGGCCACTTAGATCCACAGAGTTTGTGCTCTAGGGGTCCCTCAGGGGGGGATCCGTTACGACTGTTCTCATTCATGTGCCTTTTCAGATGAGGAAGGTTGAATCATGGTTTGGACTTCTAGTAAGTTCTCACTCCTGACTGGAATCCCCTCTCTGAGATGGAAGCTCCACTTCATCACCATCCCCTCCGACCCCCTTTTATTTCCCAGAGACACAAGGGATCCTTGATGGGATCTCATCGTTGGTGTTACTGGACGCTCTTCTAAGTTGGTGCATTATCTCACACCAACCTCTCTTTCAGTATCATGGGGAAATTGATATAGACATGTTCTCCTTTGTATCAGCCTCAGAAAAAGATTTGTTTTCCCCTTCAGGCCCGCCCCTCTATTTGCATAACAGCAAGAAAACAACACTGCCACCTAGTGGGAGTTCAGAGTGTGACCTTCAGAGGTCCTCCTCCTGACCCCAGTGCATTATTTCTGTTATTAATAGGTAAACTAATGGGCAGCTGTGAGTACAGTGTTCTTCTAAGTAGCAGATCCAAGTGGATTGTCAGGTCCGTTTTCCATTCTCTTGCAGGAGTCAGTGAGGTGCAGACAGAACCTTTGCAACGGGTGCGGGGAACTCTACCTCCTGTCCCTTGACTAATTCTCACAGCAGTTCGATGAGGCAGGTGTGTGCAGCCCCATTTACAGATGAAGAAATCAAGGCTCGGAAAGTTAGGTAACTTGGCACTTTACTGAGCACCTGGCATGCACTCAAACCATGGCATGCCAAGAGGCCTCCTAGAGGTAGTATGTGGATTACAGCCTGTTTTCCTCCAAAACTGTACTATCCAGACACACTGGCAAAGCACTGTCAGGTCCTGGCCATCTTGCACAGTCGGGGAGACGCTGTGCCCTGAAGTAGCCCAGCAGGACTACCCAGATAGAAGAGGTGGGTCTGGGATTTGGAAGGCCGAGTGAGAAGAGAACATTTGATAGATGAAGGCACAGAGGTGGCACAGGAATGGGGAATGTCTGTGGGCAAGGAAAGGCTGCCTGTCCAGGGCCAAGCCTGGTGTCATGTGTACAGGACCAGGATACAGAACTTTGAGAGCTAGGCTGGGGGCTCCAGGGAGTCACCATGTCTTCTCCCCTGCTACGTTGGTAAATTGGCGAGGAAGACATGCTTGGTGAAATTGAAATTGAGACAATGTAGAAGTACATAAAGTAAACAAAGTGAATGTCTCCCTTCACACCTGTCCCCCATCAGGAAATAGAACTAATAGTTAAAAGTTTGGTGCATACGCTCCCCAAAGATTTCCTATTCCTGTAAAATTATATAGACAAATAAATACATCCACTCATACGCACATAAATATGTGCACGTATAGTGTGAGTTATTTTAAATTGGATTATTTTAAACTACAATTTTATAATTTCCTTGTTATTTAAAAAAACTCAGGAATATATTACAGCCAGCTTCTTAAAAAATCTTATTGTTAAAAATGTGAACCAGCTATAAAAATAGAATACTGTAATAAATCCATTCTCCCAGCTTCAACATTTGTCAATACATGGCCAATCTTGTTTCACCTCTGCCCCTCTTCCTAGTGTCCTCCCAGCAGGATTAAAAAAAAAATTTTTTTTTAATGTTTATTTATTTCTGAGAGAGACAGAGACAGAATGCGAGTGGGTTAGGGGCGGAGAGAGAGGGAGACACAGAATCCGAAACAGGCTGCAGGCTCTGAGCCATCAGCACAGAGCCTGATGTGGGCCTCGAACTCACAGAGCTGTGAGATCATGACCTGAGCTGAATCAGATGCTCAACTGACTGAGCCAACCAGGTGCCCCCTCCCAGCAGGATTTTTTAAAGAAAATTTCAGATACCATACATTTTGTCTGTAAATAGGTCTGTATCTATCTCAAAAGAACACTTTTATTTTAAATGTATTTGTTACTTTTGAGAGAGAGACAGAGTGCGAGGGAGGGAGGGGCAGAGAGAGAAGGAGAGACAGAATCCAAAGCAGGCTCCAGGCTCTGCACTGTCAGCACACGAACTGTGTGATCATGACCTGAGCTGACATTGGACACTGAACTGACTGAGCCACCCAGGTGCCCCTCAAAAGAACTTTCAAACAAAATACAGCCACAATGCTATCATCACATTAAAAAGCATGAGTTCCTTCATATCACCAACTATTTAGTTGGTGTTCAAATTTTTCCACTTGTAACAGCTGATGTGTTTGAATCATGATTTAATAAGGCCCATAGATTACATTTGCTTGATGCTTTTTAAGTCTCTTTTTCTTCATAGATTTCTACTCTCTCCTTTTCCTTTTCCTTTTTTGCCATTCATTTGCTGAAGAAACTAGTCATTGGTCCTGTAAAGTTTTCCACATCCTGGATTTTGCTGATTGTATATCCTCATGGTGTCTTTTAAACTATTTCTCTGTCCCTATATTTCCTGTAAGCAGGTGGTTAGTTCTAGGAGCTTGAGCAGAATCAGATTTGATTCCTTGGCTAAAAGTTTGGAGCTGCTTAGGCAGGGGAGTGAAGTGACCAGGAGCAAACTTGGTGGCAAAACTGGCCAGGAAAGAAAGGGACGCTTTACCGGCCTTTCCCAACAACCCAAGGGGACTGTCCCCAAACCTTTGTAGGGTTGGCTTCAAGGATGCTCAGTTGCTGGGGGTGGGGGTGGTTCTCACCTCATCAGAACCTTCTGTAAGGGGCCCCTGGGGCCATCTGACCCCACCATCTGGTCAGCTAGAGCTGACCGGCAGCTGGCTCTCTCAAATGGGAGCCTATGGCTTTCTCCTCTCTCGTGGTTTTGCACTGGCTTCCTTCCCTTCTTCCCACAAGTCCAACATCTCCACTTAAAAAAAAAGAAAAAACACCATAAAAATGCTTTTCTCTCCTCTTCCCAGCAAGTTTATCCCGATGACACTGCTGAGCCACCAAGGACAGCTTAACTGTCTCAGCTCAGAGCTAGGAGAGATCTGGACAGTGTTTGCAGAAATTACTAGTGCTCTTGAAATGCCTTACACTTCGTATCACACACTCCTGTAGAAGAATCACTTAATTTTGAAATTATATGACTAGCTCTGAATCTGACTTCCTACCCCATCCCTAGAAACTCATCTTCAGCCCCGTTTTTCTTAAACAATCATTCCAGTTTTTCAGTACCTTTGGCTAGCTCTCCCTGCCTCCACCATGGGAATAAGTGGCATTTCTTAAAGATAATTTGATTGCTATTTTCGATCAATCAAAGACTTGGGCCCAGAGTTGCTCATCACCAGCAGCAAATACAAGGTCTGTACACTAACATGACATTAAAGCAACGAAGGTTGATAATTTAATTTGCTGTGTAGTCTTATCTCAGTGAAATGTGTACCTTTCTTTGGGCCTTTTGAAAGATTAAAAGTCTTGTCTTCACTTTCCTGAGCTCCTAGGAGTCTGGGCTACCACAGGGTTACTTTTCGTAGTTACTAGATTCTGCTGGAGGGGACCACAGAAGGTAGCCTGGTCCAGGATTCTTCCGTCTGATCCCTTGCTCCCCAGGCCTTCACTTAAAAATTAAAAAAAATATATATCTATATATATCTGTATATCTCTATCCATAGATAGATATAGATAGATATATAATCTGAATCCTAGATGAGTTCTATCATTTCTCAGAGTCAATCAGTAACAAATGCAAGTGAGGTTTGAGCCTAGTCTTCGGTTATGTCTATTTGAGTTTTGTCAAAATCCTTGTATTTTTTTTTATGATTTACCCACAGAGGTAAAGGCCATAGTGACAGGCATCCTTCATAGGTGCAGTCTGTGAGTTGGGGATTATTCCTCCTTAAGTCTGTTGCATAAACTCTTTTGAGCTAAGTTAGGGGGTGAGTGCTTTCCTGATTGAGCTACCAAAATGCTTCACCACGTCTCTTCTTACTGTCTTTTGTCCACATCCTTCTTCCAACTCTGGACTGACAAATACTCACAGGCTCAGCTGCACACTTCCTGGGAATCTGTGTTGATTTTGGAGACCGTATTCCTGTCCTTTCATGGAGATGGGTGGTGTAATGAAAGAAATAAAATCCTCCGTCCCTATTTGGTAGCAGGGTGGTGGTTGGGCAAGTCACTCAGATAACCATCCTTAGTTTCTTCATCTTTAAAATGGGCTGACAATCTCTATCCCAGGATTGCTGTGGCCATTGCAGACTGTACATCTCCAGCCTTAGGCATGCACCGCATGCTTAATAAATGGTTGCCATTGTAACTATGGAAAGGCAGAGTTGAATCCAGCCTCTAGGGAAGGGGGCATGAGAGAGATCTAAGATAAAAGGCCAGTGTTTTCAGGATAATATATGCTTTTGTCTGACCCTTAGATTTGGGAAGGGTGGTTGTTTTTTATGAACTACCCACTTTTCTTCCTCACAAGCTATAAACTGAGTGGAGATAATCAGCTCTCTGTCATATAATCTCTTGAGTGTTTTTTTGGTTGATTGATTCTATATACATATGTATGCACACACATACACACACACGGCACAGGCGGGGGGATCTCAGCAAACCTCTACCCACGGTTGACATAAGATTTCTGGCAAGTCCTCTGCTGCGGTTTCCTCATACCCGAATCCCAAAAGCAAACGGGGTCGGAAGCAGCTTCATGAGCAACACCCCCTCCATTGACCCTACTCAGGTACTTCCTCTTTATTATTTCATTACTTTTTTTGTCCCGGCGAATTTGCCCTTACAGTTTCAAGATAATCAATTTCTTTTCATGCGCCTTCCCCATCCAAATTGGATTACAGATATAAATAGCCGTGCGCTGGCCCCAGCGGCCCGCGTGCGCTCCCGGGCTGGTGCTTGGCAGCTGGGGTCCTTGGGCAGGCTTGGGCTGTTTGTTTATTTTCAATTGAAGCTCTAAGTGCTGGAATGACTTCCACCTCCTGCACACACAGCCATCTCAAAACCCCCTTTGTTCCCTGGTTGCAGAGGACAAATATTCGGGGTTTTCATTCGTAGTGGTAAGAATGCCAGTTCCCTCAGCAGGCATCCTCCTGCTGGTAGCTGTCCTGTGGTTAGCCTTTTTATTTAAACGTTTTTCTTTTTTTTTCTTTTTTAAAAAATGTTTATTTATTTCTGAAGGAGAGAGAGAGGGTGTGTGTACGAGGGAGGGGCAGAAGAGAGGGAGACGCAGAATTCGAAGCAGGCTCCAGGCTCCGAGCTGTCAGCACAGAACCTGATGCTGGGCTCGAACTCACAAGCTGTGAGATCATGACCTGAGCCTAAGTCGGATGCTTAACCGACTGAGCCACCCAGGTGCCCCATTTAAAAATTTTTCTAAATCACTAAGTGCACCCGCCTCAGGCTGCACCCCAAGGATTCACCTTACTCTTGATTTTCCTTCCAGAAACATAGAAATACCTCTATGTAACATTATAAGGAAAATAGGACAAGGTCTCAGGCCAGGAACCCTGGTCTCCTTTGCTGGGGTTCAGCTTTTCCCTCCCTGGGAATCCCCTTCTCTCTGCATTTTCTTTTCACTTCACATTCCTTTTTGGTTGTATTGAGGTGGTTTTCTTACCATGTAATCTCACCTCCGGGGACAGAGGTAGAATTAACATGGGCTGGGAACGCTGTTTTCCTTTGTCTGGTAGGTGCAGGGATGTTCCTTATCCCACCCCGTTCTCTGTTCACAGGTGGTGTTTCTTTTGGTGTGGTCCTTGAACCACCAGCAGTAGATCTTCCAGAAACTGAGGACTATGCAAACCCCTGGCCTAAGTCTGAGTGTTTGGTGGTGGGGCCCAGGAGCCTGAGAAAGGACAGTCACAGAGTGCTGGTCTGTGTACAGATCATACAACTCTGGCCCCATGCATATCTTTTCTCTTCAAGGCTGATTCTGAGCCTTGTCAGGATCCAACCTGCAGGCTGTTTTCACTTCACTTCTGTTATAAACACGTTCACCCACACGTACCTCTCCGTCTCCAATATCTTTTCACTGATGCCGAGACAATTCTGTGCTTACCTTGGAGGAGCTCAGGGTCTAGTTGAAGAGATAAGGTGTACTCATGGTAAAAGAGGAGTAACGACAGAACGCAAGGAAAGCTGAATGTAAATGTGTGATAGAAGTTTGATTTTTTTAAATGTTTATTTTACTTTTGAGAGAAAGAGAGACAGAGTGCGAGCAGGGGAGGGGCAGAGAGAGAGGGAGAGACACAGAACCCAAAGCAGGACCCAGGCTCTGAGCTGTCAGCACAGTGACCTGAGCCAAAGTCGGACTGGGCCACCCAGGCGCCCCTAAACTTGATTTTAATGGGATGGAGGGTGTTGGCCTTCAGCGGGGTGCTGAGGAAGGTCAGTGCAGGGTGGGAGGTAAGCAGGAAAGCAGCTCCTCAGAGGCAGTGGCATGAACAACAGCCCACAGTGGGGATGAGGGGCTTGCGTGGGTGAGGAGGGGAGCTGAACTGACCCAAGACAGAGGAAGAACTGGGTTGGCCGGGAAGGAATGTGAGTCTAAGCTGCCTTTTTGGGAGCTTAAAAGATAATCAGATTAGTTGGGATTTTGGGGAGAAAATTTGGCAAATCAATGCTATAATCAGGATCATGTTGGGATTTGCAAAGTCAGAATCCAATTTCCTAATTTGGCATCTTCCCCTTTCATTAGTTCAGGGTGCCCAAAATTATAGGTGTCATTCCACTGGAGGGTCTGGAGAAAATGGTAGGTAAAGCGTGCACAGGGTGTTCCAACACTGAAAAACAAAACAGAACATTTTATTATAAAAATTTTCAAAAATACACAAAGTTATAACACCATCATAACTTAAAAATTTTTTAATGTTTATTTATTTATTTTGGGAGAGGAGGAGGGAGAGAGAGAGAGAAAAGAGAGAAAGAAAGAGGGAGGGAGAGGAGCAGAGACAGAGGGAAAGAGAGAATCCCAAGCAGGCTCCATGCTTAGCACAGAGTCCAACACTGGGCTCGATCCCACGAACTGTGAGATCATGACCTGAGCTGAAATCAAGAGTTGGACACTTAACAGACTGAGTCTCCCAGGTGCCCTGGAACATAACTTCTATTTAACCATGAAAAATGCATCCCTGTGAGGCAACAGCCTGAAGTTCAAGAGCAGAAAAAGCTAACCTGTGGGGATAGAAATCAAAATGGTGGTTGCCTCTGGTGGGGGCGAGGGGTTGACTAAGAGGGCAAGAGAGGAGTTTCTGGGATCATGATAAAGTTCTTCATCTTTATGGGGGCATTGGTGACAAAAGTTTGTATGTTTGTCAAACTTAGCAAACTGCATAAAAGATCTAAGCACTGCACGCCATTCTACCTTAAAAAATAAAGTTGTTCCTCTTTTGTTTTGCCCCTAATTTTCTTTCAGTCCTTTTGATCATGTCAAGGAGAACCTGGTTGGGGCCAGAGGGTGATATCATCTAATACTTAGCTCCCTCCCTTTTTTTTTTTTTTTTTTAATTTTTAAATGTTTGTTTATTTTTGAGAGAAAGAGAGAGAGAGAGAGAGGGTGTGAGCGGGGGAGGGGCAGAGAGAGGGGGAGACACAGAATCCAAAGCAGGCTCCAGCCTCTGAGCTGTCAGCACAGAGCCCGACGCGGGGCTCGAACTCACAAACTGCGAGATCATTACCTGAGCCGAAGTTGGGAACTTAACTGACTGAGCCACCCAGGCGCCCTGATCCCTCCTTTTTTAAACAAAAGCCAGAGGCCTCAAAAGAACATTATCTTGTTTTCATTGCATTAAAAAAAAAATTATTTATGCCTATTGATACTAGCTCTCCTAAGTAGTACTATAATATTTTTTCTTCAAAAATAAAATGATTTAGGGGCGTCTGAGTGACTCATTCGGTTAAGTGACTCTTGATTTTCGGCTCAGGTCATAAGCTCATGGTCATGAGATCAAGCCCTGCATCGGGCTCCACGCTGACTGTGGAGCCTGCTTGAGATTCTCTCTCTCAAAAAGTAAAAAGTAAATAAATAAAATAAAATAATTTAAGGAAGGGAGACAGAAGCGGTAAGCATACAGAGTGAAAACTGGAAAATGGCATGTGGCCGGCAGACATCTGGGAAACACTGGTGGGTGGGGGGGTCGTTACTTCAGGGTGACCCTGTGGGACAGAGGAGAAGGGTCTTGCCGAAAAATGATCTGTCCGGATTCACTCAGACATTCCTTGTCGAGTTTGGCTCTGTTTTCTGAACTCGGGGGGGCAGTGCCCCCCAGAGCCAGAGGCGTCGAAAGACGGCTGTTGCCATCCGGGCATCTGTGGTGGGCGGGAGACCAGTGAGTCCGGACCCCGGAAACAGCAGATGTGAGTGGTTCAACTGGACACAAAACTCTGGCCACCACCTCACAGCAGCTCCCAGTGACTGAGAGGCCAGCCATGCTGTCTGTTGGAGTAAGAGAGAGACAGGGCTGTGAACTTCCCTTGAGCCCTCTCCCTTACTCACCTGCTGCTGTGACCCAGTGCCTTGTAGGTTCCTGCTTCGGGAACAGGTTACAGCCAGGCCCTGTGGGCCATCGTGGGCTCTCCAGGGACCCGTGGCCTCCATAGATAACATGCGGAGGGTCTCCGTTCGAAATAAACAGTGCGTTGGGAACATCGGTTGTAGTCCTTCTGTGACGGGCGTATGTCCTTGCTGCTCGTGGCCCCCAGGTTCCCAGGGAGCCTGTGCTCTCCGAGTCCCCCATCCGGCGTCTGCATATCCCTGGTTTGGTGGCCCAGTAGAGCTCATACCCCCTCTCCAGGAGGCGTTACGGTGAAAAGACCGTTTACATGGCAGTTGGGGTTTAACCGCCTCATCCACCGGGTTCCTAGACAACCATGACATCAGAGAAGTGTGCATTGCTTGCCACCTTGTGTTTCTGCGTGCCATCGTCCCCCAACCCCGCCTCCCCCTGGCTGCTCCTGATTTCTCCCTCAGCCGTTTTATCTTTAGGCTCCATCTGCATGGAACTTCATTCACTGCAACAAGACAAGGCAGACCCACAGGAGCCAGGCCCACTCCCAGGGATGGGACGGGCCTTTGGGGCACCGGAGGGGGTCATCTCGGGTGCTGGAGGCTCAGTGGGGAAGGCAGAGTATTTTGTGTGAGAAGTCGGAGGTGGGAGCCAGGTGGCCAGGGTCTGAGTTCATTACCAAGAAGCGGCAACCCTTCCCAGGGATCTGCCACGTGCCAGGGGGGGCTCTCAGGGCCACCTAATCTTCCAGTGACCCAGCAAGGCAGCCAGCAGCATCATCCCTGCTTTACGGATGTGGAAACTGTGGGCCCTGACGGCTTGGGTCTCTTGCATAAAGTCACATGGGAAGTAACAGAGCCAGGATTCACACGCAGACAATCTGGCTCCAGAGCCTCATAGTTAACCAGTGTGAAGCCAGTGTTTCTCAGCTTCACCCAGTTATAGGAATCACTTGAGGCTTTGGTTCCCGTGTGGATTCCCCGGGGAGTTCCATCAGCCACTAGGATCCCGTGGGTACAGGAATCTGAACAATGAAAGAGACCCTAAGTGACTCTTCCCTGCTGGTGGCTTTAGGAAGTTGGGCCCCCGGCCATTTGGAAGTGAGGTGCTATTTCCCCAGCTGGGAGAGCCTGGGCTCTGGTTGCAGGCTTTGGTGGGAACACCGCTGGCAGCGGCTTCCTAACATCAGCTTGTGTCAGCTGGGACATAGCCTTGGCTTAGGAGTGTGATCAAAATGGGTTCCAGGTACACAGCCTCAATCAGCAGACCTAGACGGCTCTGGGGATGGGTTCGGGGATCAGAAAGACCAGGAGAATAAAATATAATGGGAGGGGGTAGCTGCTCCCATGAAGGAGAACAGCAGCTAGGGGCTCCACACTAGTCATCACCCCTGGGAAACATTGATCACAGAGTCACAGGGGGACTGAGCCTTTGGGTGGGTCTGGGGCGGGGCCGGGAGCATGTCCTTTCCAAGTGGTTTCCTAAGCAGGTGTTTCATGGAACTTTGATGGGACTCGAGCTACCAAGAGCCCTTCAACCAGGCATGTCCCATTTTATTTGTATAATATAATATAATTATATATTATACGTGTGTATATATGTATATGTATATATATGGTATTATTTATCCCAGGGTTTTGCATTTTAAAGACATGTCTGGATGGTGGGATGTGTGGCTTTGAGGGATGATGTTCTCAGCAAGGAATTGTAGGCTTGGAGACCCTGTGCGATGGAGATACCATTTAACTGGAGACCCACCCAGAGCAATCAGATCCTACCAGCCCGAAAGGATTTCCCTGGGACTTAGCTGTGCCTGGTCTTAAGTCTTCAGTGAAAGCTCAGAGTACCCTCTCTGTGCCCTGGTGCCTAGAAACCCCAAGGGTCAGAATCATCCACTACCATTTTCCTCTCCCATACCTCACTATCTTCTGACTCTGATAGGGAAGGGGAATTCTTCTTGGGTAAGCTGAAGCTTACCCACTAAAATGTCTCCTGAAAAAGTCTACGGCCACCTGGGACCCTCAAGAAATGAGTCATTCCGGGTGGCTGGGATTTCCAAATAGCTAAAGATTCATCCTTTTCATAGCTCTCACTTTTATTATTACTATTTTTGATGGAAGTATCACATACATTTCAGCCTCCATAACCAGGTTGTAATTGTTCTAAGTGACTCTGGGATATTCTCAGGATTATCGGTGATATCCTGGGTGTCCACAGAGTCCTTTCATTAAAGGACCCTGACTTTAATGCTTATTAGTGCAGTGTCCAACTTCAGTCTTTCTGCCTCTTCCCTATTAGCTGTCACTGTGCACTGAATCAGGGGACCTGTTTCTAATAGTCTCCCTCCTTTCTGCCTGCCCCCTCTGTCACTTGTTTGCCTGATTCTGATCCGTTGTTGGTGTAGAAACCAGATTAATGATCTTGGTTCAACAGTGTATGAAATGACACAAGCTATACATGAAGACCCTAGGGACACTCAGCCTGGAAAGGATGTCCATGGACATCATGACATCATGTTTTTGTACATTCATGTGCCTTGGTTACTTGTTTCCTATTTTAGGTAGGCAAAGTAGAGCTGCCCTTTGGATTTTGTAAAGCTGAAGAAATACACGAAGATAAATACCGTGAGCCCTCTATCTTCACATATTTAAGGATGAGTCAATCAGAGAAGTGGGTCGACTTAGACCAGTGGTCCTCAACCCTGGCTGAATTTTCAAATCATATTCAAATACCAGGACTCAGCTTCATCCCCAGGCCACTTAAGTCAGAATCTTTGGGGGTGAGGCCCAGGCATTAATATTTTTAAAATATTCTTGGGATTCTGGGGCGCCTGCATGGCTCAGTCAGTTAAGCGTCTGACTTTGGCTCAGGTCATGATCTTGCGGTTCGAGCCACGCGTCAGGCTCTGTGCTGACAGCTCAGAGCCTGCAGCCTGCTTCGGATTCTGGGTCTCCCCTCTTTGTCTCTCTCTACCCCTCCCCAGCTCACGCTCTGTCACTCACTCTCTCTCTTTCTCCCTCAAAAATAAACATTAAAAAAAATAAAAATATCCTTGGGATTCTAAAATGCAACCAAGATTGACAACCATTGATTTAGATCCTTCCCAAACCACCATGCTGAAGAGCTGTGTTTCTTTAGGATAGCGGTTCTCAGCCTTGGCCGCCCACGACAACCACCTGGAAGAGCTAGGAACAGTTTGAAAATACCCCTGCCAGGTTTTCCTAGTGAGCAATTAGGGCTCAGAACCACTGGTTTAAGATATTTGGGCTGGAAGATTGCTTTTTATAAGTCTGCATTTTCTGAGAGGCTTGGAGATCTTTTTTTAAATGTATCAGTGTTTTTCCGGAGATAATGGCAACCTTTGTCTTTAGATTAGCTTTACAAATCTAACACCCACGTGGTAGAATGTGTTCATGTCGGTAGGCTAGGAGGGAAAGGAGAACTTAATCAGACACCTGGGACACCACAGATTTGTCTCTGATCACGAGAGTGGAAATCCTGAGAGCAACTGTGAATTATGGATCCAGCAGGAGCTCACAAATGGTTTGTGGCAGGATTGGCTTCTGCGATGGCCACCTGGATGGACAGCTCTTGCATAAGTAGCTTTTTAGTATTGTCTGTCGTGCACATTTGTATTTGCAAAAATGCACAAGGACAGAAATGAGTGTATCATCCTTCAGCCTTCAGATTAATGTGCAGCTGAATCAGAGATGCTGAAGACATGCATCGGTGCCATAGAATTCTCTAGTGTTGCATGCAAGCAGTGGTTTAAGTGAGATTCAGCGGAGGGTCGGGGGGAGGATCGGGTGGATGCATGTGGAGGGGGCCAGAATGTGAGAAAATGGAGAAAACCACATGTGTGTTCCGATCTCCCTGTTTCAGGCTCTGAAATTCACTATTAGGGACTATGCTATATTTAGCCTTGTCATCAGAGCACAGAGCAAGTTTTCAAGGCTTGTAGGATGTATCTATTAAAATAACCTATGTGACTGAGTAGCTGCTCACTGTAACATTTTTGTCCTGCTGAAATACAATGAGAGGAAATGGGGCTCCAGGAAGTGGCCATTATATCAGGGGATCCAAAGCGGCACAGGGCCACTCCAGTATTTACACACATTCTGGGCATTGTGCTTGCAACCTTGGGTAACCCTCCACTTTTTTTCTGCTCCTGTTCCATCTTCTGCAGACTTTGAAGGCTGCCACGCTGGACGAGGGATGTGCTAAGTTCTGGGCTCTGGGACAGATGATTTGTGGACACACTTTGTATCTTTTGATGAGGCTCTCAAGGTCGTTGATTCTCCAGCCAGGCAGCTGCCAGTGTTACTTTGTGGTCTGGATGGCTGTGGTGGTGGCGGTGAGGGGGTGGGCAGCCCCTGCCCTGGGAGACAGGGGACCTGGACCTGATTCAGGGCCTCTATAAAGGCATCTTGGCCTCCTGAAGAGGCCAGGCCAGCATGTCCAGACATTTTGCATATATGGTCCCCACCGCCCCCAGTGTTGTAGTCTATAGCCAGCTCACTTGGGTGACAGAGGGGAGGTTTCTAAATTGGCCTGCAAAGATACCTGTCTTGTCATGGGGCTGGGCTAATAGGACCCGGTGGCCTACACTCTGCTGAACCCCCCTTCCCCATTCCCATCTGTCGGCTCCTGGTGTGCATTTTAGATATTAGGCTTTCTGACAAAGAAAATCCTGCTACTAAAAGACTGAAATTTCCTTTTTGGAATAACAGCACGCTAAAGCTGGAAAAGCCCCCAGGAGCTGTGGGTCTGGCTCTCAGGTTTTTGATGGAGAGAGGTCACAGTTGGCCCGGTGGTGGTCTCAGTCCAGAATCCTTTGCCCAGTAGAACGTACATAGCAACCCCTCAGCCAGGTCCTGTGCCCATGAGGTCTTGCTTTCTTCTTTCAGGCACCCCTCGGAGCCGACAGGGTCCACATTACACTATATTTCTATAACTCCCTGTTTTCCTCCCGTGTCCTTTGTTTTATCTCTTTCTAGAAGAATGGATTCATTGATTGATCTTGACTGACCAAATAGGAGCCCAACTAAATAGCTGCTGAATTAAATCCTGATAGCTTATGCAAAGCAGTTGCGCTTTCCTCAAAGACAGCCTTTTCTTGCTTTGGGGGTACTGTCCTCGTGTCTGCTGATATTAACGCAGTATTGCAGCTCAGGTTCTCAACTGCCAGCTGTAACTCCAGTAGAGCGTGATGGTTAAGAGCACAGCCTCTGACCCCAGCTGTCTGGATGCGAATCCTGGCTCTAGTATATACACACCCCAGGAACCATTCTGGGTTTCTGTCTTCTCATCTGTAAAATGAGGACAGGGGTGCCTTTCCCACAGGGCACTGTAAATGACCACAGGCTTGCTGCTTAGTTGACACATCGTAAGCGCTCAGTGTATGTTAAGTGTTCCTGTCACTAGCCACTTCCCATTGCCGTCCTAAACACAACGCCGGAGAAACCACCCCCTCACCTCTAGTCAGCTTCTTCTGCTGACACAGGAGAGCCTGGCGGCTGGGGTGGCTCCTGTGCCAAACTGTCCAAGTTCACGTCCCACTTCTAACCGCCCACCAACCAAGTGAAATTAATTGGGCAATTTACGTAGCCTCTCTGTGCCTAGGCCTCCTCCCTTGCACAGTGGGGGTAAGAATAGTTTTTCTGAGAATTGGTTTTAGGATTCAATGAGATAGTGCTCATAAACATACCCATTCTGTAAAGGCTGGTAAATGGTAGGTAGTATAATTTATTTACCCTTCCTTGTTCCAGAATAGACCGAAACAGGGCACAGAAGAGGTATTTAGTATACAAAATGTGCCGGAGAGCTCTTTGATGACTGTGAGAGAGCAAGGGCAAGATTCTTCCTATTTGTTGAATTTGGGTGAATGGGGGAAAGGTGCAACTCCGAATGCTACCAGTTCTTGGTTGTTTCTGGGCTTCTGCTCTTCTCTCTCACTTGTTCTGTTTCTTCCGCTAGCGTGTGTTCTGTGTTTGGTTCGACAGTTCAGGGGGAGGGGAGCAAGCTGAGAGAGGAAGGAGGAAGAAGAAATCGTACGTAGACTCTCCCAAGCCCTGCTCTTTGAAAAGAAATCCTGAGCACTCCTGGTATCCTGTCTCCTGTTTCTCTGCAGTGAGAATTATCAGTCAGGCTGAGCTTCAGGCTGTTTTCCTCCAGCAGTGGTGCGGTTTGTGTCAAAAAGCAGCTCTAACCAGAGGCCCGGGCTTACTGATTTTCTCCCCGACGCTCTGGCTTTTATTTCTGCATAAACATTTGTTGGGCATTTAGCCAGTGCCCAGTGCGGGGTTGTTTCCGCAGCCCTGATCAGCAGCACCAAGTACTGTGCTCGATCGAGGCCATCGGAAACCATCAACAACAGCAACAATTGCTGAAATTTCCCTACAGATATGTTTGGACCCAGGATTCGGGCTCAGCCGAAACCTAGACAGGTGCCTGTGAAGGACGAGGGCAGGTTCTCACACTGGCTGGCGAACAGGCTTGCTAAATAACCAAGGCAACAAGGACGCTAAGTTATGACCATGCAAATCGTTGGTTTTTTGCTTATTTCAGATCGGTTCCAGTTATTGGTACATTGGAGCCGGGTGGCTCCGTCGGTTGAGTGTCCGACTTTGGCTCAGATTATGATCTCATGGTCTGTGGGCTCGAGCCCTGTGTCGGGCTCTGTGCTGACAGCTCGGAACCTGGAGCCTGCTTTGGATTCTGTGTCTCCCTCTCCCTCTCTGCCCCTCCCCCGCTGATGCACGCGTATGTGCGTGCTCTCTCTTTCTCTCAAAAATAAATAAACATTAAAAAAATTGTTAAAAAAAAAAAAGTCCTTGATTTAGAGAAAATCTACAGCAATCCCACATCCCCATGCCTAAATCCCAAAGAACATGAGATTGTGATCATCCCTGAAACACTGCCTCATTATCGCAGGACCACAGCCCCGGGACCCTGGTGGGCGACCCAGGGAGACGCAGATGTTGGAGATTGCTGCAAATGGGGTCTTTGAGCAGTCAATGTGGAATGCTTCCTCAGGAGTGTGGCGTCATTGATTTATGAATTATGGCCCTTTTAAACTCTCTGCTTGCCTCCTCAGATATCGATGTTTCAAAAGTGATTTCTCGTGTGGATCCTTTGCAGAGACACATACACATGGCCCGAGATTAGCTCTTATGCCAGAATAAATGGAGTAGAGCACTCTGGGCTGATGTTTCCTTTGAGTAATGAATTATTCAGGGAGAGATTTTTGTTTTTTCAAAATGGCGAGTGCATTGCCAGGACAGACAGGAAGGAACTGCACTCTGGGTTGGGTTTCTTCTTATCTTTGAGGGAGGGATTAACCCTGCCTGAATGAAGCAAGAAGCTTTTTGTCCCCGGCTGGTGCCTTATTCCAGCACCGAATGCCATGTACACCTTTTGTGTGGTTCGAAGCGCCTGGGGAAGAAGCCGAGCGTCGCTGTTGCTGGAAATCTCCAGAAGAGCGTGAATATCGCCCACCAACACTGTCCCCAGAGGGAGATGTGTGACTGGTCCCTGACTACTCAAAGCTCTGTGCTTTTCCTTCAGAGGGTCTCTGCTTCCTGCCGTCCTCACACAGTGCCGATTTGGGATGGGTGAATGACTATTTTTCTCCGTTTCTAGTTACTTGAAATATTCACCATAACTGTAGCCACCATGTGTTGTTCACCAAGTGGTCACTGTACTGGGCGACACAGTAGCTCATTCAGTACACAAGAGCTATATGGGAGCGACTGTTACCGCCCCCATTTCCTTTTTAACAGAGGAAGAAACTGAACCTCAAATAAAGTAGAAATTTTTGGATCACAGAGGTAACGAGAGCAGAGCGATTCAGGCACAGTTTTTGTTGTCTTCCAGACACTGCTCTTGAATCTCTGTGCTACCCACCCTTCCCTTTGGAGATCACTGCTGCCAGGTCAGGGGGCCGGCGTTGACCGTCCTCTTCCCTTCCTCCAGGTCTCTCCCCACTGGGGTTTCCAGAGACTGTAGGACCTATGCTGATCAGCCAGCTGGCCCTCTGGCCTCATAGTCTCTGGCTCTCCTTGGTGTGCATGTGTGTGTGAGCTCACACGTGGAATTTCTACACTTGAGACACCTTGGCACATCCCCTTCCGACCTCAAGCTTCTTACCTCTTGCCTTTGACTTCTTCCCCTTCTGAACATCCATGCCGGCCCTCCCTCAAACCCTAAACACTAGAACATTTCCAGTTTGCCCAGCCTATTATCTGCTCCTTGGCCACGGTGGATTCTCTGCCTGGCCCAAAGACCACAGTCAACTGCTTCAAAAGCATACAAACTGGCTCCTTGGGTTCTGACTTCCTCACCAGGGGCTTGCTGGGGCTCGGCCGCTGTGCCTCTTGTACCTTCTCTCTTCATTGTTTGCCAACCCCACCCAAGGGGCCAGGAGCAGAGCAGAGGTGGGCCTTGCCACAGGACCCCATGCATTTGTCCAACAATGCAGATTTATGCTGCCCTTTCTTTTTCTTTTTTTTGGATGATCCCCACTGAGGCACAACAGTGCTTTACATTAAAAAAAATTTTTTTTTAATGCTTATTTCTTTTTGAGAAAGAGAGAGAGACAGAGCATGAGAGAGGGGCAGAGAGAGAGGGAGACGCAGAATCGGAAGCAGGCTCCAGGCTCTGAGCGTTCAGTATAGAGCCCGACACGGGGCTTGAATTCACGAATCAAGAGATCATGACCTGAGCCGAAGTCAGGTGCTTAACTGACCGAGCCACCCGGGTGCCCCTTAAATTTTTTTTTAAGTTTATTTACTTATTTTGAGAGAGAGAGAGAGAGAGAGAGAGAGAGAGAAAGAGATAGCATGAGTTGGGGAGGGGCAGAGAGAGAGAGGGAGACAGAGAATCCCAAGCAGGCTCTGCACTGTCAGCACGGAGCCCAATGTGGGGGTTCAAACTCACAAAACCACGAGATCATGACCTAAGCTGAAACCAAGAGTTGGAAGATTAACTGACTGAGCCACCCAAGTGCCTCTAAAATTTTTTCTTACAAAAAATTTGAAGCATTCGGAAACGTTGAAAAGAATAGAAAAGTGAACATAGGTCATTTTCTCTAAGAAATTCTCCCATCCCCCACCCTCCTTCTTCTAGCCTTATTTGCATTTCTTTGAATGAAGTTATTCTCTACACCTCTGTGCCTTTGCCCATGCTGTTCCTTCAGTGTGGAATGCCCTTCCCTGCTCTACTTGCCTAACTGCAGCTAATTCTTTAATCTTCAGCATCCCCATCCCAATGCCTGCCCCAGGTAAGTTGTCCCTCTTCGTTGCACAAAACGTGCTGGTGTAGTTAGTGTAGTGTGGTGGCTGGTAACACAGACTGGAGCCGGGCTGCCTGCATTCAAATGCTAGCGCTTACTTACCAGCTGAGATCGTGGGCACTTACTTAACCCTCTATGCCTCAGTTTCCTCATATGTTAACAGGTGACAATAACTTCTTAGAGCATTAAATGAGTTAATATCTGGTTTGCTCTGAGAACGGTGCCTGGTACTTCGTAAGTGCCACATGTGCTGGCTCTTTTTGAACTCTGATGGTAGCATTTAGTATGTGCCAAACTGAAATTATTACTAAACTTGAACTTCTCAAGAGAAGCTACTATCTTATCTCGACTTGAAAGGTCTAATTCTAGCAAGGCGACTTCACCTTCCTGGCCTCAGCTTCTCTGTCTGCTAAATGGCATTACTACAATATCTACGTCACTGGGGGAGATGAAATGAGTAGGTGAGGTGCCCAGGACAGTGCCTGGCACTTGGTGGTCAGTAAGGGAGAGCCACCTTATTTTTTGCATATTTTGCATATTTCCCCCAGGGCTCAGGTCAACAATCGGAGAGTTAGAAAGGACTTCAAGTTCACGAGGCTTTTGAACTTTACCGATAAAGATATCAAGGCAGTTAAAAAATCGCTCAAGGTCACGTAGCTCTATTTGCTATTTATTTGAGATATATAACAGTACAGGAGAGGGTGTGCAACATGCTTTAGACAATGCAGACTGAAGACGAGGGAGAGTATACACCGCTTCCTGTGTAGTGTGTCGTATTTTCAGACTGCCTGCTACCTGATCTGTGTAACCGGTCTGGTGGGTATTATTAGCCTCACCTGAACCTGTTTTAGCTGACATCACACAGCTGGCCACTTGCGTTCAGGACCCAGGTCACTTTACTCCTACTCATTGCTTGGTCTTCTTTGAGCCAAACCCATAGCAAAGACAACTGGGTGGGTGGGGGAGAGGGAGCCACGAACCCCCAAGTCCTTACTAGACTTACGGAAGCGGCCATGTTTGGTGTTGCCCAGTACAGTCCAGGTTTACACCCAGGTGCCCAGGAAAATGATGCATAGCACACCTGTTCACTCACACAGGAATCCTTTCCAGAGCTTGGCGGCCACATCCTATGGCTTCTTTTGAACCTTCCGGCAGACTTCTCCTGGGCGAGAGACTGAGGTCATTTATTTATTCGCTGTGCAAACCAGTTGAGCCTGCTTCTGCTGGGGAGGAGGTGGAACCCCTCAGAAAGACAGGGAGCAGCTAAACAGGCCCTGGACCCCATCTCTTCAGAGGGTCTCACAGTGGTTTTGAAGTGGATGGCTGCAACTTCCATACCTCAGGAGGGACTGCATTGCGATTTGCCATTTAATTTTGTCCCGAACCCCGTCTTACTGAAGCGGGACCACCTCGGCACCTTTAGTGTTTTGCTTTTAAGTATAAATGCTGCTATGCTCTGCCTCCGTAAAGGTTGCGGGTGTGGAGGCGTCCTTATGGGGCTCTGGTGTTCAGCTAGATTTTAGCTGGAAGGAGAATGCAAAGTTGCCAAAACAGCAAAACCATGCGCTGGCTTTCCTGAGCCCCTGGATTTGTAAAACCAGGAATGTAGGCTCATTCCCATTCCCTTATTTTATATTCCCGTGAAGAATTCTTGGGGATGCATAATGTCATAAACCATAAACCAGCCATAAGCTGGCTCCTTGGTGTCCTGGGTGAGGCCATGTGTAATGAGATTCCCAGGACCACTCCTTTAATGGAACTTCTCCCAGCTTGATCTTAAGGAGCTTGGCAGAGTTCATGTGTTCAAATGAAGCACCCAGCTGAAACCACACTTCCCTTGGATAAGGCTAGATGAGATTGTAAAAGGAAGATGGGAAGCATAAAAAAATAGAGTTATAGAGTAAAACAGGAATATACATTTATGGAGTATACAACACGAGCTAGATGTTACTCTGTCCATCTTATAGATGTGGATACTGAGGCTCCCCAAAGTTAAGTCATCCAGCCCATAAGTTGCAAAGCTGTGATTTGAACTTAAAAGTCCAAACTCTTACTGCTGAAACACACCCCATACACATTCCTGCCCCGCATTTATGAGACCTCGTATAGGTGCTGATGAAGATCTATATACCATGTGTCTAAATATTAAAATGTAAGTCAGGGGCGCCTGGGTGGCTCAGTTGGTTAAGCGTCCGAGTCTTTATTTCGGCTCAGGTCATGATCTTGCAGTTTGTGAGTTCGAGCCCTGCATTGGGCTCTACACTGACAGTGCAGAGCCTGCTTGGGATTCTCTCTCTCTCCCTCTCTCTCTGCCCCTCCCCCACTCGCTCATGCTCTCTCTGTCTTTAAATAAATATTTTATTTATTTATTAAAAAAATAAAATTGGGAAAGGAATTTGGTGCAGAGTTAGTAAAGCTGGTCTCCCCCCTTCCTTCTACAAATATTCATGGATTGTCTCCCACGCATCATGCACTGTATGAATGAACCACAGTCCCAGCATCTCCCCACCAGGTGATGAAAATCCACCATACAAGGCAGACAGAAGAGAAGCCCATTACAGTACACTGAGACCAGCGCAGCCCTATAGATCACTCGGCCAGGAAAGACTCCTTGGCCAGTCTCAGAAGCTGCTCAAGGGCCTTCCAGGAAGGGGGAGCAGCACAAGCACAGGCAGGGACGCAGCCCTGGTGTGTTGTGGGATCTCCCCGCAGGAGAGTGTGGGAGGTGTGATGGAGGAGGGTTCGAGGAGGGGCAGCCACACCCGGGGGCCTGTTTGCTGGGCTCCCGCGGTCCCCCTTGTTCACCTAGACCATGATGGGAGGATTTGAAGCTGAAGAGTGGCCATTTTAGTGCCTCATTAAAGGCTGAGTTTTAAAATGAATTTTTCAGGGATGTGTTTAGAGGGAAGACCAGAGGGAAACCAGTGACAGGCAGAAGGTGGCAGGAATAGGAACTAGGGCTGTGTTAATTGGAACAGAAGGGGAGGACTGGGGAAATATTTAGGGGGTGGAATCCACAGGACTTAGGGGTAAGTGTTGGGGGAGAGGGGGAAGGTAAGGAGTGCAGTGTGGGAGTTGGTGGAGAGGAGTCTGCAGAAGGCCGGTGGGGGCACAGCAAGAGTGGAGGTCGCAGGGAGGATGTCCTTCCCTGGTGCCTCCTGGCAGTCACCAGGCAAGTTGCCCCGCCAGAGGGAGGGAGGCCACTCTGGGTCTGAGGGTGGTGACCAGAACTGGTCAGGGAGCTGAGTCAGGGTCCCAACTTTGCTGCTTGTATTTGCCCTGTGACTGGGGCCCATCTTCTCTCCTCCTTTCCCTTTCTGCAAAATACGGCTCATAAGACCCGCCATCTAGGTTGAGATTTCAAAGCAAGATGGTATTTCACTTAGTCTAAGATGCACAGTTTTGTACCTTTTAACATCTACCAATTCTAGATCCTTCTTATAATGGTAGCCTGTTACATGCTTTAATTGGCAGCATTTTTCTTTTTTAATGATAGATAAGATAATGGTCTGTCTTAAAAGTGATGGTGTCTTAGATTAACTGAACTACTGTAATTAATGTATGTTTTGAAAATCTCAACAAAGTAAGACTATTATAAGTCTTTGACAGCCTTCCTCCCACTGCAGATGAGTCTGTCTTCTGGTTTAATCTTCAAGACAACAAACAAATTAAAATGTATTAAGGGCATAATTCTAAACAACTGGAGTAAACCCTCTAGGGAAGCTGTGGCACTCTAGAACTCCCCACACAGCCCCCTTTCGTGGCGGTGAATTTGATAGATGTCTAAAAGCTGAAAGGTTTGTGAATGCCGCACCTTTTGTTCCTTCCGAGGGATCTGGTTCAGTGGCTCTCACATTTCAGTGAGAATTAAGATCATTGCACACAGAAGCATAAACACACATAACATATACATTCTATGGTATGAGTGGTTTAAGATTTTCTAGGAGAATTTTGACTACTATTTCAGCTTTTTTAGTTACTGACTTAAAAACACAGCTAGCATCTGTATATGATTCTGTTATCATCACCTGTTTACTGAGGAAGCCCAAGTGTTGCATGAACTATAACCAAACTAGAGTAGAACCATTGGACTAATTTTATGAAAGATACTGCAAAATGTTGCTATGTGGACAGAGATGTGTATATATATTTTTTTTCAAAAGATTTTATTAAAAATTTTTAAAAAATGTTTGTTTATTTTTGAGAGACAGAGCATGAGCAGGGGAGGGGCAGAGAGAGAGGGAGACGCAGAATCCAAAGCAGGCTCCAGGCTCTGAGCTGTCAGCACAGAGGCCGACACGGGGCTTGAACCCACAAACTGTGAGATCATGACCTGAGCTGAAGTTGACCGCTTAACCAACTGAGCCACCCAGGCGCCCCACAAAAGACTTTATTTTTAAGTAATCTCTACACTCAACGTGGAGCTTGAACTTACAACCCTGAGACGTAGAGTCACATGCTGTACCAACTGAGCCAGCCAGGCTCCCCTGGAGATGTATATTTTATAAAGTAAAAGTAAAACATTGCTTTGAAAGGTGGAACTTGACTTCTAAACAATATGCAAAGCAACCTTAAAGAAAAAAAAATCAAAATTTAAAATGTCTCAGACAGTGGTGGACCCCAGAGGAATCATATTAATAACCACTACCAGCCCTGGAAGGAAAGGGGCAATATTTAGATACAAGAGATCAAGATTTGAACTCTGTCCAGGCATTTGAATTGTACACGGTGATGTGACATTTAGCTGTAACCGTTTGGCATTGCAAAATAAGGTATTTGAGGTCTATGTGGAATTGGAGGACCTGAATGGTCAAGTTTCCAGTGTGTTCCCACCCACCCCCCTCCCCTGGGGTTTTGTCCTATGGGCACTTTCAGCTGCTCTTGGGCATGGGTTGACACTGGAAGGTAGCCTGTGACTATATGCTTTTTCCACTGGCATCATCAGAGATAGCGGGGAAGGTTTGCTAGAATCCTTTTGGCCCTGCTTGTCCCATTAGACTAAGAGAGTCGTCACTGAAGCTTTTAACTTTAATGCCTCTTTGGCCCCAGCAATACGCTGGCCTTTAATATTTGTCTATGGTTTGCGTTTGGATAGTCGTGGCTTGTTACCATCGTCAGTGGTGATGAATGCCGGCTCGGCCACCGTGGGCTGGGCTCTATTTAGGCCAAAGGAATAAATGTTTAGTAAATTGTTTCTGAAATGTTTTAGTAACCGAGTGCTTCCCCCCCAAAATATTGTCTGCACTTTAAATTTAGTTAGTTTTAAACAATGTATTATGCTTTGGTGGGGGTTAGTCCCATAAAATAGCCTGTCTAAACTTGCAGGGATTCTGTAGAGAAAATGTTGCTTAAATGGGCAAAGCCCGAAGTCAGGATTCCCGGGTCCGTGTCCTCACCCCATTCTGGGAGAGGGACCTGTGGTCACAAGTTCGAGCCAAGCCTTACATTTCCTGTCCTACAGGAGCACGTTTCTCCCTTACCGGATGGGGGTTCTGTGGTCCCCAGGCTGTCTGTCATCTTTGTCACCACTGCTATAGCATTCAGCTCAGTGTCTTGCCTACCTTGAATGCTTAATGCACAACCCTACTGGGAGCTTCAAGAAGATGCTACAACCAGTAGGGAAAAATTTAGTGCAGTATAGCCAGAGCTTAGAGTCGCTAGGGAAAATACTGGAGTGGTTCTCAACCCTAAGCATCAGCACTGTCTGAAGCAGCTTTAAAAATACAAATATTCAGACCCCGCCCCAGACTTAGTGACCTGAAAACCAAGGTGAGGACCTGCCCCAGAGAGGTAGCTGCAGGTTATTTTAATGGTCTTCCAGGGCTGAGAGCAAGGCAAATCTGGAAAGGCTTTGTCCTAAACAGGAGTAACTTCCACACTGGGTTGCTGAAGGCTGTGGCTAGAGGAAGGACCCACCCCTGGGCACATCTTTGCAGGTTGTTCCAGAAAGCACTATGAGCTTTGTCGCTGGCCAACAATTCAGCTCTCTCACCGAGAGGAGAGATGGCTCTTCTTCCCACCCCATCATCCAGTGAATATGGAGACGGAGGGAAGTACGTCCCTGGCAGAAGGGCTGCACCGTGTTGGTGTCCGCATGTCGGAAATCAGAGATTAGGGCATGTTAGCACAGGAAGGGCAACCAGGAATCAAATTTGATGGTCTCAAAGCCTTCTCTATTTGTTTGCTTCTTTGGGACAGGATATGGTTTTAAGCCTTTAAAATACTCTGTTCGATTAAATTCATCGACTACTTTTTGAGCATTTACTGCATGTTCCCAGCTCTGCTGCCTAAATTCTAGAATGAGGTTAGATGTGTGGAAGCAAAGGGGAAAAAATACAAAAGACAAGTCAAAGACCCAATAATTCAAATTGCTAAGCTGTAAATATCGCTTTCGCCTTTTCAGATACATGAATTTGTATCTGAGCATGAATTTATCCTGTCTTTACAGGAACCCTATGAGTTAGCCACCTTTTATGATCCCTAGTTTACAGATGAGAAAACAGAGGCACAGAGAAGGTTAACTTGCCCAAGATCACACAGTGGGATTCAAACCCGGTCTGGCTGCATGGCTGTATGCTCTTAATTGCTACACGTAGGGCCTTTAAGGGGCCTTTAGCGATGAGTCCTATCTTCTTGGCTGGGTTCTGTGTCCTCTCTCGGTGTTCCTGCCCACTCACACAGCACACCGTGGTGGTGTTTACTGTACCTGTTCCTTCCTTGTTTGCTTCCCTGGGCCATGACTTCTGAAGGACAGGAGGGGGTCTGACAAGAACAGACCCTGGTAATTAAAGCTCCTCAAAAGGGGCGCCTGGGTGGTTCAGTCAGTTAAGCGTCTGACTTCGGCTTGGGTCATGATCTCACGGTCTGTGGGTTCGAGCCTTGCATCAGGCTCTGTGCTTGAAGCCCAATTCTGATTCTGCATCTCCCTTTCTCTCTGCCCCTTCCCCGCTCACGCTCTCTCTCTCTCTCTCAAAAATATTAAAAGTTAAAAAACTTGAAAAAAAAAAAAAAAAGATCCTCAAAGAACTTCCATTAAGCATTTGCTTTCATTACCTTTTGCATCCTCTCACAGCTCTTCTGTTTTACCCAGAAAGGAATGACCTTTAGAGCAGCCGAGGGAATTGCCCAAGGCCACAAAGCCATCCAGGGCAACTTTATCCATGCCCTTGAGCCCCTACGTTTAACTCAGTAAATGTTTGCTCAGTTGAGCTCAGGGGCTAGGCTTTGCAATGCAGGCTTTTAGCAGCAGGATGTGAGACTGAGGCCCTCCTTCCCAGCTTCAGTGGAGGGGGCGGGGGGTGGGGGTGGGGGGGAGGTCTCAACAGAACATGTACATCACTGAGAAAGTAGATTCTAGAAGGGTTTTGTTCTGGGGATCCTGGCAGGTACATCCACCAAACGAGGGAAGGGCGTGTGAGAACGCTTGTGAACTGAAGAGCACCATAGACAGCATCAGTATTCCATGATACGCATGTGAGCCCAGCAGACACCCCCCCCCCCATCATTTTCACCTGTCCTCCGGCTGACGTTCACTTTCACTTCCGACTGCGCCTCTGTGAGCAGCGGATACAGGAGATGCAGGCTGGCTAGAACAGGACCAGTTCTCTTCTCTCACACTCGTTCATTCGGGTATAAGTTAGGGTGAAATATACACACCATACACTCTACCATGTTAATTGTATCAGCCACTTTAACATGCACGGTTCAGTGGCACGAGGTACCTTCGCAGTGTTGGGCAACCATCACCACCATCCCTCGCCAGAACTCTTCATCTGCCCCAGCTGAAACTCTGTCCCCATCAGACACAACTCCCCATACCTCTCTCTCCCTGCAGCCCCCTGGCAACCACTCTTCTACTCTGTGTCTATTTCACTGCTCTAGGGACCGCACGGAACTGCAATCCTATAGTATCGTCCTTTGGGGACGGGCTTACGTTACTTAGGCCACTTGAGTCTTGCCCCTCAATGGTTTTCAGGTTGCGTGCAGATGGAGGAGGACCTGAGGGTTTGTGAGGGAAGTGAGCGTGCCAGAAGAGATCACGTGTGCGTCAGGGCCCAAGGAGAGGGGGGCTGGGAAAGCTCTGAAGCCCCAGGGGGCTGTGAGTGAGGGGTGGGGCTTGCCACTCAGAACCTCTGTGAGGCTTGTTTAGAAGCTGGGGCTCTGCGGACGTTTTGCCTAGAGAGCCACAGCCCGCGGTCCTCACCGAGGCTGACAAGAGTGCTGAAGCGGCATCTGTGAGCTTTCTGCAGGCCGGGGTGGATAGAGCAGGAAGGCTGCGGGGTGTGGGCCCGGCATGGGTGGGGGAGCAGGTAGACCTTGGTTTTGAACACTGCCTCTTCCTTTTATTAGATGTGATCTGGAGCAAGCCATTTAACTAGTCTTCCCCTCAGTTTTTCATCTGTAAAATGGGGATGACAATCCCTACCTTGCAACGTTGTGCTAAAAAAATGATGTGTACACAGTGTGAAACGCCGTGTCTAAGCATAGAAGCACTCACAAATGGTACCCATGGAATGATCCAAGATGGGTTTCTCACACTCGCTTGGCATTTTTTTAATGTTTATTTATTTTTGAGAGAGAGAGAGAGAGAGAGAGAGAGAGAGAGAGTGTGAGCGGGGGGAGGAGCAGAGAGAGGGAGACACAGAATCCAAAGCAGTCTCCAGGCTCTGAGCTGTCAGCACAGAGCCCGACGTGGGGCTCGAACCCATGAACCACGAGATCATGACCTGAGCCGAAGTTGGACCCTTAACCGACTGAGCCACCAGGTGCCCCCCGCTTGGCATTTTAAAGAAGATGAAATCTCCCAACTGGAGAGCGTTTCCTGGTCTTTGCTGTTGGCCCTGAATCACGACTGCTAATTTCTCTTAGAAGCGTCGTGTTTCACACCGAAATGAGGAGTAAGAGTATGGGTAGAGGCAGTTAGTAGTGGTTGATGTCTACGAATCCCGTCTATACAGAAACAGAAAACAGTGACAGGCAGAAAAGCTCAGGTAGAAATGGAAAAGACCAGGGTACAAAATACACAAAGCACGGCCCCCATGCCACCTCTCCCTTGCAGAAAGACCTCTTGGAACTCCCAACTGCCCAGCGTTCATGACCCTCCACAGTCTAGCCCAGCGGCTGCCAAAGTGTGGTCCCTGGGCCAGGAGCAGCATCACGTGGGAGCTTGTTAGAAATGCAGATTCTGAGGCCCCAGCCCAGACCTCCTGAACCAGACACCCTGGGGACAGCCCTGGCACCTGCGTTTAATAAGCTGTCTGGTGCACACTCAGGTTTGAGAATCACCGCTCCAGCCCCCGCCACCATTCCTGCTTTCTCTCCCCCTGCTGTTTTACATAAACTCTGCTCGGGCCAGACTGGTCTCCCTCATAATGCAAGGGACATTTCCAGCCTCACGCCCTACACTTGCAATCTTCTTTCCCTTACCTCATCAGGATTTTATCCATCCAGAACTGTACCTGGTCATGCCAGCCCATAGTGGTTGCTTCCTCTCTGACCATCTGTCACCCTTAGGATCCGCCCCCCTCACTGCTGCCCTTCTCATCAGTTAGCTTCTCTGGAGATCCGTCTTGTCCCCCAAGCTAGAGTTGCAGATGCCTGACTGGCAAGGAGTGAGTGAGCCTTCCAGTTCTTTCTTTCCCATTCGGCATTCAGTGTGTGTTTTTGCATTCTAAGCACCAATGGTAGACACTCAAAATATACCTATTTGAGAAACAGAAACTGTGGAAAATTGTGAGGAGAATGCTGTCCCTGTCATCTCTGACGGTCAAGATCAGCGCTAATCATCACAAGAAACTGTTATTCCCCATACGCCCGGCTTTTCACATCATTAGAGGAAACTCAACAGGTGTTGCTGGAGAGCTGATTAAACAATTATCACCCCTCTCTGGCTTCCTGTTTGTGTACGGTCTGGAGAATGCCAATGTCACCTCTCCCGCCAGCCCTTCCTCTGCCACTGAGCTTGCTGCCAGGGCGCTGCCAGATTGGGGCCCCAGAGCTGAGGAGTCAGGGTGGGTGGGAAAATTGTCTCTGCACCTGGCCCCGCTGAGCTGAAGATGCTCTCAAGGCTGCCTAGACTGTATTTTGTTCTAGGTAAAATGAAGTACATACTTTGGGGTCAGGGAATCATCTAGTCCAGTCTCAGCTGGGGAATCTGAGACCCAGAGAAGGAAAGTGCCTCACTCAGTGACAGTTAATTAGGAGTAGAGCCGGAAGGGTTACTGGCGTCCCTGATTCTAGCTCAGTGCTCATTCTCCGGCTTTACCTGGGATTGGCATGTGTACAATGATAGTTTGGGGGCTCTCTTCATACATCTTGCCCTTTACCCACTTCCAGGCCAATCTTTCTTTTTTGTTATTTTTTAAAAAATTTTTTGTTTAATGTTTATTTATTTTGGAGACAGAGAGAGACAGAGCATGAATGGGGGAGGGTCAGAGAGAGAGGGAGACACAGAATCCGAAGCAGGCTCCAGGCTCTGAGCCGTCAGATGCGGGGCTCGAACCCACAGACCGTGAGATCGTGACCTGAGCCAAAGTCAGAGGCTCAACTAACTGAGCCACCCAGGCGCCCTGAGGGCAATCTTTCTTAAATCACCGCTGTTCTCTGACCTAGACCACCCTTCTCCCTGATGGTACTCATTTACCCAGGTGACTTGTTCCCTCTGTGAGTTACGTGGGTGTAAGACTGGGAGTGAGCTCCTTGAGGGGAAAGACCTCGCGGTGGGTGTATCCCGGATTGAAGAGAAGAGCTGACACTCTTGCTCATTCTGAACCTCTACCGGCTTTTTTTACATAGGTCCCTGGAGCATGCTGGTTATAATCTTCTCAAGAATGAGGTGGGGTATAAATCAGTGAGTTTTGGGTTAGAACCTGGACGACTGAGAAACTTGTGTTGGTTTGTTATCCTGTAGCAGGAGGGCAATTAAATGTCATCCATAACTCTTCTTGATACTAATGACCACTTAGAATGTGACCTTGAGAAGCATTCTGAGTAAGGGCTCTGGGGGAAACAAAGCACCATGACTGATGAATGTTGTCCACCACGAGCCATCTGAGGGGGAATTTGCAGCTGCACAAAGATGAAATCACTACATACTCTATCAGTAAAAATCTCTCTTGGAAGTTATTGCTGTTAGGTCTGACTTTAACAGAAAACTCTGAATAACAGTGACTTAAACGAGACAGACACGTGCTTTTCTTGCACATAAAAGTCTGGGGGAAAGTCCAGTGTGGGTGTGGTGCTGTAGGCTCTCAGGGACCCAGGCTCCTTCCATCTAGGGTGGTCTCAGTCTTACTGTCCAGGGTGGCACCCTCTGTGTTCCAGGCAGCGAGATGGAAAGAAGGATTGTTAAAGGATAATTTTTTGAAAAGGTAAAATCATGCCGGTCAAAACAAATGTACAATAAACACCTTGTAAGTTATGAAGGAACTTGTAAGGTGTTAGGGCTCGTTCAAAGGAGAGCTAGACACACACACATACAGCCAACCAAGAATGCTGAAATGAGGGGCGCCTGGGTGGCTCAGTTGGTTGAGCGTCTGACTTCGGCTCAGGTCTTGATCTCACATCCATGCGTTCGAGCCCTGCGTCGGGCTCTGTGCTGACAGCTCAGATCCTGAAGCCTGCTTTGGATTCTGTGTCTCCTTCTCTCTCTACCCCTCCCCTGCTTATGCTCTGTCTCTCTCTGTCTCTCAAAATATGAAATCAAACATTAGAAAAAATTAAAAAAAAAAAAAGAATGCTGAAATGAGCCTACAGCTAGATGCAGCATTGATCAGTACTCACTGCGATATCAACTTCATCTCTGCTGGCCCAAATTTGCATTTTTATGAACAGGGCTCATTTCCATGAACAGTATTCTACCACTCACAGGGTTGTAAAATTGCTCCAAGATAACCAAAGTCTGGTAGAACACAGAAGTCGTGCTCTACCCAGGACACCAGTAATTATTTTTGTCCATTTCACAATTTTCCCAGCAAGTGAAAGATGAAGCAAGTAAAGGGAATACGTCTGCTTTCTCTTAAGGAAAGTTCCTAGAAATTGCCACATATGCATTTGCTTTCATCCTATGACCAGAAGTTAGTCACATGTCCACACCCAGCTGTAAGGGCGGTTGGGAAATGCGGACTTTATAAGATTCTCTTGTATGGGGGAAGGGGAAGATAAGACATTGAGGACAGCCAGTAGCCCCTGTTCAACTGTTATCTATGGCTACTGGGGCATTGTTCTTGATAGCAAACAGAGACAAGTAAGGGTCCATTAGGTAATTTGTGGTATGTCCACACAATGGGATATTATGTAGCCAGTAAGAGGGAGGCAGCTACATGAGTACTGATGTAGACATCTCCAAGATACTTTGTTCTGTGAAAACACACACACAGGACCCTCGTTTGAGTTGGGAAGAACATGGGAATATGCACATAAATATATAGGTTCTTATTGAAAGGAACAAGAGAAAGAAGTAAAAGTTTCTGCGTGACAGGGAGCAACGAGGGAGGCTGACTTTCCGTTACTATAATTGTTTTTTGGTACTTTGGGAATCTGTACTGTGTTCGCGTATTGTCTGTCGTCAATAAAATAAAATAAAAGTCACCATCATGTGTGGCTCAAAGAAATATTGGAGTAGGTCTGAGGCTGGGGAGGGGGCAGGGTTTCTAAATTGTTGCTACTGGGTTTCCCAAGTATCAGGAGAAGCGGGAGGCTCAAAGAAGAAAATGATGGAATCCTAGAATGAAAACACAGGATATTCACTGCATGTCCTTTTGTAATTCTTGAATTTTGAACTGGTTGGATCTTATGTTATTTACAGCCTTAATGGTATTTAAGAACATTATTATTTTTTTACCCTTTGACTCCCACCAGTACATATTTTAATCAAAATATTAAATAAAACTTAAAATTATGGTAGCTATTATAGTTCACCTCTCTACACACTCCCTCCCACACATCTGTCTCTATCCATATCCGTGTCTGTGTCCATATCCATATATTCCTGGCTGGGAGAGTCCACTACTGGGCAGATCTCCTGGGACTATTTATACTCATCTCTTCTTTTTTTTTTTTTTTTTTTTTAAATTTTTTTTTTTTCAACGTTTATTTATTTTTGGGACAGAGAGAGACAGAGCATGAACGGGCGAGGGGCAGAGAGAGAGGGAGACACAGAATCGGAAACCAGGCTCCAGGCTCTGAGCCATCAGCCCAGAGCCCGACGCGGGGCTCGAACTCACGGACCGCGAGATCGTGACCTGGCTGAAGTCGGACGCTTAACCGACTGCGCCACCCAGGCGCCCCTATACTCATCTCTTCTTAAGTTGGGAAGGAATGTGAATCAAGAGTTAAGCCTGGATTTTAGCCTCAACCCTGATGAGCCACATGAGTTTGGGTGTCGCTTCACATCTCTGGAGAAAGACTCCACCTCTGTTCGAGGCTTACTTCCATGTGCTGTTCTACTTAGCTTACAGGAACACTGTCAGGATTTATGATTGGTGGGCAGGTGAACTGTCAGTGCGTGTGAAACGACAGCATTATTCAAATGCAAAGGATTGTTATTACCCGCTGAGAGAGAAGGCACCGATCTCAAACCTCCTATAGGAAATTCCACCCTCGGCGGCAGAAGAGCCATTTGAAACACGAAGCCCGAAGAGCTAGCTAACTGTGGCAGTGGCTTCCAAAACACCAGTGTTTGCAGGGTACCCAGGAAGGCAGGAGCGGGGGTGGGGTGGGGCAGATCACAAACTCCCTGACTGCTGAGTGATGTCAGACTGGTGACCTAGCTTCTCCGTGTCTCAGTGAGCTCTTCCATCCAATGACGGTTATTAGTACCCACCTCATAGGCTTGTTTTGACGATTAAATGAGTTAATAGATGTAGAGCACTTCTAACAACAATGCCTGGCACGTGGGACGTGTTGTGAAAGATACCTCTGTGGGTGGGGATGATGAAAAGAGCTGTTGATTTGTGAAGCACCCAGCCCAGGGCCAGGAACCCCGTGACTTGGCCTCCCAGGGGGAGTGAGTGGTGGAGAAGTCGAGGTGCTGATCGCGCTGCTCTCTGCCCTTGTGCCCCGTACAGTCTCATGGTGGAAGGACTCCCATGAAAGAGCCTGCACTAGCAAAATAGTAGGGCACCAGGTGAGTGTTTAAATATCGAGTGCCCTCATCGGCGTTACGGAGCCTTGGCAGGTTAACAAGCACCTTAAGGAGAATCTTGAGCTTGGTTGCAAAAAACATGGAAGGCCATTAGGAGAAAACAGCTATTGGAAATTGTATTTCTGGGGTTTCCTGGCCCCACTAGCAGCCTGGAGTGAGCCTTGTTTGGGACGGAGTTAATACGCTTTTGGCGTCTAGTTCCAGGCTGCAAAACTTCAGGGAATTTGGCATTATCTCATCCAATGTGCTAATCACCAGCCGGGAAGCCATTGCGCCTTCCTGAGGCACTTATCTAAGGCCATTCAGGAGCCCAGCTGTCTGGAAGGTCCCGGGATGGGCTCTCAGGCTTCTCCTGGACTGCCCCTTGCTGGCCAGCCTCAAGTCATTTCTTATAAAGGACCTGAAAGTGACCCTTTGGCTGCATTAGCGGGAAGGGGCTCACAAGGTTAATGGCTGGGTGCAGATGGTAGGAAGCAGATCAGATATAGGTGCTTATGATAAGGAATGGTGGGGGGGGGGGCGGGGGGAAGTGTCATATTCCTGAGTAGAGAGGAGGGGTAGGGGCAGCCTTGTCCTCCTCTTTCCTTCCACCTGTGTGGTGAGCCCCCTGCTAAACACACATGAGGACATGAAGAGACCTCATGAGCCATCCCTACATGTTCACAAGTGAGAAAATTGGGGCTCCAGGAGGCCCCAGGAGGTCAGCTGGAGACACAGGCCCAGCCAGACCCAGCACTCGGGCCTTCAGGGTTCCAGTGGCCACACAGTACATTACAGGGGAAACGCCGGCAGAGCAGGGTCCAAATTGCGTCCTATCGTGGGTTTTCCTCTGTGAAATGGCCTGTAGGGTATAATACTGTCAGGAATTACTGAGATAATGTAAAGTCCCTAATATGGCTCATGGAGCACATGTTCCAGAATGTCCAAATTGGTTCTCCACTGTTAGGTCATCGACACGGCTGAGCCTAACTGGGTGTTTGTGGAATCTAAACCTCCAGGAGCACGCACAGGAAACTCAAAAATGAGAATAGTCTACGTGAGTCCAACATGAATCATATAAATTGACCCTTATCAGGGAACTGAGCTCCTAGGGTGGACAGGATAATCAGCAAAGTCTCCCCACCCCCCTTGCCCCGGACCTTGGTTTTGAGAAAGAAAAAAAGAGAGACTTGGATAGATAGATTGTAAGTTGGGGTGGTGTAGGGGGTAACCATCCCCTAGCCCCAGCCATGGTGATGGTGCTTGTGTTGGGGGCCTGAGCATGACTCCAGGGCCAGGTTGAGAAGACTCTGGAAGCCAGAGCCAGCGACGAGAAGTGGCAAACTTGACAACGGCTCAGAGCAAATTCAGCCCCCCAGGAATGACGCGGGGCCATTCTCTGCAGAAGCGCTCCCTGCGTGGAAGCCAGAGGTTTCCAGGCTGCAGCTGGTGCTCACAGCCCTGCCTCTGTCCGCATCTCTGCTTTCACTCCTCGCACCACTGCTGGGGTCCAAGCTCACTCCTCCTCCAGTGGGATTTCAGGACTCTTTCATGCTGAAAACCCAGAAGGCAAATAAAACTCATGGACAGAACATGTCGTTGTATGTGGAGAAGGAGGGAAGGATAATCCCGAGTTACTGCCAGTTTGAGAGGAAACAAGCAGCGCCGATTGTTCTGGGGCCCGAGCTGCTCCAGGGTGTGAGCCAGGCATCTTGATTCTTTCAGACTTCAGGCACGTACAGGAGGTGGCTGAGGCGCCAAGAATATTTAGTGCAAGAGAGTTGCTGAAATGTCCTAGCCCTGGACAGTGTCTTGCAGGGCACTTTCTATTCTCCGGAGGCGACCAGGGAGCCGGGCTCTGGTCGCACCTCAGACACAGGTTGCACTTGTCAGATGGGCCCTTAGGAAGAGAAGAGGTCCAAGAAGGGGTTTTGGGGACACCATCCCATGCCGTGGGCTTGGAGGCTGTGGCAATGTGACATCTCCAAAATCCAAACCAACACGGCTTTGGATTGGGTTGGGTGCTAAGTTCCTTCTGGTTCTAAAGCACCTGGTTTGAAATGGCTCCAGCTGCACTCGTTCGGAGCAAGGGATCCGAGGTCCGTGCTCCCACCCTGTTTCATATCATCAGGCATTCCCTAGCCGCAAGGGAGCATTCACCAGTGGTATAATTTAGTTCCCAAGCCAGAACCTCATTACCATTAAGAAGGCACTAATCTCGTAAGAGGATTATGCAGGAAATTTGATACAGCAGTTTCCCCCCTCTTTCTTTGCTCTCTCTTTGATGGTTCAGGGTCAAGAATATGACTTATTATTTACTTATTTATTTTATAATCTGTAGCAAGAAGTGCATTGGGTAAAATCCTGGTTCTGGAGCCAAAAGAAAGTTGTGTGTTCTTTGAGCTGTGACCATAGCAGGCAGGCCGTGGTTCCGGGTGTTTGGAATCCTCTTTGGAATCCAAAGCTCAGGTGGTGGTGTCTTCCTCCACTACTCCAGTAGATCCTTCCTCTCTCTTGACCCTGTCTTATAGGCTCCTATTCTGATTTGATATTTCATCATCTCCCTTCAGCTTTCCAACCCTGGATGCCTTCTCTTTTTCTTCCTGGGCTCCCCCCATGAGACTGCAGTAAGGACCTATGCTTGGTTAGTGACTTCTTCCTCACTCGCTTCAAGGGGGAGACAACCTAGGTGAAAATCCCTCAGGTAGTTGCAAATAACCACATGTTTTAGCCAGAGTCCGGACCTTCCCTGTGGGGAGAGTGTTTTATTGATAGAATGTTCCAGCAAGCATACTAATTTCTCTCTTTTACTTATAAGAAAGAGCCAGGAGATGTTGGTGAGCAATAACATAGAGCTGGAGGAGAAAATCACCATTGCTGGGAGTTGCTGGTATTGGAATGAGTGGGTTCTAGTTCTGTCTGCTACTTTCCAGTTCGATGATCTCGGGCAAAGCATCCTCAAGTCTCAATTTCTCATCTGAAAAATGGCAGTGATAGTATCCACCCCACCAGCCCAGTGCCGGCACGGGGATGGTGCGTGTGAATGCCAGGAAGTGAGATGAAAATGCTCGCAGGGCATTCATGAATCTGGCCATTAAAGCAAGATGCGTCCCAGGCGTAGATGGGACTTTCACCTACCCGCTTTCTCCTGGTCTATGAGGTGTACTGGAAAGACACATCTTCCTTTATATTTGCATTTATTCACCTGTCCACTCATTATCACAGCTACTGAAATCCCTACCACTGTTGTTGCCTGGCACTGCATGTATGGAGGTTTGGTATGTGGCCTTGGCCAGTGGGTATGAGCTCAAGATTCTGCTTTAAAAGCCCCATGTGGCTCTTCCCTGAGTCCCGGACCCGCCGTGTATATGCAAGAACAGCCTGTCCTAACTGACCAGGCTGAGTGGTCTGTGTTCACCCTTCCCTGGACTGTACTGAGGTTTAAGCTTTTGCGGGTATCCTGGCCCTCTGACCTAAAACATCGATCAGTGATTTTTCTTGGGGATGACTCCAGGGGCACTTTCTCCAGGATGGAGCGCACAGGTGGGTAACTTGGCACTTCAGCATCCCTAACCCCTAGAGATGTGCTTCCCTTTCTGTATCAACTAGACAGAAGCAACCCAGCGCTGGCCAGACTCCAAACTTCTTGTGAAACTTCTGGCTTTTGTTTCTTTTGTTTTGTTTTCAACGAATCTTTCTTTCCTTATCCTTAGATTCCTGCCATTTTATTATCATAATTATTTTTCAAGTGCCAGGACTTTGTTTTTGGACCACCCTGGTTTTTCCTTCTGCCCCGTCTTCCATAATCCTACTCCTGTACCTGTCTCTCCCCATGCCACACAGCACCCTGCACCCCCATTCGTCAGACTGCCCTTCCCTGCCAGCTGATTGCTCCTTTGACCGCCTTGGTCTTCCTAGTAACCCTCCACGTCCCTTTCCCTAATTGGTAGAGCGTTAACTGGCCCAAGGCATGAATGAAGGGGTACATTTAATTCCTTTTAGATGTGTTGCACTATTAAACAATGTTTTAAAGATCTAAGGCAATGATACTACCTAGTGTTGATGAAGACGTACGGATTTCTTCCTATGGTGCAAGTGGGGGTGTAATTGATGAGACCTTTCTGGAGGGCAATATGGCAAAAAATATCAAGAACTTTAAAAATATGCATTTGTAAATACATATTTCTTGACCCAGCATTTCCATTTCTAGGTGAGAATGATCATAGATGTATATAAAAGATGTTCTTTTTAGTGTTGTTTAAAATATTGAAAAACTGGAAAATATCCCCAATGGGGGTATGTTGTAGCTACTCAGAAATAGTCCTATTAAACAATTGATTAAAACTCAGCTCATCAATACTGTGGAAGCCTATGCAGTTATGATGATAGAAGTGAATAAATGAAGTGAATTCAGTGCAGAAATTTTCAAAATATATTAAGTGACAAGATTTGCAGGTTATATTGTTATGTTTGGTTTGATGTTGTAACGTTGGACTCTGCTTGGGTGTGAGCCCAGGCTTTGCCACTTACAAGGTGTGTGACCTCTGACATGTTTCTTAACTTCTCTGTGTTTCAGTTTTCGTTTAAAAATTTTTTTTTAATATTTATTATTTATTTTTGAGAGAGAGAGAGACAGAGTACGAGCAGGGGAGGAGCAGAGAGAGAGGGAGACACAGAGTCTGAGGCAGGCTCCAGGCTTTGAGCTGTCAGCACAGAGCCTGATGTGGGGCTCAAACCCATGAACCGTGAGATCATGACCTGAGCCGAAGTCGGACGCTTAACCCTCTGAGCCACCCAGGCGCCCCATGTATTTCAGTTTTCTTCTCTGTAAAATGAGGGACGAATAGTACCTATTCAAGGGTTATTGATGTGATTAAATGATTTAAAAAATGTTCGGTGTTTACACTAGTACTTGGCACAGAAAAAGTATTCAATACATATTAGCTGTATTGTTAAAAATTATTTATACAGAGGCACCTGGATGGCTCAGTCAGTTAAGCGTCTGACTCTTGATTTCGGCTCAAGTCAGGATCTCACAGTTTTGTGAGTTTGAGCCCTGCACTGGGCTCTGCGCTGACAGTGAGGAGCCTGCTTGAGATTCTCCTTCTCCGTCTGCCCTCCCCTGGTCACATTCTCTCTGTCTCTCTCAAAATAGATATATAAACTTAAAAACAGTACTTATACATACATGTATACATAGACACAAACATGAAAAATTGGAAGGAATATATTGCAACCTGTCTTTGGGGTTGTGAGATTATGGTGATTTTTTTGAGGTTTTGTTTCTATTCTACAATTACTACTATGAACTTTAAAAAAATTTTTTTAATATTTATTTTTGAGAGACAGAGACAGAATGCAGGGCTCGAACTTACGAACTGCAAGATCATGACCTGAGCCAAAGTCAGACACTTAACCGACTGAGCCACCCAGGCGCCCCTACTATGAACTTTTTAAATAAGAGTATCACTAAAAATCCATAGGAGCGTACCCAATTGGGGGGGGGGTGGCGGAGACTGTTCGGTGAGGAAGTTACTCAATGTGTGCTGAGCGTCTCTGTGTGTATGTGACACGGGTAGGTGCCTGCCCCGGTGGCAGTGGGGGAGGGGACACATGCCTCTACACCACCAGCTGCAACCCCATCCATCCTTTCCAGTAATGGCAGTAGCTAGCTTCTTATTGGGCATTGCAGTTTGCATGTGATAGGACTTTGCAGTTTGCCAATACCATCTGTCAAATATCTTATCTTATAAAATCCTCAAATAACCCTCAAATTCTGCCAACAATGAGGCTCGTAGGTTTAGTGGCCTGACGGCACCCTGGAGGCCTGTGTGTTAAGGCAGTCTCAGTGCTCTGTCTTCCTGCTTTTGCAGAGAGCTGGGAGGGGCAGGGGTCAGGTCACGGCCTGCTCTCGGGGTTCTGGGCAAGCAACAGGCAGGGTTTCATCCAGCTGGGGTAGGAACCAGACGAGGCTCAGCCTCCCTGGAATTTCTCCTTTTTAAGCCTGGAGTCGTGCAGAGTTTAAATCAGTTTGGTCTTTGGAGTGTGACAGGAGAAAAGAAGGTGATCCGTTTGTGATTCAGTGACCAGCGGTAGGAATTGCACAATCATTTTGCGTAATCGGCCGGCCCATAAGGTACCATTAACTATCTGTCGCATAGAAATGTAAGTTCTGTTTTTTTATTTTTTTGGCATTCATGGGACATGTTTTTGCTACATCAAAGCATTCGTTCCAAATATTTGGGAATGGAGGCGTAAACACCAATCAATCCTGCAACTTGTAGATCTCTATCTTCGGAAGATGGATAGGCTGGGTGGCCCACACCCCCTTCTGGATTTGAAAGTTGACTTTCATCTGAGCCATAAGGATAACATTTATGAGATCAATACCTCACCGGAAGTTTTAGCAAAGAAAGAACAAACTACCCTGGGTCTCAGTCATCCTAACAGATGTTTACTTAGGAAGGACAGGACCCTGGTGGGCAAGTCTCAGAAACTGTTATTAAATGAGAACATCTAAAGGATTCATCTTACACTTTGGGATGCAGCCCTCTATCCTGCTTTCATCCGCAGTTTTTCCCATCTGCCTTATCTCACTCCCAGGCCAGCTCTTTGAGTTGACAATTCAGAAGAACAGAAGAGTCAAGGAGCCTCTGGCTTTGGTGGAGAATGACCGCTGGCTGCAGTTTCACTATGAGGAGGTGGAGACCTGTTTCTGATCTTTGGAATGTCTTGCTTTCCCTTTTGCCCTGCGTCAGCACTTACCGCGCATGTCTCCAAAACATGTGCAAGGATGAAAAGCTGTATAAACATCCGTGAAGTTGCCACAAAGTGTATCCAGTAGCTTGCAAGAATCTGGGGTGTTTGCTGAGGAGAGAATGCAAGTGACAACAGTTCATTGTGTTGGCTTGAATGCTTGGATGGATATTTCATGTTTGAAATGTTGGAGGCGATGAGAAGGAGGTAGGGAGGAAAACCTGGAGTGTAGTCTTCAGTGACAGGAAGATCTGTGTCGAGGAGGAGGCATTTCCTCTCCTGCCTAAACAAAGCAAAGGGAGGAGGTAATAATAACCATAATGATGATGGTGGCTTTAATACGTATTTACACCGTCAGGCGTAATTTCTGTGCATTTTATATAGATGAACAACAGCCCTATGAGACAGGTCTTGTTGTGTCTGTAATTTGCAGATTGAGACTGAGGCGTGAAGGGAGTAATTGACTTGCCCAGGGTCACATGGCTATGACGTGGAGCTGGAGCCCAGGAAGGCTGGCTCCTCAGTCATTTGTGCACCATGTGGTAGGTTTTCCTCTTAAGAATTCACCTGGCTCACAACGCTGTCTTTCCTCTGGGGCGGGCGGGGAGGACGCCACTTTTATGAGTCAAGGTGTACAGTGTGGATCCAAGAGGACGCGTTGTCCTCGATTGTTACAGCCATGGAGCTGAGTGGCTGTTTCGTTCCTCCAAAGCATGTGGTTTCGGGAATGATTCTTTTCTTCCAGCTTGCTCTCTGCCGGGCTGGCTGGTTGTTAGCATGTGGTTTTTCAGGTTCCTGAGCCGGGGATGGGAGTCCAGGTGATGGAAAGACAGGGCATACATAGTACAGATGGGACATGGGACATGGGACGTGGAGGTTGGAGGATGGGGGCCAGAGCTGAATGACACTGTGTGGCAAGCTGGTTCATGCAGTTGTTCACCTTGGAGCCTCGAGAGCCCCCAACTTAATGCTTTGAAACCCGTGGTGGTGCATTGGGCAGTGTGGGATGTAATGCAAGTCGTAATTCATTTTTCCAATAAAGCCTCAGACGTGGCTCTCTGGGCAAATGAAGAACAATGGTGACACTGCCAGGAAGCAACAACACAAGGAAGTAATTGCATCAAGATGGGGCTGAGCCATGTCACTGCACAGCCCAGCGCCTCCATAGCGTATGGATCCGGAGTGGCTGTTTCTTTGAAAAGGAATGGGGAGTTTAACAGGGGTTGGAAGTGATCACTGGTCTGGAGAATGCAGATGGAACTGGGATGTGGCACTTTTACAGGACTGGGATGAGCTCAGCAGCAAAATGAAGGAGGATGTATTCAGGGGGTGGGACTGCAGGAGTGGATCTTCAATGGGATTTTCCAGCTGAATGTAATGGAAACATCATGGCGCTTCAGTTTTTCTTGGTATGACATCATTGAACAAACAAGAGTCATTGAACACTTCAAGCGCCCAACAGCGCTCCATGTGCTCGTGGTGGGAGAGGGGCATCTCGGGGGGGGGGGGGCGCATACAAGGATGTAGGTGTGGACCTGCCTTTGAGGGGTCCCAGTATTGAGAGCGGGGGTAGGTTCTGGGTGGACGTAGGTCTGAAAGTTTAGGTAGGTTTTATCGAGTTTCAGTCTGTGGGGTTGGAAGCAACAGCCTGTGCTGAGGAAGGGAGGGTGGAGTGAGGAAGGCCTGGGGTGGGGTGCCAGTTGGGGGACGAGAGGGGGACAGGGATGGGGTGGGGAGGGGAGGGGGACGGTGGTGGGTGGGGGGGCCAGTATGGCTGAAGCAGAGGGATGGGAGAGAGAGTTGGAAATTCCAGTTGGGGCTGAGCTTTAAAGAATGTTAAATGCCAACAAGAGAAGTTGTGACTTGTGGCAATAGAAATGACAAAACCGAAGATTTTAACTTTGTTATTTGGAAAATTGAGGTGCCTAGGGGAACTTTGGTCTTTAAGTCTTGATTCAGGACCCAAATGACATTGAAGTTCTCAAGCTGAAAGCTTAGTTGCTTCATTTATTGAGTTCTTGACTATTCTGAACGCTCTGCTTTATGCATGATGGTTGTAGATTCCCCACCCTGTCCCTGGGGGAATGAACAGTGGAGGTGGCTGGGGGCAGGGGCAAGAAAGGACCCAGGGTCATGTGGGCCCAGTGGCAGAGGCCAGGTGACAAACCTGGCTTTCGGGCTCTCCTTCTGCAGGATAACAAGCTGAAATGCTCTGAGGCCTAGCTCTGGCTCTCTCACTTCCAGAGGGCTTGTGTGGCTTGATCCCTTACACAAGACTGCAGAGAGCCAGCATCTCTGAGCCTCAAGGGTTGAGGGAGCCAAGCCTGGGATGGGGGTGGGGGTAGGGGGAGACAGGCGCTGTGTTTAGGACTTCCAAGGCTAGCCTGGGGTCATTCACCCTTCCGAGCCCCCATGCCCTCTGGGCATCTCGTATAGTGTAGGCACACTACCCGATTGTTGTTTTAGAAACTGGTTGATTGATGGAAAGGAGGTGTGGCTTTTGAAAACTACCATTTACGTCTAGAGTCACTTTGCTCAACATTGAACACTTAGAAGTTGAAGTAATTATGTCCTCCAAGTTAGAATGCTGAGGAAAGATGGAGTATCACAGCCTGGAGTAGAAACAAGTAACAAATATATTTTTTATTGGTAAGTAGACTCCACACCCAACGTGGGGCTTGAACTCATGACCCAGAGATCGAGAGTTGCACGCTGCACCCGCTGAGCCAGCCAGGCACCCCCCAAAGCAAATATTGTTTGAAAAGCTCCTATGCTTGGGGTCCTTGACTAGGGCCCGGGGGCTGAAAGACAGAAGGAAAGAGGAGAGTATAGAGCGGGGTCATGCCCCTGCAAGCTCCCTGTGGCGTCTACCCCAGGACCAGTAATACAGGTGAGAGGAGACTTCCTGACAACCTAAACGATGCTCAGTGCCAGAGGAAGGGCCCCATGGAGAATCCTGGAGGAGGTGTGAGGAGTCAGGCTGGGCCCCAGAGTACAGTGTGAGGCTGGAGGCCAGCACGTGTAGGGGAGCTCGGGCAGCCTGGTGGCTGGGTGGGCCTGCCTGGAGCACGGGGTCTTTGCGGTGGGGAGGAGCACAGGGAGCCGAATGTCACCCTGTGGGCAGAGAGAGGTGTGGGGAAAGAGGCATCGTGATGACCGTGTGGTACATCCATCAGTTGGGTTTGCGCGTGGAGGGTGGATGAGTGCTGGGGAGTAGAAGGGAAGCTCTGGGGTCCTCAGGCTCGATTCTGTGAGGGCTGGCCCTGGGGGATGGGAATGCAAACAAGGCGTGGGCCCAGCAGCCTCTGAAGAAGGATTTGAGGGGCTCAGTAACTGACCAGATGTGAGGGGCCCAGTGTGGGAGGACCCCGAGACGGCCTTTGTCCAGTGCTCTGTCTTTCAGAATTCTTTGTAGGTATGCCTTCGGAAGTTCTTGCGTGAAGTCAGGGTGTACTGGTTGTTGTGCACATCAAATGTGTGCGTGTACAAACACACGCAGAGGCGAGAAAGCTGTGTTCCCACCACCTCCGGAGGCGGGGGGGGGGGGGGGGCGGGGATGGTAATTTTGTTGTTTGCATGGAGCCCGTGGCATTTGAAGAGCACTACTTTCCAGTGAAGGAAGCCTGAGCTAGCCCTGGGGAGCGGTGCTGTGGCTCTAGGGGAAATTAGAAAAGCAGCCAGAACTGTGCACTCGCTGGCTGCCCCAGGAGATACAGTCAGGGAGAGTGTGCAGTGAAGGGTGACTGCCCGCAGTCCCCAACTCTGCAAGGTTACTTTCTTCCTTTCGCCCGGTTGTGGATGCCCTGGAAGGACTCTGGGCAGGAGAGAGCCTTGTGCCGCGGGCTGTGCGCTTTCAGCCTGGTTAACTTGGCAGGTGAGGTATCGAGAGGTGCATTTGGGGATGTTGTGGACCAGGAGGTATGGATCTATGTCCCTCACTGCATGTGCTGCATGATCGAGGATTAACCCTCCTAAGACTGGTTTCTGTTTTCTCCCTTAGGAGTGTTTATTTTTAACCTTCTCTCTCTGTTAGAAGAGCTGCTTCTTAGCTCTGTATAT
This sequence comes from Lynx rufus, assembly GCF_022079265.1. NCBI lineage: Eukaryota > Metazoa > Chordata > Mammalia > Carnivora > Felidae > Lynx > Lynx rufus. Next base: position 65,764,075 of record NW_025814896.1, read on the forward strand.
TGGCAATGATGCCCTTATGCAAAGCATAAACTCGCATTAATAATTACCCTTGTTCTTATGATTGGTATGTAATGGCCTAAACAAAAGGATACGCCAAATACATGAAGTTTCTTGTTAGTCTTCTGATTGGGACGGTCACTTCCTTGTAACTAACACCTGTTACCAACCCTCACCCCAATTGCACAGGTGCCATGCTGGGCCTGGGGAGACAAAGGTGGATGGGGGCCTGTTCTGCAAGAGCCCAGGCTCCCACGGAAGTTGTTCCTCGTTGTCAAGCCCTGTGTGCCCCCAGGAGACTTGGCGGAGAGGGAAGCGGGCTCAGCTAGGGCTTGGAGCACTGGAGTGAATTCCCAGGGCTGTGATTCTTAAAGTTGAGAAACTGGTCCTGACAGCCACATCCTTCCCAGTGCCCCAAACAGCACACCCGGGGCCGCCAGGTTTTTCAGCAGTGACCTTGATTCTCTGCTCTTTCTGGATAAAGAGAAATTGGAATTTGTTGGAAAATATTTCGTGCGGCGGCTGAAACGTTGAATTCACTTTCTCGGACAGACTATTGCAGGCTTTGGATCCCATTACATTGGGAAGCCTGTTATTCACCGTCAGGTTAACGAATGAAAGAATCAGAGTAACTTGGATCGAGAGGAGAATCGAGTGGTCGGTTTGCGCATATTTGGCTCATTAGATACCAGGGTCAGTGTCACACCCTATGAGAGTCACCCACAGCAATAATTTGTGGGGGTGGGGAGGCAGAGAGGAAGTCACGAGTGGGCCATGACAGTGTCCCCTCCCCCGTCCCTGCTTGGTGTGAATGCCGGCCACAAGTTTCCAAGGAGGACACCTTCCATGTGTCTGTGACAGGCAGCCTCAGGTTTTCCATAGCTATTCCTTTGGCTGCATTCTATTTCCCGGCTTGCTCCCTGGGTCCAGTTCCTCCTCTGGTGGCATGCTCTGCTCTGCCTCTGGCACCATGGAGGCATCTGAGATGCGTGTGCCTAGGGCAGCTGGTTTTGTCCCTCGCTGGTGGCTTGCACAGCAGTTGCCAGCCAGAAGTCACCTTTCCCGGCATGCGTGAAGGCAGGGCGTCTGGATAGGCTGACAGGGACCAAGCTTTGCACTGCCAGGAAATGCTCATCGGGTTGCTGGCTTTTCCTCGGCACTGCTGGGAGATTGGCAGGCATGTTTCACACTCCGAAGGCTGCCGCAGCCTCTGTCCCGCCGATTGCTGACTTTGCACAACCGGCTTGCTACAGCGGCCCAGCCAAGCCTGGTCATATGGAAGTTTACCGGGTTTGATGGTGGTGAGGTAATCTCGAGACAGTCAAAGGGAATTGGGGGTAATTTGCAGGCTTCAGCAGGACAGTCTTATTGTTAACTCAATTAATGCCATTAATCCTCCCTAATCATCTAAGGTAAACAGACAGCCTTTGAAGTCAGGGAAAACGTCTTTATGAAGAAAGGAAAGCAGGAAGTGATCAACTCCTTTTTTCTGCCAAGCACTTACCGTTGTGAATCCTCAACACAACATTAAGAGCTATAGCCACCTACTGTATCTGCATGAGAGGGTCAGGAAAAGGCCCGAAGAGTCTCTTCAGAGGGGCCGTGATGAGAGCCAGAAAGGACAGCAGTGGCTGTGGTTACCCATCCCTTTGTCCCTAGCAAGGTATTGGGTTGAATTGGTTGGAACGGGAGGTGGGAAGGGTTTGAGTTCAATGAGGCACCTGCTCCCCAGCTGAGGTCTTTACAAAAACCTAGGGTTGGCCTTGGAACATGGGTCCACCTGGATATTGAAGTTGAGTACTTCCTTCTCCCCCCACCCTTCTTTTTGTCTTATGGGGAATTTCGAACATGTACAGAAGTGGACAAGGTAGGATAATGGACTCCCCTCTATCTACTGCCCGATTTCAACACTTATCTTGACGATTTTTCCATTTTCTGCGTGTTGTTCACCTGTTTATGAATAAAGGAGCTCCCAGCATTTCTAATAGAGATCTCTTGTCTCTTGTTTCTTAGAATTGAGATGGGCCAATGGTTTAGGCTAATCTGGAGGTCTTCTGAGCCTCGGAATCTGCATCCTGGGCAGTTGAAATGGATGGGGGGTGGGGGGTTGGGTGGTGGGGTCTGGGAAGGCAGCAGAACCTGGGTCTGTTTGGGGGTTGGATGGATTTGTGAGTAGAACTACCTTTTAATTTTTTTTGTAACTGTGTACAAGGTTACTTATCTTCAGTAAACCAGCAAGCATGGTCCAGAGCGCGTTTATCCTCAGGAATGGATGTAGGCATAGCAGTGTGCATGATGGCAGCCATGTCCACAGCAGCTTCCCTGGCCTTGTTCTAAATCCTCTCACCTCTTCTCGGTCTTGCCTTAGAACACAAGGCTGCCCCTGTCGGGACCTTGTGGTTCTGCAGCTCAAGGGGACAGCAGGGGGAGGGGCTGAGACACCGCATCTAGGAGCAGTGTTTTCCTGTGACAGGCCTGGGGTCTGGGTGTCCTTCTGGAAGCCTCTGCCACCACATCCTGACAGAAGTTTGGAGTTTGGGTGTTTAGATGGTGGGAGGAAGGACACTCAGTCTATTAAAGCAACAGCAGTAGGCAGACGGGCTTCCCAGAAACAGGAAATGTCTTTATGCTAACTACAAGCATTATTTCTGGTTTTCTACATTTTTCCCCCTCATCACACACACCCCACCTTGCAACAACTACAACGAGTAGTTCAGCGGTGCATGAAGTCGGTGTTTAACAGTCTTAGTAAAAACTATGGATGTGTGTGTGTGTGTGTGTGTGTGTGTGTGTGTGTGTGAGAGAGAGAGAGAGAGAGAGAGAGAGAGAGAGGGAGGGAGATTTTTTGCCATCTCTTTTGAAGACATGGAGAAAACCAAGAAAACCAAGGCTTTTATAAGCCATGTATCTATGATAAGTGCTTGTTGTTTGCTTGGTGGTGGTGGTTTGGAGGAAAGAAGGAGGGAAGTCAAAGTTGACTCCAGCCAAGATTGGAGGTCAGTCCTCTGCATGGGGGTCTTTTCACACATTGCCCAATCTCTGTGTGTTGGAGGGCCTTTGGGATCAATTCTCAGCCTTCCAGTGTCATGGCTTACTCAAACTACAGACCTATAACCCTTATCCAAAACCTTTAGGGCCAGATTTGCTTAGAAATCTTTTTTTTTTTAATTCTAGAAGGTTCATATAGTATATATTCTATGTATTACACAACACCTCCAGCAGACCATAGGGCAGCCCTTCATGATCAAACAAATTAAGATTTCTAGCACAAATGGATAAACATTCACTTTAATGGGGTAAATATGAACAATAAATAGCCTTGTGTTAGCATGGGTCAGGGTTTGTTGCCAAATGATTTTGACCCAAACTTCAGAAAAAGTCAAATTTTTAGAGCCTTTTGCATGTCAGGGTTGTGGGTCAGGGCCTGTGGATCTGTACCGTTTACCTGTAGTTACTACCAAATCCAGATCATAAGCTTGGGCCCTTCCCTGCGTGTATGCAGTTGTCTTTGGCTGTCTCAGAGGGCTGTCTTTGGCCAGCCCAGCCTGTGCACACCCTCTTTCTGGCGCCCCTTCTCCCATCCACCCCGCTCCAGTCCTTCTCCTGCTCGGCTGACGGCAGCTCCATGTTTGGCTCAGGCCAAAAATCTCCGCGCTATCCTTGAGCCCACTTTTCATCTCTAACCTTGCGTCCGATCCTGTTGTTGGCTCTACCTTCAGAATATAGCCAGAATCTGGCCACTGGCCATCACTACTACTACCATCCCTTCCCGGCCACCATCGTCTCCCACCTGGATGCTTAGGAGAGCCTCCTAAGCCGCCCTCCTGCTTCCTTGTTTGTGCGTCAGGTTTATTCTCCATACAGCAGCCACAGTGACCCTTCCAAAGCGTAAGCCACAGCACCTCACTGCTCTGCTCAGACTCTCTCCTGGCTTCCCATCTCTCTGGGAGCCAAAGCCCAAGTACTCACGGTGCTTCACTTCTCTGACCTCACCTCCAGCTGCCCCTCCCCTCCCTCTATTCCAGTTACACCTGCCTCCACTACTCCTGGCCAGGCCAAGTCCTCTCCCACTTCTACGCCTTTGCACTGGTTCTTCCTCTGCTTCCGATGCTTCCATTCCCCTTCCAGAAACCCACAGGCCTGGATCCTTTGAGTATCAGGAAGGCCATCCTTGATGAATTAACAGATACATTAACATACAATCACCAAACCCAAACTTTGAAAAGTGCCTTTCTGCAGCCAAGGCATGAAATAATCTAAATGAAAACCAACAAAAACTCCAACACATTAGAAGAGATCTATTAACGAAAACTAAGTTCCAGTTACACATCCACTCTGAGCCATAAACAAAGCATTGACTACTGTAAGGATAGAGTTGGATGTTCTATTTTTCTTTGATCTCTTTGAAAGGCTGAGAACTTTCCTTATGCTTGAGCAGTGATTTATGTCTTCTATTTCTTTCAAGCCCTACCCAGTTAATTAATTAAGTAATTAATGATTGTAGATGGCCCCAAGCTGTCCTCACAAAGTAGATTTGGGTTCATGAAATCTATCTCATATGGTCTATAGCACAATATATATGTGATATAACTCTTTTCTGTGGTTGTCCAAAATATATATGGAAGTCTAACATCCAGGATAGAATACTGTGAATTAAGCAACTATTTCTGACATTTAGGGCTTGAACAGATAATTTTCAGGTCCCCTTTGCTGTGTGCTTTAGGAAGGTCTCTCCTTCTGATTCAGATGTTGGTGTGGCCTTCAGAACACATATGTCTGATTTGTGTCTCCAGCTGCATTAACCTGTTCATTTTATAAGACCTGGGACTTCATTCAGGTGGAGAAAATGAGAGCAGAATGTATAAGGGGAGTTGTCCATTTTCAGAGACTAGATAGTCTGTGCATTCATATATAATTTGTACATGTAACACTTACATATTCATTTATTTATAGAAAAAAAAACCCAACTTAACTTTAACACGCACTCATTAGAGTACATGTTCAGGCAGGCCATGTCCCAGAAAACTGGAAGTTATGCCCAACTTATTGACATCTTTTTCACCTTTTTGATACAAAATCTAAAAGTTTTTAGAATTTGATGTTTTCCTTCAAAATTCAATAGAGTCACAACATGTCCCATGATGAGTAAGTATCCAATGGGTGGAAAATTTTTTACTGATTATGATATAGAAATATAGAAATAAATTCTATTTTTATTTATAGTATATAAATTTGAGACCTATGCTTGATTTTTTGTAGGACCAGCATTGTTAATTATTATTTTTTCAATGTCTTCTAAAATTTGAAGACAAATAGAGAATATATTCCAAAGTATTCCTGTAGAAATAAAATGGTGACGCAGCATAGCTAGCTAGGTCATAGGCACTGTATGGGCGTGTCACAACAAAAATGTTTGCTTGTTACCTGATGAATAAAGTCTATGTTTTATGAAAGTCTATTACATGAAAGGTAGTTTATTTCTTTATTTTACTGGTTTTTAAATTTTTTAATGTTTCTTTTTGAGAGACAGAGAGACAAAGCGTGAGCAAGTGAGGGGCAGAGAGAGAGGGAGACACGGAATCCGAAACAGGCTCCAGGCTCTGAGCTGTCAGCACAGAGCCCGATGCGGGGCTCGAACCCATGAAATGCGAGATCATGACCTGAGCTGAAGTCAGAATAAGCCACCCAGGTGCCCCCATGAAAGGTAGTTTAAAGGCAACAGTGTGTAAGGTGTAAAAATGTGGACCACATCACCCAATAGAAACAGAGGAACACATGTAGAGAAAGAGGTTTGATCAAAGAAAAGGATTTGTAGTGTCTATTTGGTTGAGCTATGGAAGCTTTTCCTTAATATGTTCAAATTGTATCTAATTAAGAATATGCCTGGTTACTCTCAAATGGGTGATTAGGATTGAGTAGTGCTATTATTATATGATCAGAAAACTACACTTTAAAAATATGTAAATTTAAAATAATGTTTCTCATTCTTAACTTTCACTGTAACTCTACTGAAAATTAGAATAACTGAGTTTCTTTTTTTCTTTTTCCCCTTCCCTTCCCTTCCCCTCCCTTCCCTCCCCTTCCTTTCCCTTCTCTTCCCTTCCCTATCCTCTTTCCTGGCTATGGGTAATTTACTCAGGTGCCTAAATGGATTGTTTAATCTCATCATGCCTCAGTTTCCTTACTTATAAATGAGGGGATTGAGCAACACAATATTCTTCAAGCAACAACAAATTTATTGATTTTTTTAACCACAAAAGTTATAGTGGGACATAGAAGAAAAGTAAAATGTTTAGCAAAGTATAGAAATGCAAAAAAAAAACCTTACACACTATTTCACTCCTCCTTAGATAATCTTTTTTTCCCCTTTGTGTATATACCCACCCATATACCTTTTGTTTTTGTTTTACAAAATTGTATCATAGAATATATATTCCTTTATCATCTCATTTTTCCTTCACTTAATACAGTACGTTGCATATCTCTTTATGTCATTAAATATAATTCAACAAGATCTTTCTTTGTGATGGCATGGTATTTAATGATTTGAATATGCCACAATTTATTTAAATAGTTGACTACTATTAAACAATTAGTTTCTAATTTTACACTCTTAAAAAAATGCTGCAATGCTCATCCTTGTTGTTAAATCATTGTGCACATGTGTGATTTGGGATAAATTCCCAGAAATGGAATTGCTAGGTCAAAGGATTTTTGTTATATAATGCCAAACCCCTCTCTACAAATTCTGTGCCAATTTACACTTCATCAGCAGTGTGCAAGAGTGTCTGTTTCTTTTCTACTCTCACCAGCACAGGATTATATCATTTAAGATGATATGCTTTTAGATTTTCCATTCAAGATCGTCTTGAAGCAAAAATGTTTGCTCCTCTGCCTACTAAAGTCCCCATCTAAATAATAGACAAAGAAAAAAAGGGGAGGGATAAAATTCTGTAACAACTAAGTCAGCAGAAGGGATCTATCATCACATTATCTCAGTGACTTTCTGGGGATGAAAGTAGAGGGCAGGGTGGCAATTGATGGGACAGAATGGCAATACTGAAGAGTCACAGCCAGGAACATGTGCAGAAGATACTGGAGCCTCGTCTGCAGGACCCAGAAGGGGCTCCAAGTTTGAAGACTGTAGGAACCTCGAAGACGTGAGATGTGTAGCTGAAAACATGTGCCCATCTAAAGGTCTATATGTACAACTATGTACTCCCTACTCTCACTACAGAAGGTCCTGGAGCCAGACTCTGACTCCCAGGTAAAAAGATGGATGGTTCTTTCAAAAGCAAATGGTGCAATGCTTTGGGGAGAACTGGCAAGGCTGGTGTGGGGATCCCTTGCTAGAATGGTCAGCTCCCACTCTCTAACCCTAAGACCACTGGACTGGTATCCACAGAAATATGTTGCATCCATAAACCTAAATAAATAAGTCAAAATTTTAAAAAGGATGCTATGAGAAAGGAGAAAATAGGAAGGCATTTCTGGAAACACAGCATAATATCATCAGGAATAAAAGTACAGTGGAAGAGTTGTAAGTCAAAGCCAAGGAAATCTCCTAGAATATGGGCAAAGAAGATAAAAGTGTAACACATAGTAAGAGACATAGGGATCATCCTATTGGTCCAACATCTGGATAATAGGTGTTTCATAGAGAAAATGAGGCCAATACAAAAAACAAAAGAGAAAAGCCTCTTCCACAAGTTGAGTTTCAGCACAATGAATCAGAAAAGGACAGCCTGAGACGTATCTTTGTGAGAGTCCACAACACTAAGATAAAAAAGATTCTAGAACTTCCAGAGAGTGAAAACAAAATGGAGTCACCTACTAAACAACAGCTGTCAAGCTGACATGAGATTCGTTGGCAATATTTATGTTAGAAAAAGAAAGTTCTGAGAGATAATGATTTTTTTTTTAACTTAGAATTCTGTATAGAGCCAAGTATCAATCATGTGTGAGGACAGGCACACAAGGTCTTAGCTGGATTTCAATGTACTCTTAATCAATATTTCAATCAGAACTTTATCTCAGTGAGTACTTTACTGGTTAAAACAAGGGAGTAACCCAGAACAAAGAAGATGATGGATTCCAGCAACAGTGGCTGCATTCAGCAGAGCAGTGAAAAGAAGTCACAGCACTACAGCTGTGTAGCAGACCAGAGAGCGGTCCGTCCACTAGGAAGAGGAAGAGGAGGAGAGTGGGAGTTTCTAGAAAGACAAACCCAAGAGATAAGGACCCAGGGAAAACTTGATGATCTCAGAAAGGCAATTGACTGAGTGGGGGGAAAAATCCATTTAGATTGGATACTAGATATAGTTTCCATTGGGTGGCACATGGGTTTTCACACCGGACCCATGGAAAAGACAATATATGTAATACCATTTACAAAGTTAGGATAAATAAACACTGTTAATTTGTTTTCAGATTTTTGAAACAGCATATACAGAAAACTCAATTACAATGAGAGAACAGAGCATCACTGTTGTCAACATTGATAGTCTAACAGTAGAGACACATAGATAGGGGTGGAGGTCGGTGGGAGAGGTGATCGCAGGACAGAGAGGGCTGGAGGCACCAATGTCCTCTAGTTGTAATGTGGAGGCCTAGGAAATATTGTCTATAGCCAACAGAACAAGAGATTGACATTTGACATTGCTTTTTTTGCAGTTGCAGAGAATAGAGAAGGAACTGAGAATTGTGATGTATATTTTGTGGAGGGGGAAAGTGGAGGGAGGCGGTGAGAGTACTAAATCCTCATTGATCACAGCAGCAAGGCAAAAGAGAGTGTCTAAAATAAAAAATCAGGAAATTGAGGTACAAGCATTTTATTTAGGGACATGGCAGTGACACCAGCAAAACCCAAATAGAAATTCTTAAAATTGGCCCCCCCTGGGGAATAATGGGGCAGGGGACTGTTGCTTCTCATTATAAGATTCACATGTAGTTTTTTATTTTTAACAACTGAACGTATCATGAGACTTAATTTTGTTTATGTTTTAATAAACAAATAACACAAAAATACCTAAAGCTAAAGCACCTGTGGTTCATTTGATAGGGAAAAAGAACATTTAAAAAAACTCTTACCCTTTAATTCCTATTTCTTTGCTTATTTAAAAAAATGTTTTTAATGTTTTAATTTATTTTTGAGAGACAGAGAGAGACAGCATGAGTGCAGGAGGAGCAGAGAGAGGGAGACATGGAATCTGAAGCAGGTTCCAGGCTCTGAGCTGTCAGCACAGAGCCTGACGCAGGGCTCGAACTCACAAACTGTGAGATCACAACCTGAGCCGAAGTCAGAGGCCTAACTGACTGAGCCACCGAGGCGCCCTATTTCTTTGCTTATTTTAACCAAGTGATTTCCAAGTGGCTTATGACTCTTAAATTTCATACTTATGTGAATTTTATAAAATGCAACCAGGAGCATTGGGTCCAGAGTTGGAGAGCCCTGCTGTAATCCAGGCTTCTCATCTCCAAGCTGTGAGAATGTGGGCAGGTTATTTAAATCTATCAGCCTCAGTTTCTCATCCCTGAAAGAATAAGGACATTGCCTCCCTTACACAGATAACATGTGTAAAGTGCTCAATAAAGGGTGTTTATTGGGGTTGTGATTATTATTAGGAACCAGACACCCTCTCGAGGAGCTCAGAAGGGATGGAGAACAATTACATGTCTTGGATTTTGAATGGAGTCAAGAAATGAACATCTTTGTGAGCAGCCATTCGTGGAAGGTTCTGCTGGGTTGTCCTAGCACAGAGACAGAGAAGCTGAAGGTAATTTTTCTGGTTGCACAGTCCTGAGCTCCTCCAGCTCAGCTTGCCTAAGCTGTTCTCCATGGATCCATTCAGTTTCACTTGGAGTCTCTAGTGTTCACCTGCCTTGTGCCCAGCCCTGGAGCAAGAAGTGCAGAACACTCCCACCCCAAAGGAACACTTGGCTCACAGTCTGGGCAGGAAGTAACAATAATGGCCCAACACCTTACATTTATAGGCTGTGAGCTGTGTGCCAGGCACAGCTCCAAGTGCTACACCGTGTCATTTGAACCTCCCAACACCATGAGGCAGGCGCCACTGATGTTCTCAATTCATAGATGAGGAAATTGAAACAAGGGCCACACAGTTTGTAACAGGCAGAGCTAGGATTTGAACCCAGGTGGGCTAGCTTTAGACACTACAATGTATTGGCCTTCTGTGACAAATAGGAAATGTAGAATAAAACACACACATACAAATATACCCATAGAGAGAGACCACTGCAAGGCAAAATGCAAAATGCAAACTGCAGATTGGTAGTGGGATAGTTTTCACTTCACAACCCTGGGGGTAGGGTAAGTGCCTCCATTTCCTTCTGTTTGCATGCACCATCTCCTCTTGGGATGCACAATCATGCACTGCCATTTCCCTGAAGGAAGATAGAAAATCTATACTGTTCCTATCTGAAGCTTTGTAAACCATTGCACACTGTTGATCCTGGGTTTGGCACCTTTGGATGTTTTCTTAGTGCAGGAAAGCATTGTGTACACATAGAGTTATTTGTTTTTAGCCACCTCTGTCATCCCACGGAGCCAGCTCTCTGGGTCTATTTCTGAGCCTGTTGAAAAGAGGAAGCAGGTGCTAACTTGAGTTGACTTCAGTTGTGGCCTTGGAAGAGCTTAGGATCTGTGACACAGACCTCCAGTCCAGCCCGGAGGACTGCCACATGGAGATGATGGCTGCTGGTGGGTTGGTTGCCATGATCTGGCTACAGGGGATGGGAAAACAATTTGTTAGCCAGTTTCTAGGGGCGTTTAAGATGTGTCTGGTGGGGCACCTGGGCCACTCAGTCAGTTAAGCACCCAAATTCAGCTCGGGTCATGATCTCACGGTTCATGAGGTCGAGCCCCGCATCGGGCTCTGTGCTGACAGCTCAGAGCCTGGAGCCTGCTTCGGTTTCTGTGTCTCCCTCTCTCTCTCTGCACCTCCCCTGCTCGTGCTTTCTCACACACTCTCTCTCTCTCTCTCTCTCTCTTAAAAATAAACATAAAAAAAAGTTAAGATGTGTCTTGTAACTGAAGCAAACTGCTCTCTGGGGGATTGAAGGTTAGAAATAGCTAAGGCAAAAGGTATTGACTTAAATTTAAATTATGTAAAAAGTTAACCCAAGAACATGACTTAAAAAATCAAAGGGTTCAAGAGAGCTTTAGTGAAGAATAAGCCTTTTCCTGATTTCTGGTCCCCAATCCTGTCGTTTCCATCTCTTAAGGCAACCCCTGCTTCCTGTTGATTAAGACTTCTGGAGATAATCGATGTGGAACAAGTGTGAGGGGGTGTGTGAGAGTGTGTGAGGGCGTACACACACATACACGCCCATTTTATTCACACAGTAGCCGAGCATAATAAACACATCGCACCTTGCTTGTCCCCCCCAACCCCGGCCCACTTAATATATCCCAGGGATCAGCACATTTCTACCTTTTCATTCTTTTTTTCGGGCTTGTCTAGCGATCTACCACATGATGTATCCTATTTTATTTAAGCAGTTCCCTATTCATGGATATTTAGGTACTTAAGGTCATTTAAAGATCTTCTAAAGCATCTGGTGTTATTGTCTTGAAAGACAGTCACACACAGACAGATTTAAATAAGTCAGCAGGCTCTTAAACCTACATTTTGGATGTGTGTTTCTTGCTATTATTGTATTTTGATCACACAAGACAGAAGAAGGTGGCTGTGCCTGTGAGTGTGTTTTGCACACGTGGGTGGATGTGTGAATGTGTGTGCCTACACAGGTAGGTGTACATTATGTTGTGTGACAGATGTACTCTTGAAAAACTCTGAATGAACCCTTTTATTTTTAAAACTGGAATATGAAAATTTAAATGCCCTGAGGGTGGGAAGATGATTTGTTATTTAGAGGAAACTTGCAGAGGAATCCTTGTGTCAAAATGAAATGATGGCTTCTTTTTTTCCCTTTTAAAAAATGGCTTCATTGAGGTCTAATTTATATACAGTAAAATGCATTCATTTTAAGTGTTTGGCTTGATGGAGTTTGACAAATGTATACATTCATGTAACCACCGCCTCAATCAAGATACAGAAAACTGGGGGCACCTGGGTGGCTCAGTCGGTTGAGCATCTGACTTTGGCTCAGGTCATGATCTTGCGTTTGGTGAGTTCAAGCCATGTGTTGGGCTCTGTGCTGACAGCTCGGAGCCTGGAGCCTGCTTCAGATTCTGTGTCTCCCTCTTTCTCGACCCCTACCCTGCTCACACACTGTCTCTCTCAAAGTAAATAAAAACATAAAAAAATATTAAAAGAAAAAGATACAGAAAAATTAACCCCATGCCCAAAAGCTCCTCTGTGTCTCTATGTTCACCTCCCACCCACCTTCACCTCCGGGAGATCACAGATATGCTTTTTATCACTATAGATTGGTTTTGCCTGTTCTAGGACATCATATAAGTGGAATCGCCCATGATATATTGTCTTAACGTTTGGCTTCGTTCTCACAGCGACACATTTTGTTGCATATATCAGTAGTCCATTTTTCATTGCCAAGCAAAATTCCATCGTATGCATGCAGCATGGTTTGCTTACTCCTTTACCTGTTGTTGGCCATTTGGGTTGTTGCCAGCATTTAGCTGTTATGAATGAAGCTGCTGGGAACATTTATGTCCAGGTTGCTGGCTTCCCAAGTGACTCATCTCCATAATTCAGTTGTGCAGATTCACTTTAAAGTCAGGCCATTCATCCATTGAGCCAACATGCACAATATGTATTAAATCCCTCCCATGTGCTGGTCAGACAGGACTCTGCCCTGCGGGCATATACACTAAAGCCCGAATAATATCTTTGCACTGCCATGGAAAGTGTTTGAGAGAGAAACAACGCTCGTCTCCCTTATTTTAGGGAAGTAAATGCTATTGGAAGCCTTAAAATATTTAATTACGTGGGCACTCTGTGCTTTCAAACAGTGCACGCTACCAGTAAGGCCTGGTAGCCACGTCCTCCCCAAATGAAATCTTTAATCAGCGGCCGGTTTCAACATTGGCGCCCAGCAGCGTGCTCATCGTTCAGGGTTTTCCAAAGCGGAAGTGAGGAGGATGCCTGCTGCCTGAAGGTCTCCTGCAATGTATAGGGTGCCTCTTCCGTGCCAGGTGCCTCCAGAGACTGTGATATGACTGTGGTGTCACCAGGGGACAATGGCCAGCAAAAAGGGGTGTGTAGGACTTGGGAAATGGGACCCCTGTTTGGGGAAGGAACCCTGGAGTTTCTCTCTTGATGGTTCCCTTTATACCTCTGCGTCTCTCACTCTGGTCCCCTCCCCTCCTCCAAGGGAAAAAGAAACAGACTCTTATCTAGGGCTTAATTGGGGCAACACAGGCAGTGCAAGCCTCCCTTCCTCCTTCTCATCCTTTCTGGATTCATCTTTTTCTTTTTTTTTTTAATGTTTTATTTATTTTTGAGAGAGACAGAGACAGGGTGTGAGTGGGGGAGGGGCAGAGAGAGGGAGAGGGAGACACAGAAGCTGAAGCAGGTTCCAGGCTCTGAGCTGTCAGCACAGAACCCGACACAGGGCTCGAACCCACGAACCGTGAGGTCGTGACCTGAGCTGAAGTAAGACGCTTAACCGACTGAGCCATCCAAGCGCCCCTGGATTCGTCTTTTTCTGACCCACTCCCTACTTCTGGCTTCTCTCTAGGCCCTAGAGCCTGACAGCAGAGGGAAAAGGACGCAAAACTCAAATTGGGCACGTGTGACCTTTGTGGATTGTTCCAAGGGAAGGTTTGTCTAGAGGTCTCTGGAGGAAGTTGAGCCTGTGGTTAGGGGGAGTCTTGACAGTGAGTTTCTTACCTCCTTTGACTTGAACTCGATCACCCCCCCCACCCCCCCGCAAAACACGGGCGTGCAGACACCTGTGGGTCACAGTGACACACGGCAATACCGCCTAAGCAGGCCGCCCATTGCCGTGGCATCGGCGGGAGTTCCCGCTGGACGGGTGAGGTGTGGGGGAGGCCTGTTGGCCGAGAGGCCAGAGTTGAGGCTTCGAGCTTGGACTCCAGGCTGTCCAGCTCTGGGGCACTCATCCCTCCCTAGCTCCCTCCCTAGCCGCGCAGTGCTGGCCACTTGCCTTCCTTAATCTCAGCTTTCTCACGCATACAGTGGCACTCGCAGTACTTATTATCTTACAGGTTAATTGTGAGGAATAAATGAAATAGTGTGCGTGAAGGATTTGTGAAGTCAGGCATCACCTGGAGAAGTGCCTGTGATACTTTTGTGCTTGTCAGAGGTGGCTCTTGCATGGGTTTCTATGGTTTAGGCTCTTTCCCCATTGCCTTGTTCCTCATTCACAAGAGGGGAGCTCTTGTTTACGCCCAGAGCCTGTTGCCCCCAAGAGCTCTGGGAGGCCAGAAGGGTGCCAGAGGCATTGCTCTGTCACCAGCTGCCCGGGCTGGGGAGCCCGTCAGTTGCAGGTGAGCGGGAGAGCCGGAGGCCTTGGGAAGAGAGGCCTGGCCCTGGATTGTCAGAGAAGGCTTCCCAGGCTGGTTGGGGTTTTGGGACAGGAGCTCCGGCAGAGTCTTCTCCAGACAGCCTTGGGAGCGGGGGGGGGGGAGGATGGGGGGGGTGGTCAGAATCCTGCCTAAAGCCCTCTGAGCTCCAGTTTTTCCATCCAAAAAGTAGGGAGTATTGCTGGCCACACGGGAGGTTGAGGGAACGAATGCAGATCAAGCACCCACACGGTGTCTGAGGCATAGGGGGAGCTCGGAAGCTCCACGGTCCCCCTCCCCTTCTCCTTCTCTCATGAGCACCTCATGACCCCTCTGGTGACCAAGGCTATAGCCTGTTTTGCCCCGGGGTTCCCCACAGGCTGGGCATGAAACTCTCACTACAGTGCTTTATTTGATAATCCCAACTCTGTAACGCGGTCAGATGTCCTGGAATAGCATGTAATAATGTCAATTTAGGGCAAGAAAATGCCTTTTTTGTTGGAGCACAGCTTGACCGAGTGGAGGGAATATTGAACTATGCAGCACATTTGAAGACTTGGCTTTTTAATAACAAGAGCACCAGCGGTAACTGAGTATTTTGTGCCAGGCCCTGTGCTGAGTGCTTTACACAGGCTATCTCATTTAACAGATGTGACAGGGTCTGTTATTAGCTCCGTTTCGTGAAGAAGCCTTCTGAGGCTCAGAGAAGGTAGTCGCTTGCTTCAGGCCAGAGAGCCAGTAGGTTCATACATAACCACCCTGTACCGAGTACCTCCTGGGTGTCAAGTGCTTTATGTGTGTTTCGTGGCATTTTTACAGCAGCCCATTTCACAGATGACGAGACTGAGGCCACGGCTCAGAGAAGGCAAATAATTGCCTGAGCTGGGATTCAGCCCTGGTCTGACTCCAAAGGCTGTGTTTGTCTTTCCCACTGTTCTACTGCCTTGCTCCTGGCCTCAGCTGGAGGGGTAGCCAAAGGCGCTAGAGGTCCAAAGAAAACAGACATAGACATACTATCTCTGTGTTGGTAGCTGGGAAGACTCATCAAGTAAAGGTAGGAGTTTCAAGGCGATTTGATAAATAGGGTTGCATCTGGGATCATTTGCAGGAACGCTGAGTGCAGGAGAAAGAGCTTAGAACCAATCCTGGGAATGGCTAGGAGGAGAGAGGAGGCCTCCTTTCATGTACTGCCAGCTGCCTGGTGGTGATGGCAATCGACAGCTTGCAGGGGTTTTGCAGGGCTGGGCACCTTCGTTGCTTCATTATCCGGGCCAGGTAATTGTGAGCAGAACTTGTGATTAAATTAATTTGACCATGAGGTTGCTGCACACTCCATCACGTTTTGTACCTGATAAGCCTCCAGTCATCTGCGTTGAAGTCCTACCTCCCTACATGGTTCTCAGCGCCTCCTCACTCGGCCGGCTGGGGCCCGGCCAGCCCTCCGTGGCCATCTGCCCAGGCTGCAAAGCTCTTTGTTGCTTTTGGCATGCTTAATAGCTTAATTTCTATTTTTCTGTTTGGAAATGCAGTTCATCGGCATTGAGGCAGCAGTGGGTGCTAAAATGGTGTCTGATTGCTATCTTGAATGTTAATATCCTAATACATTTTATCGTCAATGACCTGTCCCCCGCCTTGCCACAAGTTCTCACTCGCCCTTTGCAAAGAGAGGCAGGCTGCTTGCCTTCCAATAGGCCCTCGCAGCCCATCTCATTCCTTTTCTGTCTCCCTCCCTGCTTTTCACAGATAGCATTGTATTCTGCCAATGCAGTCCGAAGTCGTGGGAAACCTCCGAGTTGGAGGATATGAGAAATTGTTTCATTTAGCTGGCAGGGTTTAATAGAGATGATCTAATCTCTGAAAGGCATACATTATTTAAATTCCATGCTTTTGGACAAGAGGACCCCTGATATTTGTGGCAGGGACAGGATTTTGGTTTGGCTCTGTTCAGTGGAGCTGACTGGTGGTTTTCCTGTTTGTAATTTCGTGTGGGGGCTGGGTTATGCTTGTGGCAGTGTGTGTGGGGGCGGGGGGGGGGGTGTGCGGGGCGGGGATTCCTAGTGGTGAGGGTGCCAGAAAACATTTTCTTTAGACAGAAACCTAAAATCACAGATTCTTGGGACAGAAACTGTAGGGAGAGTCATCCCCTGGCATCACCACTCTGTTATTGGGTTTCCATCTGGATCCCAATCTCCAGATCCCAAACTCAGGTGAGCGGCCCCTGTGGGGCAACCACTGGAGACTTCTCTTGGTGGACCTGGATTTTTTCTTTTTTAACGTTTATTTATTTTGAGAGAGAGCATAAGCGGGGGAGGGCAGAGAGAGAGAGAGAGAGAGAGAGAGAGAGAGAATCTTAAGCAGCTTCCATATTGTTAGTGTAGAGCCCAAAGTGGGTCTTGAACCCATGAACTGTGAGATCATGACCTGAGCCAAAATCAAGAGTTGGATGCTGAACTGATTGAGCCACCCAGGTGCCCCAGTGGAACTGAAATTTTGAGAGAAACCTTGAACACTCAACCACTATAGACTGAGTCTGGGGGGAGGGGGCGCCTGGGTAGCTCAGTTGGTTAAGTGTCCAACTTCAGCTCAGGTCATGATCTCACGGTTCGTGAGTTCAAGCCCCGCAGCAGGCAGGCAGGCTCTCTGCTGTCAGCACAGAACCGGCTTTGGATCTTCCGTGTCCCTCTCTCTCTGCCCCTCCCCTGCTCACTCTGGTATGCTGTCTCTCTCTTTCTCTCTCTCTCTCTCGAAAATAAACATTGAGAAAAAAAAAAGACTGAGTCCACAAAGAAAGTAGGGCTCACGCATGTCTCGGGAAACCTGTACTGTGAGGGGCGTGAGGTGCTGGGGGAGGGACCTGGAGAATATCAGTCCAAGGTGAATTTTTTTCACCTCACAGAGAGTACATAGTGATCGTGGGAAAGCCACCTCTTCTTCCCCTGCTACTTCATTTGAATGTCGCGTTAGTACAGATCACATGCCTGCCTACCTTCCTGGAGGTGGGGCTTGCAGGGGCAAATGACCCCAGAATAGGCTCTCAGAGTTCTGAACATAAAGTCTTTCCCCCTCCACGAAGCTTTATTGGGTGTCTCCTGACTAATGGACAGTGAGGTGGGCGCTAGATATATACATGTAATTCTCATACTCTCTGCCTAGCCGAGGAGATGGACATATGGACAATGTGTTACAGGAACCGTAGGTCAGATATGCATGTGTCTCGTCGGGGCACAAATGAAGGGGTGATCAATTCTGACTGGGAATATCTGGAAAGGCTTCAGAGAGGAGAGGATAATTGACCTCAGCCTTGAATGAGAAGGAGGTGTTCACCAGACTGACCCTTTCTAAGTGGTGCTTGATGAATGTGTGTCTCTGCTCTTTGCTGGAGACAGTGAAACAGAAAAGGAGGGGTAGTGGTTCCTGCCCTCAAGAATTTCACAGCTTGCTGGGGAGACGGGCCTGGCACGGACGTACGAGCCAATTAAAGCTCTGTGCAGACAGATGGAATTGCGGAGGCGAGGACAGGCCACCGGGGGTACTTGGTGATCCAGGGTTTCCAGAGTTACTCCTCTCTCATGGAGAACACAGTTTCTGTAAGGACAGTTCAGACCTTGCAAAGATGTCAAGTGGAAGAGGCCCAGGCGTTCTGCCTTGACTTGTCAGCCTGGTTCTATATAGAAGCAGCTAGCTGGATTTGGAGGTGGGCAGGGAGGAAGTGAGGGTGGGTGGAGAAGGCCGATGGTAAGAATGTAGCAGTATTGGCTCACTCTTTACAACCGGGGTAGAATCTGGGGTTTGCAAAACACCCGTATCAACACGCAGCTCGAGCACTCGGGCCCTCCAGTGTTGCATGGGCACCACGCACACTCCCAGCCTTTGCTTCTGCTGTCTCGGTTCTTCCACCTTGAATGACTCCCCTTTCTTGTCTTCATGACGTCTTCCCAGACTGTTCTTCAACACTGATTTCCAACCTGCCAGATACTTAACCGGTTATCCTCTGTCGCTCATCACCAAGCCGGGTTCAGCATTGTTCTCCGTTTTTTAACTCCCCGATGAGAGTGTAAACACCTTCAGAGTGTGAATGGCATCTTATGCTTTTCTTTCCTCCCCTGTGAGCAGTTTGTGTAGCACAGAGAACACGGCTTTCTCTAGACGGTCTTGCCACTGAATCTCAGCCTTGCCACTTTCGCTAAAACGCTGATCTCAGCTTCCTTCTCTGTGAAATGGCGTAACCCGGGGTTTCTCAACTTTGACACTATTGGCATCTGGGACTGGATAATGCTTCGTCGCGGGTACCATCTGTCCGCTGTAGGATACTTAGCACGATCCCTTGCTCCCACCCATTAGATGCCACTGGCAGCCCTCCCTTTCCAGACATGACCATGAAAAACATCTCCAGATAATTTTTGTGTCCCAAAAAGCTTCCCTGTGTCAAGCGTCCCCTGTGCCAAGTTTCTCTTGTGCAGCAAGATCACTTCCAGTTGAGAACCACTGGGATGACATTACCTGTTGGGTCTGTATCAGACTTCCTCGTGCTGCATCCGGGACACAGCTGATGTTCCACAAATGCCGATTCTCCTGCCTTCCTGATTCACCCCGCACTTGGCACGCTACAGGTTGACGAGTTGAACGGAGCTGTGACCCTAGGTTTTAGCAGTTCGGGGTGGAAAAGTCATGGAACTCTCCAGCTGTTTCCCACAATGCATTAACAGAGTCACTATCATTTTCTTAATTGCAGATTGATCTGGAGCCAGAAGGAAGAGTGTATGTGATCATTGATCTGTCGGGGTCATCGGGTGAAGGTAGGAGGATGTGATCTCTCCTCATTGTTCTCTTCCATTGACCCTTTGTCTAACGTTGTCTCCCTCCCCTCTGTGGCTGGGACGTATTACAGTGACATTTAATTAATTGGCACCCTTCAAAGGAAAAGGTTATTTTGAAGATGCTTACGCCTGTGTACCAAAAGGGACCAGCCATCTGTTAGCTTTGGTGGAGCAGAGGGAAGATTTTTGACTTACCAAGTAAGGCCAACAAAGCAGGCGTCCCTGCACGCTGGTGCACAAGGCAGGCTTCAGTAGAGCGGCAGCCTCTCCCCGGAGGCTCGCGTGGGGTGTGTGTGAGTGTGGGGGGAAGGAAGTAAAACCAGTTGGTCTAACGGTATTCTGAAATGAAACAAATAAGGTGTCAAATTTCAGAATCTTATTTTTTTCGAGCTTTTATAGAAGTGTTACTTCTTTTTACAGTTCCCCACGCAGGCAAAAGCCCTGCTTATAGAGAGAAATAATGGGGTAAGGGAATGTCTGCTCCCCACTGAATGATGAAATAGGGTGTAGACGTTCTCTGATGGTTGGATTTTCCTTCTTTCTTTCTCCATACACCCTCTTCTCTCCGTCCTGTCTTGGCACATTTACTACCTTTAAAGGCTTGCCGGGTGGCGAGGACTGAGCAATCGGAGTGGAAGGGAAGACTGGACAGTAAAACCTTGTCCACACAGAACAGGGAGATGGTGGCAGATGTAGGCCCCAGGGAGGCTGGGAACTAGGGCTGGAATTTATTGGGAACCATCTTTCCTCTTCTCTCTCTATGCGCAGGAGGACAGAACAGTTGGCTTTAATGTCATGGCAGAAAGATGGATGGGAAGGCCAAGGCTGGTTCCTCCTGGCGATGAGAAAATAATGGAACGCAGGGACTGTGGCAGTCTTTAGGGAAAGACAGTCAGCTCCTGTAGACCTGGCTGGAAGACCGGGGTCTTTTATAGCATCTCTCCGGAATGCTGGAGATTGCAAGCACAAAGTCACAACACCACATGGTCTCCTTGCTTTAGGGATGAGCTCTAGTTTGCAGTTCAGTAGTGGGAGGAGAGATTATGCTCGCAGACTCCATGGAGTGGGTCAAACGATGTGCTTGACAGTTGTGCCTGATGGTTTTCATTTGGCTAATTTATCACCCAGTTTCAACAGGTGTTCAGAATAATTCAATAATTGTGTGTATATGGGGCTTATAATAGAATTCAGTCCTCTTTGAATAGATCTCAATTATTTGGCATAGGTTTAAAACTTTAAACAGCCTTCCAAAATTGGTCTCGTACATTTTCTTCTCTTTACTGCAATTACATTTTGGCGTTTCCAGCTTTCCTTCTCTACCCTCGGCTCTGAGCAGCCCAGAATAGAATCTGTTGTAGAAGATTCAGGGATTTAGCAATGTTTCGTGTGAAATATTTAAGATGTGCCAAAGGGCCTGAAGAATAATAAAATGAGCACCAGTGTACCCACCACCCAGATTAAGAAATAAAGCAATGATTAGGGTGGAAGCTCGCACTGCTTTTAACGTAGCGTGTGATCCCAAATTCAGCAGACCTAAAAGTATTACAGTGGCCTCCTGATTGTAGATCCCGGCGAAAATTTTGATGAGCAAAATCAACTCCCCCTTTCCTTGCATAATCTATATGTCATAGGAAAACTAGGAAAATTAACAAAATATACCTTTCCTGTGCCAAAATGCTGGGTAACCGATCGGAGGGCTTAGGTTATTATTATTTTTTTTGCTTTGAAAAGATGAAACACTTGTGAAATTATGGAAGACCCCCTTTTTTACGTTAGACAGAAAGGATAGGGAACAAATGAATGAGTAAATAAATCAGAAGCAATTGATTTTTTTTCCTCCTTGCTTCTGTGGCTTATTGCATGTGAATGGCCAAAGCAATTTTCATTGGGCTGAATTCGGAGTGTATTTTTTTTTTTATCTCTTTCATCTTAAGAAAATAGAGTTTACTTCAGAAATGCTGACACATGCCAGACTCTGTAAAGTGCTAGCATGTGTTGCTCTGAAGAAAAGGAAAACTTTTTTTGCCCCCGTCCCCTTTTTTTTTCTCACTGTTCCCGGATTTGGGAGTCTTTCTCTGGATGGCGGGAAAGAGTTCCAGCAACCTCTTTGTAGGAGCTGACCTTGTTGTGCTCCGTTTGCGTTCTGTACATCTGTTCGCCCATCATACCGTTGAGACTTTGAAGATCTGCTCCAGAGGTTTTGGGAAGGGGTTGGGGGGGTGGGGCGAGGAGAGGAGCAAAGGTTGGGTAGCCACAACATGTGTTACCTAGACTGCATGAGAAGGGTCCAGTGCAAAACACGGTTGTCCCAGCTGGACTGTGAATGTTCACAGATTCTTATCTAAGTCCCTTTCTTTAGTGAAAGCACCTCACTGTATTCTACAAAAGCATGCAAAGAGAGTTGCAATGAAGCAGGGCTGACAGGTTCACTCTGTTATTCTGCCGTCCGGCATCCCTTCAGCTCGCCTGTCTCAAATGCTCCAGTCCCATCAGTGGAGAAAAATACCTATGTTCATAGCGATCACATACACTTTACAACACAGGCAAACAGCAAAGAGCCCAGGGAAAGGTGTGGGATGAGGCTGTGTGGAAAGGTGTGGGATGAGGCTGCGAACCCAGGATGTGCCAAAGGTTTCTTTTTCTTGCTAACACACTGTAGAACGCCTGGACGTTTTTGTCTGCCAGAGCTGGAGCTAATGTGATTTCTAGCTGTCTAATAAAATTCCACTGCTTGCATGTCCTGTGCAGCTCACCATAATGGGATTTGACTGGTGTGTGCTTTAGCTAAACCAGGCACCCTAACCCCAGATATAAGGGGTCAGGCACGATGACAGTGAAGGCCATTTCCGGTCATGCAGTTTCGATCTCTGGTCTCATGTGAATAGCTATCAGAGCTCAAAGTTGAGGACTGGCTAATATCTGTAGCAGGTTGAAGGTGTTGAAGGAAATGGGCTCTATTGGATAGGCACCACACCAGGCACTTTACCTACATTATCCCCAGTAGTGAACCTTCCAGAATACTCACGTGGGATCTTCCAGTCTCGGGTGCCTCTTAGTGTTTGCTTTTATCCTAAGTAATAGCCACCTGGCTTCCTGGTAAACATAGCACTACAGGCTCACCGGATACTTAAATACTTAAATCAGAGCATAATTAGCCCAGGTGACAGACGCATGAACAGCAATGTTATTCTCAAGTGTGCAAAGTATTGTCTCCTGCTGTGCACATTAGTTAGCCTTTCTACCTTTGTTGTGATGCAATTTGTCCATTACTCCGATTCTTTATAATGGTGTGACAATGCACCACTATGTGCAGGCTCCCAGAGGAGCCAGCAGGGTCTGACCCAGAGATTTCTAAGCTCTCCTTTCCCTGCCTTCCATTCCAGATACAGTGTTCACCCCGGAGAGTCCTTCAGAGCCTACACAACAGCAGAAAGAACTAAAAGTGGGTCTCACTGATATGTTTGGATTGCCAAACTGCTTCTCCAATAAAACGCAGGAGAAATTAAATAATTTGAAGGATTTTTGTAACAGAGGCATCGCTAATAATGCAGTTCGATCAGGTTTCGGAGTGGAGTGATTGCGCATTGCAGAAGCAGAAGAGCAGGGAGCAGGACCCACGCCATCCCCTTCTTCCTGCAGCCACATGCTGTGGACACCATTCAGTCTCTTCCCTGGGAGCCCCAGCAGGTGGGGTAGGAAGAGTACAGTCCCAGGAACCCATCAGTCCTGGCCTTAAATCCTGGCTCTAGTGCTTACTGGTTTGGAGTTTCTCACTGGCGAGGGGGGATAATCCCGTGTATGGCAGGGACTACGGTCAGATCGCTATGAGAACAGTGCCCTTGAATATAGGTGATGCTCAGTAAATGTCCTAAGGCCCTGGAGCCCTGCAGGCAGGGAGGTGGGCAAAGCCCGTGAAGGAACAGCGGGAAGGGTATACAGGGAAGCAGTTTGAAGGCAGGTTTCTGACTCTGGGGCATATTAAAAAGGTATAAGAACAGATCAAGGTGACAAAGAGGCCATTTATAGACTCCTATCTATATCTGCCTGGGGCTAACAGACTGCTTTCTGCAGAGTTCAGACCTTGCCATAGTTTTGCCCCATTTTCTGTCTTTCTCTTTCTTCCTCACCCTTCCCCCCAGTGAACTATTTCCTAGAAGGACGTTCTCTATCCTGTTTGTATCTCTGGCCTTGGATGTCAGAAACTTGTCTTTGTTGGAGCCTGGGTGTGCCCTCTCTGCTCAGTGCAGACTGAGCACATGTGGGCCCCACACTCTCACTGGCCCCTGGGTAAAAGCCCTTCGTGGATTTGAAGACAGTCATTAAATCTCTCCTCTTCAGGTTGATCATTCAAATCCCTTACCTTTTCTGAAGGAATCGTTGAGAACTTTAACTCATCTTCGCAGCTCTCTTCTGGACTTTTTTGCAAGTTGCAAGGGCAGATAGACACGATCAGACCTGCTTGGCGTAAATGGTAATGTGTGTAGAGGTGTGTAGGGCACGTGCCTGACAGTGTTACCTCCACGTGGGAGATAGTCCCATTGAGAGGTCAAGTGCCACGCCCAAGGCCAAAAGTCTGATTGCACCACCCTGTTGGGTCTAGACCCCCAGTCCGCAATCCGGTGCCCTGCTCTACATCATGGCCTCAGTAGTGAGTGTGCCAACGTGGCAAAGACCTCCCCAACACTCTGTTTTAGTTTTTTCTTCAGGTTTTTTTTTTTTTTTTTTTACAGTGATAAGGAGCTAGAATTCTTAGCTTTGAATCCAAAGGTGACCCAGAGTCCTTTTCATATATAAGCAGATTTCTTTTCTGCTCTCTTAGAAATGAGAACTCCTTTAGTTCTAGTTCAGGAGCCATTAGCTCCTTCTCAGGCTTTCTGGAAGGTGGGTTCCTAACTAAGGCTTGGTCTGCAACTAGACGTGATTCAAATCCAAGCAGGTTAGTTGTCTTTCTTACCCTGTTTCCACGGCCAGCATTAGAGTGCTATCCTCCGTGTTGAAATAGAAGGGGAGGGCTTCTGGAGACTGCCTCGCCCACTGGGCAGTTTCTATCTGGATAACATCTCTCAGGTCTAGTTCCTGAGAATTCTACAGCATTTAATCCAATGCCTTCAGTTACCAGACAGTTAAAAAGAACCATTAGTTCAAGCGAACGATAGTCACCGGCGCGCTTTAACAAATGTGCCCGGCATGGTGCCCCGTGCTGGGTTTGGAGAATGGGAAGCGGGGAGGTAAGCAGAAAACAAGAGATGGCCTTCACAAGACCCAAGAAGGCCTTGCCTTCAAGGAAGTGTACAGCTCATTTAGGAATCCAGGACTCACTTGTAGGACAAAAGTACTAGAGAGAAATGCAAGGTAGTATCACATGAAATGCTCACTTGGGTTTTACCAAGAGTGGTCCAAATGGGAAATTGGGGCTGGAATAATCCCGGACAACCTCAGAGAACAAATTGGGGCTGGAATAACCCAGGACAACCTCAGAGAAGAGGCAGGGCTTGGGCTGAAAAGGAAAAGATAGATCGCCTGGGTTGACAGGGAAGAAACGGGGGGGGGGGGGCATTCTGAGCACAGGGGCATCATATCATTGCTATCAAAGACAGCTTTGTGGCTTTTATTTTTAGGTAAGGTTGGATAGACATGATAAATTAAATAGATACAAATTGTTTTCTCTAAGAGCTTCCTAACAAAGACAGTTATCAGTATTGTAGACAGAAACTCTCATACAGTGCAAACAAGAAAATGAAATACCTGAAATGATTAAGCTGTGTTTGATGGTTGGAGGCAGTTCTTTCTAGATGTGTCTTCATGGTCAAGGCCTCTCACCCACCTTGGAGCCCAAGGAGGAGGAATGTTCTAGGTCAGGTTTGGTCAAGTCTGCGATGTTGAGTAGAGCACATTTTATTATAAGCTTGGGGCTTAGGGGATTAGAAGATCAAGTCCAGGTACAGGCATTCCTTTGTATCTTTTCTGCCCCCCCCCCCTTTTCTCCCTCAGCAACCACATGGAGTCCTATGGTAAGTGCTCCACCACCTCCACCACCCTCCTCCTCGCCAGCCTATCTAGCTTGTGTCCCCCCAGCAAGCCCTGACACTCCCTCTTTCTCTTTGCAAGTTCTGCTCAGTCTCTAACGAGAAGCGTAGCTTGAGAAGCAAAGAAGGCTCTCACTTTCCCAAACATGGGATTTCAAAGTCAGTCTCCAGTTCCAAGATGCCGAGAGGTCTCCCTCCTAAGAGGTGCCTTAGGCAGTGGGATGTGGTCCGGCTCACCCCGCAGACTCCCCCGACGTGCATGGGCATGGGAGATTCTCTAGTAGCATGTGGAGCACAGAGGCAGCCTCGGGGCTTGATAAGAGTGAAAATAAAGTCCAGATGTGCAAAAACATTGATCTTGCAGTGTGTATCCCACGTCTCCACCCCCCCGGCATAAGTACTTACCACTGATACCCAGGACACAGAGCCCTTAGTCTCCAGGTTTTTGGCTCTATTTTCTGATGGAATAAATGCCTGTTCCTAGAAATGACCATATGCACCAGACATTGGGGGGGGGGGCAGTCAGCAGTGAACCAAGGGGAGAAAACAGAGCACCTTACCCCCATCAAGGGGTTTATTATGTCCCAAAGAGACAGTGCTAAAATGCTTGATGAGAAATAAACCAAGAAACCCTCATTTCCTTCCAAATAGGCTCTAGATGCAAAGCACTTCCTCTGAAATGAGTCATCCACAGTTAACAAGACCAAATGCCACCCATTAGCAGATGAAAAACAGAATTGAATCCTGAGTGTTGAAAGAGCAGAGCTCTTTCGTATCACTACCAAAGCCTCCTTCCCCTGTGCCATTATGGAGTATAGATGTGTATTTTCTATTGACTTTTGTGCCTATTTCACTAATGAAGTAATTGAAGAAGGAATAGTTATGTTGAAGAAAGCAGCTTCTAGAAAGGGCGGATTTATAATAGATCTTTAGTCAAGAAGTGAGCCCCGTGTTTCCTGGCATGGCCTCTAATTCTGTCTCTGTTGTCTTGCTATGCATCATTCCTGTGTCTTATAAAGAAGATTGTTTGGGGAAATTCATGTTTGCAGCTTAGTTCACACTGGGTCAAAGCGGCCTATAATTTAATCATTGACTGTTGTTTATGTCCTCATGATTTGGCTTAAAACAAGAGAGTATTTCCATTCATCTAACCTAATTTAGAGAGCTGTCTTTCAGGATCAACTACTTTATTCTTTTATCCAGTTGAAATTGGCCAGTGCTGACAGTTTTATTGATTTTCCTTATTACCTAGCTTTGTTGAAACATTCACATTTTCACAATCAAGTGCTTCACCATCTTTTTCAAGTTGCTAACACAGGGGCTTTTATCTTCCTCCTCTTTACAGACCTTTGGTGTGAGCTGGGGTGGGGGGGTGTGAGCTGGTGTGAGCTGGGGTGACTGGGAAGTCTGTGCATTTGTCCACACACACGTAGATGAGAATGAATGTCTCTGAATCACCTCTTCTGTCTCCCCTTCGTCCTTAGTTTCCGTCACTGATTGGAAACATCATGTATTTGTTTACTTAAGATATGGTAGGCTCTGGGAGTAGAGCCAATGAACTTGGCCCCTGCTCTCAGGTATCCATACTCCTGCAGAAGGAGGCAGGCGATAGACATGTTTTAGCTATTGTGTAGCGGCTGGCAGAACAGAATGCTGTGGGACCACCGAAGAGACTCCTTTCAACTTGAGGGCTCACCCTGGAGGAGGCAGTCCGTCAGTGATGGAACTTGTTGTAGCCTCTGGCCATGGACAAGTTGCTATGTCTCTGTATATGGCAATGGTTGTATTTCCATCTATTTTTTTTTTAAGCTTCTAAGTGATTATTTTAAAAGCTAACACACATACATGGGAAAGAAAAACAAGATTACAGGTCCATAGCCTCCCATCAGCTCTTCATGGCAAACCCAAAAGGCAAGTTTTCCTTGGTTGAAGAAACAGAGCCACTGTCCAATCAGAAGGTAAAAGAAAGGTGGACAAAGACTTTGATCTACCTAAATTTGAACTTTGCAGGAATATATCTGATTTATACATTCATTCATTCAACTTCTAGCTATTGGGCAACTGTACCAGTTACACTTGTGAGTGCTAGGGGCCCAGAAGTGAACCCTATAAACAATACAAAGCCGCATGGGCCTTACACTTTAGTGGCTATGCTTGTGTGTGTGTAGGCTGTCTCTGCAAGGATACCTAACACACTGGGAACGACAGCTGCCTCTGGGGAGGGGAAAGGGTAAATTTAGTAAGAGGGGAAAGGGTAAATTGACTTTCCTGTCAATACCTGTAATCTTGTTTTTCTTTCCCATGTATGTGTATTAGCTTTTAAAACAATCACTTAGAAGCTTAAAAAAAAAATAGATGGAAATACAACCATTGCCATACACACAGACACAGCAACTTGTCCGTGGCCAGAGGCTACGACAAGTTCCAGAAGACCCTGCAGAGAGGAATGACCCATCATATCCAGGGACTCTAAGGATAATGCCCTTCTTAATGCTCTGCATTACTCCACAGATACCTCTGATTTGTAATGGGATGTGCTGAAATGTAGGATATGTAGGGATCCCCCAGACTGTGCCTGTCACCAAGGACCGAGTGCCCCAGTGTGGAAAAGCAGGTGGGCCAGAGTGGGTGATGAACCAGTGATGTGGGCAGACGTTCACTCCACGGAGCACCTTGCCTCTGGGTGCTTAGCCCTGAGGCTGCTGAAAGGCCCGCCCCCCCGGATGCACAATCTCATGGTGGCATCTTCTCTAGCACCAAGCAGCACTCTCCAGCATTTAGTGGCAGCTGGTACTGGTCCCAAGCTTGGTCATGTCCACAGACCAAGTGGCTTCACCAGCTGGGGTACCTCCTGTCCAGCCAGGAAGGGCCAGCTGGCTGCCAGTGGGTGAGTTACTCCCCCTCTCCAGACCCTCAAGTTTGCCTGTTTCCCGACATTGAAAATAACGGTCATGTTTATTTCAAACAGAGATGTTCTTTCCAACAGGAACCCGTGACCGCTACAGTTTGCCAGGTGTGAATTCTCCTGGAGTTGTCAGGGGAAGTTAAATTCCCTTCAAGGTATGTCTAGGTGTTATTGGGACCAGGATTCCTTAGACATCTGCATTGTAGTTCCTGCCGCACTAGTTAATTACTGGCTTTACCAATTGACTGAACAAACATCATCTGAGAACCTGTTGTGGGCTGTGTGCCATGCTGAGAGCTGGAGAATCAAAGGCGAGAAAGACGAGGCCCTGCCCTCCAGGTGCCCCCAGGCTAGGGCTTGTCATCCAGAAGTCACAGGCTCTCTTTAGGCCTCAGGGGCCTCCTCCATACCTGCAGGGTGATGGGGACTAAGGGCACCTTCTCCCTCCGTGGTTTGAATCAAAACCAAGAATTTACACACAGCCAGGCACCTGAAAGGGGGCAAGTGGTGAGTACAAAATTTTAGGCCAAATCTCCGTATAGAAATCATTTTATTGAAGCCTCCAGGGGTCTGTCAGGTAACTTTGATCCTATTTTACATATGAGAAGAATTAGGCTTAAAAAGTTGAAGAGTGGGGCGCCTGGGTGGCTCAGTTGGTTAAGCGACGGACTTCTGCTCAGGTCATGATCTCACGGTCCGTGGGTTCGAGCCCCGCGTCGGGCTCTGTGCTGACAGCTCAGAGCCTGGAACCTGTTTCAGATTCTGTGTCTCCCTCTTTCTCTGACCCTCCCCTGTTCATGCTTTGTCTCTGTCTCAAAAATAAATAAATGTTAAAAAATAATAATAATAAAAAATAAAAAGTTGAAGAGTGTGAATCACCTGGGATCCTGAGGAAATGCAGATCCTGACTCAGTGGGCCTCGGGCGGGGTCTGAGATGCTGCATTTCTCAGCAGCCCCCCACCCCCACCCCAGGGCGATTAAGGTGCTGGGGATCGGTCCTCAGGACAACACTCTGAGAAGCAGGACACTACTAGAGCTTTGATGGTGTCCTTGCAGCATGCTGAGAAGGCATCAGTTTCTATTTCACTGGAAATTGAGAGGGAAATCTACATCCTGTCTCAAAGTCAATACCTTTCAATCCTTTTCCATCCCTCTTCTCCTTTCTTCTGGGAAAGGGGCTGAGAAGGCACTTGATATTCTTAGGGAAGGTGAGCAATTCCCCGGCCTTGGCTTTCTAGGCCCGGCTTTAGTTGTCTGCAGAAGGTCAGAGTGGAGGGCGTTGGTGTTCTTCAGCGAGGAGCACGAGGAAAACAAAAAGCAGTCAGGATATTGGAGTTTTTGTTTTTGTGTTTGCTTTTCTATAAATACCTGCAAGTATTGAGTGGTGCTTGAATATGATCCCACTGTGCTAATTTTCTTCCGGTTTCTGGGGCTTTGATGAAAACAGCTTACCCAGGGCCCTTGCTAGAACTTACCTTTATGTGTTCCTCTGATGAGGTAGGCAGGTTGCACCTTCCTTTGATGGATGCGGAAACACAGAGGGAGTTCTGGATGAGATGTTGGGTACACAGGAGGGGCATAATTTTTATTTGTTGAATAAATGAATGCGTGGCTAAATGAAATAACAGGAGAAAGTGCCACTTTAAAAGGAAACTATTAAGATAAACAAGTGTTTGGACTGACTCTGCTTTGGATAGCCAGTTATTTCATAGTCCAGTGTATAGTCACTGGGGACTTCATGGGTGAGCGAGGGCCTGCGTGTTTAAGCTTTCTGTACCTTGCACTTATTAGGGGCTCTCTGAGGCCTCCTCAGAGCCTCCACACACACCATGTCCCCAATTGTAATACCCTGTCCCCTCCCTGTTTATTCAGCTACTTCTCCATTCTCTCAGAATTTGATTTCAAGTTTGCCTCCTGCCAGAGGCCTTCCCACATCAGCCCACCCACCCCCACCTGCTGGTTCACAACACTGTATTTGCTCCCACACTCCTCGGTGTCTTTCTGCACAACTGTGTACTCATATATTTATATTGTATCTATAACGAGAGTCCTGGTTGTGCCCTCCCGCCCCAGTAAGCCACAAGCCATCTGAGGACAGAGGTTTCTGTAAAAGGGGCCCAGAGCTAAGAGCTGGCCCAGCACCCATGAGGCTCCTGGGTGGCCTCACAATATGACAATGCAGACCATCCTACCGTTAGGACTATACAAAGCTAGATGGGAAGCAAGGGCCATCTCTGTACTTGGGGCCTCTCCATCCAGCCAGGAACCAGACCACCCAAACCCAGGGTGGTACGGGATACCATAGAGACATTGACTCAGTCCATGGGAGCCTTGATTATTGCCAGGCCTGACTAGTGCTGGGCACAAGACCCCCTGATTAGTTACAGTGAATTTCAGCATTAAGCATTTAAGCAGTTTATGGTGAAGTGGTGATAGGAGTAACCCCTTTACTGACATCAGAAGCTTGGATTCGGTTCCTGGACCTGCTACTAACCAGCCAGTTAAAGGTGAACAAATCATTGAGTGTTTCCAGCCCTTGACTGGATTGCATCGACAGCATTAAGACGCGGTGATTCAGTGAATGTTCAGGATTCCAGAACGCCAGATCGGAGATTTTCTGAATACAGGTGTGGCTCAATGAGAAGGTTTCATAATCCCTCTTTACCTGCTTACTCTGCTTATCCCTACTTACCACCAGGAAGTCAGACTCAGTTATCCCTGGCCAAAGCACAGGGTCCTTAGCAGTGGGTGAGACATGGTGGGAGTCTGAGGAACTTAAAAGGTGGCTAAGTAAAGAGGGAGAGTTTATCTCATGACCCCTTAGGGGCAGTTCTAGGACCAGAGTGGTAGGGGTACAGGGAGGCAGCTTTAAGCTTGGTTTAGTATATAGAAAATGCCTCTAGTAGACAGAGCTCTCCAGCATTTAAACACATTTGACCAGTAAGCAGGGAGCTCTCCATCACTGGAGGTATTCAGAGACTGAATGAGCATTTCAAAATATTATAGAAAAATCAATCTCCTAATGGTCTTTTGTGAGATCTGAATATTTGTAACATAATTTCCTTAAGTATATACAAGTAGAGAATCATAGGGCAACTTTATTTTATTAAAAAAAAAAATCCAAGGTCCTCATTGTAAAAACAGAGAGAACAAGAGAGTATGGGATAATGGGGACACGGAATAAGTTGGGTTTCAGCATCTATTTACAGAATAGTTATATTTCTTGAAAATTTAGGCAAAAATGGAAATGTTACAGTGTGGATCTTGTTTCCAGAGAACTAGGGAAGATCTCTATTGGAACGGACCCCAAACTGTGTCCACCCCTGTTGTGAATACTTTTTGCAAATGGAAAATCTCTTGTAACACCAGTATTCGCTCCTTAGTTCTCGTTCTTGCGGGTATGCACACAGAGATCACCGAAAGAGTGGTCCCTTGATGTGCATCTGTGAAGAGATCACCCAGGGGAGAGAAGGATGGCAACCAAGGCCCCTGATGTAGGGGAAGCAGCATCAGTTCATGTGTGCTGGGGGGTAAGGAGTTTCTCCTCAGACTTAAGAAGCCTAGGAGCTATAGAAGTAGGAAGAATGGAAATTCCTTTGAGAAGACTTTACTCAGCTTCTTCCCTGAGAAGTGGTTTGATTTTGAATAGATAGCTTCTCACTATGGGTGATGTATTAGCATAAAGATTACAATTAAGAATTTATTGCCCATATGAGGTGGGGCACCAGGAAGGCAGGTCGGCCCATCTCCCCTTAATGGTGACCTACGTTTTGTTAAATGCTTGAAATTTTACCTCCAGAATTTTCATGTGTTTGCTGGTTTAAGCTCATGATGCTCATTGAATATCTAACTCTTCTTTTATTTAAAAAGAAAGAAAGAAAAGAAAAGAGAAGAAAAGAAAGACCAATCCTTATAGAAAGATGAAATCCTAAGCATTTCTTGAATTTCCTCATGCTCAGAGGACCAACAGTTAGGTTTGTAGGTAGGTCCCTAAATTTGTACACACTTCTAAAAAGGTGTCTGAAGGTCAAAAGAGTGAAAGTTTGAATAACTGAGTTAATGTTGTAATGGGAGATTACATTCCAGAGAGCTAAAATATTTACTCTTGCACCAAAAAGAATAAAATACCTAGGAATAAACTTAACCAAGGAAATGAAAGCTCTGTACTCTGAACACTGTAAACACTGATGAGAGAAATTGAACACGACACAAACAAACGGAAAGATATTCCATGCTCATGGATTGGAAGAATTAATATGGTTAAAATGTCCACACTACCGGGGCACCTGGGTGGCTTAGTTGGTTGAGAGTCTGACTTCCGCTCAGATCATGATCTTGAGGTTCATGAGTTTGAGCCCTGTGTCGGGCTCTGTGCTGACAGCTCAGAGCCTGGAGCCTGCTTCAGATTCTCTGTATCCCTCCCTCTCTGCCCCTCCCTGGTTTGTCTCTGTCTCTCTCTTTCTTTCAAAAATAAATAAACATTAAAAAAAAAAATGTCCACACTACCCAAAGTAATCTGCAGGTTAAGTGCAATCTCTATCAGATACCAACAGCATTTTTCACAGAACCAGAACAAATAATCCTAAAATTTGTATGAAACCACAGCAGACCCTGAGTAGCCAAAGCAATCTAGAGAAAGAACAACAAAGCTGGAGGTATCACAATCCCAAATTTCAAGATACACTACAAAGCTGTAGTAATCAAAACAATATGGTACTGGCACAAAAACAGACACATA
Source organism: Lynx rufus (assembly GCF_022079265.1). Lineage (NCBI taxonomy): Eukaryota > Metazoa > Chordata > Mammalia > Carnivora > Felidae > Lynx > Lynx rufus. Next base: position 65,797,029 of record NW_025814896.1, read on the forward strand.
AATCAATGGAACAGAATAGAGAGCCCTTACATAAACTCACATTTTTATGGCCAACTAATCTATGACAAAGGTAGCGGGGAAAAGAGTCTTTTCAAAAAATGATATTGGGAAAACCGGACAGCTACATGCAGAAGAAACTTGACCCCTTTCTTACACCATACACAAAAATAAACTCCAAATGGATTACAGACCTAAATGTTGAGACCTAAAGCCATAAAACTCTTAGAAAAACGCGTAGGCAGTAATTTTTTTTGACATGGGCTGTAGCAGCATTTTTCTAGATATGTCAGAGAACAAACATACGTTATAAAATGCTCTCATTGTGTCTCGGTGTTTAGATACCATCGTTGGTCCTATTTCCAGCATCCTTCCCCACTTGGTCATTTGGGCAGCCTGCCGACGTGTTTACAGGCTGGGAGGGTCCAGCCGAAGCTAACCAGGGGCCTTTGCAGCCCCCTGAGGACCCTTTGCTGATTTGCTGTATTAGAATCTATTCTCCGAAGTAGAAAAGATGTATCTTATCACAAAGGCCAATATTCTCATTTTTTTCTTACTATTATTTTTATTTAACCAAAAAAGGCAGGAAGCAATAAAATATTAAAATAATTGCAAAATCAGGGGCACCTGGGTGGCGCAGTCGGTTAAACGTCCGACTTCAGCCAGGTCACGATCTCGCGGTCCGTGGGTTCAAGCCCCGCGTCGGGCTCTGGGCTGATGGCTCAGAGCCTGGAGCCTGTTTCCGATTCTGTGTCTCCCTCTCTCTCTGCCCCTCCCCCGTTCATGCTCTGTCTCTCTCTGTCCCAAAAATAAATAAAAAACATTGAAAAATAAAAATAAAAAATAAAATAAAATAATTGCAAAATCACTTTCATTAGACTCTTAAGTCCTATGGAGGCAGAGACCATGTCTGTTTTGGTCTCTGCTCTACCTTCATGGCCTCATACAGCGCCAGGGTCTGGGCATACTTGGGAAATGTTTGTTGTGTGAATTAATGAGTGGCTGCTGTCCAGGTAAATACGGCGAAGGCGTGAAGGTGGCACAGTGGCTTGACAGACAGAGGACACCCTGTGGAACGCGATTGCTGGCTGATGGCCAGCGTCCATGTGTGTTGTTGGGACGCGAGATGTATGGAAGCCGAGAACTGCCTGTCATAGGTGGGTTTGGGGTCAGCAGGGTTGTCGGCCAAGCAGCTGGAGTCTGTAAGGCAGACTTCACCTGCCTAATTACAGATGTCCGTCTAGCCACTGGACCTCTCCCTGGCTGTAATTATGGCCTTTGTAGCCACTATACTGCCAGGCCCGCTAGAAACACCTAGCTTGGACTGCAGAAGGACCTATTTTGTTTTTATTTTTAATTTTTTAAAACATATATCAAACCAGGGTACTTTCGACTGAGCGTTTCCTTCCATGCTGCCTGAGGCCCTCACCAGGCTTTCTTGCCTTAGCAAATGAAAAATGATAATTTCTTGGTTTGACTGTTGGCAAAAATACCCTCTTGTGATCTGTTTCCCTTGAATCAATCTGTCCTTTGAGACAGATTTAAATTTAAATCAGCCTTACTCTCTGTCTCCCTTACTCTCTTCCCACTATTTTTATTCGGAAATTATATCATATTATATATCATGGGTCATATGTACCTATGATCCAGATAGAGAAAAAGAACATTTCTGGTGCCTTTGTAGCCCTCTGTGGCCCTTTGCTGATCTTGTCTTCACCCTTTATCCCCAAAGGTAACTATTGTCCTGAATTTTGTGTTGTTTCCTACACGTGTTTTCTTAAATAATACATTGTTTTGTTTTTACCAACTTAAAAAAATTTTTTTTTAATTTTTATTTATTTTTGAGACAGAGAGACAGAGCATGAGCAGGGGAGGGGTAGAGAGAGAGGGAGACACAGAATCTGAAGCAGGCTCCAGGTTCTGAGCTGTCAGCACAGAGCCTGACATGGGGCTCAAACTCATGAGCCATGAGATCATGACCCCAGCTGAAGCCAGACACTCAACTAACTGAGCCACCCAGGTGCCCCTGTTTTTACCTACTTTTTAAGGTTTCTTTAAGTGGTATCATCCTATATAAATTCTTTTGTGGTTCATGCACTGTTATGCTTTTGAAATTCATCCATATTGATGTGGGTGGCTGTAGTTTATTCATTTTTATTCCATTATAGTAATATATTAAAGTTCATTTATCTGTCCTATTCAGGATACCTGGGTTGTTTTAAAGTTTTTGCTATCAGGGATAATACTGTGTTCTGGGGCATACTGGCTTCTATAACTTCTTTAAGTTATTTAGGTGTGGAAATGATGGCTCAATATTTTTGTGTATGTTCAACTTCACTAGGTCATGATAAATTGCTTTCCAAAGTATCATGCCCGTTGCTGCTGCCACCAGACATGTTTGCAATTTCCAATCACTTTATAGCTTCATAGTTGGTATTATCAGACTTTTACATTTCTGCTAGTACGGTGGGTAATGCATCATTGGAGTTTTAATTTGTATTTCTCTGACTACTAGTGACATTGAGAATCTTTTCATGTAACTACAGGTTTTTGATCACTCATGAAAGATAGCTGTTCATTACTTTTTACACTTTTACATAGCTTTTTTTCTAGGTCTTATAGCTTCAGAGGCAGTTATATTTGTCGCAAATCTCTTCCCCTAATGTTTATATGAGGCTGATATTTACATTCTCTCCGTGGTCATCTGATAAATAGAGATCCCAGGCGTGAAACGTGTGGATCTTGAACACGTCATTTCACACGGTTGGGCTTCTGTTTCTGCTCAATCAAGTGAGCATACTGACGGATTCCCACCCTACTCACTAACAGAGAGTGATGGCGGGAGGAGTTTTTATGCATGAAAACCCACTTTGAAAGTAAAGCACCATACACATATATCATACTGCCTTCATTTCTATACCATAACATCTTCTCTGGAAATCTTTTTTGTTGTTGAGTTGCTTTTTTTTAAATTGCAGTGGGTGCCTTTTGAAATTATTATTGACATTTTGTTCACTTATTATCTAGTTGCTTTTCTAGCGTATAAGCTGCAGAGGGCAAGTATTATCTTGCTGGGTTGTCATTGCATTCCTGGCAATCTGGATTGGTGCCTGGCACAGAGTAGGTACTCAAAAATGTTTGTGCAGTGAGTTTGAGCCAGTGGTATTTGTAGCAGTCAGGGTACCATAGCGGTGCGATCGTCCCAACACTGTATTTAGGATTTGTTCCCTGTTCAGATAACTTTCCAACTTGTGTAGGGCATTGTTCAGTGTATTCTCCAGCCTTCTTCTTTCCAGGGAGGGTAGGTGGAGCCAAAGGAAGGGAATTGCACCCTTGGGAGCCGAGAGCTCAGTTTTTAGATTTGTAGCTCCGGCCCCTGGTGGGCTGGCACTCCTCTGAGGGCAGATTGCTAGGGTGAGACCAGAGTTTCCCAGGCTTTTTTCTCTGCCCTTCTGCATGGTTGCCGTCAAGTTCGCTGCTTTTTCAAACCCTGTTGGCTTTTGCTTTGTTGCTATAGAAACCAGAGCTGGTAGTTTGGGGGAAATGTGTGTGCATGTGAATGCTGGGGGAGGGGTGTCGTGGAAGTGGCAGAGCTCCAGAGCTGGGTGGTGGCCCAGGACACGGGGTGAGGACACCGCAGACCTCTCTATGAAGGCCCTGCCCGCTTTGGAGGGCGCTCTCCTCAGAGAGCTTGTGATTTCGAATGGTGCACGCTTGGGGGACAGGCATCCCTTTGTAGGTCTGCAGGGCTCTCCTGGCGCTGTTCCAGCCATTCCGTGGAACATCTGGAAAGCTTTGGCCCCTCCTGGTGCCAAAGCCGCTGAGCCCTGGAGACGGAGATCAATGACCTCTTCTTGGCTGCTCCTTAACCCGTGTCCCAGACAAGTGCTTTTCTGGGAACCAGTGAGTAACACGAATCTTTGAAGCCAAGGCTTGTGTGCTGTGGCAGTGACTTTCACTTTTGATCAAAGGGTGGGGGCAGAGAAAGGGTCTGGGTGGGGAAAGCAGTGAGAATTTGGCTTTTCAGGAAATCAGAACCCAAGTGGGAAGCACTGCTTCCTACTCCCTGGTTTTCCGGCTGGGAAATCAGCAAGCTGAGCTATTGCCTGATGTTAATGTTCCTTCGTGCTGGGGCTGGTGTGAGGGGTGGGGGTGGGTTTGAGGCTAGAGACTAATTTGGTTCTTCCCTACAGGCAATCCTTGCAACCCCTGCGAGAGAATTCTAAAAAAGCGCAGGGTGATTTTTTTATGAACATAATTTAATCACACACTGGGTTGTGCTGAAGACAGTGAAAAGAATTTATGATGTGTACTAGATTGGGGTAAATATGCCATGTAATTACCTGTTCTGCAGTGATGTTTTTATAACTCACGTGTTAGAATGCACATTTAATATTTATCATAAAATATATATGTGCATACAATAGAAAAAAATATAGAAAGAGTAGAAATGCGCTTAACTCATCCCTCAATAAAGGGCCTCCTCCTCGTTGGGGTCAGGAACTCAGGATCAGTTTACTTTCAGTGTCATTAAAATAAAAGCTGTTTTATTTGACCTCTTTTGTAAAACATGGTAAGTGCTCAGTAAGTGCCATTTGAGCTGGTGGTAGGAATGTACCTGGAGTTACCCCTGACCCAGAAATTCTGCTGCAGGATTATCCCACTGGCAAAGACAAATCGCAGGATTTGAAATAGCAAAATACTGGAAACAAGAAAAATCCTACAGCTGAGGGGCATTTCGTACCTCCCTATAATGGAATAAGCAACCATTACAAGTTTTTAGGCTGATTTTTATATATTAACGGGGAGAGATGTTCAAAACAAATGGTTGAGTAAAGTAAGTAAGTTGAAACAGTAGATATGGTATGATCCCATTCGTGCAAAAAGAAACGCACACGCATATGCACACTAGACCTGTGCACACACACAGAATTTTACCTCTGCAGAGTTGGAATCAGAGCAAAGGACTTTTGCCTGCCCCCATGTCATTTTAGCTCATTGACATTGAGCTCATTGGCCTTGTTTCTGAAGCCCCACAGAACTCTCTGATTGCACAGCTTAGCAATCCGTTAGGCCTCTCTTAGGTTGTTCTCTGCCTTGTTTCACAGTTATCACTGCTCTTCAACCAGACTGTCCAGAGAGAAGACGACACTGTACGAGAAGGCCTCAAGGTGCAGCCTGAGGGGCAAAGATCTCTTGCCTGGCCCTTTGGGCTGTCTGTGCTCCTGGAGCTGGACTTGAGTCATGGCCTCTGCGACCCATTCCCAAGGGCTGCTGGGCTGGGAAACGAATATTGCCTTGTTCCCCTACAGGTGATAGGAATAAGGGCTCAATACCCAGGGCTTTGCTTGCTGCTAGGACTCAGGGCAGGCAGCCAATTACTAAAGTCAGCTCTGTTCCAACCCCCAAGGCTTGTGCTTGTGCGTGCTCGTGCACGTACACGCGCACACACGTGCATTCACAATCACCTGTGTGGTGTGCTCCTGGGCTCTAAGCTCTGCCGATGCTGTGTCCTCCACAAGCTCCACGGAAGTGACATTCGTGCTGGAAACGCAGGTACCCTCCCACCCCGCCCCAGATCAGTGCCTGATGGCTGAGAACAGTTTTGCAAAGAGCAGCCTTCCTGTTCTCTGTTCCACTCCCTGGTGCCTGGAGGGACCACTGCCCCCTCCTGCAACCTGCTGGGGCTCTGCTGGAGGAGAAGGCAGAAATTCGAGGCAGTATGTGTGGTTTGAGGAGCTGTGAGGTTGTGGGAGAGGGCGGCCGGACCTGCAGTTTGTCCCGTTAATGTGTGTTTGGGGTTCTTGAAAGGTGGGTCTGTAGAATTAGGCTCCCCAGTTCTTGACATCTCGTTAGCATTCAGCCTAGACCCTATGGCTACTTTGTTTGGAAGAACTTGACTCTTCAGGAAAATGGAGGGCCTTAAGACCACCCACTGTATATATAACACCTATACAACATGGCCCTTGGTACTTCCCACATAAAGAAAGGAAAACTCACCTGCGTCCTCAGGGGCTTAAAGTTTAGTCCTGGAGATAGCCTGGTCTGCAAACACAATCCCAGGGAAACTAACACTTGCAAAGGCCTGAAGGCTTCTCCATTATGAATCTTCACAGGCTGTAGTGGTTTCTGGCCTCCCTTCCTCATCTGTTGAGTGCTCACTGGCCAACTCTGGGGATGCAGAGGTGAGTCACACGACTCTACTGGCAAGGAGCTCATGCTTTTAGTTGTGGGAATAGGCATTACAACAGTCAGTGCCATAGTGTCATTGATTTAAGACTTCTTCCTGTTCAGGATTCATTGAGGCTTCAAGGACGGGCTGGCCAACCCTACCCGGCTTGGAATAGAGGCTTGCAGGCAGAGATGGGCTTTTCCTGGTCAGGAGGGTACAAATGGTCACAGATGGCAGGCTGTGGCTGTGTGGGAGATGGGCCCTAAAGGGTGGGCGGTAAAGCTGAGACTGGTGTGCCTGGCCGTCCTGGGGCTGTGAGGATGGCAGGGTTCTTGCATCCTGGTATGTAGGAGATGGGCCAGTGGAAAGGCTCAGATTGACTCTGTCACTGGCCCACCTAGACTAGCGCCTCACTGTTCCGGATTTCCGTTTCCTTACTCGTATGTAGACGGCAGCAGTAAAACCGGCCTTCCTGCACCCACTTTTTCAGTGGAATATGAATCCCTGATTGTTTAGCTGGTGAGAGAATAAGCTAGGATTTGGCAGGGGACTGAATGGTTCTCCCCCGGAGAGAGCTGCATTCTCTTCTCTCTGCCTGGTTTCTGTACCAGAATAGGCGTCCTCAGCATCAGACCCACTGGCCTAGGAGCCTTGACTCCTCTGACACTGTGTCCAAAATTTTCTGTACATTCTGGATACGTGTTTTAAGGGCAGGTCTTTGCTCCAGTTCTCAGAAGAATTCAAGACCTCAAAAAGCTTAACAGTAACTGCTCCAGAGAATGGTGCTGGGTCCTCCCATGCCACCCCAGAGGGACTTTTCTTCTTGTTTCCCTCTCCCACCTCCCCATTTTAGGAATGAACTATGTGACACAATACACTGTCCTAAGCAATTCTTTTTCTGCTTGAAAGAAATTTAAAACATTGTAATAGAACTATTTCTAAAATGTAAACTTGGGTGCCTTCTCGAGGAGAATGTATGGAACATAACCGACATGTTTAATATCTTGGATGCTTTTATAAACATCAGTTATTGGCCTGTGCTTTCCTAAGGATCCCAGGTTGCTTTGTTTTTAATTCTACTCCTTGTTTTCCTATGTCATGAGTTAAAAAGAGATATCTTAATTTATGTATAATTGTTTGCATAGGAGCCCAAGGATGGCTTCAGCTTCTCTTTTGAAGCGAAGTGTTGTTTTATAATCAGTACTTGCTGCTTGGGCAATACAGTCACGTTCTAGACTCCAGAGCAGTGGGTCTTGAACTAGAACGTGCATCAGCATCACCAGGAGGGCTGGTGAAAGTACAAATACAGATCGCTCTGCCTGACCCCCAGCGTTTCTGATTCTGTAGGCTTGGGATGAGGCTCCAGAACTTATACTGTTAATAAGCTTGGAGCCCAAGGGTCCTGGTCAGGGGACCACACTCTGAGAATCACTGCTTCGGAGTAGTACTCCTTAAACTTCAGTGTGCATGTCAGTCACCTGGGGAAGCTTGTTAAAATGTAAATTCTGATTCAGAAGGTCTGGGGTGGGTCCGAGATTCTGCTGTTTTTAACCAGCTTCCAGGTGAGGCTGGTCTGTGGAAGATGCTTTATATAGAAAGACTTTTAAGCAGTGCTTCTGAATTCAGACTGCACATTAGAATCACATGAGGAGCTTGTGGAAAAATGGGGACGGAGCAAGAGGAGGAGGGAAAGATAAAGTTATCTCCCCAAACCCAGATCTCTGGGAGTGGAGTCTGGGCTCCCCAGGCGATTGGATAAGCACTCAAGGCTAGAATCTGGTTGTCAAGATTGTGAAGTTGCTGAAAGTCCTCAAATTAAATGGAGTGTTACAGTTTTGAGTATTTGATGGACTAGTGATTGGTCTCCAACCGTGGTTTCACAGTTGAATCATCTGGAAAGCTTTAAAAGCTATTGATACATGGGTGAAATAATATGTGTGGGATTTGCTTTAAAACAACATGGTAGTATGTTAACTAACTGGAATTTCAATAAAAACTTAAAAAAATAAATAACGTGGTGGGGAGAAATGGGTGAGGGTATTGATCTGGGCTATCCAATATGTAGCCCCCAGCCACCTGTGACTTTTTGAATTGAAACCAACTAAACATTTTTAAAAACTGAAAAAGTAGTTCCTCCATGACACCAGCCACATTTCAAGCGCTCATTAGTCACATGTGGCTAGCAGCTACCATATTGGGCAGCATAGATACGGAACATTTCCATCACGACAGAAAATACTTGGGCAGCACTGGTATGTGAAATGTGATTGGCCATGAGCTGATCATTGTTGAGGCTGAGTGATTGGGTACTTGGAGGTTCATTATTTGTTGTTTACTTTTATACATCTTTAATATTTTCTATCATGAAGTGTTTTTAAAAGATGCCCGGATATTGGGAGGGGGGCCCAATCCTCAGGGGCTTTTGGCAGCTCGCCAGGTGATCCCAAGGTTCAGCCACCGGACTAATTGAACAGGTGGGCTTAGGCATAATGAGAGCCAGCTGTGTTCCTGACCCGCATGGCCTCGGCTCCATTGCTTGGCGCCTGCCTTTCCCCCTCCTCTGGTTAATGAGGGTGGAGATAGTTGTCCTGTTTTCCTCTCAGACGTGTAGCAAATCCGGAGAAAGAGAACTGAAAAGGCTTTGAAAACTGTCAAGCCCTGAATACACCTAAGAGGTTTGTTACTTTTCCTTGTTCCCTGTGTGGCCACAGTGAGGCCTTGGAGTAGGGTCACCAGAGACCGCAAGAGGAGCCCCAGGTAAATTTCAAATGTAGCTAAAGTACAAGTAACTTTCTAATTGTTTAGCGTAAATATGTTCCATGCAAAGTTTGAGATATATACATACTAGGAAGCAATTGTTTGTATTTCACGTCTCCACCCCGTTGGGCACCTCTTTCCCTGCCACAGTGGGCGGAGGGCCTGAACTTTGGGTTTGTAGCCGTACATCCGTGGGGTTACCTCTGCTTGGGGGTTTTGTCTGTTAACTACCGCTACGATTTGAGATCAGGGTAACAGAGGGAGTTGGAGGGTTTGCTTTTAAACTTCAACGAAAGGATGGCCATTTATTTCGATCTTCTTTGATTTCTTTCACCAGAGGTTTATCGTTTTCCTCCTATAGATCACGTACGTATTTTGTTAGCTTCATATCGGTTTATACCTGAGGGTTTTTGGGTTTTGTTTGTTGCTAATGTGTTTTTAATTTCAAATTCCAGTCGTTCATGGCTAGGACATAGGAAAGCAATTGCTTGTATTAGGCAACCTTACTCTGATTGCTAATTAGTTCTGGGGTTTCTTGTCAATTATTTGAGATCAGCAGTTCCCAGAGGGTGGAGTTGGGGACGGAAAGGAGGAATGAGCATGTAGAGCACAGGGGATTTTTGGGGCGGTGAACTGTTTTGTATACAGTAATGATGGACACGCGTCATTATATATTTGTCCAACCAAACCTGTAGAACATAATACAGAGTGGCCCCTAAAGGAAGCCGTGGATGCATCGGTTCATCCGTTCTAACAAATTTACCACAGTAAGACAAGATGTAAATAAGAGAGGAAACTGTGTTTCTGGGGGCAGGGGGTATTTTGGAACTTTGTACTTCCTGTTTAATTTTCCCATAAAACTAAAACTACTCTAAAAGCTATTTCAAAAATGATAGAGGGCCTTGGTGAAATGAAGATTCACAGAGTCGGCATCTAAATTGGGGTCTAATCTCAGCTGAGAGGCTGACCTGCCTCATTATTTGAACGTGTGATGAACCTGAGTTTCTTCAGTTTCTTTCTTGGGGTTTAGGCTAAGCATGCTGTGTTTTTTTTTTTTTTTTCTCTCCCTGTCTTTGAAGACTTTAGTGGATTTACAAGTGCTAGCTTGTGTTTCTAGAATAAGAGAGAAAGAGATTCCAGTCATGGTTACAGCATTCATAAGATAAAATGCCGCATTAGGACCCATGTCACAGGAGAGTGGCTAGGAAGGGGTGGAAGGAGTGGAAGCCTCCATTTCCCCATCTGAAAATGGGGATGGTAACTCTCTCCTCAGACTAAGTGAGGTAAACTATGTCAAGTGCTGGGCACAGTGTGAGCACTCAGTGATTACAAAGGCCTAGGATCTTTGAAAAGAGTAAACCCAGGGGACCAATGGCACTTAGGAAGAACAGGCTTCCCAGAAGATGGAGAGGGAATGCCCTGTCCCCAGTAGCATCTGGGCAAACAGTGGGCCTGGTTGTCTGGGACATTGTGGAAGGGACTTCTCAGAGAGTAGAGTGCCCCAAGGGCTTCCAGGTGCTTCTTGTCTTGAGATCCTCTGGGGTGTCCTGCTCCTCTCAGAGGGAATGCCATTGGATGTGGAATGAGACAGCAGACATCTCGTGAACCACAGATAGGGAAGAGACCCTCTCTGCCCCACCTCCTGCCCCTAAAGAGGAAGATCTCATTTGTAATGGTTCTGGCTTTGAGAGTATTTCATGACCTCCCTGATGAGGTCAAATGGAAGGTCCAGCAGGTTCACACATAAGCCTGTAGCTGGGGACCGAGATCGTTGTCTGAAGGTGCATTTGCATGGGTAAAGCCCTTTACCTGTTGGAGATTAAACGCTGTGAGACCCGTGGTTAGATAATCCAGCACTGAGGAAAAAATATAAATAATTGCTCTATTGCTTTGTACTTCTCTTGATGGAAATTAAAGCCTATTTTCTCAGCAGCAGGGTGATAAAAACATTTTCTGGGGAGTAGTTGGTGGTCCCCCCCCCCCCCCCCCCCCCCCCCCCCCCGCCCAGTCCTTGACAGCAGGTGATTTAGAGGCATCTTTATAGGAGATTAAATGGAATTCAGGTAAACAGCTGAAGGGTTTACATGGGATTAGGTTTTTAGAGCCATCCTAGGGGATATTTTCCTTTGCAGAGATGATGGTGCACAGCAGCGGCTTTGGAAGCTGGGGCATTTGTGAGGAGCGGACGTCTGTGCAGTCCCCTCTCAAGACAGTGCCCCAGTGATGGGGACGGGCCTTTATCACCCCTTGCTGGAATTGTCCCCTTAGGCCTGAGATGTTCGCTGTCTGGATCTGGTGACCAAGTGGAGAAGGAGCAACCAGAGGACCTTGGACCGGCTTGACCAGTGACCCGTGGAACTCCTTCCCTTGTTCCACAGATGTGTTGAGCACCTACCTTGTGCCAGGCACTGTAGTGGACCCTGGGGCTGGACTGGGGACAAAACAAAAATCGTTGCCCTCGGGGCACTTACATTCTGGTGGGGGAGACAGACCACAAACAAGATGAAGTATTGTTACCTAAGTGTAACTGCTAAGGAGAAAACGTTAAGAAAGGGGGATATGAATTGTAGCGGGTGGCGGACCCTGAGATGTTAGGGGACCAGGGAGACCTTCAGGTACATTCCTGAAGGAAATCAGGGGATGCGCTCTGCAGAAATGGAAGAACATTCTGGGCAGAGAGAATGGCAAGTGAAAGACTTTGCGTGTAAGGGAGCCTGTGTGACTGGAGCAGAGAGAATAAAGAGGCGAAGGGTAAAAAGCAAGGTCAGAGGGCAGCAGGGAGCCAGCTTACGCAGGGCTTTGCTCTGAAGGAAGGGGGCGGGGGGAGCCTGGAAGGTTCTGAGCAGAGGAGAGGTGACCTGGGTTTTAACAGGATCCTTCTGGCTACTGTGCACGAGTGGACAGCAGAGGAGCAAAGGCAGAACCAGAGACCTATTAGGAGGCACTGCCATGAGTCAGGCCAGCAGTAGAATGGTGTAGCCTGGATCAGGGTGGTGGGGATGATAAGGAGTTGCATTTGGGGTACATGTGAACATGTAAGTTGAAAATTTTTTTTTTGTATGTTGGAAGTTGCAAGATAAAAGAAATCAAGGATGATTCCAAGATTTTTGGTCTGAGCAATTGAGTGGATCAAGTTGGCCATTAACTGATACGGGAGAGACCAAGAGGGGTGGGGGGGGGATTTTGGAGCTCTGCCTCAGTCATGTTTAGTTCGAGATGTCCGGGAGATCTTGAGGGTAGGCATCAAGTAGGCCGCAGGATGTATGGCTCTGGTGTTCAGGGGAGAGGTCCAGGCTGGAGATGGGAACTGAGGAATCATGAGCAGGTAGGCAGTCTATGGAGCTGTAAGTCTGGAGAGCATGACACCTGGGAGCTGGAAGGGTCCTTGGTGGCTGCCTGGTTCAAACTTGTCATCTTTTTTTTTTTTTTTTAATATTTATTTATTTTTGGGAGAGTACAGCAGGGGAGGGGCAGAGAGTGAGGAGGACAGATTATCCGAAGCAGGCTCTACACTGACAGTAGCGAGCCTGATGCAGGGCTTGAACTCCAGAACCACGAGATCATGACCTGAGCTTTCAAAGTTGGACGCTCAACTGACTGAGCCACCCAGGTGCCCCCAAACTTGTCATCTTCTGAAGGGAAACTCAGTGACACAGGAGTGTAAAAGGTTATACCCAGTGTTATACCTGGAGTTAGTTGGAAAATCTGGACTAGAATGCGGGTCTACTAAGACCCCCCACATTGTAAGTCTTTGAGTCTTAACCCTCCCCCTGTATAAAACGGGGTGACCATCTCCTCATCATAGCTTGTTGGGAGTGTTATGTGAAATAGTGGTGTGGGGTACCTAGGGAGAGGAGCTGGCACTGTACCTAGTTCTGTCGAAAATCTGTCAACCAAAGTTCTGTCAAATCACACCAGGTAGGGAGCTTCCTACTTAGGACTCCAGCCTTGCCCCACCTTTTATCTTTTAAGCTCTTCCTTCTGAGTGGGACCTTCAGGGTGATTCCTTCTCTTGAGGTCTCTTCCTTCCCTGCCTTGTCTGCTCA